>NC_000071.6:31539671-32739671 GCF_000001635.26 Mus musculus
GGTTGTCAGTGAGTGTTTGAAGCCTCTAACTGCTATGTAAGCATCTAGATGGGTTATGTGCTGGATGGTGGTGGCGCACACCTTATGGGTTATGTGCTGGATGGTGGTGGCACACACCTTTAATCTCAGCACCGGAGCGCAGAGACAGGTGAATATTGAGTTTGAGGCTAGCCTGGTCTACAGCAAGAGTTCCAGGACAGCCAGGGCTACACAGAAAAAGTCTGTCCCAAAAAACAAACAAACACAAAGATGGGCTATACTTTTCTTTTCCTTCTCCAGTGACTGTTGTCACTGTAGTCACCATCTGACAGATGCAAAGTCCTGGGCCATGTTGGGAATTACAGGCTCAGGGGGCTGTGTCGCCTCCTCAGTAGGCTTGCTGTCCTCTGGTTTATGTCTGCATACTCATCTTGTGGTCATGTCTGTTTCTCCGGAGTGTCCTCGTCAGTTTCTTGGTATTTTTAACACTGTTCTGTATTATGTGTATGTTGCAGGTTGAGGCGTAGTACAGTGTGTGGGGGTCAGAGGTCAACTTTGCAGAGTCACTTCTCTCCTTCCACCTTTCTGTGGGCTCACAGGGTTTGAACAGGTGCTCAGACCTGACTGCCAAGTGCTTTTACCTGGTGAGCCATCTCGCCAGCCCAGTTTCATGGCACGTAAGGCAAGACCTAAAACTTAACTAGAACAGATATTTATAATTGTTCCTCTTCCTAGGACTGAACTTCAGACTACAAATGCAGAAAACAAAACTAAGAAACTTGCATTGCCTCTCTTTGGTGCCATGAAAGGAGGAAGCAAATTCAAATTAAAAACTGGGACAGTAGGGGTAAGTTGTGAGTTAGAGTGTGTTGAACTCCTCGTCCTTGAGCTATCCCTGAACTAGGTTTTCTGTCTTATTCCCTGGTTTTGTGAGAAAGGGCTGTTGGATTAGCATGAGCATCTCTTGCTGAGATTAGTGAACTGGACTGCAAAGATGGCTCAGGTGTCGCTCCCAAGTATGAAGTCCAGAGTTCGGGGCCCAGTACCCCGTGTAAAGTGAAGCATGGCCCTGTGCAGTGTGACCCCAGCACGGAGGGCTGCAAAGGCAGGGTTGCTGGGGCTTGCTGACTGACAGCCTCGCTGGGCTGCAGGGTCAGTAAGCAGGGAGGTGGAGAGTGATGGAGGAGGACAGCTGACGCCTCCCCTGGCCTCGTGTGCACACAGACACAGGCGACTTGGAAAGAACTCGGATATTTTTTTTTTAATTAGTTTATTAGTTTAGTTTCTTTTCTTTTTTTTCTTTCTTTCTCCCCCTACCCCTTTTCTTTCAGCAGTCTCACTGTGTAGCCCTGGCAGTCCTGAGCTAGTTTAATGTTTCTAATGTGTGCCATATTTAGGAATGAAGTGCCTATGGTGATATTTTTCCCCATGATTTACTTTGCTTACTGCTGGAATATTGTTTTTTCTCCTTATTTAAAAATAGTAGTTCCCTGAGAATTCTGTACATTGTGCTTTGATGATATTCACTCCCCTCTCCAACTTCTCCCAGGTCTGCGCCCCTGTCCTATCCACCTAACTCTGTAACCTCCTTTTCTCCTTTTGTCTCCTCCTCCTCTTCCTCCTCCTCTTCCTCTTCCTCCTCCTCTTTTCCTCTTCCTCCTCCTTGTTTTTGTTTTGTTTTGTTTTTAAAGGTTTGTTTGTTTGTTTTGTGTGCGTACATAGCTGTCTTTGGACACACCAGAAGAGGGCATCAGATCCTATTACAGATGGTTGTGAGCTACCATGTGGTTGCTGAGAATTGAACTCAGAACCTCTGGAAGAGCAGTCGGTGCTCTTAACCACTGAGCCATCATCTCTCCAGCCCCTGTTTGTTTTATTTTTAAGATAGGGTTCCTTTGTATAGCCCAGGCTGTGGACCAGGCTGGCCTCAAACTCATAGAAATCTGCCTACCTCTGCCTCCCAGTGCTGGGATTAAAGGTGTGTGCCGCCACCACCCAGCACCTCTTTCTTTTTAAGCCACTGAACCTAATTTATGCTGTCCATATATTCTTGGATGTGTGTCCTTCTGCTGGGGCATAGTTGGCTGAATAGAGGGTGTACTTTTAGAGAAAACTCTCTCTCCCACTCCTAGAGCCCATCATTTGCCAATAGCTCCTCAGTTAGGCATAGAATTTTGTACCTTCCTCCCATTTCCCTAGCTGAGGCTGTAGCCCAGTCTTACTGACACGTGTTCTCCCTTGAGGTTCCCTCCTCTCCAGTGACAATAGCTTATTTCAAGTTGATTAAAATTACCAACATAATGACATAAGTCTAAACGATTCAGCTTGCAATGCCTTGCAGGTTTATTTTCTAACAGTTCTAGATAGTTGAGGTTCAAGACCAAGATGCTGGCATAGTTGGTATCTTGTGTCTTACAGATGGCTGCCCTTTAATACAGTTGCCTCTCCCTTTTATAATGTCAGGTTTACCATCTTAGGGCCCAGGGCTTCTCAGCCATTTGACTAAGGATGGCTCATTGTAACTTAATCACTTATCTCAAATGAGATGACATTCCAAGAGATCTTAGGAGTTGGGACCTCACACATGGATTTATAGGGGGTGTATGTAAATCAGTTTATAAAAAGCAGCTATAGTGTTGCATATCTATCATTAACATACTGGGGAGAGAGACAGGAACTCAAGTTCTGGGCCAGCCTGAGCTATAGAGCTAAACAACAAAACAACTGAGATGGAAAGACCTTGAATTGTGATGGACTGTTGTCTGATACCAGAGGCCTGAAGTCCCAGTCACACATGTGACAGACGTAAAGTTATGGAAAGGAAAGTATCCAGGTTTAAATAGAAGAGAAATGTTTGTTTTGGTGGTGGTGTTGTTATTTGTTGTTGTTTTTAGAGATTTTATTTATTTGTTTATATATATGATGAGTACACTGTAGCTGTCTTCAGACACACCAGAGGAGGGCATCAGATCCCATTACAGATGGTTGTGAGCCAACATGTGGTTGCTAGGAATTGAACTCAGGACCTCTGGAAAAGTAGTCAGTGCTTTTAACCACTGAGCCATCTCTCCAGCCTGAAAAATGGTTTCTTAAAAGGCTTTTTAATGCTGGGCAGTGGTGGTAGATGTCCTTAATCCCAGTACTCAGGAGGCAAAAGCAGGTAGATTTCTGAGTTTGAGGCCAGCCTAGTCTACAGACTGAGTTCCAGGACAGCAAGGGCTACACAGAGAAACCCTGTCTTCTTTTGGACTGCAAGCATACATGCAGGCAAAATGCTATATACATAATAAATAAATATTTTTTAAAAGGCTTTTAAAAAGATTACTTAACTTAATTTTATATTTTAAAAAAATGTTAAGGGACTAGCTAGAGGCCCAGAACTATAATCTCTACTTGGGAGGCAGAGGCAGGAGGATCATTCCAAACTCGAAGTCATCCTGGTCTACATAGTGAGTTTCAGGCCAGCCAGCACTATGTAGTAAGACCTTGTCTCAGAATATCTAGAGGGTCAGGGGAGGGCAGTAAGAATGATTTTTTTCTTGAAAACATATATTTGATTTACTTCCCTGAAGACTTTGTAATACATCAAAATTCTTTGACGTGATATGACAGGATTGGATCCTGCTGCTGTCATTCACCTGCAGTAGAATTCTGTTTCCCTACAGGGTGCTTCAGGTATCTTATATTTAACAATCCTAGGATCCTGTGTGCAGCACTGAAGGTGGAGCCTGACTTTGCATCTGCAAGCACGCCGCTGATCTGTATACGGGGTGTTGTGTTCATCATCTTTGTTGTTTTGGTTTTTGCTGTTGCAGATCCAGTTTCGGTTCTTATATATGTTCTCTGGTAATCTGTGGCCCCAGAAATTGCTGAAAACATTTGATAAGATGTATAGATGAACAAAATTTCCTTTGGAGGTCACACTTCTAGCAGATTTCTGTGGGGCTTATTATCCTGGAGATTTGTCCCTTTTTACCTTCACGCAGAAATTCCTGTTTGTGGTTTTATTTCCCATGTAGAAGTTGCCACCCAAGCGTCCAGAACTCCCTCCAGCTTTAATGCAAATGAAGGATGAACCTGAAGTAGAGGAGGAGGAGGAAGAGGAAGAGGAGGAGGAGGAGAAAGTGAAGGAGGAGCATGAAGAACGAGTGGAGGATGGAGGTGTCAGGCTTCTTCAGGAGCCTGAGCTGGAGCTGGAAGCAGCAGTGGAGCACCCGAGTGCTCCCTCAGAGCCCTCGTGCTCCAAGGAGACTAAAAGCCATGGTAGTGTCTTTATTTCCCCTGTGCTGGCTAGTCGGGCAGTTGTGTTCATTTTGGTAGAGTAAAAAATGCAAAACCACGCTGGGCAGTGGTGGCACACACCTTTAATCCCAGCACTTGGGAGGCAGAGGCAGGTGGATTTCTGAGTTCGAGGCCAGCCTGGTCTACAGAGAGAGTTCCAGGACAGCCAGGGCTATACAGAGAAACCCTGTCTTGGAAAACAAACAAAAAATGCAAAACCAGTTGTGTTTGTTGTTACAGAGGATCAGAGGATATGTACATGTGAAAATAGCAGGTTTTTCTCTTTTTAGCAAGCCTTACATCCAATTAGGCAACAGTTGGTTATTGCCAACAGAGAAGCTACTGTAGTACCATTCGGTGTATCTTGTCATGTTGGTCTGTGTTTTGTTAATGCTTGTTGTGGCTAATTAGGACTGTCAACTGCTTCCCTCCCTTGTCAGTTTGTGTAGTACTCTCTGGTGTTGTGGAAGGTAGGCTACAGGAACAAGGCTTGCAGAAGGTCTAGCTTCATCCATCCAGTCTCCTGTCCTAAGGATGCAGTGTCTTTAGCAATAGGGACTTACCTTCAACCTTTGGGCGTCAGTGAGGGGCAAATGGCAACAGCTTTATTGTTTGTGGAGTTACTTGGACTACCCTGACCGTTGTTCTCTTGGGTAAGAGTTTCTATCTAGTGTCTAGGGTGGAATTTTTATTAGGTAGTGGATGGTCTTCTGAGAATTGATGTCAGCACAAATGAAATACTTAAATATTTAAAAACACAGGTTTTAAAACTTGGTTTAAAACCTTAAAGCTTGGGGACTGAAGAGATGGCTTAGGGGTCAATAGCACTAACTGCTCTTCCAGAGGTCCCAGGTTCAATTCCCGGCACCCACATGGCAGCTCACAACTGTCTGTAACTCCAGTTCCAGGGGATCGGACATCCTCAGACACATGCAGGCAAAACACCAATGCAAATAAAATTAAAACAACAAACAAACAAAAAACCCAAAACAACAACAACAAAATCTTAAAGGTTAAATAATTAGTAAATCCATAGTTGTGAAGGATTATTGTAGGCTTTTGGTCCTCTGTCTTTTTACTTATTTTTTAACATAGAATTATAAATTATGTAAATGAATTCTGAATCTATTCAGAATCTAGAGCCTGCTTTTCCTATGTCCTCGAAGTATTACTTTTTAATCTTTAAAAATACATTTATTACCTATGTACTTATGATTCTGTGACTACTGTGGCACACACGTGGAGGTTGGGGACAGAGAGAGCTGGATCTCTGCTTCCACCATTGTGGACTCAGGCCATCCTCAGGCTTGCTGGCAAGTGCCGCCTTTACCTGCTGAACCTTCTTACTGGCTTTGTGAACCAGATAAGGGATAATAAAAATATTATTTTTATAATATGATTTTCCTTTATTAAGGGTCATAGTGGTTCAACACACACACACATATGTCATGATTTTTTTCTTTTAACTTTTTAAACATTAATTTTTAAATTTAATTGAAAACTATTAAATTTCCTTTATTGCGTGTGGTGGTGAGGCACGTGTGTTCTGTTTGCACTGGGAGGTGAGAGGTTGGCTCTCAGGGGTCATGGCTTCTGCCATGTGGCTTCTGGCAATCCACTCAGGTAGTCTGTCAGCTTTGGCAGCAAGTGTCGTTACTTGCTAAGCCATCTCATTGGCCCTATTAACTTTTGTTATTGTAAAAATTAAATAATAAATCTTGATACTTATTTCTGGTATCTTTTAAATATATATCCCTTGTAGTTAAATTTGTAAGTTAGGTGGTAGATACATACGTTTTTAAAGACTTTTTGTTGTAAGAATAACCATTAAGTTTTTCTTGAAGGTTTTTTTTTAACTTTTTTCTTAAAGATTTATTTATTTATTTAATGTTTATGAGTACAATGTAGCTATCTTCAGACACACCAGAAGAGGGCATCAGATCCCATTACAGATGGTTGTGAGCCACCGAGTGGTTGCTGGGAATTGAACTCAGGACCTCTGGAAGAGCATCTAGTGCTCTTAACCACTCTCCATCTCTCCAGCCCTACCTGAAAGTTTTTAAAAGTGGAACTGCAGTGGTTCTGCTAGGCTTCCGGAGACCCCTTTACTGAAGACTTAAGGTGAATGGAATCTGCTGTAGTCTAACTGAATGACATAGAAGTGTGTAACTGCTCTTCTTGTCTTTGCTTTTTTGGACTCTACCATGAATGAATTAATAACAATATGCCCTGGCACTGCTTTTTATAGAAAGTATATCTCAACTCAGCCAAGTGGAGCAGAGTAAAGATTATCAAGAGATGGGCAAAATAGTGTCGTCATGTGAGGACCCTTCAGGTAAGCAGGATAGCTGCTTCTTCACACAGTGCTGCCTGGCTTTATAAGGGGGAGGTGGCAGCCGCTGCCATGGGAGGCAGAACAGAAAATGGCAGGCATACAGATGCTAGGGCTGTACAGAGGTTTCTGTTCAGTACCATCTTACCTGCCTATTACTCTACTCCTAGTCCATTTCCTGGCTTCCCATCTGTCTCACAGAGCACTCAGTGCCTCTCACCTCTCTGACCAGATGGAAGAAGCCTCTCCAGCACTCCATCTCGGCCCACCGTGGCCTGCCGTGGAAAGGCTGCTTTTCTCAGGCTTTGCCTGTTACAGTTAAACTGTAGAATAGGTAAAGCAGCCCCATCACATTCTAGTTTATAGCCTAGCTTTCCTATTTAAAGACTAACAGTGAAAGGTAATTTCTTTTTTTTTCCCCACATTTTTTTATTAGGTATTTTCTTTATTTACGTTTCAGATGCTATCCCAAAAGTCCCCTATACCCTCCCTCCGCCACTCACTCCCACTTCTTGATCCCTGGCGTTCCCCTGTACTGGGACACATTAAGTTTGCTAGACCAAGGGGCCTCTCTTCCCAATGATGGCCGACTAGGCCATCTTCTGCTATGAGTATGTTTGTGAATGAAATAAAGATCTGTTTTATTTTTTAAATTATGTGGATATGTGTGTGTGTGTGTGTGTGTCTGTCTGTCTGTCTGTCTGTCTGTCTGTCTGGGGATAGATGTACATGAGTGCTGCTGTTCTCAAGGCCAGAAGTACTTCAGTTACAAATGCTTGTGAGCCATTTGATGTGTGTGCTAAGAATTAAACTCAAGTCTATCTAAGATTAGTGTATGCTTTTAACTGCTGAGACATTTCCCCAGCCCCTATATATTTTTTAAATTTATGTATATGTGTGTCTGTGATTATATGCTACATGTATGCAGGTGCCTACAGAGTCCAGAGGTGGCATCAGATTCGCTTGGAGCTAGATTACAGGTGGTTGTTAGTTGCTTGACATGTGCTGGGAACCAAACTCTGGTCCTCTGGAAAAGCAGCATGTACTCTTTTAACTATTTCTTCTTCTTCTTCTTCTTCTTCTTCTTCTTCTTCTTCTTCTTCTTCTTCTTCTTCTTCTTCTTCTTCTTCTTCTTCTTCCTCCTTCCTCTTCCTCCTTCCTCCTTCCTCCTTCCTCCTTCCTCCTTCCTCCTTCCTTCCTTCCTTCCTTCCTCCCTTCCTCCCTTCCTCCTTCCTCCTTCCTCCCTTCCTCCTTCCTTCCTTCCTTCCTTCCTCCCTTCCTCCTTCCTCCCTCCTCCTTCCTCCCCTCCTCCTTCCTCCCTCCTCCTTCCTTCCTTCCTCCTTCCTCCCTTCTCCTTCCTCCCTCCTCCTTCCTCCCTCCTCCTTTCTCCTCCTTTCTCCTTTCTCCTCCTTTCTCCTTTCTCCTCCTTTCTCCCTTCTCCTCCTTTCTCCCTTCTCCTCCTTTCTTCCTTCTCCTCCTTTCTCCCTTCTTCTCCTTCTCCCCTCCTTCCTCCCTCCTCCTTCCTCCCTCCTCCTTCCTCCCTCCTCCTTTCTCCTCCTTTCTCCTTTCTCCTCCTTTCTCCTTTCTCCTTTCTCCTCCTTTCTCCCTTCTCCTCCTTTCTCCCTTCTTCTCCTTCTCCTTCTCTTCCTCTTCTTCCTCCTCCTTCTCCTCCTCCTTCTTCCTCCTCCCCCTCATCTTCTTCCTCCTCTTTTTCTTCTTCTCCTTCCCCTTTCTCTTTTCCTCATCCCCTCCTTCCTCTTCATCTTTTTTAAAAAGATTTATTTATTTCATTTTTATGAGTACACTGTCACTGTCTTCAGACACACCAGAGGAAGACATCAGATCCCATTACAGATGGTTGTGAGCCACCATGTGGTTGCTGGGAATTGAACTTATAATCTCTGGAAGAGTAGCTAGTGATCTTAATCACTGAGCCATCTCTCCAGCCCCAACTATTTCTTCTTAATATACATTTTTTTAACAAATATTTAGTTTATTTTTGGTTCTGTGTGTGTGCGTATATGCATGTTAGTATGTGCACATGAATACTAGTGCCTGTGGTATCCAGAGGTGTTGGATTCTCTGGAGCTGGAGTTACAGGGAGTTGTGAGCTCTGCCAGTGGGAGTTGGCTGCAAATGTGCTTAACCACTGAGCCAGCTCTCCAAACCTTTATATACGTCTTAAGGTTATAGACAAGCCAGTTACTGAGGTGTCTATGGCTTCACTTACGGCACCATCTCAGGGTTTCATTCTATAATATGTTTACTCCTGATAACAGCTGTGTATACTATAATATACTATAATATGTTTACTCCTGATAACAGCTGTGTATACTTTACCTTAAAGCAGCACCAGCGAATGAATATAAACAAGACAGAGATGAGCCGAAGAAAAAGAAATCTCCTGGGCCTGGCAAAGTAAGTACTTCAGTTTTCAAAAACAAACTTCCTGTGGTGGTTCTTTGACTCTTGAGACTGCCTTAGAGTTTTCAGCAGCATTAGCTCCTTGCAGAAATCTGGACTCTTCTTTATTTTCGTTTTTTAATTCTTCGTCTACCCTGCTCATGTACCCTACAGGCTACCTCTTATTAATTGATTAATTGTTTTTTCCTATCCTGTATGGGATGCAAAGAAATCTGAGGAACATGGTCTTATCTCCTTCCTTTTGTGACACAAAAGTATTATTGATGTTCTCCACTGTGATCATAATGTTTACCCTATTGTAAAAATCATATTAAAATATCAAGAGCTTCCTGCTTCACCAGCTCCTCAGAAGGGGACAAGTAGGTTGTTCTGTCCCATCTTGGGTTCATTGTGGAGTGACTAACTCACAAGAGGAGTCGCAGAGCTCGGTGTGCAGTTGTGCTGGCAGCTGTGGTTCCTTGCAGCAGAGGGATAGCAGGGACAGTCAGCAACTGGAGAAAGCACCTGGAGCAAAATGTATGCAACCGTGTGCAAGGCTCAGAGTCCTAATCCACTAGAGACACAGATGTACTTAGTTTCCTTAGCAGCTAGCTGTGGCAAGTGTAACTAAGTGGAGAAACTCATTTACGGACTCAGAACCAAGATTCTATTGAGGGTGCATGTAAGGCATTCCCTGCTCAACATGTGTCCTCTTTCCATGCTGGCAAGAGGAAAGTGAGTACATTGAGTGACTGTGGAGGCAGAGTGAGCCATCCTTGCCTGTCAGGACTTGGTCCAGCCAAAGGCCAGCCTGGTCAACAGCCTGGTCAACAGCCTCACAAAGGCCAGCAAAGACAGATGCCAGCTTTCTCTTACCACTCCTTTAATTTCTCTTTCAGGGGTGTGTGTGTGTGTGTGTGTGTGTGTGTGTGTGCGTGCTTTTTTGTTATTGTTTTTGTTGTTTTTGAGGCAGGGACTTTCCTTGTAGTGCAGGAGTGCCTCATACCCCTTGTGTCTCAGCTGGCCAGATGTTAACACTACTATATAGGGTCTTGTATAACTGGCCTCAGGGACAGCTTAGTTGGTGAGGTGCTTGTGGGGCAGGCGGGAGGACCCGGGTGGGTTTGGATTCTCAGCACATGTCTTCAGTTCCAGTACTGAGGAGGCAGGCAGGCCAAACAGCCAAATAAGTGAACTCCAGGTTCAGCGCAGAATCATCTGTCAAAAAAGGATGCTAGGTGGCTTAGTGCAGACTCTTACTTGCTGACAAGACTCACAACTTGAGTTTGATCCTGGACTCATTTGGTGAAAGGAGAGAACTGATTCTGGCTAGTTGATCTCTGACCTCCACATAATGCCCCAGGGTGTGCACACTCAAAAGCACAAATAAATATAATTTTAAAAGTTAAAAAAAAAAAGCCAGGTGTGGTGATGTACACCTTTAATCCCAGCACTCAGGAGGCAGAGGCAGGTGGATCTCTGTGAGTTTCAGGACAGCCTCATCTACAGAGCAAGTTTCAGGACAGCCTCATCTACAGAGCAAGTTCCAGGATAGCCTGGACTACAGAGAGGAGCTCTGGAAAAAACAAAAATTAAGCAAGCAAGTAAATAAATAAATGAATAACTAGTGGGACATGTACGGTGCACACACCTCTAATCCTAGAACCTGGGAGGCAGAGGCAAATGGATCTCTGTGACTTTGAGGCCAGCCTGGTGTGTGTAATGTATTCCTGGCCAATTGGGGCTTCATAGAGACTTTGTCTCAAAATAAAACGTGGAGAGCAATTGAGGAAGACACTCGACACTGACCTCTGGCTTTGTAGGAATCAGAGTCAGTCATAGAAACTGTTCTCTTAGTTTTGTTTACTGAGAGGGAGAAAAACAGTAATTCTTACAGCTAAAAGTCTTTAGAATCAAACATGATGGGACAAACTTGCAATCCTAGGTAGGATGATCACAAGTCCCCAAGGTACCTTGAGCTACTTAGTGACACTCTGACTGAACAAACAACTCTTGTGAGTAAAATAGTATATTTTTTCTTTGCAGTTTCCACCCATCCTTTCTTCCAAATATCCTGAGGATGACCCAGACTACTGTATATGGGTCCCACCTGAAGGTATAGTGTTTATTTTTCCTTCCTTTAAGAAGTGTGTGTGTGTGTGTGTGTGTGTATGTGCATGTACATACAACATGTATTTCTGTTGCCCATGGAAGACAGAAGAGGGTGTTAGATTTCCTGGATCTGGACTTATGGGTGATTGCAAGCTGCCATGTGGGTGCTGGGTACTGAACTCAAGTCCTCTGCAAAAGCAGCAAGTACTCTTTTTTTTTTTTTTTTTTTTTTCTTTTCCGAGACAGGGTTTCTCTGTGTACCCCTGGCTGTCCTGGAACTCACTCTGTAGACCAGGCTGGCCTCGAACTCAGAAATCCACCTGCCTCTGCCTCCCGAGTGCTGGGATAAAAGGCGTGCGCCACCACCGCCTGGCTCAGCAAGTGCTCTTAACCTTTGAGCCATCTCTTTCTCCTATTTATATTAAGTAGGTTATATATTTAAGAAAGCTTACAAAGTGTATATAGTAAGTCTCCCATTGATGGAATTAAAGGATGTAAAGAGACATATCAAGTGAGTAGAATTGGTGCATCCTGTGTAGAGCCTCACTTACACAACTTTTAAAAGATTATAATGGCCTAGTGTATGGTAGAGTGCTTGCCTTGCATTCACAGAGCCTTGGGTTCAATCCCTAGTACTGCATACACCAAGTATGGTGGTGTAGGCCTGTGATCCCAGCATTCAGCAGTAGAAATAGGATGATCAGAAGTTCAAGGTCATTTTTTACTACATAGCAAGTTTGAGGCTAGCCTGGGCTACACTTAGACCCTGCTTCAAAAATACATAAATAAATATGTAAAAATAATTTTTTTAAAGTAATGAGACAGTCACACACATTTGAACACACATTTTAGTTAGGGTTTTACTGCTGTAAAGACGCTGTGACCAAGGCAACTCTTTTAAGAACATTTAATTGGAGCTGGCTTACAGGTTCAGAGGTTCAGTCCATAATCATCAAGGCGGGAGCATGGCAGTGTCTAGGCAGGCATGGTGCAGGAGCAACTGAGAGTTCTATATCTTCATCTGAAGGCTGCTAGCAGAATACTGGATTCCAGGCAGCTAGGATGAGGGTCTTAAAGCTTAAACCCACAGTGACACACCTATTCCAACAGGGCCACACTTTCTAATAGTGCCACTCCCTGGTCCAAGTATATACAAACCATCATAGACACCAACTGAATATTGACGATAGAAATTATTGTTAACTCTTTAGAGGTCTGAATGGTGTTGAATTATGGTTTTTGGAAAATGTCCTTATATTCTAGACATGTTCACAGATGTAATGACATCTGAGATTTACCTTTAAATGCTCTGGTGGTTGAGAATAAGAGCACTCGGATACGGATTGGAGATGGAGAGGACTGGCCACATTTTATTCACCACTAAAGCTGGGGGAGGAAAGCACGCACTCTTTATGTTTCTGTTTATTTTTGCAAGAATTTTACATTTTATTAACTAAAAGAAAAAAGTAGATTCTGATTCATCAAATCATTTTTTATCTAGAGATAACGGAATATTATCAGTTTCTTATTATTAACTCTTAATGCATTATACAAAATGCCTATATAAAAGATGTTTTAGTACCTTTTCTATACAAATGGAGGTTTCTTTTCTATTCATTATTTGTTCTTAGAACAACTGTTTATTTTTGCTCATTTACTTGACATCATAGTTGTGTGTGTGTGTGTGTGTGTGTATGTGTACATACTCGCAGACACATGCCATGGAATGCATTTGGAACTCAGGGCAATGTGTAACAGTTGATTCTGTATTTTCACTGTATAGGTTTGGAGATTTGTTGGACTTGACAGCAAGTGAATTTACCTACTAAGCCACCTCGCTGGTTCCTTGTTCTGTTTTTTTGGTTGTTTTTAATTTTTATTAATTATTGTTGTATATATGATATGCAAGTGTGATAGAGATGGGGAACTGTGTGTTCTGTGGTGATCATTTGGAGATTGAGGCAGGAGGATTATGAATCCAAAGCCAGCCTGGTCAGACAGGTGTATGGTTCTTTTTTATGGCAGACTTTTATTAAAATAGTTACCTCATTGGATATTTGCTATGTTGCTACTCATTACAAACAACTCTATAATAAGTAATCATACTAGATGAATTAAGTCAGTTTCAGAAAGAAAAATATTACATGTTTTCTCTAGGTATAAAATTGTATGTGTATACATGGCATGAAGCTGTTCAGAGGAGCAAAGGGGCTAAGGGCAGGGGATCGAGGAAGGGTAGTAGAGTATGGGGGGTATACTCAAAGCACATTACTCCCATGAAAAGTCCTGTCTATGAAATAAATCAACTATGAAGAAAATTGATAAATGCTAAAATTGAAAAGGATAAAGATTATTGGACAAACAAGTAAACAGAATACACCAGGTACAGAGACACATCTGTGGGAGTGCTGACAATAACATCCTGGGTCAAAGGCCTGCCCAGAATGGCACGCTAAGGATATGCTAGTGCGCACAGCGTGTAAGAGATGATGTGCTAGTGCATACAGCGTGTAAGAGATGATGTGCTAGTGCATACAGCGTGTAAGAGATAATTGCCTCTCCACAGGCTGATCACACGTTGCTTTTCTTGGTGGGTGGTGTTTCTAAGACACTAGTAACTATTACAACTTTAGGTCCTAGAAATATTTGCTTTCTATCTACTAATAAATGTTAAGTAGAAAGAAACAATATTGTGAGATTATGCCCAAAAAGTAAATTTTCAGAACAAAGTATTGTGGCACTTGCCCTTAATCCAGCTTTTGGGAAGCAGAGGCAGGCAAGGCGACAGAAAAATTCTGTCTTGAAAATCCAAAAATTAAAAAAAAAAATGTAGGTAAATATTCTGCTATAACGGAGACTGCCTTACTTGCTTTGCTTTCGACCTACTGATATCTGAATTTTTTTTTCTTGACTTTGGAAAAGTAAACACTTTTCTTTTCTTGTCTTTTCTTTTGATGTAGGTCAAAGTGGAGATGGCAGAACCCATCTTAATGACAAGTATGGCTACTGATTGGCTCAGAGTCCCAAAGGAAGACCATGTGGACCGCAGGATGTTTGGGAGGAAACATCAAGTCATGGCCAGGAATCAGATGACCGTTTGTAAAATCTGGTGACTGGCTCTTTCTTCTGTATCCCTGGTTTCCTATAACTCCCTGCCCATTGGATTCTCCTCAATTTCCGTGTTTATATTTAAGTGTTTGTGTATATATGTAAAAAAAGAGCCATGTACACTAGAATCAGTAAAGAGGCATGACCCATTATGAACTGAGGTGATGATCATTCCCTTAGTGTTGATTAAGGTTATAGGCGCTGATATAACAGGGCCTGTGCTGGACCCTGCTGCCACTCAGGGTGAGTCCTGTAGTGAAAGTGGGCTATCCTTAGGTCTCAGTGCTGCCTGTAGTGAAAGTGGGCTATCCTTAGGTCTCAGTGCTGCCTGTAGTGAAAGTGGGCTATCCTTAGGTCTCAGTGCTGCCTGTAGTGAAAGTGGGCTATCCTTAGGTCTCAGTGCTGCCTGTAGTGAAAGTGGGCTATCCTTAGGTCTCAGTGCTGCCTGTAGTGAAAGTGGGCTATCCTTAGGTCTCAGTGCTGCCTGTAGTGAAAGTGGGCTATCCTTAGGTCTCAGTGCTGCCTGCCAATGCTGTAGATGCACAGCACAGCTCTCTGCTCAAGGGCAGGAGGAGGGAGTTTATTCTCATCAAATGTAAGTGACCAAAGATAACTTGTTCTGGTTCTGCAGCATTCTAACCTTTCACGGTCACAGAGTTCTAATACAGCAGCCAGTCAGCCTGGTAGTGTTCAATGTGGGAACTTACAGTAATACTTCTGTTGGCTGACCGCTGCAGTTTATGCATGCAAAGGCTAAATGCTTTTTTAGCACCGTGATCTAACCAACCAAGCCAGCTGGCCAATCCAATGTTGTTTTATATCTGTTTCACAGTGCTAGTAAGGCCCATTCTAGAGACCTGATAAAGATGAGTCAGAGCGGGCAGGAAGGCAATCTCAGAGAGGGCAATAGTTGAAAAGCCCTGACCATATTAATATTGTTAGCCATCATGATTGGGGGTCTTACTTCTCTCCTTCTTTACCATCTATATGTAATATTTACACAAATGTGATAGGAATATTTTATCTACAATTAAAATAGGAGCATAGGATGATCTAAAGAAGCAAAGTTAAATTGGGCATAATGGCACAAGGCATTAATACCAGCCCTTGGGAGGCAGAGCCAAGCAGATCTGTGAGTTGGAAGCCAGCCTGGTCCACATAGTTAGTTCGTTCCAAGATAGCCAGAAGGAGGAGGTGGAGGGAGGAGGAAGAACAGAGGTGAATGTTGCAGATGAGGGAAACGGGCATTTTAACCCCTCTCTCCTATTCTTCAGCTAGGCTGGATATGATTTCATTTCTAGTTCATGTGCTTTTATTTGTTTGTTTGTTTGTTTGTTTGTTTTGTTTTTTGGTTTTTTGAGACAGGATTTCTCTGTATAGCCTTGGCTGTCCTGGAACTTGCTCTGTAGATCAGGCTGACCTCTAACTCAGAGATCTGCCTGCTTCTGCCTCCTGAGTGCTGGGATTGAAAGTGGACCACCATGTCCTGCTGAAATTTTATTTTAATGTTTGTATTTGAAATAATTTATTCTTGATTTTTTTTTAAATCCAGCTTTTCTTTTTGATTCTACAAGTTTCCACTTGTAGGAACTGTTGGTCTTTAATGTATAAGGTATTATAACGCACCTTTGTGACTAGTAATGCTAGTCACAAAGCATTACTAGTTTGGTATTACACAGTATTTTAGTTTGAGGAAGTAAATGGACAATTACATTACAAAAGGAATATGATAACAATACAGTATCAGTTACTCCTATAAATAGAAGTTTGAATATTTGATAGATTTGGTTAGATCCTATTCTTTGGAAAATCTAGCCACATTTACGGGTGGGTAGTCATCAGGACTAGTTATGCTGAGAAAAGAAATCTGGGTAGAACTATAACAGACTGTTTTTTTGTTTTGTTTTGTTTTATTTTTTTGTTTTTTGAGACAGGGTTTCATTCAGTTCCTGGCTGGGCTGGAACTTCCAATGTAGATGAGATTTGTTGGAGATTGGTTCTCATGCTTGCAACCAGGAATCTGCTGAAGGTCCTTGTCCCTAATTGGTTTTTGATCGGTCAATAAAGATGCCAGCAACCAATGGCTGAGCATGGGGCAGGACACTTAGAGTTGCGCAGGTAGGACGCAGAGAGGAATGGAGAAAGATCGCCATGACTCAGGGTAGAGGGATGGGACATAGGAGCAGCAGGAAATAAAGCCAACCAGCCATGTGAGATTTACCCATGGGCCTGGGGTAAGCAGGGGAAGGTTTAAGAATGCCCAGCCTTTGAGGTAGCCAAGGCATTTTAAAAATAAGCTAATGTGTGTGTGTCTTTCATTTGTGGATCCAGATAGCTCCTGGGCAGGTTATCCCCCTCGGGGTACAAAGCACAAAGTGGTGTGGTGTAGCAAAAACACACTGCAACAAGGCTGGCCTCAAATCACAGAAATCTGCCTGCCTTGCCTCTTTTTTTTTTTTTTAAAGATTTATTTAGTTTCTATGAGTACACTGTTGCTGTCTTCAGACACACCAGAAGAGGGCATTAGATCCCCATTACAGATGGTTGTGAGCCACCATGTGGTTGCTGGGAATTGAACTCAGGACCTCCAGTAGAGCAGTCAGTGCTCTTAACCACTGAGCCATCTCTCCAGCCCCTGCCTTGCCTCTTAAAGACAGGATTGGGATTGTTTTAAGGAGAAGATTGGGATTAAAAGTGTATACCAACATGTCCACCCCACTTTAAATTTCTGTGGCACAAGAGATGCTCAGGAAACCTTTTATGTCACTTGGTTTTAGCTCCTAGTTATTTAGGTATTTTCTGTCTGGGAGTTCAGTGTAAAAAAATTGCTTATATGGTACTTTGTTTTATAGGATGCCCAGCAGTTGCTTTATGAAGAAATAATTAATGCTTTCTAAAAGGGTTTGATCCTAGATTAAGAGACCTATGAAGACTCTTTGGGTAAAGAAACTGAAAGCTTTAGTTAATTTTGAAACAAATTTTTCTAGTGTCATTTGTATATTTAACTATCAGTCCAGATAATTAAAGATTATAGATTCAAAGAAAATGCATAGGCCCAATTTTACAAATGGAGTTAATATTTGACCATGAAATGAGTTCTATAGTTACCATGTAATTCATCAGGAATGACCCAAGTGCAAGGTCTGCAAAGGAAACCATTGTCTTCTACAACAGATAAGTTTTCTTTTTAATCCAAGAAAACTCTCAAAAACAGACTGGGGAGAGCTGTGGGGAGAAGGGATGGAGGATTGGGTCAAAAACCTGCTGCTGCTGCTGCTGCTGCTCCTCCTCCTCTTCTTCCTCTTCCTCCCCCTCTTCCTCCTCCTCTTCCTCCTTTTTCTTTTCTTTTTTTCCTTTGAGATTGGATGTTGTAAGGAGATGAGAGGGTGGTGAGTGATCTGTAAACACCTCTCATGGTCTAGATCACTTGGGGTTCAGCAGGGCAGAGATGGCAGAATCTAGGAAAAAAAATCACTTTAGTTCTAGAAATGCCAATTACTGTAGTTTGGGGAAATTATTACCATTTAACTAAAATGAGGGAGCTTTACAAAATAGCATGGCCATGGCTAATAAATGGAATTAATTCTTTCTAATATAAATTTTCCAAAAGGCAGTGGTGGCCCATGTCTTTGATCCCAGCACTTGGGAGGCAGAGGCAGGCAGATCTCTGAGTTTGAGGCCAGCCTGGTCTACAGAGTGAGTTCCAGGACAACCAGAGCTACACAGAGAAATCCAGTCTTGAAAAAATAAAACAGAAACAAAAAGAAAGAAAGAAAAGAAATTTTCCTACTGCATAGGCTGGCTACCTGACTTAACTCACTGGGGGAAACACACAGACTTAAAGATGAAATGTATGCCATTCTGTTGGAGGCATTTGGATGCCGTCTAAAGTTTCAGTTGGGTTAAGCATCGTCTTTGTTCTCTAAGCCTGTCCCCCTTTAAAGGCAAGGTCTCACTGTGTATCCCTGCTGTCTGGACTTCAGACTCACTCACCTGCATCCCCTGAGTGCTGGAAGTGATGTAGTTTAAGGGACGTTGTCACACCCACCTGAGCTTGGTTTTGGTCTTGTTTGTTTGTTGGTTGGTTGGTTTTTCGAGATAGGGTTTTTCTGTATAGCCCTGGCTGTCCTGGAACTTACTCTGTAGACTGGGCTGGCCTTGAACTCAGAAATCTGCCTGCCTCTGCCTCCCGAGTGCTGGGATTACAGGCGTGCGCCACCACGCCCGGCTTGTTTTGTTTTCACTTGAAGGAGTAAGTTGGGTTTTACTCTTACATCCGAGTATCATTTAGTTTTGACCTAAGGAAGTTCATCAGTCATAGAAACAAGCGTTATCTTTTACAAACCCAATGGCCTGAAAGATCTTTTGCAACATACTTTTTGGTTTTGGCCTTATCTTTCTGTTTCTATTTTAGAATAAGCCTTCCCTTCAGGAATAAAAATCTGTATTTTTTCTCTAAAAATCCTTTCTTAAAAACATTTTTCCTTTAATTAAAATAAAACAACAACAACAAAACTTGTATACCTTCCTCATATTTAGTTCATCATTTTTCTTACAAATGTTCTCAACTTAGGTCATTTCCTTAACAAGAATAACTATTTTAATGAAAACCCAGAAAGCTGTATGTATACAGGGGAAAAAAGGACATGGTGCTGTAAATGGCATCTAACAGTAATGACGGGCAAGAATGTGCTAATCCTCCTGATGATGTTTTTTGTTTTCTTTTACCAACAAATTAAAATAAGTTCTCAGGTTTGTTTGACTGTTATGAACTAAGTTTATAATACGTGAGCTTTATAAATTGGTTTGAATCAAACCATTGCATGAGGCATGGGAGGGGAATCAATAAGAGGAGGGATAAGAAAAGTTAAACTACTCCAAATTAATCTTTAGTTCGCAACCTCTAAAAAATTTTTTTTAAAGCAAAACCTATCACTAGGTGTTGAAGGTGTGCGCATCTGAGATAAACACTATTGCTGAGCTGTTCTCACCAGCCCAGAAGTTCTCATGAATTTCCTCTTTAATACCTTTAAAAAGTTTTGATAGCATTTTTAATTGAAAATTTTATAATTTCTTTTGTTGAATACTTGTAAATTCCAGTTAAAATTGGCTGCCCGTTCATAATCTTTTTGTTCTGTCACCTGGGACTTCTAGTTTAATAAGGAGAAGAATAGGCAATTTAGGTATGTCAAAAGTTACTTTGCCCTCACCCTCTTTGATCAAATACTTGCAAATTAAATTACCATAACTATCAAACATAAAGGCAGCTGGAAGCCGGGCGTAGTGGCTCACGCCTTTAATCCCAGCACTCGGGAGGCAGAGGCAGGCAGATTTCTCAGTTCGAGGCCAGCCCGGTCTACAAAGTGAGTTCCAGGACAGCCAGGACTATACAGAGAAACCCTGTCTCGAAAAACAAACAACAACAACAAAAAATAAAGCCAGCTGGAGGGGCAAATGATGTTTCCTTCAAACACTCTGCATCTATTTCTCTACTTACTAGTTTCTCCCATGCAAGTTGCAGCCAACTTTCTAGCTTGGTGGAATTTGCTGCTTATGAGAGTAGCTCCTTTGGTTCATTGTGTCATGTGTGAGGGGGCTCAGGACACCAGATGGTCACTCCTTCTGTGAGTCTTCTGAACTGAGCCAACAAGGTTTCTTACAAACCATGGTGAGGGTATTGTGTCTTGCCCCTCTGAGGGTGTTGTGCACCATGGGGAGTTCCCCTGCCACCTGCATCCTGTTGGGCTGGAGGGAACAAATGTCTTTGTCTTCCTAGTCTTTAGCATCCAGCAGTCATAGACGTGTAAAGTGAAAGGGGCTAGGTTGTAAAAAACAGGAGAGGATACAGAAAAACAAAACAAGTAATGGCAGGGGCAGAGAATGCTAATAAGTATTCTCAAAACTAGTTGGTGCTCCATCCAAATGTTGTGAAATGAAAGAGTATACAACAACCAATTCAGAATGAACCAATATACTTTCCACTGAAATCAGAGCCCAGTAAGAGCTCACCAGTGTCTACCTGATAAGGCAGCCCAGACAGTTGGACACACAGAACCCTTGCAGATAGACAGCATGGACCTTACCACCTTCGCCAGTGATAAAGTATCCTGGCAGATCAGCCTAAGGAAGGGTTTCAGTTTGCTTACGGCTGGGGAACATCTGTACCCTGAAGGGAGTCAAAAAGCAGCAGGAGTTTGAGGCATAGTTGCATCGCCTCTGCCATTAGGAAGTGGGTAGTGTGAATGTCTGTGCTCAGCTAGCTTTCTTCTGTTTTAAACTACCCGTTTATTGGTTATGTGTGTGGTGTGGATGTGAAGGTCAGGAGACGCTGGTCCTCAGGCTCAGCAGCAAGCATATTTACACAGTCTCACCAGTCCTTGCTCTCCTTATACAGTCTAGGACACAAGTCTAGGAAATGGTGCCACCTATTATTAGTGTGCCTTCCCACACAGTCAACATAACCCTCACAGTATGTCTAAAGGCTTGTCTCCTAAGGGAATCTAGATCCTATGCAGTTGACAGTTAACACTTAGGTGTGGCGTGGCTGCACTGTGCCTGTTGACCGCATGCATGGGGAGGCAGAGACAGATGGATCCCTGAAGCTTACTAGGCAGCCAACCCAGCTGAGCCAGTGAGCTTCAGGGAGATGGCTTGTTCCAAGAAAAGGGCAGGCAAGATGGCTCAGTGTGTAACAGCACTCCCCACTAGGCTTGACAGCCCAGGTTCAATCCCAGGGACCCACATGGTAGGAGAACTGGCTTCCATGTGTGTGTCATGGCATGTCCATATGTCTCCATCCCAGCAGGCACATCTCCATTATCATAAGCACAGGCCTTGTAATGCATTCTAAAGGAAAGAGCAGCCTTCCCTAATCCAGAGGCTTGCTGTGTGTGCCTGGAAACCACAAGCAAAGCGAACACTGTGGTGATGGAGGGCTCGCCAGGGTCCCTCTGACTTTGCAGAGTGGTAATGACAACTCCAGTCATTATCTTCTGCTTCTGAAGGGTCCTGAGAGTGAGTAAGTGTCGGTACACAGTAGGATTCCCCTAAACTGGGAACAATATAAAAATGTATGTCTCTCCTGCTGAGGTATTCTGAGAGACCATGAGATGTACATGAAGATGCCTTGAAAACCATAATTTGAAAGAAAAAAAAAAAGGAGTCTATGTGAGATGAAAACACACTTTCCTTAATTGAAGAAAATTGTAGCCCAGAGCTCTGGTACTAACCAGTACCCCCCCCCCAGCTGTCTCTCTAGTTGCATATATAGCAGAGGATGGCCTAGTCGGCCATCGGAGGAAGGAGAGGCCCTTGGTCTTGCAAAGATTATATGCCCCAGTACAGGGGAATGCCAGGGCCAGGAAGTGGGAGTGGGTAGGTTGGGGAGCAGGGTGGGGAAGCTATAGGGGGCTTTGGGGATAGCATTTGAAATGTAAATGAAGAAAATATCTAATAAAAAAAGAAAATTGCTAAATTTGATGACTCTAAATACAAAAAAAAGAGAAAATCATAATTTGTACATAGTTGCTAGGGTGATTTTATGTCCTGTATCCCCCCCTCCATCCTTTTTTTGGGGGGGAGCTTCCCTCCCACGGTCACACCTTTCCCCACCCCCTCCCACCTCCATCCAAGGAGTGAAGTGATTTTCCTAGTGTATTCAGTCTTGACCCCCGGATGGCAGGGTCTGGGTTACTGTATCTGGTTTTTTAGGAATCTCCATGTTCCAGCTGGGTTGACTTCTCTGGTCAGACTGGAGTTGCTTAGAAGCAAATGGACTTCCTACATAGTATTCTTTTGGGGGCTGCCCTTGCTGAGAATCCCTTCCCTTACAGCCAGTCCCTAAAATACATATTCCCTTTTTAAGAAGCGTGCAGTTTGTCTCTTCTGTGTGAGTTTATGGTGCATGTGCAGGTGCCTACAGCGGACGTCCAGGAGAGGATGTTGCAGCCCGTGGGGTTGGTTGCTGGAGGACGCTGTGAGTTATGGCCGCTGGGAACAGATTCCTATCCTCTAGAAGAGCAGTAAGGGCTCTTGACTGCTAAGAGTTCCACACTCCCACCACCACCACCACATATGTCTAAATTTTGTTTACTTGAGCATAGTGGCTTTGTGTGACTTTAGGGCAGTAGCATCTAATAGCAGAAATGACAGGGCAGTGCAGTGGACAGGCATCAGCAAAGCTTTGGGAAGGAAAAAGCAGAGTAAAGTATTAGCACGAGGTATGTGTCCTCTTCTTGAGACCAAAACTCTTTGAGATCAGAGACTTCTTACCATACAAAGTACCTAGCACATTCCATCAGTGGTTTTTGACTGCTTGCCATAAACATTCTTCCTAGAATTGTTCCAAAACAAATAGGAATTGGAATGAAGCTTAGCCCCTTGAAGTCTAAGCCCTTACTACATCCCTAGAACTGGAAGGGTTAGCCGTCTTTGGAAATCCAACACATTTCTGAACTAACTTTGAAGCCCTTAGCTGTAACCTGAAATCTGTTTTACCATTGAAAAGCTGCCGCCGCCACCCACCACATAGCATGTGACAGGGACCAGCAGCTGTAGATGGCTTCCTGAAAAAATGGAAGCCAGAGGGAAGCCTGCCAGCTCTGTGGCAGTCAGAAGCAGGGATCTTCCTGGAGGAAGAGGGGGGCGTGTTGGGGCTGAATCCCATACAGGATTTGATCCAACCAGATGCTGAGCTTCTGGGAAATGACATAAGGCCCGTTGACCTTTGGTGAGTGGGTCACGCTATCAAACCAGAATGGTCTTCCTTTGTGACTAACCATTCTTTGATCCTGAGACTTGTCTCTTTAAGTTTTCACAATGTCTCTGTTCTCTAGCAGACCTCGCCATGCCTTGGATTAAGGGGTTTGCCACACCATGCTTCATGGTGGATCTGAGACCTCTATTCCATGGGAGGCCAGCTTTCTCCTCCATAGCACTTGGCATCGGGAGAAGAGTTAGCCAGCTTGGCATGTGAAGGGAAATGGCTCCTTCCTGAGGGCAGCTTCTTCATCCCTCTCATCTGGTTCAGATTGTTCAAGTAAAGCTTTAAACCACACTGCCCTCACGCCAGGCCTCTTCCCAGGTTTCCCCTGTCTGCTAGCTGGCTCTGCTGCCATCGGATACACCCTTACACGGAGTGCCTGGCTCTGAAGCCTGAAGGTTCCCCAGGATCAAATCCCTGCAATACGCTTAGGCTTTCTGTACTTTTTTGGTCATCATGAGTCCTGGCGTGCTTTTATCATGCCCTTTATACCACCTGATTAGGTATGCTGATAATCTAAATCTCCAACTTTGAGGCCAGCCTGGTAACTTCAAAGCCAGCCAGGGCTACATAGTAAACCCTCTCTCAATAACAGACACCCCCCCAAATCCTCTTCTTTTGAAGTAGGCTGTTTTCTTAGAGCTCTATTAAGCAAACATGGTGTGATTTGGGCATGTGCAGGGGACCCTGGGTAGCCATGGTTAACAAGGAGTGACTGTACCTAGAGGTGTATATATTAGAAAATTGTGATTGGTAAAATTGTTTTTATTTTCTTCGAAGTGTCATTTTAAAAATAGTGTCCCTTTAAAACAGTCTTCAGTTCACAGAGAAGTTGAACAGCCAGCCTGTAGTCCAGTTTCCTCTGTCCCTGTCTTCACACATGTGGCCTCTCTGTTGTCAGCATTCCCCACTACAGTAGCTTCGCCCCCTCCCATGGAGGAGCACCGGCTTCAAGATGCTGACTTTAATTGGGGTAGAAGTCTTCTGCTGGCCCTGGACAGTGCTGATTTGGAAGCTTGGCTTTGCTTTCCTTGGTCAGGTTGGCTTTTGTCCCTCAGATCCCTTCCGAAGCCCATGCAGCAATGTTAGGGAGCAACCACACGAGGGCAGTAGAGAACCACGACTATTCAGCTAACTTGCAAAGTCTGAGGAAAAGGCTCCAAGTCAGAAAAAAAGGATCAAAGAGAGCCAGTCTTCTGAAGGAAGTTGAGGGAAGCAAGTTGTTTCAGCGCAGCAGTGTCTTTCCAAACCTGACACCTGAAGCAGCGCGCTAGCCCGGGGACTTAGCCAAGGTCCAACAGCTGTGCCCCAAATCCCTCTCCAACCAGAGGCTGCTCCCCAAATCTCTTTCCAACCCATCGTTTCTGCCCTTGTTTTCTCCTTGAGAGTCATTCGCCAGTCACAGGGAGAACAGTCAGTGGGAGATTTGGGCCATCCCATAGTGCTCTTACAACTTTATGGTTTACAGAGGATTCTCACACCTCTCCTTCCCCAGATCTGTCCTCTGTCGTACTTGAGTGGCAAAAAGGGCATGGCTGTCATTGATGTTGAAGGAAACAGATTGGAAACTAGTGACTTTTGAAGACACACCTAGTTTGCCTCGCTAAACCAGAAACCCTGTTTTGGGCAAGCTGACTGGCCATTGAGCTCTCTAGATCTGTTCGTTCCTGCCCCAATTCCCCGCCCCTCCCAATGCTGGAAATACAGGCACATGGAGCTGTGTCCATCTAGGGGTTCAAACCTGGGTCCTCATGCTTATCGAGCAAGCCCTCTTCCATGCTGAGCCATTCCCATCCCCTGCTCCCAAAGTTAACTTTCAGTGTGGGTCCAGTTAAGAGCAGGGCTGGAAACTATAGCTTGCTCAGGTGGTGACAGCCAGGTGCCAGCCAGGTGCACACAAAGCCCTGGGAACATTGTAGCACACACCTAATCGCAGTACCCAGGACATAGATACAGGAGGATTCTTGGTTAATAGGGAGTCTGTGGCCAGCCTAGTATATGTGAGACCGTGGCTCAAAACTGTTGTTGGTAGACAGCAAGGCAAAGAGTAGGAAGTTTAAGGTTCCCAAAGTCAAGTTTTAAGAAACTCTGGTAAAGCAGGAAGATGTAACAAAACTATTGACAAAATAATTGCAAGCCTGAGTCTGCCTAAGCAACGGAACGCTGAACTGTTCACCTTCTCCTCCGCCTCTGTAGAGTGGGGTATGGAATTCCTCCCCGCCTTAAGTCACATTAGAATGGTGCGAAAGTGTGTTGAGGCTTCGAAGGAATTGGTTGTGCTAGTGTCTGTCTATCCAGGCCCTACCTTCTCTTTGCCGAGAAACCCAATTACTAAGTACAGTTGAGCTTACTGCCCACACATTCTGAAGTGGGGAGGACAGAAGGCCTGGAGAATCCCTGCAATCATTCTGGGAACAAGTCCTAGCGCATGTCACTGTTTGCTCTGTCATCCCAATTCAATGACCTCATATGAGGAAGGGCGGAGCCGAGGGAGCTGTCCTCCAGATACCTAAAGAGGCTCCTGACATACTGTTTTCATTGGCAGGGAGCAGGCCCAGGGTTGGTGTTTGAAGTCTGAGCTAATCTTGGAAAAGAAGAACAGTACCTCCCACAGCTGGCCAGGCTTCTGGGGGAGCTGTCCCAAGCTGCCCCAGAGAGTGCTGGTGTGGGCACTGGAGTCCAGGACACACTGCCATGGCCCCATGTTCTCATCAGCCACCGCACTCCCTGAGTGAGGACATGCCATCATTGAGGCATCCAGGGCCTGGGGCTGGGACAGCTCCTAAATTGATTGTTATGGGATTACTGGCCTGGATTGGCAGAGGGTGCAGTAATCTCGGGAGCTGGAGAGCGTCACTGACCTCAAGCATCTATCCTTGAGGTTGCCTCCTGTGGACCTGGTCTTTTAGGGAAACAAGTCAGGCATGTGTCAAAAGGCCGGGTAGGACCTCTCAGTGTCCCTTCACCACAAGGACTCCTCTTATCCATCCTTTGAATACTTAACAATGTGTTCAGTTGGTTGAGATGCATGGCTGTGATTTTTAGTTGTTTTTTTTTTTTTTTTTAAAGACAGTCTTGCTATGTAGCTCAGGCTAGCCTTGAACCCTCAGTTTTCCTCCTTCAGTCTGGAGTGCTAGGATTACAGTTAAACCTGCTTAAACTAAGGTTTGAATAAAGGATTTTTTTTTGGTCCCCAAATTGAACGTATCAATCTTTAATTTCTAGTCTTTTGGTGATAAAATACCCTCATAGCTACAAATAATCATTTCAGATCAACTGAGATACCTAACATCACTATGCTGGGTTAATATCCTAGTCAGAAAAAAAGAAACTTGACATTTTTAACTGTCCTGTTAATCCTGGTTGGACTTTGAAAAGAAATATTTTTAATAGCCGGCCAACTACAAGGAAGACAGTTGGATTTAGAGGTGACAGCTGGACTTTGAAGGATAAAGCCAGAATTCATAAGCAGAGAGGAAGAGAAAGCTGCTACAGAGAGAGTGGGATGCCCAGGTCGCATTCCGACATCTGCATCCCGAGACTGACCAGTTAGATGGGGCTGTGGCTTGAATGCAGTGGTTTAGAGCCAGGCTCTGGAGTGGAACTAACGAGGGTGGAGATGAGAACCGGAAATCTTACGGTTGAATGTCCCAATCTTTCCACATCATAGTCTGGAGAAATAGAGGCAGGAAATCCCATGGCAGCCCCTTTGGTTCCCATGGGCAAGAGAGGGAAAGAATATATTGAAGGATAAACCAAAAACTGCCCAGAGCCAGCCAGAAACCTGTCTCCCACCCTGGCAGCCCCACCCTTTAGCTCCAAGAGAAATCATTTATTTTGTATGATTTTTAAAAATTGGCTCATCTCATAAATGTTCCAGAGTTGGAACAGGCTGTGCCATGGCTGAAATAAACCTGCTGAACAAATAAACAAGGCAGGCTGTGGGGTTGGGGAAAGCACAAAACAAGGCCCCATTGGGCCCGAGGGGCTCTGCAAGGCTGCCCAGAATCTAGGCTCTGTCTCTTTTCTTAGTGTAGGATCCAACATCACATATCTAGATCACATGGCCCATTTAGTCTCAGATCTATTTGCTTTTTAGTGTAAGATGCCTTCTCGGCCATCTTGGTCTCCTAGACACTGACCCCTCCTCCAGAGTGCAGGCCAGCTGGGAGTAGACTGCTCCTCAGCCGAGCTAGGTTGACAGGGCTTGTGATGAGGGACTGGTACAAACAGCTCCATCCCCTAACTAAGGGATGTCTGTCCTCTCCTCTTCGATGAGGGTTCTAGCTTGTCTCCTTGTGGTTAATTGGTAAATGAGGGGCTGGAGAGAGGCTCAGCAGGTAAGATTACTTATTATTCTGTGAGAAGAGCAGCATTCAGCTCCCAGCATTCCCCGCAGGATTGTAACTCTAACTCCAGGACGTCTGACATGTTCTTTTGGCCGCCTCTGACACCTGTACACACATTCACAAATATACATTAATAAAAATACATTTTAAAAAGTAAATGGGTGGATGTACTTTAATATTGTGAATATCCTATTCAAACCAAACTTTTAATGATTCTTTAATGTTTTTTTTTTTTTTTTTTTGCATTTCATCTACTTAATTATTTTGTAAGGTAGTTGTAATACTTGGGTCACAGGGCTCATATAGAGGTCAGAGGGTAATATGTTGAGAGTCAGTTCCCTCCTTCACCTTGTGGGTCCTAGGGAACAGACTCAAGTAGTTTATTCTTGGCAACAAATGTGTTTATCTCCTGAGCCATCATGCTGGCCCCATTGATGACTCTTGATGAATCAACTATTCGTATGGCAGCCCCAAAGTGAAGTTATGATTCTGGTTTTAAGGCTGGTATCATGGTGATGGGTAAGGGTAGAAAGGAGAGGGAGTAGAGAATTAAATTGTGTAATACCTGATTTCTCAGATGTCTACTGAGGTTGGGAGTGACTGGTGTTAGCTTTCTAACTTCACTAAGAACAAGCTAGAGAATTCCATGGCTTTGCATGATAAAATCGCTTGCGGCCCTAATGGACGCAACTCCATTTTTCCAGCACTCAGTTATCCCAGACAGCCCACCACCACCACTTAGCATCCATTTTCTCACGTCTCTGATGACAACTCAGGGGGACCATATTGGTACCTCTGGTTTATACACAAGAAAACTAACATTCAGAAAGCTTGCAATATTTGCCAAAAGCCATATAGCTAGAAAATGAAGAGTCTAGATTCAGGCCAGAGAAGCTAGCAGCCCCCCACCCTTCCAGAGAGGCTGGCAAGCCCCCCCCCACACACACACACCCCTAGGATAGTTGTTTATGTGTAGCTTTGATGCCCTTGACTTACAGGCGCCAATGTGCTCTGAGCAGCCATTGGCTGAGAGGAACTCCAGCCAACTCTGGGGCAAGCCTGGTGGCAGAGTCTCCAGACATTGACTCATCTGTTCCTGTAGCTGGGTATGGCTGCATCCCTGAGCTTAGAAAGGCAGGAAGCAACGCTGGTATTTTAGAATGGCTTTCAACAATAACCTTGATTGAGGGGATTTTCCAGTTAACCCTGGAGAATTCCAATAACCAAACACTTATTGTGTTTCTGTTCTTTGAAAAGTGGTAATCCTTGGTATGTGTATGGTGATTCTCATTAACCAGCCAGTTCAACCAAACAGGATTCCCTTATTAGGATAAGCAAAGAGCCATAGAGTTACCAAGCTGAAAGAAAGGACTTTCCAGAGCATTTACCAGAATCCCTTATCAGGTGAAGGGATGACGTTTATTCATGTAGCTCAGCCTGCATTCCTGGCATAACCATAAGTCCCAGCTTTGAGTGCTTTCTGCTACACTGAGTGACTACAGGGTGACCTGTGAGCTAAGTTTAGCCTTCAGCCACGTTTGGTTTGTCCTGCACGATACTTCTAAAAAACTAAATTTGCTAAAAATGGTGGTACATGTCTTTAATCCCAGCACTTAGGAGGCAGAGGCAGAACTGTAGCAAATAGAAATCCTGTTTCAAAAAACCCAAACCAAACCAGAGCACAAGCAAACAACTCTGGGAGATCGGTTAACACTAGGCTTGAAATAAAGAGGAGCTAAGTAGCTGGTACCCTTTAGACTAGGCACCTGGGGTCTAAATGCCACTTCACCCCCAACCTGGTCTGCCTTACCCACTTACCCATTTCATGACCTGCCTTGTCCCACCAGGCATTGGAATTGGGGTGCCTGCTTTTTGGCGAGGGGCATTTCTTGATTAATTTTTTTTTAATGAGGGAGACTAAAGTGGGCCAGATAAAAAGTCAGGGGAGATAAGAAGTCAAGAGTGCCCATCAGAATGTGAAGGGTCACAAGCAAATGGGAGCCCTAGAGAGTTCCCAAGGAGATACAGGCAGATTGGTGCCCATGTAGAGCTAGGAGGAGAACCCCTGTGGGAAATGGAGGATCTAGAGTCAAGAGCAAGCCTACTTGAAGGTCTAGTAATGTCATAATGAGCCACTCTAGTTTCCTGGAGATCGGGTCCTGGTCCGCATTCAGTGTTCTAGAAATAGCTTATCTTACATCACTTCCTTAATTTGGGCTCAGTGTACCTGTTTCAAGTCATTGGGTGGCTCATACAAGATACGTTAGGTTGAGTAATCTTTAAATAGAATTTCATTTCTCAAGGTTCTAGAGACTGGGAAGTCCAAGATTTCAAGGCACCAGCAGATCCTTACAAAGTAGACAAGCTCTCTCAAGCCATTTTCCTAATACTATTCTTGAAAGTCTCCTGGGAGACTTAGTTACCTCCCAGGGTTTCTGCCTCCTAGTAAGTAGTATGGCTA
The DNA here is from genome assembly GCF_000001635.26 of Mus musculus. Classification (NCBI taxonomy): domain Eukaryota; kingdom Metazoa; phylum Chordata; class Mammalia; order Rodentia; family Muridae; genus Mus; species Mus musculus. The sequence goes on from NC_000071.6 coordinate 31,569,458, forward strand.
GAAATTAGCCAGGCCCAGTGGTGGTGTGTGTGTGCAGTGCACACCTTTAACCCCAGCACTTGGGAGGCAGAGGCAGGAGGATTTCTGAGTTTGAAGCCACCCTGGTCTACAGACACACACACAAATAAAATATGATAAAGATTTAAAAAACAAAATTTATTGGATGTTACATGTTCATAAAGGCAACAGCAGACAAGGTGCATGTGATTCAAAAGCAAAAAAAAACCTCCAGTGACCAAGACCTTTTAAAAGACGCTGCCTCTTTCACTTTCAGCCATGTGAGGAACTTGATCGTTTTTCCTACTTATTCATTGATATATATATTTATTCACTTTACATCCCAATTGCTGCTCCCCTCTCCCCGTACCTCCTTCACACAGTCCCCCATCCCCTTTTCCTCTGAGAAGATGGAACCCTCCCTCTTCCCTCGGTTATCCCCCAACCTAGGTACATCAAGTCTTTGCAGGGCTAGGCACATCCTTTCCCACTGAGGCCAGACAAGGCAGCCTAGTTAAGGGAACAGGACCCACAGGCAGGCAACAGATTCAGGGACAGCCCTTGCTCCAGTTGTTGGGAGATCCACATGAAGACCAAGCTACATATCTGTTCCATATGTGCAAGGAGGCCTAGGTCCAGCCTGTGTATGCTCTTTGGTTGATGGTTCAGTTTCTGGGAGCCCCTAGTGGTCCAGGTTAGTTGACTTTGTTGGTCTTCTTGTAGAGTTCCTATTTCCTTCAGGGCCTGCAATCCTTCCCACAACTCTTCCACAAGAGTCCCCAAGCTCCATTTAATGTTTGACTGTGGGACTCAGCATCTGTTTCAGTCAGCTGCTGGGTAGCTGTCAGAGGAGTTATGCTAGGCTCCTGTCTACAAGCACAACAGGCTCCATATCCTCACTGCTAGGAGTCTCAGCTAAAGTCACCCCCATGGACTGGGATGGGTGAGACTCCCGGGAGCTTTACCATTTTGTCTGCTGTGAGAGAGAAGTCAGGAAAAACAAAAACAGAGCCTACTTAATTGAGTTCGGAACTTAAATCTGCCAGAACCCAATGCAGTGGGTGCCCTCACTGCCAGATGGCCAGCAGGTCCTTGGGAGTAAACCAGAAGACAGTTTTAAGAGGCTGTTGTTTCCCTAAGGACATAGCTTATAATCTGCCTGTGCTTGAAGTACTTGCACATACAGAGACTTCTTCTTTTTAAGCACATATTGATTAAATATAATGAGGCATACTGAGGTTGAGAGGAGAGATCAGGGAGGGAGGCGTCCATGCATACCCAGGGCTTTGAACAAGGGCTCCCCGACTCAAGGAAGTGCACAAACCCAAAATTACCAGGAACCTACCTGTGAGTTTGTTGTGGACAGTTTCTGGGATTCTGTGTAGCCTTTATCAGCATCTCTAAAGGGTCATTGTCCAAATATAGTTAAACAGACTTCGGACACGGAAGCGTTGGACTCCCATTCCTAGGCACAATGGCACAGTTTATAGCAGGTCCCTGTCAACCTCACTCCATCACCCCCTCAAATCCTTGCCTAGAAATCTATTCCAGCTAGCCTCCTTTTGCCCTACCAGGGGGAGGGGAAATCCGAAAGCTTATTTTTAGGCAGGCCCTGCCAAGACTCCCCGCAGTGGCTGGACTGCTGCTGGGCCTGAGGGGTGCCCGCGCCCCAGGAGGACAAGCAGTGTGCGGGAGGGGCCTGCGGGCACGAGCGGATGTCACAGCTTACCTCAGAGCCTGAATTAGAAGCCTGAAAAAAAAAATCACAGCAGGAAATAATGTGGTGCCCAAAATAGAAACATCAACCGGGAGAGAGGCCGGGAGTAGGTGGCGTTTGAGGCTCCTGCAGCGTCCTCCCCAGAGGCCTCCTGACAACCGGCAAGCGGGTTGGCATGAGATTGCAACCCAGCCCAAGAGGCCACAAAGGCACCGGCTGGATGTTTCAGCAAGGGAGAAGGAATGGGCAGTAAAGTGGAGAATCAGGACCGCCTCCTCTTCCCTCCCTCTCGACTTTCTCCTTCCTTCTCCAAAGTCTTACCGCCACCGCTGACCCCTTCCTCTTTTTCGGCATCATCCCTCAACCTTCTCCCCACACAATGACTTCTGCTTTTTTCCTCACTCTCTAGTGCCCCTTCTTCTCTGATACTGCCCCCACCCCGCTTCCTCCTTTCCCTCCCCACACCAAGCCCTTCATTTCTCCTGGGTGGTCTCTGCCCCAACCCGCCGCCCCCCAGCCTCCCGGTGCTTTTGGGTGCCTTCCTAGGTAACTAGTGGGAGCTCAGTCTAGCAGCAGCTAACTGAAGGTCAGCCTCCTGTGCCTGACTGCAGCCTGGCTGCACTGATCTCCCCTTCACCCCACACTCAGCACCCTCCACGCCTCTTTAGAGAAAAGGAGGCCCTGGAGTCTAAGGAAGATGGCAGGGTCAGGACTCCTTCCTCTGGGGCCTCTGGAGGGCTTGAGAGGAAGCAGAAACTTTGCAGGCAATCTTGGACTGTCTCTCCCTTCACAGCTGAGTTCCTGGTAGATTGCATGGTTTGCCAAATTTCCGTGTTTCTCATGCTGGCATGTGCCATTGGGCAAGGTATAAAGTCGGTGAGAACCAGACTTAAGGTCTCTCTGATGCTCCCCTTAACCTTCACCAACCCCGAGTGGGGAAACATCTGTGATCTCCTTTACAGTGGGAACTCAGATGCAGCAGGTGAGCTGGAGGATGGGGGACACTGGAGGATGGGGGACACTGGAGGATGGGGACACTGGAGGATGGGGGACACTGAGGATGTCTTTAATCTTAGCACTAGGTAGAGGCAGATGATCTCTAGGAGTTAAGAGTCCATCCTGGTCTACATGGTGAGTTCCAGGCTAGCCAAGGCTACATAGTGAGACCCTGTCTTTAAAAACAAAGGAAAGAAAAGTCGGAGTAGTAGGCATGCTGCATGTTTGTAAGAGTAGAAGGGCTGGGATCGAGGCACAGGGAGTGCAGCCCCTCTACTGACCTTGAACTTGGACCAAGTTCATTGACTTGGTATTTCCATACCCGGTTTTCTTCGTAACAAGATTTGTTTTTTATTATTTCTTTTCTGAATGTAAGCATGAGACATTCCATTACATATGTTGGGTAATTTCAATTATTAAAAATTCCCTAGGTGGGGCTGGAGAGATGGCTCAGCAGTTAAGAGCACTAACTGTTCTTCCAGAGATCCTGAGTTCAATTCCCAGCAACCACATATGTTCACAACCACCTTTAATGAGATCTGATGACCTCTTCTGATATGTTGGAAGCCAGCAACAGTGTGCTCATATACATTTTAAAAGGAAAGAAGAAAAAAAAAAGAAGAGAAAAGAGAAGAATCCCCAAAGCAAAGCATGGAGAAGCAGGTGGATCTCTGAATTGGAGCCTGGTCTACATGGTAAGTTCCAGGACAGCCAGGGCTACATAAAGAAACCCAGTCTCAAAAAACAAATAAAAATTTCTAGCTAAGTATCATGGTACATGCTTGCAATCCCAGTACTCTGCACCCTGGAGGCAGAAGCAGGAGCATAGCCACAAATTCAAGGTCATCCTGATATATATCGAGAGAGAGAGAGAGAGAGAGAGAGAGAGAGAGAGAGAGAGAGAGAGAAAGAAGAAGAAGAAGAAGAAGAAGAAGAAGAAGAAGAAGAAGAAGAAGAAGAAGAAGAAGAAGAAGAAGAAGAAGAAGAAGAAGAAGAAGAAGAAGAAGAAGGGGAGGAGGAGGAGAAGAAGGAGAAGGAAGAAAAAGAGGAAGAGGAAGAAGAAGAAGAAGAAGAAGAAGAAGAAGAAGAAGAAGAAGAAGAAGAAGAAGAAGAAGAAGAAGAAGAAAGCAGCAGCAACAGAAGCAGCCACCACCTCAGCAAGGACAGCAATGCCATATTCTTGTTGTCACTTGTTTGAGTACCTCCCCACCCCACCAGCAGTTGTTCTAGTGAAAACAAGTGCTTGGGCCAGTGTCAGACACTGTGTGCCCTCAGCACTCTCTGCAGAAGGATGGATTCATTTATCCTAGTGCACCACCCACACACATGTGCAATGCTGGTGCCTGAACGCCTTGATGTTACTTTAGGGTTAGTGTCTTATGATTTCTTTTTCTTTTCTTTTTTTTTTTTTTTTGTAGTCTTATGATTCTAAAGACATTATCTCATGTAAATGATGATTCCTCAGTTTGACAGAAAACTCATGGTCATGTCAGGCTTCTGTAGGATTCTAAAGCCCACGTCCAGCTCACTCTTGCAAATGAAACTGGGGTGCTACTGTTTGCAATTTCTTTCCTCCAGATTAACTAGATCTGGCCATTTTTCTAACTACAGTAATACCTGGTAACTATAAATAGCTAAACATGACTTAAAGGAAGCCCTTCCCATAATCCTCTCCATGGACTTTGAACATGTTTTGTTTAAGGTTCTTAGTCTCCCGATCATAGTCCCCGGTTATGTCTTGACAGACATCAGGACATACTCATGGTTATCACTGTGAGTCTGTAGTAGAGCAGATAGGTCAGAAGGTGTAACCATAAACATTGTGGTCACACATTGAAATTGAAGCTGTTTTCTTTAAGCCTTCCTGGCAATGAAAAGAAAAATATACAGTAAGAATAGCTTGTACAGGTAAGAGGCTGAGTCATTCCATCTTCACGAAATTTGCTAACATATATGTGCTGACTTCAAAATGTTATCAGCTACAGAATCCCAAAGGCCGAAACAATTGAAAAAGCAACATGTAGCACCTTAAGATCTAATGCTGGGGTATGATTTGAATGGGCAAATAAGCCATGAAAAAAAATAAGACTCTCTTCTTGCTGGGATAATATACAGCCATTAAAAATAACAAAGACAGGGCTGGAGAGATGGCTCAGTGGTTAAGAGCACTGACTGCCCTTCCAGAGGTCTTGAGTTCAATTCCCAGCGACCACATGGTGGCTCACAACCATCTGTAATGGGATCTGATGCCCTCTTCTGGTGTGTCTGAAAACAGCTACAGTGTAACCCTTATACATAAAATAAAATCTTTTTAAAAAAATAACAAAGATAGAAGTAGAACATAAGAGCAAATGAAGAAGGTACATAAAATTATTTATATTATGTGATTATAGTTGTGTAAAAAGTTACAAAATATAATTATGAATGGCATTGGTGATTATCCTGGTATGCTGAAATTAATATAGCATTTTTATTGCTTCTGTAATATGCTTTATTTCTGGAATAAATAGAACGGAAAATAAACAGAAATTATCAAATAATTAAACTTTCTTTTTTCTGAGAGGGACAACAGACCTCATCATGCATACCTGGCTAGCCTTAAATTTGTGGTGTTCCTTCTGTTTCTATTTCCCAAGTTCAGGAACTTCGGCCATAAGCCATCATATCAGATCTGATTTTCTACTTCTAATTTTTTTTTTGAGATTTTATTTATTTATTTTGAGACAAGGTTTCACTATGCATCTCTGGTTGTCCTGGAACTTGCTGTGTAGCCCAGGGGAACTTACAGAGATCCCCCTGGCTCTGCCTCTGCCTCTGCCTCTGCCTCTGCCTCTGCCTCTGCCTCTGCCTCTCTGCCTCTCTGCCTCTCTGCCTCTCTGCCTCTCTCTCTGCCTCTCTCTCTCTCTGCCTCTCTCTCTGCCTCTCTGCCTCTGCCTAAGGGCTGAGATTTAAAGCCTGTACCAACCATCCCCAGCATGACTGTCTTTGTTTTTATTCTGCATGCATGGGTGTTTGTCCCAATTATGTCTGTGTACCACATGCTGCAGTGCCTATGGAAGCCAGAGGGGACATCAGATTCCTTTGGTCTGTAGTTACAGAAGGTTGAGAGTTGTCTGTATGAGTGCTCAGAACTGACCCCAGTCCTCTAGAAGAGCAGCCTGTGATTTTAACTGCAGAACCAGCTCTTTATCCCCCAGTTCCTACTTCTAAAATTAAGTGGTTAGACAAGACCTAGCTGCCTAAAGCTCATCTGAGTTCTGATGGTGTATATTTTCTAATAGTCAGGTTCCTCTGCTGTCACTTGTCATAATTCAAGCAGAGTACAGTAACACACTTAGGACCCAGCTGCTTAGGAGGCTGAGAACGTTTTGGAACTGACCTGGGTGGCACAATGAGACAACACCTCTTTTAAAAACAGTCCCAACTCAATAGTCACACTGAAAATGGCCAAGTAAGACTAGAACTTCTTCTGAGTCCACTAGTCTAGGCTCAATATCTTCCTGTGGCATGTTAATTTCCACAGCAAAATTATATTTAAGACTGTAAGTAGATGAAAATTATCAAAGTACTATATTTCCCTTTCTCCTCTGTGAATTTATTTTTTATTATTAACACAAATGAGGACATGCCTGCTCCACGAATGGTTGAGAAGAAGGGTTTTATTGTAGCTATGACAGCAGGATCAGCCAGAGGCATCTGGGAGAAGTCCAGACGAGGGAGAGAAACCAGTGGACAGAGCTTGATCAGCAGGCTGAATTGTGAGAAGAGAGTGGGGCTCTGGAGAGCAAGATGGGGAAAGAAGAGAGAGAAGAGGAGAGAGGGCAAGGGGACCAAGAGAAGAAGCAAGGACCAAGAGGACCAAGAGAGCACATGGCTACCATGGCAGGAATGGGAAGCTGGGGAGGGGACTGAAGCCTCTGTGCTGAAGAGTTAGGGTAGGGGGTGGGGCAAGCAGGGCTGGGAGGAGCCACGAGTACCGAGTGAGCCTCATCCTGGGTTTCTTTGGGACCTGACAATTAATTAAAGTTTGGTACAGATCTCAGTATATAACCAACCCCATGTGGCATTCAAAGAAAACTGGATATTTGGATCTGTGTAGATAAAAACCTTTTGGCTTGGTGTTCCTTCTGGGAAGTAGAACAGCCCAGGCTTGTGAGTCATGGGGTCAGATGTCCTCTACCCATCCCTACGTTAGAGGGTCCATGTCTCAGCCTGGATGTCGTGTTGAGTGTTGTATGGGATGGAAGGCTGACTTGTGAAAGGATCCCTTGTTGCTCCTTGCCCATACCTCTGAAATGCTAAAGCCAGGATGGGAATTGTTCCAATGTTGCCTGGAGAGCTCCTTAGAGGCCAGGGCTGAGATGTTAGCGCAGTACCTGCACAAGGAAGGAACAGATGAGTGGGTGAGTGACAAAGGTTGAGGTGGAGCTCATTATGTGGTAGATGCAGGAGTGTTCACTGAACCCGAGAAATCTGTGAGGCTGGCAGTCACGAGAAGCACGCTGTGAGGTCATCAGTCGGGGGGAGGAGGAGGAGGAGGAGTGTGTGTGTGTGTGTGTGTGTGTGTGTGTGTGTGTGTGTGTGGTTAGAATGCCGCTGTCGCTGTGCTGGCAGAGCCTTCGTCAGAGCCCTGAAAGGGGCTGAGTGGGCTGTGACTCAGCCCTGTGACTCACTCACTGTACTGTGGGCTCCATCCTCTGGGTACATCCTCTGGACCATTGAGTTTAGTCTCAAGCAGAGGAGGGTGAGATCTGGGCCAGCACCTCTGGCTGACTCACCTCCTTGAGCTGAAAGGAAGGAGCCAAAGCCCAATTCTCTTGTACTCTCGTCACTCCGTGCCTCCCCGGGGCTTCACATGCAGACTCAGGCTTTCTGAATGAATAGACTCTGCCTACTTGATTAATGATCCACCCCACCCCCATATTTTCCTGCTCAAACTGCATCGTTTCCCTGGTCCTTCCGTACGGTGGTCTCCTGAGCTTCTGGTATGAATTTGAGGTCAACCTACAAAGATCCTTACAAGACTCTCAAGACCCTCTAGACATTATGGCTCCCCAAACCTTTACAGTTTACCAACCAGTTTTGCATCCCTTGGCCACCCCTGGGGCTAGCAGGCTGGTGCTCACACTGTTCCTCGGGTACAGTAGTTACCTGCTCTGACCAAATAGTTGGCAGAAACAACTTAAGGGGGGGTATTATTTGCTTGTGGTTTCAGAGAGGTCTAACCTTGGATGCCTGGCTCTACAAACATGGATGGAATATCCTGGCAGTGGGAACATGCAACCAGCCACTCTCCTCATGGTTGGCAGGAAGCAGAGGAAACTATAAAGGCCCACACACTAGGGGCAACCTTCAAAGGCGTGACCCCAGCTACCTGGCTCTTTCCAACCAGGTTCCACTTAAAGTGGAACCTTCACAAACCAGCACCATTAACTCAGAGCCAAGCATTTAATTCATGACCTGGCAAGGTTGCACGCTCGAATCGCAAAAGAAAGACATGGAAGCCCCAAGAGGAGAGGAATTAGGAGAGAGGTTCATGAAGGGCATTGGCGGACAAAGGTAGAGAGGGCAGGGCTGCCCAGGCGAACTGAAGGCATTGGGTTGGTGGTGGGCTTGGGACAGGGGACAGTGTTGTGACATGACAGGACAAGGAAGATGGCTGTATAGGAGTGGGAGTCAGGGACAAATGGATTTCTTAGAGTTTTAAGGTTTCAGGTAGCCCAGGTTGGCTTCGGACTCACTATGTAGCTGAGGATGATTTTGAACTCCGGCTCCTTCTGCCTCCATCTCCCAGTGTTGGAGATTGTAGGTGTACATTATGTCGACTTCTATGGAAGAGAAAGGAAGAGCTACTGAGGGTTTTAAACAGGGGGTGCTAAAAAGTAACTCGCTAGGGAGGTAGTATTGGAAGAAACTGGAGCTGGGCTGCTGCGGGCTGCTGGGGGCTCTGGAGATACTGAGGACAGCAGGGAGCTTCTGGGGGCTGCCCTCCTCAGTCGAGATGAGGCATTCAGAGTCTTCTAAAATTTTAATTGATACTTTTCTGTAACCTAAGTCTCATAGGGCATCTGCTTTTTCTTTGCAGTCACTAAATTCCACAGCATATAGTGGGTGCCACACTCCCTTTGCAAACCAGAGCGTGGTGAAGTGCCTTCTGGGTAAACCAGTGGCTCTCAACCTGTGGGTTGTGACACATGCCACCCTGCCCCCATTAACCGGCCCTTTCACAGGGGTTGCCTATGACTATTAGAAAACAAGATATTTATATTACAATTTATAACAGTAGCAAAATTACAGTTATGAGGTAACAACAAAATTTCATGGTTGGGGATAACCAGAACACAAAGAACTGTGTTAAAAAGTTGTAGCTTCCGGAAGGTTGAGAGCCACTGCTCTTGACCATAGTAAAAACGATCATCCGGATATGGCAGAACACCTGGCAGGCAGAGGCAGGGGCATTGCTGCAAATTCTAGGCCAGTCTGGTCTACCTAGAAGTTTCCAGGCCAGGGCTGGAAAGATGGCTCAGCAGTTAAGAGCTCATTTAGAGGACCCAGGTTCAATTCCCAGCACCCACATGGCAGCTCACAGCTGTTGGTAACTCCAGTTTCAGGGAACCTGACACCCTGATGCAGACACATGCAGGCAAAACAGCAGTGCCATAAAAATAATGTATTAAAAGTAAGTTCTGGGTCAGCCAGGACCGTTTACTGTAACAAACAGAAGAATTAACATCTGTGTCCTGTGCCTACCATGGGACCTTACTGGGACCCATGACCCAGGGCCATGTAAGAGAAGGCCTGTCCCTCGCTCAGTCCAGCAGCCCAGGCTGCTGTGGCCTCTCACACAATGGCACCACACCTGCCTGGATGAATAGACTGCCTTGGATCCAATGATCAGCCTCAGAGGGACCAGGCTCTCATCTGAGAAGAAGCCACTCAGGCCCTTCTTAGTACAGGGACTGAGACTGGACAGCCTGGGCACCAGGGCTGTGGAGGAACAGGCTACTCCTGGGCCTGAGAACTGATGCCTGTTTTAGTGACAGCCATACACAGCTTACCTGAACTCTAGAGATGTCTCACGCTTCTGACTGTATTGTCCAGCGATCAGCCTCCAGGACTTTCCTTGCCCCTGTCTGACACAAGTGAAGGTAGAGATTTCAGAGTAGCTCAGAAGAAAGTACAAAAGATGCTAGAATCTACATCCTCCACTGGTGGTGGGCCTCCCTGTTTCCACTGGAGGGCAGGCCTTAAGACGATGCAGGCTGAAGGGCTGAAGAGATGGCTCAGCACTTAAAAGGCCAGCTGCTCTCCAAGAAATCCTGGCTCCCAGCGCCCATTCAATTGGCTTACAGTGGCCTGGCATTTTAGCTCCAGGGGGTCCTATACCTCTCTGGCTTCTGCAGGCACCTCATGTGCAGGTGCATACCCATAAGACCATAGCTCTGTCCTGGCCACAGGCGCACAAGGCAGAGGCCAGCAGCTCTCTTGGGCACAGGTCTCCCGCCTGACCTAAATGTGAAATGGGCAGAGGAATCTTCATGAAGATCCATCTAGAGCAGCAAGACAGGGCACTTGGAGCTAGTGTTGTGGGGGGTAGAAGGGCACTTGGAGCAATAGAGAAGAGTGTCCCAAGCCCCGGCAGCCTCCCAGCATCCCCGTGGGTGCCTACCTAGAGAGCACAAGAGCTGGTCAACCACAGGGGTGTTGGTGATGGTTCTAGAAGGCTTTGAAGAAGGGAGACAAGGAGGTGTGTGTCAGGAACTGCGGGTGTGGAGTTGAATGTTGAACCCCCCGACCATCATTTCTTCTCAGGATTATTCCAGAACAAAATAAGCTCTTGTCTGAGAAGGGTTATATACACAAAGTTCTAGTGGCATGGATCAAATCAACCAGAGCTCTCAAGTCAAGCAGAAGGCAGGGCCTGGTGCCACCAATGGGACAGATGATGTTCCTGGGAATAAAAGTTAGTCTCTTCTGCTCTGGGGAGGATGACGCTTAGCACCTCGTTCTCACTCTTTGTTAATAAACTCACACAATCAACACAGTACTCCCAAGGAACACTGACAGCCTGTGTTTATGTGTTTATGTTGTCTCTGTCTCTGAGAAACTACAACTGTTATGTGGATTTTTAACAAAATGAGTTTTGTTAATACAATATAATAATTGAAGCCAAAAGGAGAGGTGGCTTCCTCCAATATGTTTCTCATTCCTGAGCTTTTCTTCATGTTCTTCTCCCTTCTGCTTAAAACAGGGACAGTGACCTATCTGAGATCATCTCTGATGAGGTCCAGGCAGAGAAGCCAGCTTGTAAGATTGTGCCTGTCACTCTGAGAAGATTCCACTCTGAGAAGAGGGGTCACTGTTCTTCCCTGCTGTTTCCAGGGGTTTGGCCTTCTTCTCTGCTCTTTTTTCCTAGAAGAGGAACTCAGGAATTATCTGAACCCTAAGCTTGGTGCCTGGGTCTAGGAATGTGTGGCCTTAGAGAGTAAGGTGGGAGGGGCAGGAGGAGAGGAGAATTGAGAATCTATATGAACTTTAGATATTGACACCATTGATCTGCTATCACTTCTCAAACTCTAGACCGGAAACTCACACACTGGCCTCCAGAATGTTTCAGACAAACCTACTTGAGCCAGAGAAAGTTACAATGACAGCGCAATACAACCTAACTTTCCCCCATCAATCACAGCAGACTTTGTTCTCCAAAAATATGGCAGATGTTCAGAAAGAATGAAATATGTACTACCACAAATCCTTAAGACATCTTGGTAAAGGGGAAAAGCGATTTGCAGGATGATATATACAATATGGTCTCACTTTGGTGTAAACAAAAACATTGAAATAATAAGATATTACTATATGCAGGCTTGTAACATATGTTTCTGAATATATGCAAATGTATAGAAAAAGGTCTGGATTCATACTAAATTGTCTTGTTTATCTCCATAGAGTAAGATTAGGAGCTGGAATTGACAGAGACCAGATTTTAACTTTTTCAATGATAACTTTTTCCATATACTTGAAATTAATTTTTAAAATTAAAAGAAAAAAAAACAATGGCCACATTCTGAGTGACTTGGTGTGGGACATGTGACTGATTCTAGTTCAATCACTGTGGCTCAGGGAATTACAGAGTTAATAGTTGACATGACTGGTCCCAACTGGCTCCTGTACCCACCCCTGTGAATCCTCGAATCATAAAGAGTTGGCAAATCCTTCCATGATGACATATTTGACTGGTGAAGCTGGGCAGACAATGCAATACATCTCTACAGAGAGTGCAGTGGCGTCACTACCTCCGTGGGTTTGTCTCTGCGTCACCCATGGTGAAATACTATGATCAATGTTACTATTACAGCGTAGGCTGAATGCCCCATAGCCTGGACATCTGAAATCTGAGCTGTTCCACGGGTGGCTGAGGTCACAACACCTTTGTTTCTGTTGCTCAGTGTTCATGTATAGTGTAGATGAACTATACAAGCAAAACTATTTAAAATGTTGTTTATTAAACTTACTCAAATAAATTCAGGCTTAAAATGGTGTATACAAAGTGTAGTGATTTTCATGTTCAGACTCATGTCCCATTCCAAGGATATTTCAATTATGTATATGAAAATGTTACAAACTCTGAAAATATGAGAACTCTGGAACACCTCTAATCTCAAGCAGTTCATATAAAGGACTCTCAATGTACCTTCAAAGGGGGTCAGCATCTGCTCTGGTCACTGGTGCTTCCCAGGAGCCCAGGCAAGGTCTAGGACTACCACAGGTACCCAGCTTACTAAGGTGGGAAGGAGACTGCACTGCTAACCTCTGTGACTACCCTACAGGTGCTATCCTAGGTGCACAGAGCTGACAAAGGCAGTTCCTTCCTCAAGACTTCATGCAGTCTCACACAGAGGGGAGAGAGGAGCAGGAAGTCAGATGACAGCTCAGGACAGTGTCAGTGCTTGTCACATCAGGGAGTGGCCCGGAAGTGCACCTGCACAGCTTGGCAATGACACACGGTTAAGTGATGCTCTCCTTCCAGGGAGACAAGAATTGGCAGATGACCCCTGAGCCTGTGTCAGAGCTGCACAGATCTCGATGGAAGAGGCTGGAAGGAAGTGAGAGGCAGGTCACTTAGGGTTCCAGCTCTTGTGTCAGTCACACTAACTTGTCAGGATCCTTTCTGTGTCTGAAAATTATGGATTTTATTATTATTATTATCTATTTTTGTGAGTGTGGCATACGCATCCACCGGTGAGCAAGTGGAGACCAGGCCAATCTTTGGCGTCAGCTCTCTATTTCCACAGTAGGTGCCTCGTGAGAGCGTAGCAGGGAATCCAACCCAGGTCATCAGGTTTGGACAGAGGGTGCTTTTACTGGTTGAGCCATGTTGTTGGCCCATTTTTTAAAAAGTCTCTCTCTTGCTGGACATGGTGGTATATGCCTTTTAATCCCAGCACTGGGTGGGTGTCTATAAGTCCCAGCCCAAGCCTGGTTTACATAGTGAGATCCAGGAGAGCTAAAGCTACAAACTGAGACCCTGTCTCAAAAACAAACAGAAAAGTGTTTTAGCCGGTGAACACTGCTCTGCTCCAGCTCACTGTAGTCATGGAAGCATCAACAAAACCCCTGAGAGCTGTGTTCTAAGGAAGCTCACCACGAGGAAGGAACAGCAGAGGATCTGAGCCCTGGGGGTCCAACAGCAAGGAACATGGAGCTTATTGAAGGAAGAGGGAGAGAAGAGGGGGTGACCTGAGGGAAAGAACAAAGAGGAGCTAGGGACTGGAGAAGCTAAGGACAGAAAGGGGATGGAGGGTGGGAGGGTTGGGGGAGCAGGGTGTGCAGGCATGTGCAGGAATGAGTAGCAGCAGTGTGAACTTCTGCTGTGGAGCTCTGGAAAGAGAATGGAGTCTCAGAAGCCAGCCTGCCGGAGGAGGCTGAAGGCATGAAGGCTGGAGAGCACAGGGTACAGAGGTGGAGAGGGACAGAGCTCCCCAATGGTGGTGGGCGGATGGGGGGGCAGGAAGGAGCTGATTCCCTGCCCAGGGTGTGCTGTTGCATGCGTGCGTGCGTGTGTGCATGTGTGCGTGCGTGCGTGGTGTGATATGCACATGCATGTGTTGGGGTTTGAACCTAGAAGAGTGCATCCATGCATGCTCAGCTGGCACTCTACCAGGGAGCTACAGGCAGCCTCGGCCTTTTGCTTTTCTTCCTGCTCTGATCCTAGTTGCACTGACCCCAGAGTCCAGGCTACATTCTCTAGGTTTGATGGATTTTCTAGTTGAAGAAACCTGAGCATTTTAATTGCTACAATCAAAGTGATGTAGTTACTGAACCTTGGGCTGGGTTTGGATGACTGAGTTTCCCATAAAGACCTCAGAGGAGAACAGGCTGGCAGAGACCACAAGCGTCACAGCTCTACAGCTCTGAACTGAAGAGATTCCAGGATACTTTTTTTTTTTAAAAGATTTATTTGTTTTTATGTGCATTGGTGTTTTGCCTGCATGTAAGTCTGAGACGGTGCCAGATCCCCTGGAATTGGAGCTACAGACATTGTGAGCTTCTGTGTGGTCCTGGGAACTAACCCTGGGTTCTTTGGAAGAACAGCAAGTGCTCTTAACCACTGGGCTATCCCTTCAGCTCCCTACCCTGCCTCCCCTTTAAGGCAAGGTCATATGTAGACTATCCTGGCCTTGAACTCATTATGTAGCTGAGAATAGCCTTGAACTCCTGATCCTCCCATCCATCACTGGAGTACAGGGTTATAGGATATCTTCCCCTAACTTTCTGTCACCCTGACCCTTTACCAGTCCTGCTGCCACCAGCCCATTAATTCCAACAGCTGAGACCCTACAATGATCCACCTCCACCTCTTGCTATGGTCCTTACGCCGTAGATAAATATTATTTGCTCAACAAATATTTACTTCCAGGGATGCTGACTACTGTGTGGTTCTGTGCCTTCACCCCTGACCTCCTCCAGGGCAGGGGCTGGGACCATACAACTACCTTCCCTCCCGAGAAGAAGGTTGGTCAGAACCTTTGTCTTTAAGGAGGAAAAAGAGCAGGGATGATGTTTGTGTCCCTACCATTATGCAGATGAGACAAATGATGTTTCGTTTCAGAGAAACGCACTCTCTTCCCTGTATAACATTTCTGCTGACATCTAGAACCAGTCGGGGTATTCAGGGCCAGAGCCATTGTCCAGGGAGCTAGTGGAGGCTACCGAAGTGACAGCCCCAGGCTTGAGTTGGGGACTGGCCCAGGGCACATTCTAATGAGGTAGAGGGAGGAAGCCCTGCTGGAAGAGCATCTGTGGTGGTTTGAATGAGCTTGGCCCCATAGGCTCATACATTTGAATACTAGGTCTGCAGGGAGTGGTGATATTTGAGAAGGATTAGGAGGTGTGGCCCTGTTGAAGGAAGTGTGGAAGTGTGTCACTGGGAGGTGGGGCGATAGGCTTTGAGGTTTCCAGAGCTCATGCCAGGCCCAGCATCTGTCTCTGCCTGTGGATCAGGATATAGCTCTCAGATCCTTCTCCAGCACCATGCCTGCCACCACGTCCCAGTCATGGTAATAACAGACCAACCCTCTGAGACTGTAAGCAAGCTCTACAATTAAATACTTTCTTTTATAAGAGCTGCCTTGGTTGGGGCTGGAGAGATGGCTCAGCAGTTAAGAGCTCTGACTGTTCTTCAAGAGGTCCTGAGTTCAAATCCCAGCAACCACATGGTGGCTCACAACCATCTGTAACTAAATCAGATGCTCTCTTCTGGGGCATCTGAAGACAGCTACGGTGTACTTACATATAACAAATAAATTAATTAATTAAAAAAAAAAAGAGCTGCCTTGGTCATGGCACTAGGACGGTTACTAAGACAGCATCTGAGACAGCAGAGTTCCAGTTTCTGGGGCCAGCTCAGCCCCTTACCCACAGTGTGACCTGACATATCCTTTCCTTCTGTAGGTCTGATCTTCCTGACCATTATAGATGGGCTTCAGGGCACTGTAGGCAAAATTCCCTGCATGTTTATATCTTGGGGTGGGGGGTATGCAAGGCTACCATTGTTTTACAGAGGAATTTATTATCCTAAGAGAAGTTTGGTGACCTCTGTGGTCCCTTGAGCTGGGTGCAGGGTAGAAGGAGGCTTCTAGGGTCCAAGAGTACCCAGCTGTAACCAGCCTCATATCAGAGATTCTCCTGCATCACTGTAGGGATTACTGGCATGAGCCATCCTACCCTGTGACATCTAACAGTTTTGTTGAGGTGTGAGTCTCGAACCATATAATTCACTCAGAGTACACAGTTCATGGTCTTTCAGTAGACACATGCTGCCATTGCCACTGCTACTTTTAAAACATTCTCACCATCCCAGCCACCTGAGCCCTAAGCAACCACTAATCTATCCTGTAGGTTTCCCTGCTCTGGAGCTCCCATGTAAAGGAACTCATATGCTATCCCTACGAATCATCCTTCCATTTAGCACACTGTTCATGTGATTCAGCCAGATCATGACATGTGCCAGTACCTAGCATAATCAGCAGCGATTGCTGACCTGCACAGGTTAGTTAGCCATTTACCGGTTGATGGGTGTTTGTGCTGTTTCTCCATGAATGAGCATTTGACTCCAGTTTCTGAGTGGATGGACCTATGTTTTCATTGGGGCAGGGCATAGACCTAGGAGTGGAATTGCTAGCTCACACTGTAACTGTGTGCTCAACCATTTGAGGAGTAATGAAGTACGAGTTATCACTTCTGTTTCTGAACCATTTTGTATACATTGATGTTTTGACTATATAGATATGTCAAATACACACACACACACACACACACACACACACACACACACACACACACACACATGAGGGTGTCACGATTCCTTACAGCAGGAGTTACAGACAGTTGTGAGCTGCCATGTGGTTGCTGGAAACTGAACCCATGTCCTAGGGGAGAGCAGCCAGTGTTCTTAACCGCTGAGCCATTTAGCAATGCTGAACCATTTTGAATATGAGTTGCAGACACACCCCTTTATCCCTAAGTTCTCCAGAGAAAACAGGAGTGAGACCAAGGACATGCCGTGCCATAATCAGAGGTCAGCGATCAACTTTGGAACATTCAACATGGATGCTTTGTTTGTTTGTTTGTTTGTTTGTTTGTTTGACAAGCTGTCATTTTAGTTGAGGCTGGTCTGGAATTCTACAGTCAAGACTGGTTAATACAATGTTACTACTCAGATATACTTATTATTATGTTTAAATGTTACCACATACACCCTCCTGTAATGTTGGACAGATCCCTTGCTGGTCCTGGTTTTTCTGGTTTTATGAGTGGACACTCAGGTCAAGCCACTGCTTGGTGACCAAGAATCCTTACTCCCTCTCTGCAGAGGTGTCCTCTCATGGGCCCAGGGGAGCACCTCTGCAGACAGTTTCTCACACCCCCCCCCCAGGATTTACTAGCAGTGCTTAATCAAAGAGCGACCACCCATGGGCTTTCACATCCTCAGGACAGCTTAAGTGACCTGAGCTAAGAGGCCCAGAGACTGAGAGGGCGACAGGTCCCAGGCAGACGGACCCAGCAGGCAAAGGATTTCCCCTGGGCCCAGAGAGGCCCCAGGATCATCCCAGACTGAGCAAACCTGGGAAAGGCTGCGGCTGGGGAGTGACATCAAATCCGGGAAGGCAGCAGGGCGGGGAGCAGGAAGCCTTCAGTTTCTGGAAAGGACCCTGATGCAAGACCCACTGAGCCCGCTGGGCCAGCCCACGGCCCGAGGCAGCTTCTCTGCCAGCTTCTCCTGAAGGACCAACTGGACTGTTGTTGCTCGAGGAGGCTGCAGCCAGAAGGTCTCCTAGGCTATAGGTGCTTCAAAAGGCCACACCAACTTTGCAAGAGGCAGCCACACTCTCCCTTAATTTTTATGCAGGAATGCCCTGGGGACACTACCCAGCCACCCAGGGGCCAGGCCTTCTGCCTGCAGTGACAATTGTCCCGTTGCTTCTCATCCCTTTCTTCAGAAAGTCTCTATGCCTCTGCCTTCTGTCTCTCTCTCTCTGGGAAGTGGTTACGTGGGACTTCTAGGTAGTAGCCCTGTTCCTAGCTGGCTTCTGGTGACTGCAGAGCTGAGCTAAGCCTAACTCAGTTTATAATCTGAGTGATAAGAAGGAGACAGAGGGTGGAGAGCCAGGAAGATGTACCTGAGACAGGAGGAGGTGAACTGGCATGAGTCTGCTAAGAGACTGAGACCATAGGAACTTCAGAGTCCATACTCCGAGACCTACAGACAGGTTTCTGTCTGTCCTCATGGGGTTTTGAAAATTGGGGAGTTCATGAGAAAAATCCAGATTTCTAGGCTAAATGTGGTGGCAGACACCTGTGTTCCCAGAACTCGGCATGAGGCAGAAAGGTTATGTAGTTTGGGCAAGTCCCAAGCCAGACTGCGCTACACAAGAAGACCTTATCTCTTAAGAATAAAAACATACACAAACAAACCAGATTTCTTATTCTTCTGGACAAATTAAAAAAAAATCTGGTGACAGCAAGCCCACGCTTCCCGTGTATCGGAAGCCAAGCTTTGAGGGCCCTATGGCTTTTTCTTGGTCCTCTTTATTTAAACTTTCTGCCAGTTCAGGGATACCTGTGACCTCCTTGATCCCCTCTAATGCCCTGGGGGGCGGGGGGGGGGTTGAAAGCTTCATCTCAGGAAAGAAACTCGGAGAGAGTGTGGCTTCCCACTTTGTATGAGGCCACAGCCAGGGAGAAGTAGACGAAACTGGACTCCCTGATTATCCAAGCTGTTTTCTTCCTCTGCTTTTCTTGTGTATGAGATCTGGTACTTCCTGTCCAGCTCAGTGGACTACAGATATATACACTGGGTGACAACTCCTTTGGGGACTTCTAGGCCACTGCAGAGTCCTGAGCCATGCTAAGCAGCTCTAAGAGGCTCTGGCGAAGCACTTTACCAAACCACAGTGCATTGTGGCTTAGGAGCCTACAGCAAATAATAAGACACAGAGGTCCTCCACAAGGGAGCACTGACCTCTGGCCTCTCTGAGAGGTGCTGTCCCTTCCTGGCTCCCTCCTGGCTCTGGAAGTGATTTGCTCCATATGGCCATAATAGAAGTGGGTGGATGATAGTCAGGCCTCCTTGGCCCACACCTCCCAGTTCATCTAGCCCAGTCAGACGTCCTTGAATGAAAGACCTGGTTAGATGTGCAGGCTACCCTAATGGCTTCTAGAAATGAATTGAAAAGCAGCAACTTCAGGTCAAAGGGGTCAGTGTGAGCTGAGGTAGCTACTACAAACAGCTCTTTACAGTTTGTTTATTTTAAAATATTAATTTAATAAAAAATGAGCAGGTTCTATTTATGCATTTAGGAACACACACACACACACACACACACACACACACACGTACAAATGTAGCAACCACTAATGAAAAAGAGACCGTGAGTTTGAAATAGAGTAAGAAAGGTTTTGGAGGGAGTAAGAGGTGTATTATAATCTCAAAAATACAAGAAAGGAGTTATATATTCCAGAAGAGGGCATCAGATTTCGTTACGGATGGTTGTGAGCCACCATGTGGTTGCTGGGATTTGAACTCAGGACCTTTGGAAGAGCAGTCGGCACTCTTAACAACTGAGCCATCTCGCCAGCCCTTTTATTTAATTTCTGTGGATGTTTTGCCTACATGCAGTGCTCGTGGAGGCCAGGAGAGGGCGGCAGATCCCCTGATTTGGAGTTAGAGATGGTAGTTGGTCCTCCTGTGGGTGCTGGAAATCGAACCCAGGTCCTCTAGAAGAGCAGCCAGTGCTCTTAGCCCCTAAGCTCCAACCTCTCTTTACAGTTTATAGAAACTCTTATCTTCATGTAGCCTGTGGTTCTCCAGCCTTGTGAGCCACACAGTTCACGGGTGCTCATACAGGGGAGGCACGGAATTGCACAATTGCCTCAAAACTTGAACAACTTTACTTCATCTTTTGTTGATTTTTGAGGCAGGGTTTCTGTAGTCCAGGCTTGGGCTGCCTTTGTGGCTGAGAATGATGTTAGACTTTTCATCCTCCTTCCTGTCTCTACTTCCAGGGTGTGAGGATCGCAGGTATGCACTATCACACCCTGTTGATGCAGCACTGGAGCTCAAACCCGGGACACTGCATGCTAGGCGAGCACTCTGCCAACTGAGCTACACCTCTGGTTCAACGTCACCTTTCCTTTGTTTTTATTTCCTCATTGATGAAAACAAATCAGAGGTGTGCTGGCTCACACCTAAAATCCCAGCACATGAGGAGCTGAAGCAGAGAATCACCTCAGCCTGGGCTACAAAGTCAGACTGTCTCAGAATAAATAAATAACCATAAAATAATAAGATAATATTCTTGCTTAAGCAAGATTGGTGAGTGCAGAACTCTTAGGATGTGTCGTGGGTGGAATACCTTAAATGTATGTCACGAGGACTAATGACACAACGTGCGGACGATCAGAGACCCTGGAGGAGAGTGGTAGGCGAGTATTAAGTGCTTCTCAGTTGAGTGAACTGTACACTTGTTCATAACGAAGTCTGAGGGGTACACACAGGAAGAGGGAAGCAGTGGGACTCCCTGC
This sequence comes from Mus musculus, assembly GCF_000001635.26. Taxonomy (NCBI): domain Eukaryota; kingdom Metazoa; phylum Chordata; class Mammalia; order Rodentia; family Muridae; genus Mus; species Mus musculus. The sequence goes on from NC_000071.6 coordinate 31,589,754, forward strand.
GGCTTTTGTAGCCTTTCCTGCACATTTTCTGCGTCTCATGCCAAGTTGCCCTTTATCCCAAGCCTTTGGACTTCTAGCGGCTGGAAGCAGAAAGTTATCTGTAGATGATGGAGTGCTGGGCCTGGGCTGTGTAATGACCAGCCTTCCGCTTGCTTGAAGTTTCCGCTGGGAGGCTGGAAGCCGCAGCATCCAGATGGCTAATTGCCTCGTGCCTGTTTCTGCAAATCACAGTGATTCACTGTCCCTGCCGAAAACACGCTCTCTTTTCAAAGATTTAATGGTTTCCAAAATTAATTTAGCCTCATCTGTTGTGCCTCTGCCCTCCTGCACTGTCCCCTCCCCCTAAGACCCCCTTTCCTTTCTCCCTGCCTTCCCCACAGGATGCAGCGCTCTATCCCATGAAGCTGTCACTCACACTCCAGGGCCCTTTTCAGGGTCACCTGAGCACAAACTGAGCTTGGAGCTGTTGGTGGGAGCCTAGGAGGGCAGGGCTCGTGCTATCGACTGTTCCCATAGTCTTCCGTGCTCAGCTACCCAGCCCTGCTCTGACCGACACCCCCAGATGTCGGGAGAGTTCTGAGCAGCTACCCATCCGCACTGATTTGTTTCTAAAATTCCCAAAAGTCATCAGAGGGTCAGAATGATGCTGATGGCAGCTCTCAGCCTGACCGGGTATAGACTCACCTAGAAGACAAACCTCTCCATTAACTGTGAACAGAGCCATCCGTGACTGCGGTCCAGAAGTGGACCCGGGCACTGCATTCATTCCTCTCTGCTTCCTGATAGCTGATGTAACAAGACCAGCACCTCAGGCTCCTGCTCCCATGATTTCCCTACCATGACAGACTGTACTTTAAACTGAGAGCCATAATAAACCCTTCCACCTGGCTTTCAGCAGGCCTTCCACCATAGTAACAAGACAGGGGACCGACATAGATACCATCTATTGATGCCTATTCGATACCTGGAGTTTTAGTTCCCCCTTCCATATATTCCCATAGAAGTGTAGTACACATTTAATTAAACAAACTCAATGCTTATGTTGTCTTCACTCTGCACATAACATGGCCACTACTGAACAGTGGTGCTCTTTAATTACATCCCCTCCAACTACTATCAACTACCTTGTCTCCTGAGCTAACTATCGGCTTTTCTTTTGCTTAACTCAGAAGTAGCTGTTGCGAATATTTCCCATGTGTATGCCTTAACTGTCGAGGACAGTTTTTCCTGAATGGCCCCTTGTATCATCTGGTAATCTATCACCACCCCGCCCCATGCACACCCACTACTGGAGGCCTCCTGGACCGACTGTCATCCTGATCCAAGTTGGATGGGCTCCTCTCTGCACCTGGGGCTCAGGTGTCATCACAGGACGCCGTGTAATCAGCAGCACCCTCCGGATTCCTCCTCAGACTTTTAGAGTGCCCTTGTTTCTTGTCTTGGCTTAGCCTTCCATTTCACTGAATCATATCTTTTACTATAGTCCTAAGAAAAGGTGCGTGGGAGGTAAAATCTTTTGAGTTCTTACATATCTGAAAATACCTTTCCCCACGCTTAGCCTTTATTTGGCCAAGTGTAAAATTCTGGGATAAAAGTACTTTTCACTCAGAATGCTGGGTCCCTACCACCTCTTTCTTCAGCACCATGTGCTTCTGTTGGAAGCTCTGATGCCACCTGCATTCTTACTCCTTCCCACAGGCCTTGGCTTTTTCTTTCTAGAAGCCATTCGCTCGCTCCACTACCTGGACATTCTGAATGTTGAGATATTGCTTGGCATTTTCCTCCATTCTGTGTGACACTTAGTGGGCGCATTTAATTTGAGATTTATTTCCTTCTCTTCTGGGAAACTTTATTTCATTATTGTTGGGTTTTTGTTTGTTTTGGGGTTTGTTTTGTTTGTTTCTTTGTTTTTTCGAGGCAGAGTTTCTCTGTGTAGTCCTGGCTGTCCTGGAACTCACTCTGTAGACCAGGCTGGCCTTGAACCCATAGAGATTCATCTACCTCTGCCACCACCTGGCTCATTATTATTGTTTTAAGATAGGGAGTCATTATATAGCCCAGGCTGCCCTTACTTGTGATCCTCCTGGCTCAGTTCTTCCTCAGTGGGCCAGAACTGGGATTCCTTGGGACTGAAGACATAGTTCAGCAATTAAGAACCTTTGCTGCTCTTGTAGAGAATTGGAGGTGTGCATCACCTGTACTGAGCAGCTCAGGACTACCCATAACTCCAGCTACAGGGGATCTGATGTCCTCTCTAGGGGAACTTGCACACACACACGCACACACACACACACACACACACACACACACACACACTGAGATCTTTAAAATGTGTAGAGGCTAGAAGTTAAGAAGGGGCTTAGAAGTTAAGAAGGCTTTCTGTTCTTAGAGAGGACCAAGTTCCCAGCACCTATGTCAGACATTTTATAAACAACCACCTATAACTCCAGTTTAGGGGGAACTGATGCCCTATTTGGCTTTTGCAACCTCTCTCCAGATGAAATGGTTTTTTTGGAGGTCCACTAACAAGAACTGTGCTTGCCTCCCTCAGTGACAAACTCCTTTTTGGGTCAAAATCCATGTAGCTGATCAGGAAGTGTTTGCCTTTGGTGGGAATGGGGACTATTGTCCATGTTCATCTTTGGACTGCTGTCGAGTTGGGCTGGTTATGATGAAGACGTGGCTTAGAGGGAAGACAGCAGAGAAACAGAGGGCTGGGGATGTACCTCGCTCAGTAAGTTGTTTTTCCAACCCGTCTAAGGTCCTGAGATTAGTCCTAACTAGCACTGATGCTAGCTAGGAATCAAGCATATGTTAACTAGCTGACTACCTATAATCCCAACACTAGGGAGTATGTGACTAGCTCAAGTTACATGAGATACTGTCTCGAAAGACAAAAATAAAACATCCCCACCTCTGCACCCCTTCCTATAAACAAACAAATGAATAAACAAACACCATCGGAGATGTAGCTCACTTGGTAGAAAACCTGCCTAGTGTGCACAAGGCCCTGGGTATTGTCCCTAGCACCATATTTACCCAGGCATGTGGTGCAGCGGAAGGATTAGAAGTTTAAGGTCATCTTCAGCTGCATAGTGAATTTGAAGCCAGCCTAGGTCATGTGAGATTCTGTTTCAAAAAAAAAATCCGACCAAACGAGCAGAGGAGAGGGTAGTAAGAATATTGATAACAGGGCCTGGAGAGATGGCTCAGCGGGGTGAGTACTTGCTGCTGTTGCAGAAGACCTGGGGACCACACAATGGCTCACAACCATCCATGACCTCAGTTCCAGTGGTCCCAGTGCCTGCAGATATGCATAGAATGCACATGCATGTGGCTCAGGTAAAATACTCATATATACTCATATACAGCTTGTAGCTGGCATGGTGGCACATGCCCCAAGTCCCATCATTCAGGCAACAGAGGTAGGCTCTTCACTGCAAGGTCAAGGCCACCCTGGCATATGTAACAAGTTCCAGACCAGACAGGGAGATTCTGTCTCAATAAAATAACAACACTTATAATCCATGATGATAATAATTACAATGCCAAAAGATTTTCACATTCTGTTTCATTTGCTCATTAAAAGTATGTATCGGTGCTAGAGAGATGGCTCAGTAGTTAAGAGCACTGGCTTCTCATCCAGAGGACCTGGGTTCAATTCCCAGCACCCACATGACAGTTCACAACTGTCTGCAACTCTAGTTCCAGGGGATCTGACCTTCCCTTCTGACCTCTGTGGCGCTGGGCATACACATGGTGCACAGACATACAGGAAAGACATCAGTACACATGAATAAATAAACTTTAAATGTTAAGAAGTAAATATCAATATCGTTAGATCATGGGTAGTTGGCTCTGGCAGGCAACTAGAACACAGTTACCACCTGCCATTTTGGAGAAACCTGCTCCAAGTCTTAAGCCAGGATTTATCAAAGGAAACAGGCCATGCGTAGACTCAGGACTTCCTGAGCGGTGCACACGATGGCTCCAGTGCACCATGAAGAAAGGGGTACTTGGTGCTTCTGGGTGCTTGCAAAGGAAGGACTCATGGAGCAGGAGATGCCCCATAGTAGACTCTGCAAAGCAGCAAGAACAGGATTGATTGGGCAGTGTGGCCTCTGATGAGGGTAGTGTATCACAGCCAGAGGGAGGGGCAGAGCAGACTGCTCACATTCTGAGCAAGGGAGCGAAGAAAGAAAGAACTATAGGGTCTGTTCTAAGAAGACCCCCAGTGACTGAAGATCACCCTTTAAGGATTCTGCTTACTAAATATCATAGCACCATCCTTTCAATACAGCCACCTAGGGGAGTAGGCCTTTGACATTTGCATCTTTGGGGTCCCTATTCATAATCAAGTGACAGTAGCAGGGTAGGCCACTTGGTGCGCAAAGTTTCATGGCAAACACAGAAAAGGGCCATAAATTTGTGTGAGTTGATTTTTTTTTTTTTTTTTTTTTTTTTGGAGACAGGGTCCTACTATGTACCCCTGGCCAGTCTGGCATTCCCTGTAGACCAGGTTGGCCTCAAACTGGAATTAATTCTCCTGCTTCTGTTTCTGCTTCTCACATGGTAGGCTTGCAGGAGGATCTTAGCTAATGGTTTATCATACACTGGATTAATGTGTACAACTCACAGTGACAGCCCTGAAGTGGAGTGTATGCATTTTTACTGCCCAGCACAGACAGGCTGCTGAGTCTTTGGTATCAACACACTGATTTTCTGTGTGTGTGTGGAAGGGGCACTTCTCCATATCCTTCAGTCAGGTGATTAGAATCGGGTAGAGTATATAACTCAGACCTGACAGAGCCTCAGAGAGACCTGCATGACCCAGTCTGGACCAGTGAAACTTGTCTCTGGCACTGTTGCTTCAAATTTTAGACAAGAACTGTATTTTTTATCAAGATTGAAACTAAGTATGGATAAATGTTAGCATCTGTTTATTTACTTGCTTCATTCTATGTATACGGTAAAACCTGAAGTCAGTGTTTGCCAAAAGTGATATTGATTCACTTAGGATGAGCTCTGCGGATTTTATCCGCTTATATATTATTTGTATAGTTTGTATAAAGTGTTTATTTATATCAAAACAGATTTTGATATTATAAATATTGCTTTAACGATGCTTAATACCAAGTAATATTTCCTAGCATATATTTTGCTTATAACATTACTATAAAATAATATTATTATACTTTTTAAAGTTACATTTTATTATTTTATTTGTTTGTTTAGTGTGTGTGTGCACAAATGTGGAGGTCAGAGGAAACCTTGGAGGAGTTGGTTGTCCCCTACCATGTGGGTTCCAGGGATTACTCAGGCTGTCAGGTTTTGTGTCAAGTATTTTTACCTGCTGAGCCACCTCACCAGCCCATAAAACTAGTGTGAGCTTTATACTAATTCATACTGAGACAGAAACGCTTTGCCCCTCAGATGTCCGTCCCATCTCGTCTGAAAGCCAGCCAGTATGTCAGGATCTGCACTCTGATCCCTGTAGATCTGGTTTCCTGTTACCACTTCTCTAAAAGAAACTGTTCTCCCTTGAGTGGAGATGTGGCACAGTTGGTAGCATGCTTGCCTGGCGTGCACGAAACCTGGTTTCCATCCTTAGTACTGTACAAACCAGATGAAGTACTGCAAGCTGAACCAAGTAAGGGTGAGCTTGAGGCTGGCCTGGGTTATGTCTCGAAAAACAAAAAACAAGACAGCAATCACAACAAAAGCGAAGAACTCACAAAAACAACCCTTTTTACAAAAACCCAGTTCTCTGTAGAAACTGAGGCTGGGGAATTCATGGGTTCAAGGCCAAGCTGGTTTACATAGTGAAAGCTTGATTCAAAATATATAGATTTTTTAAAAAAGCAGTTCAGGGGCTGGAGAGATGGCTCAACAAATAGGAACACTAGCTGCTTTTCCAGAGGACCTGGGTTCAATTCCTAGCAACCACATGGCAGCTCACAAGTGTCTGTAACTCCAGATCCAGGGAACCTGACACCCTCACACCCATGCATATAAACTAAAGTTAAATAAATTAAAAGAGCAGTTAAAACGAGAGCATTAGCCTTACGAGGCTTGGCTGGTGTTGCCCACACCCCTCACAGAAGTAGTGGAGAGTCTCTGCTCACCTGGAGGGACTCCCTCCAAGTGGTAGTCCAGAGGAGCTGCAGTGAGCATATTACAGTGACCCGATTTTGTAGTCTTCTAGGGAGACCTCAGTGGTTCTCAGATAGACTTAGAAGTTCTTGGTAGCCATGCCATCAGCAAAGGGTCGGAGGCCAGCAGCATTGATGGGCTGCTTTGCCTGCCTTTGGGCTCAGCAACTTCAGTTACCAATCAGGAGCATCTCAGCCCGGCCCTTCTCTGGGTTCCAGTCATACACTGGCCGAGCCCCCTCCAGCAAGCAGGTAGGGCTTCTCCTGCTGGTTCCCATTATAGACAGGGTCCCTGCCTGAAGCTTGGCATTCAAAGCCTAAAGCATCCTCTGCTAATTGAGCCCCAAATCTAAATTTCCCATTGCCTCGCTTACATTGTTTCTTTCCCAGAAGAGGACGCTCTGGGTTTGTCCTTGTATAACCCAAAGACCTATTAAAATATTTTTTTCCTAAAAACAAGGGGGTTGTTTCCAGAAAAACACACACTACTACCACCTCCATAGAAGACAGAGAAAGCAGACTAAAAACCCACACTCCTGCGTCTTATGACTGTAGTCTGTCCCCTGTGTTTGCATCAGCTATTTCAGAAATAGCAGAGGCCACTTTCTGCACTTCCCATTCATTATAAATCTATCTCGAAAGCTAAGTCTGAAAAGGAGGCCACGGCCAGGCTGGAAGGCTTTATGGGAACATTTCAGTAGGAGGCGCAAGGTCAACAGAATTCGGTTTCCCTAGCGCTGGGACCTTCCTTCTTGGAATCGTACACGGGGACTGAGGGCCAGGTATCAGCTAGCTGCAGGCAGGATCAGGGGCAACTGGGATGGCGAGTTCTCAGATCCCTTCAAGCCTCAGAGCTCTGTACCTGTCAGCGGGCCCAGGCTGCTCTTCAGGTGTGGGTTTCCACTTGCCTCTTCCTGCATTGCATCAGCGGTGGGGGAACCCAGCCTCCCACCCACGCTGCGCCCACAAGTCCTTCCGGCTCGCAGAACCTCTCAGCTACTGATAACACCCTTTTGTTCTTGAATGATCCACACCCTTCGGGGGAGGGAATGAGAAAACCTCCAGGGAAAGTGCCGCGCGCCACAGATGCCGGGAAGGAAGAAGCTGGGGCGCTCTGTAAGTCCCTTTTAGCGAAGCTTGTTCCCTGGGGCTACCACCTGGCTCTGGGCTGGGTTTCCAGGCAGCGGAAGTTCTCAGGCAAGGGGCAGAGAGGAGCTCTTTAGGGGAGTCATTAGGGATTGTTTTCCAAGGAATTCTCTAGTGAAGTGTTGGGTGTCTTCCAGTGGCTTCCCACCAGACTCACAATCAGGCCAAACTCCTTCGAGTGGCATCCAGGTTTCTGTGAACCTTGCCCCAGACTTCATACCCAAGGAACTCTGATTGCTTAGAACTACCCGCCATTATCCTGGACTGGCTCTAATTTCCGTGCCTCTGTGACTGTTGCATATACTTTGGTACATCACTTTTAAACATTTAATTTTAACTTTATGTGCGTGAATGGTTTGGCTGCATGTGTATCTGCACCACATGCGTGCATGCCTGATGCCAGCAGAGGCAAGAAATGGGCTTCTGATCTCTCTGAGCTGGAGTTACAGATGGTTGTGAGCTATCATGTAGGTGCTAGGACTCAACGCTCATAACCTAACTCCTGAGCTATCACTCCAGCTCCCCACTTTTTAAGAACCCTTAAAACCCCTCAAAATGCTACTTAAAAACCTCTTCACAGCCTGGCTTGACTACCCGGACCAGGCTGGGTGCTCTGCACTCGGAGGCTCCGGGTTCCTTTCCTGGCTTATAATCTGTTAGGGTAATTATTAGGATTTGCATGCTTATCGCTTCCTAGCTGCTCCTCTAGGGCTGAGACTGTGCCAGGCAACTTTGCAAGCTGAGCCCTGATGAGTTTTCAAGTAATATTATGGAAGAATAAACACTATTCCTTTTAAGAGACTGTTCCATCAGCATGGATGTTCCTTGGCTCCTGGTGACATCTGACTTATATATTCTCATTCTCTCTCTCTCCCTCTCTCTCCCTCTTCTCTCTTTCTCTCTCTCTCTCTCTCTCCCTCTTCTCTCTCTCTCTCTCCCTCTCTCTCCCTCTTTTCTCTCTCTCTCTCTCTCTCTCTCTCTCTCTCTCTCTCTCTCCAACTCTGGACCTTGAGCCCCAAAGTTCTGGCTCCAAGATTAATGTTCTCTTTCGTTGATACCAGAGATGCTACCACAGTCTGTGAAGCATAGTAGCAATAAAGTCTTATATAACACGGACTGGCCTTAAACTCATTCTGTAGCTGAGAATGGCCTAGAACCTCTGATTCCCGCCCCCGTCAACACTTCTTGAGTGCTGGGCTGGGCTCACACTGTGTCCAGATTACTCAGTACTTTGGATTGAAATCAGGGTCTCACGCATGCTGGGCAAACACTAAGTTACATACGTTCCCAGACACCAAGATGCTATTTAAAAGCTGAGTTAGAAGCTGGGCAGTGGTGGCACATGCCTTTATTCCTAGCACTCGGGAGGCAAAGGCAGGCAGATTTCTGTAAGTTCAAGGCCATTCTGGTATACAGAGCGATTCCAGGACAGCCAGGGCCACACAGAGAAACCCTGTCTCAACCCCCACCTCTCAAAGCTGAGTCTGGGTACATAACAGTAATTCTAGCCTCAGGAGGTGAGGGAACTGCTGTCAGGTGGAGGCCAGCCTGAGCTACATAGCCAGACCCTGTCTCCAAGACCCAAAAGAAAAAAAAGAAAGAATTTGAGATGCCACCCCAGATCTTGAAAACTCCTGGAGTGGTGCCCAACAGTCTGTTTAAACCAAACCCACAGGTGATTGTGTGGCAGGCTCAAGATGGAGAGCCATGGTTTATACCACAGCCGCCCTGATGGCTTGCTGAGAACCAGGGGAGGGCGCTCCAGGACAAACTTTTAGCAGTTAAAGTAAGTACAACAATCTGGCAATGGGAAAGGGAATCTGTGAAACAGGACAGAGGACCAGAAGCTTGAATTCTGAGCTGCTCCAGCCTGTGGGGCAGCATTGTATGAGTGATGTCACGTGCATCGTTGGTTAACCAACTGACCTGGTCCTTAGTTTTCCCATCTGCAAAGTGAGGGTTCCTGCTGAATCTTCTCAGCTCTGATTTCCTCCTTCCATTAGGTTGTTCAGCTCTCCCTTACGAAGAGTGTGCTGCCGCCTGTGCCAAAGGATAGACTTAGGACAGAATGCTAGCGTTTGCTTATCCATGCTGTGAAAAGGTCTCACACTGTAGACCAGGATGGCCTCAGACTCTTGATGTTCCTCCTCTGCTGTATCAGCCCTCTTGAGTGTTTGGATTACTGGTAGGAGCCACCATGCTCAGCATGTGACCGCTCATTTAAAATTGTTTTTAAAATTTATTTTTATTCCTGAGTATGTGTGTGCCTGTCTGTCTGATGTGTGCCACATGTGTGCAGGTGCTCTTGGAGGCCAGAAGAGGGAGCTGGAGCCTTGTACTAGAGTCACAGGCAAGTGTGAGTGGCCTGCTGTGGATCCTGGGAAACGGACCTCAGTTCTCTGCAGAAGCAGCCATCTCTGCCTGCAGCCCATGACTATGCTTGCTTGCTTGCTTGCTTGCTTGTTTTTGAGACAGGGTTTCACTATGCAGCTTTGGCTGGCCTGGAATTCCCTATTCAGACAAGCTTGACTTCAAACTCTCAGAGATCCACTTGCCTTTGCCTCACATGCTGGGATTAAAGGTGTGGCTACCACATCCTGCTTCTGACTACTCCTTTTTATGGATCTTTTCCATTCTTGGAAACAGTTGAAAATGTCAAATCTTGTGGCAGCCATCTTTTTTACCTTCTTCCTTGGGGGCAGGATGTGAAAAAAGGAAACTTTTGAGTTGACGTATATGATTGTGCTCTAGTTGACATACATGACTGTATTCTAGTTGACACAGGTGTGTTCTAGGAGACACATATATGACTGTGTTCCAATTAACACATGACTGTGTTCTAGTTGACACATATGACTTTGTTACACAAAGTGGAAGATGATTTGGTCACATTGGTCTGGATCTCCGTCCGCTGCTTTGGGCCCCTTGCTGAGCCAGCTCCAGTCACCCTCCCAGTCTGCCTGCTGCTCCTGCTCACAGGGCCACCTCATTATGGTTTTTCTGAGCTCCTGCACTTTCCTTGTTCTGCAGCACTGGCTTGCCTAATTCGCATGTCCTCTTTTACTTACTGTTGTTCCTTTGAGAAGGGTTGGGGGTGCCAGGGTGGCTTACTCAGCTCTACAGGGGCTTGTGACTAGTGGGGACACATTGACACATTGAGGTGCTCTCCTACTGGCTTCACATGAGCCCTGGAGCCAACCCCACAGTGGGTAGCACTGTGTCCACAGGACGCTGAGGAAATCTAGCATTCAGCCAACAGCTTGAAGCCTCAGGTCTACTTGCCTAAAAGGAAGGAAGGATGCTTCCTGTCCTTCTGAGACAATTAGGAACACTTAAGAAGGAATGCATTGTAAAGGTAGAGCAAGGGGCAGAGGGAGGTAGCACAGTGGATTCTGGTGCTGGGCATCTTCAGCACACAGGAAACAATGAGTTCCAGACAAACCTAGGATATATAGACTCTGCCTCAAAAAGCTATCTCCTTCCCCAAACCCCAAATGTATAGAGCAGAGTCAGAAAGGGGGTTAGAAGAAATTGAATCACCAGCAAGAGAACCTGGTTGAGTACTCAAGTCTGGAGAGGCTTTCAGCTCTCAGAAGGGGCTCAAAGAGAGTATGACCTTCAACAGACCTGCAAGTGCTGCACATCTCTGTCTAATCCATGAGCTTGCAGCCCAAGTTTCCCAGAATGTAGAAAAAGTTCAAACACATAGTTCTTGAGGTGACATTGGTAGCCCTTGATCTCACAGGTGAAAGAAGTAGTTCTTGCCTGCCTGGAACTCAGAGATCTGTTGGCCTCTGCCTCCCAAGTGCTGGGATTAAAGTCATGTTTCACCCAGCAAGAAGAATACCAGCTAGGACTCTAACTCAGATCTCACTCTGGGATCCCCTCAGCTCCCTGGGTCTGGTGATCTATGTAGGAAGAATTTAGAAAACGGGCTGGTAGGTAAATGTCTCATCAGGTAAATGTTTGCAACCCAAGCCTAGCAATGTGAGTTCAAATCTCTGGAATCCCTATTAACACAGAGAGAAATGATTCCGTAAAGTTGTCCTCTCGTCCCATACGTGCCTGTGACAAGCACAAGCATGCCCACAAACATAATCAGACAAGCAGCACAAACCTCAACCTAGAAGATAGAATCTAGCACGGAGAAGGTGAGAGGGGGCTAAGAGACCATTGTTGAGGGAAACACTGAGGGGGCGAGCTGGACAATGCCCAGAGAGACCAGTATTTCAACCTACATTTTAGGTTGGCTTTATGCTCGTTCTTACAGTTTCTGGAACAGACAGCTTCCTAAGGGCATTTCCTTATCTAGGTGTTTGACAGGCTCAATTGGATTAGCTCTGAAGGGACAATTAGTACGCCTTTGCTCTTTACCAGAAAACCTCTAGCTAGATAGTAATCGTATGGTCGTTTGGACAGTTTCAGAATGTCATGGCTCCACCCGGGCCTGCTCTTCTAACCTGTAATCTAAGTTCTGCAGCTTTGGTTCCTCACTTTACAAGATGCTGATGATGAGGGAGGAGCCCATCCTTGGCTTTCAAGCCTTCTAGAACCTGACTAACAGCAATGTATATCAGTAAAAGACATGAACTGGGTATGGTAGAGAACACCTGTAACCCCAGCACTTAATAGGCTGAGGCAGGAGGGTTACTGTGTGATCAGGGGCTAGTCTTGTTTACAGAGTAAGGTCCTATCTCAGCAAACATCTTCATGATAATAACAATAATAATAATTTAAAAATAGAGAAATTGTGTGTAATGATAGCTAATATAGCCTTTGAGTCAAGTATATTGTCATAGGTTCTTTTTCTTTTAATTAAGAAAAAGTTGTGGGGCACATGCCTTTAGTCCCAGCACTGAGGAGTCAGAGACAGGACAGCAGGGTTACATGGGGCTGGGGTGATGGCTCAGCAGTTAAGTATACTTATTGACTGCTCTTCCATAGGACCTGGGTTCAATTCCTAGCACCCACATGGCAGCTCACAAGGGCCTGCAACTCCAGCTCTAGGAGATCTGACTCCCTCTTCTGGCCTCTTCCAGAACCAGAGTTGTGAGCAACCTGATGAGGTGTTGGAAGCAAACCAGGGTCTTGCAAGAGTAGTAAGCACTGTTAACTACTGCGCCATACCTCTAGTCCTAAAAAGCCTTTTAAAATATTTTTAACATTTATTTATTTGTTTAGTGTGTGTGTGTGTGTGTGTGTGTGTGCGCGCGCATGTGCGTGTTTGCACATCACCCCCAGATGTCACAGGCCTACATGTGGAGGCTAGAGGACGACTTGCAGGAATCTATTTTCTTTCTCTACCATGTGGGTACCAGGGATGAAGCAATGTCAGGAGAGTGGGGAGGACTCTGGCAGCTGAGCACTTCTTTTTCCATGGATTTGAATCTAAAGAGAGACTGTTGGGTGGAGCCTGGCTGGAAGGAGAGAGACAGCCTCCCCCAGATTTCCAGCTGCCCCAAGTGGTTGCCTCACAGGCTGTTACTTAACTCTCCTTACCACTTCCTGGGGTGGGGAAGGGAAGGGTGGAGTGTAGCAGCTGATGCAACAGGCCAAGCAAAGCTGCTGTTGTTCTTTGAGGACAGAGGCAAGGCCAGCAGGGTTGGGCTGTCCTGGGCTGCAGCTGTAAGACTCCGCTCTCTGAAAGGTCTCAGCTTCCTCTTCTTGCTGTCTTTATTACTGAAATGGGGCTCACCCTCTGACCCTCTAAATTTCTCTGTTAGGATTCACCTGCATTCATTCACAACTTCATTAACTTGAAGCCATGTCTGCTGGGAACACATGCAGTGGGGTGTTCAGAAGGGGACAGGCTGATTGGAGGACCTGCTCCCACTAGATCATGCTTCCCAGGAGTTCTTCCAGGGGGAAATGGATCCAGCCAGAGGGATCAGAATGTGTCAGATCCAAAAATGTCTTCTGTAGTGCCAACAGCTTCAAAACACACCTTGGGGAATGCACTTTCTGTTTAAGGACACATCTAGCCATTAGAAATGAGCTATGTGTCATTTTCTCTTTTCCATTACACATACAAACACACACACGCACACACACACACACACGTGTAGCTGGGGTGATGTTTCAGTCCAGTGTATCTTAGATGTGCGTGCATGCTTGTGTGTGTGTGTGTGTACATATATATGTATGTATGTATGTATATATGTATATATATATGGGGCATGATGGCTCAGTGGGTAAAGGGCACTTGCCACAATAGTGTAGCAATCACTTAAATTCAATTTCTGAGGCCTAGATACAGGTAGAAGGAGAGAATAAACTTCATAATGCTATCTTCTGACTTTCACTGAAAAGAAAAGAAGCTGTGGAGGTACACAGAATTTGGCTGACCAGTAAGTTCCTAGGATCTATTGTATCTTCCCATGCCCAGTGCTAGGGGTCCAGATATGCCTGGAATTATTATTATTATCATTATTATTATTACTACTATTATTTATAGGCATTCAGATATAGCTCCTTGAGCAAGAGCAGTAAGCGCTTTACCCCCTGAGCCATCTCAGCAGCACCTAGAACATATATGTTGAATGTAACATATAGAATTCTGTCCTGTGTGGGAAAATTCACTTCTAAATCTTTCCCCAAGTCAGTTCATTCTGAGATGATTAATTTGGTTAATATATGATTGGCCCCTTTTCTCCTTGGCATCGAATAACTAAATTTAGAAAGAAGCCTTGAGCAAGGTAGCTTATAATTTAAGTGCACATTTTATGATTATACACTTGTTCACATACAGGGGTATGCAATCAAATGTGATCATCTGGACAGCCTGAAATAGAGCAATTATGGTGTTAGTGCAGTGGGGCAGGAGCTGGGGGCCTTCTTGTGTCAGCCATCACCCTGATTTATGGATGGTTTTATCTCATTAACCTTTAAGTCCGGAGCTCATGAGTGACTCTTGGAACTGCAACCTACGTGGAGGCAACCGTGTAGTTCTCCACATACCAAACTGAATTGGCCCAGCCAGCACGAGTCATAGACAGCATCTTCGGAAAGGCTTTGCATCCGGCTGGAGAAGGACCCCACTTCTCTCTCTTACCAAAGGCTTTGCCTCCTTTTGTTTCAGATCACTAGTTGAAGCAAGGACCCTGGCTTTCCCTTCTAGCTGAGTACCAGATTACATTTAGGCCATTTGAATCTTTAAAAGCTGCTTCCTCCAAAGAGATGGTGGCTTAGTTAAGATTACTACTGCTGTGATGAAACACCATGATCAAAGCAACTTGGGCAGGAGAGGGTTTATTTGGCTTAGGCTTCCACATCAAAGGAAGTCAGGACAGGAACCTAGAGGTAGAAGCTGATGCAGGGGCCATGGAGGAGTGCTGCTTACTGGCTTGCTCACTCATGGCTTGCTTAGCTTGCTTTCATACAGAAACCAGGGATAGCGCCACCCACAATGGCCTCGGCTCTCCTCCATCAATCAGTAATTAAGAAAAGGCTCTACAGCCGGATCTTATGGAAGCAGTTTCTCAGTTGAGGTTCCCTCCTTTCAGATGACTCTAGCTTGGGTCAAGTTGACATAAAACTAGCAAAGGCAGAAGGAAATAGATGTGGATTGTTGTGACAATCCTTGTTTGGATCCGATGTTGCAGGGTCCTGTGGATGGCGACAGCCTAGGAGAGCACCACTGTGCACCTGCTGGGAGGATTAGGGCAGTTGCAGTGAAGGGTGCCTGCTCCCACTGTGGCTGGAGACAGACTGGCTTCCCTTACCCAGTTCTTGCTTCTGGGACTCAGCATTTACAGAACTGTCACAGGGACCAAGCCCCAGGGCAAAAGCGGTTATAGCTTTTCTTCTTCATGCAGCTCCACAAGTCTCCAAGTGAGTGAGTGAGCTTGCTACTTTTTGTGACTGGGTTGAGGTGATGGTCTGGGTGGACCAATGAAAGGAATGTAACAGGAAGTTTTAATTCATGCAAGAAGCAGGAAGCTCTTCTCTGCACTAAGCTGTGCTGGCTATAGCTGCTAAAGGAGACTTCTGGTCAGAAAAATGGCTACCTCTACAAAACACTTCGCTACTCTTAAGGCATTTAGAGTTAAAATTTATTATTATTTTCTGCATAATATGTGTGCATGATACACGTGTGTGTGCATGTGTGTCTCCTGTGAATGTGCTGAGGTTAGAGGACAATACTGTCATGTTACTCTTCTACCTTTAGCTGGGTTCCAGGGTTGAACAGAGATACCCAGGATTGAGTGGCAAGTACTTTACCCATTGGACCACCTTTGGTTGTTGTTGTTATTCTTAGAGACAGTGTCTCAGGTGGCCCAGGGCTGGTCTTGAACTTGCTAATTAGCTAAGGACCATGGCTGGCTAGCTTATTTCTAGACTTGTTATATAAAGGTAACCTTCATATGGGAAGAAAAGAAGATTCATTCATGTTACATTTCAAATAATTTTCCAAGACAGGGAAGTACTTTGGATAGAAAAGCCTAAGCCAATGAGTGGCCTCCACTGTGGTTTTTCTGAACTTCCCCGATCTTGGTGCATGGCAGGATATAGATGTGGTATTCTCAGGTGTGGGGCTTCACCTTCCCTGGTTGTGATGGGAGTTGTTAGGGTCAGAGCCTGGGACCTGGCAGCCATAACGAACTAGGCTCATCTACCTGTCCCCAGTGGAGAATTAGTGAAAAGCAAAAAAGGAGATTTATTTAATGTGGTCACACTGGGAAGAACAACCAGAGGCCCAGTGCAGTCTCCACCGGTGTCTTAGGTCCTGACATGAGGTTTGGGTTTAAGGGTTCCGTTTAAGAGGCAGAAAGGGCCAACCGATCCTTGTCTGCGCATGCTCCCTCTCACCATCGTTCACACAGCTCCGTTTTCTCCTGCACAGTGGCTGCCAAGTTGTGAGAACTCTGTGAGACCTCTTTCCTGTCCCCTTTGGCTGGCACAAAGCTTCAGCCCTTTCCTTCTTTCAGATTGAGACTCCTGGTGAGATTCTAACTTCCGGGGGCGGGGTCCTTTGTCTCAATAGTTCGGTGGGCATTGGAGGGGTGCACATGTCTCTTTAGGGCATCTTCATCCCCATCAGGGTTGCTAAAGTTCCTTTTTTGTTAATTCCACACGAAGAACAAACTCCAGGGCTGGCAAGTGGAGACACCAACTGTAATCCCTTTTCCTTGGTTTAGTTTGAAGATAGGCTGGATTGTCACATGCAAGAGGATTTTCGTGTGGGTTGTCAAAGTGCCAAAGTGCTGTTCTAATGTCTTTTGACTCCTATCCAGCTAAGTGACTCAGTTCTGGCCTCACAGACCCTCCACAGGCTCCCTCTCCCTCCCTCAGGGGTGCAGGTGTGTCCCCATGTGGGGCAGACGCCAGGAAACTAACCACAATCTTCTGGCTAGGAGAGCATGCTCCTGCCTTGAAGGCAAAACAGGGTAAGAAAGCAGGCAGGCAGAATCCCAAACCACAGACGCTCCAGTTAGGTCATTCCTGTGAACATGACAACTGCTTGTCTCTCTGGGTCAACAAAAAGAAACACAGACACATTTGAAAGGGGTTTTAAAAGACTCAGTTTGCAGGAGTGTGTCAGTCTCCCCCGGCTCTTCCAAAGCAAGAAGTTAATTAGCTCTCTTTCTCAACACTGCCCCCCAACCCCTCGATCATAGGGGTCTGCAGCTGAGAAGTTGAATACCAGACAATTAATTCTTCGGTGTGGGATTCACTTCCCCTGTTCCCATTGCGGCACACTGGGCAGAAGCTATCTTCAAATTCCTTGGAGAAGCTGCAGAGACAGGGTCAGGATTGTTTCTCTGCTTTCTGGGCCACTTTAAAATAAGGTCAGGATAGCCAGGCATGGTGGCGCACACGTTTAATCCCAGCACTGGGAAGGCAGAGGCAGGCGGATTTCTGAGTTCGAGGCCAGCCTGATCTACAAAGTGCGCTCCAGGACAGCCAGGGCTATACAGAGAAAACCCTATCTTGAAAAACCGAAAAACGAAACAAAACGAAATAAGGCCGGGGTTATGTCAATAAGAAGAATGAGTAATGAGAACTTCGTATTCCGTTCAGCTAGGTAATCTGTGAGTGCCACAGGGTGTTTGTATGCAAATGTGCACACAAGGGCACAGGTAGATGTTGAGAGTCTTCTTTAGCTGCTGTCTGTCTTCTTATTGCATTTATTTACTGATTTATTGTGTACATATGAGAGATTCTATGTGTGGATGCACCATCCCATACTACCTGTGTGGGGATCACAGGATAATTTGTGGGAGCCAGTTCTTTCTACCGTGTGGATACTGGGGTTCAAACTCAGGTTGTCAGGTTTGGAGGCAAGCACTTTTACCTGCTGAGCCACCTTGCTAGTCCCTGAACACTTCATTTGATCTTAAACATGGAATTCGGCTCAGTGCAGAGGTAGACACGTCCTTGGGAAAGTACAATTGTGTTACCTCTGTCCACTATGGAAATGAAGAAAAAGAGACAACCTTAAAAGGCATCTTCTCACCAGGTGTGGTAGCTAGCACACAGCTTTAATCCAGGAACTGGAAAGCAGAGACAGGGGGATCACTGTGAGTTAGAGGTCTGCCTGGTCTACGTGAGAAGTTCCGGGACACAAAGAAACACTCTTAGAAAACAACATCATCATCAACAAAAATCATTGCATTGAGTAGAAAATAAGCCAAATATAAGTAAGACAGATATGGGGGCACAAGCCTTTGACCCCAGCACTTGGAGGCAGAAGCAAGTGAGTCTCTGAATTTGAAGCCAGCCTGGTCTACAGAGCAAGTTCCAGGACAGCCAGGGGTATACAGAGAAATCCTGGCCTGTGGTGGTGGTGGGAGATCTTCTCAGGCCTCTGACATGGCTCTGTAGAAAAACAAGCACACAAGGGGGCAAGCCTGACAACTTGAGTTTCATCCCCAAGGAACACCCTTGGAAAAAAAGAAGCCTAATGTGGTGGCATGGATCTTTAATCTCGCATCCCTACAGCAAGATGGAAGGCAGAGACAGGAGGACGGTTCCAAGCTCCAGGGCAGCTCTCAGCCTTCCTGATGCTTCAGCCCTCTAACACAGTTCCTCATGTTGTGCTGACCCCCAACCTAAAATTATTTCATTGCTACTTCATGACTGTAATTTTACTACCATTAGGAATTATTATGTAAATATCTGTGTTTTCTGATGGTCTAAGGCAACCCTGTGAAAGTGTTTGACCCCCAAAGGGGTCACTACCACCCATAGGTTGAGAAGCACTGCTCCAGAGCCAGCAATCTCAGCAGGGGAGGAGCATCTAGAGAGACCCTGCCTCAACAAGGTGGAAGCAGAGAGTGACTCCCCAAAGTTGTCCTCCGTATGTATACCACATGCACGCCACAGCACATCATACATGCGCACACAAGTACAAAAAAAGGCCTCCCCTGTGCATAGAGTATTAAAATAACCATTAGAATGAAGGAGCCTGCATTTTGAGTAGAACGTGATGAAAATGGAATACATCTCCCAGCTTTTCCTGTCACGATTTTCTAGGAAGTCTTGATAATATGAGCATATAGGAAACACAGCAACCCTTTCTTTTCTAGATTGGCACCCTAAGGTCCAAGAACAATCACTTCAAAAATTAGTTATTGTTCCGTTCAATCCTCTAAGGTCGGTTACTAACATATGCTGTGTTCTCTGAGATTTAACATTTGTCCAACAGTGGAATTTGGACTTAATCCAGAAGCCATGGGAAATGTCATACTGACATCTTCTTTTAAAAAAACTGTTTCATGTGTCCCAGGCTGGTCCTGAATTTTCTGTATAAAAAGTTGGCCTTGAATTTCTGAGCCCTTTGCTTTTTTGCCTTTACCTCTGCAGGGCTGGAGTTATAGCTCGGTCTCCATGCCCAGTTTACTGGGATTCTAGACAAGTACTCTACAAAACGAACTGTATCTCCAGGCCTTGATGTCTATCTACTCTGAATGCAGGAAAGAAAGGCATGCCAGAGTGGAGGCTAAGTGTATTCTTTTATACTGTAAGCATGTTTGCGGCGGCGTCCAGGAGCCAATCTACAGATGAGCTGCTTTGTTCTGGACCTGAGGCTTCTCTGCCTGCACCATTCCTACTCTTCACTGGCTTACCTCCGGCCCTTATAGGAGATCTGCCTGTTTGGCTGTTTGCTTCATGGTCACTCTCTTAACCTCCCCAGATGAGACCCGTTAACTGCTTAGGAGTCCTGTTCTGTGCTGACATTAGGACCATGCTTGACTTAGGTGGGAGACTAGAAAGACTTTTGCCTCAGAAGTCATCGAGTCATGGTAGTGGCTGGCCCCATAGTGGCCTCATGTTCTGGGCCATAAAAATGACCCTTAACTTGTCCATTTACTTAAGGAGTATTCACTGAGCAACTGTTATATACCAGGTACTCTGTTAGGCCCTGAAATACAACAGTAACTAAAACAGAGAAAACCTCTATCCCCATCTGTCTTATACTCTGTTCTGAACATGAGCCTGTGCTCACTTCCTGAGGTCAACCTTTGTTACCAGGTCAGTAAGCCACTCCTTCTAGAACGTTGCCTCTTGAACTTCAGTGCTTTCAGATCATCGAGGGATCTTGTTAAAATGCAGATTGTGATTACAGAAGTCACCACGGAGCCTGAAATCTGCATTGCTAGATAGTTCTCAAATGCTGCTTCTGCTTCTGCTACTGCTTCTGGCACTGGCAGGAGGTAGAGGCAGGAAAATCAGTTTAGAGATCTCTCCTGGAAAGCATTCGGAAGAATTAGAGCCCCGTTTCAGTTCTCTCAGATTGAACTGGCACAATGTGCCAAGTCAAGTATCCAGGAGGAAGGCAGTAAGAACAGTATAAAAAGCAGCAGACATGGTGGTGTGCACTTGTAAACCCTATTCTGTGGAGTAGGAGACAGGGGGATGCCTAGGGCTTGTTGACCAGCCAATGGAGACCTCTGTACAACAACAAAAACAACAAAAGAAAACACCCCCCAGCAACAAAATAAAACAAAAACAAACAAACAAACAAAAACAAAAGCAACAACAACATCCTCCCTCCAAAATCAAAACAAAGCAAAACAAAACTAAGGCCTGTCAAACTGGAACTATGAGATGTCTCTGTAGGCAAAGGCATTTGTAATCCCACTACGCCTTGGCAGAGGCAGGAGAATCTCTGTGAGTTGAAGGCCAGTCTGGCCTCCATAGAAAACTCCAAGCCAACCAAATATACCTAGTGAGACCCTATCTCAATAAACCAACCAACCACCCACCATCCAACCAACCAACCAACCAACAAACCAACCAACCAATTAATCAATCAACAAATAAAGCTAACCAACCAACTAAACTAACAGAAACCAAAAGAGAAAAAAACAAAACAAAACAAACAAAAAGCCACCAAAACCCCCACACTTCCTACCCTCAAAAACCGTGAGCTCTGGGGAGTCTCTGGCTGGTGAAAGGCAGCTGGCTCTGTGCTGTTCTTTCCCACCGGATGCCTCTGTGGCAGCTGCCCTGCAGTCCAGCTTCCCACCCAGTGCAGGAATGCCTGTCTCTGACCAGTCTGCACCTTTTGCCTCCTCCAGCTGGGTTTCAGCCCATCGGCCCCCAGCCCCCCACACCCTTTCAGATGCTTGACTTTAGCACCTACACTTTTCTCCCGTCTGTCACCCACCAATCAGACCGAATGTTTTGACTTTCCCAAGCCTGCTCCTGTCAGGGTCTTTCCAGCAGAGTGTGAAATGTGTGGGCGGGAAGGGTGTTGTTAGCAGGGCCTCCATTAATCTTTCTGGTAGCAACTAAGCTTCCTGGTTTGGGTCTTCGGTCTTGGGCGTCTGTTAAGAGGCCTAGAGCCTTCTGGAATGTAGGTGTGCACCTTTCTCTTTGGTTATTGCTCAAGACTTCCTCATTTATTTCAAGTTAGCCACGTTCTCCGCTCCTCTGCTTTCCCAGAGGAAGCAGATCATCACGCAAAACGAATTCCATGGCCACACCTGCAACTCAGGGCCTACTAGTCAACCCAGAAGTCATGGATCCCACTTAGTACGGTTCAATTTTTCCCATACCTCAGACCCTCTAGGGCAATGGTTCTCAACTCCCATTGGGGGCCAAATATCAGATATCCTGTATATCAGATATTTACATTACAATTCTTAACAGTAGCAAAACTACAGTTGTGAAGTAGCAATGAAATATTTTTATGACTGGGGCTCACCACAACATTAGGCACTGTCTGAAAGGGTCCCACCATTATGAAGTTTGAGAACCTCTGCTCTAAGGGAATTTTGCCTAGCTTGAACTTGTGCAGATCTTGTGCTTGCTGTCATAGTCTCTGCAAGAAGGGGAAGTAGGCACCAAGTCCCACCTCCAACCAAAAAGCTCTTGGCAACTGTTAGCTTCTGGGAAACAGAACATCCATTTTCTTTCATAGAGTGGCACTGGGCATATCAACCACAGCCCAGGGCACACCTCCTGGCCTGGACAAACTGAACTCCATGGTTCTGTTTTGGGGCGGGGGAAGGCCAGTGATTAAAGCACCACAGAGAAGTCTACTGGCTGCTCTGAGGGGACAGTGAGGGAAGTGTGGGGTGAGATGGGGCATACAGGTCAGGAAATGCTTTCTAATGGTATTGCCTTGTAGTAGACCTCAGTGAAAAGGCATGGGGCCGAGTCATGATGGCAGGGTTGAATGATGGGGGCATATTAACTGCCAACCTAAGGATGCCTATTCCCTGGAGACTGAACCCAGGGCATAAGCCCAGCTTTCAGTCTTATTCTCCAAGGTGCTCTTTGCTCTAATACTAAATTGTTGAGATTTGATTTTGAAATTGCCTTGGTCTGCCTGGAGGCAACTGAGCAAGTACCATCACTTTTCGGAAAACTCAATCTTCTCCTGTGGGGTCTCCCTTCTACCAGTACCCATGTTCCCTGGTCTGAGGGATAGGTTAGGGAGCTAACACCACTGATCTTGTGGACAAGAACAACAGCTTTATTCCCCAACTTTGAGTCAGGCAGGGCGTATGTGTGACAGTGGACTGGATAGTGTGCTGTCAGGGACCTCCCAGCATAGAGAGGTCCAAATCCCATCACTAAGTGCGTGTCTGCCAACACGAGGCAGGTGCACCTAGGATGAGGTGTGGGTTCTCACTCCCGCCATCCACTCTCTGGGTGGAGATCCGGGTTAAACAGTGGTGTCCTCTCTTCCCTCCCCAACTCCAGCTTCCACAAAGGCTGTACTTGTTCTCCTTACCTAACTAACTGCACCTTTCCTTTCTGGCTGCCTTTGCTGCTCTGCACTTTATAAGGCATAGAGGGCTAAGTTCAGGTGGAAAGAAAAACTAAATCTGGAATTACATCTGTATCAGTAACATCTTAATCAAGTCACCAGCTGCCAGCACTGTGTTAGGTGTAAATAACAGGCAGATGTACCTAATGGGAGGAGAAAGTAATTGCCTCCTTCACACTCCATTCAAGCATTCAAGAGACATGGTATCTTTTTTGTGTTCCTGTGTTATATGTGTGTACATGTGAACTGGCACACATGAACATATGTGCATGTGTGGAGGACAGGCCAATGTTGCTTTCTCTCTACCCTATTTAATTTTTTTGGAGATAGGATCTTTACTGAACCTGGAACTCTCTGATTTAGCTAGACTAGCACTAAGTACATGCCTGCCATATTTGAAAATTTAAAATATGACCTCCAGATTTTGAAGATTTGGATTCAAGACCTAGACTTTCCACTAATAACTGGAACAGCCTTGGCCAAGTTAGTTATTCTTATCCTTGGATTCCTCACATGGAAATGGAAATACAGCATTGCTGAGAAGATCACTTAAGACAACAACAACAACAACAACAACAACAACAACAACAACAACAACAGGCCAGAGAGGATTGCTTAGCCACTATGAATATTTGTTGCTCTTGTATGGGAGTAGGGTTTGCTTTCCAGTACCCACATGGTGGCTCACAACTATCATAACACTCTGGTTCCAGATTTGAAGCATGATGCTAAACTTCTCAGGTACCAGGCACACAAGTGGTACACAAATATACAAGCAAGCAAAACACTCAGGCGTAAAAATAAATTATAATATAGGGAGAGTCATTATAAACACACAAATTAAGCAAAACAACAGCAAAAATAATAAAATCCTGATTATTAATTGGGAGATGAAGTTACCAGTGAGGTCCCTGGTGGTGGAGTTAGGACTTCTTGCACAGGCATAAAAATATTGCTGGGCAAATGGTAGATCAGAGTACAATATCCAGAGACTACCCCACCCGGGGATCCATCCCATAATCAGCCATCAAACCCAGACACTATTGCATATGCCAGAAAGATTTTGCTGAAGGGACCCTGGTATAGCTGTCTCGTATGAGGCTATGCCAGTGCCTGGCAAATACAGAAGTGGATGCTCATAGTCATCTATAAGATGGAACATAGGGCCCCCAATGGAGAAGCTAGAGAAAGCACCCAAGGAGCTGAAGGGGTCTGCAACCCTATAGGTGGAACAACACTATGAACTAACCAGTACCCCCAGAGCTCGTATCTCTAGCTGCATATGTATCAGAAGATGGCCTAGTCGGCCATCACTGGGAAGAGAGGCCCCTTGGTATTGCAAACTTTATATGCCCCAGTACAGGGTGGGTAGGGGAGCATATAGGGAACTTTCGGGCTAGCATTTGAAATGTATATAAAGAAAATATATAATAAAATTAAAAAAAAAAAAAGATAGATCAGTGTCTCTTGGGAAAGGCTACATGTTTTGGAGCCAGGCAGATCTGGGTATTGTGATATTTGGCAGTATTATCTTTTGTATGGAGGGGGGGTCCTTCCCATAATACCACAAAATTCACTACCAATAAATCACTGAGTCAGAGACTGCCCGAACTTCAGGGGAGGGCGTGGCTTCTGTCCACTTCCTGAGCCTTCTACCGGAACCCGCGCATGCCCCGGAAGTAGTCGTTGAGCTCTTTAGGCGGGTCTCGGTGAGAATCGGTGGACCATGCTGCTCTCCGCTGTCTCTTGTAAGTCGGTCTGAGGCGGCGGCAGGGCCTGCGGCGTGGAGCCGAGGCGGTGACCCGCAGGTCCCGAGGTGGAGCCCGGAGGGGTGGAGGACCTGGCGCGGCGGCTGCCACCCCGCGGCGCGCCTCCGGGTCTGGTGAGAAGGCGGCGGGAGCCCCGTCGCCCTCTGCAGGGGTGTCCGAAGAATGTCTACTGGCCGCTGTGGTATTACCCCGCTGCCTGGCTCCTGGCTGACATCCTGATTAGAGTTAGCATCTCAGGCGACTTTGCTGCAGTCTGTAAAGTTCAAACAAGAGCTGTGTTGCAGTACAAATATTTACACTATAGAAGGGTGGGGATAGAGCAGATATTACTTAGAACGATGTTAAGATGGCAGACAACTGTTGATTATACCAAGACAACAACAACAACAAAACATTCATAATTGTGTGGGCCAGACTCACACCAGGAAAAAGTTATTTTAGTGTAAAGTGGGGAATACTTTTAAAGTGTTTTTGGTTACAACTAATGTTGATAAGCACTTCGAATGAAAAAAATAACAACCTTATCTTTTTTCTTTCTTCCAACCTTTACACACACAAGTTGCCAAGAGCAAGTCAAAGTAAGTAAGGTTTTTGTTTTATTGGCCCAGTGTTTGGGTTTGATCTCCCAAGAGTTGATCTGGGGTTATTTATTTGGTTAATTATTTTGTTGATGTGAGCACCTTGGGGGAAAAGTCCTTTGATGGTGCTACCATTGACAGTTCGATCCTGGGTTGCAGATACATAAGCTGAGAATGCATCTGATATACCAAAACCACAGATCATGTCGCTTAGCAACCCTGCTTCCTCTTCCCTTTGTGGCTGGTAGGAAGCCGAGGTACCCGTTACTAACTGGGGAAGAGAGCACAGTGGGAAATGTGGCCTCTTGCAAAGCAGTGCATTTGCACTGGGTAAACTGAGGATGTAAGTTGAGGACTGTGCTGTCTCCCTTCTGTCCCAGGGAGTATTCACAGCCTTTGTGTAAAGGAACTTTGCTTCTGGTCTCACCTCAGAATCTATTAGTTCATTGCTTTGCTCCTAAAGCAAGCATCAGGCTGGTGATCTGTTTGGCTCTACCTAACCAGAGCCATTTGCCTGAGTCTTCTGCAGGAATCTACAGATGAGCTCTGATTTGATGGAAACCTAGAGCCTGTTTATAGAAGTCAGTCCAAGCACTAGAAAGATTGCAGAGCTAAGCGTTAGGCAGCTGGAACTGAGAGGCTAGACCTGTGCCTTGCCTATGGGCCAGTCCATCTGTTCCATAATTTCAGCCCTAGGAGGCACAGACTTAGTGTCTTGTAGGGCTCCTCACAGAGTAAGTACCCCATAGAGACTTGTTGAATCCGTGTGACTGAATGGATAATTATGTTAATTATATAACCCTCTCTCCCCTCCAGTACTGGGCATTGAACCTAGGCCCATGCTGGGCACAAGCTCTCTTCCTGAATTCTGTTCAGCCTCATATTTGTTTTTCTAAGTTTTCAGACTCAATGAGTTGCCCAGGTTGGCCTTGAACTTGTGAACTTCCTGCTCCAGCCTCCTAAGTGGTTAGGGTTATTGGCCTGTACCACCATACCTAGCATCATTGTCTTTCTTGTTCCATCAACAAATACTGTAGTCTTCAGGGGCATTGTTTGAGGAGTAATGTGGCCTTCTTGGCTTTATTTTGTTTTGAGACAGGATCTCAGTCTGTGGTCCAGGTTGATCCTCCTGTCTCAGCCTTCAGAGTGCTGAAATTATAGATGTGAGCCTCCATGCCCGATTGTGGTTTCAAGTGCTTCAGATGTGTAATGGCATGACGAATGGCTTATGTGGGGAGGCAAAGATGACACACACATACGAGAAAGTAACAGCACAGGTATTCAAAGGTCAGGGAGATAAATGATAAGTTTGCTGGTTTGGATGGCTAAATGAGATACAAAGGTGCCCAGGGCCTGTGCATCAGTGATGTAAAACTTGAGATCTATTTTGTCCCTTCTTGCTATCAGTCTTTTTGGAAGATTGGCTCTCCTTAGGCAGCCATCTTCAGGGTTGCCTTACTGTATGTAGCTGTGACTACTGTCACCCTATATATTCTCCCACCAGATGTCTGCTCCTCATGAGAGATGCCCTCAGAGGCTGATTCTCTGATTTGGCTTCCTCACTGCCGCTGTTTTGGCAAGGTTGTCACGGAGTCACTGTAGGTCAAGAGCCGTTGAAATAGTTTAATGGGAAATGTAGACTGTCATGGCATGGACCCCTCTTAGGGCCACTATGACTCCATAGCAAAGTGTGCTGTGTGTTCTTGGCGGCCTACCTAATGTGTTTTGAGCTTGTGACAGTGCATTTTTTTGATCTTAGAACTATCCTGGTGAAACTAGTGAGCCAAGCTGGGACAGGTTTCTCCTTCAACCACAAGAGAAGCCGACTCCGAGAGAAGCTGAGCCTTCTGCACTATGATCCAATAGGTAAGGCTCAGAGAAGTGACATCACGGCAGCTCATGTTCTCAGGACCTTCTGTCTCCTTTTCAAATGAATGTCTCTGGGGATTTTGTGGCCCCCTTGGAATCGTGCCATTCACTTAGGGATATGTGCTGAATGTTACTGTGGTGCTAGCTAGCTGCTATGCCAGGTGTGGGTACACCAGGACACAAGAGCTTTGAGAGGGAGGGAAGATGTGACATCGTGGTAAGTAAGTGCTATGAGCAAACCCATCGGGCCACGGGGAGATGGACTTGAGCTGGGATAGTCAGGCAGAGCCTCTAAGAAGGGTTAGTTCATGAAGGGAGGAATTCAGCTATCTGAAGAATAGGCAGTCATCTGCGAAGGGGAGGGCATGGCCTAACAGTGGCAAGTCACAGGGTTCAGGTATGAGTTAAACAAATAGAGAACATGTGTTGGTACATTTTCTATCATGATATCTACCAAAAATGCCATAATAAATGGTAACTTTAAGTTTGTCTAGGAGACAGACATACTTGGGCTGATGAGATGGCTCGGTGGATTAAGGCCAGTGAATCTGGTGACCTGAGTGCCATCATTGTGGCCTACATAGTAGGAGAGAATAATGGCCTGCAGGTTGTTCTCTGACCCACACACATGTGTCTCTCCCGCATACACGCACAATAAGTAAATACAGCAAACTAAACAGAGACAGGTTCCAGAGGCTAGGTGTCTCCTCACAAACCCAGCCAATGTTGGTGGAGATCCACCCTTCCCTAGAATTTATGGGCTTGGCAAAATAAGCTGCCGGGTGTTTTATTTTAGAGTTTGGGGCTTTAGTTTTTCTGCCCACTTTAGTTGCCTCCTAGTAAGATAAAGGCAGAATTATCATGAAGAGGCATTAAAAAATCTCAAGCCCAGTTGTCAGCTTAAAATTGTTCAAATTCCATTTTGTTATAGAAATAAAATTCCCTGCTGTTTTTATGATATCCATATTTCTGACCATTTATTACTGTAATAAAAAGGGAATTCTAGTCTTAGTCGTGAAGACCAGAACTCTAAATTTCAGGAAGATTCCTGTATGCTGGAGAAATTACTAGAATGAAGAGGTTTGATACTGGATTGGTGTTCTCATTCCTTCTGATTTCCTTGTATTAACTGGTTAAAAAAAGTGCAGAGAATTATACTAATTCTAATATAGTAATATTTTACTGCTATTTCATTCAGCTTCTTTAGAGTTGACTTTTAGGAAGCCACCAGCATTGGTAAGTGTTTGCTAGATGAGCTGTGATAGTTTAAATATGCTGGAATTTCATCCTTAGCTTTTGAGAAGTTAGGATTACAGTTGTCAGTTTCGTGACACTGGGAAAGAATGCACCATGAGCGTCTTAGATCACAAGTTCATATGTTGGCTTCCTGTACATAGCTAGGTTTTCTAATAAGAAATGTTGGTAGCAAATGACTTTTTTGAAGAAGAGAATGCCCTGTGGTAGGGGATACCTGCTTCCTTCTGTTCTGTGGGACGTCCCATAGACTTGCCGTGAAGATGAAGATGTTTACCTTGGGGCTGGCCTTGCTCAGGGTTCCAGAGAGTCTGGCCCATCCCCACCATTTTATTGCAGTGAGTAGCATTAGTTGGAGGATAATGTTAGTTCTTATGAAGCAAATCAGAGATGAAATACAGAAGGATTCCTAGTCAGTTGAGCGTTTCACAGACTGCTCTGAGGCAACAACCGGCTGCGTCTGCAAGTAGTCTCCATTTTCTCTGTGAGTGTTTGGCCTGCATGTCTGCATGTGCACCTGTGTTGCTTGTGTTGCTCCTGAGAAGCTATGGATGGTTGTGAACCACTGTGTGGCTGTGGGAAGCTGAGTCTGGGTCCCCTGAACAGGTACTCTTATTCCTTGAGGCACCTCTTCAGCCCCACCTCTATCTTTAGACTTGTTTTCCTCATAGAAAACTAGATGCCAAGGAGGAAGGATTAAAGGCTGGGGCATGAGAGTATTAAATCTTGTTTATCATAAAGAGAACGAAAACTTGTCAGTTTTAATTCTGTGGATCACTAAACAAGGCAATACAGACTTTAATTGGAACAGAATAGATTTAGGTTAGCTGTAGGGAAAGAACTTGACAGATTCATTCTTCTATGAATTAAACAGCAAATATTTTGACTGAAAATTACATTATGTTTAGTGTTGTGGATAGCAGTGTGTCATTTCAGCTCAGCTCACATGAGTGCTCACTTTATCTGGCAACTGCTTTGAGGGAATGGTTATCTTCACACCAGGAAAGAAACAGGAGAGGGGCTCAGGGCTGATGCATAGTGGAACCATACTCCTTCCTTCCCTCGGCTGGGTTTTGGACCCAGAAACATAAGCACCCTTTAATATTAATATTGAGCCGCATTCCTAACTCCTCGGAGTCAGTGTTACAACCCAGCTCTAGTACTTGGGGCCAATTTTATGTTCTTTTTTTTTTTTTTTTTTTTTTTTTGGTTTTCGAGACAGGGTTTCTCTGTGTAGCCCTGGCTGTCCTGGAACTTGCTTTGTAGACCAGGCTGGCCTTGCACTCAGAAATCCGCCTGCCTCTGCCTCCTGAGTGCTGGGATTAAAGTTGTGCACCACCACGCTGGCCAATTTTATGTTCTTGATTCTAGCTTTTTGTTCTTAATACATTTTAAATTGAATTCACCTTCCCTCCACCCTCCAGCTTGTCTCAGCCACTCTCCATTGAACCCCTCTGATGTCCTCTCCAAGCTGATAGCCTCTTTTCTTTGATTATTGTCATGTGTGTGGGTATATATTTGCACATCAGGGCTGACTGCCCTGCATTGGACAGTCAATAAGGGACTTATCCCTGGGAGAGGCTAGCTCTCCCAGCAGTCATTATCTGTGTGTAGCTCTTTGTCTAGAGTGAGAAAATCTTCATGAGATTTCCCCCTTCCGTGTTAGCATGTCCACTGATACTTCTGTTATTTGGTCTTGTTTCTAGGACAGACTTTTCATCAGACTTCTTGGTATTCTGGCTCTTACAATCATTCTGTCCCCTCTTCCTTGATGTTCCTTGAACCACGGATGTAGGAGCTGTGTTGTAGCTGTATCGGTTGGGACTGGGCTCCCATGATCTGTTGATGTCTGTATTGTGTCCAGTTGTGGTTTTCTGTGATGGTCTCCATTTGCTGTAAGTGCAGCGTCTTTGATGAGGAATGGTAGCTACACTTGTCCAGGAAAGTGGCTTGAATACCTTCCTAATGCTTGTTTAAAACTAGAACCTTGGCTGCGATAGGGCTCAGTGGTTGAGTATTTGGTTTTGTTTTTTTATTTTGTTTGTTTGGTTTTTTTTGGGGGGGGGCAGTGTTCAAGACAGGGTTTCTCTGTGTAGCCCTGGCTGTCCTGGAACTCACTCTGTAGACCAGGCTGGCCTTGAACTCAGAGATCCACCTGCCTCTGCCTCCCAAGTGCTGGAAGACTTTGTTTTATTTGTACAAAGTTCTAAGTCAATCCCTAGAACTTCCAACCCGCCCTGCCCCACTCCCCAGACAAACAAACCAGATAAAAACCCTAAGAAAGAACAGTCTGGATTCTCTCCTCTAGTCAGCATTCGGAGCTCCACTGTCTGCCTCTTAGCTATTCGTATGCACTTTGTTTTTTAGTACTGGGATCAAACCTGGTGCTTGGCACACAGTGGGCAGGTGCTGTCTGCCCACCGCTGCAGCCCGAGCTCTGCTTCAGTTTCAGTAAATCTCAATGTTGTTGTTCTTGAGGGACCACGCTTTGACTTCTCCATGAAGTCTGACTTTTTTCTCTTTTCTTTTTATTTTGCCTCAGGTCTCACTGTGTGTTCTTGGCTTGCTTGGGACTCACAGAGACCCACCTGCCTTGGTCTCCCATGCCCAGCCAGTTTCTGTTTTTATTGGGGTGTGTGTGAGGGGGCTTGGGGTCAGAGTGTTACCATGTGGCCATGAACTTGAAATCCTCCTGCTTCTGCCTTCTGAGTGCTAGGATTACAAACATTTGCCACCACATTTGGCCTGATTTCTAGGTTCGTAAGAGCTTTATTGGATTTTCTCATGCTCATCTTATGACTCACTGGTGTATGAAATCATGGTTTCCTTGTAAATTCTGCAGTGCCTGTCACAACTCGGTATACTAAATTCTTAATTAAAGGGATTAATGCAGAGGATACAAGTATTTTAATACATAAAGTCTTGTTCTGTTTGTTGTTTTGTTTTGGGATAGGGTCTCTCTCTGTATCACGATCTAGCCTGGAACTTGAGATGTAGACCAGTCTGGCCTCGCACACACCGAGGTCTGCTTTCCTCTGCCTCCCAAGCACTGGGATTGAAGGTGTGTGCAGGCTGACCAGCTTAAAAGCCTTGCTCTAATAACCAGAGATTCTGGACGTGGTCATTAAATTACTCCTGATTGCCTCTTAATGAATGAAAACATTCTCTCATGTCTTACATGATTCCAAGTATGTGAAAAACACCCCTTATATAATATATTTTATTAATTTAGTGGTATATTTCTCTGGAGTGGTTAATGGTTCTTAAATTCTCATGAATTCCACCTAGTGAATTTTTAAGAAATTGTTGAATTCCTGCTGCTGAACTGGAAGTAGGATGGAGGTGAGAAATGCAGAGTATTTAATGTTTTTTTCTTTCATTATTTATTAGTAAGGGTGAATTGGCTGTGTCTGTGTAACACAAGTGTGCCTGGTGCTTGCAGAGGATGTCAGATTCCCTGGAACTTGAGTTGTAGGTGCTGTGAACCAAACCTGGGTCTTTTTGAAAGGCAACCAGTGCTCTTAACTAGCCATCTTTTCAGCCCACAGCAGTATATTTTAAATAAGCTTCTTAGCTAATTCTTTTTTTTTTTTAAACACTATATATTTTTTTAAAGATTTATTTATTTATTATATGTAAGTACATTGTAGCTGTCTTCAGACACTCCAGAAGAGGGAGTCAGATCTCGTTAGGGATGGTTGTGAGCCACCATGTGGTTGCTGGGATTTGAACTCTGGACCTTCAGAAGAGCAGTCGGGTGCTCTAACCCACTGAGCCATCTCACCAGCCCTAGCTAATTAATTCTTAATCATGGCTTGGAAATTTAATGTGGGGTGTATCCATTTTCATTGTAGAAGAGAACACAAAGCTGAAGTGTGTTCAGTCAGGAGCTATGAGGTCACACAGTCCTTTGGCCTCCCAGCTTTCCTTTGGGTGTCTTGTTTTTGTGGCAAGGAAGAATCTGGTCATGTAGAGAGAGAAAGAGAGAGAGAGAGAGAGAGAGAGAGAGAGTGTGTGTGTGTGCGTGCGTGTGTGTGTGTGTGTGTGCGTGTGTGCGTGTGTGTCTGTCTGTCTCTTGGCTGGAGGCTGATGGCAGATAATAGGGCACTCAGGGATCTATGCAAGTCTCCTTTCGAAGCTGCCTGCTCTACTTTGTTGCCAAGGCAGTAGCTTTTTCAGTAAATCTGCAATACTGAAGTTTTCCTATGCTACCTCATTGTCAATCTGCACCATTCCTGTTTGGGTGTGAGGCCATCTCTAGACAGTGGAGGTTCTGTGGTTTGCTTCCCTTCTGACTGCCCAGTGCCCAGCTGGTTCTTGTGCACCCATTATGAGATTGGATCCAAGTCAATGTTTGCCATGTTTGCCTCAGTAGCTCACACTGATAGAAGTAATGACTTCGTAGCATGTCAAGGATATTGCTGATTGGCTGGTGACCCCTCCCTTGGCTTCTTACCCATTTCTTTTTGTCTTCTCTGGCCTGTGAGATGGAGAGGCTGGGTTTGCAAATCCGCTTATCCTCACGTCAAACGGAAAAAATGACAGAAGAGGATAGAGGGCTCAGGGTATATTTTAATAAAAATGATGATGGTTCCTATTTTTCTCCTACAATCCCTTTTTCTTGCTTCACAGTGAACAAAAAAGTTCTCTTTGTGGAACAGAAAAAAATCCGTTCCCTCTGAGTAGTGGATTGAAAATGAATTTGATTCCTAAATGAGAAGCTCGAGGGTGAGGCACCGTTTCGAACTCTGCAGTGTGCAATGAAGACGAGGAAGTTCCAGCATGGCCTCGGGGGATGTTGGCTAAGGGACAGAGCCGAAAGAGTCCTTCACAGAGACCACATATTTATCTCCCTGGATGCTTTATAGGCCTTAATAAAAAAATATCAAAATAGTCTATACTCTTGTCTCTTAGAGGTATTCTGTCATATGAAGTGTAAAAAACCAATCACCTAACCAAGTTGTTTTACATAAGGAAAGCCATTTCCACTGCGAGGCTTGAGCAAGAGTTCCTCGGCTGCTCCTTGTGCCTCCATAGGACAGTGCTCTAGACAGTGCTGAAGAATCTGCTTTCGTGGTGACAGGCTAGCAGGCAGCAGGAAAGAAAGAAAACATCTGCTTTGGTTTGTGTATATGTGTGTCCTTGGGAACAGTGGTCCATATATATATATATATTTTTTTTAATATTTATTATATATAAATACACTGTCTCTGTCTTCAGACATACCAGAAGAGGGCATCAGATCTCATTACAGATGGTCATGAGCCACCATGTGGTTTTTGGGACTTGAACTCAGGACCTCTGGAAGAGCAGTCAGTGCTCTTAACCACGGAGCCATCTCTCCAGCCCTGGTCCATATTCTTAAACAGCTCACCAGAGCCTTAAGTTCCATATCTTATGGAGATAGACAAGCTCTCATTGGGTAGTTAGGCTGGAATGGACCTTGCTGTGCAGCCCAAACTGGTCACAAGCTCTTAGGACACAGAGGACCTGACGGTCCTTTCCTATCTTTTATGAGAGGAGCTGTAGTGTATTGCACTACATTGGGGGCATGGTGGTATTCCAAAGCTAATTCTGATAGCCCTCCTGTTCATTTATGACTGCTGGCTCCCCTTATCACCTTTCTCAGGCTGTTCCCCACGAGTTTTCAAAATTCCTCAGATTCCTCCATTTTTTTTTTCTCAGATTTTTGGCTAAAATGATGAGCTTTTTTAGAATTGCTAGTCCGTATCCTACTTCCTTTAAAATACCTGAGAAAATATCGTGTCACCCCCCAGCCACATAGAACCAGTGCTGTCCCAAAATAGCCCCTTCCCAAGATCCAGTCTGTGATTTTGGAGGAAACCAACTCAATAGGAAACAGAATTAGATGTAAACAGGACAGCTTGCTGGCATTGGTTCTGGTCTACTGTGTGAGTACCAGGAATTGAATCAGGTCAGGTGGCCAGTGCCTCACCCCTGAGCCATCTTGTTTTACGTTTCCTTTTCTTTAGAGGCAGACTTGCATGTACTGTAGGGTGCCTTAAATGTGCTATGTAGCTGAGGATGACCTTCAACTTCTGACTCTCCTGCCTCTGCCTCCTGAGTGCTGGGATTACAGGCATGGGCTGGGATCAAGCTTGGGGTTTCACTCATACTAGGCAATCACTCTACCAATTGAACTACATCTCCAGTCCCCAAAACAAGTTAGACAACACAGGCTAAGGGGGAGTGTTGGCTCCTTAGAATGTGCTTGGGAGAGCTGAATGCTAGCCCCCCCCCTTTTTTTTCTACTTTTTGTTTTTGTTTTTGTTTTTTTTTTTTTGGAGACAGGGTTTCTCTGTATCACCCTGGCTGTCCTGGAACTCACTCTGTAGACCAGGCTGGCCTCAAACTCAGAAATCTACCTGCCTGTGCCTCCCAAGTGCTGGGATTAAAAGGCGTGCGCCCCCACGCCTGGCTAGTCCCTTTTTCTTTGGAACATTCTTTGCTTTGGCTGTAGACACTGCTGTCCACCCCTGCTGTATAGTGTGCATTCAACACTAGACTTTGCTGCTCTCTAAACAGTAGAATCTAATTTCTGGTTGTTTTTTGTTTTGACTATGAAATAGCAAAGCATCACTAACTCAAAGAGGGCTTGATAACTTCATAAATGAACATACTTATAAAGGAAGGACATTTTCTAGTAATTGTGAGATGAGTAGCCACACCCATGTGCATTTACTTTCCAGATTGTATTTATTTGGGGGTTAGCAGTAGTCAAAATAGAGCAAGAGGGAGGTCTTTTTTGTATGGATAAGAGGACTGTGTTCCCGTGGCCTGTACACTGACTGCAGCGATGAAATTGGATCTCTTGAGCATTTCTTCCAAGGACAGATTTGGGTAGTAAGCCAGGTAGAAGGCCAGCGCTCCCACAAAACTGTCACCAGCACCCTGCAATGGAAGCACAATTATGAAGACAAGCATGTAGCCGAGCTGTGGCTCGGTGGTAGGGAACCTGCCTGGTCTTTGGAAGGCTTGAGGTTCAAGCTTTAGTACCCAAACCAGACCAACCCTTTTAATTTTATAATAGCTTCAGAGTTCCAGAAAAGGAGCAAAGACACTCCAGCCCAGCTTTGTTAACATCCAGATGTGGCACATTCACCCAGACCGAGGACGTAACAGTATTAACTGAGCTTGATACCTTACTTGGATCTTATTTAACCCATTAAGTAGCCAAGGATGACCCAGAACTCCCAATCCTCTGGCCTCTCCCTCCTGTGTGGGGCTGCAGGCTTGTATCACCATATCAGGTTCATGTGGTAGTGCCAGGAACTGAACCAATGAGCTACATCCCTAGCCAGACACTGCTCTTAAGTGGGTAGAGTTCTGAGCGTATGCTTTAGATCCTGGGACACAGAGCAGATAGTGTTGACATAAATTAGAGTTCTCCATACAAAATGTGTCCCCTCCCTCCATTTATTTAATCATTTGTATCAGCATGAACTCATTTTTTGGGCTATTATCTAATAGTTTATTCATTGTCCATTGATCCCAGCTTTGGCAACTGGGTTCTTTCCAACTGCCTCCTGTGTGTGGTCTCTTACACTAGCTCCATCATTCCGTTTTTGCTTGCTTGCTTTCTGGGACAAGATGCCCCAGGCACATTTTGTATATTCCCTCTCTATCCCTAAAATTAGTCATGTTTCCATTAATAGTGGATGCAAAGAGTAGTGAGAGCCATTTAGATACGGTGAAGAACTTTAATCCCTGGATTTAATCAGTAGGCAGAGGCAGGAATTACAGTCTCATGGCCAGCCTGGTCTACATAGTGACTTAAAGGCCAGCCAGGACTACATAGTAAGACCTGTCTGTGTACCAGGGCATTTGTGCAGAATGCCTGTGGACTAAGTATTAAACAGTGTGCCAGAGTTTGTAAATGGTTTGGGGTTTGATGAGTGATAGTTTCCCTATGCAGCCCACAGCTGATCTGGATTTTGCTGCCTAGTCTAGGCTGGCCTAGACTTGTGATTCTCCTGTCTCGGCCTCCTGAGTCTTCACTCCGTTTACAGGCATGTAAAAGACTTAAGGAATTTTAAAAGTCTCCCTTTGTGAATTTGCAGTTGTGACAATATTTGCCTCTGAATGATTTCTCTCTCTTTAAAACGTTTTGTGGCTCTCCACTGCATCACTGTGGAATGAATCCAGAGAAGCTCCTGCCTGCATTGGTGGCTACTCAAGCGCACTGTGGCAGTTTCATCCAACCCAGGCCAGGCACCTGGAAGTGGAGGGGGACTGGGAGGGACACTTGGCTGTGAACCCACATCTAAGCTGGGCATGGTGGTGTGCATTTGCAGTTCTAGTGCTAGAGAGATGGAGACAGGCAGACCCTGGTTCGGGCTGGCCAGTTGGCCTACCTTACTTGGTGAGCGTCAGACTATAACAAAGCCTATCTCAGAAATCAAGGCAGGGGATAACTCAGTAGGTGAGCAAGCTTGCTGTGAAAGCCCAAGGCCCTGGGTTGAAATTCACCTAAAAGTTGGGCATGGCTGCACATTAGGGCAGAGACAGGCAGGTTCTGGGCACTTGCTGGGTAACCAGGCTGCCTGGCTCAAGCTGCATGCTTCCAGTTCAGTGAGAGGGCCTGTCTCAAGGGAGGAAGAAAAGGGAGATGGGAAACAACAGGAAGACACCTACTGTCCCTGGTCTCTGCATGTGCATGCATGGACATATGTTCTTGCACATATAAGTACATGTCACGTATACACATCTTCCACATAAACACAGTTCCTGAGAATTGACCTCTTGCCTTTATATGCATGTACACACACACACACACACACACACACACACACACACACACACACAGACACACACACACAATGTGTGTACTCAGTTGCTGATGAACCAACTTCCAGTTGCTATGGTTTTGACCTCACCAGAAGTGAGATGTAGGGCTATTTCAAAGCAGGTGGCAGCTGGGCCATGGAGCCCCAACCCTTGAAAGCCATACTACACCCAAGGATGGAAATGCATAAAGGGCAGAGAGATGATTCTCCTTCGTATAGAGTAGAACGGTGGGGAAGTCCAGGTGTGACAGCCTTGCTCTGTAGTAGGAGGCTGCAAAGCTGGACACTTTACATACAACACATACTCTGACTTCATTCCCCTTTACTTTGACCTTCCCCAACAGAACAAGACAAAACAAAGAAGGAACTGAACCTCAGAGATAGTAAGGCATCACTAGTAAACTCGAGAGAGCACCCCGGTAAATCAGCCCATTATGTCACCTATCTGTGGGCAGGAAGGAAGGGTAGAAGGAAACATCTCAGAGTTGAAACAAATCTCTATTTTCTTTAGTATCTGGGGAACTCTGTGCTTTCCTTAGGACCCTGAATACACCATGCTGTGCATTTTAGGCAGAGGCCTATAGTCAGAACAACTTGTAAACTCTTTGGGGTGGGGT
Source organism: Mus musculus (assembly GCF_000001635.26). Classification (NCBI taxonomy): domain Eukaryota; kingdom Metazoa; phylum Chordata; class Mammalia; order Rodentia; family Muridae; genus Mus; species Mus musculus. Next base: position 31,627,169 of record NC_000071.6, read on the forward strand.
CTACACTTGTGCCTGCTCTGTCTCTTGCCTGCCATGCCTGACCAGTCTTGATGTTGACCTAATCGTTCCAGCTCCACCCTATTCTCTCCTAAGCATCTCTTCCAAGGTGGCTGGCTGGCCCTGAGTGAGGCCCCGAGTGAGCTGCATGTGACTCTCTTTTGTGTGAGGTCAGGTTGCCACGGCTCAGAGTTACTTGATATTCTCATTGTTGGCTCTATTTATACCACAAGGCTTTCAAGTGCCAATAAATTACTTGGCTGTTGATTCACATTTTTAGTATAACTATTTTTATACATTGGTATGATTTTTTTTTAATGGAAGTGCTTTAAAAGTGGAAGCTGTATTCTATCAGTGATTTTCCTGTAAGTAAAGTACTTTCCAATCAATCATTCTTGGCATAATGGAATATATCTCATTGATAGAACTTGATGGTTTTAACCTTTTATTGAACATTATTTTTATGCCAAAAGGGGTGATGGCATAACTTACCCTCCTTCCGACAGTCACCCACGTGGCTAGTACTCCTTGCCTTCTCAGAACATTTCCCCCCTGAGGGCCAGCTGCTTACCCACAGTACACGTGGCATTCTGCACTCTCTGCTTTCCCAAGGCTCCCCAAGTTCCTGTGTTCTGAGACATTCTGTGTGGAGGCAGCTCTTGTGTCAGGATGTGAAGGACAGTAAAAATGTCCAGTGCTACATAATGAGGTTCCTGGGGGGGGGGGTGGCAGTGTTTTATTTGTTTGCTTGTTTGTTTTAATGACTGAAGTGGGAGGTCTGAGCCTACTGTGGGCGCTGTCACTGTGAACAAGCCATGAAAAGAGAGCCAGGAATCAACACTCCGTCATTGCCTCTACTTCAACTCCTGCCTCTAGGTTCCTGTATCGAGTTCCTCCATGCTGGGCTGTAACCTGTGAGCCAAATAAAAATGCTCTCCTCCCTAGGATGCTTTTGGTTGTTGTGGTTATCAATCACCTCAGCAGAGCAGCACACAAGGGCTTGGTGGTGTGGGGGGGGAGGTGGGTTTTGAAGGCTAGTGGTGTAGGCAGCGCACTGGCAAAGCTGCTCGGATGGCTTCAAGGCCAGGACCTGAGAGGGGAGAATTTTGACAGACAGGGCCAAGCTGGATTGGGGGGAGGGGGGCTCTGCTGCTGGGCCTGAGGCAGTGTTGCTCTGTGGAGGCTGCTCTCTTGTTTCCCTCCTTCCTTTCAGACCACCTTCTCTGGCCAACACCCCACGTATCCACTCCCTCCTCTGCTCCCTGCCTTCCTGGGGCTCTTGTCTAAGATCATGGTTCTGTGCCATCAGTGAACTGACCCAGTTCAGACCCAGTCTCTGAGGGCTGTCTGATGAAGGTGGGAGCTGGGAAGGAAATGCTTAAAGATGGTAGACTACTACCCCAGCACGGCACCCTCACTTGAACCACGAGCTGGCTGGCCGCAGTACCTGGTTTTCTTTTCTTCCCTCATTGTCAGGCTCTTCTGGGCCTCCTGGATGTTACTTCTTGGATGTTCACTAGGATCCCTGGAGGAAGGCACAGTTCAAACTGTGCTCTATGTTGTGCAAGTTGCATTGCACCCGAGTGCCTGTGAGTGAGTGAGTCACACAAAGCCGAGAGGCCATGCAGTGAGGCATCTTGTGATTTTCAGTGTCTTGGAGGCCTGCAGCAACCCTGTGCCATCCTCAGGTTAAAGCTGAGGAAACTGATTCTCCTTGGTTCAAGGCATGTCAACAACTCTTCGATATTTAAAGAAAAGGCAGCGCTCACAGGCACAGTTTTCAGCGAGGTCATCTGTGTGGGACTCCAGTGACATAGCAGGACTGCCACCTCTTTATGACCTCGATTGTGCTAGGGTGTGGATGACCACTTGCATGTAATTCTGCACTACAGTGGCTCAAGTTTGCTGTGGAAACCTTACAGGGAAGGCAGACATTGCTTAGTCTTGTCTAGGGAAGGGTTTAGGAAGGACAGGCGGAGAGGCTTTCTTGACTGCCTGTGGGAAGAGCTTGTGTCAGGGATAAACACGAAGATCATGAATCTCTCCCTGTGCCCTGCATGCGATACCGTGTTGGTTACTTTTGCATCACTGTGACCAAAGAACTGAGTAAAAGAGGAGGAGAGGGTTGTTTTCCTCATTATTCCAGGGCTGGGGCAGGGGTCCGTAAGGACAAGAAAAGCACTTCATGGTAGGAGTGTGTGGCTTGACATAGCCTTCAAAGGCCTGTGCCTAGCAACTCACCTGCTGGCCTGGCTGTTTGTCCTCCAGGTCCTCTGTGCCACCCCCTGGGGGACAAGCACTCAGAATGTGAGTGTGAGGGGACCAATTGGATTCAAATCACAGCAGGTACCATTTCCTCTATGCTTGCCACAGGAGCAGAGAGTTTGAACTAGATTGCCTCAGGCAGGTGTGGGGGAAGAAGGGGACAACAGAGGAATTGTTGTTTTCAGGGGATAAAGGCTGAGAAGGACAATCAGAGACTCTTTACTGCTGAGGGAGGAACAACAACCAGGAGGGACTCAACAGGAAGGAGAAAATGCAGGAAACTGAGGAAGGTAAGAAAGATGGAGAAGATGGGAGGAAACTGGCCATGGCCAGAGCAGGCCTGGGGGTTTCAAGCAGGTACTGTCGTCCTGGGAGTGAGAGGCTGAAGTGTAACAACAGAGATCAGAAGTCACCAGAGCTGAGGCTACCTGGAAACTATGGGAGGGAGGGAGGGAGGGAGGGAGGGAGGGAGGGAGAGAGAGAGAGAGAGAGAGAGAGAGAGAGAGAGAGAGAGAGAGAGAGAGAGAGCACATGCCATTCTAAGAATGCCTCATCTTACAGGAGGGGGGTACCAGCAATGAAACAGGCTTATAAGAGTCCTAGTTTGTCAAATTCCAGATGACAGAAAATGGGTGAGTTGGAAGGAATGACAGATATTAAATGTGGTTGGGAAAATCCCCAAGGTAAAACACTTGCTGGGCAGCACCGCAGCTCCCGGGTGATCTTGCGAGAGTGATGTCAGCCCTGAGGCTTCATCTGTTAGGAATCTGAACCCACATGGCATGATTCAGAGGCCAAACTGCCCGAGCCACCCGAACAGAGCCCCCACATTCCTCCTGGATGTCTTCACACATTCCATCTGACAAGTAGATACCACTTGCTTTTCTTTTCAAGGCCTCTCCCTCCATAGAGCTATTCAGAGCCCACACTGCAGGCTGAATTCCTTAGTCTGCTTGTGGTTTCAGAAATGGCTGAAACATGATGACACACCATTTCTTTTTCAAGGATTTGACTAGGGGCTCAGGAGAGAGCAGATGTAAATTGTCAGGGTCCCCACTACCTTCTACATGGTGCTGGGGGCCAGATTTGCTCTAGAGCACTCGGGTCAGCCCTGCTCTCTGCATTTGGTTCGGAATGGAATTGCCTTCCAGGGATCATTTTAGGGAGCTGCCTCAGTTGCTCTAGGCTGGCCTGGCAGTCAGGCCTACCCTCCTCTGGCACTGATGTCTAAGCATACACTTCTGCCTCCTTCCCCTGTCCAGGAGCTGAGGCATGAGAACCTGATTGGGTTTAGGCATCCCAAACTTCAGGGACACCATGCAGAAGGACCTTTTAATCTCTCTTCAGTCTCTTTGTTACCTCAGTCATCTTTTAGGGATGGTGAGTGGGTTGCCTTCTCACTTGTATTGAAGCCTCTCTGCCATTTGAAAAACTCACAACTGAGATGTTTTCTCAAGTGGAACCATGCACAAATGGGGTGGGGTCAGACAGATCCAAAACCCCCATTTGACTGATGTACTGGTTGTGTGATCTCTGGCAGGTTGTTCAGCTTTTCTGCATCTATTTACCTGTATGATGGGACTGTTGTAGCTACTAATTCAGACAATGTCAGGGGGTCCAGGAGAGCCTGGCAGAATGGGTGTTCAACACAGCAGGGCAGACTACATGGTATATCAGAGGCCATTTCTTTTACATGTAGTAGAAACTCATGACCTAGATGAGTGGGGGCAGACAAGGTTCCAGGAACAGAAGGGGTCACCATCATAGGGACTCCATCCTTTGAGAGTTAGAGCAAGGTTGATTTTCTGTTCCCAGCTCAGAGGAGAAGAGTCAGAGGGCTTGGAAGGGGTAGAAGCTAGTATCCTAGAGCCCCTGATTATGCAGGCCAGGATGTAAAGAGCTCCAGCAGTGGCCATCAGAATTTCCCCGGAACTTTGACCTTCACTCCGCTGTGGGCTAGGTGAGGTTCTCCATGAACCCTTTAGTGAGTTCATGAGAATCTGAAAGGAAATAAACCTTGAGACCTGTGATTCATGTAATTTATGTCAAATAGCCCAAAGAGTTGTTTGTGAGCTTTGAAACCTGGGGCTGAGAACATAGCAGAACAGGCTAGGACATGCCCGGGCAGGCCTGTCGTTACATGTCCTGACTGGCCTAGTGCCTCCCTATCTCCCGCCCTTCTGACAGTCTGTTAATGTTTAAATGGACCAATCATGTGAAACCGCGCCAATTCCTCCCCCAGCCCCACCCCTTTTCTATAAAAGTCCCTAGCTTCCAAGCCTCAGGGTCGAAACCACTGTCTCCTGCGTGAGATAAGTTTCGAACCGGAGCTCTGCCATTATGGCTCCACCATGTGGTCAGCACCTCTGTCTCCTGCGGGAGATACGTGTAGGCCTGGAGCTCCATCATTAAACTACCTCATGCTTTTACATCAAGATGGTCGTCTGTTCGTGATTCTTGGGTGCGTGCCGAACGAGAATTGAGTGGGGGTTTCCCCACTAGGTTCTTTCAAATCAAGTAACGGGAGTAGAGTGGACAGTCCTGGGGTCAGTGCAGAACTGGGGAAGCCAGGCAAGGCTCAGACATCCCTAGGGGATAAGGAGCAGAGGCTTTAGGAAAAGTCAAAGCCAAGAGAGGTGGGGCTGGAGATCGGCTCAGAAAGGGGGCTTCCCATGGCAATGACCGACATCCTGGACCTCCACTGCACTATAGCTTGGTAGAACACTCTGCTCTCCATGGCTGAGCAGATGCTGTCACTGCCAGGGAGAGTTGGAGCAGAGCTCAAAAGGTGGCTGAGCAAGCCTGGGCTAAGAGTCTCCTAGCAGCCCTGGAATCTGAGGTCAGGGCTCATCGTGGTGAGCAGAGCCATCAGGCTTCAGGGTTCCCTTCCCCATGTGACGGGTCAGCTCTAGCTGCTGGGGTGAGCAGGGAAACTCAGCTGAGGACTTTTCTTTCATACAGGGTATGGGTTCCCAAGTGGTTGGTGTCTCTTTAAAGAGGGACAGGAAGTCTAAATGTGCAGATGAGTATATTTGCTGGCTCAATATTTCACGCGGAAAAGAAGGGTGAGGAGGAAAACATTTACAAGGTTCTTTGGGGCAGGGGGTGACAAGAGTACATCTGAGAAATACTGAGGGGAAGGCCTCATGCTCTGAAGGGCAAGTGGGCTAGACAGGGTCTTTGACGTGTGGGTTACCCTAAAGGCAAACACTATTGCAAGGCATAGTGGGTAGCTGTTGGTGGTTCCCTGCTGTCTTTCCATTGAGCCAGACGTTCTAACATGGTTACCAGTGAACACTGGGAAGTCTCAAAGCCTCAGAAGAAGGCATTTAGGAGCAGATGGGGACCAGGAAGACTGATACTATATCCCAGGCACAACAGTGCAAAGGCTCCACCTGGGTAGGCAGTGAGCTCTCTGGTGGACTGAGCCTGAGATAGGCTGTTTGTGCAAGAGCTCAGTTCACAGCTCCCACCGGAAGGGATCCCTCTCCTGTTATCAGCTCATGTTTATCTCAGGGGGATGAGATCTCGTCCTTCCCCAACCTCAAATGTCCCACCTTCCCAAACCAGATCAGTTTATGAACATCATGACAGCCAGCCAGAACCCAGATTTCTTCTCTGTAAGTGTAGCTGATCTCCACTCTAAATAATCTGCAGGGAACATGACAATTTATTATATCACAGATGTCCATGTCCATGCCCCTTTGTGATAAATGTTAATGATTAGGCTGAGATAATCCACCTTAAAAATACTCTTATTTTATGGCCAAATATAAAATATAGTCCAAATGATCAGAAGTTCACATTAATCAAGCACTAAGATTTATTCCTTGGTTTCTATAATCAGCTTGTCATTTGATGCGTGTGTGTGTGTGTGTGTGTGTGTGTGTGTGTGTGTGTTGGTAGTGATGGAACCCAGGACCTCTACCACTAACCTATACCCTCCTCCCACAGAAAAATACAACAAATAAACAAACAACCTCTCCCCAGATCTTGACTCTGGGATATAATTCATACAGCACACTGTTCACACGCTTAAGGAGTACAGCTGGCTACTCTTCAGTGTAGACATGGCCAAGCAACCAATAACATAGTCTAATTTTAGACGTTTTCACCCCCCTTAAAGAAACCTCATCCAGTCACTGCCCTCTGGTCTCATCTACTTTCTGTCTCTACAGACTTGCTGAATATATACACAGTTTAGAGTAGAATAATCTCATAGTTTAATTCTATAATTAACCGATGATTTATTACTTCATAGTTAGGCATAGTTTTGGTGTAGTTCCTATGAAAGTGAGGCTGCTTTTGATCCAGTGGGAACTAGTTACAAAAACTTCATTCCTAAAAAAACGCTGCAGAAAAGGTTGTTTTCTTCTTCCTCAGAGATTTTTACCAAAAGCCTGTGATGTTTCCAGATTAAACTAGAAACGTGCCAGAGTCTGCTGTGAGACTTGCTATGGTGAAGCTGTGTGGCCATTAATCTCAAGGGAAAGCCACCTATGCTCTTCAGCATTAACATGGTCAGTCTTCCTTCCTGTAGCCTTGGACAGCTTGAGGGATCTCTGACTTTCTGCTGCTTAAGAGGTGCTGTTAAGATAAATGCTCAGCTTCCTTCTGAAAAGTCAAGACTCCAGTGCACAGGTCTGAGATGGAATGCTTCAGGTGTGGACCGAACTGGGCATGAAAGCTTTGGTTTCCACATGGCACTACCCACCCTCAGGACTAGAACAGAACATCCCTGGGAAGCCATCAAGCCCAGCATGTCTGAACAAGGGTGGAGTCCCTCAGATTGGGGTGAGCCACTAATCAGGAAATGGTTTGCCTTAATGCCAGATCAACTTAGTAAGGCTGAAAGGCAGAACCCGAAACACGCCCAGCCCAGCAGGCCATTGGCTGGACAAGAAAGTGAGTTGGGGCAGGGAAATGATCTACACAGGCCCCTCTGCCTGTCCCAGACACAGTGCTCACTCACTCACAGCCCCAGTCCTGGCTGCAAAGTGAAGAAGACTCCTGCTTTCTTGTCTGCCTACTGGGTATGTTTACAGATGTGATTCAAATGAGTCTCATTACAATCCCGAGACAGGCCGGCTTCTGGTTTCCAGCTAGCTCAGACTGGTGAGGAGGCAGCTTGGATGTCTTTGGTTGAGGCTCAGCACCTGGAAAAGGCTTTGGCCTTTGCCCATAAATATTTTGAAAGTGTTTTTGGAATTCCTTCAGAATATATGGTGCCCCTTTGGGTGTCTTCAGTGGAAGCAAATGTACATCTTCTAAGCTTGGAGTTTTCCATCTTGACCCTAGAATAGCCTGGAGGGCTGGTTAAACTGGAGATCGCTGTGCTCCGTCCTCAAACCTTCCGATCCTTTAAACCTTAGGTGGGGCTTGGGATTTGCATCCTAATGAGTTCCCAGGTGGTACTGATGCTGTGGGCTGAGACACTCTCCAAAGGAATTTACTTCTGGAAACAGTGACTCATTTAAAAACCAAGTCTAGTCATTTAGGTCTAGGATCACACTGCGGAATTCCACCATTTGGTCAAAAACAATGGCAGGAAACAGGATAGAGGGCTCCATACGGATCTCTTTTGATTTGTTTTTACTTTTTTTCAGATAGAGCAGGCTAGCCTTGAACTCACTGTGACTCTCTTGCCTCTGCTCCCTGACCACCAGACGTGCTGCTGCACCAGGCTGGTTGAGGAAAACTGTGACTTTTCCTGACTGGCCTTTAGGAAAGGGAGGCTCTCCCAGATACGCTGAAGAGTCGGGAGAACATGAACACTTTGCCCAGCTTCCCACTGCGAAATGTTCATTGTCAACCTTTATTTTATTTTATTTTTTTCAGCTTCTGATAAAGAGAGCACAGAAAGGCCACGTTGTTAGGCGGTGTCAGGGAAGAGGGAAGAGTGAAGCTGAGCAGGCAGGGGGCCGTTCTCTGCTGCTAACATGAGGGGTGTAGATTGGAAGACAGGGAAAAGTCTGAGTTTTGCTATTGTGATCAGAACAGAACAGGTGAAAAGGTCAAATTTTAGATGCCAGAGACAAACATGTAACGTTTCACTTAGAGAAGAATCCCAGTAGGAGAAAAAAGAAAAAGAAAAAAGAAGAAGAAAGAAAAAACCCCACAACATATGACATTAGTGCTTGGCAGAGAGAAAGTCAATGCTTTGTGTCACAGCAGGGGAAGGGAGGCGGAGGAATGCCTAAATATTGGCTCTGTTTTAATTTCCATTCTACATTACATTAAACTCTCCCTGTACTCCTCTCTAATTTACAGTGAGCGCTGACACAGATTGGTGTGCCTCTTCTTTGACATCAGTATTTCTCTTGAATTATGTATTTCTATCTGGAACAGGGTTTCTGGGCTGAGGCTTGCTTTCATTTAGATGGGTGAGAAGGATGAATGGGAGGTCAAGTGTGAAACCAAAGGGAGCTAATGCTCCAGTGTTCTCAGGCCCAAAGAGGCCGAGGTGAGATTAAAGGGGACACTGGTCTCCCTGTTTTCACTACATTGATTATACTTCAACTACTGTGCAGCAAAAAGCTCTAGATTCTTCGCTTGTTGGTACCCTGCCTTTATTTGTAAGATAACAGGTGATAATAACAACCGTATCACTGGGATTTTATTTAAAATTGAGTCACAGCCAAGAGAAGCCCCTGCTGGATACAGTACTCTGAGAGCTCTCAGGTTTCCCCGTGTACAGGGCTGTGGTGTTCAGGTTGGCTGCCCTCTGATTGGTGACACATGGCTCCTGGATTGACAGAGGTCATTTGCTGGCTCCCCATGGGCCTGCCCGTGTATTGGGGTTCTCTTTCAGCCTCACCAGTCAGTGATGGCCTCTTTCTGGCCAGTCACACCAATTCTGGAACATCTTGATGGGGTGGTCTGAAGTAACACTTGCATCCAAAAGATCTCATATAAAATGCAGACTTATCCAATAACATACACAGCAGACAACCCTGTACCCCTTCGTGCCCCTCACCCTACTTCCAGTCCAAGCTGGAGCCCAAAGGGACACCATATATTCAGCAATCTCTGAGAACCCTTCTCTAGCTTCACTTTCTACCTGAAACTCACTCTGTGCTGGGGGTAGAAATTTGGGGAAAGCTGTTTTGCCTGTTGCCTGCAGTCTAGGAAGCCAAGGAGAAAAATGGCTTATGGAGACTGAAAATAGGCTAAGACCTCTATTTGCCCAAAAATGTCTGCGGTAAATGAATTCATTCTATAATTCAGAAAGGAGGGAAGGAATCCTGAGTGCAAGCTAAAAGAAGAAGAAAAGCCCTATTCTTCTTGCACTGTTAATCTGCTTTGTGCTTAAACAACTTTACATATCTGCGAATAAATGGCACTTAAAAACAAAGTGTCCGATAGTGACTCATTGGGCTAGAAAGACTGGCCTTGCCTTCTGTGGTCAGCAGTCTTTCTTCCTGTGACTCCAGCATTCTAGACAGAAACCAGTTACTCCAATATGACTTGGTATCCTACAGGCTTTGCTGAGACCGTCTCTGCCCAGCGCTCCTCTCCACCAGCTGCTTTCTTCTGTTTGAACTATTATCATTGTTCTCTGAGAACTGCTAAACATACGGAGCCGTTGGATTAGCACACAGCAAAGGCATCTGATAGCCTGAGCAGCAGCCGCAGGTCGCACCTCTACTCATGCACAGGGCTTAGAGTAATTAGTCATTGCACAATGTTGTATTCATGGCCTTTCTGCGCCTGAGCTGTTAGGCCACAAGCTCTGCAGCAGTTGCTGTTAGGAGAGGGTTTCTTTCTGGGTTATTTATAATGTCCCCACTTCCTCACAGTGACTGCCTCACCCCCTGCTCTTGAGCCAGGTCTACACTGTGAGGACAGTGAAGGGACTGGGCAAAATTGTTTGCAGACTCTAGCTATGCTGAAAGGTGGAGCGGGTGATTCACTGCCAATGGCTTGAACCTGGTCTGTCTACACAACCCAAATCCAGCATGCCCTGCCTCACAGTCTCTGACAGGAATGGTTATATGGAGCCTGTTTCAGTCAGAAGGGAGCTGGTCTCTAAAGTATGCATTAGAGGGAAACTACCTGAGTATTGTGCTGGGAGGTATTTGAACGATGGATATTTATTACTCATTATTTATATGCATTCTATGCTATTCATTTTTAGTATATTTATTATTACATTCCAGCAGGTATTTAAGTGAAGGTAGGTTTCTGTTCTCAGTGCCTGTCTGCTGAAGAGAGAATTACCAGAAGGCAGGTACACAAGCCTACGAAAGACACACGCAGCCACTTGTGTTTGGAGTTTGGTTGTTACACTTCTGCCTCTATTACCATGGCTGGGTTTACTCTGTGGGAACTGGCTTCAGTCATAAGGTGAATCAGGATCCCAAAACATTTGAAAACCACAGAGACCAACGGAATGAAGTTTGTTTTTCCCACAAAATGTCCATCTTGTTGTCCTCTGCCACCCACAGGTGGAGTAAGCTGGCCTGTGAGCCCTAAGGCTTTGCCTGCTTCTGCCTTCCTAGGACTAGCATTGCAAACACACACTTGGCTTTTAAAGTATACATTGGTGAGAACCACTTTCCAGATCTCCCTGGTCCCTGTTGTTTGATTTCTTAAGGGCAGCTGTTCAGACTGGGGACAAATGGAAGTTCTCACCTCCCCCACAACTAGGGTTTCTTTGTGTAGCCCTGGCTGTCCTGAATCCCACTCTATAGACCAGGCTGGCCTTGAACTCAGAGATTAGTCTGCCTCTGCCTCCCAAATGCTGGGATTAAAGGCGTGCACCACTATCTCCTGGGTCAAATGGAATTTCAATACAGGTTTTTTGTTTGCTTGCTTGCTTCAGGGTCTTATATAGCTTAGGCTGGCCTTGAACTCAATACGTAGCTGAGGCTGACCTTAAACTCCTAATCCTCCTACTTCTACTCCCCAAATGCTGGGATTACAGGTCTATGGCACCATACCTAACTAAAAATCTGGTATGGTATCATGTGACCACAATCCCTGCAATCCTGTCCTCGGAGATGATGAGGGTAGGAGAATCTTGAGACCCACTGTAGTACATTATGTAAACACACTCATACACATACACACCTCTTTGTTTATACCATTAACAGTATCGTTGCACAGAGTACAACCTATAGTGTGCAGTCATATTTTCCTACACAAGCAAGCAGATGTTCAGGTCTATGACGCACACACCTGCCTTTTGACTGCCCTGCACACCTGCATCAGCAACAGTGAAGACCACGGGCATGGCAGGCTCAGCGTTCTGGGCTTTGCAGTTTGACAACATTTATTTTATTTATTTGGACTGATGCTGAAATGACTGCTCCTTCTCCATCCCATGCCACTCTTCTCTGTGGCCACACTTGGGCTATCTCTGAGACAGGCCTGGTCTCAGATGCCTTCCAGGGCTGCTAAAGTATAGCGCCCTGCAGCACTGTGTAAACTCAGTTCTTCTGTATTGGGAAGACAGGAAAAAAAGCCCACGCTTGGCCCTGGTTCAGTTCTTCAACAAGAACATGACATTTCTGGTAAGCAATTACAATTAGATTGTTAGAGCCTGGGTTTTCAACTGATCACATTCAGGGTTAGGAAGGATAATTTCAAGTACTGAATTCTGCCTGATTAGCTAATAAATGAGGTGGTCTGCTGATGTAGAAGCAATGCAATACAGCTCAGGCAGCCTTCAGGGCATGACAGATGTCGCTCGTGCTCTCTGTCAGCTGCCTCAGTGATTGCTCTGCCCCTGTCCTTTCCTCATAGCCGGAGAATCTTCTGTAATCCTCGTCTTTTTCTGGCAGCCTCTGGCAGCACAGTCTTAAGAGACTTTTCTAGATGTCATTCTTGGGACAAGGAGGGCTAGTTAACAAATAGATTTATTTATGTGTAGTAATGTTTTGCCTGTGTGTGTGTGTGTGCATACTGTATGTATGTGTCTGATGTCTGTGGAGGCCAGAGGAAGATGTTGGATCCTCTGGACCTGGAGTAACTGGCACTTATGAGTCCCCATGTGGTGTGGGAATCAAACCCAGGTCCTCTGGAAGAGCAGCCAGTGCTCTGCTCTACTGAGGACTGAGGCATCTCCCAACTGCCAGGAGGACCATTTTAAAGGTTTATTTTAAATGTAACTATGTGTATGTGTATGATGTGTGTATGTGCACGTAGAGGGTGTTGTATTCTCCTGCGGCTATTCCAGGCGGAAGTGAGCTACCATATATAGGGGCTGGCATCTTTGGAAGAGTAAAAGCATGTATGCTTGAACCACTGAGCCACTATCCAGCCCCTAAGGGGAGTGTATTAGTCAGGGTTTTATTGCTGTGAACAGAGACACCATGACCAAGGCAAGTCTTATAAAAATAGCACTTAATTGGGGCTGGCTTACAGGTTCAGAGGTTCAGTCCATCATCATCAAGGTGGGAGCATGGCAGTATCAAAGGCAGGCATGGCATAGGCAGAGCTGAGAGTTCTACATCTTCATCCAAAGGCTGCTAGTGGAAGACTGACTTCCAGGCAACTAGGGTGAGGATCTTAATCCCACACCCACAGTGACACACCTACTCCAACCAGGTCACACCTAGTCCAACAAGGCCACACATCCAAATGGTGCCACTCCCTGGTCCAGGAATATACAGACCATCACAGGGAGCTACAGTAGAATGTCAGTGGGTTTCTGCATTTCAGAGACACCTTTCACTCTCAGTGACCTGATCTTCTTTATTGTAGTCTTTGTGAAATGAGGATTTTTGAAATGGAACACTGGATAATTATTTCATTCTCCACTAATGTATAAGGAGCAGCTCACCTCTGACTTCATCTTTCTCTGGATGTCTTCACTGTAGGTGGTGAGGAGTCTGCCATGCTCTGGAGAGCAGTCCTAGAGACAGCGGACTGCAGCAACTCTTGCTCTCAAGCCGGTCACTAATCTCCAGAAGCAGCTCGGGCTTCTCACTTGTCCCCACAGGGCTGCTGTTCTATGCTGAGGTTGGCCCTGCTCACAAAGGACCTTCTAAGCCAGCTTCTGAGCATGGGATGTTGCTAGGCAGGACAGTAGGAGTGATTAGCTCATCTTAGCTACAAAAACAGTTGGAAAATGTTAAAAAAGAGGGTAAGCGCCCTTAGCAGCTTAGTAGTTCAGGCTCCTAACAGAAGATGCTTACTCTAAAGAAAATTTGATTATAATCTATAAGAGAATGCATGTCTCCTCCAGGAATGGTCACTCAGGGACAAGGATGGATGGGTGTAAACCCTGCCAGAAGCAGTATGATCTGGAATGGCCCAGTCCCACCACTCTTCTCACACAGTCCAGCCCTTGCCTGTAGAGGAAGCAGCTATGTGGCAACGGTGGTGGTGCCTGGGTTCTCTGGACCAGTGCACAAAGCAAGCTCTGGGTTTTGTAATCTAGAAAACTGCCAGCCTGCACACATAGCCAGACAGATGTGGAGCGATGTACTGAATAAGGAGTGCTCTCTTTCTGTGGGCTCACTCATTGGTACTCAGGTGGATGGTACTCAGGGTCTATGGTGGGTTATCACCTTTCATCGAGGCTGCAGTGTACTGTACAAGTATGCAAGGCCTTTCCAAGATCTGGAGACAAGAGGGGTTGTAAAAGTCTGTATTCTGACATGTGACTTGAGGGTCAGTGCTAGAATGTCAAGGCACAGAGAGGTGGGCTGTCCCCAAATCAAAAGGTAGACTTTATTTACTAAAGCAGCCTAGCCAGCAGATGGCTAACGCAGCCTTCGAGCCATCATCTGCCCCAGGCCATGGCACTGTCACCGGCTTGGCCGCGTGCAGAAGCCTTCACCTCTCAGGGAAAGGTGGTCTGGCCCCTCCTGCTGCTTTGCTGCTCATCATTGTCTCCTCATGGACATCTGACATTTTGTTTCTGAAATTATTTATGGTCGCTTCTGAGCATATTCACTTGCTTGTATTAGTCTGCCAAGACAAACCACAGAGAGTGGCTTAAACAACAGAAACTTCTTTGTCATCGTCCTCAGGGCTAGGGGCTCTGAGACCCTTCCCTTGGTCTGCAGGTAGCTCCTATCTGCTGGTGCTCATAGGGCTCGCTCTTTGTGCGTGTGCTGAGGGAGCTCTCTGGAGGGGCGGCTGCTTCTGAGGACACTCAGACTCCTGGAGCAGGAGCTCAGGAGAGGACCTCACTTAATTGTCTCCAACATGCTCTGCCTCCAGGTATGACTGCACTGGAGAGGGCCATCAGCATGCGGACACTACTCAGCACTCATCACGGTCTCATGATCTTCCACTCCCAAGAGCCTTTTCACTCATGGCCTTTTGTTTCTTTCCTTTTTTGAGATAGGGTATCACTATGTAGTTCGGGCTGTCTTGGAACTTGGTAATGTATACTAGGCTGGGCTTGGGTCGACAGAGATCTACCAGCTTGCCCCAGAATTAAGGGTGTGTGCCACCACAGCCCACTTTAGGAACATTTTAAAATGGAGAGCATGGAGGATAAAGCCCCAGGGCTCTAGGTGTATCCCCCATGCTCAGCTTCTTATGGGAACATTCCAAACGTGGATATTTTGGTTGTAGCTTATACAACGAATACTTTATTGACTGAGACATCTCCATAGCCTTGCCCGGTCCCGTTTACAACTCTTCTTGGTTACCCAGTAACCAAACCCAAGAACCATGACAGAAGCAGAGCTGGGCTCACCCAGTGCCCTGCTGGGAAGAAGGTGACTGAAGAGGTCCACTGGCTACCAAGCATTCATTCAGAAGGGAACTTGAATACGAGCTGTTTCTTTGAGGACATGCGATACTTTTGAATGATGGACAGAGTGGCATGCTTTGACCTTTATCCTGATATCTCCAAGGGGAACTATATAAAATTGCATTTTTGAGGAAAACTACTTCTTCAAGAAGATTAAGAAAGAAAAATCCTGTCAAAATGCACATTGAAATGTCTAGACTGGACCCTGAGGCCCCCAATAAGAAGGCACCTCTCTCCTGTGGCAAGAGGATATCATTTCAGAAGGTGTTGAGGGTGACTCAGTCTGCTTGCACAGAGACTTCAGAGTGCTTGAGAGGCTGTTTGCGAGGTCATCCGTCAAGGTCTCCTCTGTGATGATGACCCTACCCTGTTTGCTAGATGTGGCTAGCTCTCAGAAGCTATTGGCTAGGCCCCAAAGAGATGTTTATTTCAAACAACAAAGTAATACACTAAAAACACAGGTTTATGGACAAGAAAGACATGAAGTAGAAAGTGGAATTCCCTCATTATCATGCCAAGCCAATCCCTTCCTGAGCAGCCATCAGAATGGCTCGGTGAGCTGGCTCCAGAGGTGAAATCTATGTTTCAATGCTGAGGGCCGTGAGGCGCTTTCCAGTAGCTAGCACTGCACAGTCCTAGCTAAGCCCCTCTGCTGAGGAGCGCACACATCTCCTCAATGTTGGGTTAATACAGAGTTGAAATGGCATCTAGTGAGGAGAAGCTCTGTCTAGTGTCTTTATTGTTTTGTATCTCTGCTTCTGAGAAAGCCTGTTTGCATCACCCTGGAGGGATACTTCTGTGCTACCAGCAGAATCTTCAGCAGCAGAGTGGCAGAATCACAAGAACTCGCTTCCTCCTCTGCCCATTTAGTGTCCTCTCCATCCTCCAGTGCACAGTAAGTATGGGCTCCTTTCATAAGCAGTGGGGAACTGAACAAAGCACTTAGTGGGGTACAGGGGGTGCTGAAGGCACCCAGGGCCTCACCCATGCTATGCAATCCTCTCAGATGAGTTACGTTCCCATGCCCTGCTGGCATGGCAAGTCTAAAGGCAATTTCCAAAGGCACTTTGACTGATGGTAGTATCTACAGAGTACGTCTCCCAAGGTCAAAAACTGAAGGAAACAAAGTTTCTTTTAGGATAAGAAAACATAACATAAAACACAACCCCCCCCCCCCAAACTATGCTGCCAGGGTTAAAATAGGTCTTTTTTTTTGAGTGGGGGGGGGGGCAGTTTTGAGACAGGGTTTCTCTGTATAGCCCTGGCTGTCCTGGAACTCATTTTGTAGACCAGGCTGGTCTCGAACTCAGAAATCTGCTTGCCTCTGCCACTCAAGTGCTGGGATTAAAGGTATGTGCCACCACACCTGGCTAAAATAAGTCTTAATTTCTCTGTATCACCCGCCATCACCCAGCAGTCTGTTAGTCTTTACCCACAATTCTTTATTCTCCCAGCTCTTAGTGTTCAACAGTGAAGGACACCCAAACATCTGGACAGAGATCCACAAAGACTGCAGAAACCCCACATATACAAAACAGAGGTAGGGACGAAGTGTGTGTACTTCTGGGGAAACACAGGCCAAGGTCAGAGGCTGTTTCAGCAGTGGATGGGACTTCCTTATGGGTAGGAAGGGCTACTCAGAGAGCACCTGGACTGTGAGCTGCCCCTCATGCTGACCTGCATTCCTTGGCTCTCACTGCATTTGGCATCAGCTATTGGACTTTGCCGTGGTTGTAGGGATGTGGCAGGGGGGACAAGGTGGGAGAAAGGTCTCTCTCTCTCTTTTGTAATTTTTTAAAAAAAGATTTATTTATTTTATTTATATGAGCACACTGTAGCTGTCTTCAGATACACACTAGAAGAGGGATTCAGATCCCATTACAGATGGTTGTGAGCCACCATGTGGTTGCTGGGAATTGAGCTCAGAACCTCTGGAAGAGCAGTCAGTGCTCTTAACCAACTGAGTCATCTCTCCATCCCTGAGAAAGGTCTCTTACAATGGGGGTACTGACCCCCAGATGCTGCAGTGGTTTTCAGCTTGCACTGTCAAGTCTATAGTACCTAAGTGGTGGATTAATGGGAACTCACCCCTGAGAATGGCCTAGATAGCTGAAGCCAGACCCCAGGATGGAGAATCGTCCCAGAGAAGCCACCTTGGAGGCATCTAGGAAGTCTTACAATCACATCCCACTAAAGTGCTTCCCTGATAATTTTCACAGACACTTTCCTGCCACCAATTTGTACTTCCCACTGGGGCCATCTCTAGAACAAATTCTCAAGTCCTGAGTCATCATGGATGCCCACGTGGTGGGCAGATGTGACTGGAGCCACATCAGCAACTCAGACAGACAGACAGACAGATAGAGGGAAGGCAGGGAAGATGATCCCCCAGTGACCCCGGCGTCCCTTTACCCTTGGCTTAGTCATCTGTCCTGATCTATGGTGCATTATAATAAAGCAAGTGATTCTGGAGGACTTAGGTTTAGCCTGTGGCCTGCATTTTTGAAATGACAGTGTGAGGGCAGATTCTGGGACCTGAGCATTTACATAAAGGGAAGCAATCAGTACACAAGGATCTGGCCGAGCCTGCAGGGGAAATAATAGGACAGCAATATAATGTAATAGTTCATCCTACTACCACGACAACCCCTAAGTATTGCTCGTGTGTGTGACATACAGCATGTACTTCCAATGACTCCTGAATAGAACACATATGAACATGATCATTCTGACTGAGGCTGAGATGCAGAAATGGTGAAAGAGACACATCTGTCATGTCTTCCAAACTGAACTGAGGACATCTGCAGCACTGCCACCCTCTCACGCCAGCACAATGGAAAAAACAGATGTAAAAATAGAAGTGATGTATTCAACTATTAACAGAGGCAAAACTGAATATAGCAGCACACAGCAGCTCTGACGTACAGGCTCAAGTGGACAGTGTGCCAGCCAGTAACTACTTTCCTTCATTCGTGTCAAGCCCGGTGTCTGTCAATGGAGGAGGAGATAGCGAGAACCTTCTGAACCAACGCAGCAAGGGACACTGCTGGCTAGGAGGGAAAGGGCTGTTTGCCCAGGGAAGACTCTCACCCCAGAAATTCCTCGTCCCACCAGGGCCATTGTTTCATGTTCTTAAACTAGCTGAACAGTTGTGTGTGGATCAGGCAAACATACCGGGGGCGAGGCTGCTGGATGAGAAGACAAAAGACAGTATAAAAAAAATGATGGAGAGGCTGGGGAGCTGGCAGAGTCGGTAAAGCACCTGCCATGCACAGCATATCGATATTCCTCTAGTGTTCAATACTGTGCAGTTGTATGGAGACACTACAATCTGCTTGTCTGCTTCTCTGCGGATGGACACCGAGCATGACTTCCTTTTGTCTAGCTGGTGCCTTCTCCCCTATTCTTCCATATAAGTTCTTTGTCCTTTGACATCAGAGATAGGGACATGACGAGGCACCTGGTGGGGGAACAGAGCTTCTGGGGACCACTCTGGGAAGACAGCCTGACTGAGTCCAAAACCTATGACAAGAAGAGTAGAGCTGACCTGGCCCGAATGAAGACCCTCCAAAGGTTCCATTTGTGTGTACCAAGCACACCTCTCATAGGCTGCTTCTGTGCCGAAGCAAGCAGAACTGTGATTTACATGTGCTCAGCGGAGGCCAACCCATTTCCAGGTACCCACAAAGGTCTGACCCCCCTCAGGACCTTTCATGTCACTCTGGCAAGAGAAAAAGAAATTTCTCTCACTTCGGTTCACACTTGGAGCAGTTTACTCTGATGAAGTGAACTAATGAACCTTGACAGAACAGAACACATGATCAGTGCTAGAAATGACCAAGTCCTGGAGATGACAGACTAGGCATGAGTCTGCAGGTGCCTGAGGAAGGCACTGTGGAAGGCACCCACAGCGTCAGCATCAGTGCGTGAGTGGTGCTGCTCATACAGAGCCTTCTGGTCATTTGCGGGTGAGTGGGTGGGTTGGGGAGTCTAGTACCGTAGTCCAGGTTAGCCTCAGCCTGATGCTGACCCTCCTGTATCAGCTGCCAGAGTCCTGGGATGGTTGGCTTGCCAAGCTCATGCCTGTTTATACTTCCACCAGGTTGCCCTTCAGGCTTCAGGTTTGATAAATGAGTTATATTTTCAAGTTGTCTCTTATCGAAAATAGACCAGTACATAGTTTATAAATAAGCATATATAAATTCCTTATAAATGAAAACTCTAAAGTTTTCTTCTTTATCAATGCGACTTTCCCATCCCTGAGGTTTGTATATTTTTCTGGTCAGCTCTTCTGAATTCTAACAGTAAACAAGTTTTATCTCCCTAGTTAGGGAGTCACGAACCACCTTCCCATCTCCTCAGTCTCTCAGTTCACTTTGGCACGGGGTGGGGGCACAGCCTAGTTCTGGAACCACATCCCTTTTCCTCACTGGAAGGAGAAAGGAGGACAGCAACACACTGCTTATTAATGTTTGCAAGGATTAAATGAGATGTGTGCACGAGACACTGAAGCCTGCAGTGATAGTTCCTACTGTCATCCGTGGGCTCAGAGAATGATCTTTGTACCTGCACACCCATGTTTATGGCTACAGTAGTGAAGAGGGCCAGGAAATAGAACAGATGAATACGGGGCATGCTGCATGCACACGGCGGAATGCTACACAGTCAGAAAGAAAGGTGACATCATGCTGCATGCACGTGGCAGAATGCTACATAGTCAGAAAGAAAGGTGACATCATGGCAATTGTAGGAAAATGGATATAACTGGAGGTCATGAAGCTAAGCCAAATAAAAGAGACCCAGAAAGACAAGGGCCATTTTTTCTCTTCTATGTAGTATCTAGTTTTAAAAGTGTGTGTGTGTGTGTGTGTGTGTGTGTGTGGTGTGTGTGTGTATGTGTGTATGTATGTGTATGTGTGTGTGTGTGTATGTGTATGTGTGTGTGTGTGTATGTGTGTGTGTGTATGTGTGTGTGTGTAACTAGGAAGAAGATGAAGATGATGAGGGGGTTAGTAGAGAGAGTGACAGAACGTGTGTGATAAGAAGGCAGAAGGGAGGATGGACTGAGAGGAGCAAGGGTCCAGAAGAAGGGTGGGGTGCGGGGGAGGGGAGTGCATGAGAATGAAGTATAATGTGACCGTGTGACACAAGCATGAAGATGCCAGCATGAAGCCTACAACTCTGTATACTAGCCTAAGGGTCAGACAGAAGAAAACAAAACAAGGATCTCTGTTAGCCATCAAGAGGCTAGCTAGTAAGACATGGCTATGTTATGCTCTAGTCTCCGTCCCAAAGTGTCCCCAGCATCCAGAGCATGCCTGGCACATAGCAGGCTCAGCAAATATTTATTTAATGAATCATCATATACAGGAAATACAGCAATACTTTATGGATAAGGAAATAGGTTCCCAGAGACTGGGCACCATGGGACTTACCAATGACTTAGCAGAGGTCAGGAGAGGGCTCTCCTGTTTGGCTATCTTCTCCAACCCCACTCCTAGGTCTGATCTCATTATATAATCTTCAGACAAGGCTGTATTAGATGTGAAAGAAATTGTGAAAGTTTGAAACCTACCGTGGTGTCTACAGCCTTGACAGCTTCAGTGGGAATGTGCTTTGGAACAGGCTCAGCCTGTGACAGTATCACGCATCCTGAAGCCCCTAAGGTGATGACCACAACCTGGCAGCCCCGTTCTAGGAGAATCATTGCAGCCTTCCCAGCCGTGGTGGGGTCACTCACTGCGTGGCCTGTTAAAATCTCAGCCTGGAATACATACCAGAGAGGAAGAGGAGGTGAGAATAAAGAGTCCGAGGTCTGCTCAGGTCTGCCCTTTAGGAAACATGTCTCCCTCGTTTCTCATAACAATCAGGGCAGTGGAAACCTTGACAGATACTGGCACAGAAGCATAAATAAGAGGAACAAAATGAGGACAACGAAAGTAGCTACTTAAAATATTCTCTGAATGGGCACAGTTGTCTCAGGCTTACTGTCTCAGTGTCTGGGAGGTCAAGAGTTAATGCCAAAAACAAAAACTCCAAAGGAAACAAAACACTCTCAGGGGCTGGAGAGATGGCTCTGTGGTTAAGAACACTTGTTGCTCAAACAGAAGACAGGTTTAGTTCTCAACAATTACATGGTGGCTTGCAATCATCTGTAACTCTAGTCTCAGGATCTGACCCTGTCTTCTGACCTCCACAGGCACCAGTCACATATGAAGTGCACATACATATATGCAGGTAAAACACTCAAATGCATAACATAAATCTAAAAATATTTGTAAAATTCTTAGGATAACTTTGGGTTTCTGTGTGTAGCCCTGGCTGTCCTGGAACTCACTCTAGACCAGGCTGGCCTCGTACTTTCAGAGATCTGCCTGCCTCTGCTTCCTGAGTGCTGGGACTAAAGGTGTGCACCATCACCTGGCTTGTTTTTACTTTTCATTAAAAACCAAAAAAATAAATCCACTCGGGGAATGGGCTAATCAATGTAGCTTTCAGGGTGAACAGAGATTAACTGCTGTATTGCTATCTCAGTTCCTCTAGATATAGAACTCGGGACAACAAATGCAGTCTATGAAAGAAAGCAAGGAAGGTGGGAAGTGGAGAGGGAGCCACTACGAGGGACTCCATGTATGCTGCATCTCTAAACATAGGCACCTAAGCTGGACACCACTACCCAGGCCTCCCCTGGCCCAGCGGTGTCCGGGCTTCTCTTGGTGTCTCTCTCATGCTCTTGCAGACTACTTGTCACCATCTCTATGACCTTCCTTAAGTCACATGCAATAACTGAGGAGGGTTTGTGCAGGATCAA
Source organism: Mus musculus (assembly GCF_000001635.26). NCBI lineage: Eukaryota > Metazoa > Chordata > Mammalia > Rodentia > Muridae > Mus > Mus musculus. The sequence continues at coordinate 31,648,957 of NC_000071.6, forward strand.
TATTTCTCTCCTGGAATAGTGAAGAGTCTTGGGCTGAAACTGGGCCAAGAGGCACCCCTCTGCCATCTTTGGGGTGCATCTCTACTTGTGACACAGGAAGTTAAAAATAGCACTCATTGAATTAGTACTTTTTAACTCAAAGTATATAAGTAAATTCTCCTTTCCTTATTCAAGTTTAACCATATGCTATATAAGACTGCATGTAAGCCCTGCTTGTAGTTGCTATGAATATGCCAATATTAAACACATTTGTGTGTGTGTGTGTGTGTGTGTGTGTGTGTGTGTGTGTGTGTGTGTCTAGGCTGCTCAGATGGATCAGTAGGTAAAGGCACTTGCAACTAAGCCTAATGGCCTGAGTTCAATCCAGGGCTCACCTGGTGGAAAGAGAATATTGATTTCCTCAAGTCCTTTGGCAGTTCCATATGCATGCCATGGCATATGAGCACGTGCGCGTACACATACAATGTATAAAATAATTTTAAGGTTTATTACCAAATTCTGTCCTTTTGTATTACAATTTAATCATATGCTATACATTCCTAAGACTGAGATTGCATCTCACTTTTATTTGTTCAGATCATGCCCAAATTACTCCTTTTGTCATATAAAAACCATCCCTCAAGTGCCTGCTCGTTGCATCTGTGATCCCAATAGCAGGAGCTGCCTGAACCTGGCCATGCACCTTCTCTTTCTGTCTTCCATGTGACCCCTGTGTATAGTCTGGGTTGGCTGTACTCTGAGGCCACCTTTTCATTTTCTTAATTTTCTTATTTTTATGTGCTCTTGAGTGCTCGTGCACCTGCGTGTATATCTGTGTACTCAGTGTGTGCAGGAGCCTGAGGAGGCCAGAAGAGGACACTGGATCCCTAGAACTTGAGTTACAGATGGTTGTGAGCTGCCATATGGGTGGTGGGAACAGACTCTGAGCCATCTTAATAAGTTTGGTGTTAATCTGTGTTACAGGGACCAATTCTGTCTGCTACATACACTCATCTACTTTCAGAGACGCTCTTACTGTATCTTCTAAAAAATCTGAAATCTCTATCAATACCCCTGACCCTGTGTGCGAGTGGTTGGGGTGTGTGTGTGTGTGTGTGTGTGTGTATGTGATATGTTTGGGTATATGTGTGTAGTGTGTTTTGATGTGTAAGGGAGAGTATGTGTGTGTTTTGATGTGTGTAAGAAAGAGTATGTATGTGTTTTGATGTGTGTGCGCGCGCGCATGCGCACACGCACACACACACACACACACACACACACACACACACACACGTGTGTGTGTGTGGTGTGTATGCCAAGACAAGTCATGTGTAAGTATTCTGACCAACAATCCCACTATGCTCCAGGCAACACCAGTAGCAACTATCAAACCCGAGTGAAGAATCTCTCAGCCTTGGAAATTTTCAACTCTTGCCTCAGGCACCACAGAGCAAGGACAAGCCATGCCAGGCCCTATCTGAATTCCCTAGGATGGAAACTGGGAATGGAAAACTATAGCTGCTTTGGAGAATTTATTATATAGCAATAGGTAAGTATATAATAGGGACAGAATACAATAATGTGTCTTCATGGAATTTATAATTTAGTGGAGAAGACACATGAGCTGAATAAACATTTGGGCTGTGAAAACTGTCTGAAGAACAAACAGTGTCTTTTAAGCTTCCACCAGGGAAATCTGAGCCAGTTTGGTGGTTGAGAGAAATGTCACCTCATATTGTGAAATGGTCTCCATCTTCCACAATTCCTTTTTCCGAGCCCATTGCCTAGCCATGGTGGTTGCTCAAAAATGTTGCATAAACTACTGTGGTTTGTTAAAATTAGTTTCCATGTAGCAGCCTTCTGTGTCCTGTATGTCCTGACAGATGAAATTATCAAGCAAGCAGGTTAAGAAAGCCTAACCTTCATTTAGCCTTAGAGCCAAAGGAAAGCTAGCCTTTATTGACCAACAGTCTGTTTCTGTGTGTGTGTTGCATCTCAACGATGAGAGAGAATTCTAGTCTAAGGCTGTCTTTCTATAATAATGGTGATTGATTGAGATCTCCTTCCTAATATTATTTATTAAAGAGTAGATTATATCACCACACTGACAGGTATGTTGTGCAGATGTGCACATCATGTCCCTTAGCTGAGACACTGCTTCCTCTTACAGCAGGCTCAGTAGGAGCCTGTGTCTCTCTGCCAATGCTGCCACAGAATCTGCACACTAGAAGGTAGTACAGAAGCTACTCAGGAGCTTGTACACTAATTACAATTGCCAGATAAAATACCAAGGCTCACAGTTAAATTTGATTTTCAGAAAAAAACAACCAATGGTTTTATATGTTTTTTTCACCGATTATTTGAAATTAAGATTTTTGGGCTTTTGGTTTGTATTTTTATTTGCTCAACTTGTCAACTTTAATATTAATTAGTCCTCCCCCTTTAGTCCCAGGACTCAGGAGGTGGGGACAGATGGAGCTCTGTGAGTTCGAGGCCAGCCTGCTCCACAGAGGGAGTTCCAGGACAGTCAGGGCTACACAGAGAAACCTTGTCTTGAAAAACCAAGTAAATAATTAAGTCCAGAAATTGTGAAATACTTAAAAGAGAAAACAGTATATCCACTTTTGGGGACTGGAGGATGCCTAACATGGGGAGAGTTTTAGTTGGTATCAGATTGTGTGTGTATGGGGGTGGCTTAGAATCCTTTACGGCCACAAAAGGCTTAGTAGTTTCCTTTTCTCCACACCCCAGTAACTGAAAAATCTCTTTTTACTGAATTCACATATACTCAACTGCTATAGCTCATCCTGCCTGTCTATTTTATCCAGTTGCCTGCAAGTCCCTCATAGAAGAAGCAAGTGAGTTGTATGTACCTCGCTCTCGTTGCAGCAGAAAATACTGGAGAGGGTATAGAACTGGGGGTCCAGGTCAGCCATGGCTGGAGCTGGGTTGAACAAGGTTTTCACTGCAAAGGAATGGAAAAGGAGCTCAATGGTCATCATTTTAAAATATTGATTTAGTTCTTTTACTTCTCTTTTAGGCTAGATGTAAAGTAATGGGGTTGGTGTGCGTACAGACTCTAAGGGAGAGAGAGCTGAGGACCGTCATTTTCACACTCACCAGATAAAAATCATTTATTAAACCACAGATACAGAAAGGCTTGGGATGTCAGTCTTCATGACAGCCTGGTATCAATCCTTTCGTTTATCCATTTCCTCTATTTTTTTACCTTCTCACTTCAGCTTCAAGGGCAAGCATCATATTTACAACTAACATGAGTCTACAGGTCAGGTGAGGACAACAAGAACATTAAAGCAAAAGTGTGGTGTGGAAGAACATGTATGAGTTTGGATGGAACAGTGAACACTTCTAGAGGCCAATTTAAGTGCTTATCTGTGGGGTGGGTTCAGAGAAGAAAAAAGCGACAGGAAAGAAACAGCAAAGAATCGAGACTTTTCTGATAGTAACAGTATGTAGGAAACTGAGGTAAATATGTGTATTAGATAGACCCAGGTATGCCTCCAAAATAGATACAAATTACTCATGCCAACACACACACACACACACACACACACACACACACACACACACACACTCTCCTGCCCGCGCATTCTTGGTTCTGGATTGAGAAAGGGGGGCAATCTCGTTCAGAGTCTTAGGTGCGAGCTCAGACTAGACAACTACAGAGAAGGATGGGTGGGGGCAGCAGAGCAAGAGCAGGACACTGTCACTGCCATTATTACACTGACAGAGGAGAAAAGTAAAAGAGAGACAAGGCCGAGTGCTGGAGTCACACTCACACTCCTGGATGTGGGGAGGCTGGGACCTAACCAAGAGTCCCTTGGCTTTGATCCTCTTTAAAATAGCAACTTATCTAGACCAGGGCGGTATCCAGAACAATAAATTCCTTAGTACCAATGCACAATATTACACAACAGCTTTTGGTGTGAAATTCTGCAAATTATTTTAAAGGCTTAGAAATTCCATTTGTAAACCACTCCTGCTTTGTGACAAAACAACCAGGCTGGCCAGGCCTCTCTCCTCAGCCTGGATCCACAGCTTCCCAGGGTAAATAATCCACCTGACTAGTCTCAAGTAAGATCCTTTAGCTGCAGTTCTTAGGGACTCTTCTCGAACAATGGCTACAAATTTGTTTACACAACAGGAGAGCCTGTAGGATTTCTAGGTCCCATTTCTAGCTCACTGAAACAGAATCCTGGGCTATGATCAGGGAACCCACACATTTACAAGTTCTCTAGGTAGCTGTTGTAGATAGCTCAGCAGTGACACATCCCGGCCCCCCCACCCCTGTCCTGGGGAGTGCTCATGGCTGATGAAGACCCCAGTTGCTGCAACACTATGAGCAGGTCTAGCCTGCATCTGTACCTTCCTAGGTCTTAACAGTTGGGCCAGTCAGTGGTCTCAGCTAGTATAGGCTGACAACATCACCACATTTTGTTACCTTAGACTTTACAATGTCCTTCCACATAAATTGTATGCTTTTTAAAAATTCCTGCTCAGATTTTTATACAGGGCAGTTGTTCGGCTTAAATTAAAAAATGCACATAAAAGCCCTATGTAAACTAAAAAGTGTTGTCCAAATATGGAGGATTATTACTGTTATTATGTGTTCTTTGCACACAGCGGACACCCATGCCTGTCCACCCCTCTTCCTCTTTCTGATAGAGTGGGTTTCCCATGTCTTTGAGGGGTTAGAGATAGCCATTATGCATGAAAGTCCCAAGGACCCAGCATCTGAATGCAGCCAGGTTTTAAGTTTTCTGAATAGCATTGGGTTAGTCTGAATGAGACTGGCCCCCATAAGCTCATCTGCTTCAACACTTGGTCCCCAGTTGATGGAACTGTTTGGGAAGGATTAGGAGGTGTGGCTTGTTTGAGATGTGTCTCTGGGTGGACTTTCAGTTTCAAATGCTCTGCCATTCCCAGTTAGTGTTCTCTGCTTCAGGCCTGTCTAAGATGTCAACTATCAGCTATTGCTCCAGAACCACCTGCCTGCTGCCATGCTCTCTGCCATGATGCTCATAGACTCTAAACCCTGAAACCGTAAGCTCCAAATAAATGATTTCTTCTCTAAGTTGCTGTCTTAGTGCCGTATTGCTGTGAAGAAACACTATACCTTCAGCAACTCTTATAAAGTAAAGCTTTTAATTGAGGCTGGCTTACAGTTTCGGAGGTTTAGTCCATTGGCATCATGGTGGGAAGCATGGTGGCATGCAGCCAAATGGTGCTGAAGAAGCAGCTGAGAGTTTTATATCTGGTTTTGTAGGCAAAAGGAAGAGAGAACCATCGAGCCTAGCTTGGGCTTCAGAAACCTCAAAACTCACTCTCAGTAACATGCTTCTTCCAACAAGGCTATGTTTCCTAATCCTTTTGAATAGTGCCATTCCCTCATGACTAAGCATTCAAATCTATGAGTTCTTGAGGGTCATTTTCTGTGCTTTGGTCATGGTATCTTATCCCAGCAAAAGGAAAGTAATTAATGCAAGCATATTGTGCTCTGTTTCCCTCAAGTATCAAATTGAATGCAGTTGCACATCTAGTGTGATCTTCAAGCCTGTATTCCTAAGCACTTGGGCACAGGTCTGTATCAAGCTACCAGTAATGAAGATGCAGGATGAAGCCATTCTTTGAGAAGTTCCATCCCACTAAAGATCCAGGATCCAGCAAGTCCTTTTCTATACTCATCTTACAGAAGGTAACGGGCATACGGCTATGAAGTACAGTGATGCTCATGCTGCGGACTATGGTGGAAAGCCAAGGGAACTCCACACAGCTATCTGAGGACTTGCTTTTGGAAAATTGCACTGGTTGATCTAACTAGATTGGCTGGTCCTCTTTTTCCTTGGTCTATGTGATCAATACTCTATAGCTGTTAAAATAAATGAAGCCATCAATACTTTATCAGAGAAATATCTCTATTCTTTATTAACCAAAAAGAATGCAGTCTTGTGACAATCCTTCCCTCTAAAAGAAAACAAAGCATGACTATATGTGTATATGCTTGTGTAGAAGAGAAGAAGTCTGAGAGGTTACTCACTAAACTCATAAATGATCTGTTATAAAGTTTGGTGGGACTAAGTCTGATGGTAGACCAGTGTGGTACTTCACGGGAAGACCCCATTTTTTTGTACAGGCACAGCATCTTCTACCAATGAAGAAATGATTCTTGCTTTAGTAGTAGAAGACAGTGGATATCAATGGATGGAATGAGGAACTCTATAAATTGATTATTATAAATATTGCATAAAATCAAGCAAATCCTCTTTGCCTGTATTTCACTGTGGGGGAGGGGCATCCTTTCCAGCTGTCACTGGTTATGTAAGCACAACATCTGATGTGTGGTTTATAGTCTCTAAGCTCAGGGTAGAAGTGAAAAAAATGCTGTATGAAAATCATTCTTCTTGGGTTCAGCTTTCCCAGGATGAAGAAACATGAGGAACTAGAGGATGCAGGTAGTTAAAGAGAAGTACAAATGTTTAACACCCTCGATGGAAAACTGATGTCATCCTGGGATTAGGCAAAACCAGAGATGTGGAGCCACAGAGAGGATGACAGGACACAACAGTAAGTATCACTCATTACAGAGGGAGATGCACTAAACTCCTGGTTATCTTGCGCACACACCAATGGCTGACACAGTAATGTTGATGAGGAATTGGTGGAGCCTAGGGAAAACTGGTAGGCTGAAAAATAGGGTGGAAGAGAGGATGGAAGAATGCCCTGAGAACTCACTCAGAGGGACAGAGGACTAATGTCACCCCCAAGCAAAGGTACTGTGAGGAGAGTGGGTACCCCAATGCTGGTTTGTCTGTCTCTTCACCATTGAGGGTTGGTTTTTTTTTTTTGTTTGTTTGTTTTGTTTTGTTTTTTGAGACTTGAGTTGTAAAACAGCTCCAAGTTTGGCCCATGTGTGGGACAATGTTATTGCAAAAGTCTACACAGCCAGCCAAGAGGTTCAGCTTGCCAAATGGAAAAGGGCTAAAGTGGCATTAAAAGACACTTTGTATCATACCTGGGATTTAATCTTGGCGATCTGACAATCTCAATTATTTATAATTGTCCCTGTAATGTTCCATTTGCTTTGAAATGGATATAAAGACCAGACCCAACATGAACTGTCTCACCAGCAGCAGCCACAGCATCAGCTTGCAGCAGGTCTACCTAACTGCACTGTGACCCAACTGGGACTGGTTTTGTTGTTTCTTTGTTTTGACTGTTAGCACTGTGTCTCAAACTGCTTTCATTTCGGTAAAACCAAGGAGAGTTTTGAGACAGCATGCTCAAGATAAAACTTTTCCTCTGCATTTCAAAACCTGACAGATCATCAGTTTCATCAGTTATACATTTCACAGCGTGCGGTCAAACCTCATGCAGTCCTGATCCCCTGGGATCTGACTTATCCTATCAGCTTGTATATTCGACTTGGTTGGCCATATGGTTGGACTGTTCAGGGGACCCCTATTTTGTTTAACAATGGCTCCACAGTAAGAATAGTGAGGCTGGAATTCAGATATGCCAACACTTTCACTTTTGGTGAAGAAGTCTAAGGTTTTTACCCAATTAAGTAAGAAAAAACTGTGTGCTGAGATGGCTAAGATCAAATATACCCACAAAATTGGTAGGAAGGAGCTGGAGAGATGGCTCAGTGATTAAGAGCATTGTCTGTTCTTCCAAAGGTGCTCAGTTCAATTTCCAGCAACCACATGGTGGCTCACAACCATCTGTAATGAGGTCTGATACCCTCTTCTGGTGTGTCTGAAGATAGCAACAGTGTACTCATATATATATATATATATAAAATAAATAAATCATTAAAAAAACTGGTAGGAAGGAAGATAAAATAGTGTTAGTTCTGACATTGTACCTTAAGATGCAAAAGTTATGGCTCTATTATATGTAAGAGCTTATCAAGAAGATGCAGAAGTTATGGCTCTTGGCTGTATAAGAGCTCAACAAGGCAAAAGGGCATTAAAGCATTCAGTGCGGTGGCAGGCGTCTACAGAGGCTTTGAAATGCTCATTCTGCAGACAAGATGGAACTACTAGATAATGTGGAATTAATTTAGAAGCACACTGGATCAAAGCCAAGCACGGTGGTGAATACCTGTAACCCTGTGATTGAAAGGCAGGGGCAGGAGGATCAGAAACTCAATGCCAAGACAGCACCTTGTTTCAGAACAAAACATACAAACAAAAGTTAGAGTAAGAGTAAGCTGGGTGGCCAGTTGCTACAGCATCCCCTCCCCCCCATCTTCTTGATGCCACAAGACCCTCAATGTCTGAAGAGGAAGAAATGAGTGACAGGTGATGAAGGAAACATTTCTGAACCCCACCCAAATGACAGGCTGAGGTTGGTCAGGCGGCCTGTGTGTCAGGCTGACACTAGCTGTCCCTGTTGAAGGCTAGGGTCTCACCTGTGTTAGCTGTACGGTCCTCTCCTCCACCAGCTGGGTGGGCTGTGGGGAACTAGAGGAGGCAGCAGGGCTCTCCGAGAAGCAGGGGTAGGAGAGAACTGCGATGAGGGTGTACTGTACATGGGCAGGAGACAGCAGAGGCACACAGTAGTCACTTTGCCTGCTTAGAACCAGAGCAAGGCACAGACTGGGTTTTTGTTTTTCAACAATGGTTTTCTTGTTAGCCCTAGCTGGTCTTGAACTTTATATATAGTTGAGGATGACCTAAACTTCAAAAATTATTTTCAAAAATCCACATTTATTCATTTATTGTGTCTCTGTGTGTTTCTATGCACATTCTTAGAACAGAGCATGTATGGAGCTCAAAGGACAACCGTGGTTTATAGCTAGTCCTTTCTGTGTCCTTACTGTGTAGGTCCTGGAGATGGAGCTCGGGTCACAGGTTGGGCCCTAAGTGTCTTTATCTTCTGAGTCAAGTCATCTCTCTGATCTGCCCTTGAGCTTCAGATCGTCCTGCCAGCACCTCCCAGGTCCTGGGATGCTGGGGGTGTCCCAGCACATTTGGGTTATGTAGCACTGGGATCCAGCAGGATCGGTACGTGCTAGGTATGTGCTCTACCAGCTTGGCTACCTCCAGCTCCAGTCTGCTTACCACGAGCATGGGCCTCATCTGTGACACTTTGAGAAAATGCAACCGAGCGAGTTTTGGCTTTGAATTCTTTCTGACAGCTTTGAGTCCATTAAAAATACAGTAAATGTCAGTGAGAATTTGCCACAGTATATTGTTTTGCCAAAAGGAAAAATTTGTGAAATCAGTATAAACACTGTAAAATTCTCTACAAAATCATTTCAGAGATTTAGTTTCCTTAAAGAAGAACCAGACTTATTTATTTGTGGGGGAGGGGTGTGTACACCCACCATGTACACAGGTGGAGGTCAGATGATAGCTTGCAGGAGGTGACATTTCCTTCCATCATATAGTTCCCAGGTACTAATCTCAGGTCCCAAGCTTGGTGGCAAATGCCTACCCCCAGTAAGCCACCTTGCCAGCCCTCAGTGGCTTATTTTCCACTTACTGCCATATAGAACAGGAAATGTTTTAAGAGAAATCATGTACATAAAGCACACATCTAAACCCGGATTACCATACACATATATTCTGTTCCTGTGGCCGAGCCTCCCTGACGGTGCCTGCGAGTGTCTGTGTATACTGTGTATACTATACTGCTGTTACAATTTTCTTTATTTCACAGCTTTCTGGGATGTTTTAATAGGGAAAGTTGATGTAGTTCTCTATATTGTTTTTTATCATATATCACATAACTATTGCCACAACACCAAACAGAGGCCATTGTTGTAGGCCATTGTTGTAACTGTAGCTACTTTTTGTCTTGGGCAAATGGCGATACATAAAGTGTTATCCTATTATTTTTGAGACAGGGTCTGGCTTAGACTGGCTTTCAACTCCCTGTGTAGCCTAGCTGATCTCAAACGGGTGGTCTTCCTGCCTCTACCTCTCAGAGCCGGGATACCAGGTGTGCACTACCACACTTAACAATTCCAATTCTAATTCAGAGGAAAATGGGTAGGAAGGAAGAAAACTGGGACTTAGTTGCAAGTATGATAACATATCTTATGCCATTCTATCAACAGAAAAAGTCTATAAGACCCACTTCTATCTGAATTTTACATTCAGGTTCAGAAAAATTAACTAATTTTCCTAATACCCCAAACCTAACAAGGAGTAAAAATGGGATACTTTATCTCCTAGCCAGTGGAAGAAAAAAAGAAACAAACTACCTGGATTAAAAAGACATGCCCCCACATTATCTGTTGTGAGGTAAGAGAGAGAGAGGAGAAACCCAGGCTCGCTGACCCTGAGGGACCCATCATACAGTGCTGCCTACCTGGGTTGGTTTGAACATTTTCAAAATCCAAGGTGAAGCAAAAGACACCGGCAACCCACACACATTATATACAAATAGGCTTGTGTGTATTGAAAAGATGACACAAGCTTAGAAAACAGAGAAAGAAGGAATCTTTGCTTTTGTTTTTTTGAGACAGGGTTTCTCTGTGTAGCCCTGGCTGTCTGGAGCTCTCTATGTAGTTAGTGCAGGCTGGCCTTGAACTCATTGAGGTCCTATTGCTTCTGCCTCCTGAGTGTTGGGATTAAAGGTGTGCACCAGCAGACGTGGCTAAGAATGAACCTTTGACTCGTAGACAGGAGACAGTGGGAACATCCTACTTTCTCTGTCCCCTTGCTGCATGCTTCAGAGGCCCCTGTTATACCTTAGGTCGATTCTGCTAACTAGACTCCAGGTTTTATATTTAGGGATATCGGATATGCTACTCATGTTATTTTTATCCTATTTGTGAGTTTTTCTTAACATTATCAAGAACTACAAGCCGGTGAATCTCACAGATGGAGGAACGAATATTTTACTACAAAGTAATGCTTTAGTCAACTTGAAAGGTTAATGTTAATTAAGACAGCGATAAAAGCTCTCCCAGAAAGAGTGACAAATCTGTAACATTACCTCCACTCCTGCGGGCCATTGTCAGAGCTTCCAGAGAAGCTGCCGGGCTTATTTCTAGCTGGCATATCATCACTTTGGCTCGGCTAATGACACTGGCTGCCTTCTTCAAGTCTTCAGAATTCAAAAACAGATTTGCTCCAGCCACTATGACGATGATATTCTGGCCTACGAAGAAATTCTACATATTTATACTAAACCAAGCAAAGCCAATCTAAGGATGTAAAACCATCCTCTGAAGGCATTATATACAGAATGTGTTAGAAGAATTAATCTTAACATTTCCAGGACATTCCGGTTTAGTTATTGTGTTCCAAATGTGTTTTTTGGCAATGTTTTTTGTGAGATTCATAATATTCTGATTATTTTCATTTTTATAGGAGATAAGAGTCTTGCTATGTTTTCTGGGCTGGCCTTAAGCACCTGGGCTCAAGAACCCCTCCCACCTCACCTTTCTGAGTAGGAGGGACTATGAGCACATACCACTCTACCTGACTTACTATGAGCACTTAGTTACTTTACATGTGTTTATTTATTTTGTGCATGTATGAACATATGTGTATACATGTGGGTGCATGTATACCATGGGCATGCATGTGGAGGCTATAGGATTCAGTTCTTTCCTACCATGTGGGTTGCAGGAACAGAATTCATGTCTCCAGGGCTCATTTCTCCAGCCCAATTATTATGAGCACTTTGAACAAAAATTTAAGCATATTTTCCTTATTAATATTCTTATTACAAAGAATAATAGTTAGGGAATGATGCATAACATACTTTTACAATTTCTTTTATGTGAAATGGCTAATACACGAATATGGTAAAGATTGTGAGTTCTAAGTGATAGGTATCATACAGATGAATATAGGTAGGAATAACTCTGCAGAATGCTCAAAACAAATGCTCTACTGTATATGAGCAGTTCATTTGCATGCCATGTTCTTCCCAAAGTGATCCTGCTACCCCTAACACATTTTAAACAAATATCTAAAAGACAGAAAATATATGAGATAGGTATTCTCTTATTTTATTTGGTCTATACTGTATAGACCAAACAAAGAAATACGGCTAAGGATTTGATAGACTCTCATGACCTGAGCCCACTCTCTGTAATCCTTTTATATCCACACAGGAGGTGGTGGTGATGATGCCCAATTCTGCAGATGAACTCTTTCTTCCTCTCTCTCTGTCTTTCTCTGTCTCTCTCCTCCCTCCCTCCATCTCTCTCTCTCTTTTTCTCTCTCTCCCTCCCTCCCTCCCTCCTTCCCTCCCTCCCTCCCTCTCTTCTTGCCTCCCTCCCTCTCTGTATGTGTGAGTACATGGGGAATGCACAGGGAACATGTAGAAATTGTTCTTCATGCACCAGCTCCCTTTATAAGAAAATCACTTTCTTTGAGTCAGGTTTTTTTACTGGTCTGGAACTTGTCAAGCAGGCTAAGGTAGTTAAGCCAGGAAGCCACGGGATCTTCTTGTTTCTGCCACCTCAGAGTTGGGATTGCAAGCATATGCTCTCGTGACCAGCTTTTCCCTCCTCCCTCCCTCCCTCCCTTTCTTCCTTCCGTCCCTTCCTTCTTTCTCTTCCTCTTCTTTATTTTCTTCTTCTCCTCTTCCCTCTTCTATGTGGGTTCTGGGGATTTAAAAGTTCTCCCAAAGAACTGTGGTGACATAGCTATCTCTGTAGCTCCTGGAAAATGAACTCTTAGGAGGTGTGTTGTTCACTATTAGATTACAATACTACATGTGGCACTGACTCTTGAACTACTGCTAGTCTGAACTGAGATGCACTGATATGCTTGGCCCAGGGAGTGGCACTATTAGGAGGTGTGGCTTGGTTGGAGTAGGTGTGTCACTGTGGGTGTGGGCTATAAGACCCTCATCCTAATTGCCTGGAAGTGAGTCTCCTCATAGCAGCCTTCAGATGAAGGTGCAGAATTCTCAGCTCCTCCTGCACCATGCCTGCCTGGATGCTGTCATGCTTAATGTCATGCCTTAATGATTATGGACTGAACCTTTGAACCTGTAAGCCAGCTCCAACTAAATGTTGTTCTTATAAGAATGGCTTTGGTCATAGTGTCTGTTCACAGCAGTAAATCTCTAACTAAGACAAAAGTCAATACGTGCTGGAACAAAGAACAGGATGTAACATATCTCACTATTTTTTAAAAAGATGTATTTACTTTTATTTTATGTGCACTGATGTTTTGCCTGCGTGCATGTCTGTGTGAAGGTTGTCAGATCCCTTGGAACAAGAGTTACAGATAGTTGTGAACTGTGGATGCTGGGAATTGAACCTGGGTCCTCTGGAAGAGCTGTAAGTACTTTTAACCAATGAACCATATCTCCAATCCCCTATTTTACTATTTTAAACATTTATGTATTTATGTGTTTTATGTATTGGGATATGTGTGTGCTCTAGCACACATGTGGGGTAAGAATAAACTCTCTCCTATCATGTAGGGTTAGGGATCCAGTCATGTAGGCAGGCTTGGCGGCAGGCATCTTGACCTGCTGGGCCATCTCTCTGGCCTCACTAATTTTTAAGAAAACACCCTAAAAGTTTTAATTCTAAAATAAATTTAATTACATGTTGAAATGATAATATTATATATATATGTGTGTGTGAATTATATTGTTAAAATTAGATTTACCCCTTTTCCTTTAATAAAAACATGGTTCCTGGACAATTTAAAAACTGCATGTGGCTTACATTTTGTTTCTATTGGACAGCACAGCTCTAAAGGAATGAGTTGCAGCAGGCACTTTTTAGTGCTTCAGGCTGCTTGTGCAGATCTAGTATAGACACGACCTAAAATTACCTCTCCACACAGAACAAATCCTAGCCTATCGTCTTACCGCATGTGTGTTTGTTGGCCATGAGGAAAACTTAATAAAGTGTGGATGGTTCTACACAAAGCCAACCTCAGACCTGGAAAAATGCAAGGAGCCCACTTGCTGAAAGACTGCATCTCTCCTTCCTTCTCCCCAGCAGTGAGCTCATTCCCAGCTGGAGTCAACTGTAGCATAACGTACTATGCACTTCTGGATGGGCTTTGGTGGCTGAACAACAAGCCGAAGACCAAGGCTGTCCACAGACAAAAGCAGCCATGGACATGCAGCTAGCTCAGCCATGCCTTGAGTCTGACAAGCTGGAGTAACACTCGTCACTTTGTCGGCATCTGCCTTCACTTGAAGGCGCTTATTGTTCAATTCCTCTATATTTATTATTATTTTTAGACAGTCTCAGTCCGTAGCCTAGCCTGGCCTTGAGCTCCTTGCAATCCTCCTGTGTGAGTCTCTTGAGTGTTGGGATTATAGATTTGTGCTGCCATGTTCTGCACAATCTATACTCCAGGATATTACCTTACTATAAGCCAGGTACGGCTTACCATAACAGACATTTTGGTTCACAGGAAAGGAAAAACTGAAGTCATTTCTAGAACATGAGGTTTAAGGTCAGAAATGACCTGCCTTTGGCAGTAATCATTATTGATGACATAGCTTAATATAATAAATGCTGCATTATATTTTATGTTGTCCATAGTGATATATTATTTATAATTATATATGATACTTTCATTTTGACCACAGAATGAAAACTTAACCTACTGTCTTTGCTATTACAATTTTATTTTATTTTATTTATTTATTTTTTTCCAGAGCTGAGGACCGAACCCAGGGCCTTGTGCTTGCTAGGCAAGCACTCTACCACTGAGCTAAATCCCCAACCCTGCTACTGCAATTTTAGATCGCTGAGGTTGAGTTTAAGATGCTCATGCAGAAGTGCACTGTAAGGGGCTTGAGATGAGTGAGGCTTAAGTTGGCACACGGACCCAGGCTTGGTCCTTAGCACTGCATAAACTGGGCATGATGAGGCACACCTGTGACCCCTGTCCCTGAAAGATGTAGGCAAGAGGATCAGAAATTCAAAGCCATCCTGGAATCTATGAGACAAATAAACAACCAAGAAAACAAACCCCCAAAGAACATGCAGAAGGCTGAACAAGACCATCAGTGAGTTCAATGCCAGCCTAGGCTACAAATAACTCCCTTAATGAAAAAGCATAGATGTAGTCAACATATTAAGGGGAAAATTATTCAATATTATGTATAAATACTGGAGGAAATGAAAAAAATTAATGTGTTTCACATTGCATGTCTCTCTGGGTAGCACAATGAAACCCCATGCCATCTGATTCTGTTTTCACCTGGGATATGAGTCTCGTCTTTATCCAGCATATCATGTACACACTGAGGGCCTATGTGGCCCTCCTGATGATCAGATGGGCTGTTTAGATACTGCAGCCCTAGCAGGGTGTAGTGGCGCACGCCTTTAATCCCAGCACTTGGGAGGCAGAGGCAGGCAGATTTCTGAGTTCGAGGCCAGCCTGGTCTACAAAGTGAGTTCCAGGACAGCCAGGGCTACTCGGAGAAACCCTGTCTCGAAAAACCAAAAAATAAAATAAATAAATAAATAGAAAATAGATACTGCAGCCCTGTGTTCATGCCAATTTCTACATAGCAGACTAATGCCAGAGCAGAATGCCTGCCTTTCACCTCATTTGATCTCATTTATGGGCTGTGTCATCTCAGTCACCACAAGGAAGCTACATGCAGGCCACGGATCTTCTGATGTAGATTACACTGACATACTATTTCTTACACTATGTTGTCATGATCATTCTGTTTATTATTACTAATGTAAACTTCTTACAGTCTCTAATTTGTAAACTAAACTTTATTACAGGGCTATACATACAAGAAAAAAAATATTGTCTAGAGAGATCAGACTATTGGCAGTCTTAAATTGTATTCCTCTATGCATACGGAAGAACCACTGTATAAATCAAAGACATATTGTAACAGATTCTAACACAGCCCACAAAATGTATTAGGTTCTATCCTATAGATCCAAGAGATACCTAGTCTTTCTGAATATTGGCCTTAATTTAAAAATAAGAAACCCAATGTAGATATTTTTACACTTAGAAGAGTTGGTAGGGGGTTGGGGATTTAGCTCAGTGGTAGAGTGCTTGCCTAGCAAGTGCAAGGCCCTAGGTTTGGTCCTCAGCTCTGAAAAAAAAAAAAAAAAAAAAAAGAAGAGTTGGTAGAGTATGACCCTTCAACTTGAAAGCAGTTACTGTTTTGTTTTGTTTCTTGTTTTGAGACAGGGTTTTACTATGTAGCCCTGGCTGTCCTGAAACTCTCCATGTAGACCAGGCTGGCCTTGAACTCACAGAGATATGATGCCATACTCAGTTGTAGTTACTGTTTTTAAAGGTAAATGTTTTGACTATGGTAAAGCCTCATGGTAGAACTATGTATACTGACTTTTGAGGTTTGATTGCCGCTTAAAGAGCAGACAAAATTGAACACTAATGATGTTTGAAGTAATTACTGGCTGCCATTTACTCAGTAAATAATCTATAAATACGATTCATCAAGTTTTGTTTTGCACCAGGTTATATTTACTTACTTAGAGGAAGGGTAATGGAAGTGGCAGGTGAGTACTTGACTGCTTTGAGAAACACACACACACACACACACACACACACACACACACAAGTGCTGAGCATCCTTTGAAGGGAGAAGGGGACACTGTGATAGGACATTTGGAAGCATCTACCATGCTTCACACATATTAGACAGAGCATTTTACAAATGATCAAGGAGGGGAAGATAATTGAGTTTGTTATTTGGGAATGTTGCTGTTTGGAGCAGTGGGTGTGGTGGGGCCCGTAGGACTGGGGTGAAACAGTCCCAGTTCTGGAAGACAAGGTCTGCTCGAGGTGGTGGCTCTTATATGTGGCTCACATACCTTCATTATTGACAATTATGGAGGCTGTTCCTGTAGCTGCATCTCTGGTCTGATATGTAAACTCTACAAGAAAAAGAAAGCCACGATCGAGTCATCCAGCCTGGCATGGACTCTAACAATTTTTATGACACTAATTCTTGGAAAAACTTTTTAACCTTTAACCATCTGGAATGAGTTAAAAAAGTAAGTAATTAGTGCTAATTTATACCCATCACCTATACAGTGAGGAAATGGGCATCTTTACATCAGTGGCACCTTTTCCTTGCGTTAGTAACAACCCATCAAACTACCCACACACTTTACTCCTTAAAATTATTCATGGTTGTATATATATGCATTTTTTAGAACAACATATTTTTTTTCTTCACAGTAAAAAATGACAGACTTGAGATAAAAAACAAAAGGTTAAACATATAAAACGAACTTGTTTGATTTTCATCATTTTCATAAGCTTTGCATTTCATCCAGAACTGAGGTCTGGCATGGAAACAGATGTTGATCAGCCAGGCAGCCTCTGACAGCAGCAGGGAACCTCGAGCTGGAGGCAGAGGCCCCATGTTCCAGTCCTGGCTCTGGCTCCAGCTGGCTGTGTGCTCTTGGGAAAGGCCCAGAACCTTTGCTTTCCTCTCCTGTGATTACATTCTCAGCCTTGGCAGCTTCTAGGATGGCCTCAGCTGTATCATTCAATGACTTTTCTTAAAACACCCTTTATGAATACAGCACCTGTGTTTTTCTTGTCACATGCCTCTTAGCCACTAAATGAAGATTTGTAACCTCCAGTGATTCATTCCTGTCTGGAGGAATGTCCATGAAGAAATTAAACAAAGCAGTGCTTACAGCCTCTCTGGCTACTAGGGGAGGAGCTACTAATTATACTTAGCTTTCAATTTTCTTGATAACAGGATCACAGAAGAATGTTATAAACAATAAGCCAGGCATGATGGCACGTATCTGTAATCTTAGCACTCAGAAGGTTAAGGCAGGAAGACTGCCTTGAGTTTGAGACCAGTACAGGCTTCATAGTGACTACCAGGCCAGCCAAGGCTATATAGCGAGACCCTCTCTCAAAAAAGTAAAACCAAAACAATATAAAATCCATAAGGAAAGTTATAAACATTAATTTTAAAAAGATGAAATGTTACCTGTAGAAATATGATTTTGTTTTAAGTTTTCTATGTAATCATTGCCAAAAGAATCGTTGCCAACCTGTATCAAAGAAAGGATGAGCGTTAGACCCTGTATAGTTAGTAAAATGTTACAGTGGAGCTTTTAGAGTAGTTAGCATTTTAAAAGGGCGCATATGCATGGTACTTCAGAAGACTAATTAATCTTAATGTAAGATGCTAGACTATATTTCAGCCAAAGGATGTAATGTAAGGTAATCTTTAACCCTGTTTTACTTACATCCCTCCTAATGCATGAAGCATGAATGTCTGTTCACCCCCTTCAGGCCTGGTGCCTGAGGGGACCAGAAGAGGCTTCAGATCTCTTGAAACAGAGGTTGCAAATGGTTGTCTGCCTTGTGGGTACTGGAAATTGACCTTGGGTCCTCTGAGAAAGCATCCAGTGTTCTTCCTTACGAGCCATCTCTCCAGCCCAGTGTCAGTCTCTTGAAGGCAGAGCTGCATATGAGTTGTACACCCTGCACAGGCAAAGCTGTCTTGTTTTAAATTGGTCTTTTCTAATCCTTCACCTTCAAATCATGTATGCATTCACCATTCATTCATGTTTCTGGACTTTAAAAAGGTTAGGTCTCATGCTAACATGGATGTGAAAAGCCCACAGGCTTCAATCCTACACAAAGAACTGGAGGCAACTAGTAAAAACGGGAAAAATAGTCTTCCAGGGAAAAGCAGACTAATTAACCAACTATCCAATACCAAATGGTCAGGCTTGAAAACATATATGCACACAAGAACAGTATACACACTGGACAGGTTGTATTTATGAATTTAGGAGTATATATATATATGTATATATATACACACACATACATATATACATACAAACACATACACACATATACATATATGTAGTACAAACAATGAAAAATGAGGTCATGAAAGAGGGAGAAAAGGGAATATAATTATATTATAATCTCAACAAATTAATGAATGAGATCCGTGCATGGTGGAGTGTGCCGAGCACTCAGCAGGTGGAAGCAGGAGGAAGACAAAGTCAAGGACAGCGCAGGGTCTATGGAGCGCCTGTCTCCCCTCCCCCTCCAGCCTTAGAAGCACACACTTCCTAATCCTTTCTGTTTCTGCACTCAATCTGAAGTTCCTAGAAATGGTTAAGAAGTCACAGTAGAACCTTTGAAAAGGGTTTTGACTACTTGCTGCCACTGAGCACAGCGAATTCTACAGGTGAGATCTTCACAGAGGAGAATGGCCCTAGTAAAGACTGTTACACAGGACTATCAGGAGGAGAATGGCCCTAGTAAAGACTGTTACACAGGAATATCAGGAGGTTTCTGTTTCCCAGTCATACTTTGGCCATCAAATTGACAAGAGAAATTTAAATGTAAGCATCTTGGCCAGGAGGCAACTGGTGCATATGGGAGTCAGGGAACTTGGAGTCTTCTTTCAGTTCTGCCATTATCAAGCTAATTAAAATGCTTTGCATTTTGCCTCAAATTTTCCATCTAAGCCAGGCTGGAGGATGGAAGTGGTTTGAGTTCTCTCTGGCAGACAGGAACCAATGGTTCCCAACGCTGGCTGCACGTTAACACCTCCCAGGAGCATTAAGCTTCCCGATGCTCTGGTCACACATGGCCGGCAGGCCACACACACTCCTAGCTAAAGCACACTCGGCCGGCACACAGCTGGCACTGTCCGGGGAGCCGAGTCCAGTGTGTGGGCCACGTGGAAGACTGCTGGGTTTCAGAAGGAAAGGGCTAGGAGAGGATTGGAGAGCTGTGTGTGTCTAAGAGATGGGAATGAGACTGACAGTGAGATCGCAGTCCTGGGCATGCTCTGTAGGTAGATCAGCTAAGAGGAGATGGGGAAGCACAGTCTGCAAAGTCCATTAGGGCTGCCAGGCTGGACCCAACACTGGGATGAAGACACGGTAGAGCGAGCGACAGAGATGTGCTTGCTGAACCCTGCTCAGAAGGGCTGCAGGGTTGTTCTCTCTTGGGGAGGTTGTGGCTATTGTTGGTTTTTTTTTTTTTGTTTTTGTTTTGTTTTTATTTGCTTCTATCTTTCTAAAATTCACATTTGGCCAAAATAATTAGATTTCATTTTTGGAGCTGTGAGTAGAGTAATTTTTAACTTGACCTTGTCACTTGACTGTGGTGGGACACATATGACGTGTGTGTATATATGTTCATGTTTATCTCCTTGCGTTCACTTCTGAGAACGTAGGAGTCTATTCTTCTCTCTCCACCTACTCACACTGTACCTGCTTTTCAAGCACCAACGTACATCTACCTTCCCTCTTTTGGCGCTCATTAATCCTCTCATTTCCAAAACTCCTACACAGCATTCCTGATTGCTACCATAATCTAGTGCCATCTTACACTGTTTGCAACTCCATATTTGTCCATTGAGTCTTCCCGCAGCGTGGAGAGGCTAGCCTGGGATCTATCGGCCCTTCCCTCAGCCCTGCACATGGACGGTGTTTAATTAGTATCACATTGTCGTAGTTACTCTACAGTATATTTTCTTGAGCCTATCTTATTCATGAAGGGATATGACCCTGAGCACAGGAGTTACGTTGTAGCTGCAGATAAGGCTTTGCTTATAACAGTTTTCTTGTTTTGCAGACATTATTCTTGAATCACACATAATATGAGGCAGTTCTATCTGTGTGAGCCTGTTCCAGCTGAAAGGGATGGGTAAAGGGCAGCTCCAACATGGATTTATGCCAGGGAGGTTCACAGGACCTAATGATCTTGCTTGTAGGGTCTTCTGGTTATGAAGGAGCTCTGACACTGCTGCTCATCTGACACTGCTGTTGAAGCTCTCTTACACGGAGCCCTCCTGTCCTCACTGCTCTCTTACATGAAACCCTCCTGCCCTTGCTGCTTCTGACACTGCTGTCGAAGCCTGTAACTTTCCAAGGCTGGCTAGTGAACCCTACTCCTGCCTTGGCCTCTCCGTGCTGGGATTATACATATACACATATCACCAGACTGCCCCCCCCACCTTTTAAACACAGGTTCTATGCATTGCGATCAGATCATCATACTTGGCACACTGCCATCTCTAGTCTCCTGCTATTTTTGAGACAGGGTCTCAGCATGCAGGTTAGGGAGGGCAGCTTTACACTTTTAGTGGCTCTGTGATAGCCTCCAGCGTGCTGGGATTACAGGCATTGACCAGGGTTTGATGTTTAGAAAGAACTTATGCCTCATAAACATTTGACTTCAATGGAATACAAGTGGAGAAAGCATTTGCACCCGTCAGGAGAAGTCTATGAGAGAGGCCCTGGCAGGCTGTTTGCCTTGGGATGAAGACTTTCATTTTCAAAAACACCGTCTCTAGTTATCACTGGACTTTAGCCTGAACACACGACTCAGCTGAGTACCAAATCCATGATTCTTAACTCTGTAGAGTGCTCCATTATCCATTTGTCACGAAATAAACACTAACAGAACCCTGCTTCCTGCTTTTGTGACAAGTACCTTACTAAATAACTCCTAATTGGGTCTGCCTGTGCCACCAATCTTTCCTGTCAGTGCCTGATAGCTAGTGTATCACAGTGGAACATAAGCTAGCATTGCGTAGAGAATACAGGGGATTCTCTACCAGTTTCTCTTTTGCTCCATCTGTTCATTTTTATCTTGATTAATGTAATGATTTGGGTTTTGATTTGGAACTTGTCATCTTTAAAAAAAAAAAAACCTGCTAAAAAACAAGTGTGGCTAATTTGTCTGACGAGAATCTACTGCAAGCTGTGTGTGTGCTGGTGCTAACCTGTGGCCCAGCTTCAGACAGGTGAAGGTGGGAGGATTAAGGGCTTTCTACACCACATAGCAAGGTCAAGGCCAGCATAGGCTACAAGGGGCTATGAAACCCTATCTCACACAACCAAAAAGAAACACAACATAGGACAACACAACACAATGGAAGCTATAATGACGGTGGATAACTTTTGCTATAAAAGTCTATTATTTTTCTCCTTAAGAACTCTTAAGAGGCACATACCTATAATCCCAGCAGTCAGGACATCAAGGCAGGAGTATTATGACTTGAAAGCTAATAGGGGCTACAAAAAGAAACCCTTTATTAATCAATTAATAAAAGAGGTTTCCAGCTAGAAGTGAAGTTTAGAGGCAGAAGGCATTCTTTGCATTTGTGAGACTCTGTGTTTCTTCCCCAACACCAAAAAAGAAAATAAAACAAGGAGACTAAGAATAACACACAATTTTCTTAATTTAATGTTTTAAATAAATCCCTGCCTTAGAGTCCCAAGGTACAAAAGCAAATTTATCCTGGGCCAGCTTCCCTTGAAATCAGTTTCCTTATGTTTTCCTGTGCAAAAGCTTGGACTAAATTGTGTGGAGCAGACACGGATGACTAAAAGAGCTCAGAAGATGCTCTGGAAGCATGAGGTGCTGGCAGGAGCCATCCATTCCACTGAGCAGAGTGGCTCCTCTGCTCCTCCCTTCAATCGCCCTCAGGACTGCAGCACAGCCCCTCCCTGCTCCTCTCACATCCATCACATGATTTCATGTCTCACTTCCCCAGTTTAGTTCTACAACTCAAATATTTCTATTTTGTTTTTCTATCTTTGCCTTCCATTCTATAGACCTAAAATAAAAACAATCTCAAAATCTTAAGAGTAGGATGAGAACTGGGGCCCATGGAATCCTGACTTCAGTGGCCCAGGAATACTTTGTATATACAGCTTCCAAGAGGGGAAGGGGGCTCCATTGTCTTTTCTACTCCCCTCGTCCTAGGACAGCCACTCTGGATACCTAGCTTCCCAAACCAATTCTATGTCGATCTTTTTCCTGCCAGGAAAGCCTATCTTCTTCCCAGTGTGAGCCCCCTTTGTGAGCATCACTGGGTAGTTACCTAGATCTCATCTCCAATCAAGGACGGGATAAGTCAGTGTAAAACTTTTGTCAATGCCCTCTCACTGTGGCATCATTTCTAGAACACAATTATTTCCAGATTGGCCCTGTTACTATTTTAAATCCCTATGGACCAATCTTGATGATAGAGGTGGTTCTTATTTTGAATTTTGTTTTTCCTGTGATGTTTCTGACCAAATAGCCATGAGAATGATATGCTGGTCATAAATGAGAAATAGCAGATGAAGTGATAATTGTATGGTCTACACATCCCTTAGAGGCTCCCACTGAGAGCAAAGTGCTGCAGGAATGCAGAAATGACATTTCTGCAGATTTTTTTTTTTTGTAAAATCTATATAGTTCACAAGAGACAGCTTTTCTAATTTTTTATTCCTTATCATTTGCTGGGCAGATTCAAACTCAGCTTTCCTTATACTTAAACTCACATAAGTTTACCTTCTAATAACAGAATGTTACCACCTTCAAATGACATGAACTATATACAATTGGAAACTTTTGACAGCCAAATACAATTATTTCAGAGGATTACTGATGTTACATACCCCTTCTCTATACAACGGAAAGCAGAAGGATGCCAAGGATCAATTATATGTGGCCATTACAACCTAGTCTGCTAGCACTCACGGTACAGTGGTGATGATGAGAGGCGGGCTTAATGACGAGGGGCTGATCCTAGAGCTGGTTTGTGGCTGAGGCCCTGAGTGCAGGGTGACTCAGGCTGTTCAGAAGTGGGACTGTAGACCCCCAGGGAACAGGTTAATTCCTCTCACATTGCATACACTGGCTCTAAATTCATTGGATTCAGAGAATACAGCATCAAGTGATTTGAGGACTGCTGCTTCCCAGAGGATTCACTGACGGAGAAACTCACACAAAGCATAAGAAAGCCTAATCACTCTTATTTAGATTTTTTTACAAACAAACCTTCAAAAGAATTAAAAACAGGTACTCAGAGAGGTGCATGTGGATGCATAGTCACAGGCTACTGAGAAACAATCAGAAAGGTGGGCACAGTCCAGGAGTCCAGCAACACACTCACTGATGGATAGCTATCCACATAAAGGTATAGTATTTAGCCATTAAAAAAGATGTAATGTTGATACATGTTATGGATGGAGGAGCCTCAAAAACAGTGAAAGAAGCCAAAAGCAAAAGTCATATATTACACAGCCAATTTATATGAACTATCGGGGATAGGTTCATAGAGGCAGAATGTAGATTGGTGACCCCAGGAATTGGGAAGAAATTGCTTAAATGGACAAGAGGTTTTCCTTTGGAGTGATGGTGTTCTGTAACGGGCTGAAAACAGTAGATGCAAATCATCACAGATCACTAAGTGTTACTAAAATGTAATATTTCTTTAGACAGGGACTCACTATGTAGCTGAGGCTGGCCTTGAACCTGACCCTTCAGCATCATGAGCAGCTGGTACCATAGGTACCCACCACTATCACCAGTAAAGTGTTCATTATATAATTGTGAAGGAAAACAGAAACAATGAGCTTGAACCAGCCTTTGCCCTGGGCCCCTTCCCAATGCTATATGGCTTACCTTGCAGACTATGGCCGCCTTTGCTCCCAGTCGCGCAGCTTGGACACACTGGTTGGCACCTTTTCCTCCAAAGCCAATAAAAAACTCATGTCCATGGATGGTTTCTCCAGTTTTTGGCAAGCGAGAAGTAAGACTATTATAATTTAAGGAGAAGAAAACAAAGCACGTTGGTAATTGCAATCAGTGTACATTCTTGAGAGACCAGGAAAGGTTATTATTAGAGCTCTGATTACTCTTAAGCAAGCTGTGAGCTGCCAGGAAGACAGTCTTTCCTTTCAGTTTTCATTATAACACAGCACATCTCCTCCAGAGAATTCCTCTCCTCTCCAGTTGCTGTAGCTGCACTACAAATGACAGCTGGTGTCTGTACTGCATTGGGGCTATTCACAGGATAGTCCCCTGGCCCACAGCAGAGCTTTACTTACACTGGAACTCAGCAGGCAGGCTGAAGGAAAGGGTATGGGATTCTCTGTCAGTTTCAGAAGAAGCAGGAGGTTTATCATGATTCTAGTGAGTATCAAGTGTGGGACTTGAAGAGGAGAGGGAAGCAGGGATTTCTGGTACTAAAAGAACCCTTTTTGTTTCCTTGAGGGTGGGGCAGGAGCAGACTCTCCTGAATACTGTGTCATTTATGCATAATGTCCAAAAGAACATCTATTTAAAATGATGGAGCGCTAAGTACTAAGTTTGGGCTTAAGTTTCATTACGGAGCATCACAATCATATAAAAGTAGACCTCCCTGTCCTGTCCACTCAGCACTTAGACTCAGTTATCAACTCTCAGCTCATCTTGCCCCCATTTCCATTGGTGTCATGAGAGGCTAAGCATGACTTCACCATAATGCTATGGCCAATGGTGATAGTATTATTCATGGGAAGCATTACATGAGATTTGTTCTAGGTAAAAGTTTTCATGACTTTAAAAGACCAGATTTGAGGAAACAGTATTTCCGGAGGATGGAAAGAAATGACTGACTTCAAATGGTAGGCATTTCAGACAAGTGAAGTGAGGACTGGCTGCCTGGCCATAAAGAAGGGGGCCAACGATGGCAGGTGGGACCAAAGTGAGTCAGTTCTCTACAAGAAAGAAAGGCCAAGTGTGGAGACTGGATGAGAATCTATGGTATTTGAAGAGACTACAGCTTTGTATTCATTAATAGGCCATGCTGTATCTGCAACCAGCACATGTTGTATTAGACTGGAGTAGCAGGACCATATCAATTCCTCCAGGTCACTAACAGCTTGTCTGCAGTGGGCTGACATGATGCACATTTGTTTCAATAAAGACTAAGATCAGCCCATGAGCCTCTCTATATGCTTCTAAAACCGTCAATAAATCAGATGACACGGTTCCACTCCCCAGCACTGTGCTGTCAAATACGCTTGAGATTCAAGAGACTCATCAATAATGTGAAAACATCCCACTCCTCCTCTCTTCAATGCTATTTTTATCTAGGATTCTTCATGCATTTATAGTACTGATGAAAAAAAATATACATCTAAAAGGTTCACTTCTGAAAAAGGTACTCAATCAAGAGAAAAATGGTTTTAATGTAATGTTATTATCCTGTCATTTAATTTAGCAATGACAGTGATGACAGGATTTTGATTTGCATCAGAAATCTTAAACATTTTAGGGTTCTGTTATGAGCAGCAGTGGCGAGTAACCCACGTGACAGAGTATCAGTGTGAAGTCTTGGATTATTGATTCTGCTACCAAAGACTTGTCAAACCTTAAAAAGCACAATGCCTAACATGGCAAAACAGGTATAATAACTTCACTTGCAAGACAATGACGTAGAGAAACTTAGGACTTCTGCTGTATTTATCTGGGTCACAAGTCACTGCTTTGAATCAAGTGTCCTTTTTACTGCCAGCTGTGGGGAACTGTGAAACCCATACTGTTAGGTTACTATGGGATATGTGTGCAGAGAGGGTGAGGGGTGAAATTATGGCAGCATGCATGTGTGCTTGATGTAGGAGCAGATATGGCTAGGATATAGAGTGATTTCTTTGAAGAAATGTTATTTGTATGTATATTGACGTTTTGCCTGCATGTATGTCTGTGCTGTATGTGCATGCAGTGCCCATGAAGGCCAGAAAAAAACATCACATCTCCTGGGACTGGAGCTACAGATGGTTCTGAGCTGTCATATGGGTGGTGGAAATTGAACCCCAGTCCTCCAAAGGAGCAACAATACTCTTAACTGCTGAGCCATCTTTCCAGCTCCCATATAGTCATTTCTAAACAAACAATATTAACACGAACCTGTGGATATTAGCAAGTGTGGAATTAATTCAGCAATCATTGAAAGGCATCTTGGGCATTTTACTATTTTCTTTTTTCTTCTTTCTCCATCTTTTCTCTGCCCTTACCACTTTTGTTCTCCAGCTGTTACCTTCCCCTGTCAAGGGGCAAAGATTGAGTCTGCTGTGTTCTCTACTGCATCCAAACTGTCTGCCACACGACAGACTTGAGGTCTTGTCTCATCTGTACAGTATCCATTTTTGCTTCTAAATTGGGTGTATGAAGATGCTGTTTATGGGATGGAAGAGGAAACTAGCAGCCATGGCCATACAACTGTCTGACAACACCAATTCCATGTTTTGCCCTGTCTTGCCCACTATACTCCAGTTTTTAGTAAGGTTCTTTTCTTTCTTTTTCTCCACCCCTTCTCCCCCTCCTATTTGAGACAGTCTCACTTAGCTCAGGCTGACTTGAACTCTCTCTGAGGCTGAGGCTGGTCTTGAACCCCTAAGCTTCCTGTATCTATTTCCCATGTGCTAGAATGACAGGCCTGTGCCTCCACACCCAGCTTCAGGTTTTTCTTCTCTCTCTCTCTCTCTCTCTCTCTCTCTCTCTCTCTCTCTCTCTCTCTCTCTCTCTCTCTTTTTGGTTTTTCGAGACAGGGTTTCTCTTTATAGCCCTGGCTGTCCTGGAACTCACTTTGTAGACCAGGCTGGCCTCAAACTCAGAAATCCGCCTGCCTCTGCCTCCTGAGTGCTGGGATTAAAGGCGTGTGCCACCACGCCCGGCCTTTTTCTCTTTTTTAAAATATTTATTTTCACTTTTAAAAGTATGTGTGTGTGTATGCTAGTGCCCTCAGAGGCCAGAAGAGGGTGTCAGAACCTCCAGAGCTGGGGTTACAGGTGGTTGTGAGCTGCCAGATGTGGGTGCTGGGACAGAATTTGCCCCTCTGAAAGGGCCGCAAACACTCTTAGGCTCTGAGCCTTCTCTTTAGCCCCCAGAATTCCTCTTCTATAACCAAGAATTAGAATTATAGAATACACCACCACTTACACATTCAGACAACCATTCAGATTGAGTGTTTTCTGATGTACTTTCTATAGGGTAGAATCATCTTGCTGACAAGGTTATAATTCAAGCCAGATACAAGTGAAAGATGAGTGAAACTCATGTTACAGATGCACGATCATACGATCTGATTTCTATCTTTAAAGAGGCTGGAGATGTAGCTCAGTGATAGAGTACTTGGCCAGTATGTGTAAGGCCCTGAATTCAATCTCTAGCACTTAAAAGAAAGAAAGAAAGAAAGAAAGAAAGAAAGAAAGAAAGAAAAAAGGAAAAAAGCTCACTGTGTCTTTTGAAGAGAAAAAAGGTAAGTGTGCAGATATGCATTGCTTAATGGCAAGTATACATTCTGAGAAGTGAGTAATTTTGTTGTTTGTCAAATATCAGCATATAGTTATACTAAGATGGCTCTGTCAATAGGGACATCTTATGAGACCACTATCACACACACCACCTATGGTTGACAGCAACAGCTTCATTTACTCTGTAATTGTTAAAATTGCATGCAAAGAGGGAAACACAAAGAAAATGAGTTTATGACTGGCACCCACAGAGAAGAGTGGGGAATAAAACCATCATGTTCTACTGGTCTTTGCTTTCAGTACAGGATTGGACATAAGGCTGCACACATGCTAGGCAAGTGTTCTGCCAGATTCATGCCCAGTCTGAGCTTGTTCTATAGCTCAGATAGTCCTAGAATTCTGTTTTCGCTGCTCAAGTAGCTGGGGTATAGGCCTGTACCATCAGACCTGGCCTTCATTTTGTATATTGGATACTTATGCACTTAAATCTATATGGTAAGAATCTATTACTGAATTAAGGCATACCACTTCAGATTCATTTGTCCTTCTGCCTTACTTTTTAGCTACCTGTTCTTTGTTGGTAGCAACTAGCTTCTTGTGGACACAGACTAATGGAGCCTTGCCTACAGCTTCTCCATTTCTTTGCTATGATCCTTTAGGATAGCCCATGGAGGTCAAAGGTCAGTTCTCTCTTGCTTACACGTGGGTCCTGAGGATTGAATTCAGGAGTCAGGGCTGGCAGCCAGCACCTCACACCCACCATTATCTTTGCATGGGCTCTTTCTTCCCTGCTCTGACTCCCCTGCCCCTGCCTGTGCTTCCTCCACTGAGGGGAACCTGTGAGTGTTCAGGCAGGGGCATGGACCGTATGGCAAGAGGAGAGAATGGAAACTTGGTTCAGATCGACACTGTCAACCTGAATCAGACTTGGGAAGTCTGATGGCAGGCAGTTCATTGCCAGCATATTTAAAACACAGAACAATTTGGGAAAAGGTTTCCAGGCAACAATCATTCTAACCTAGGCATACAATAAAGCTTAAAGTATGACTTAGAACAGTGGTTTTCAACCTTCCTAAAGTTGCACCCCTTTAATATAGTTCCTCATGTGGTGACCCCATACCATAACATTATTTTGTTGCATTTCCTAACTGTAATTTTGCTACTGTTATGAACTATAATGTAAATATCTGCTCTTTTTGATAGTCTTAGGTAGCTTCTGTGAAGAGTTAGTCAACTTCCAAAGGGGTCATGACCCACAGGTTGAGAAATGCTGACTTAGAAACTGCTTTACAAAGTACATGTGACCATGAGGGTGTGCTCTCTAACTAAAGGGCCTAGAATCTACTGTGGTCTCTGACTGAGATAGCATCAGGTCGGTGGGCCATAAAATACATGTAATAGCCCCTTCCCTCCAATGATAGGCTACTAACTGAGAGCTATAGACAACAACAGTCTAGAAGAGAAGAGACTGGGATAAAGGCTTTGGGGAAGGTCTGCCTCCACAGAAAGCAAAAAAGGTTAGCAGGTTGTTAACAAAATTCACTCCCTGCCTTCTGGGTGGAAAACCTGTATTTCCTCCTTTGAGAAGATTGTTCCCTAGTGCTCAGTGGGCATAATGACCTTTGTGTCCCCCAACACTCCTCTACAGTGTTCACTAGAGTGTGTGTTCTTAATCCTTTGTGTTGAGTTTTGCTCCTTATCCAGGATAAGTGTGCATCTGAGAGTTTCTTAAAGAAATAAATTTAAAGAGAATAGAGGAGAAACTGGAACATTAGTTATAAATAGAAGTGTTCCTAAATTGTAAATTCTACTTCACTTTGAATTAGCTTTTCTAATTCATCAGGAAGTTACACCAAGTTTAAGAAAGTACCCACATGCTGAAAAAAAGGAAAAAAAAATGGGGCTGGAGAGATGGCTCAGCGGTTAACTCTTAAGAGCAGTGACTGCTCTTCCAGAGATCCTGAGTTCAATTCCCAGCAACCACATGGTGGCTCACAACCATCTGTACATAAGATCTGACGCTCTCTTCTGGTATGTCTGAAGACAGCTACAGTGTGCTCACATAAATAAATAAAATAAATGAATCTTTAAAAAAAGAAAGTACCCACACACAGTGCCATCACCTGGATACAGGATGTCTCTGTGACTTTTCTTCTTATTGTGATAAGCAACATGGGGGAAACTGCACTAATTCTGGCTCATGGTTTGATGGTGAGGGTACAGTTGCCCATCAAGGTAGGGAGAACGTGGAGGCAGGAGTGTGAGATGGATGCTCACATTCGGGCAGATGTGCTCACAGATGAAGCAGAGGAAGGCCTGCGGCACATGCTGCCTTTTCTTTTTATTCAGGCTAGGACCCAAGCCCATGGGATGGTGCAGCCTAAATTCAGGGTGGGTCACTTCCTTCCATTGATCCTCCCTGGAAACATCCTTGTGCATGTGTCCAAAGGTGTGTGGTACTAACGCCCTATGTTTTTCTTATCTGGTCAAGTTGACAATGAAGATCAATTCTCCCAGCACCATCACATGGATGCCCTTCAGTTCAAACACGAGGCTTAGCTAGATGCCAAAGACAGACAAATTAAGATGCTCCATGTGGGGGCGGTGAGAGTGTGTGTGGGGAGAAGACCAAGAAAAAGAGAAACAAGGTTGCTACCATTTAAAAATTAAAATAATATAAAGTTTGATTGAAAGAGAAAAATCTGAACAGACAAAAACATGCACAAGACATATTTAAATTGAGAACAAATTCATTGCTTGCAAAATGTTGCAATTTTGAACTGGACAAAAAGGAATGCCGGGAGAGGCAGTGTGGTTAGAGTATGGTGTATGAAGCAGGAGGCCTGACCCACTTACTGATTTCATTATCTTGACAGCTCTCCCCTTTTTGAACCAGCTTCTTCTCTTGCAAAACAGTTTAATAATACTTGTCAACTCCTGAAATGCCAGGGTTTTGTGCTCACAGTGAATTCACTGACAGGTGTTACTAGAACAACTTATCAATTGCTTTTAACTTCTTGACAATGAGGTGGTTGTTACAGGTTCTCAAGAGATTATCTGAACAAAAGGAAGGGATGACCTGGTGACTGGAAGATGACAAGTCTTAACCAAAGAAGTCACACTAATACCTACTTGGGCAAAAATCAAGAAACACGTTGCTTTTTTGTTTTTGCATTGACCCTTTCTTCTGGCTGCAAGCTTCTGACATATTATAAGCTTCTATGATAAGAGATTGTACATTAGTTAATACCTAATTAAAATTCATACTAATTATTCCTGCTGCCTGTATTTTTCAGCCATTTCTCTTCTCCTCAGCATTTGTGTATGTCACATTTAAAGGTTAAGTGTAATTTCAAAATCAAGTTGTCACTCACAAAACCACGAGTCAACTTAGAGGGCGCTATGGTGAGTGAAGAAAGCCGGGATGGGTGAGAAACACCATGTGAGCTCACTTATTTGTGGAACCTAAAAGCTGAACTCAGACATAGAGGAAAAAGGAAGTTACCAGAGGCCGGAGAGGAGAGGTGGCATTTGTTACAAAGCCACAAGCTAATAGGAGGATGTGGTGGTTTGAATATGCTTGGCCCATAAGGAGTGGTATTGCTAGGAGATGTGACCTTGTTGGAAGAAGTGTGTCACTGTTGAGGTGGGCTTTGAGACCCTTCTCATAGCTGCCTGCAGTCAGATCAAGATGTAGAACTCTCAGGTTCTCCAGTGTCATGCTTGCCTGGATGCTGCCACGCTTCTCACCATGATGATAATAGACTGAATCTCTGAACCTGTAAGCCAGCACCAATTAAATGTTGCCCCTTCGAAGACTTCCTATGGTCATGGTGTCTGTTCACAGCAGTGAAACTCTAAGACAGAGGACTAACTGCCTGTGTTCTACCCATTATATGGTGAGGTCACCATTTGACATATGATGAGTATACATTGTATACTCTAAAATAATAGATATACCCTGATAACTACAAAATAAACACATGTATTGAAACATTACACTGTAATGCAAAAATATGTATATTTGTCAATAATTTAACAATCAGATTAGTAACATATACCTCTCTGTGTAAAAAGATCTTAATCTACTAAATAAAATTGCATTCTGCTGGGCATTTGGCAGGGCACATGCCTTTTATCCCAGCTCTCAGGAGGCAGAGGCAGAGGGCAGAGGGCAGAGGCAGGGGATCTCTAAGAGTTTGAGGCCAGCCCAATATACATAGTGAGTTCCAGGATAGATGGGGCTACATAGGGAAGACACTGTCTCAAAACAAAATGCATTTTTTTCTAATCTGAACTTGTAGACATATATATGATTTTTTAAAGAAATAAACTTTAAGTGGTTAACTGCTTCTGACAATGGCTTGTCTGACCCTTATCTAAGAGTCATTTTGCTTTAAGATGCAGCTACCTCAAGTTCAGAGTAGATAATACTCCAAGCAGAGGTGGTCAGTTTTTTAGTGTCACGTGTTTGACCTCAACTGATTTACCTGGTTATATGTGGAAAAAGCTAGGTGACCAGAAAGACAATAAAGATGAGTGTTATGGTATTCTCTCAGGTCACCATTTGACATACCTTATTTCACTCTTGAATCTCTGATCATGTGCTACCTCCTGTTATCATGTTAATCCTGTCCAATTAAAATTCTTATTAAGTATTATTCATTTTGACAAGAAACACTAAATTTCTGGATCAGAAGTCTTCTTTACATTTTTCTTTTTATGTTTTTTAAGATAGGGCTTTACTATGTAGCCCTGGCAGACCTGAAATTCACTATGTGTATCAGGCTAGTCTTGACCTTGCAGCGATCCTCCTTCCTGTGCTTCCTGAGTGCTGGCTGGGATACAGATCTGTGCTTTGCTGATAGGCTCAGAGACATTATGTGGACATGGTGGGCCTTCCTTACACATTGGGATCAATAGCTGCTTTCTTAAAGACTTACTTTTATTTTTTATTTTGTGTATGTGTGTATGCCTACATGAGTGCTGGTAACCACAGCCAGAAGAGCTTGTATTCCCCTGAAGCAAGTGTTATAGGTGGCTGGGAGCTGCCTAAGGTAGGTGCTGAGCACTGAACTCAGGTCATCTGTAAGAGAAGCAGTCTCTGTTAAACACTGAGCCATCTCCAGAACAAGTTCTAAGCCACCTCTGCCTGTACTGGATGCTTGCAATCATGGACAGAATCAGACCCAACTCATACATACTATGCTTTTCCTATAGTGAATACCTATAACAAAGTTTGATTTATAAACTAGACACAGTAAGGGACTAACAATTAACAATGCCAAAATAGAAAAATCAACATAAGATTCTGCAATAAAATTGCCATCACCACCATTTCTGCCCTTTGGTGCACAAAGGTTGACTGAACACAAGTACTTTTATGCAATGATAGTCAGTTTGTTCAACAAGAATGACACTAAATGATTAGTGGCCAAGTGACTCATATATAACAAATATGATGGTCAAAGGAATCATTTCTTTGATGTTTTATACAAATTCTCATCAAGGTCTGGCTTCCAACTTACTGTGTGGTTTGGCCTGCTTAGAGCATGTGACCTCCCCAGCTCTGTTTACTGAGTGTTGGGATTATGCCATGTGCCACCATATCTGGCCTCTGATTCTTAAATATAAAGGACATAGAAGTCTATGTCAATAGTTTGCTTTTCAAGCACTTGAAGGTTTCATTACAGGAGCCGAAAAAGGTGGCTCAATGGGTAAGAGCTTATTCTATAAGCATAATACTTGAGTTTGAATCATTTTGCCTGTGCCCCCAGAATTGGGTCATGGGGCAGACAGGTAGATCCTGAGGGCTCACTGGCCAGCCTGCATCACTGAAAACATGAATTCAGTGAAAGACCCTGTCTCAAGGCAAAATGAGGCAAAGTAGTAGATGTCTTATCTGGCTTCTGAATGCCCCCCACCAGGCTCATACACTTGAACGTATATGTGCACCCTATCCACTCCCAGACACTAAATCCCCCAAGGTTTCAATTCATTGTCTTTGCCTGTTTCTGACAAGAAGTTGGAACTAAACATTTGTTCTTTCACGTGTCATGTATATTTTACCTCTGATGCTTTATGTTGTAATGGGCTTGCATTGAGTTTCATTACAATGAGCTTTTATACTATTTATCCTGTTTAGAGTTAATCTCTCGGTGAAAATATCAGGTTTTCATAAAATTTGGAAAAATTTTAGCTATCATTTCCTGAAAAATTTTCAGCATCTCTCTCACTCTCTTTCTTTTATAAAATAATCACACTTAGACTGTTGTCTCCTGGGCATGAGACGCTCTGTGCCTTTCCCAGTTCCTTTGAATTATTGATAATATTTATGACTCTTTTAAATCTGCATTGATTCCAATATTTCTGTTATTGTTGTCTTCTGATTGCCCTTTTTTCCTCTCTTGGTTATGGATCACATTTACTTGATTCTTCAAAAGTCTAATGATTTTTGATTAGATGCTAAGTTTTGCAGATATCACAGTTGACCTTAATTATTTTTGTTTCTCCAAAGGGCACTTGACTGTTTTGCAGTTAAGTAAATTGTGGGTTAGCACGTGTTGCTGTTCAGATGTTAGGGTGGGTCTAAAGTAGCCTTTACTGGAGGGTGGATTTACCCCTTTAACTAGGCTGTGGTCCTGGGACCCCAAGTGACTGTTCCAAAGGTTCAACAATGCTTCTGGCTGGACAGAATTCGTCAACCTCCTACTCTTGTATAGTTCCTGAAAAATGATCAATTTATATTGATCAAGTAGTTGCTGGCTTAGTTGAATTTCTTTCTATAGATGTCCATTTGGCATTTGCAGTAGATCCTATGGGACTTTAAAACCTTTCCGTGAAAATTCTAGTTTTCTTAGTTTGTCCACTTTCTAAGCTAAGAACGTTGTTTTCTTACCTCTCTGGGATTATTATTTTACATTCCTTGAGTTTTCCCTTTCTGCTGGGGTCAGGAATGTGCTCCCAGGACTAACCTGACCATGTGTTTTCCTCTCCCATGCTGCCTGCTTTCACTATTTGAAGAAGTTGTTTTTTACTTATTTCTATTGATGGTGGGGGATAAGTTTGGTAGTTGTTATTACAAAAGGGTAAGGAGTGTTTGGGGATGAATAGTTTCCTCCTTAAAATAGATGTACAGCAACAGTTTGGATGACAGATGC
Organism: Mus musculus; assembly: GCF_000001635.26. Lineage (NCBI taxonomy): Eukaryota > Metazoa > Chordata > Mammalia > Rodentia > Muridae > Mus > Mus musculus. The sequence continues at coordinate 31,684,087 of NC_000071.6, forward strand.
CTCTGCACACAACAGCAACACGATATCATGTAGGCAGGGGGAGTCTGCAGGGCAGTGGCCCAAAGGGAAAAGAAATCCAGTTATGGAAAGTTCAACATGGAACAGTAATTATAAGATAACCTTTTAATCTCAGTCCAGAAGTAATTATCAGAATAATGGGGATAAGAAGGGCCTACTGATTTTACTCTTCTAAGGTGGTATGGAAGATCTGAATATTTAGTGTGCTGGGAGAGGCATGCAGCTCAAAATACTAACATACCTAAAAATAAAAAATACTCCCTAGTATCATTTTTTTTGGTGTGTGTGTACAGCATGTGCATGCATCTATGCCTGTGTGTGTGTGTGTGTGTGTGTGTGTGTGCATTATCTCCTCCCATTCCTTACTTTCACCCAAGAACAGTCCTGGAGAAATAATAGAAGCTCAAATACAGAGGTAGAGAATGGATCAATTTTGTAACTAGAAGCTTTAACAGGAAGAGAGCAAAGGAAATAAACATGCATTTGGGAGTTAGGAAGTAAGGATCTGACAGCTACAGATGGCAAAGGTTTCCACGAGGGTCCTATGCAGTATGAAGCTAGGAGGCAGAGAAAACAGAAAGGAGATTGGCGAGACACAAGAATCTCACAAAATGCAAAGTTAATGTTACTACTTCTAAATTCACTGAAAACAACAACATTTTACTTATATATAAAACAATTTGTATATATAACTTATATAACAATTTTCACATTGACACACACACATATGTGTGTATATATACGAGATCATATATATATATGATCTTATACAACCATATAAACGATGGTGACACTTTTAGGTATATCCTCAAAGAGTCAAGTCAGCTTTCTATCTGAGTATACATGCTTACTGATGTGCTATTTACAAGTGCCAAGTGAGGGTGTCATTAGGTGCCTGCCAGTAAAAGAATGGATTTATATAATGTGGTATATATACACAAAAAAGTTTTCCTCAACAGCAAAGAATGATATACCATCCTTAGGAAAGTTAGTGGGTCTGGGGATCATCACGTTGAGTAAAATAAGCCAATTTCACAAAGACAAGTAGCCTTAGTTGTTGTTGTTGTTGTTGTTTTTTTTTTTTTTTTAATGTAGAACTGGAGTGAGGGACATATAGGTAAAAGGAGACTATATGGATAGATGGGAGTTATACCCACGTATGCTAGGTACCTAGGAACAGATACTGTTAACAGATACTGAAACACAAGAGAGAGACAAATAACTAAAGAACCAATACTTTATTTTCTATTTTGCCAATTAATTATAGTAAAAATTTAAATTCCAAAATGACTTCTGTCACCATATTATAATTATCTGGGCTACATCTTCCTGCCATCTGCTGGTGTAGTTTAAAGCAATAAAAATGGATTTTAAATTTCATCCTTAACAAATATAATTAGAAGGATAAATCATGAGAAAAATAGTGTGTTTTAGAATTAATTATTAAATTTTCATTTACCTACTATTTCTGGTTTTGGGTGATCATGTTTTCCATTATTATAAGTAATTAACAACTGATTATATTATATTTGAAGTTAACCATATATTTGAAAGCAGGTTGAGTAGGCATTGTGAATAATCAAGAACTGATTACATTTAAATTAACACTAAATATTTGTAAAGCAGATTAGATGGGCATTATCATTACTTCTGTTTTAGGAGAAAAGGTTAAGAATTTGGTAAAGTTTTTGATTATCAAAAATCCCATAGTTGTCACAAGGGCTGAACTAAACCCAGGTCTTTGCTATTGTGCTTTGACAAATGAGCATTAAAAAAAATTGACCATTATAGTAGATATTCAGAAAATGAACATGTTAAGTAGCAACTACAATTGAACACCGAGAGAAACAGGCTCTATACTTACAAAAGCCTGTAGTTTACTCCACCTTACCACTCTTTGGCTTTATAAATTCATGTTTCACTACAAGAAGACTTACAGAGTTAACTAACCAGGTCCTCTGAGGGCTCTCAGAGACTGAACCACTAACCAAAAAGCATGCGTGGGCTGGACCAAGTCCCCCTACACATAAGTAGCCGATGTGCAGCTTGCTCTTCCTGTGATTCCCCTAACAATTGGAGGGGCTGTCTCTGACTCTGTTGCCTGCCTGTGGGCTGGGCTTCTAGTTGAGCTGCCTTGTCTGGCCTGAGTGGGAGAAGATAAGCTGCTTATCTTCTCCCACTGGGTGGTGGTGGTGGTGGTGGTGGTGGTGGTGGTGGTGGCTGGTACCCATGAGGGACCTCCCCTTCTCTCAGGAGAAGGGCAGGAGAATAAGGGGTGTGAGAGTGGGACTGGGAGGAGAGAGAGGGGCTGCAATCAAGATGTAAAGTTAATGTTAATGAAAATAAATAAATTCATGTCCCAGAGGGACTGACCACCTCCTTCTCATAATAGTGGCTTATTCCTAGAATTTTAAGTATATTTTAAATCTTTTTTGCACAGCCTATTGGCTATGCCTGGAAGTTCTTCCCCTTACATCTTGACTTTTGCTAAGACGCCCACATCCTTTAAACTGAGCTCATTATGGCCTCCCTCAGAAGTTGTAATGCAGCAGCAGTCTGGGTGGGCTAGGTACTGTGACTGTGGTCTCTAGTCATGGGTGAAGTTTCTTTCATGTCATGAGCCATCCTCATTTCTGTATCCGAACAGCTAAGACTGTTCCCATCTACACCCTGCCTCAACAAACTTCTGTTGAAGCAATAAATTAATTGCAGATGCTATTTTTGAATCCTATTATATAGGAAGTATTATACCAAATATTTTTTTATGACCATCAGTTCAAGTAATCATTACAAAAATGTCATGAAAAATTGTTTTCATCTCTTTTCAGTATAAGAAGAACTAGAATCAAAGGCATTGTAAAAACATCCGATGTTTGCTTAAAAGATGGCAAAGCTAGGATTTATTTGCATATTTAAATTTCTTTGAGACAGTGTCCCTCATGGTTAAGTAGGGTTAAAAGTCTTTATGTAGCCAAGTATGACCCTCAACTCTTGATTCTTCTGTCTCTTGGAGCAGTTTATGTAAAAATATCTGAAATGAATCTACATCATAACATAATAAATGTGGACTGATTATATTTGCTAGTACAAAGAGGAAAAAAAAACATAGTTACAAAAAACCTCCACAAATTCACAGAAGACTAAACTCTGGGTATATGTTATTATGGAACACATTTAATGGTTAAGCTAAAGGTTGGAAAAGATATACCAGGCAGATATTAATTACTGTAACTTTGGATAGTCTTATTAACATCAGCCAAACAAGAAAGAAAATAGCTTAGAGCTGAGCTAGAGAAGATAGCAATTCTAGACTGAATATACTAATAAAATAGCATCAAATACACATCTTATAAAATCAAAATAAGCATGGCTATAGTAGAAAGACAAACCTATCATATATAGTAATTTTAACATAATTTTTAAGTTTATAAAATTCTAGACACATGAAGTCACCCTGGACTGGTGAACTTGTATAAGACACCAGAGCAGGAGCCTGGATGGCTCTCGGTCAGTAGGACATCAGACTTTTAATCTGAGGGTCCAAGATTCAAGTCCCTGTTCAGGTTCTTTTGCTGGGCAGTGGTGGCACATGCTTTTAATCCCAGCATTTGGGAGGCAGAGGCAGGCAGAATTCTGAGTTCAAGGCCAGCCTAGTCTACAGGGTGAGTTCCAGAACAGCCAGGGCTACATAGAGAAACCCTGTCTTGAGAAAAAAAAAAAAAAAAGATACCACTGCTTCAGACCTTTGAAGCAAGAGCGAGGACGAGCAGGGAGCCCATTCCTTTGTGATTGATCCAGTTTTAGGTATTCGGTTATAGTATCAGGAATGAGTGAGGATGTGAGGTGCAAGCATGTATTCCTTTACTCCATCCATGTTCACTAAGTGGCTAGCTTGAGCAAGGTGCCGTGAAATCCCAAGTACAAACAGGGCACTTATTTTATTATTCTTATTTTAGATAATATATGCCATCTATTTTCCTTTGGTTTTAACAGAAAACCAAAGAAATACTTATCTTTGAAGACAGGAAACTGCACTTTACCTTTATCATTCATATTTGAGACATGCACATGTCTCACTATGTGTCTCTGGCTGATTTGGAAGTCACAGAGAACCTCTGTGTCTGCCTTCCAAGTGCTGGGATTAAAGGCATGCCCGATTGCTAGTTTTTGTTGTTTAACACTCTAACTTGCACCATACTTGACACTGACCTTGAACTTCTCTCTTTACCTGTCGTATGTTGGAATCTTTTAAGATACCACTTAAAAGCATGTACCATCCAAGCTAAGCTTAAACTTTAAAGCTAAGATTCTGTAAGATCTTTGGTTGAAAACTCAGGTAACTGAAAAACATATCTTTCTTTCTCACTTGAAAATGAAGACTCTTTAGGATACCCAAGATATAAGATACAACTTGCCAAACGCATGAAATTCAAGAAGAACGAAGACCAAAGTGTGGACACTCTACCCTTTCTTAGAAATGGGAACAAAACACCCATAGAAGGAGTTACAGAGACAAAATTTGGAGCTGTGACGAAAGGATGGACCATCTAGTGATTGCCATATGCAGGGATCCATCCCATAATCAGCTTCCAAATGCTGACACCATTGCATACACTAGCAAGATTTTGCTGAAAGGACCCAGATATAGCTGTCTCTTGTGAGACTATGCCGGGGCCTAGCAAACACAGAAGTGGATGCTCACAGTCAGCTATTGGATGGATCACAGGGCCCCTTATGAAGGAGCTAGAGAAATTACCTAAGGAGCTAAAGGGATCTGCAACCCTATAGGTGGAACAACAATATGAACTAACCAGTACCCCGGAGCTCTTGTCTCTAGCTGCATATGTGTCAAAAGATGGCCTAGTCGGTCATCACTGCAAAGAGAGGCCCATTGGACTTGCAAACTTTATATGCCCCAGAACAGGGGAACACCAGGGCCAAAAAGGGACAGTGGGTGGGTAGGGGATTGGGGGGGTGGGTATGGGGGACCTTTGGGATAGCATTGAAAATGTAAACGAGGAAAATACCTAATTAAAAAAAAAAAAGAAAATGAAGACTCTTAATCAGAATCCCTTCTCCCAATACACACACACACACACACACACACACACACACAGACACACAGACACACACACACACACAGACACACACACACACACAGACACACACAGACACACACACACACACACAGACACACACACACACACACACACAGAGACACACACACACACACACACGCACACACACACACAGACACACACACACAGACACACACATACACACACACACACACAGACACACACACACACACACACAGACACACACACAGACACACACACACACACACAGACACACACACAGACACACACACACACACACACAGACACACACACACACACAGACACACACACACACACGCGCGCGCACACACACACAGACACACACACACACACTTTAAGAGACTATTGTACAAATTACTTTGTGTAATATTACAGAATTGTATTTCAAGATATTTTTTCCAACCACAAAAGAAAAAGCCAGTACCTAAGATGTGATGTTTTTGGGAAACAAACCCCAAGCCAAAGTAAAACAATATATCCCAAACAAAAAAACCCCAGACCTAAAACAAAAACAAAACCCTCAAGTTTTATTTAGACAACAAGCCAACCACATACAAAGATAATTTGTAGTTGACTTTTGCAGCTGTGTAAGACACGCTTCAAGTCAAGCAAGTCACAGAATAACTGTGAAGTAAGGCAAAGACATTGAAAGTTTTAAATGCTCATATGGAAGTTTTGATGCTCCTCTGAATGCTCAAAGATGTTCTTACAAATTTGTCATGGCCTGTAATATAATTTAAAGAAAGTTTGTCCTCCCAGGCTGTAAAGGTGGAGATTAAGTATGATGAAGAATGGAAGGATTGTACTGGAGTCAGCTCAGCTCATTTTAGAATCCTCCATCGTTAGCACCTTTCTCCTTGTGTAAGGTTTCTCGGCTTCTAGAGAGCCTGTAGGTACTTGCTCCAGAGTCTGGATCATGCTTTACTAACTGCAGTATCCCAAGTGTCTAGCATATTTTCACTCTCTCTTTTTAAAAAAGATTTATTTATTTTTATTACTTTTATTTTTTTTTACAGTCCAGGCACTATCCACTCCTGGTCTGCTCTCCCACAGTTCCACATCCCATCTCTCCTCTCCTCTCCACACCCCTGCCAGGCCTCCCCACTCCCTAGGGCCTCAAGTCCCTTCAGGGTTAGGTGTGACTTCCCTCACTGAGGCCAGTTCAGGCAGTCCTCTGCTGTAGATGTTCCAGGGGCCTCGGACCAGCTACAGTAGGTGTTTTGCCTCCATGTATGTTTGACGGTGCTCAATCCCCTAGGACTGGAGCTACAGAGAGTTGTGAACTGCCAAGTGGGTGCTGGGAACTGAACATAGATACTCTAGAAAAGCAGCCAATGTTCTTAACCGCTGAACCATCTCTCCAGCCCCTCCACTCTCTCAATATTATATACAAATCATCAAAATACTGGAGCAAAATTCACTGGAGTTCACCTTTGTTCTCTCCAGAGCACAGAAGAGGTACAGGGACGATGCATCCTCCCTCCCCTCTTCCTCCTCTCTCCTTTTTGAGATAGGGTTTCATGCAGGCCTTGAACTCCCTCCCTGCATAGTTGAGGCTAGTCCTGAACTCCTGTCTCCTGCCTCCACCTCTCCAGGGCTGGGATCACAGGTGTGTGCCATCACACCCAGCTTAGCTCTTGTCAATTGGAATTTCCTTTTTAAAGCATCTCTTTTCACTGAAGGTATCAAAATTAGCCAATTTCTCATGATTTCTTTTGGCATGACAGAATACAAGTGACAGGAACATATTTAAAAATACTGATTTTAAAATATGACTTGCAACTTAAAGGCAAACTTTTAAAACTAAAAAAGTAGAAATTATGAAGAATGGCATTATATCTATATCCCTCAAATACTGGGAATTGTCAGATAATTTTGGACCAACATTTCTTTGATTTTTACTGAAAATGTGACCTAAAAGAGATTTTCCTATGTAAATATGGTAATATGCTGTAGTCCAACTCAGACTACAAGGCAGGCATCAAAAGGAAATTTCTGTTAGCTTTTTCCTTACTTTCCCTGAACCCTTTTACTAGGCTTGATGTTACAGCACCAGGAGGGCAGGGCAGGAGAGCATTGCTCTCTAAGTTTGTGTGCACCTAGCATATGGAGGGCAGATGAGGGCATCAGAGCCCCTGAACCTGGAGTCACAGACGGTGTGAGCCATTCAGTGTGGGTGCTGGGCACTAAACCTGGGTCCTCTGCAAGAACAAGTGCTCTTAATTGCTGATTAAAAAAAAAAAAAGATCTATTGTTATATGTAAATACCCTGGTGTATCTTCAGACGCACCAGAAGAGGGTGTCAGATCCCATTACAGATGGTTGAACCACCATGCGGTTGCTGGGATTTGAACTCAGACATTTGGAAGGACAGTCAGTGCTCTTAACCCCTGAGCCATCTGTCTAGCCCCAAGATTTTTCTTTTCTTTTCTTCTTCACTTTTCCAGTACCTACTAAAAGTCTTTTGAGAATTAAGCAATCATCTCCTGATTTGCTAAAGCTCAAAGTTACATGTTTGAGTGGTTTTTCTGACGCCACCCTTTCTCATTGGCAGCACATAAAAAGGTATCATAGGTGTTAGCTGACATCACAGTCAATTACTCTGGAAACGTGTATTAAACTTATCTTTTGGGGAGTTTTTGGGAGTGCACAGGCTGAAAGGGAGGCAGTGAATAAAATGTATCCCCGAATACCGAAGTGCTCTTGAGTTCAGAGCTCAGTGATCTCACCGTGTCTCAGAGCTTTAAATAGTACTTATACACCAATGACACATTTATAGATTTGTATCTCCAGACTGTACTTCTCTGAATGCCAAGCTCATATCTGCCCTTTTGACCTCTTCAATCTAATAGGTCAGATGCCTAATGGGTACTTCAACCCTCACACGTCAACCTTGAGCTCCTGATACAATCTTCTGCATCGCTGCAAGGATCAACCCCCCCTTGCAGTTGCAGTCACACAACTTGGAGTAATCTCTGGCCTGTTACCCTCAGCCAATCCATTTAGCTCCACTCCCTTCTGAATGAAAGCACAGACACCTGCGGCTCCTCACCTAGTGCTTCCAGGCTTACCTGGGTTACTGAGACCAACTCCAAATGTGTCTGATCTTGACTTTGTTTTCACTCTTGTCCTCAGTCTCCACGGACCCTACAACAGTCTGTCTATACGTCAGATTATGTCACTCTTCCACTAACAGATGGCTTTTTATCCATCCAGAGAATGATGCAGTGTTCTTTAAGACTCACGTGATCCCTGACTCTCAGCCTGTGTTTCTTCAAATACTGCAATCCTTCCTGTTCACTGTTCAGGGCCTTTACTCATGCCAGTCCTTTGCCTGGAGTGTTCTGCAGTCACGTATGTTCTTTAGTTAATGTATGGCTCACTTCTTTCCTACTTTAGGTATTTATGCAAAATTCCACTTCTCAGTGAGGCTTTCTTTGGCTAGGGATCTAAACTTAGTAATCCTACCCCCCTGTGTGATTTTCTTCTCTAGCATTTAACTTAGCATATCACATGATTTGCTTATTTTCATTGATACTGTCTCTCTGTAGCTTTACAAAGCAGAAATTTTTGTCTGTGTATCTTTTCTAACTAGGGCAGAAACTGATACATAGTGTAAATCCAATAAAAATGAGTTGAATGACCGAAAAGAACGGGTGATATACATGCTATAAAAAATAAGGACTTAAAGTATAATTAATGCAGATCTGTAAACTGAACATATAAAAAAGAATCATGTATTTTCATATCTTTCCTTAGACCAGATTTGATTTCTCTTTTCGTTGTAACATGAAACCGTTTTTAAAGACAGGGAGGGTTTCGTGTAGCACAGACTGGCTTTAAACTCCTTGTGTGGCTGAGGATGACCCTGCTGTCGGTTTTTTTTCTTTCTTTTTTTCTTTCTTTCTCCCATTTCCCAAGTGCTGGATTCCAGGCATGTGCCATCATGCTTGATACAACATGAAACCTCATGAAACTTTAGACAGGATAATGATAAACACAGATGGGCATTACAAAATGTCAGCTGGATGAATGAAGGAGTTTTAAGAATTATTACTACATGGAGCTTACTACACATAGAAAACTAAAATTAAAAAAAAGGCTCATTGATTGAATTATCAGTGTCTGGCACTCAGCAGTATATAAAGTGAGTTGGACTTGGATGCCTTCCAAAAAGGCTTAGTGAAGCATTTACTTCTAAAGTAATTCTATAGTACAGGCATGATGTCTAGGCTGGCTACATTAAATGCAGGAATACAATGAGAGTAATGGAGTAATGAAGATGCTACTTTTAGATTTGAAGATCTTTAGTTATTCTTTACCAGTGTCCAAGATAAACAGTGAATATACAGAGACTACAAATTTCCACATGGAATTTACACAAAAAGGCACTAGTATTGGTCTCTTAGAGAGAATGATAGGAAGGAAACAAAGTCTGGGCCTTCTGGGTTTCAGCCTTCATTTTGCCTTTGACTGGCTGTGTGATCAGAAGTGACCTGTTTAAGCTCTTGGTCACCTCATATGCAAATGTGAGTGAGGGTGGACTGAAAAGATCCAAAGGTTCCCTAAGTGATAGTGTAAGGTTATTTGATGCTGATATACAGTGTGAGTAAAATGCTCTTAAAAGATGCATACCGTAATCTCTCCAATTTAGAAATATCTTGTATACAGCAAAGGAGAACTTAGGTAGTGAATAGCCAATAAGATATAATAAGAGAAGGAGATTATCTTGAGTTATTTAGCTGGGATCAGTGTAATACAAGGGTTCTTATAGTGCACATGGAATGAGTTAGGCTGATGCTATGTGAGAAAGACTTAACCAACTACTGTTTGCTACTAAGATGAAGGGGACCTGACTAAAAAAGTAACAGAGAAGCTATAAACATTAAGAAAACATCTCCCAGAAAGGAACCTCACCTACTGACTCCTTGATTTTAGTTTAGTGATTACTAAGCAAGACTTATGACCTCCAGAGCTATAATAATATTAAGGCAATCAAATCTATGGCAAATTGTTTCAGCAGTAGTAGGAAACTAATATAACCATGACACATATTTTACAAACAAAGCCAGACCAATTTTATTCAGGGTTCTGAATAAAAACAAGGTATATATATAAAAAAACCCAAACAGATCATGAAAACTTTTTAAGAAAAATCTATGGAAATTAGTAGTCTAGGGAAGAGTTTTTAATTAGTGACTCATATGAAAAATATTAACTCAAATATTTTATAAGAAAATGACAAGGGAAATTAGGACATTTATCCATAATGTAAGTTTCTAGGCCCTGGCTTACTTATCTATAAACTGAGGGGCTAGGATTAATAGCCCGTAAAATTTCTCTACTTCTGAAATTTTAAAATTCTGACATCATAAAATTAGCCTTTGCCTCTGGGTATCCCTCATCCCCTGAAGTCTGAAGACTAACCACCTTAAGAGACATTAGGCTGTCTTTAGTGTGTGATGGTTAAGCTTCTCAGAAGGTGGTGGACTGAGCCCAGGACTTGGCCCATGCTGAACATGTACCTGACAACTGAGTAACAACCCCTAACTTTGTATGTTCTTGATGGAACTATTTCTAAAGTGAAATATTCTCCCTGTGTTTTAAAAAAAGATTTATTTTATATATGTGAGTATACTACGCTGTCGCTGTCTTCAGTCACAGCAGAAGAGGGCATCGAATCCCACTTCAGATGGTTGTGAGCCACCATGTGGTTGCTGGGAATTGAACTCAGAACCTCTGGAAGAGCAGTCAGTGCTCATCCATCTGCTCAGCCACCGCATTCCCTACTTTGATCTAAAACAAACACCACATTCTACCTTTTCTTCAAGAACTGCCACTGGGATTAAGTTAGTTAGGATGGACTGGAGACAGCCTACACACAGGGACTTATGGACAGGTTAGTCTGCAGCATTCCTTATCTGGGAGATCAGAATGACGAGACCCTTTGCATATGCTCGGCCTAGGGAGTGGCATGATTACAAGGTGGCCCTGTTGAAGTAGGTGTGTCACTGTGGGTGTGGGCTTTAAGACCCTTATCCTAGCTGCCTGGAAGTCAGTATTCTGCTAGCAGCCTTCAGAGGAAACTGTAGAACTCTCAGCACCTCCTGCACCATGCTGTCTGGATGCTGCCATGCTCCCTCCTTGATGATAATGGACTGAACCTCTGAACTGTAAGCCAGCCCCAAATAAATGTTGTCCTTTATAAGAGTTGCCTTGGTCATGGTGTCTGTTCACAGCAATAAAATCCTAATGAAGACAAAGGACTTTTCACACTTCCAAATGTGACCTGCCAAACTTAAATCTTTACTATCTGGAGCTTTACAGAAAGATGTGCTGACATCTTCCCCTAGAAAAATACACATAAGCCTCCTCACCAAAGGTCTCCAGCTATATTGTCTTCCAGTACAGAAAATCATGCCTGCCTCAGCGTAACTTAGGACAAGGTAGCAGCTCAAACATTTCTGAAAAAGGAAAATTTAGAATTTAGAGACAGACTTGGGGCTGTAAGCCTGTAATCCCAGCTACAGCAAGATAGCATGGTCAAGTGCCTAACTTACATGGTACAAGTTCAGCATGGGGAACTTAGTGAGATTCTGTCTCAAATAATAAAATTAAAAGCTATAAGTGTAGTTTAGTAGTAAAGTATTTACTAGCCATGCAACGGACCTGAGTTCAATATCTAGCACCACACACAAAATTATATAAACTTTAATTATTTGTAGCTCTTCTGTTATTGCTTCATTTAAAAAAATCATTTTTTTACTTTTAACTCTGTGTGTAGGAAAGCAATGCACTTGGAGGTGTGGGACCCTTTAGATGGGAGTTACAGGTGGTTTTTATCCAATGCTCTTAACTGTTGAGGCCATTTCTGTAGTCCCTACAACATATCAGGGTTTTTGTCAATTAACTTGCCTCTCCCAGTCTCCTTTTTCTTTCTTTCTTTTCTTTTTCTTTTTTTTTTTTTGTTTTTTTCGAGACAGGGTTTCTCTGTGTAGCCCTGGCTGTCCTGGAGCTTACTTTGTAGACCAGGCTGGCCTGGAACTCAGAAATCCGCCTGCCTCTGCCTCCCAAGTGCTGGGATTAAAGGCGTGCATCACCACGCCCGGCCCCAGTCTCCTTTTTAATTCCATCTTTTCTGTTGTGTTTGGTAATTTGAAAGCATAGACTTATTTATTCTATCTATCTATCTATCTATCTATCTATCTATTGTGTACACACTCATGCATCACATATGTAGTGTCCTTCCACCATACTGGGCTCCAGGAACTGAAGGGCATTAGGCTTTAGTCAAGCACCTTTACCTCATAGCCATCTTGATGAATCTGATAACAATTTATAATGTTTTAAGCAAGATTAAGTTAGATATATGAGGCCCCTGGAGCTGTTTTTAAAGTAGATATAGGTAGTTTGGTGAAAGGGTTTGGTTGTTTTGATTACCCCAAGGCCTTATTTCAAAGTTCTCTGCTATCTTTTGGAAAAATAGTTTAGGGACCGATGACACTAAGTTGCTGGGAAATATGGTTATTAACATAAACAGAATTATATGGCCTGAGTTTTTTGGAATACCTGAACTATTTTTTTTTCTACAATGTATATTGCTTATCTGCTTGGAAAGCTGTTTTCATAAAAACAGACGACAAAGCAGAAGGATCTTCCCTACAACCTCTCTGACCTAACTCAACTATTCTCATTTAGCACTATTTGGTCAGGTTTTTAGTGGCTGTAATTGTCATGTTTGTGTGTGTGTGTGTGTGTTTTAAATTTTGAATTCACACTTAGGTTCACCACAAAGGTTGGCCCATGGTTACATTTCCACATAAAAGTAAACTGTAAATATGGAACACTGCAGGAATGCCAACATGAGTGAAAAGGTGTTTGCCTCAGTGCCTTCTTTCACGTGTTCAATCCAGTAATACCCAGTTGGGTCTGGTGGACAAAACACTTCTTGTGCTCTCAACCCTGTGAAGTAGGTACATCATGTTCTCAGAGGTTAAAATGTCATGGGGCAGCCTGGCCAAGGAAACAGGTGCAGGTGTTTGGGGGCGCCCGTAGGTGGGGGTGTCTATCAAAGCTTTCATTCAGTCCCCCCACCCCCCATCCCTGTCCCTTCCTCTGTCATTGACCTCCACAAACTTGAATTCTGCCTTTTCACCTCAGAAGTCGTGCTTGGAAACCTGAAGCTTTCAGGAAAGTTCCAATGGTGGGTGCCCACCGATCCGAGGCCCGGGCATCCACAGTGTGGCTCGCCCTCCCGAGACCTTGCGCTGCGGCCCCGCACTAACCTGACCAGGTCGGTCATGCAGGAACCCACCACTACCACCGCTGCTGCCTCCTCCTCCTGCCAGGGCCTCCCGGGCTCCCCACACGCCGCCATTACTAATCCTGCTCAACCCTGACGCTGCCCTTTGCCCTTTGCCTGACCCCGTAACCAGGGACGCCGCCCCGTCCTCCTTAACGACGCGGGCGTTCCACCCGCCTGTGCCGGTCGCCCTCCCAAATGCCCGAAATCTCTCCGGCCTTTGGCTAGTCCTGATCCCTCTGGGACCGGTGTTCCTGCCCCGCCTCACAAGCACAGGGCCCGGCCGCCACGGCGAGAATGACAGAGCGCGCCAAGCACTAGGCCAGAGCTCCCGGGAACCTTCAGGCGCTACCCGGTCGCCTTCCTCAGCTTCCGGCTTCTCGGCGCGGGGACGCGCACGCCCGGCCGGCTCCGGAGAGGGCGGGACGTCCGGGGGAGCGCGCACGCATCCGGCCCGCGGTTCGCGCGCAGGTCGGTGCGTCGGTCGGGGGCGCGCTCGGGTAACCTGTACCCCGTCTAGTCGCCGGTTACTGATCGGACTTAAGTTCCAGGTACCTGGACCCGGGCTGGTGCGGGGAGGTTGGATCTCAGTCGCACAGGTGGCGCAGAGAGCCATGTTTGAGTATGGCCAGAGAGCTAGCCTCTTCAAGAGAAGGCCCGCGTTCCAAAGATGCCCCGCTCGCCCCACAGCACGCGGATTCCCTCAAGAGCCGCCCCCAAGATCTGAGGCTTCTCTTTCTCCACGTATCTCGTTCAGTCCTGGTTTCTGATGAAGCCCGCCTCTTTTTGCACTTGATGAGGGCATCATACAATTTGGGAGAAAGGGTTGGATCCCTTTAGATTCTCCTCAGAATGGGTGGACATTCTTTGGATCGGAACCAATTCGCTCTCCCCGCCCCTCCCTGATGTTGCCCAGTGGAGAAATTGCTCCCCCACAGTAACTTCCCTCGTGCGCCATATGACGTGGACGTGATGCAGCAGGAGGCCACCCCTTTCCGTTCCATGACGTCAACGGGGGCACATGTTTCCGTGTTTGTCATCCTCTCCTAATTGCGAGAGCCTAGATGGTGCTTTATACGTCTTTGTGTTCCCCAGACAGCCTGCCCACTAAAAGACCTCATGTGACCTTATCTTGCGGCAGCAGATTTTTTTATAAAAATTATATATTTGCATCTTCCGTCTGCAATACATCAAAATCAGGAAATACAAATTGCAAAACAAGCATTCAAGAGAGGCAGGTCACCAAAATTTCCTGCTTCTCTGGAATCAGTTATAATGGTGCCATATGTAAAGGAGAGGTGTGTGTTTCTAATCCATATCCCTGCATATTGTACCAAAGAATCATCTTTTTTTTTTTTTTTCTCTTCAAATTCCTGATTTTGGAGTCAGTATAGTTTTTTTTTTTTTTAACTTTCATTTGTTAGTGAAGTCACACTTACTGAAACATCTTGAAGCTGCACAAAACCTTGCACTGTCAAAAACTTGTATTATAGCTGCTGTTCTGGAGATAAAGACAGAAATCCATTCCCTCAGGTGTGATCCTAACGTCTTGACAGTTGCTGAAGTGGAATGGGTTTTCATAATCACTAGTGTGGTTTGGCGTCTGGAGAAGGTTGTTTCCTTTGGCATTTAATTAGTGAATCATTCAGGCTAGTACCAACACTGGATCAGCAGGAGCCTAGTTGGTGTCTAGCTGTAAAGCAATCATGTGTATAAATTCGTGACTTTGTCTTTATATTTACCGAAGTGTATGCTTTAAAAATTCACCTTGGTGCTTTCTTTAGTGGCCATTGTAATTAATGCTTGAGAAGAGGATAGGAATAGTGGAATTTGAGAGAGCTCTGGACCTGAATTTCAGTCCTTCTGTTTGTTCTTTATGTGACATTAAATAAGTAACTTGATTTGGCTGGTCTTTAGCTTTTGTATTTACAAAATGGAAACAGTATTCATTAAGAAACTGTGTGTGTGTGTGGGGGGGGAGTGGATGTTTGTGCAGAGAGGTGAGTAACAGAGATCATGTGTGAGGTGTTAGTTTGATTTCTCTTTCTTGGAGAAATTTGGTGTAAATTAGATACTCTGAGGAAAAAAACAAACCATGGAACAGTTTTTTTTTTTTTTTTTTTGTCATAAGATATCCTTCTGCTTGCTTCTCAGATGACTCTGTGTGTTTTGAATGTGAAGTAAATGAGCATCCCCCTCCAGGAACTGTGACATAGTGGGCAGACATCAGGCAGGACTGTGGAGTTTAGAAAAGTCTTCAAAGTGATAGTGTGGGTGAGCCTACTGTCCAGAAACAGTTACCCAAGTCACCTGGAATGTGGGAATTAGAAACATGCCTTATACCAGACTGTGAAGATGAATGGCAAGGCTGCATATGGAAGTGACTTATAAGTCATGCCATGCTATAAGATATATGTATTTTTATGATAGATACTATATATAGGAAAGGAGACATTTGCTCATGTTAGATGTATTAGAATGTATGGGGAGGCCAGCTCCCAAGAGTCAGAAGACAACCATGTAGAGACTAAAGTATACTGTGTAAAGCTTAAGCACCTCACAAATATTTCGGGGGGGGGCATCATGGTGTCACTGTGTGTGTGTGTGTGTGTGTGTGTGTAACTACAATGATAAAGCAAACATTCAGTTTAGCAGAGCTTATAAATTCTTATGTGGCACAGTGCTTAGAAACCAGAACAGCAGGTACTCATAATTGTACCTGGATGGGAATGAATTTGCTTTCATTGTGGGATTAATCTTTCAGATGGAGAGAGACAGTAGTCATTTGAATTGACTTATTCACCTCTAAAGCAGTAGCTTTCACCTATTAGGAGTTCGTGCACACTCTCCTGCAGCTCCGTGAACATCCAAATCACATACGTGTGATTTATTGCTTTTGTATTATCAAGTGTAAAGACTTCGCAGTGCCAGAAAATCAAAGACTGAAAAGATTCAATTTGTCTTTGTTGCTTAATATCTGGACACGCATAAATCTCTGCCCTATGTTTTTATAATTTAAGTGTCAAGTACCTTTATCCCCCAGATTTAGCTGTATTTAACCCCTATGATTTGTGTGCATGTGTGTACATGGTATGTCTGTGTATAGAGTATGCATATATATGTGTGTGTGTACATGATTTGGAGAGAGGATAGTGTTGAGTATCTTCCTCTATCGTCCTTGACCTTAGATTAGAGAGAGGGTCTCTCACTGACTTTGGGCTTCACGGTTTTGGCTAGACTGGTGAGCCCAGGGAATCTGCTGAGTTGAAACCTGCAGTGCTGGGGTTATAGATGTGTGCCACTAGGCTGGCTTTTTACATAGCTGCTGGGGTGGAAGTCATGCTTGCTCAGGCTTGCTCAGCAAGCACTTTACTCACTGAACTGTTTTCTCGGGGCCCTCACCTTATTAGATTTTGAGGGTCTATTATATCTTCTCCATTGATGAATTTTTCTTCAGTTTTGCTTCCCTCACTCATTTCTTTAGAGTTATTTTAAGATTAATTTGTTTATTGAATCTATTATTTGAAGCCATATTCTGAGCATGGGTTTTAGTTATGGGCCAGTCCAGTATCCATGGTCCTGGTCAATATTTAATAAAGCTTGCTTCAAATATGGTCTAGAAAAAATTCCATTATTTGAATTTACCACATTATTATTCAGTAACATTATTAAATGTTACTGAATACTAAGTGTATGTTAACTGCCTTTGTTAAATGTAAGAATTTCAAGTTATAGTCTTTGTTGGGGAGAGTTAATATAATCAGGTAATTATAATGCTCCATGGAAGGACTTATTAAGAAAGGTGTGTGGGCTGTAAATGCTTTCTTGTAAGTAACAGTTGGTTGTGTTTGCTTTAGAGTGCTGTATGTTATCCCTGATCAAGCTCTTTGTCCTTGTGGGGATACAGGTGGGGTCCCTGATTTAGTGGACTTGGTGATGTATGTTTTGTGTGTTGTGGTTGCAGGACTGTTAGTGAACCTTCTCCAGCTCAACTAGATTAGAAGAGGCAGTTGGAGCTTTGAGGAGACTGAGCTACTGTGGGGAGCGTCTTTGGAAAGGAGGAGGGAATTGTACTTTAAGGGTTCCTTTCATTCCCCAAAGGCATGGCATAGGCCATGCCCCGAGTCTCTGAGCTGCAGGGATCTGGCTCCTGGAAGACTAAGTGGTACTGAGTCATAAAGCATTTGCTTGTAGAAGAGACAATTCTGTGCACCGTGCTAACTTACAGGGAGCTTGTGCTAGCTATATTTCTTAAGTTTGTTTGGTAAATTGATCACCTTTCTTTCTTTCTACTTTCAGTGGTAACTCATAAATCAAGTTAAAATGTCTCCAGAAATTGCCTTGAACCGAATTTCTCCAATGCTCTCCCCATTCATATCAAGCGTGGTCCGAAATGGGAAGGTGGGACTGGATGCTACAAACTGTTTGAGAATTACGGACTTGAAGTCTGGGTATGTACAAGAACAAACTCAACTTTTATCTCACAAGAAACCTTTCTTAACAGATCCATGAAAAAGGGCCGTCACAGAAGCTTTCATTCAAGTCCTGCTCTTATCATCTGCCGATGTGTGCCTGTAGTGAGTGTAGTGCATGCGTGTGCGTGTGCGTGCTCGTGATTAAACTCAGGGCCTCACACATGCTAGACAAAACTTGATTACAGAGTCACATTCCAGTGCCAAATTCATTTGGTTTTGTTTAATTCTTGACATGTTTTGCTTCTTGTTTCACAAGAGCATGCGCCCACATGTGGGCGTTATGGGCACTTTATTTCTAATGGGAATGATAATATACTTTTTTCTGACTTACCTCTTTGTGACTAACATGCTACATGGGTTTTAGCATGCATGGTTTCCTTCTTTGGATTGCTTTCTTGTTTACTGTAATCTAACATACACTGTAAGAATTGGGTTTAGAGGTGCTGTGTCTGACATCATTTGGTGATCTCCCTTAATACAAAAATTACAGTAGCTAGCCGAAATGAGTCACAGTGGGGTTGAAGCATTCAGTCTCACACCTGGATATGTTGTGTTAAAAAATACAAGACAAAAAACCCCAAACAAACCAATAAAAAAAATAAAGCAAAAAGAAGTGATAAAACCTGCCTCATATTTCATTTGGAAATAAGATTAGATCTACAGAAAACATAGAAAAATACCATAGGACATTGCAGTAGCAATCTTGGTTGTCAATTGACGGACCTGGCAAGAGCGACCCTCCGTTGAGGAACTGTCCCTATCAGATTGGTCTGCTGGGCATTTTCATGAGTGCTAAATGATAGAGGAAGAGGCTTAGGCCATTGTGGGCGATGCCATCCTTGGCCGCGTGAGCATGGGCTGTATAAAAAAATGTAGCTGAGTAGTAACATGGGGAAGCAAGCCAGAAATCAACATTTCTTCAATATCTGTGTCAGCTCTTACCTCTGGGTTCCTGGTGGGTTCCTGCCCCAGCTTCTCCCACTGAAGGGAGACCTGTGAGGTGTAATATAATGAGCCTTCCCTTACAAGTTGTTTTTGGTCAGTGTTTTATCACAGCATCACAGAAGCAAAGTAGGACAGAAATTAATATTGTTTTGACATTATTACTCATTCTATACTTCTTGAGATTTGCCGTCTTCCTCTTTCATGGGCAAGAGTAATCCAGAATGCAAATTTTGCTTAGTCATTAAGTGCCCTCAGTTTCCCCAGCCTGCCCTTAGTTTTTCTTGACTGACTGACCTTGGCATCTAAAGATTATTGACTAGCTATTTTGTGATGTCTCTCTCTATGAGGTTGTTAGATGCCTTCCTCTCATTCGGATAAGAACTATATCCCCTCCTCGAAGAGCACTAGAGCTGTGTTGTTCCACCTCAGAGCATCCAATGGATGGCTGTATGATGCTCATATGTTTTTTTGTATGATCCTCTTGCCTTAGCCTCTTGAGTAGCTGGGATGACAGACACCATACCTACTCAGCCATGCAGTCAGGAGGTGAGACCTCAACACCACAGTTGGCACCTGTGGCTGCCATGTTAGGCACATTCTATGCATTTTCAACATATGATCATTCCAATTTTTGATAAGTTTATTGGGGTGTAACCCGTTTGTAAGTTAGGGAGCAAATATCTGTTTTTGTTTGTTGCTCATTTGTTCCTGGATTTTGTCTTTGGGAGGTCTGTCAAGTGGCTTTGTGACCTTTTGACATATTGGCACTATTTTTTTTTCTCAACTAGAAATGTTGCTTTGTGTGTGTGTGTGTGTGTGTGTGTGTGTGTGTGTGTAAGAGCAAGCAAACAAGGCTTTTCTGAGAAGTGGAGTAACAGCAGCATAGAGGGGACTAAGAGATGGGTGGCCTAAGATGGTGCATTCTTGTCTCTCTCTTAGTTATCCTTGTTAGACTCTCTTACCTTTACATTTTTTCTATAGTGTATTTATCTTTTGTCTGTGTGTGTGAACATGCATGTGCCACAGTGCACCTGCGGATATCGGAGGAGCCAGTTCTCCCCTTCGCCACGTGCATCCCGAGGATGCCCTCGGGTCATCAGGCTTGCATGGCAAATGCCTCTTTTTACCTGCTGAGCCTTTGCACTGACCGGCATTTCTCTTTTAGAGCACAGTGCTCAGGGTTATGGGTTGTGATTGAGAGCCATAATGTCTGTTTACTGCTTCATGTAGGGCATAGTATACACAGGAAGTACCATCTGAGGAGACTGTGTGGAAGGTGCTAGTTATCCATATTTTACTGATAGACTGAATAGATAGGCAAGAACCAGATCAAAGCAAGATTTTTTTAAAAAAATGTGGCAATTCATCTTTATTTCCCTTATGGACCTTCGAGGTTTCTGTATCAGTTATGTCATGTGTGCTTCTAAGCTCTACTGTTAGGCCTTCCGCCTCTTAAGGACAGAGAACTTACTCATACTCTTCTGTGAGTTTACCTCCCATGCACATGTAATAAATCAGGGCTGAGTGAGTGGGTGAATGGGATAGGTGTTTCACAGACAAGTTAACTTAGTTTGAGGATCAGAGCAGTTTTGTTCTTGTGGCTTTTTATTGTCGATGACATATTGTTTGAATTCTATTATACTTGATATTCCCTTACAATTAAACTGATACTTTTGAAATTATAGCAAAAATATATTATAGGATCAGGTTTAGTCTTTAAAATAATTCATATTTATTTATATATTTCTAGATTTATTTATTTCATTTTATGAGTATGAGTGTTTTGCCTACATGTATGTACGGCACCATGCATGCTTGGTGTCTGCGGTAGTCAGAAGGTGTTGGATCCCTGCACCTGGACTTAACATGTTTGGGAACCATGTTGTGGTGCTGGGAATGGATCCTGGTTTCTCTGTGAGAACAAGTGCTCTTAACCACTGAGCCGTCTCTCCAGCCCCAGATTTATTCTTTTGGGTAAAATATATACAGAGACTCAAAGGGGCTGCAGTTTATGACAGTGACCTTTCCGAGGGTTTATTTCTGCTGTTTGGTAATTTGATCACAGGCTTGTGCTATCTGCAGGATGTTGCGTTCTGTCAGTTGTAGTAAGTTTTGTAATCTCGATGCTGAGTGTCTGATGGGCACTCTGTAGGATGCCTGGCAAGTGCAATGGGAGTGGGGAGGCAGAGCAGCACACTGCAGCCTGAGGCAGCTGAGCCTTAACATCTTTTTTTGGCATATTGCGTGACTCAACCTCACTGGCACATGGCTGCTTTGGGGCATCTGCTGTGACATCTCATCCACCCACAGCTACCTGTTGCATTTTTGGGTCCACGTTCTAAATTTTGTTACTTAGTTAAAAATAGATATTCAGTGTAAGTACTTTGATTACTAAAGAGTGTAATTTTAAAAGATGAGTGGTGCGCGTTCTTATGATTGAGCTCAGTTGAGCTATGTCTGTCTCTAGCTTTCTTTCTTAGTCTGTCTGGAAAGAAGTGCTGTTCTGGGAGGCAACAGATTAATTTTAAAGATGGTAGTTTTAGTACTTTAGTATGGAGATGGAGATGTTCACTTAGCTCTTCATAGTGCCTTTTTTTTATTAGATATTTTCTTCATTTACATTTCAAATGCTATCCCAAAAGTCCCCTATTCCCTCCCCATGTCCTGCTCCCCTACCCACTCACTCCCACTTCGTGGCCCTGGCGTTCCCCTGTACTGGGGCATATAAAGTTTGCTAGACCAAGGGGCCTATCTTCCCAAAAATGGCCGACTAGGCCATCTTCTGCTACATATGCAGCTAGAGACACGAGCTCTGGGGGTACTGGTTAGTTCATATTGTTGTTCCACCTATAGGGTTGCAGACCCCTTCAGCTCTTGGTTACTTTCTCTAGCTCCTCCATTGGGGGCCCCGTGTTCCATCCTATAGATGACTGTGAGCAACCACTTCTGTGTTTGCCAGGCACTGGCAAAGCCTCACAGGAGACAGCTATATCAGGATCCTTTCGGCAAAATCTTGCTGGCATATGCAATAGTGTCTGCGTTTGGTGGCTGATTATGAGATGGACCCCCAGGTGGGGCAGTCTCTGGATGGTCCATCCTTTCGTCTTAGCTCCAAACTTTGTCATTGCAACCCCTTCCATGGATATTTTATTCCTTATTCTGGGGAGGAATGAAGTATCCATGCGTTGGTCCTCCTTGATTTTCTTGTGTTTTGGAAGTTGTATCTTGGGTATTCTTGGGCTAATATCTACTTAACAGTGAGTGCGTATCAAGTGACTTCTTTTGTGATTGGGTTACCTCACTCAGGACCTGATTCTAGGCTTTCTCGATTCCTATCACCCTCAGTGTCTTGTGTCATTTGATACTGCTGTATTCATTATAGCCTTAAAAGATGCTGTTTTAGTAGAGAAAATTCTCCTTCATCTACCCTTGTCTACTGCTTAAAAAAATTGTCCTGTTGAGTCATATATCCTATATATCCATCAGGTAACCTCCTATAATTCATTTAACAAAACCCTCTCTTTTTAATTTACCAAGAAAAAGAAATAAAGGAATGAAACTTAAGGGTTCTTTGGAGAGTCAGTTGTGTTGGATGGTGCTTTGCTGTGGCAAACAGGTGAAGGAACATTTTGTTAAAGAGGACACGGGTGTGAAAGACTAAGGCAGGCTTATGAAGGAACGTTTCCCTGAAGCAGACACAGGAAAGAGGATGTTCTGCTAAAGTAACCATGTGAAAGGACATGGGATGAAGGATTCTTTGCTAACAACACACATGTATTGGTCTGCCTTACACTGAATAGTTGAGCTCCATTTGTCAGGACTCCTTGGACTAGGGCTGATTGGATGCACATGCTGAGGCAAGGCCCGTGGAGGACATGTGATGTTTGGAGGGTATAAATAGGACTGGATGGAGAGAGAGCTTGGCTTGCTTATAGAGCTAGCTGTGTAACACTTTGCATCTTCACTGATCTTCCCTTCCCTGAGAGGGCACACCCAAGAACTCCTGATGCTCCTGCTGACTCGAGCTGAGGTTGAGGCCTGTTTTTCTCTGCTGGGTCGTGTCACAGCTGTTGCTAACCTGACTCTACCAAACTGGACAGCTGCTGTATATGTGAGGTGTTTGCAAGTGGATCAAGCTGCCACTGCTGACTTCTGAACGTATCTGCCAGTTTCCAAACAACACAGATGGGACTTGCTCCAAAGAACCTTTCTAAACAGATCCACTTTCCCCGATCCTTTCTTTTCCACTACTTCTGGTGGGTGGTGGGCTACAGGGGAGGTTAAACTGTTTTAGAACCATCATTAAAAATAGGATTTGAAAAAGTTAAAGTTACAAAGGAGGAGTGACTTGGTGAGGGATTGATTGAGAACTGATGTCCAGGGAATCTTTGAGATGACATTTAATTGGGCCCTGAAACATGAATAATTTAGTGTGACTCGGGGGGGGGGGCATTATTATAGTGATCCAGCATGGCCTGTGTTTTACATAGAAAGAAACAAAGGCAGCTTGAAGACACAAGAGCAAACCTTTAGAAGAAATAGAAGAAAACAAGAAGTGCAGTGACTACAGTGACTGCCTAAGAGCAACTCTAAGAGGAAAGGAGTGCCTACACACCGTCACCTCAGCATCCTACTCTCCTTCTACACACCGTCACCTCAGCATCCTACTCTCCTTCTACACACCGTCACCTCAGCATCCTACTCTCCTTCTACACACCATCACCTCTGCATCCTATTATTGATTATTATTGCCCTTCTGTGATATGAGCTGTATTTACCAAGGCTTCACAAACAGAACACACTGAAGAGTGTCTGCATATTTAAAAAAAACAAGCTTTAACTGAAAGACATTGAAAAGGAAGGAGGAACACAGGCATTACATTGTGTGATTTGTTATATTTGGTAAGGTACAAAGAGTTTTGCAGATTAATCAGAAAAAGACAAATACCCCACGTGCTTTTCTCTCACACACATACACAATTAAGATAAATGACTAAATAAGCACCATGCCTATCTATTAAATTAATAATCAATTTTACAAAACTTATGAATAACAAAATTAAGAATGTGGAAGAATTGGCAGCTTTGCATACTGCTATTAGAAGAGCAACTTTATAATACATTTCTGAAATGTATGTGTGAATGTCTATTAATATGTAACATACTACTGTATTAAGAATATCGAAAGCCTTAAAGTGTGCATACTGTTTGGTCTACAAATTGGAATTTTGCTGATGAATAAAAAGGCATGCATCCATATGGGTTTTATTTTATAACCTACAGAAAGACCTCCAGATAATAAGTGTAGCAATCACCCAATAAAAAGGCTCGACTGTTGCCCTGTAGCATTGTACTGAAACTCATCCATGCTCAAAGACCTTAAACATGCATGTTCCTTAATAAATATGGACTGTCAATAGCCAAGAACTCGGAAGAAAGCCATGCACGTGAGAATGGAAAGACAACAGAAAAATTTTAGCAAAATTAATATCCTTACAGAAATAAGACAGGACTCTTTCTTTATGATTTTATGACAGTATGTATGTTGGGTACTCCAAAATTACAGATTGAAACCTCCAAACTTCAAAAGAAAATCATTTGTAATTTAGACTTCTGTACTTTCCTCCAAATTATTGCTCAAGTTTAAAACAAGAATAAAAACACATTTAGATCTTCAAGAACTCTACAATTTTACTTCCTCCCCCCCCCCCTGTGTTAGATGCTATAACCTCTAATAAAGCAAAAGAACAGAATAAAAGACTAAGATATGATACTCGATGTGGGGGGAGGGGGGAAGGCAAAAAGACTGGGCATGGTGGCGCACGCCTTTAATCCCAGCACTCAGGAGGCAGAGCCAGGAGGATTTCTGAGTTCGAGGCCAGCCTGGTCTACAAAGTGAGTCCCAGGACAGCCAGAGCTATACAGAGAAACCCTGTCAAAAAAAAAAAAAAAAAAAGGCAAAGAGAAGGCCCAGGATAAAAGCAATATGGTAGAAATGGAAATAAATCTAGATTGAAACAATTCTTCCACTGGTCATGTCTCATTTCAATAAAGGACATGAAATCACTCACACTAAAGAGTAGGCGGCCACACTTGACCCCTCAGATCCACATTCAAT
This sequence comes from Mus musculus, assembly GCF_000001635.26. Taxonomy (NCBI): domain Eukaryota; kingdom Metazoa; phylum Chordata; class Mammalia; order Rodentia; family Muridae; genus Mus; species Mus musculus. Next base: position 31,709,065 of record NC_000071.6, read on the forward strand.
GTCCTTGTTATTTCACCTTTACATAGCTTGTCAACCTAATCTCTCTGCCTCCACTGTCACCACAACATTCTAAGTTTTACAGTCTCTTGCCCAGTCTATTGTACTAACTAGTATACCATACTGCGAACAAGACAGTTTCCATACAAGGCATATGTTAAACATAGTGAGATCATTTTCCACTACTTAAAAACCTTTAGTCAGTTATCCTTTGAATATAACCTTGCTTTGTCTTTGGTCAAGAGCTACTCTTAACCAATTGGAAACTTTTTTTTTTTCTTTTCAAGACAGGGTTTTAATCTGTATAGTCTTTCTGTCCTGGAAATTGCTCTGTAGACCAGGCTAACCTCTAACTAAGAGATCCACCTGCCTCTGTTTCTCAAGTGTTGGAAGTAAAGGCTTTTGCCACCACTGCCTGGCATCTTTTGAAGGTTTTTAAGAAAAAAAATTTATGTGTTTGTGAGTTTGAGTGTTTGTATGTGCATCATGTGTGTACAGGGAGAGGCCAGAAGAGGGCGTCAGGTCCCCTGGAACTGGAGTTACAGTCTGATGTCAGTGTTTGAAACTTAACCCCAAGTCATCTGCAAGAGCATTGTGCATTCTTCACTGCTGAGCCATTTCTCCAGCCATTTCCTTAATTCTTTAGTATGAGATTCTCTGTGAGTTGAATTTTGCTAGTAGACTATGAGAAAGTGACACTTGACCTCTTGAGTCCTGGCCTTAAGAGCCTTGCAGTTGTATTTTTTGGGATATCATGATTGACATCTTCATGGTCTTTTGAGAGAATGACCTGTTAATTCCAGCTATGCTTACCCCATAGCTCATCTTCAGCCAAAGCCTCTGGAGATAGTGTGAGCATGCAGACTGCGGGAGGGTCTTTTACCAAGAATGGCAGGTATACAGGGTGCACTGTTGATCTCTGCTGGTGTGGGCCCTGGGTGTGGCCATAGATATTACGGAGTAGGAGTTCATCTAGAGTTCACTGTGCTAGCTAGGTTCCACAGATGGTGGGACACTTGAGAGTGTGATGCTGATATTTTGCTGGTTTTGCTGAGTGCCCTTTAGGAAGACATCTGCGGGTGTGTTTAGCTGGACGGAAGGTGGCCTCTGCACTTCTCATGCACTGCATTTCCCTTAGATCTTCACCCCTTGCTATCTAACTCTCCTCTGATGATAATCACATGGTAGAGTAATACATGTAATTTTAATTAAGCCATTTATAAACTTTTAATACTTAAGGAGCTGCCATAGCCAGGAATGGTATACTTTTGTAAGCCCAACGCTAAGGGAGGCAGGAGGATCCCAAGTTCAAGGTCTGGCATGGCACAGAGCGCTCAAGGTCAGCATGGGGAGTTCAGTCCAATCAAATTTCAGATTAAGAAATAATAAGAGGGCTGTGAGATAGTTCAGTGGTCAGATACAGTTAAACAAAACCCCAAATAAAACAAGTGCCTTTCCTATCACTTGTGGTTTTTAATTTATATTTTGTCCTTAGGATTTTAAGTGGTAGCTATTGGCCTTGAGCCAGCAGACCTGAAATCACTTACTTGGGAACTTTTGACATTCCAGAATCTGGAGTAGTCAAGCCTTGATAAACGTGGCTTGGGATTTTATGTAGAGTAAATCTTGGGCTTTTCATGTCCTTCAATGGCTTCATTTCAGGGTGATTTAAAAATATTTTGTGTGGAGGTTGGGATGGGGAAAAGGACGAAGGGCAGTAAGTAGTTTAATGTGGAAGAAAAGAGTTCAAGAGAGTCTAGTCAAGGCCCGACTCACATGTTCAAGGTAATGATAAAAGCATACTGCTGTTGCCCTTTTGCCGTTTGTATATCCAATCTGTACAATTTAAAAATACCCATTTTTATCTTATGTATTTGGCTGTATCTGTGGAAAGTGCACATGTCTATGCCTGATGCACATGGGGCTCAGAGGAGGGTGTCAGGTCCCTTGGAACTGGAGTTACAGGTGGTTGTCATCCTCCACGTGGTCCCCAGCAAGAGCAGAAAGTGCTCTTAATCACTGGGACATTTCTCCAGCTCTTTATTCTTCATGTAGGCACACATACAGTTCTGTGCCTTCCTCCGTGTCTGTGTGGGGTTGTCAGCTAGAAGAGGTCATCTGATCTCCCATATCTGGAGTAACCAGTGGTTGTGAGCCAGCAGAGGTGGGTGCTGAGAACCAAACGTAGGTCTCCTGTAAGAGCTATATATGCTCTTAACCACGGAGGTGCCCCTGCAGGCCCATTCTGAACTATTTTAAGACAATACTTGATAAATAATTTTTATTTTGTTTGCCTCTGTGATTAGAAGATAGGTGAGAGCCTTTTGATTGGTTCATGTTTATAGGGAAATGACTGTGTTTTAAGGCTCCAACTTAGTTATTCTATGCTCTCACTTTATTTGTATAGAAAGGTGGAATACCATCTATCTCTCTATCTATTTATTATGTATGCCTGTGGTGGTCAAAGGACAACTTGCAGGATTCTCCTTTCACCATGTAGGTCATGAGTTTTGAACTTAGGTTGTTAGGCTTGGTGGCAAGTGCCTTTACCTACTCGGCCATCTTACTGGCCCTAGATTAGCTCTCCATTTTAGTTTCCAAGTTGCTTGGATAATCTTGATTTTTATGCCATGCTGCCTGAAGAATGATTTTATAACCTTCCCTTTCAGGGACACATTTCCTGAGTAATTTGGTTATCTTTCTCATGGCATGTCATGAAAATGAAATTTATCCTAGTGACCTTGCTGCTCTTGACTTTTTGTTTTCTGAAAAGGTTTTTATCTCAACTTTTACTCATCAATTTATGGAAAGCAAGTCTTGAATCAATTTGACATTTTGGAGGCCATTTTCATCTTTTAAATCCTCAATGATTTTTTTTTTCATCTCTGGACTTTTAGATGTTTTAATTTAAAAGTATTATTTTTAGTGGTTCACTTAATTATTAAAATACAGGTACAGTTTGATCCTTGTACAACCTCTTAATGTGGGAAAAATATATGTAACATAAAATCTGTTGTTTTATAATGTATAGTCCACCCAAATGTGAAGGTGGTGTACTTGTGGCCAGCCCTTTTTAAGGTTTGCAAACTCAAGTACCCATGAGAAAGTAACTCCCTGGTCTTCCCTTCACTCAACCAGTGACAAATGGCATTTACTTTGTCTCTATGAGTTTAACTATTTTAGGTAGTAAGTAAGTAGAGTCATAGAGTTATTTATCTTTTTGTGAATAGCTTATTTCACTTTGCATGGTATATTCAAGGTTAATCCATATTGTAGTATGTGTCAGAAATTTTTTCCATTTTAATGTTGAGTAGTATTTCTCTCTCTCTCTCTCTTTCTGTGGTGTGTTTCTGCAACTTCACGTGTATATATCATATTGTGTACTTTTTCCAGTGATGTCTATTGTACGCATTTCTTGGCTGCTGTGAACAGTGATGCTGTTGGTAAAGATGTCCAACTCTCTAAGCTTGTTTTCTAGGACTTGCTGGATTGTACAGCAATTCTGTGCTTAGTTTTACCGACTCACCATATAATTTTGTATAATATGGTCTGTAGAAAGGTAACTTGGGACACTATTTTACAATATTGATAATATCATTTGATGCACAAAATTCTTACCTTGTTGAAATCCAAGGTACTTAGTATATATTCTTCACTTTGTTAAGTTGACTTTTGTGAAGTTGAACTCTCTTCTCTAGCCTCCTTCACCTGTAATTTTTTCTTTAAAGGTTAGAAAAGGGTCTGGGGAAATGGCTTACTTGGTAAAGTGCTTGCCACACAAATCATGAAATGCAAGTGTGGATTCCCTAGCACACACATAAAATCCAGGAGTGGGAGCACACATCTGTAACCCCAGAGCTAGCAGGCAGGCATTTGGGGAGCAGAGATAGGCAGATCTCTGGAACTTATTGACAAGTCAGCCTAGCCAAATTGTTGAGCTTCAGGTTCTGCAAGAGACCCTGTCTCAAAAAAACAAGGTAGAGAGTCACAGAGGAAGACCTGTGACATTGACCTCTGGCCTTCATGTGTGCATGTGGGCACATGAACGGGAACATGCACACCCACTCATGCATTAACCTACTTGAATACACACACACACACACACACACACACACACACACACACACACCTAGAAGAAACTGTATTGAAATTGGGCCTTTCCTAGTACTGCCTTCCCTTCCATTCCTCAGTGCACCTGCTTCCTCCAGAGTAAAAACCTTTTAATGGAGAGTTAGTGATTATATTGTTATGATTATGGAGGTAGGGTATATGATTAGCTCATGCCAAGTTATTGGTTAACTCAAGCAGGGCTAGATCTAGCAGTAAGGACAATGGTATAAGCTGCTGTGAATAATGCTGTCTTTGTAATAGGAATGCTTTGATGGCTATAGTGTAATCTTTACATAGTAGTCTTTCCTTATCTGAAGTTTCGCTTTCTGTAGTTTCAGTTATTTGCAGCCACCCACGATCCAAAAATACTAGTATTTCTTGAAACTCTAAATAGAAAGCAGCCTTGTTCACATGGCTTTTATGATTGTGTATAGTTACAGTTGTTCCATCTCATTCTTGGTCATGGTTAGTTTCTTACAGTCTCTACTTTGTAAACTGAACTTCTGTAGGAAAAAACCCCCAGTATCCATAGACTTTAATAGTGTTGGGTTATTGCTGAAGGCACCACACACATTGATTACTGGACATGGAGAAATAAAGTTTGTACTGACCACGAAGCTTCCTTCCTGCTGGCTTAGCTTTCATGGTACTAGAAGGTTCTGTGTAGGCTGCTGGGGGAAAATCAGCAGCAGCCTAAGCCTTGAACACTGAGCTGCAGTGATGCCTGGAGTGGCAGGATATGCCTGTGGGTACAGTAGTGGCTTGGTTATTCTGGGGCTGCACTTTCTGATGGGGTTAAGGCCCTCTCCATGAGCATGAGAGGAAGTGCATGCCTGGTACTGTAATCTTGCCAAGGACCTGGGTCTGGTGGGGGGTTCACCTTCCCCAGGGGTGAGCCCATTAGTGCTGTTCTCCTAAGTGGACGTGGTATTTACTGCTCTCACCTCTACCTCTATAGATAATAGAGTACAGCTCTCAGGATCCAGCAGAGAGGCGTCTTTGCAGCACGTGGTGGTTAACATCGAAACTCAACACTGGTCAAAGTGCAGAGAGTGTTAGTGGAGGACTCAGTCACAAACGGAATATCTGTGTTTCCCTCCCTCTAAAAGGAGAAAGGTGATTAGAGCCAGAAGTCAGGGAGGGCCAGAGCAAAACAGTATTGTCTGGACATGGGAGGGCCTCTGTGCTTAGGAACTTACAATAGCTGTGGTTACTTGTATAAGATCAGCAAGACATTAAGCCGACGAATATTCTAGCGTGGAGAGGAAACAGCTCTTGAGCCTTTCTTTTCTAACTAAGGAACTATTGACATGGTGGCTTCTGGGTGTGAGATAGTCAGTTTCCTTTAAGGATGTGGCCCTTGGTGAGCCAACCATGCTTCAGTGGATGGCTTCATACCTGTGACTATATGGATGGCACAATTTATACTCAGTGGACTTAAATGAAGATGACGGGAAGTTGGGAGTAGGGTCAAGGGGTTGAGGGGATAGGGAGAAGAGCAGGAAGTGAATATGATCAAAAGAACATTTTATAAAATTCTCAAAGAACGAAAAAATATTATATTAAAGCTTCAGATAACAATAAAAAAATGATGCTGAGGGTTTCCACTGGGATGTGTGGGATGTGTATGCCTTGGATTGCATCCTCAGGATGAGTTCTAGTTACTTCTTTCATTTCGTCTCCTGCCTTCCTGCCTGATTGCCTTCTTGTGGGAATGTTGAGAGAATTTCATTATGTAGCCCAGGTTGGTTCCAGACTCACACAAACCGTGCTGTTTTAGTCTCTTGAGAGCTAGTATTACAGGTGTGAGCCATCGTACCTGCTGTTAGTGTTGTTTTTATTGAAGACTTTTAGCCCCCCCGGGGACGATGCCTGTTTTGTTTTACACTGCACACCTTTAACTGGCACAAAGTAGTTACTCAGTAAGTAGTTGTTGATGCTCTTGGAAACTGTGTTCTGATTGCAATAACTTCATACCAACGACTTGTATGTACTGTCCAGGTTTCCAAAGACTCAAGCTAAAATACTGTTGATTGTATCTGAATGCCAAGAAGGCAGAGCCAGTCTATAGAATAAAAGACAGAATAATTGTGTCTTTGTAGAAAAGTTCTCTCTTATATATGTGTAAGTGTATATGTTTTCATATGTATGTCTGAGTGCACGGAGAAAGCTTATTAAGAAAGATACATATTAAGTTTCATCACAGTAGTTAAGTCTAGAAAGGAAGAGAGGGGGTAATTGGAGTTTCATTTTTATTATATATTTTTTTACAGTGAAAACATTTTTTTGTATAGTTTGTAGAGCAAAAATGAGTATGTTTAAAACAAGCATATTCTGCTGTGGGAATTAAAAGACAGTAGAAGAGGAAGTTTTGGGTAGAAGAAATAGTCTAGGGGAGTCCTGAAGCTCAAAGGAAAGCCTTTGGCATTGGACACCGGGAGTCCATACAGGAACACACACTTTATGTTAAAGGAATGATGAGCTGTGAGGAACACCCATGGCAAGAACATTAATTTTACTATGAGTTGGCAGCAGATGCTGACCAAGGCCAGCAGTGAGCGCTCAGTTGTTAGTGACTGTGGTTTTTTCCATGAAGAGAATTTAGTGCTATGAGTAGCATAAATCTCTTTTCCTTAGGCTGATTTTTGCTCCCAGTAAATCTCTGTAGAATCTTAATCCCCCTCTTTAAAACATTTAAACACAGGAGGACGTAAGTCTCCAAGAGGTTATGAAACTCTTTGAAGGTTACTTAGCTGATAAGTGGTCGAGGCCTGGACTGGAGCCCAGGTCTTCTCTACCAAATGCCATGTCCTTTTTTTCCAAGAAAAAATTGGCCAAGAAATCACTAATGTGATGCACTGTTGACTGTTTTTCACCATCTCCATTTAGGAGGCCTGTATTGGTATGGACACTTAAAGAAAACCTAGTAACTGGTTAAAATTCAAATAGGATGACTTCAGAGTGGGCTGGGGAGCTGGCTCAGTGCTCCCCACTGAGGAACCGGCCATCAAACCCGAGGGCCTGAGTTTACCCACCTGATGAAAGGAGAGATCTGACCCCCTCAAGTGGTCCTCTGACCACATGCCCCGCTAAAGGAAATGTAAAAAAGAAATGTCCCAGAAAAAGTAGCTGGCTAAAAAAAAGTTTTTTAGGCAACAGTTTACTGCATTTGGGCTAAATCTGAGCAATGGGTAATTTGACAAAAATTTGTAGATGTCTAAACATTAAGCAGTATTGGGCAAGGAATTGAGTTTTATTGTTGGAACTAAGGGAGAAATCAAATAAGTTTATGTATGCTGTTGTTTACATTTTGATCTTAATTACCAGTTTTCATTATACAACTTTCTAAATAGAAAGCATAAAAGATATTGCAAGTATTAGCTAAAGGTATGATATAGGTATTATTAGCATTGCAGAATTATTTCTTATAACATAACATTATGGTACCTGGTTTGGGGGTAATGGTTTATCAGTACCATGATGTCAGAACATAGCACTGCATATTTTATTTTCCTTAGTATATTTTTCTGAGATAAAAAAATACCTTTTGGACTTATCATTGTTAAGTTTTAAAAAATGTTTTATATATATGCATATATAAATATATATTTGTACATACTTCTATAATAAAGTAAAGAAATTTGTAAATTAGGAAAGTTGTATAGTGCAGGTGGAAAATTGTAAGTCTAGACAGATTATCGGAACTGAAGGGATAATAGGTTTCAAGCATGAGTTCCAGGTGCCACAGGCTGTTACTTTATGATTGTTGTTATTTTTAATCTTGGGGCCAGACCATATCCTGGCATGTAGAGGGGAGGTCCCATCCTATTCTATACTATCTTTAGAATTCTTTTGGTGACTTATAGTCCCATGAATGATGCCAGTGTACATACTGTAAGGTTGGGTGACTCTTCAAATAGGGTCAGCAACTAGTGATTGGCTTCTCACTGGGAGCGAAGGTGTTGTATGTGCTAGAAGGGGAGCTGTGTTCGTGGTCTGTCAGTCAGAGAATCCGGTGATACGTCTTAGGTGGTGGACTGTACTGATGTGGCTGTCAGCTTAGCAGAACCCAAAGAACACTGGGAAATACTGGAATTGTGTTTGTGGCTTTTGTGAGAAAGCCAGATGAATCAAGGCGGGGGACATCAAAGACAAGCAGGTCTTCTTCATATCCTGCAGCCTTCAGCATTTAAAGAATCATCCGTGAATGTTTCTCAGAAGGGTCTTTGATAAAAGAGCAGGGTTGAAAAAAAAATCCAGTTTCTTACTGATCCTTCTGTAGTTTATCCTAAAGATGAATTACGAGGAAAACAAATGAACTCATGGACTGCCTACCCAGCTCGTCCAACTCCTTTCTTTATTCGAGCTGTCAGCTGGAACGTTGTTTTGCACATTGCCTTGCAGCTCCGCCATGCTTACCCGAGTTCAGTGGACTCGGAACAGTTTCTGGACCAGAGCTGCTCTGTGCGCCCAGTTTGAGCAGTACTCTGTTAGAAAGACTTTGCCTTCTGACAGTCCACATATTGTCCATTTTAGAATTTTATCCTAGGATAGAGACAGAATTAGATAATGCAGATATTAGAATAGAGACAAAACTGGATAATGCAGTTAATTTTAAACAAACATGGTGGATAAGTAGGAAGACTTCTCAGAATTTCAGTTATTTGGAGAAGTGAAAACACAGGAGAGCATCAGTATTCTGCGTCCTTGGATTGTGCTAAGAATATGGTTCTTGTTGTGTTTGTTTGTGTGCAGATCCAGTCTTGCTGCAGCCAGCTTGGCCTCAAGCTTGCTATGTGGTAGAGATGACCTTTGAACTCTTTAAAATTTACATTTTTTGTATTTTGTGTGTCTGGGTGTTTTGCCTGCATGATTGTACACCATGCATGTGTCTGATGCTGAAGGAGGCCAGAAGAGAGTGTCAGATCCCTTGCAGTTGGAGTCACAGGCAGTTATGAGCCACCCCGTGGGCACTGGAAATCAAAGCCTGGTTCTCTGCAAAAGCAGCCAGTGTTCTTAACCACCGAGCAATCTTTCCAGCCCCTGACCTTTGAACTCTTGATCTTCTGCCTTCTATTTTCCCAAGTACTGGCTTTTGAGTAAAGAGAGTATTTTCAATCTAGTCTTTGAGCAACATTGTATTGAACTGCCTTGAATTGTATTCATTCAGATTTCCTTTTTATAAGAATATCATAAAGATAAATTGCACACTTAGCAGAAGGAGGGCCCCAGATTTGGGCCATCCTGGGTTACCAAAGCCAGTCCTGTCTCAAAAAACATCCCCCAAATAGGAGTAAAAGCACTAAAAGCATATGTAGAGCACTTGGTACGTGTGAGGCACTGTGGAAATAATGAGCATAAATAAAGCATGTAGCCTGAAAAATAGTAACAGAAGCAGATCAAAGCTTTGGAGTTTTGTTCCCTCAAAAGCGAGTTCCCAGAGCATGCCACAGTAAATATTCTCCATAGAGAAACACTTGCCCATGAAGACAGGAATTCTAATAGAGTATGTATATGATGCAAAAGACAAAGCTCCAGAGTTTAAAAGTTGGGAAGGGCATCCACTAAGGGAAGATGGATATTCTAGGTGAGGAGAATAATCTAAAATGGTTATAAGAATATTTTTATTGAAAATGGTTCATTATAAATATTTTTACACAATTACACTGTGTATTAAATGCAGACAAAGCACATATAAGCTAACTCTAGCCTTTATAATATTTATATGTGCAAGAGTTACCAGCAGTTGCTCTGTGACATTTGTGTGGCTTGTTTAAGGTGTTCTTGTGAGTGTGTACTGTCTACTTCCAGCTTGATCTGGGAAGTACTTCTACAGTCTTTGTCTGGCGTGTGCCCGGAGGGTTGCTTCAGATAGAACCTCAGCCATACAGTGAACTGTCTTCTGGGTCCTGCTTCAGGACAATTGCAGGGAGGTGTTCTATAGTCCCTTCTTGACCAGATCCAACTCAGTCCCAGAGGCCATTTTCTTAGAGCCCTCCTTGATTACACCAGCTGAAAACAATGTCTCTGCTCTCTTAAATCTAATTGTGTTTATATTCTTTAACCACTAATTTGGCAATTAATCATGTTAATTGCTTTGTGCCTTGTATCTATTATTGTCTTGACTTGTTATTTAAATTGCGTCTTGACTTTCGTAGTGTGATGTTTTTCTTCTGATTATAGTGCAGGATTCTTGAAAAGAGACGCCTTTCTATAACTCTGAGAAAGGTGATCTCCAAATTGTTTGTTCCAAGGGCTATGACCCAGACTTTATAGTGGGTAATTTATTAACAACTGAAGTTTCTTTCTCAGAGTTCTGGAGGCTGGGAAGTCTAAGGTCAGAATGCCACCAGAGTTAGTATCTCTTGAATGTCCATTCTTCAGAGATGGTGCTCTCTGTGCATCCTCTCATGACATAGGGCGAAGGAACAAGCAGGCTTTATCCAGCCTCTTTAATAAAGGAACTAATCTCATCCACAGTGACTTAGTTAGCTACTGTCTCTTAATATCAACACCTTGGGGGATTAGATTTTATTATATGAATTTTTGGAACTATATAAGCATTCAGATGATAGCATAGTCCAAACAACTTGGTTATAAATCTTAATACATGGATTTTATTTAATTATAAAATATATGTGTAGATTATAAATCACACAAAATCTGGATTAAAATGGAAAATAAAATAAGCAATACTTAAAATTTATATTATTTGTAATAGGGTATTTTCACCAAGCATACTTGGCAATGAAATCTAAAAAAATTATGGGGATACTAATGGTACTTACCTAGAATTTTCTTTTTTTCTTAAAATTTTTATTATTTAAATGAATTTTATACATCAAATATATTAATAATATTGTGTATTTTGAAAATAAAATAATACATAAAAATTTGTTCAACTTTTATGTTCATATCCTTCCATATGCTAAAAATATCATTAATGAATATTTAATACTATCCATAACTGAGGATCCTGTATCTAATGTTGAATACTAAGTTGTTTCAAAACGTGCAAAATATTCTTTGGGAATTAAGCATAGTAAAAGAGCATAAAATATTAAAAATGAGTCATTAAGAAATATATTCAAAAGTCCTTATATGATACCATCTGACACAGTGAGAGAGTATTTAAAATTCATTATATATCTGTGTATATTGTCTAACTATAAGCTTACTTAACAAAGATTATCAGTGTTTCTAGAAGAGAAATTATTTTATCAGTAAGTATATTTTTAAAATTTCAAAGTAGCAAAAGCTCTTTGAAGTTAAACTTTAAGGAAATGCTAATTTCAAGCACAGTGAGAAAAATTATCAATAATATTTCCATGATGATTGCAGAACATGATTTTAATATTTTCAATTGTTAATAATTTAACAAAGAGAATAATTATTTTAAGATATATTTCATTGTTATATCTCCCTTTTCATTTCTGATTTTATTAATTTGAATACTGTTTCTGTGCCCTCTGGTTAGTTTGGCTAAGAGTTTATCTATCTTGTTGATTTTCTCAAAGAACCAGCTCCTGGTTTTGTTGAGTATTTATATAGTTCTTTTTGTTTCTATTTGGTTGATTTCAGCCCTGAGTTTGATTCTTTCCCGCTGTGTACTCCTCTTGGGTGTTTTTGCTTCTTTTGTTCTAGAGCTTTTAGGTGTGTTGTCAAGCTGCTAGTGTAAGCTCTCTCCAGCATTTTCTTTTTGGAGGCACTCAGAGCGATGAGTTTTCCTCTTACCACTGCTTTCATTGTGTCCCATAACTTTTGGTATAATGTGTTTTCATTTTCATTAAATTCTAAAAAGCTTTTAATTTTTTTCTTTTTTTCTTCCTTGATCAAGTTATCATTGAGTAGAGCGTTGTTCAACTTCCATATGTATGTGGGATTTTCATTGTTTTGTTGGTATTGAAGACCAGCCTTAGTCCATGGTGCTCTGATGGGGTGCATGGGATTATTTCAATCTTCTTGCATCTGTTGAGGCCTGTTTTGTGACTGATTATATGGTCAGTTTTAGAGAAGGTACCATGAGGTGCTGAGAAGAAGGTATATTCTTTTGCTCTAGGATAATACGTTCTATAAATATCTGTTAAATCCATTTGTTTCATAACTTCTGTAAGTTTCACTGTGTCTCTGTTTAGTTTCTGTTTCCAGGATCTGTCCATTGATGAGAGTAGGGTGTTGAAGCCTCCACTATTATTGTATGGGATAAGATGTGTGCTTTGAGCTTTAGTAAAGTTTCTTTTATAAATGTGGGTGCCCTTGCATTTGGGGCATAGGTGTTCAGAATTGAGAGTTCATCTTGGTAGATTTTTTTTCTTTGACCAGTATGAACTGTCTTTCCTTATCCTTTTTGATAACTTTTGGTTGAAAATCATTTTTTTTTTTTTTTTTGATATTAGAATGGCTGCTCCAGCTTGTTTCTTGGGACCATTTGAATGGAAAATTGTTTTCCAACCTTTTGCTCTGAGTTAGTGTCTGTCTTTGTCACTAAGGTGCATTTCCTGTGTACAGCAAAATGCTGGGTCCTGTTTACGTATCCAGTCTGTTAGTCTATGTCTTTTTATTGGGGGAATTGAGTCCATTGATGTTAAGAGATATTAAGGAAAAGTGATTGTACTTCCTGTTATTTTTATTGTTAGAGGTGGAATCATGTTTGTGTGACTATCTTCTTTTGGGTTTGTTGTAAGATTACTTTCTTGCTTTTTTCTAGGGCGTAATTTCCATCCTTGTGTTAGTGTTTTCCATTAATTATCCTTTGTAGGGGCTGGATTTATGGAAATATATTGTGTAAATTTGGTTTTGTCAAGGAATATCTTGTTTTCTCTGTCTATAGTAATTGAGAGTTTTGCTGGGTATAGTAGCATAGGCTGGCATTTGCGTTCTCTTAGGGTCTGTGTGACATCTACCCAGGATCTTCTAGCTTTCATAGTCTCTGGTGGGAAGTCTGGTGTAATTCTGATAGGTCTATCTCTTTTTGTTACTTGACCTTTTCCCCTTACTAATTTTAATAGTCTTTCTTTGTTTAGTGCATTTGGTGTTTTGATTATTATGTGTCAGGAGGAATTTCTTTAATGGTCCAGTCTATTTGGAGTTCTGTAGGCTTATTTATTGTATGTTCATGGGCATCTCTTTCTTTAGGTTAGGGAAGTTTTCTTCTATAATTTTGTTGAAGATATTTACTGGCCCTTTAAGTTGACAATCTTCACTCTTTTCTATACCTTTTATCCTTAGGTTTTGTCTTCTCATTGTGTCCTTGATTTTCTGGATGTTTTTGGTTAGTAGCTTTTTGCATTTTCTTTGACTGTTATGACAATGTTTTCTATGGTATCTTCTGTACCTGAGATTCTCTCTTCTATCTCTTGTATTCTGTTGGTGATCTATGACTCCTGGTCTCTTTGTTAGGCTTTCTATTTCTAGGTTCGTCTCGCTTTGTGATTTCTTTATTGTTTTATTTCCATTTTTAGGTCTTGGATGGTTTTGTTCATTTCCTTTGCCTGCTTGATTGTGTTTTCCTGTAATTCTTTAAGGGATTTTCCTCTTTAAGGGCTTCTAGCTGTGTTCTGTATTTCTTTAAGGGAGTTGTTTATGTCCTTCTTAAAGTCTTCTATCATAATCATGAGAAGTGATTTTATATCCAAATCTTGTTTTCATGGTGTGATGGAGTTTCCAGGACTTACTACGGGGGGTTGGGGAAATTGGGTTCTGATGATGTCAAGTAATCTTGGTTTCTATTGCTTATGTTCTTATTCTTGCCTCCCACCATCTGATTATCTCTAGTGCTACCTGCCTTAGTTATATCTAACTGGAGCCTGTCCTTCCTGTGATCCTGGTTGTGTCACAAGTCCTCAGAGTTCAGGTGTTTCTGTGATCCTGTGATTCTGGGGTCCTGTGATCCTGAGATCCTGGGTGTGTCAGAGCTTCTGGGAGTCAAGCTGCCTCTGGGACTCAGATCTTAGTGTGACCAAGCTCCTGGGATCCTGGGATCCTTTGATTCTGTGATTCTGGGCGTGTTAAAGCACCTTGGAGTGGAGCTTCTTCTGCGTGTTGTGAGACTGGTTGCAGAGTTAGTGCCCAAGGTCTGCTCTGGGTACCTCTAATCCTATGATCCTGGGTGTGTGAGGGCATCTGGGAGTGGAGCTTTCTCTGGCTGTTGGGGGGACTGACTGCGGAGTTCTATCTCTAGCATTTTCTATACCTGCTTGTCATATGGTGTTCAACAAATGGTTCACAAATTTCTTGTGAACTTTCTAGTTCCATGTGAGTTAAAAAGAGTTCTATTGCAGAGGAATGAAATACACAAGAACATTGTTTCAAAATGATTTATTATCATTGAAAATGAAAATATGAACTTATGTGTGTGTGAGGTTGTTGTGCTAATCCAGTGACTATAGAAAATCCAGTGCAAGGGAGTTAGACAGACATGTGAAATGTATTTACATTCAGTAGATACTGAAATATGGCCATCTTGAACATCTAAGTCAAGAAGTAAGATGTTGAGCTCAGTGGGTAGGGGACTTACTTGAAAGCCTGAGGGCCTGAGTCTGGATTCCAGCACCCAGGAAAAGGTTGGGTGCCACTTCACATGTGCCTGTAACTCCAGTGTCTTGTGTGATTGGTTGGACAGAGAAAGATCACTGAGGTTTATGATCACAGCTTAGTTCCAGGTAAAACAAGAGACCCTGTCTCAAAGGAATAAGTTGGACACTGATAGAGCAGGACAGTGGATGCTCTCCTCTGGCCTCTCTACTCCCATGCTTACACACCACACACTACTTAGACCCCCCCCCACACCCCAACACACTCCACCTTCACCTACCCTTACCCCCCTCACATATATCATACACACACACATACTCACCTCACACCCAAAGCATACATACATACTACTCACTTACACACAAACACCCCCCCCCACATAACCACACATACCACACTCTTACACACACCACTTACACATACCACCACACATATACCACACAAACACCACATATAACCACACACACATACATACACACACACCATATGTAACAACATACACACCACACTATTACACCCACCCCACTGAAGTGGAAACTTAAGGGTTCTTGGGGAAGTTGGTTGGATGGTGCTTTGCTGGGGCAAACATGTGAAGGAATATTTCATTAAAGTGGTCACAGGTGTGAAAGACTAAGGCAGACTGTGAAGGAACGTTTCACTGAAGCAGACACAGGAGAGAGGATGCTCTGCTAAAGCAAGCACGTGAAAAGACATGTGATCAGAGAATCTTTGTTTGGTCTGTCTTACACTGAGTAGTTGAGCTGCATTTGTGGGGACTCCAAAGAGAGAAATGAATAAAAAAACTTCTGGTGGTGTGTTCCGTGGACTTGGGCTGATTGGCAGAATGATGTCAGCTGAGACAGATGCATATGCTGAGGAAAGACCCGTCTGCAGACAGTGATGGAGGCTGAGCTTGACTGGCTTATAGAGCTAGCTGTACAACACCTGCGAGTCTTGTGTCTTCCCTGTTTCCCTGAGAGAGGCACAGCCCAGAACTTCTGGCGCCCCTCCAGGTCCCTTGTGCTGACTCAAGCTGAGGCTGAGGCATGACTGTCGCTGCTAGGTATTGTCATTGCTGCTGATTTGTGTTTGCTATCCTGACACTACCAAAATGGACGTCTGGTGTATGTGTGAAGTGTTTGCTAGTGGATCAAGCTGCTGCTGCCTGCTGACCTGAACTGAACTGCCAATTTCCAGACAACACAGATGGGAGTTGCTCCAAAGAACTTTTCTAAAAAGGTCTGCTTCCCCTTCCCTTCCCACTCCCACCCTATATCCTTTTTTCTCCACGATCTCTAGTGGGTAGTGGACTGCAAGGGAAGCTAAAGCATTTAAGAACCATCAGTAAAAAACACACCACACATAACATAACCACCCCCCCATACCCCTCCCCGCACACAGTGTCAGCATCCTAGAAGTCTTCTGTGCGTTCCTTCCCACTTGCCTTTTATTCTTTCCCATAGTTAAACCATTTTGGTTTTCATCATAAATACTTTTGTCAGTCAGCACACAGATGTTACTTTTTATGATTTTGACTTTTACATAATAGAACCATATAGTATACATTCTTTTATTCAGTGAAAGTAATGTTTTTTATAGCTATATAATTTTTTTCATTATTTCTTAACTTATTTATCTATCCTTTAGCCAATAGACATCTTGTATTGTGTTTGGAATTGCGTTTAAATTGTTCCATTTGGGACTATTTAAAGAATGCTCCTGACATTTTCTCTCATTGAGTCTTTTACTATAAACATGATTCCTCTGTCTTATTCTCCTTTTTATACAGTAATAGGTTTCTGAATAAAGATCTTACACACCTTTTGTGATAAATAAATCTATACTTGATCGTTTTATATTTATTTACTTTTGTGCTGTGCTGGGGATTAACCCCACGCCACTGCACACACTAGGTGGACATTTTACCCTATGTGCTACTATTTTTAGTGGGATCTTCGTAGAAGTTTGATTCATGATTATTGATGGTGTAAATAAATATCGTTGATTTTTTTCCCCTAGGTCTTTGCCACTCAACTTTGCTCAGCTTGTATGTTAACTCCAGGAGTGCACCTGAAGACCTAAAAGCATTTTACATGCAGATATTATCTCCAAACAATAAAGTGTGACTTTTCTTTTCCAGCCTTTGGCCTCTCTTTCCCCCATGTCTTTCTGTCTCCCTCGTACAATGGAGAATGACATTATGGAGGGCAGACGTCTGTGTCTCCTTCTCAGAGGAGGCGAGTAGTTTGCTATTAAGTTTGAGGCTAGTGTAGATTTGTCTTTTTGTAGGGGCCTCTTTATGATATGAAGTTCTTCCTTTCATTTGTGGTTTACAGAGACTTTTGACAATTGTGGGTATCTGATTTTATCACCTGCTCTGTCATTGGTTACTCACCTTCCTCTTACCATGCTAGCAGTGAAGTCCCTGACACAGTAAAGAGGACTAGCAGTCAGGGAGCTTAGCATCTTTCTGGAGACACTAAAGGACTTTTCCTTTGTCTTAGTTTAGGTTTCTCTTGCTTCAAAGAAACTCCATGGCCAAACAGCAGGTTGGGGAGGAAAGGGTTTATTCAGCTTACACTTCCAGGTTGTTGTTTCATCACCAGAGGAAGTCAGGACAGGAACTCAAACAGGGCAGGAACCTGGAGGTAGGAGCTGATCAGAGGCCATGGAAGGGTGCAGCATTCTGACTTGTTTACCATGGCTTGCTCAGCCTGCTTTCTTATAGAGCTCAGGACCAACAGCAGAGGGATGGCATAATGTACTGGGTTCTCCTCATCAATCAGTAATTGAGAAAATGCCTACAGCTGGATCTTACGGAGGCATTTCCTCAAGGGACGCTCCTTTCTCTCTGTAGACTCAGAGGTCGTGTCAAGTTGACATAAAACCCATAGAACCACCCACTACACTCTTTCTTGTTATCTTTTTTGTTTGTTTGCTTTTGTTTTTGAGACAGTCCGGGCTGTCCTGGAACTCAATATGTATATCAGGCTGGCCTTGAATTTACAGAGACAGAGATCCAACCTCCTCTGCTTCTGAGTGCTAGGATTAAAGGTCTGTGCCACCATGTACTCCCTTGTTATAGATTAAGAGTAGTATTTGAGCCCAAAATTCCTACTAGAATCACATTGTAATTTAAATTAAATTTGTCAGAGGAATACTAACCAATATTCTAAGGTAGAATTGAAATCTATCTTTTATTAATGGATATACTACATAGAAGTTGGGAATAACAGTTGAAGCCACGTGAACTGATAATATGTTTTCTTGACTATTTTAATTTTGTGATTTTTAAAAAAACATTCTTGGATGATTCAACTATTTTGGTAATGGTTATTTGGTATTCTATTCTAGGAATTAAACAC
The DNA here is from genome assembly GCF_000001635.26 of Mus musculus. Taxonomy (NCBI): domain Eukaryota; kingdom Metazoa; phylum Chordata; class Mammalia; order Rodentia; family Muridae; genus Mus; species Mus musculus. The sequence goes on from NC_000071.6 coordinate 31,727,070, forward strand.
ATCATTTTCTAGTAGATTCTAGAAATAGTTTTTAGATTTTAGTGATACAGAGAGATACATGTGATATATCAAAATCATGTTTTCAAGCAGATCGTCCCATCTCCCTGGAGAACAGTGTAAAAGATTGCTATACAATAATCTTGCTGCTTTCTTTTGTTATAATCGATGTATTTCCTTTGAAGGGGAGTAATACTTCGCCTTGCTTGGTTTGATTTAATTGGCTGTATGGGCAGTAATTGCATTAAAGGCCTGAGTCCAATGGTTTGATTGCCTTTGCATTTTGCAGATAATTTAGGTAGATGTTAAGATGTCAGTCAGTCTGGATGACTTGACCATTTGGAAACCAATTTAGTTTGAGTAAAGTTGTTGATGCCCGCTTTAATGCAGAAAAAAAAAAAAACCCTTTCATTCTATAAAGTGAATATGTGGTGAATATCAATTACTCATGCATCATGTGACTCAAGTTATTTACAAGGCAATTATTGGTCTTGAGCCTATTCTATTTCACTGTCACCTGTTACTTGAGGTTGCCAAAGCTGAAGGCTTCCGTCTTAACGGATGTTCCGTGTTGTTGGTGCAGCACAAACGTCATTATCAGGAAAACAGGAAGCTATGTAGGGAACATGCCAAATGGTGAATTAATAGTCAGGGTAAAGGAAGCTGACGCACTTTCAGGGAAGGAACCCTGAATTCATCTACTTGGTTCTTTTTAGGTGGCTGAAAAACAGAAATGGCAAACTCACTACTTTTTTCAGCCCATATTGAGTTAAGTAGGTTTAGCCTTAAGCCTGAAAGCATGGTTTCTTGTATTTTGCATTGTCTTAAAAATGTTGATGTTATAAAGACTGTGAGATGTTTGCATGGAACTTGATTAATATACATTAGTGTTTGGCTGACTAAAGTCTTGTAAAATTGACCATTTTCTATGTTTATATAGAAAACTTACTGATTTGAATCATATGTCAATAACTAGGAGTAGATAATTTAAAGAGGAAACAAAAATGACTTTTTACTACTTTTTGGATACTCATGAATAGCCTGCTAAATGAATTAAGAGTATCGGCAGTGCAGGTCCCAAGAATCAAGTATCAAGGACATCCTTTTCTTCTATGTCATTGGTTGATGTGTGCACAGACAGTTCTTATACATATTTATAAATGATCTCCATTAATGCACATTATAGAACTTTCTATTATTAATTATTTGGTTAGCATACAGAGTAGTGGATTTTGTTGTAATACTGTCATACATATATATATATTTTAAGTGAAAAGTTCCATCTGTGTACGTGTATGGGTGCACACATCTGTATATTTGTGGGTGCAAGCATGCCACACTGCATGTGGAAGTTACAGGACAACCTTCAAGAGTTGGATTTCTCCTTGTCTATGTTCAGTCAGGCTGGCAGGCTTTGTGACGAGTGCCTTCCCCTCTCTGCTATCTTGTCAGCCCTCATACATGTGTGGTATTACTCTTGGTTCTCATCTCCCTTTCTCTCACTCTCCTTGACAGGATGGCACATCCATTCAGCAAAGCACTCTCTTTCTCTCTCTCTGAGAGACAGGATCTCTCTGTGTGTAGTTCTGGCTGTTCCAGAACTTCAAACTCAACAGAATTCCACCTGTCTCTGACTCCCAAATACTCAGATTAAAGACTGGCTCATTCAGCAAGCCCTTATCTGTGTATACGCTGCTTAGAGTGCCCACTTATTATACACCGTGCCTTTCCTGTACACAATTTTTATTCCCGGTGGCCTCGCTGGGTATCCATGAGACCAGCATGCTTCAGTGACAAGTTTTGAGTTGTGATTAATTGTATGCACTAAAGTTTCCTCTGTGCTAGGTGCCTGGCACTATACTCGACATACTCCTTTTCTCTTTAAAATGTGCATAACAGTTATCAGTACCAAAGTCTTACAACTGGATTGAGAAAACAAGCCACAGTTTGAAAACTGATACATAACAACTTTAGAAGTTATGTAAGGGGAGGGTACATGAAGCTTATGCTGAACATTTTTTAGTGTAAATTGTTAAATGCAGAAGTTTCCATAATAAAGTGTTAGTAGAACAAACTACTTTTGATGCTATCAAGAATTCCTATTTGAGGGCTGGTGGATGTTTCAGTAGGTAATGGCTTGACAGGAGTTTAGTCCCTGTGGCTCACATGGTAGAAGAAAGATTTGACTCACAGTTTGTCCTCTGACTTTACACGTGTGTCATGGCATGGCTGAGAGCCTGTGCATGGCTGCACATACAATAGAACAACGTAATTATATGTAAAAATTGCATTCTCAGTTGATATTCTTACTTTTGGATTTGTAGAATTGGTCTATCTTGGTTTTCCCATGTTAAACTTCAAAACGGCACATTTTCAGTTTTTGAAGATGATTTAAAATGGGTAAAAGATACATTCTTACAGCATTGGTCTTTATCCCAAACCACTCTTCCTTTTGCCACAGCTGGCTTTAGTGCATTGTCTGCTTCATTAATTTTAATTTAGAAAAGTTTTACTGAGCATTGTTCTGGGTAGTAGGAACACCAGGCAGATAGACAGCCAAAATCTATAGTCTGTTAGTACTTCAGTTTCCAGCGAGGGAGGAAGCAGTAAGGAGGTAACAAATGCATCAAGACCAAGCATCATAGGTGATATGGAGAATTAAAAAACAAAAACAAAACAAAACAAAACAAAACAAAACACCTCCAAAAGCAAAAAACAAGTCCTAGAATCCTGGGTGCTGCTTCACAAAGGAAAATCAAGGGAGAAAATCCTCTGGAGGAGATGAAATCAAAGCCCGAGTAATGCAGAGGGCCAAGCAAAGTCCTGGGAAGAGCCCCTGCAAAGGCTCAGAAGCAAGAACAGGCTGATGCACCGAGGGAGAAATGTGGCCACTGATGGGTCACAGTGAGCAGGGTGAGCGCCTCAGGAGATGGTGATCAGGAAGCAAGACTGATGGCTCAGGGTCCTGCAACTGAGTTGTTTTTTTCCACTAGACACAAAGGAGGATTTAATCAGAAGAGTCTTAGTATTGAACCAAGTCTGTGTTTTTAAAAGGTTGCTGCCTCTGTGTAGAGCAGAGAACATGGGAGATAAATGAGGAAGTTGGGCATGGTGGCACCAACACGGCACTCACCTGGAGTTCCTGCACTGACTTCCCATGGATGTTTTATTCAGTTAAGAGGTCAGGGCTGTCTGTGCAGTTGAAGCTCTGGCTTGTAAGGACCTGAGATACCTTACAAAATCAATACATATGAGAAGCAGAGGCCATTGTCAAGCCTCATAAAGCAAGCCATAGATTTCTAAAACCCCCAAATGTTGAGACCTGGCTGACTGACTCATTCCCCTCTTTTGCATTTGCATTTTATCTGAAATCAAGTACCATGCTTTGTGCTTTCCTGCAGATGAATGGTATGGTGTGCCAGATCTAGAGAAAGCATCGTACCTTTGGAGAAAGAAAGAAAACCATCTGCCACTAGAAAAAGGCCAAAAGTAGGCTTTTTTTTTTGTATGAACAGAGTGAAAGCTAAGAATCTATGTTTAAAATATGACCATAAAATTTCCTTGTTTTTGTAGTTCTTGGCACCAAGGATTAGAGACCTGTTTTGGATGATATACATGGTTTTAAAAGTCAAGCTACACTTCTATGCAAGAGATACTTGAAGCACTTGGGGTTTGTTGTTAGAAGGCATAGACATTTTCTTACAAGATATATAATTTATCTCAGATCAAGGCTCATTTATTGTCTTGGACTCCATGAGCAGTCATGGCTTTCATTTTCTTCATTAATTCTTTTATGTATAAAAATTACTTTTTATTTACGTTATTAAGTGTCATAAATATGGGGGACTTTCAATTTTGTTCTTAAAAAATCTTATTTTTCCCTCCCCTGGGTTGCTGAAGCTGTACATCATTGACTCCTGGACCCAACTGTGACCGCTTCAAACTGCACATCCCGTACGCTGGGGAGACGTTAAAATGTGAGTAGGTGGTGACCACCAACGATTGCAAGTTGTGCTTTAGATTTTACTTCTGGCTGTTCAGAGCAATCTCTGATCCTGTCTACTAACAGTTACTGCTATGTTATCTGCCATCCGGTCCTGGTTCGGTAGCTAGCTCAATTTAGGTTGTAGAGGAATAGGCCTGTGCAGAAACATAGTAGTGCATATGTATGTATTTTTTTCTTAGAGGTAGCTCTAAGATAATATCCCATAAAGAGGCTTATTGCTTTGTGCCTGCAAGATGGTTCAGTGAGTGGGTAAGGACACCTCCCACCAATCCTGACAACCTGAGTTCCATTCCTGGACCCAGAGGAAGAAGAGAACTGAATCTTGTATATTGTCTTCTGATTTCCACATGTGTGATGTGCCCTGCACTCAATAAAGTAAAAAAAAAAAAAAAAAAAAAAAGTAAGAATGAAAAAAGATGTACCACTTAAAATGCCTACTTAGTAATAGTTTTTTTTAAGGTAGGAATGGCTAATATCCCCACTGCTGTCAAAACCCATTGTTAGCCCTTACTCTAGTGTTCTGGGCATGGGGTATGTGAACAAGAGTTAGAAATGTTAATGGCCTGCAAGGACCAGAGTGATAATATAAGTAAGGAAAGCAGATGGAGTATGGCAGATTCTTAGAACACACAGTCTCTGTGGAAACTCCTTCTATTGACTCAGAGAGTGGAAGTCAGCCATTTTACATCTTTTTTTTTTTTTAAATCAGTTTTAAATGTTGTCTATCTTTCCAAAATTAAGGATATTTGTTATTCAGGTAAATTGAGTCTGTGTAAAGAGTAGCCTGAGTTTTTGCACTGTGGGCTTCCATCACTGCCTGGATGGTGTACGAGGTACATGCTTGGGCTGCAGGCCAGCATCCATAGCATCTGTCTATGCTGTATTAGCCCTTCTCTGTCACCATCACAGCACTGAACCTCTTGCCTACTGTGAAAGTGATAATAGCTTTGCTTTGTTAGTGTCAGTAATTGCACTTGGCATTTTCTTTCTTAAACCTAGCCTTGTGAACAGGGTATTAAAATCTACCTATTTGTAAAAAAGAGGAATAAAAAATGTGGTTATTAAAGATCAGATGGATGGATGAGGGAGATGGCACAAGCCATACTGTGCTTTCAAGGTAAAAGGACCTGGGTTTAATCCCCAAATTTACACAGAGAAAGGCTTGGCAGGGGCAGATGCTTATAATTCCAGTGTGGGGACACAGAGACAAGAAGGTACCTGGGGCTTAGGATGAACACACACACACACACACACACACACACACACACACACACACACACAATATGATGGGTGGAATGGGTAGATAAACTCTTTTTGGAGTAGTGACTGTGTGTTTTACCATCATTAACTGGGAGGTACCACATCTCGATACTCTCTAGATTGCTTTGTATTAATTTACCAAGTGCAACGTTAAATGAGACATTCAGTCCAAGGTCATTTGTTACCCTTGCATTATTAGACCATTCTCAGGAAACCACAAAAGTACAAAATAGTGACAGGATTAGATTGCTACTTTTTTTTTTTTTCCAAAAAGAAATTACTAACTAAATTGAACAGAAATGATCCAAGTAAGTCACTGGTAGATGAAGTGGAGATAGTGCTGAGGTTACACACAGAAGGAAGCACTGTCCCATGTTTCCCCCTCCTACTCCTTTTTTCTGAGTAAACCATTATAGTTTTAAGAAATGGTTTCAGTTTAGTTCTTTTGAGGATTCCCAGTTCTCTCAGTACTACACTGCCTCTTTCCTGACTGGCCAGCTATAGATGTTATCTTTTGACTTCCTGCCCTCTTATAGGGGCATCAGCCTATTTTCACCATCCCCCTTACCTCTCTCTTCCTCTTTAATAAAACCACATCACTGCTATTGGTTCCCGAGTTCTTTACCTTGTAGCTTAAACCTTTGTTCTTTTTTCTTGTGCTGGGGATCAAATTTCAGGGCCTTACAAAGGTTAGAGACAAACTTTCCCAAGGAACAAGTCCATGACAACCCCTTCCATACCTCCCCTCCAGGGTCACTTTTAACACTGTATCATACAATTCAATGAACAGTCCCCCAGAGTTCTTGATAAGTGCATGACTCAGCTTTGTTATCAGCTAGGACGATCTCTGTGCAGTCGTGATGGATATTTCATCTATCTGGAGTCCTATGAACCACAGATAATGTCTTTTGGCTTCACACTTCACAGGATAAGATTAGCCTCTGCTTCTTTCTTTTTCTCTTGCATTTTCCTGCACTGTTTTTATGTGTCTTCTGTTTTCCCCTTTGCATTCTTAAGATTAATAATTTGTTGTCTATAATTGTTTCCAGGGCATTGTTCATAAATTACACAGTGGCTTGATAGGCCTGCTTCTGCATTAAATATCATTAGATTTTACCTTCTTTTGTGGGCCTAATAGTAACAATTCTGTACATTACTGGATGGTTTTTTAGGAAACTGGCTACTTGCTTAGGTTATTGGAAACCAGGCTCAAATAACTTCCCCAGATTTTTGTTCTTCTCTCTTCTGTATCTTGGCCCAACATTTTTTTATTACCTCCATTAAAATTAGGTATCTTTCTTAAGGTCTTTCTTCCTTTTTGTTTCCCTTTCAGATATCTTGTTCTTACTGTATGACTGCAGTATCTGTTACAGTCTTTCAAATAACAAAAATTGGAGATCTAAAATACTTCTGGGACCAATGAGATGATTCAGCAGTTAAAGGTGCTTGCTGACAAGCCTAACAACCTGAATTCAATCCCTGCAATCTACCTGGTTAGAAGGAGAGAACTGTTCTAGTTTCCTTTCGATTGCTGTGATAAAACACTGTGACCAAAGCCTTCCTGGATCAGTTAATAATCAAGACAGTCCTCTACAGGCATGCACACAGGCCAGTCTCCTTCTAGGCAATTCCTCAGCCAAGGCTCCTCTCAGATGACTCTAGGGTGCAATTAAAACTAGCCAAGAGGTTGAAGAGATGGCTCAGCAGTTAAGAAAACAAACTGTTTTGTTCTTGTAGAGAACCCTGAGTTTGGTCCCTAGAACCCATGTCAGGCAGCACACAGCTGTCTGCAAGTTCAGTTCCATGAGATCTGATCCTTTCTTCTGGACTGTGAAGGCACCTGCATGTACATATACATGCACATGTATAGTTGCAATTGAAAATAAAAATCTTTGAACAATAAGATTAAATAAAATCCCTGCTAACCAGTTCAAGAACTGAGTCCCATGAGTTGTCCTCTGACCTCCAGATGCGTGCCTTGTATACACATCATCACACACAAACCATCACAGGCACACACACACACACACACACACACACACACACACACACACACACAAATAAATGAATGAATGAATAAATAAATGTAACAATTGTAAAAATTAAAAAAAAATTTTTTTTGCCACCATTATTTTTATATCCACTTGGAGCATCATATTTTATATTATCATTTTTCTTCCTGTTATTCTATAATACTGCAGCTGGTTAATACAGTCCTCATGTTATGGTGACCCCCAACCATAAAATTATTTTCATTGCTACTTTGTAACTGTAATTTTGCTACATAATGTGTTTTGTGATGGTCTTAGGTGAACCCTATGAAAGAATGGTTCATCTTCCCAAAGGTTGAGCGAGACTATCAGATAGAGAGTTGCTGATCTATAAGCTTCCCTCAAATAAGTGTGGGATACATACTTGGCCATTGTCAGACAGGGAGGTGTGTGGACTCTTTCCTGAAGAACTTTTAATTAATCTTCCTGCTTATAGTCCTATGCCTCCTCCTCTCATCTCCTCACTGTGTATATGGAAGGACAATGGCTTCTCTGTGATCAGCTGTGTCCTGCTTACATTCCTGTGAGACATACAGAGCACCCTGTCCTGTCAAGCACCAGCTCTGAGATTACAGATGTATACTGTTGTATCTGGCTTTTTAATGTACATTGTTCTGGTGTTTCAAGTTCAATCCTCATGCTTGAGTGGCAATCACTTTATTAAGTGAGCCATTTTTCAAGCTCCTCCTTTCTGAAATTCTGTAGAAAACCTTCTGAAGGATGTTGGTGATGTCCTTAGGTTTAGTGTTAGAACCAGGGTGTGGCAGTAGGTACAGAGCTGGGGATTTACTTGAAAAGACGGTATCACGAATAAGTTCCTTCCAGACTTTAGAAAGGTACGGAGTTTAAGGTGCCATTTACCTGTTGCCTTAAAAACTCTTCTACTGGTCGGTGCCACCCCTGCACCATCTTGGGTGCCAACTCAGCAGGCCCTAGCATACCCAGGATCTTAGAATCACTGGTGAGTGGAATGCAACATCTGTTCCAAAAAATCCTGGAGGGTCTTGTGCCAGCAGGAACAGGGACAAAGGAAACCCACTCAACCAGTGGCTGGGGTTCATTCAGGTTGGTGCCAGCCCCGCACCATCTTGGCTGTGAACTTGGCAGGTCCTAGCACACCCAGGATTTTGGGATCACTGAGACCAGTCTGTGCAGGAGAGCATATGGGCAGCAGAAGCAGCAGAACTTCTGGGACAGGGTCCCTTCAGATCTTCATCCTCAGCCAGGAGGCAGAGCTGAGACCCAGACCCCTGGGAACCTTCCCTACCAGAGGAGAGTCGGTCTCCAGGGAGGGTTCTGACCCCAGGACTCAGGAAGTGGATCTGAGCTCCAGACTTCTGTGCATCTTCCCTACAGGAGGAGCTAGAGAAAGTACCCAAGAAGCTGAAGGGGTCTGCAACCCTATAAGTGGAAAAACAATATGAACTAACCAGTACCCCCAGAGCTCGTGTCTCTAGCTGCATATGTAGCAGAAGATGGCCCAGTCAGCCATCATTGGGAAGAGAGGCCCCTCGGTCTTGCAAACTTTATATGCCTCAGTACAGGGGAATGCCAAGGCCAAGAAGTGGGAGTGAGTGGGTAGGGGAGCAGGGCGGGGGAAGGGTATAGGGGCCTTTGGTGATAGCATTTGAAATGTAAATAAAGAAAAAAAATCTAATAAAACAAAGAAAAAAAAAGAGAGTTTGCTTGCAGAGAGTGCTCTGACCACTGGGACTCAGGAGAGAGGTAGACTCCCAGGAGTGCTGACAGAGGCTAGATAATCAGAGGAGGAACAAGCTCCAGCCAGAGACAAGTAGAATATCTAACACCAGAGGTTACCAGATGGCAAAAGGCAAACGTAACAATCTTACTAACAGAAACCAAGACCACTCGCCATCATCAGAACTCACTACACCCACCACAGCGAGTCCTGGATACCTTAACACACCCAAAAAGCAAAATTCGGATTTAAAATCATATCTCATGATGCTGGTAGAAGATTTTAAGAAGGGCATTAATAACTCACTTAAAGAAATACAGGAGAGCACTGCTAAACAGATAGAAGTCCTTAAAGAATTACAGGAAAACACTGCTAAACAGGTAGAATTCCTTAAAGAGGAAACACAAAAATTCTTTAAAGAGTTACAGGAAAACACAACCAAACAGGTGATGGAATTGAACAAACCTATCCAAGATCTAAAAATGGAAGTAGAAACAATGAAGAAAACCTAAAGGGAGACAACTCTGGAGATAGAAACCCTAGGAAAGAAATCAGGAACCATAGATGCGAGCATCAGCAACAGAATATAAGAGATGGAAGAGAGAATCTCAGGTGCAGAAGATTCCATAGAGAACATGGACACAACAATCAAAGAAAATGCAAAATCCAAAAAGATGCTAACCCAAAACATCCAGGAAATCCAGGACACAATAAGAAGACCAAACCTAAGGATAATAGGTATAGATGAGAATGAATTATCTTCAACAAAATTGTAGAAGAAAACTTCCCTAACCTAAAGAAAGATATGCCCATGAACATACTAGAAGCCTACAGAACTCCAAATAGACTGGATCAGAAAAAAAATTCCTCCCGACACATAATAATCAGAACAATAAATAAATAAAGATAGAATATTAAAAGCAGTAAGGGAAAAAGGTCAAGTAACAAATAAAGGCAGACCTATTAGAATTACACCAGACTTCTCACCAGAGACTATGAAAGCAAGAAGATCCTGGACAGATGTTATATAGACCCTAAGAGAACACAAATGCCAACCCAGGCTACTATACCCAGCAAAACTCTCAATTACCATAGATGGAGAAACCAAAGTATTCCATAACAAAACCAAATTCACACAATATCTTTCCACAAATCCAGCCCTTCAAAGGATAGTAAAGGGACAACACCAACACAAGGAGTGAAACCACGCCCTAGAAAAAGCAAGAAAGTAGTCCTTCAACAATCCTAAAAGAAGAGAGCCGCAAGAACAGAACCCCAACTCTAACAACAAAAATAACAGGAAGCAACAATTTCTTTTCCTTAATATCTTGTAATATCAATGGACTAAGCTCTCTAATAAAAAGACATAGACTAACAGACTGGCTACATAAACAGGACCCAACTTTTTCTGCTTACAGGAAACCCACCTCAGGGAAAAAGACAGACACTACCTCAGAATGAAAGACTGGAAAACAATTTTCCAAGCAAATGGTCCCAAGAAACAAGCTGAAGTAGCCATTCTAATATCGAATAAAATCGACTTCCAACCCAAAGTTATCAAAAAAGAGAAGGAGGGGCACTTCATAGTCATCAAAGGTTAATCTTCCAAGATGAACTCTCAATTCTGAATATCTATGCTCCAAATGCAAGGGCATCCACATTCATCAAAGAAACTATAGTAAAGCTCAAAGCACACATTACACCTCACACAATAACAGTGGGAGACTTCAACACCTCACTCTCATCAATGGACAGATCCTGGAAACAGAAACTAAACAGAGACACATGGACACTAACAGAAGTGATGAAACAAATGGATCTAACATATGAAGCAAATGGACTTAACAGATATCTACAGAACATTTTATCCTAAAACAAAAGGATATACCTTCTTCTCAGCACCTCATGGCACCTTCTCCAAAACTGACCATATTGGTCACAAAACAGGCCTCAACAGATACAAAAATATTGAAATTATCCCATGCATCCTATCAGATCACCAAGGACTAAGGCTGATCGTCAATAACAACATAAATGATAGAAAGCCAACATTCACGTGGAGGCTGAATAACACTCTACTCCTTAGTCCTGGTCAGTTGTTTCTGTGGGCCGTGTTCTCATGGTGTCTCTGACTCCTCTGCTTCTTCCTGTCTTTCTGCCTTCTCTGCAGGACTCCCAGAGCTCCCCGTAATACTTGTCTGTGCAATTCTGCTTCCCTTAGTTGCTGGATGAAATCTCTCTGGTCACTTTGATGACAATTCTCTTAGGCTCCAATCTCAAAATACTTCAGACAGGTCAAACTGTAGGTAGAAGGTTTGGTGGCTGGGTTGGTGTCCCAATCCTTCCACTTTGGAATAGGCAGTCTCTCTAACACTGAGCAGTCTTCCTAGCCTGAAGCTCTTCAGCTTTAGCCAATGCTAAATCAAAGTATTTGGAATTTATAGTTATTTCTTTTATAAGTTAAGCTCAGTGAACAGGCCTGCTTTGATTATTAAATTGCACCTTCAGCTCCTAGCACAGTAGAGATAGATGCTCAATTAAATACCTGTGGAAGGAGTGATGGAGGGCATGATGGGTACCTGCGTTCCTGAGTTGTAATCTCCAGATCTATGCTGGCTACAGGGTTAGAGAGAATATGGTATTCTGCTCCTGTGTCTGCCTTGTTACTCAGTCTTCACAAGTTATTTATTATACAAGGAATTATTAATTGGAGCTCTGCCCCTAACAATTCAGAAAAACAGGAAGACATGCACAATTCTTTGCAGATTGGGAGTCTGAACCTATTTCATTTCTATTTATTTTACTCTGCCCCTGCCCCTGGAATCAGAATAATGAAAATAGGATTCGGGCTGGAGAGATGGCTCAGTGGTTAAAAAGCACCGACTGCTCTTCTGAAGGTCCTGAGTTCAAATCCCAGCAACCACATGGTGGCTCACAACCATCCATAATGAGATCTGATGCCCTCTTCTGGAGTGTCTGAAGACAGCTACAGTGTACTTAGATATAATAATATATAAATCTTAAAAAAAAAAAGAAAATAGGATGCAACTAAAATTTGTATTTCAGAATCTTCTACACATTAGAAAGCAGCACTTACAGAAATCCATTTCACCTGTAAACAAAAGGCACTTTGTGCAGCTGCTGAGAGAGAGAATGAAAGGCAGAGGAGAGGGTGCACTTCTATCAGTGCATTGTGAACTGATTCCTAAGTAAAAGGATGCCAGAGAAATACACTACGTTGGGAATGATGGTATTGTTTTGCAGTTCCTTTAATGTGAAGAAACAACTGCTGGCTAATGAAAGAGTCGCTCATTTGTGTAAGAAATTATTGAAAGTTGTCCAGGGGCAGAGATATTAATTAAGGAGAAGCCCTTGAATTTGACAGTCATAGATGACACAAATCATCCTTGAATAGGAATAGATATGTGCTTCTTCAGTTATCAAGAGGAACTGAATAAAGTGCATGTTGGAATGTTAACATCCCCCTGGAGTGGTAGAAGTTTCTGAGCTATAGTAAAATTCATGATGGGCCAGGGATTTATTATAAACATGGGTTTATAAACAGATAAAACAGTCATTCTGCATACCATTTAATTCTAAAGTAATTATTGGATTATTTGAGGGAGTGAGTTAGGGGGAGACAAAGAAGATAAAGAGAAAGAAAAGGAGAAGATGTGTGTGTATACCCACTCCATTAAATAGAGCAGGGGCATGCTTCTTCTCATGCTTCATTTCCAGTCTCTAGCTTGGTGCCTGAAATTTAGATAAGCTTAGTAAGTGTTTGTGCAATGAACCAAGTGTATTCTTTCTGTGGATCTAGCAATGATGGGGTTTGATGAGGAAGTGACAAATTTTAATTCTGAAAGCTCTTTGAATCATATTGTTTATGCCACTATGAAGAGAAATTATTGAAATATTGTAGGTTATATTGAGCAAGTCTGTGGCTAGCAAATCAGTTTCAAATTTGAAATTATCTTTTGTTTGAAATTTTCATACTAACAATTTATGTTAATCAAGGACTGTTTGGTTATAAGAAATCCATTGGAACCAAAATAAACCAAAGGATTTGTTTATTTGTCTTTATAAGGAATCAAGTTATTTTTATGGTGCTCAAGGGCAGGGAAGATAGCAAGGCTTCACTGGGACTGGACTCAGGGACTGGACTGCTGGTAGACATGATAGTAGCTGCTTGTCATCTGTGGCCTTGTGTTTTGGCACTTTATTAAATTAATTCTTTTCTCCAGATTTCTCCAAACATTGGGTAGAAATGACTTCCTGAGCCTGCTTCAGGTGACTTGACTCCAGCCATTAGCCAGGACACCATTGAGCCTTCATTCTTGGGAAAGCGATGTCTTTGAAAGGCCACTTGATAGAAACATGACCAGGGCTTGCTAGGGTAGTTATTCTCCGTTTGCTCACTAGAAGATAGGCTCTATTGTCCGTCCTCACTCCCTCCCTCCCTCCCTCCCTCCCTCCCTCCCTCCCTCCCTCCCTCCCTCCCTCTCTTTTTTCCTTCCTTCCTTTCTTTCCTATGAGTGTGCATGTGAGTGTGAGTGTGTGTGTGTGTTGACATGCCCATGAGTGTGCAGATGTGCAGGCACCCTTGCATGTAGCCAGAGGACGACTTCTGGGGAATTTCTCTGCCCCTCTCTTCTTGCTTCCCCATGAGACATTTTCCTTCTGTTACAACCATGCATAGATCTGCTGGGCTTTTTAGCATGGGTGCTGAGATTTGAACTCATGTACTTAGTCTTTCAGAACAAATACTTTTAGTCAGGAACTATCTCCCTACCCCATAGGGACCAATGTAAGCACAGGTAAGCATGGTCTTGGGAGGCCCAGAGAGGTCCATTACTTTGTTTCTTGTCAAACTGTAGACATGTGCACTTTGTGTCTAACAATGGAGCAGTATTATTGTTGCTTATCATCTAAGATGGATGATGAATATTTATTAAAGCCATTTGCAACACAGTAGAGAAGTTGTATCAAAGACTTATCTCAAAGGGTCTCAAGTTGAAATACTTTCCCTTCAGAGGAAAAAAGCCTTGAAGAAATCATGGATTATGATTTGGATAATACATTCTCCCCCGTGTCCTCAGAAGTACAGTGTGAAGTTCACTCTTAGTTTCTAAGGATTCAGTACTGCATTACTAAATTTAAATATATAATTTTTGGACAATTAGACCAACAGAGTAGAACCAGCTTCAGAACTGTTATTTAAAATAAATGCACTATTCAATTAAACAGTGGCCAGACAAACTGGTATCTTTATAGAGAAGTTACAAATACTGTTCTAGAAATTCTGCTTTATTGAATCAGCTCAGCATTCAGCTTCAGTTTCTGATCCATACATTCTTGATGATTTGACTTCCCTCTCCCTCCCCCTCTCCTTCTCCCTCTCTGTATGTGCACGCACCTTTATACTCTTGTCTGTTTGCATTTTAACACTGCTATGGCACCTCAGACCCATTATATGTTCAGAGTTCTAGCCAATCAGTGTAGTAATCTCAGTGCTTACTGTTTTCTGTTTACCGTTCTCTAAAATCTTACTTAGCCCAGTATAGTTAGTTGTATTGAGGGTCTCGGCTCTGATGGATGTTACATAGAAACTGACCACCATCAAGTTGATGGTATCTGAAGGATCTAGTTATCAGTGTTGTTAGGAAATTTGTGTGTGAGCTGAAAAAGATGGTGGCACAATTGACACACATACTCTCTCTTCATATATATACATACACATATACAGATGTATATATACATATATATACACACACATATACACACACATGTGAGTTTTACTTGCTTTGTTATTGTGCCATATGTTCCTTAAAAAATTAAAAAGATACTTTGGCACACCTATGTGTATGTTTGTATGGCAGCACTGACACCCTGTATTGCATGGGAAGACCCCAGAGAACAACTTTATGGAGTGAGCTTTCCCTTTTCACTTGTGTAGGTGTTCCAGGCATTGATCGCATGACAAGTGTCTTTGCCACTGAGCCTTTCTGCCAGCCACATCCCTCTGAACTTTGTCCAAGTCAGTTCAAAAGTTGGCTGCTGTGCCCATAGCTGTTGGCATTTATTTTTTAATTTCTAAAAATTTGAGTCAGGATCTTTCCAAAGATCTCAGACTAGCTTTAAATGAACTCTCTAGCCTGGGAGGACCTTGAAGCTGCTCTTCTACCTCAGCATCCCTGGCCTGCACTGCTCTGTCCAGTTGCTGCTGTTGGCTTTTTTGTTGGGGTGACAGTGTTATTTTATGAAAAATTTCTTGTACTGTGTGAAATAAAACCTTTTCAGAGAATGTTAACTGAGTGATCTTTCTTTCTTTCTTTCTTTCTTTCTTTCTTTCTTTCTTTCTTTCTTTCTTTCTTTCTTTCTTTCTTTCTTTCTTTCTTTCTTTCCTTCTTTCTTTCTTTCCTTCTTCTCACATCTCCCCTTTAGTATTTAGTGGACTGAATCCTTAGCCCAACCTTCAAGGTCAGCCATAGTTTGGCATTCTAGCTTTCCATTCTTCCTCAGTTGGAGCTCAGCTGTAACAGGCAAGGCTGATGTGCTCATTTGTGGCTAAGTCCTGTGGTTCCTGCTTCTACTGTTGGTCACTTGGCTTTTGTGGAGCAAACCAAGCAAATAGCAAACAGGCCATCATGATGTGACGTTTATTGGCTTTCCTTTGCACTCACGCTGCTGCTGACGTGTAAGTGCCTCTGTCTCCAGGAGCCCTTGTCAGGACAAGGGGAATGAACTGCTCTTACTGTGACTGCAGCACTTGAGCTAAGTCAGCCCTGGACAGTGTGTCTTGGGCACAGTATTCTGTCGCATGCTGGGGAGCATTGTCCTTTCCTTGGTAGCACAGTCCATTTTACTTTTATTTTTATCTTTTAAAAAAGATTCATTGACTTAAAGATTATTATTATCCACCACTCAAGGTATTTTTAGAGGCTAATTAGTGAGGCAGATCACCTTTGACTTACTGAATGGTCTAAAAGAGTTCTCACTGAAAAGCAAGAAGTGCTAATTTTGGGGATTAGACATTCTTGCTCCCTTAGATTTTCAGGATTCCTTTGTCTTGATGTTTCAGAGTATTTTATTTCTTGGGATCTATGGAATATGCTGCTATCTTAAGACTAGCAGCTGATACTATTAAGTTTCTAAAATCATTTTAGTTATAAATAATAGTACATACATGCACTTTGGTTTTGATGCTGATTATAATTTAATAATAAACAACTGACAGACATAATTCCTAAACTATAAAAAATTTCATTTATACAAACCAGGCTTATTATACAGAGTTTTACTTATCACAATTCTGATGTAGGAATTTATCTACTGCTATTTTAAGTTAACTTTATTGCATAATGTACAGTATTAAAATGTATGCCTTTTAAATGAAATATTTTGTAAAATTTGGAAGTTCTAGATATTTGTAAGGAATCCCTCAGTCCAGATGTAGAGCATTCCATTCCTCACAGGTCAGGCTGTTCTACTCCCTTCCCCTTAACGCTCAGCCTCTTTTCTCTGTGAGTATGAAGCTGTTTTGCCCACTTGAGAGTTTCACAGAGCTGGACTCACCTGTTCTGTGTTGTTTGGTGGACAGGTGGCCAGCTTCTTTCTCTGAGCATGGTATTTGGAACTTCATCCATATCGTTGACTATGGGTGCTGCTCTTGTTTGTTCCCTGCCTGTAGTGACAGTAACCTGGCAGCCTCCTTCCTCAGCCTCCTAGCCATGGGACGACGGGCTGCACAGCAGAACCCACCCACTTCATTTCTTTTATTTCTGAACAGGGCAACATTGTATGAATAGAAGGACACTTGGGCCGCTTCTAGATTTTTGGCTGTTATAAATTGCATTTGCTTGTTTGTAAATACCTTATTGTAGAAACAAATTTTTCTTTTTCTTTTGGGTTAATCCTATGTTGTAAGCTAAACATAGATTAGAGTTTGTAAGTATGTGGTAAGCTGTTCTCTAAAGTAGGTATATCATTTTACAGTTTGGATAACAATTTATGAGTATTCTATTACTCCATATTCTGGTATTGTTGATTCATTTGAGCTAATTTTAGCCACATATTTATTATTTAACCACTTAAGTAATTTCCAATTCTGGATTTTCTATTGTGTACTTCCTCAAGCTAATGAAACGTTCTTTTAATTCCTGTAGCTTTATTGGAAGTCTTTAAATGAGAACATGTATGTCCACCAATATCTTTTCCACATTGTTTTGGCTATTCTAGGTTATTTGTATTTTAGAATCAGCTTTTCATATGTTGCCGAAGTCCTAGTCAGTAGGACCTACTGGAGTCTCATTGAACCCAGAGATTGATCTGTAGAGAAAGAAATGTCAAAATATCATCAAGTCTCTTTATTGACCCCACCCTGGAGTTTCTTAGTGTCCCATTGGCATGGATGTTTGGAATGTTCAGCCAGTACTGTCTGAGCAAATCCCAGTGAATGGAAACTACTTTGTACAACACTCTGTGGATAAAGGATGCTCAATCTGTCTGATTTCCCTGGTCAGCCTCCTCATCTTTGTCCTTCTTGTTACTGTTACATTCTCTCTGTCTCTGTCTGTCTGTCTGTTTCTCTCTCTCTGGCTATAACAGTGACTTTAGTAAAGTGTTCACATCTTTTCCTCAATTTTTAAAACCTTTTTCTTCTGATTGTATTTTGATAATTCATGTGTTTTGGACTAAGCTCTTTTTATAAGATGTATATTTTCTCCCTGACTATCTTTATCATTTTTACAAACCTTTGTCTAACCCAGTGTCACAAAGAGCTTTGTACTATGCTTTATTTTTATTGATTTCCATGTTTTTGTGGTGGGCATGTTTTAACATGTGTGTGAATGCATGTGTACATGTTTGTACATGCATGCTCAAAGTTGATGATAAAAATCATCCTTGACCACTCTTCCACTATATTCATTAAGACAGGGTGTCTTAGTCAAACCCAGAGCTCATAGATGTGTCTAGTCTGAGGTCTGGGGATCTCATCTCCACTTTCTTTTTTTTTTTTTTTTTTTTTGGTTTTTCGAGACAGGGTTTCTCTGTGTAGCCCTGGCTGTCCTGGAACTCACTTTGTAGACCAGGCTTGCCTAGAATTCAGAAATCCACCTGCCTCTGCCTCCCAAGCACTGGGACTAAAGGTGTGTGCCACCACATCCAGCTTCATCTCCACTTTCTTTTTTTTTTTTTTTTAAAAGATTTATTTATTTATTATATGTAAGTACACTGTAGCTGTCTTCAGACACTCCAGAAGAGGGCGTCAGATCTTGTTACAGATGGTTATGAGCCACCATGTGGTTGCTGGGATTTGAACTCCTGACCTTCGGGAGAGCAGTCGGGTGCTCTTACCCACTGAGCCATCTCACCAGCCCCCTCATCTCCACTTTCTTAGGCTAGAATTAAAGGCAGGCTCCTGGGCCACTGCCCCACCTTGCTATATGCATAGGATTGTGGTATTCAAACTCCAGTCTTCATGCTTGTGCAGTAAACACTTTAACTACTGAGCCATCTTCCTGGTCCCCTGCTTTCTTTTAAATGTGTAAAACTTAAGGTTTTATACTTGTCATTCATTCTGAGTCAACATTTGTTTAGGATATTGCTTTTAGAAAACCCACAGATCTCCAGATGTTCTACTGCCATTTGTTAAAATAATACTCTTTTATTCTATAATGCCCTTGTACCTTTGTCAAGATTCATTGCCTATTTATCGATGGGGCTCTTTCTGAACTTCTTAGGCTGTTCTGTTCTGTACATATCTTACTTTATTCTGATGCAGTTTCCATTATTGTAGAAAGTAAATCTTGAGGGTTGGGGAGGGTTTAGTGATTAAAAACACATGCTGTACAGGCCTGAGGACCAGACCCAGAGCTGTTTTAGAGCTGGGCACAGTAGCACAAACTCCTAGTCCTAGTGTACCCTAATGGGAGATGGCAGGGGGAGACAAGAGAATTTCCAGAGGCTCAGGGTCAGTTAGCCTGCCAAAGAGCTTCAAGGAGGCACCATCGAAAGACAGTGGAAGGCCAAAGAACCTACACACCAAGCCTACCCTCCACATGCCCTCAAAGCAGTATGCCATCACACACACACACACACACACACACACACACACACACACACACACACACACGAGACCTTGAAATCAGGTAGTATGAATATTTCTATTTGTCATTTTTTCAAAAGTATTTTTTAGAAATACAAGGTTCTTTAGTTCCGTAAATCTCAGAATCAGTTTGGCATTTTAAAAGAAAGCTTTTCATAGCTGGGCGTGGCGGCACACACCTTTAATCCCAGGCAGAGGCAGGCGGATTTCCGAGTTCGAGGCCAGCCTGGTCTACAGAGTGAGTTCCAGGACAGCCAGAATGTTTTGCTTCATTTTTGCATATAATATATAGGTTTTAGACTTTTTCTATCATTCACCTAATGTTAATATATTTTGATTAGAAATTATATTTTGAGATCTGATTATTTATTGCCATCACGTAAATAGTTTTTTTTTTTTTTTTTTTTTTTTTTTTGGTCTAACACCATCGTAAGCTCATTTATGAGATACAATTGTTTATAGCTCCAAAGAACTTTCTATACAGAAAATCATGTACTCAGTGAATGGCTCTTTTAGTTCTTTTACCCAATCTGAGTCATGTTCCTTTTTATTGCCTTAGCACATTGACTAGAATCTTGAGGAGTGCTGTGAGTAGACAGTCTCATTTCAGATTTTAAAAGAAATGAGTACATTCATAATTCAGTATAGTTTGTAGCTGTGTGCTTTTAGAATTGCCTTTTCTCAGGATGGATTCCTAGTTAATTGAGAATTATTTTGTCTTATTTCATTTTTTTTTAAATCAAGAATAAGTGTTATATTTGGTCAAAAACTTTCTTTTATCAGTTACAATGATTATGTGATTTTTCTGTTTTAATTTTATTAGCACAATGGGTTTTAAAAACACATACCAAGGTATTTATTAATTTAATTTAATTACATAATTTTTCCTTTAGTTTTTTTTTTCCCCCCATGGCCTTCTTGTCTGTCTTTCAAATTCATGGCCTCTTTTTCTTTAATTGGTTTTGTTACATTCACACACACACACAGCCTTAAGAGTCTATTTAGTGTTGCTTGTATCTATATGATTTTAAGGCTGACCACTTAGTATTGAATAACAAATGACTAATAGAGCTACTAAAGCACTATGGGTATTTAGTGACTAACTTTGGCATAGTCAGCCTATTTTTGCATCCCCAGGGAAGGAGCTTCAGTTGTCCTGATATATTATCATCCTTACATGTTGTTGGATTCAATTTGTTAATGTTTTGTTGAGTATGCGTCGGTGTAGTCATTTGTTATGTTGGCTTATATTTTTCCTTAGTATGTTTCCTGGATTTTGCATAGTAGTTAAATGCAAATTAATAGACTAAATTGAGAAGTACACATTCTATGAATGTTCATCAAGAATTCATATTATTTTTTCTTTAACTTTTTGTTGAAATTTGCTAGCAAAACCATCTTGGATCTGGCCGTTTCTTTGTAGGAGGGTTTAAAGGGTAAATGAAATGTTCTTAATGGACATAGTAAGCAGAACCATCTTATAATGGGTGACTGTTGCTAGTTTGAACATCCATCCCGAGTGACATAAAAATTTGTATTTTGTTCCCCTATTTTTGAAAATGTCTGTGGTAGTAATGCCACTTTGATGTTTCCTGGTTTAGTTATTTATCTCTTCCCCCTGCCTTTTCCTCATGGTCCTGGCTAGTAATTTATCAGTTTGTTAGTGTTAGCAAGCAAGCAGCTTTTGCTTTCGTCCATCTTTGTTTTTATTGTTTCCAGTTTTACTGCTTTTCCTTCTGATCTTTAATCTTCCTCCTCCTCCTCCTCCTGTTCCTCCTCCTCCTCTTTTACTATTGATCTTTCTTTTCTTTTCTTTTTTTCCCCTGGGTTATTTAAATGGAAAATGAAGTTCTTATCTTGATAGTGTCATGTTTTTCTGATCTTGTTTGTTTGTTTTTTTTTCGAGACAGGCTTTCTCTGTGTAGCCCTGGCTGTACTGGAACGCACTCTGGAGACCAGGCTGGCCTCGAACTCAGAAATCCGCCTGCCTCTGCCTCCCGAGTGCTGGGATTAAAGGCGTGTGCCACCACGCCCGGCATGTTTTTCTGATCTTAGCATTGAGCACTATGATGTTCTATCATTAGTATATTTAGCTCTATTCTGCAACTATTGCTGTGTTGTGCTTACTTTTTCTATTATGGTTTCAAATTTTCCTTTGGATTTTTTCACATAGAGATTATCTAGAAATATCTCATTTAATTTCTAGAATTCTGTATGTCTTTGTTACCTTATTGATTTTGAATTTAATTTCATTGTAGAGATTATTCTTTATATGACTTAAATCACTTTGAGTTTTTTGAGACTTGTTTGATGGCTCAGGATATGAATGATCTTAGCAGGTGTTCTTTGTGCATCCAAACGAATGTGTGCTCTGCTGTTATTTGGTGGAGTGCTCTGTAAATAACAGCTCAGTCAAATTGGTTGATAGGATTTTCAGATGTCACATACTGCTTTGTATGTCTGTCTTCTTGTCACCGTGGGGGTTCAGAAAGGGTCACTGAGTTCTTTGAGTGTGATTCTGAGTGTGTGTTAGGAGTGTGGCATGTTTTATTCATTTATGTTGTCTGTCAGCTGAGTGCCATGAAAACTGCCGACTGCAGTTGTAGACCTACCAGGCTTCAGTGTTCCATCAGCCTTTGCTTCATATATATTGAAAGCTGTGTTGTTAGATTAAAAAAAAGTGTAAGATTATGATGTCTATACACCTTGCTCTTAGGATATTGTTTGTTCTGAAATCTACATTAATTGATATTTTTAAACTATTTGGGTCTTTACATTTAGAGTGAATTTTGTATAGCAGCATGTAACTGGATCTTGGCTTTTAATTCTAACAGTCTTTGTTTCTTGGTTGAACTGTTTGTATCATTTCCATTTAATATGATTATTGATGTATTGGATGGATCAATGCATAAATATACCTAGCGTCTTGTGGTGATACATAATTCATATTATCGAATACCTATGTGTCTAGTAATCATCTTTGAATTTCAGACCTATTCTCCTTTTTGCAAGATTATGGCACTAAAAATATTGTCCTTCTGTCCAAAAGGAAGGGGCTTTACAAATACACCTTTTTAGAATAGTACAGGAGATATTTTAACATTCCAGTCTGACCTCAGAATGAAGAATTTTCAGAAAACTAGGTCCTTACTGGAGGTGTTAATAGGGCCTGAATATGTTTCTGCATAGTCTTTTTCCTTTATCTTTTTGGCCCTTAATGACAGAATGACCTTACACATAGGGTATTTCAATTAGAAGCTGGCAAAAGATCTTATGAGCCATTTTATGGCCACTTCAGATAACCCAGTTACTCTAGATCAGGTCAGGTTTCACAGCAGCAGTCTTTTCATGGCATGATCTAATCTCCTTGATCACTGGATCATTGGTCTGCCTTGGGGGAACATGGCTGAGATGACATATTTCATCCTCCTGAGAAATATATCCCACTTCCTAGTTTCTAGCATATGACATTCATACTAACTTGTGTACATTGATAATTGCTGTCTCTATTCCTGTCTATATGCAGATTTTCCTTTCTGGGCCATGTATGGATCTTCTCTATTTTAAAATTATAAAGAAAGACTTTTGTGTGATATAAACAGCCTAATCTTTCTTAGTAGAGTTTTAAAAAGACTGTTCCCAGACTGCTGCCGAACCTCCAGCTTGTAGAAATCCCTTTCACATCCCAGATCTAAGCAAGATAATCACCGTATAGATATAAAACCGAATTCACTGGTGACGCTGCTTTGGTATTTACCTGTTGACACCATCCCTGTTAATATCATTTGCATACACCCTCCACACACTCAAATGCTATATGATTGCTGACTTGTAGAGGGAAGGGAACTTAATATCTTGGTAGGATTATATTTTTAGAGATGGAGAATTATATCCATTAAAAAAAACTTAGCCAAAAATATGGCAAAATCAGAAAATGCTTGCAAGATTTGGGATATTCTAGGGAATTACAGAGATTTCAAGTAAAGACCAAGGATCTCTAATTTGTGAGGAGAATAAAGAGGCAGAGGCAACAGAGAGATGGGTAGACAGCCCTTGTTGGAGGAAAAAGAGAAAATGATTAAAAGTTTTTAAATGTATTCTGAAAAAAATAAAAAATGTATTCCGAATCAAATCTGTACTCCTCCCCCTCCTTGGGCCTTAGACATTGGAATCTGTCCCTATTATTGTTTTTCTCATGGTAAGCCCCTGCTTGATAGTGGTTGTGTTCAGTACATAGCAGAGCTGCAAACCAGCTCTCATTAGTTCTTTCTTTGTACTTGTGCCTAACCCTCTCCTTCTGGAGAAATGCCAGTTTGCCACTAAATTTAAATAAATAAGAACATGTCTCATCAATAGGGGTGGCAAATTTAGCCCCTCTTTAGAGCACTGAGCAATTTATGACCATATGTTAAATACCATAAAACAGCTTTAAAGCTTTGGTCCCTGGCCATTGCCAGATTGTACCGTAGGAGTGCGGCAGCGCTGCGAGGGACTGGGAATCTTTCCTCCGGCCCTTGCAGGCCTCAGCAACTCACTGATGTCACAGCCAAAGGGGCCTGTTTTCAAACATTCCCTTTATAAAGGTGAGAGCCCACAAGATCCCACTTGGCATTTGGGTACCGAGAAAGCAAGACTTCTTTTTAACTCATGAGGGTCAAAATTAGTATGGAAGTGTTGTGTGGGAGATGGAGCAGCTTGTCAGGGTGAGTGTGGGAGGCACGCACGTCAGGAGTAGGCAGTCGATGTCCTTCTCATTCTTGTTCTTGGAGCATGAACTGGGCTTTACATGGTACCAGGCAACCAAATACTGCATTTCTCACTCATTTCCTTCTTGCCAGCTTTCATGGAATTAATATTAATGTTACAACAATTTAAAAATTTCATACTAAGGAGCTGCCAGCTGTAAGGATTCCTTTTCTCCCAGGAGCGTGACTCATTATTTGGTGAACTCCAAATATTAGTTTTTCTTTTTACCATCATCACTGCCTGTGACTCACACATGGCATATCGTGGGCTCATGGCTGAGATCATGTTGGTGCGTGCAGGCAAACATGATTCTTGCTCAGGTGGTTCTGCATGGTCTCAGATGGAGGCTCAACACAGACGGAAGAACAATGGAAGCAGGGCCAGGACCACTAAGTGCAGATAGGCCTGGCAAGGCTCTGGGTAGCATTTCTCTGATGCATCTTCTGGAAAGATAACTGTTCTCTCAGAGAAAGATGATGGAATTTGGTTGTCAAAGGTCCAGGATCCCCAGCCTTCTGGAATGTGTATGTGCCAGCCTCAGGGGTGAAATCTGGCAGTTCGTGTGTGCTCTGTGCTCTGTCCTCCCTGTGTAGACCATTCTGTTTGGTCCTCTATCAGTAGCTGCTTTCCTGTACATGTGAGGCAATTGGCATGTGTCTCTAGGACGTGCAGTTGGGAAGCTCTGTTGTATTCTTCATAAGGCAGGAAACACACTATTGTTTCTTGTTGTTGCTTTCTTCCTTTGAAAGAACAAATTACTTCAAACTTTGGCAAATTATAAAGGCTTTGGATAGGTAGCAGTTTGAAAGAACTCTGCCCATATTGCTGGACTAGGGCAAAAATGCAAGTGATCTTTCTTGTCACCTCTAAGTCTGGCCTTGTTTTCCCATGATGCAGATGTGTGCAGTAGAACATCTGTGAAGAGTGGAAGTCCTCTCCCCAGTGCAGATGAAGTCTTTAGAGGGACAACAGGATTTTGCTTTGCTTAGAGTGTTTGATTTTAAGCTTCAGTCTAATTAATTAGGCCATATTGTTGCCTACTTAATTCTTCTGTTTCTTTCAGCACTCAGAACTTCTGCTCCTGTTACTGGCATCTGTTAAGTCTCTTTACCTGAGTGAATTTCTTGAGTATTTGCCTCACAGTTTTCAAACTATAATGAACACAGAAGTGGTTAAAGTACCCTCTTCACCCTTTAAGATGAGAGAAACATCACTTTAGTCGTTTCTCAGTATCTTGCCATAGTGGATGGGAATTAGAAAAGGGAACATCTAGCTTTCTGTGAGTTGAAAGCTAGATTTTGGCAACTGATTTCTTCCTGTAGACTAGTAATTGCTTTTTTTAATCTTAGTCCACCAAAGAAAAGAACCTGTTTAATAAAGGGGATACCAACTCATGAGCGAGTTACTTTATTTAACATAGCACCCTGAGCTGTCTGTCGTGGCACAGGCTCTTTGTACTCCAGGCTATTCTTTTCATTTCTATGAGAGAGAAGCCTGTCTTTAGCAGGGTCCAGTAGCATATGAAGTGTAACTGTGGTCTTGCATCATAGCTCCTAACAAAGGGAAGAGGAGGGAAGGGGAGGGGAGGGAAGGGAAGGGGAAGGGAAGGGGAAGGGGAAAGGGAAGGAAAGGAAAGGGAAGCTCTGCCCCTCCATGGGGGAAATAGCCCAAAGAAATTGTGCTGAAGGTAGATTTTATATCCACTTTATGGACATTAGACAGCACTGTAGAAACAGCCCAAATCCTGACAGTGCTCTTGGGATGGCATGCAGAGAAGAAACTTACATTCAAGGTTCGGAGGAGTTTGATGCATGAGTTACTTCTAACAAACTAATTCTGCAGACACAGGAATAATATACATTATTACATGACACAAGATCACTGATCACTGAGGCTGTCATGGTGTATGGTAGACATACCCTGTGTATGCAGTAGACAACCAGATACTGTTTTTCAGTGAGCAAAGCAGGGGCACCAAACAACGTGTGGAGGAAAGTCTTAATTGGAAGGGAGATCTTGCAGTATGACAAGATAGCATCTGGTTTTGAAAAGGAACAACCTAGTTTCTGTATTGAAAAAGAGCAATGAAAGTTACTAGGATCAGATTGACAAATTGTATTATCCTGAGTGTAGCAGAGTTTTGATTCTGTCCTTGGGATGGATCTTATTAGTCGATCATGACTAATTAGTTAAGCATAAGCTACGTTGTTGCATACAGTGTGCCATAGTTAAGTCATGAGCCCTATTTACTGTTGAAAGCATCCTAGTCTCAATGCAAAGCAGACTATAATGTTCTTTGTCAGCTAATTTTTTATTCATCTTCTTTATTAATATCCTTTAGTACCCCAAAAGTATTTTTTATTTGATATTTTCTTCATTAACATTTCATATGCTTTCCCAAAAGTCCCCTGTACCCTCCCCACGCCCTGCTCGCCTACCCACTCACTCCTACTTCTTGGCCCTGGCTTTCCCCTGTACTGGTGCATATAAAGTTTGCAAGACCAAGGGGCCTCTCTTCCCAATGATGGCCGACTAGGCCATCTTCTGCTACATATGCAGCTAGAGACATGAGCGCTGGGGATACTGATTAGTTCATATTGTTGTTCCACCTATAGGGCTGCAGACCTCTTCAGCTCTTGGGTACTTTCTCTAGCCCTGTGTTCCATCCAATAGATGACTGTGAGCATCCTCTTCTGTATTTGCCAGGCACTGGCAAAGCCTCACAGGAGACAGCTATATCAGGGTCCTTTCAGCAAAATCTTGCTGGCATATGCAGTAGTGTCTGGGTTTGGTGGCTGATTATGGGATGAACTCCTGGGTTGGGCAGTCTGTGGATGGTCCATCCTTTTGTCTTAGCTCCAAACTTTGTTTCTGCAACTCCTTCTATGGATATTTTATTCCCTATTCTAGGGAGGAGTGAAGTAACCACACACTGGTCTTCCTTCTTGATTTTCTTGTGTTTTGGAAGTTGTATCTTGGGTATTCTAAGTTTCTGGGCTCATATCCACTTATCAGTGAGTACATATCATGTGAGTTCTTTTGTGATTGGGTTACCTCACTCAGGATGATGCCCTCCAGATCCATCCATTTGCCCAAGAATTTCATAAATTCGTTGTTTTTAATAGCTGAGTATTTTGTCAGCTAATTTAAAAAATATTTATTTCCTTGAATTTTACCTTTTCTGTTTTGATCTCAGTACACTTGCTGTTGCAGTCTTGCTGTGATGGGCCTGAGCAGGTTGTTTTGGGGAAGGGATGTAGAAAGCTTTTGGAACTTTGGTTTAGACAGACAGGGTATTGAGTGCTCAGAGCTTACTGGGCTGATCTGTATGAACTTTGTGCCAAGTTGGAGTAGATCTTAGACAAATAATGCCTGAGAGGCTTCCACATGGTACTGGGTTTGGAAGCATGAAGGCCTTAAGGAGAACAGCTGAGGCTTAACCTGAGCAGACAGGTGAGGTCACTGGTGAAGGGCTCAGTCTCAGTTCTAGTGGATCCCACCCCGAGTAAGAAGAAGCCAACATAGTGGATGACCCTCAGCACAGTAGCAGCTTTTGGATGGAAGCAGCCTGAGCCAGAAGATAATGAGTATGTTCTAGATAGCAGACAGTGAGCTGTAGGATTTGATTTATAACGCTGCATGTTGGGTTTTGCTTTAATCTGATTGTAATTGTGCTGTGGTTCTTCCCTTCTGCAATAAGAATGTATCTAACTTTTTTAGGATTTTATAGGAGCCTACAGTTCTGAGATTAGTTGTAAGAAATAGGTTGCTAGAGGGTGAACCTTGAGGGTTTACAGCTTGGTTTGGTTTCAGCCAAGCTCTCTGCTTGCTAGTGGGCACCATGTGAGAAGCCTGTGCTTCAAGTTCCTGCTTCATTGTTATGTAGTTCCTACTTTAATGGACCACATCCTTAAACTGTGGCCCAGACAGAGTTGCTTCTGTCAGTGATGAGAAAAGTAAGTTAACAGAAAATCTATGGAGCCTGTGGCACTACCTACTGTGTGTTACTCTAACAGAACCTGTGGCACTACCTACTGTGTGTTACTCTAACAGAACCTGTGGCACTACCTACTGTGTGTTACTCTAACAGAACGTGTGGCACTACCTACTGTGTGTTACTCTAACAGAACCTGTGGTACTGCCTACTGTGTGTTACTCCAACAGAAGCCACTTTACAACAGGATTGAGCTTGGTTTTAGATGGAGAAGAAGTCTTTAGCCAAGTAAAAATCTATGGATGGCTGTTTTGTCCTGGAAGAGCTATAGCATCTCTCTCCCATGCTTTTTAGTACCATCTCCTTGTTACTTTCCTTGATATAGCATTAGTTCTCTCCTTTTGAGTCATGGTGCCTCATGACTCAACCAGTCAAGTATGATGAGATGGTGCTGATGGAAGGCTTGGTCACACAGCAATTCCACTTTCTTCTCACTAGCAGGAGTGCTTACACTTGGCTCTACACTACTACCTAAGAAGTTTGACTTCTTTGAGGTAGCCAGGCTGTCTGGTAGCCAAACCACATGGAGAGGCACTGCAGCTGGCAGTTACCTTGGAGTCATTCCAGCCTGAGCACCAAATATGTGAGTGAAATAACGTTGGACTCTTGAAGGTTGAGTTCCACTAGCTGAGTGATCTCAGTGGCTCAAGGAGCAGATTCCACCCCGAGTGTGCATGTGTTTCTGACCCTTAGAATGGTGAGCACGATCAAGTGCTGGGTTGTTTTTATTTTATTTTTTTAGGTTTTGAGTTTTGGAGTAGTTGCCAGGCAGGGATATAAAGCTAGAATGTAGGCATGCAGTGAAACAAGACTCTGTAGGGGGTGGGCAAGCTGGGAATGGGAGCAGAGACTCCAAATTTTAGTTCTCTGCAGGAGAGAAATGATGAAAGGACTGAGAGGAAAACTCAGGAATTTTGAGGAGTGAGGACTTCACATCTGGCCAGCAGTTACTGTAGGTTACCACCTGTAGGGAGCCGCCCTCACATTCGCCGTTGCAAGATGGTGCTGACATCCTGTGTTCTAAGTGGTAAACAAATAATCTGCGCATGTGCCAAGGGTAGTTTTCCACTACATGTGCTCTGCCTTTCCCGTGACGACAACTCGGCTGATGGGCTGCAGCCAATCAGGGAGTAATACGTCCTAGGCGGAGGATAATTCTCCTTAAAGGGGACGGGGTTTCGCCATTCTCTCTCTTGCTTTTGCTCTTGCACTCTTGCGCTCTTGCTTGCGCTCTTGCGCTCTGGCTCCTAAAGATGTAAGCAATAGAGCTCTTGCTCTCTTGCTCTCTGGCTCCTGAAGATGTAAGCAATAAAGCTTTTGCCGCAGAAGATTCCGGTTTGTTGCGTCTTTCCTGGCCGGTCTCGAGAACGCGTGTAAGAACCACCTGTGTCTGCGGTTGTGTGGATGAGGTGGTGTTGAAGTTATCTACCAAGAACTGGTCTGCCTGGTAGAGTGCACCAAGGACTGCATAGATCTGGCCCTCCGCTCTCTGTTTCACCTCAAGTGAGGACAGACAGAGCTTGGCATTTTGTTATTTGTAGTATGTGATGTGTTCTGATTTCTTCAAGAGATGTGTGTGTGTGTGTGTGTGTGTGTGTGTGTGTGTAGTCTAAAAGTCATTGTAAAGTCCCTTGAGTATTTTCCAAATCAGTGCTCTAGTCCCAGCCTGGCTCTCTGGTGATCTAAATCTCCATATGATACATTCCCCACAAACCCTGTTTTGAGAATGGGGTCTCACTGTGTATCCCAGGCTGGTCTTAAACTTACTGCCTTAGCCTTCCCATTTGTTGGTAAGATTATGTGTCTGCACTACCACACCCATCCTTTCAAGATGGCTTGAAGCTGTATGGGTTTGTGAAATGGAAGGATCTCACCTTTATAGAAAGAGGAGAGAAAGCAGATCTACTGTTTTAGTTATGACGAATCACAGGGATTTGTCCATGTTGAAAACACAGCAAGTTTTTCTAGTGTCAGAATTACTTATGTAAAACTAAGAATTGTTCTGTGATATACAGCATTCTGGTCACTTGCTGCATTCAAGTGATTTATCCATGTCTAAATGCAATCCTGGAAAATCACCAAGTCTTAGGACAGTTTTCCTTTAGAGAAATGAGACATTTCCTTCATTGCTAAAGACTTCTAATTTATATTTTATGAAGACATGTTATAGAGCTTCATTAAGATACTATTACTAGATGAAAAGAAGGATGCTTTTATTACAGGTTAACTATAATAAATCAAGTATTTCCTTTATCAGTTGTAGTCAGAAGATAGTCTCTGTCCTTGTAAGAGAAACCTGCTGTATTCTGGTGTTGAAGTGTATCGCAACACCTCTATCTCACCATTTTTTTTAATTACTACTTTTTTTTATTACTTTACATTTTTAGAGTTTCTTTCTGCTACAGTCTCACCAGTATTTGTTCTTTTCTTAAAGATTTATTAATTACTTTATTTTTATATGTATGAGAGTTTTGCGTACATGTATAGATGTGTGCCATAGGCATGCCTCATATTCATAGAGATCAATGAGGGCATTGATCCTCTGAAACTGGAGTAACAGATGGTTGTGAGCTGCCATGTGGTGCTGGGAATTCAGCCCAGGTTCTCTGCAAGAGCAGTAAATGCTCTTCACACTGAGCCATGGCTCCAGCCCCTGTTGTTTTTCTCTTAATGACTGCTATTCTCTTTGGGTTGAGATCTCAATGTTGTTTTAATTTCCACTTCTATGATGGTTAGTAAGACCACATCCCCATTTCATAGGTTTTATTTATTTATTTTTTCTACTGCATTGGAGTGACCCTGGAGACATGTGCTTCTCTCCGTTCTCCACCCTTCCTTCATCTAGCAGCCCCTGCGCATAGCTTTCTCCTACAGACCCTTCTTGCTTTGTTTATTTCTGACTTCAGTAACTTTCCTGGCTGAAATATGGCTGCCTTTGTTCTTTGTCAACCGAAACTTGAATAATCAGAAAAACTACAACTAACATGTTGCTTTGACAAATTGATTATTAATTTTGCTGCCTTCCTCCTCCCATCCCCCGTTAGCTTCCTACAAGCACTGGCTAGAGCTTTTTAGCTTTCCACTTGAGTAGTAGACTATTTGTATTTTATATTTAATGTTTCTCAAAAGCATTTTCTTATATCTATTTTTGAAGGGTTTTATATTTTCATTGCTGTTTTAAAGCATTAAAATTTTTCATTCATTTCAGTTTTTCTCCATGTTAGCCTCTGTATTTCTGAGCTTGCTTTTCTTTATTGTTAGATTCATTGTTTAGATCTGTCACCTGAGAATGGAAACTATCCTTCATACCGTAAAAGACATGTTTTTCTTTTGTTAATTGGGCATTTCAGAGCTGTTTGACAATAGATAGTTTTATTCAGCTTTTTTTCATAAATTCCACAGGAAAGTGCCTGATTTCCACGGTTTATGGAGGTGTGGACTTGTGCACGGTCTTTCAGGCACTGTTGTATGGGAGTGAGGCACTAACCCTGCCTAGGACCATCCTCTGTGTGCAGGTTTGACTGCTCCGGGTGCTCTGGCTCATGTCTGTGTGTGGAGTCAGCAAAAGACTCATTGTTGAACAATGAACTCAGAACTCAAGAAACATTGGTGTGGTTTTCCCCCCCCCTCATTTAGCATTCTGTGGTTATTTCTCCTGATTTTTTTGGCAAGTGTTGTTTGTGTGTGTCAAACTATGCCACATCAGCCTTAAATTTCTGCTTTGTATAATTCAGCTAGGAATTAGAAAGAAGTATTTATAATCAACTTGTATTCTCTATTTTCCAAACCTAGATTTACTTGTATGATCTCATTTTAATCCCAGCAGCGTTCCCAGGGCCTGCTCTCCTGTTTTGTGCATGGGAGTGATCCAGGTCACGGTCTGGGCAGGCAGGGACCTGGTGCGCAGATCTGCATCTGCTACTTTTTACTTTTGCCTGTGGCTTGTTCCGAAGTGAGTTCTGTCCTTATCACAATGCGCTAACAGTGCGCACTTCCCTGTAGAAGTCAGGAAGAGGAAGTCCCCAGAGTCAGCTGCTCATGGTGGGAGAACCATCCTGGTATGGCTGAATAGGAAATAAAGAGTACTGGCTGCTGAGGCTCTCCTCTGCACAGCAGCTGGGAAAGGTGGTAGGAGGCTGACTGACATCTGATTGGGGACTGCTTTTTTTTTTTTTTTTTTACTTTAACAAATTGCAGGGAAATTAACTTATAAAGAGAAATGGTTTATTGTGACCCATGGTTTTAGAGGGTTCTACTCTATTCTCTTTGTTTCTTTATTGGCTCTGGTGAAGTAGTGTTTCCTGGTGGGAACATGTGTCAGAGGAAAAACACTCAACTCAGACAGAAGGCAAAGGAGAAGAACGGGATTAGTTCATAATGTCCATCATTAAACACATTGCGGGAAGTAGTAACAACTTAGTTGCAGGATATGCTGTAGGAAATAGCTGAGGGATCAAAGCAACAACATGGATGCAGATTGTATTTGAGAATGTATTCCAGTCTAGTAGTGTTTACACTGACCTTGCTGTTTAAGTAACTGAACAGCAGTCTGATCATATACTCTATACACCGGAAGTTGGCATGCTTTTTTTTTTTTTTTTAAAAACTTTTGGAAAGGGACCAAAACATTTTTAGAGTCACTTACCTAACTTCTGTCCATGAGTCCATCTGTCTGTCTATCCTTCCTTCCTTCCTTCCTTCCTTCCTTCCTTCCTTCCTTCCTTCCTTCCTTCCTTCCTTCCCTCCCTTCTTCCTTTCTCCCTCCCCTCCCTCTTTTCCTTCCCTCCTCCTTCCTTTTCTTCCAAACCTAACAGCTGTCCCCCCACCAGCCCATACCAATTCTGCTTATTTTCTAAAAAGCTGATTTTCTAAAAAAGTAATATGATTACTATTATTCATAGGAGAAACAACACTGTGACCCGTATTATTATGTTAGGGTTCTAGTGTTCCCTGTTTCCTAGTATTTTTAATATTTTATATTGTTATAATCATTTGAAAGAAAGCTGGTTATTGTATATTTGCTTTAGAGTGTTATTTATTTTGACAGACAACTCTTTTGGTTTACGTTAGTCTATTTCCAAAGCTAGACAGCTGATTTAAGTTGTAAAAAGTTCAGATTTTCAAATCTTGTTGTCCAATCAAGCTGTAGTTATTCATTGAAACTTCATCCTGTTGCTCAAAACAAACCATAGAAATGAATGTATTGAAAGGGAATATAAATTGTCTTGTCTTAAGTGTCACACTATGGGCTAGAAACCAAGAGAAAGCAGTTGAACACCATCCTGCTGGCCGATTTGAGGTTATGTGTATTTACTTTCCGGCACCCAGAACTGCTCTTAAAGCAGACATCATCAAGAAACAAGTACCTGTATAGAAGTAAGGCTTTGGGGCATAAGCCTAGACTACCAGTACTTGGGAGGAGACACAGGAGGATCAGGAGTTCATGATCCATCTCAGCTACAAAGTGAGTTCAGAGCCAGCCTGGGCTACCTGAGACCTTGTCCAAAAAGAAAGAAACAAAATCAATCATATATGTAATTAAAGATGGGCATATCTTTTGAAGTTCCTTAAAGTGGTTTAGAAGAATAGGGACCAAGGCAACTTGCTACTCAGCTTTGTAGTTAAGCTAGCAATGGCGTCCATTTTAGCATCTCAGAACCAGACACATGTACAACAGGTAAGTCAGCACGGCTTTTTCTACAGGGAGCCGGAGCTACAGTGTGTGTGTAAATCCTCTGTCTACACTAGCGGGCTAACTGCTCGACAAAGCTGTCCTGGTATTTACTATATAATGCTAGGAAAATAATAAGGCCAGTTCCTTCTCAACTTATTTTCTCACTGTGCTCATGAGACTATTAGGCATATCTTCTGAGATGTTACTAGCAGCTCACGTCAGCAGAAGAGTGCTATCAGTTTACCTAGTAGGCACTCTGATTCTATAGACATGTGGTATATATAACCTTCTCCCAGCCCCTTCTCCATAAGCATGATGCATATAATAACCAAATAATAGCCTTTTCATATATATCTTATATATGTATAAAACTATTTTAAAACCTTGAAGAATTATATAAAATTATACACCACATGAAGTAGGACCGTAAAGATTTCCTAAATGTAAGTATGCGGAAATGCATGCACTAGAGCCCAGCAGACTACAGAGCTTACGGAGTATAGAATTTTAATTTTAGCTGTGTTTCTACTCATAGGCAAAATATTGTCAAACTTTTAGATAATGCCTACAACATTAAATTTAAATAAAGGGCTGGAGAGATACTCAGTGGTAAAGACTACTCACTGCTCTTGCAAAGGACCTGGGTTCAGTTCCCAGCAACCACATGGCAGCGTACAACATTTAGTAACTCCAGTTCCAGGGAACCTGGCACCCTCTTCTGACCAGGCATGCACATGCTAAATAAATATACATGCAGACAGAGCTTTCACATATGTACAATAAAAATATGTAAAATAAGAATTTAAATGGAAATGATCCCTTTGTATATTCACATTAAGAATAAGCAAGACAGTTTGCAATACAGTCCGGATTTTAATATGGCAAATCCACTTTTTCAAGGCAACATTATTAAATGATCTGCCATATCTATATATCTATATATCACATATATATTATTTATAACACATTATATATAACATGTTATATATTATGTACATGTGTGATACAGATATGCATATGCAACACACCACAAGCATACATACACGAAATATTAGGCTCTGGGGCAGGAAGCCCTCCCACCAGGGCTTTGAATGGTTTTTTTCCCCTCCAGCCATCAAATTCACTATGGCTGTTTGACTTCTTTAGTGATGGCATGTGTGTCTCTCTGGCTTTGTTTTTCTCCTGCTTCACCACACTGTGAACCTGGAACTCACGCTTCAGGCAGACAGGACAGATACTGCTCATAGAGCACTTGAGCCCTGTCAAAAGAGCGCAGGGCCAGGCACTACAACAGGAAAGTCTCTCCTCAGTGTTCAGTAGAGGAGAAACTGACAGGAGACAAGAGAAGACCTTGTCAGTGTTGAGTATACCATATACTACTACTCAGTTTATCAGTGTTGGTTAGGGATTCTGTTGCTGTGATAAGACACTGACTAAAAGCAAGTTGGAGAGGAACACATTTATTTCTTTTTACATGTCTCAGCTCACACGCCATCACTGAGGGGAAGCAGGGTAGGAACTCAAACATGGCCGGAACCTGAAGGAACCCTGCTTAGTGGCTTGCTCAGTTTGTCGCCTTATACACCTCAGGACCACCTCCCCACAATACCCACTGTAGTCTGGAGACATTTTCCCTATTGAAGTTCTCTTCCCAGATAACCCTAGCTTATGTCAAGTTGTCAAAGAACACATGCATGACCAACCAGGCCAATTATCTACTTGGTATCCTTGTTGTTGGGACTTCTTGTGGCTTTCATTGAAATATAGGCTAAGCATCCCAAACCTATCAGGTTACAGGGAAGAGGGGCTCTCTAACCAAATGCCACATGCAAGTCCACTAGCCCAGTGACACCTAGTATGACAAAGCTCTGGTGCACTCTGGTCTTGGCCTCCAGTTTGGCCAGGAGGTCAGTCATGTCGTGTTTCTTGTGCGTGAACCAGTCAGACCTTTCCCTCATGACTGCAGATAAATAAAATAATAAACCCGTGTGTGTGTGTGTGTGTGTGTGTGTGTGTGTGTGTGTGTGTGTATTATGTAGGTTTTTTATTTTGGGAGTGTGTATGTGGATGAACATGCATGTGAACATATGCGGTCTCTGAAAAGAGCTCTCCTCAGTTCCTGTCTTTCTTGGACTACTTTTTATCTGTTTTGTGTATGTGCAGGTGTGTGGAGATCACAGGACACATACAGGAGTCCTTGAACTCAGGTTTCTAAGCTTGGTCACAGGTTCCTGTACCAGTTGATCTCAATGGTGCTCCACCTAGTTTTTGAGACAGACTCCCTCACTGACTCTGGCTCACTTATTTGGTTAGTCGGCTTGGCAGCAAACCCCAAGTCTCTGCTCATGTCCCTCTGCCTCCCAAGTGCTGGGATTACACATGGACTCTGAACTCAGGAATCTAGGCTTGCATGGCAAGCATGTCACCAACTGAGCTTTCCTCTGTTAAGACTATTTGCTGTGGGATTGACTTTCTAGCCTTTGACCCTACTGGGGAGGTTAGATTTATGACTCAGATCTTATCACTGGCCTTATATATCTTTACTTAATTATATTTTTTGATTTGTAAATTAGAAAACAATTTTAAAACACTTTCTAAAATCACTTTGTAGTTTCCTATAATTTGGGAAAGATGAAAGAAGAAAGATTAAAGATGAAGATAAATTACAGCTCAAGATGATAAAGTAGATGAGATCATTGTAACTAAATCCTAACCATTCTTGAACAAATAAATTCACTCTTCATTCAAAAATGCATTTAAAACTGGCCATGGTGGTATACCCCTGGAGTATTTGTGAGGTTAATGCAGGAGGATTGCAAGTTTGTGGAAAGATCTGTCTATAGAGCAAGTTCTAGACCATATCTCGTAATAAATAACTAATCCTATCTCAAAGAATAAAATAAAATAAAAATGACAGCAAAAAATGACTTACAGGTTTTGGTAGAGATGAAATTATCAAAGATTTTAACTTTAATGTTTGCATTAAAAAGGCACATAGTTTTATGTTATGAAACAGGTAACACTAAAAACAAGTTAAAGTAGAATGTTTCCTTTTCAATTTCCTATTCTTTAACATTCCTTAAGGGAATTGGTTTTGTTAGAACTTGCATGATTCAGCCGGGCGTGGTGGCGCACGCCTTTAATCCCAGCACTCGGGAGGCAGAGGCAGGCGGATTTCTGAGTTCGAGGCCAGCCTGGTCTACAAAGTGAGCTCCAGGAAAGCCAGGGCTATACAGAGAAACCCTGTCTCTAAAAACCAAAAAAAAAAAAAAAAAAAAGAACTTGCATGATTCTAATAATTAACTCAGTGACAGAATTTTAGTTTTTAGAATGGAGAACATTTTGGCATCATCTAATTTACTGTACATGAGAGCTTGTTTCTTAATCATACCCCTGGTAAGTGGTCAGTAAGCTCCTGTCACTAATAGAGACCTTGCTCTCTATGATTCAATATCACGGGTCTCATTCAAACTACATATATGTGTATGTGTATGTGTATGTATGTTTATCCTGAGGACAGAACAATTATGTTTCCTCATCTATGTGATGGCTCTATGGTACTGAAAGGAATAGTTCTCAGAATGTTTGTCTAAATTTGTTACCTGAATCACAATTCCTTTGATAGTAACGATTCTTTTAAGAAACGGAATTTCTAGACTTACTACAGTAAGTGTCTGCATAAAAGAAGTGCGCATAATGGCAGCAGCCCTTTGATGAGAGAAATCCTAGCTACATTATTTAAGGAAAATGGTTTTATGATGAGGTCTGTGATCCACTTGGACTTGAGTTTTGTGCAGAGCTATAGATGTGGATCTCTTTGCATTCTTCTACAGGCAGACATTCAGTTGGTCCAGCACCATTTGTTAAAGATACTTTCTTTTTTTTACCATATATTTTTAGCTTCTTTGTAAAAAAAAAAAAAATCAAGTGTCTATAAGTGTGTGGGTTTACTTATAGGTCTTCAATTTGATTCCATTGTTTAACCTGTATGTTTTTATGCCAATGTCCTGTAGTTTTTATTACAGCTGTTCTGTAGTACAGCCTGAAATTGGGGCTGATGATACCTCCAGAAGTTCTTTTATTGTAAGGATGATTTTAGCTATCCTGAGAGTGGTTTTTTTAATATGAAATTGAGTATTGTTCTTAGAGTAATATATTCTGAAGATGACTGCTTAGTTATTATTATATGGATACTGGCTTAGACTCAAGTTGATGACACAATTTTTATATATATCAAGTAGATTTGTAGCAAATCAAACAATCATGGAAAGTAGTGTTATTTGTTCAATGTTTTTCTGAATGATTTAGATGTATTTAATTCAATATGGAAGACTCAACTTTTGAGGACAGACATTACGATGCATTTCAACTTGTCCTAGTAGTTTAGTATGTTAGACTAGAAACAATGCATGCAATGAATGTAAAGTTGTTTATGTAGTTCTTTGATAAAGGAAAATAAGTTATTAAAAAAGATCTGGGAGAGATGACATGAACCCATACTGAGATGAGACTACTGGAAACACAGTCTTCTTGTGGATTAATAGGAACACTGGGTCCCTTGTGCTACACAACCAAAATAGAACATAATGGTCATACTGTAAAAAGTAACAAGTGTTCTTAAGACTTTAAAGTTTTACTGGTTAGTGTGTGTATATATACACGTATACACAACATACATATATGTATGCATATATACACATACGTAGTAAGGTATATGTGCCTTACAGCTTTTATATAGTGGTAGTGTATATGTTGCAATATGTTGATTGTCTTTAGGTCTCATACTATAGTCACCTTATCGCCTCTTTCTGCCCTCTTTCATCCTCCTCCTGTCTTTATCCTTCTCCACTTTTTGTTCTTTCCCCTTTGTTTTCAGTTTATTTATAAAGAAACTGGATTGTTCGTTCTATAATTTCCTATAGGCTGAACTTGGATTGCTTCATTCTGTGTGTCATCATATTCTGTATGAACTGGTAATTTTCTCTAGAGGCTTATTTAAGTTAAAGTTTATTTTTCCCAAAAGAAAATTTCTTAAGGTAGCATATTTTCCTATCAAGATCTCTATAATGTTTGGTTGTCAATGTCTTTTGGTGCCAAGGATTAAATTGGGACTTTATATATGTTAAACACACATGGTACTGTTGTGCAAGCCCAAGTTTTATATTCAGCCTTTAATGGTCTTTGTTTAAATCATTAATTTGTTAAAAGTTACAATAAGGAAGTGGAGACAGGAGAATTACAACTTTGAGGCTAGTCTGAGCACATAGTACGTTACTATTATATGCACATAACAAGTATAAGCACATAAAAGACCCACTTTCCAGTCTCAAGAAGTTCAGAAGTTATTCTAGTAATATCTCTTATTAGCTTACTGGTTGGACTATGTCTTTGTTTACGTTTTATTGCTGTGAAGAGATACCATGACCATGGCAGCTCTTATAAAGCAAAGCATTTAATTGTAGCTGGCTTAGGGTTCAGAGCTTTAGTCTGTTATCTTCATGGAGGGAAGCCTGGTGTCATGCAGGCAGATGTGGTGCTGGAGAGGTAGTTGAGAGTTCTATATCTGGATGACAGGCAGCAGGTAGCAAGAGAGTGACACTGGACCTGGCTTGAATATTAAAAATTTGAATACTTTCTTCAACAAGGCTATATCTGTGCAAGAAGAACATACTTCGTAATAGTGCATAGCACCTGTGGGGGCCATTTTCACTCAAACCATTATGTATTATTTCTCTGAATATAAGATCTTCCTGATAAGTAGTTGGTAATCATGGGTTTAAAAGATTTAGGAAGAACAGTAAAAACACTTAATATTTCTCTTGCTCACTGATTTTCAAATGGCTTTTCTAAAACTATTGATTTTAAAAAGTATCATTAACTCATGACATTTAATATCATTTGTTTTGTTTTTGTTCAACCCACTCACTGTGGTTATTGATGGTTAATTGACCCACCTTGTTGAAGTGACCCCAAAGCCTTAGATTTCTTCATTTCTGGCATGATTAACTGACTCAACTCACCTTGTCCTTTTTCTTCTAGGCCTCAGGCTCGCCTTTTCCCTCCTTCTCTCATTTCTCCCAGGATTAGACCCGCATAGGAGAATCACTATCCTTTCCAAAAATGCCTGGCTCTATTCAGTCAGTAGATGAACCTCTCACCCAGGCTTCAGGCTGTATCTGCCAGGCAAGTTTAATAGCCTAACCCTTTTTTGTTTGTTTGTTTTAAATTTCTCTGTCTGGTCATTTTTTGGATCTTTCCTTTACTTGCCTCTGGGTACAGTGTGCTGCCTTTTCAGTAGTTGTGGGGTAGAAACGGAAGCACCATGTCCTTTATACTGAGTGCTGTTTCCTGTGAGGACACTGAGTGAGTAAAACCAGCTTAGAGGCGATTGTGAAAACTCACACAGGGTTGTGGTGCGATATTAAAGCTTCTGTTTTTCTAAGAGGAACAGATATTTCTTTATCAAGCATCCAGACTTCCTGCTTTAGATTGGATTCTAGAAACAGGAGACCCCAGACAAGGACTTGGGTGTGTGTAATTTGCCTGTGAGATGATTTCTGAAGGAGCAAGAAGTCCTGCTGTTCTACTTGCTTCCTCCCGCTGAGATAACAACACCAGGACCAAAAGCAGCTCAGGGAAAGAAAGGGTTTTTATTTGGTTCACAGTTCATCATGAGGGAAATCAGAACAGGAACTGAAGAAGAAACTCTACAGGAACACTGCATATTTGGCTCACTCACTGCCTTATGCTTAAATAGTTTCCTTGGGTAGGCCAGGAGCACTTGCCTAGGCATGGTGCAGTGACATGGGCTAGCCCCTTCTACATCAGTCATCAATCAAGACAGTCTCACAGACATGGCCATAGGCCAGTGTGATGTGGATAACTCCTCAATAGAGGTTCCTTTTTCCCAGTTGTTTCAAATAGACACTAAGAACTACTAGTACAACTGGGGAAAAGAGGAAAGATGGTAATGGTGGTGGGGGAGAGGAGACATCACTATAGGACGTTTTAGAGAGTAGCTTGTTGGCTGTGGGTGTGTGGCATTCAATTTCATTGGTCACTTCGTAATTGGGTAGGACTTGTCTGGAATTTTCCAGGGTAAAGAAGTTCATGTATCTGTTCTTAAGGCCTTCACTATCAGACAGACAGTCCAGTCTCAGAACACACACACACTCTCTCTCTGTCTCTCTCTCTCTTTCCCTCTGTTCCCCACCCCCACCCCATTAGCTAGTGCATTCTAAACCTGAGAATGTCCTTTGCAGGCTGATGTAGCTGCTTGAGCTGACTGACAGCTCCTTTATCTGACTGCTAGCTCAAAGCAGCAGCTTTTTCTTAAGCAGAAGTTCAGTGAGAGAAGGATGTGATTTTGTTCCCAGGGGACCACTTGACAATGTCAGATTTGATTATTACAAGGGAGGGATGAGAGGAGTTCCTGGTCAGCATGTGGTAGGTGAAGACCAGGGATGCTGCTAAACTTATCACAACATATGACATATCTATCCCCAAATGTCAACTGAGGTGTGACTGAGAAACATTGATGATACATCTGGTGAGTTCATAAATTCTAGATAACACCGTTATCTTTCACTCCCCATATGCATGCATGCATGCATACATACATACATACATAAATATACATATATACACATGTACATACATTTCTACATTTAAATCTGGACTCTGTATCTGAGAGAAAACATGCAATCTTGTGAATCTGGCTTGTTTCACTTAGCAGAATGGCCTATAATTCCATTCAAATTCCTGACAATGTCATAATTTTATTTTCCTTTACAACTGAATACAATTCCATTGTGTATATGTACCATAATTGCCCTATTTGGTCATCTGTTCCTGGATATCTAGACTAGATTCTTTTTTATTTTTTGGTTTTTTGCCTATTGTTGGTAGTACAGGAGAAACATGGATGTGCAAGGAACTCTGGGGTGCTGACAGGTAAGCCCAGAATTGGTATAGCTGAATGGTATGGCAGTGCTAATTTAGTTTTTGGGGGCCCTCTACATTGGTGAATGGTTTCCAGAGTGATGGCTCCAGCCAATGTTCCCACCAGCAGTATGTAAGGGCTCTTCTTCCCCACGTCCTCACCAGCTCTTCCTGCCGTTCGTTTCCTTTGATAGCCGTTCTGCCTGGGGGGAGACAGAATCTTGCAAAGCACTGTGAATTTGCATTTCTCAGTTTCAAAAAATGAAATCTACCTATAAAAAACTGGAACAGTTATACAACAAATATACGTTTTATGTAATTTATTGGTTGTTAACATTTTGCCATTAAAATCTCTGTGCTCACAGATATATGTATTTATAAGCAGATATGAACAGTTATATCTCTCTGTGTTTTCTCACAGAACTGTTTTTGAAATAATCTGAAAATATGTTCAGATTTCACCCCTAAATACTTTAGTCTGTATTTTTCAAAGAAAGAACAGATTTTAACATGAAAAATCTTAGGGCTGGTGTCATCATAAAGAAATTTTAAATAGTTACAGTGGTCTTTCTTTCTTTCTTCTCTGTCATGTTTTTATTTTATTATTTTATTTATACAGGGTCTCACCATATAGGCTAGACTGACATCAAATTCTAGAACTTCTAACCTCAGCTTCCTGAGTGTTGGGATCACGTAGGGCTCAATACCAATCTCTTAGCTCCTTGGAGGTGATCAAACAGTACCAATTGCTATATCTAGTTAATATTCTTTCATCTAGGGTACTTTGTATATCTTAAACTTGTATTTTGTTCCATACAATGTTGGCAGCTTTAGAGAGTCCAAGCTTGTAGCTCTCTTGGCTCTCTCTCAATTTGATGTGGGGTTTTTCCCTGCAGGGTTTATTTAGGTGAAACATTTGGTCACACGCTTGTAGCAGATCATGATGTTCCCCTCAGTGCTTGACCACGTGCTTCAATTTAGATGGCTTCTTCCAAAGTTTTCCAATACAAAGATGCTTTCTCCTTAATTAGTAATTTATGAAGTGACCTTGAGATCACATATGATCCTTTACTAATATTTTGGTGGGTGGTTTTAGTATGCTCTGATTGTCCCATCTTAAATAATTTATTTCTGTCTGTTTATAGCTTTTTTTTTTTTTTAAATATTTTTTGTCTTAAGATAAAATCTCTCAGATTCCAAGGTGTATTGGGACTGT
Source organism: Mus musculus (assembly GCF_000001635.26). Taxonomy (NCBI): domain Eukaryota; kingdom Metazoa; phylum Chordata; class Mammalia; order Rodentia; family Muridae; genus Mus; species Mus musculus. Next base: position 31,769,762 of record NC_000071.6, read on the forward strand.
CTGGTATGGTATGAGGTGTTTCTTTCTTTTTTTTATATATTTTTTATTAGGTATTTTCCTCATTTTCATTTCCAATGCTATCCCAAAAGTCCCCCATACCCTCCCCCCCACCTCCCCTACCCACCCACTCCCACTTTTTGGCCCTGGCGTTCCCCTGTACTGGGGCATATAAAGTTTGCATGTCCAATGGGCCTCTCTTTCCAGTGATGGCCGACTAGGCCATCTTTTGATACATGTGCAGCTAGAGTCCGAGCTCCGGGGTACTGGTTAGTTCATAATGTTGTTCCACCTATAGGGTTGAAGATCCTGTGTTTCTTAAAAGGTTCCTATGTTGAGGTTTGGTCCCCAGCTTGTGGTGCTATTTAGAAGTGAACGGATCAACAGTGAGTTGACGTGTCAGTGAGGTAACAGTTGGAGAGCCTATCTGGAGTCAGAGCCTACTGGCAGTGGTGACCCTGAAGGGCTTCTCTTGTTATAGACCCTTTTCTTCTGGCTCAGTACACTTACTAGTTCCCACAGGCAAGTAGCTTTCTCCACTGTACCATTCCATCTTGTCTCTCTCGCTGCTGTCTAAAGCAGCAGATCCCACTGACCATGGACTGTACCCCTGAAAGCATAGGCCTGACATGATCTATCCTTCTTTATGCCAATTTCCCAGATAGGTTGTCACAGGAAAATAAGACTCACTAATATGAGGGCGAAGTCTCTTAACTCTTTCTGTGTCACTGATACTGCCTACCAGAGTATGTATATATATATATATGCTTCATATTTTTTGAGTGATTGAGTGGATTTATAAATGAAGACTCTTTCAGAGATGAGTAAAAAAGCCCTGTATCCCATCAGTTTAATGTAGATTTTTCTATTTACATTTTCCTTTTCTTTATTTTCCTTAGGCACAGAGCACTTGATTGCCATCCCCACCTCCCCCACACCCCCAGTTGCTTTCCATTTCAAGACTGTTTTCAGAGTCTACTGAAGGGCGATGTCTCTCTTTCTTCCTTGTAGATGCAGAGCTGCTTGGCATGACTTTCCTTTTCCCTATTTGTGATCGACATTAGACCATTAGCCAGGCATGATCCCAGTACTCAGGAAGCTGAGGTGGGAAGGAAGGGCTAGACATTGATGCTAGTCTCAGCTACATAGTGAGAGCCCACCTCAGAAAAGAATAAAGGTAAGGAGATGTAGCCATCCTTTCGATCTCTCTCACAGCAATGTTTACCTTATAGAAATGGAGACGAAAGTGTGGAGTAGTCCAGAGGTAGCCCTGAGGCCACATGTTTCAGAGAGTGGACACGAACCCAAATTCACCCTGATCCTTAGCACAGCATAAAGAAGATGACAGCAGCAACATCTCATTTGCCACTTTCCTGCAGTTTTGTTCTCCCAGATTCATTTGTTTTGAAAATAAGATTTAATTCTTAACTAGTTTTTAGGACTACAGCCATCATAAAAGATGGAGACAGTCTCTTTTCTTTTTTAATGAGGTCAGTTGCATCACAGTCATTAAAGAAGAGCTGGTAATAGATGGCACTAATGAGACAGCTTCTGAATATGCATTGGGAGATTACAAAGACTAACGCTTTCTGCAGGAGAATATTCATTGCTTATTAAAGTAATGCTAATTTTTAGCAGTTGGTTTAGAATATTGTTATCTTATGCCTTGAAATAAGTATACAAAAATAGGGGTTAAAAGTTCACTTAAAACTTAGTTTAATATCTGAGGACAGGTCATTCTGTGCCATTCATTAGGCTGAATTTCTTAGAATCAGTGACGTAGTAGAATCTTTCAGACACACCTAAGGGTCATGTAGCTTAGTTTTCTGGAAACTGTCCTCTCTTTTCTCTGCCTGTCCCGGGCCAGGACCTTGGGCCTGATAGACATTAGACATGTGCTTTGTCACTGAGATATTTAGTCCTCATTTTACTTTGAGATCGTATATTGCTAAACTGTCCACGCTAGCCTTGGACTCGTGATCCTCTTGCCTCACCTCTTAACTGTTTGCATTGCAAGCATGCATCTGAAACCCTGACTCTGTAAACTGCTAAAAGATCTGTTTTTTTAAAAAAATTTTTTATTGTTATAATTAATTATTATTTACCAAATGGAGATAGGATAGGTATTGTTAAATTAGTTAGGGACTACTGTGTAGAATGTTGCTAACAGGGTATTTAGCATCCGTGTAGAAAGTTAAGGAAGAAAGTGATTTATAGGTATGTTTCTATCTCTCCTCATCTCTCCAAGGTCTTACTCTGGTCCAGACTGGCCTAAGACAACAGTTCTCCTGCCTTGGCCTCCCAAGGGCTAACTGCAGAGAACAGAATGTACTGGCCGATGGACTGAGCACATTTCGCTGGAACTGATCATGGAAAGCTGGGTGGCTTTTCTCTCATACCTTCTTTCATCCCTTTATGTTCTTCCTCCTGCCTCAGGGTTTGCTCCTGTACTGTCCAGGTCTTACTACTTGCCATGTGTAGCAATAGACGCTGACATGTGACCAGTCTGAATTGAAATGTAATGTGTGAAATACATGGCAGATTCTGAAGTGTTATTATTTAAAAAAAAAAGTCATATATCTCATAACTCTTATATTGATTATCTTTTTATATTGATTATCTACTTTTATATTGTTTATATTGTTTCATTTCATGTATGTATATATATATGTGTGTGTGTATATATATATATATATATATATATATATATATATATTAATTTAACCATTGGGATTAATTATCTGTTCAAGATAGGGAAGAGTAAACACCCTCTACCTCATCTTTCTCACCATTTGTAAGTAAATCCCCCAGAATACAGGACATGACTGAGGACTCTGAAGAAGAAATAATTATTGACATATGCAAGAGTTTGGCTCGATCTTGCACGTCTTAAAGCTAACTGAGAGAAGCGCAGATGAAAGCTTCCATGTAACTCTATTTGTTTGATGTTCTGGAAAAGTAACTTTAAAGGGACAAGGGGGAGAGCAGAGGCTGTTGTCAAAGAGGAAGAGGAAGTGTCAAAGTCTAGTCATAAAGGGTTGGAGGAAGGCTGTTCTGGAGAAAGAATTAGTCTGTGCCCTCATGTTGGTGATATTGTACACAGGTATATCTGTGATAATGCAACTTTTGTAACATCTAAAAAGCAAATTTACACATAAAAAAGTTAAAATTAAATTTCATTTGTTTCCATTTTACTCTTTGGTGTTATTGCCAGTGAGTCCAAACGGGTGACTCACACTATTATTTGTACCTTGTGGTGCTCCCATAGTGGAAATGCCAAGTCTGGAGAGAGGGATGCGCTGAGAGGAGGTCTTGTAAGAAGAACAAAGACATGGAGATGGCCCACGTTTAGTTGTCCCTATTTTCATTTTTTTTTCTACAAATGTATTTTCAGTGCCTAGTACATGAAAACTATACTCCTCAGATGTAATTCCTTATAGTCCGTTTTCTTTCATAGCAGAAAAGACACAGTCCTTCAGGACAAAACACGCCTTGTACAATAAAATCATTGCCATATTAATTATTGCTCATCAGTGATGTCTTCCAATTTGTAGGCAAAATGTTATTTGACAAAGCTTTTCAACATATTAATGAGGATATCTTTGGGGTCCATATTCAGGTTGAAAATTACTGAGTTGATATTATTGTTTAAATGTTTTTTTTTTTTCCTCCAAGAGGCACTGATATATTGATCTATGGATATTGTAAAGGTGATGTCCTGGTGGGTGGCCTTTCTTTTTCTCAGCTTGATACAAGCTAGAGTTATCTGGGGAGAGGAACCACAATTGAGAAATTGGTAATTGATAGCAGAGTGTTGTTGAACCCAGATAACTGTATTCAAATTGTCCCAGTGGTGTCAGCAGTGTTCCTTGATACCTGCCCCAATGTTTTGGGTTCTCAAATGAAAGACACACACACACACACACACACACACACACACAGCCTTATATTTTAAAATGGCTTAAACAGCTCAATGGTTGGGCCACTTCCAAACCTCTACATGGCTAAAACACTCCCCTCTGATATTCCTGAGTTATAACTTACTAAAACCTGTATTCCATCTTGGCTGTCCCAGACCCAGACCTTCAACCCTCTCAGGCTGAGTTCCCCAGCACCTACATGATGGCTGTGTTCTCTGTCTGGCACACCCCAGATGTGGCTTCTACTCCTTTCCTGGCATAGCAGCTGTCTCCCTTCCTGCTCCTTCCTCAGTTCCTTGCCCAGGATATAAAGTCCTGTCTCTGTCTCTCTGCCCAGCCATTGGCCGCTGGCAACTTTATTTACCAATCAAAACCAACTGGAGGCAGGGTCCCTCAGTGTCTTATGTGTGGATGTGCAGATTCCCATGCAATTTTGGGGACCAGATTAACATAACACATGCAGGATTAGACCTAATCCACAACATTTCTCCCCTTTTTTGTCCACTAAAAGGGCTTTTTCTCTCAGATATACACGGAACATAGTTATAGCAGTTATGTAAACTATAATGTATGATATACACCAATGATGTCCAGTCCATCAGTTTTTCAATTTAGGTTCATTACTCTAACATATGTCCTAACTTAAAGAGTTTACAATTCTGTACCTGAATTATGTTTTGATTTTAACTTGCATTACTGAAAACTATTCTTTCAAATCTAGATCATCTTCCTTAGTGTTAATAAACTAAGTTTGATTATGAGAAAATAACTAGTCTTCAAGCCAGTCAGAGATCTGAGAACAAACTAAATATTAACTGAATATATAAGAAGCACAAAAACATAGCTTCAAAAACTTAAACAATTTGTAGAGACAACTGACTGCCTGGACAGTTCCCTATTTCTTATAACATTGGGGCATCTGTCTTCAGTCTTCTGGCCAAGAAACCTCTGACAGACCTTAAGTGAAGCAGGAATTATCAAGGACTAGCTTACTCTGTATTGGCAGAGCTAAGCTGTCAACTATCTATCCATCATGTGTCCTTTCCTGGACAGTATTTTTTGTCTGGAATTAGGGCAATTCATGCTCAGTGGCTACCTTGCCACTCTTGGAGCAACTCTACATGAAGATTATGATGCTCAATATCTTCTTTGAACTGTAAAGTGGGTACTGTCAGGAACAGCCATGTCTCCTAGTCAAAAGATCTGTTAACAAATCCACAACAGAGGAGGGCCTGGCCTATTGGAGTGGTGGCACTCCTGACAGATGATACTGGGTAGTATAAGCTGCTTGAGTCCTAAGGAACAAGCCAGTAAGCAGCATACCCCTGTGGCTTCTGCTTCAGTTCCTGCCTTCAGGTTCTTGCCTTATCTTGTCCTGATGATGATTGTAATCCAGAGCCAAGTGTTGCAGGAAATATTAAAAAGAACTCCAAGTTCCCGCACTTCTTCCAGTTACTCTCAGCCCCGGCAGTCTTGCTGGCCAGTTCTTATCTCATGAAGACTCTCTGACTCGGCTCCAAAATTTCTCCACTCAGCTCACTAAGTTCACGCTGGCGGGTGGCTAACACACCAGCCCCATGCTTCAACCCCCCTACGGACTTTGTGGTGCATATCTGGCAAACCCATGCTTTCTTTGCTGTACCTTTCTCTCTTGAACCCAGTCAAATCAGTGCCTGAAGGAAAATGCCACACAAACTTAGTTTAGAAACAATGGTAACTCAATTGCTAGGCATAACAACTAGATTCCTAATCTTGTAAGCCATATTAAATTTAAAACCTCCGTTGGCAAATTCTGACAAATTCGCCATATAAGCCAGGAGACACTAGCAGCTACATCTTGCCCTCTCACTATCCCTGTCCCAAAAGCCCCTAACTCTCTCCTCTTCCTCTCTTCCACTATCCTACCCAGAAGTCCTGCCTACTTGCCCAATGATTGGTCCCTTTATTCATTTGAGGGAAGGTTCACAAGAAGTCACCTGAGTAAGTGACTCATTCCTCCATCCAGACAGCCCCTCCTGGGAAAGCAGAATTAACATCAAAATACAGGCATCACCAGGGCCACCCACAACAGCCAAGTAAAAGTTTCCTCTTCAGATTGCTTGGTATATAAATAATAATTGTCATGGTGTTTTCCACAGCAGTAGAAACCTAAATGTGATGAGTGCTTTCCAGGAGCATGACTGGTCAGTCTTTGGTGATTGAGTTAGGAATGCCAACCCTAAATGGGAGTTGGATAGGGGTGTTATGATGGCCTATCTATGGATAGGTCTAATGAAATTGAAATGTGTTAAGGTTCAATTTAAAACCCTGAGGTAGATTCTAGAATTCAGCTGTACATAAGTAGTAGAGAGGAATATGTAGGTTAGCTGTAGTATTTAAGGGAAAGTCTGAGGTTTTAGTTGGAAGGAAGCATAATACTGCCAAAAACCTATTTCATGCCATGATATTTAGCACTAGAAGGCTGGTATCTACAATGAAAGCATGGGTTTTCTCCTGTTTAGTTGTAGATATTATACTTGAAGAGAGAGATGGGCACATTTAGAGACAAGGAGTAACGTGACCAATTTAGATGAGGAATAATGGAGGAAACTGGGCTGTGCAGCTTGGTCAAGAAGTCAGAAGACTGCCTTTAGAGAGTGTGAAGGTTATGACATTAAAGAGAAAGTTGTTTTATAAACTCCTAAGAACAAGTGGATAGAGGTTTTTTGGGGGCAGAGTGGAATTTAGCTTTCAGCATGAGGAAACATCTTGTAGTTGAAGCTAACTGTTAGAAATGATGCAGCTCTTTAGTCTTCTGTAAAACTGTGTTGCCTAAGCCCACCTTCCATTTGATTATCTCCTTTATTCTGATGTTTTCTGGCCTGACCCTCTCTCCTCATACTTGGATTCATAGTAAATAAGCATGTAATAGAGCAATCTAGAAGAATAATCTGAATTCTTTATTGCAACTGGGTTTGCTCACAGTCTTTCCTACTGGGAAGTAGACAGAGTGGCATGAGCCTATTACACTAGGCTAGATGGAGTCTGTGGACAGGCTGTGTGTTTTTCTGTTTGGAGTGGAGTTAGAACAGCTTGGCCGCTTTGATGACTGCCCCCCTAAGATGCCGATGCCTTTTGGAGAGTGTTAGGTGCCATGGCACAAGTGTGGAAAGATGCCCTGTGCCTGGATTTCTGTGCATTTTTAGATGTGTTACCCCAGGAAGCAGTTTTGATGCACATCTGGAAAGAAATTTCCTGATCATTGGTCCTTCTGTGGTAGACCAGCAAGTTTCAGAGGGTAATGTCAAACAAGACTGGAAACTGCTTTTGTTGTTAGGTGGCTATGGCGCTTATAAAGTCTTTGTGTTTCCTTGCTCGCTTTCTCTTTTGATCTGACCTCAAATCACCTCCGATCCTATTTTTATTTCTTTGTTCTCCTGCCTACTCTTGGTTTTTATGGCAGGTTGAAGTAAGCAGTGCCCAAGTCACCTGTACTGAGTGTTCACATCTTCTCCTCCAGGGTGAGATAAAGGAAACACAGTGTTATTGCCTTTCCCTATGATTTGTGTGTCTTTATGTCCCCACCAAGTCATCCTCAAGGGCAGGTGCTGTGCTTTCTACTTCCTGTATAACTCCCAGGTGTCCTGTGTGCGCATCTGTGCAGAGAGTGCTTTTAATAACTGTTCTTGACTGATTTACTCACTGTTCTCCATAGCAAGAACACAGTGCCATGTGGTCCTTGAAGGAGCCCACTGAGCATCAAGGCAAATGTTTCAGAGTATCTTCCTTTGAGGTTGGCAGTTCAACTCTGAGAGAGTCAGAACAGCTTGAGATCTCAAAAAGTGTTTAAATGACTTTGTTTAAAAAAAATAGCCATTCAATATTTTTGCTGTATTTAGTATTGCAAATACCACTTCTCTATTACATTTCTCAAAAGATCCTTTCAGTTAGGGTATAATAATTTGTTATACAATATTCATCTTTTGGAAAAAAAACTTTACTGTGAATTTAGATGTTTTTCTTTGTCTTAAACAAAAAAATTAACTAAAATTTAATGACACATTTTTAAAATTTTTAGTATTCTTTAAAAAAAGATGTTTAAGAAAGTTTTTAAAAAGTGAAAATATTTTACAAGTATTCATACTATAAAGATCATTTTTACTTTAAAAAAGAGACCATTCCAGAGTTCTTTAGGTATAGAACTCCTAAAATTGCATTTTTAACATGACTTTATTTGCAAAATATAGATTTACCCATAGCCATTCAGTAAACATTTTATAATTTGTGTTTAAGATCATATTTCTTGAAAGTGGGACAGTTTTTGCATCAGACTAGAAAAATAACAGCTTTATTGAATATAATTCACATACCATACAATCCACCCTTTAAAGGATATGATCTAGTGGTTTCAGTATAGTCACAAAATTGTGCAACCATTGCCACTAATTCTCTATTTCCATCACTACAAAGGGAAATCTAAGTGTTGGCCTCCATTCTCTTTCTCCTATCCCCAGGCAATCACCAAGTTACTTCTGCCTCTACATTTGTATATTTTGAACAGTTCATATAAATGAATAAGTGACCTTCCATCATCTTTAAATCTTAGCTTAATGATTTCAAAGTTGATCTGTGTTGTAGCATGTATAATAATTAAATATGCTCCTCTGTCTTTCTCTACCTCTTTTTCTGTCTCTCTTTTATGTTACATTTATTTATCCATTCTTCAATTGATGGACATTAGATGTTTATCCTTTTTTTGGCTTTTATGAATTATGCTTGCACGGTTTTAGGTGGACGCGATTTCTGTTCCCTTGGGATCTCTAAGAGAAGAGCTGCAGAGTCCAATGGATAACTCTATGTTTACCTCTATGAGGAACTGCCAGGCCATTCAGATGTGTCATTTTGTATCCTGCTAGCTATGTTATAATGTAGCCTTTGCATTACTTGCTATTGTCTATCATTTTTATTATGGGCATCCTAGTGAATGGTGACATGGTATCTTATTCTGATTTTGATGGTATCTCTCCCTGGTGTCTCATTGGACATTTTATGGGCTTTTGGCCCCTTGTAAGTGGAGAAACATCTCATAACAGTCTTTCCCAATTTAAAATTTAAGCTGACTTTTTTATTTTTTATTTTTGGCTTTTGGAGACAGGGTTTCTCTGTGTAGCCCTGGCTGTCTTAGAACTCACTCTGTAGACCAGAACTCAGAAATCCACCTGCCTCTGCCTCCAGAGTGCTGGGATTAAAGGTGTGCACCACCACTGCCCGGCTTAAACTGACTTTTTATAACTGACTTGTTAGCTTCCTTTATATATTTTTGTATGTTTTTATATGCTTCTATGTATATTCTGTATATTATTTGTCAGATATGTTGTTTGTCAAATTTCCTCCCATTTTATGGGCTTTTTACCTTCTGTGTAGTGTTCTCTGAAGGACAATAGCTTTTACTTTTGATGATGTCTGATTTATCCTTAGTTGTTGCTTGATTTGCTTTTGGATGGAAGAAACTATTAATGCTTCCCAGAGACACAGAATCAACATGATATACAGATACACACAGGAGATTTATTAGTACCAGGGGAACTGACCTATGTGAGCATGAATGTTGGCAAGTTTTATGACAGACTGTCTACAAGCTATAGTTGCAGGATGCTGGCCTGGTATGGCCTGGCCCATTTAGAAAGCCCCAGAACTGAAGATCCAGTGATGCCATTCTCAGGTCGAGGCCAAAGGCCAGAGACCCCAGAGGATGCTGGTGTAAGTTCTGCTAGGATCTCCCCACTTCGTCCACTCACATTAACATGCCAGTCTCCTGTGGACACATACATGTAGACACACCTCACACCCATGCTTTAATAGTTTCCCAGCTAGTCCTTCAGTCGAGTTGATCCCTAAAAGTAATCACTGCAGAAATGCCTGCCTGATACATTGCTTTGAGGATTCATTCTTAAGCTTCCTATAGTACTTTTAAAAAGTTTGTTATTACCTTTAGACCTTTCATCCATTTTATATTAATTTTTCTATATTATATAAAATTAGGGCACACTTCATACATTGGTTGTCCAGTTGTCTCAACAGTGTCTGTTGAAAAGATACTTTAAAAGTGATTTTAGTTCCTTTGTCAACGATCAAGTGACCATAGGTGTGTGGGTTCATTTCTGGGTCTTCAATTCTATTTCATTGATCTTCCTGCTTGTCTCTATACCAATACTATACATTTTTTTAATTACTATTTCTCTGTAGTACAGCTTGAGGTCAGGGATGGTGATTCTCCCAGAAGTTCTTTTATTTTTGAGAATAGTTTTAGCTATTGCTCTTTCTAACTCTATGAAGAATTGAGTTGGAATTTTGATGGGGATTGCATTGAATCTGTAGATTGCTTCCAGCAAGATGGCCATTTTTACTATATTAACCCTACCAATCCATGAGCATGGCAGATCTTTCTATCTTCTGAGATCTTTAATTTCTTTCTTCAGAGATTTGAAGTTCTTGTCATACAGATCTTTCACTTGCTTGGTTAGAGTCAAACCAAGGTATTTTATATTATTTCTGACTATTGTAAAGGGTGTCGTTTCCGTAATTTATTTCTCAGTCTGTTTATGCTCCACTATGTTCATAGCAGCCTTATTTATAATAACCAGAAGCTGGAAAGAACCCAGATGTCCTTCAACAAAGGGATGGATACATTAAATGTGATACATTTACACAATGGATTACTACTCAGTTATTAAAAACAATGAATTCATGAAATTCTTAGGCAAATGGATGGAACTAGAAAATATCAACCTGAGTGAGGCAACCCAATCACAAAAGAACACAAATGGTATGCGCTAAAAGCTCGGAATACCCAATATACAATTCACAGACCACATGAAACTCAAGAAGAAGGAAGACCAAAGTGTGGGTGCTTCTTAGAAGGGGGAACAAAATACGGAAGCAAATACGGAGACAAAGTGTGGAACAGAGACTAAAGGAAAGGCTATTCAGAGACTGTCCCACCTGGGGATTCATCCCATATACAGTCAACAAACCCAGACACTATTGTGGATGCCAAGAAGTGCTTGATGACAGAAACCTGATACAGCTGTCTCCTGAGAGGCTCTGCCAGACCCTGACAAGTACAGAGGCAGATGCTTACAGCCAACCATTGGACTGAGCACAGGGTCCCCAATGGAGGAGTTAGAGAAAGGACTGAAGGACATCAAGGGGTTTGCAACCCCATAGGAAGAAAAACAATATCAACCAACCAGTACCCCTCAGAGCTTCCAGGGTCTAAACCATCAACACATGGAGGGACCCATAGCTCCAGCTATATGTGTAGCTTAGGGTGGCCTTGTCAGGCATCAATGGGAGAAGAGTCCCTTGGTCCTATGAAGGCTCAATGTCCCAGTGTTGGGAATGTGAGGTCGGGGAGGTGGGAGTGGGTGGGTGAGGAAACACTCTCATAGAAGCAAGTGGGGGGGGGGGAAGGTCAGATAGGGGGTTTTTGTGGGAGACTGGGAAATGGGATAACATTTGAAATGTAAATAAAGAAAATATCCAATAAAAATTGATGAAAATAAAAATGATTTTATTTGTATTGTTATCTATACATATAGGTGTTGATTTGCACTTATGGGTGGGTGCAGGAAGAGACCAGAGGAGCGTGTATGATCCCCTGAGGCTGGAGTTACAGGTGGTTCTGAACATGTGGGTCCTGGCAACTGAACTTGGTTCTCTAGAAACGCAGTGTGTGCTTCGTCATCTTAACCAAGTTTCTTTTCAGTGCTTGAGATAAGACTCAGAGCTTCCCACATCAGGCAAATGCCAAGTTCTTTACTGCCGAACATCCTTAACCTTTCAATTCATTTTTTCTTGGGGATGGGGTGCACAGTATCTTATTATAGGGTCTGGGCTGGCCTAGAACTTGGTATGTAGCCTAGGCAGACCTCAGATTCACAATCCTCTTGCTTCAGACTCCCAAATCCAGTCATTGTTATGTTCTATACCCAGTTTAACAGATTTTTTTTTTTTAATTCTGGCTTTTGAAACAGGGTTTTGCTTTATAGCCCAAGGTGGCCTCAAAATTGATATGAGGTCACGCTGACTCCCCCCCCAACCCAGGATTCTCTTGCCTGAGTTTCTAAAAAGGCTGTGATTCCGGGTGTGTGTCGCAATACCTAGCTTCAAGTTTGAAGGTGTAAGTGTCTGTTTTAGTGTTGTGGGATGCAGTCACAGAACTCTTTGGCTGTGTAAACAGACTCGATGCCATTAACAGCAGGTCCTGCTTGTCCCCCTCCCCAACCAGTGGCTCCCGCTGCTCTGCTTCCTATGAGTATAATAGTGTCTGTCTTTTAATTAACTTAACTTGCCACAAAGCCTTTAGAGTTCATCCACATTGTAGCATTTGTCAGAATTCACTTTCTCTTAAGGCTGAATCATACCCCATATATGGCATGTTTTTATTCACTCATCTTTTGGTGGGCTCTTGGGTTGTTTCTACTCTTGTGTCTGCTGGAAATTATGCTGCCATGAAAGTAAGTATTTGAGACCTTATTTTTAATTTGGGGGCCTACAGTGTATAAAGTTTATATTTCCTTAAATTTATTCCTAAGCAATTATATTATCAGAAGTGGTATTTTTGGATCATATGATAATGTAGTTTTAATTTTCAAAGAGCCACCATTCTGTTTTCCATAGCAGCAACATCATTTTGCGCTCCTATCAACTCTGCACAGGGATTGGCTTTCTCTGTGTCTTCCCCCACACTGTTTTTGTTGTTTGTTTGTTTGTTTTAATAGTTGCTATCATAATGGGTGCAAGAAAGTAAAATGACTTATACTGGGGGAAGTGAATTGCCTTGCAGGTCTGTGAAGAGGTTGATCCTAAGAGTGAAAGGGTTTTTTAAAAATTATATTATATTTATTTATTTAAAGATATGGTGTCCTATAGCGGAGACTAGCTTATAACTTGTGTAGCTGAGATTGCCTTGAACTCCTCATCTTTCTTCTCCTGTTTCTCAGGTGCCACTTTATAGGCATGTGCCACCACGGCTGTGCAACCCTGACCTGCAGTTTGCTTTCTATTGGTTGATGTCTGCTGATGTCTGGCATTACATTCCCTAGTTGCTCTGTGATGGTAAAAGCCAGGGAGAAACAGGAGTACTTGTTTTGTGTTTTGTGTTTTGTTTTGTTTTGTTTTTTTTTATTCCTCTGCCTATCACTTGCTTTCAAGAGTCTTTTGGGCTATCTAGAAGTCCTGCATTTCTATGTGACTTTTAGAATTGGCCTTTCAATTTGTTCAGAGAATCTGTTGGGGGTTTTGTGAGTTGTGTGAAATCTGTAGATCAGTGTTGCCTCTTAGTGTCATTAGTGTTCTGATATGTGAAGATGTATTTCCACTTACATAGGCCTTTTGTAATTGATTTTTAACAGTGTTTTATGGTTTCAAGTGTTTAAAGTTTGTATTTCTAAGCAATTTTTTTATGCTACTGTAAATGGAATTGTTTTCTTGATTTAATTTTGGGATTTTTCCTTGTTAGTGTACGGAAATGGAGGTTTTTGTTTGGTTTTGCTTTTTTCTTCTATTTATCTTGTGTCTGGAAATGTCTCTGAAACTGCTCATTAGTCTACACAGTATTTTTTTTTTCTTTTTGATTTGTTAAGATTTACCATATGCAGAATTAAATCACCTGTGGGTTGTGGTGGGTTTGTTTTTTCTCTCCTTCCTACATGGGTCCTCCTTTTTTTCTGCCCTGGTTAGAGCCTCCTACCTAACACTGAACAGAGCCAACAAGACTGGATATCCTGGGATTGCAGCTCTAGTGTTAACTGGTCTGGAAATAGGTATTGCATTCTTTTGGGAAGTTGAAAATTTAGATTTTTGAATTCCGCTGGTAACTAAGGCAATGGAGGTTCTTGTATTGGAACTGATTGATTGATTGATTTCAGTACTAGGGTTTGAATCCATGGCCTCATATATTCTAGGCAAGTGGTTTTCCACTGAGCTCTGCTCTAAGCCTTTTTGCTACTCTACTTCCCAGTACTTGTAACTTGGTGTTTCCCAAACTTTCTGATGCCTGTGCTCTGTTAACTTAATGAGAAACATTCTGAAAGTGATTAAGTAAGCAACCGTAAAGACACATTTCCAGTGAGTCAGTCTAATGAGTGTGCTTTCCTTAGGGATTCAAGCTTGCCGGTACATGAGGATAGAATATGTAATGCGGACAGCCATACCGCTTCTTCTGGAGACTCTTATCCATGGCTTGGACCAATGCCTTAGCACTTTGGAAGTTTAGAATTCATGGGGTGTAGTTGGCCGTTGGAGATAGTGGTAGTGACGGCTTGTAAAGTGGGGTTGTGTTACTTTTATTGTTTGATTCTGCACCCAACTCCTGTCGGGTACATTTTCTCACTTAAACTTAGTCCCCTCTGAAAGATCTGGAGGGAACACTGCTGTGCTTCGTAATTCACTTCAGAATGTCTCAGTACTTAGATATCCGTTCAAAGAAGAGAGGACTCTTTTCATATTCCCAGCATTTCTAAAATAGATTTTTTTTGTGAGCTGCACTTTGCCTTGTAAGAGAAAAAAGGAGGACCCATATTGGAAGGAGAGAAAAAAACAAACCCACCACAAATTGTGGGGTGGAGGGCAGCTGGTGCTAGGCTACTATGTAAGAGGGTATGATTGAGTTCTAGTGTTTCAGCTCTCTATTAGTAGAATTCTTTGGTTTTAGTGCCTACCGTAGGCCCTAGAGCAAAGTTCAGTTCATTATTCAGTGAAAGTAGGAGTGTGTAGGCTTGGTGATCTGGATAGAGCTGTGGGTAGCATGGAAATCCATGTTAGTTCCTTTGGAGGAGCTACTGAGACAGCTTGTGTTCTAAAGTATGAGAGCTTGGACCATCACGATGACATCCTTATGCTTCTGAGCCGGATGTAAAATAGCCTCATGCACAGACATGGAAGGGCTCAATGTGGAACTGAAGCCGGAATGTTTCATTTTGGGTCACATTATGTAATCTTATCCTTTGAACAGTGAAAGTGAGTGGACTGACAACTGTGTTGTATGTAGGAGTTGTGTATGTGCGCAGAAATATACACACATGAAATACTTATAAGCCAGTGTATGTTAAATTGCCCACAAACTAATCTGCTTATTAGTAAGTCTGAGCAGAAAGTTGGGGACTAAATGTTTGGCTGAGTAGAGGGAACACAGGAGCTGAGTAAGGAGAGAGAAGGAACAGGGGACCTTACGCCAACTGGTGTGCTCACGAGACCCTGCAACTTGTGTTGTCTGAGAATAGCACCACTACCAACACAACACTTGTGTATGCTCGTTGAGGGTAGTCACTCTGAATGCCATACGTGCTGTTGAGCACACGTGGCTCCTTCATAGAGTAAGTCTGCTGTGGCAGCACCACGGTCCCCCGGGAAACGGGTAACCTGAGGATGAGTGCTCAGAGCCTTTCTAAGGTCTCTGAGTTAACAATGGTTAGGGACCCTGAAATGTAACTGGGGTCTATTTGACTTCAAGACAGATGCCCTTCCCATTATTTCAAAGGTATGTGTGTTTAATTTCTAGAGGGCAAGGACTGTGTTTGCACAGATCAGTTTTCAGCAGAGGCGTCTTAATTAGCAGGCAGTGATTGGACAGGGGTGTTTCCTGTAAAAAACAATCAGCCTGTGTGTTCATGGAGCTGCCTCTGCTCTCCTCCTGGGTATTTATAGTCACAGTGTAGTGCACTTGTTTGATTGCTTATTGTGGATGGTAATTTCAAAGAGGATATCAGTTCTTTTATCCCGAGAATTAATCATTCAGAAAGTACTTTTCAAATTTGTTTCTTAAACTAAATATAAATTTCTTTAAGTTCTTGATTCATTTTCCAGAATGCCCATTTGCAAGGGACTAAGAAGAGCTTGTCATTTTCTTACCTTTCAGGGGACATAATTTTCAATGCTCAGTACCCAGAGCTGCCTCCTGATTTCATCTTTGGAGAGGATGCTGAGTTTCTGCCAGACCCCTCTGCGCTGCACGTGAGTACTGCAGGCTTACTCTCATGGCCTTTGTGGAAAAGAAAACAAAATTGGCATTTGGTAATTGCTTAGTCAAACGTGGTTTTCCCTTTCTGTGGAATAAATGCAACTCTTCCTGTGCCAAAATCCTTGAAGAGGAGAGAGCTTTCATTGGAGTTTTACTTTGGGACCATTTCACATTACGTCTACAGTATTGGTTGAAATAATTTTTCTTCAACTTCAAGACACAATTGACAACATTTTCTTTGTTTCACTGTGAACATTCATGCCTGCAGGCAGGTTCTCTAATGTTTAATAACATTTCAATAAGATACTGGTTGCAAGAGAGTTACTGGCTTTTTAGGTTTGTTTGTTTGTTTGTTTTTGGGGCTTGTTGAAATGAAGTGGCAAATTTGGACATTACTTTAGTGCTTCATAAGGGGAAAGACCAGACTGAATGTTTTGTCTTAACCCAGACCTCAACCCTGTAGTTGAAATATGTTTCTGGAATTAAAGCAAGAAGACTTACTGTTAGGGAAAAGGGGAAAGGGGTCATGGTACCTGTCTGAGCACACACAGTTTGTGTAATGGTTGGGTTTGCCAACAAAGAATAGGTGCCATTTTGTCTAAGTGTTTCTTTCATTTTCCAAAGTCAGGTCTTCTGTAATAGCTGTACTCTTCAAGGAGGTTTAATTGTTGATTAAAACTATTTTCTTAGTTTGTTTTCGGGATTTTTTTTTTTTTTTTTTTTTTTGGTTCACTAAAACTGTGTATTTGATGTTTTGATGACTTACTTTGAAAGTTCCTCTATTCCTCCACTTCCCATGTAAAGGGGAGATACTAGATGAAACCTAAAGAACTACATTAAAATTTCACACAGCTGTGAGAATATTGTTAGCACGAGTTTGTTGTAAGGTTTTTTTTTATAATTATACATAAACTTTTGTCTGATTAATAAGTTTCTAGTTAAATACTGCCTCCTTAGAAATCATGGTGTTGGTATTTACCCCATATTAACATTGAGAGGCTCACCTGCAGCAGATGAGACTGAAACATTACTGTATAGTTCCTCCCTGTCTGATATCTGCCCAGTGGAGGGAGGCCTACATCAAATGCCAAAGAAACATTATAGGCTAAGTGTCCCTGGAATTTACAGAAGGTGATCAGAGAAAGCCTTGTAGAGGGGGTGATGTTTGTCTTCGTCCTTCTAGAGAGAATAAAAGTGGGAAGTACAAGAGAAGTCAAGTAGGTGGGAGATGGATGCAGACTGGAAGAAGCTGGGGTTCATATGATGTGTTGTAGAGAAGGGTACTGATACAGTTGCTAAAGTGAGATTCCTGTGAAACAGCTACAAAGGCCAGGTGCATTTGGTGGCTTAGCTCGGGTCATGTTGCTATGGTAAAACAGCATGACTAAAAGCAGCGCTGGGTGGAAAGGTGATGTTTGTTGGTTTGTCTTAATCTTATAGTTTATAGTCTATCATCCAGGGAAGTCAGGGTGAGAATCCGAGGCAGGAACTTGGAGGCAGGAACCGATGTAGAGGCCATGAAGGAGTGTCACTTATTAGCTTGTTCTTCACGACTCCCTCAGCCTGTTCTCTTACACACCCACCCACAATGGTCTGTGTTCCCTAAGAAAATGCCCCTCAGGCATTAACTGTTCTTATGGAGGCATTCTCTTGGTTAAGAGTCCCTCCTCCCAGATGATTCTGGCTTGTGTCCAGTTGACATAAAAGTAGCCAGCACAAGGACATTGATGGAGCGCACCAAATGCTGGGCCAAGAGCCACGGAAAGAAGAACAGAATGAAAACTACCTCTGTGAACTGTGTTTCATGTGATCAGTGAAGGAGAGGAAATCTATGGTCAGAACTGAACATTGTTGAAGTAAAGTCTAAGGAGAGAGAAAGCATTGCATTATGCAAGAGAGCTAGACCACTGGGGTAAAAAGGATAAGAAAGTGTTCACAGCCTGTTTTTAGAATTGACTTTACAATTTGTAGTGTATGTCTTCAGTATTAGCAAGTGTGATGAATGGAGAATTTAAGAGCTAGAAAAGGCTCTGAGATTCATCTTACTCCACTCTTCTATTTTTGTACTGAAGAAACGCTAGTAGATTTGCAGAATCCTATAGCAGAGCTGAAATGGTAATTTCACTCTTCTGACTGAAGTTATCTTAAGTGCTTTTGAGAAATAAGCTGGAAAAGAACAGCGTTGGGAGGAGGAGGCACAGCCAGCAGTGTACTGGATCCAAGAGGAAGTGACTGAGGACCACAGGAAGGCTCACTTGGTGGGCCAGTGGGTCAGACAAATGCAGCGAGGCATCAGAGCACTCTTAAAGGTGCACACTTGATATCTGTCTTGTTGAAACACCAAGACAGGATGCACTATAAATGTGATCTCTTCTAGTAGCTGTTTCTCTAGGCACAGCCTGCTCAGGGACTTGTCACTCAGTGTTAATAGGTTAGCATTTAGTTGTGTATCCCACCCGGACTTCTCTCATCTTCTCTTGATGTACTATGCCAACTTGTCTGCACATTGAATGAAAGGGAACTGCATCTTGTTACCTGTGGGCTAGGAAACAGAATCAGTGCCTGGACTTCCCAAGATGTTGTCCTAGAGTACCTACCAAGTATAGAATGGGATTCTGCACCCGCACGAGAGGACATACTTGCCAAAGTTTTAAAGCCAAAATTTGCTTTAAGTTATTGGGCCTAATTATTAAAATTCATGAAAAAATGCATCTGATTTTGTGATATATTTGTGTTTTTAATGTAAAAGTATATCAGGTTATAATAATTAAGAGAAAATGAACTCTCTAATATGGTCCAGCTTGAAAAACAGTTTTAAGCAAATTTATTCTATTTATTTATACTTGTTCTTCTCCAAAAAGTGAGGTGGCTTAAATAAGGGACACGGGTACAGGTAAAAGAAGTCAATATAGACCTCAAATGTCAGCTGAGGCTCCACTTTAAACTCAGATCACTCATTAAAGGATGTGAGTTCTGTGAAGGGATCAGCTGCGTGTAAGACACTAGAATCAGTACTGGTGCCAGAAGCATCTCCGATACCACAGAATCATGAAGACACTCAACAAAGGCCTTCTGGCCCCATGGATCCCAAGGCTGGATGCATATTAGAATAATTTGGAAAGCGTGTTCTGACTTTAGCTTTCCTGGGAGCTAGACCCAGAATTAGGTACTTGGAGAGGCTTCTGGGTCATTTTTCTGTTTCATTGTGAACTGTGCTGGGAACCATTGTCTGAGTCATCTGTGAACATCTCTCTCACAGTGGCCTTTGCCTTTGCTCAACATGGCTTTACTGAAGTACGGTTTCTACTTAGGGAATAGCATGCATGCATATATACATACATACATACGCATGTATATATGTACATACATATGCATGTAATTTTTAAGAAGCAACTGTATTGGCACATACCTTGTATGCCACATGATTCACCCATTTAAAGTAGTAATTCAGGGGCATTTAGTATATTTGTTGCACTGAACAGTTGTCTCCACAATTTAAGGCCCATTGTCATCATGCTGAGAAGAAATGCCAAACCTATGATCAGTTAGTTCCCTGTCCTTCCCACCCCAGGCAAACACTACTTTGAATTTTGTTTGTATGGATTTGCCTATTTTGAACATTTCATGTAAATAGAAATCATTTCATGTATGTGCACATATATAGTCTTTTCTGACTATTTTCACTTGGCACACTTTTTTTAATTGTTAAGTAATATTCCATTATATGTGTATACCATATTTTATTTATTCATTTGTCAGTTGATAGATATTAGTGTTTTTTCCATGTTTTGGTTGTTGAACTACTGTTATTGTATGGGCATCCTTGTGTTTTCTTGGCTATATATCTAGGAGTAGAATTATAAGACCAAATGGTAACTCTGTATTCAACTTTTTGAATAACTGCATCAACTGACTTGAAAATGGGTTGTACTGTTTTATATTCTCACCTAGAATAGTATATAAGTGTTCTGGTTTCTTTGTGTGTTTGATAATACTTATTACTGTCTGTCTTTTTAATTAGCCATCACTGGTAGTTCTTCAGTAAATAGTGTCTCCATGTGATTTGGGTTTGCCTTGCTTTCATGATGAATGATTCGAGCCTCTTTTCATGTTGTTGGCAAAGGACTGTTCATATCTTTGCCTAGTTTTATATTGTCTTTGTCAGCTCTTTTTCTAAATATATTTTTAGTTTAAGGTTTTCTTTTTTTTAATCATATACATGATTGGTCACATTTTTCAGCCCATTCTGTGGATTCTTTTCCTAGGTACTGTCCTGTGTGTATGTGGGTGGGTGTGCTTGCCTGTGTGCACATTTGTAGAATCCATTTGTCATCCTAGGCATCTTATGTCACACTACCATACTTTCTGAGTCAGAGTCTCTCATATAACTCAGAGCTCAACATTTCTGCTGGATCTGTCTCCATCCTGCCTGTGCTGGGACAAAGCTGCGTGTGCCAGGGCCTGGCTTTTGTCTGGTCCTAGAAACCTGAACTCAGATCCTCATGTATTGGAGTTCAGGCACCATACCATTTTTAAAGAGAAGTTTTAAAGTTTGATGAATTTAAATTTATCTCTTTTTCTCTTGTTGCCTGTGCTTTTGATATTCAAGATGCAATAGCCTAATCAGAGATTGTAAAGATTTACTCTCATATTTTTCTTGAAGAGTTTTATTATTTTTGCTGCCATAGTTAGGTATTTGTTGCTTTCTGGGTTCATTTTTGTAATGGTGTGAGGCTGATGCCTGGCTTTATGTTCTAAGTGGAAATTAGATGCGCTAGCTTTGTTTATTAGAAAGGATGTACTTCCGTCATTGAATTTTGTTGGCATTTTATTATCACTAAGTTGGTTATAGTTGTGAGGGAGTATTTTGGGTTATTAATTCTATTTCATTGGTCTGTATGTGTATGCTTTTGATAGTATCATATTGCCGTAGTTGCTGTGATTGTGTGATCAGTCTGTAAAGTAGGGAGTGGGACGTGTACATCATTGTTCTTTGCAGGGCAGCCTTGACTATTGAGGGTCTCTCGCATTGCTATATACATTTAGATCACTGTGAAAGTCTGCACAGAATCCACCTTGGTTTTAATAGGGATTGTAGTGAATCTTATGTTAATCTGGACGTTATTGCCAAGTCTTAGTAATTAGGAACAATGTGAAACACCTTTCCATTTATTTATACTGTCTTCAGTCCCTTTCACCATAGTTTGTTATTTTGGGTGCATGAGTTTTACACTTTTGCTCTAGGGTTTTTTTTTTCACTGTTATAAATGGAATTGTTTCTTATTTTAGTTTCTAGTTTTATATTGTGGCAATATAGAGTCACAAATGATTTTTTAATAATGGTCAAATATTGTGATATCTTATAGTGTAAATTTTACTGTAAGGTTTTTTTCTACTGAGCAAAAATTTTTTACAGATTTTTAAAAAAAATCATTTTATTCCTGCCATTTTGAGACAGACCGGTATGTTCAGGAAGCCAGCTCAGAGCATATTTTGAGTTGAGATGTGATTATAAAATAGTAACGCTACTTTCCTTTTTATCTCAAAACTAAGCTGAAAAGCATTTCCCAAGACAAAAATGGAAACAGCATTGTAACAGACTGGAGAGTATATTGGAAAGTTGTATTTAAAGTTAACGATTGTAAATTCTAGTAGAATTACCTCATGGCTTTATATTGTGTAAGCTAATAGTTCATTCACCAAACCATTTAATGAACATTAATTGACAGTTAGGATACAGAGCTCCAGGCAGTTGACCTGAGACCTGTGCTCTAGATGTGATGGTCCCTAGGTAGTAGAGTAGACAGACCCCAAACTTTATTTTATAGCTTAGGAAAATTATAAAAATACAACAAACAGTGCACTGTAGAGGGAAGATGTCACATGGCTTGGGTGGCCGTGGGAACTTCTCATGCTGTGAAAGCTATCCATTCCTCTTAGAGATGCTCTTTTGGGGCTCTTTGTGCTGACCGCAAATGGTGGCTCCATTTGTACAGCCATGTCCTGTTTGCGCTTTTGCTTTGCACCTTACACCAAAGCATCTGCTGATACAGAGACAGTTCTACATTGCAGGTTGGGTTTCAGTGCTCACTCTTTTCTCATGTTCCATCCTGTGGTTCCATGTTCCATTGTGCTGGCCATGTGTCATGCTGTGTGCAAGGCAGTGAATCTTCCATGGCTGCCTAATAATAATAAAGTCTACTAAGGCAAATTAGCGAAAATCCTACCTACTGGTAGCTTTTGATTGTACACTGTGTTCAGTGCTATATAGTATAGAATTGACTTCAAAGAGGTTGATTTAGGAAGGTCAGATATAGATACAGAGAAATAGTTACACCTAAGTATATTATAAAGATTGAAATAACTATTACAAAGGAATTCTATGGGGTAGTGAAGTAGAGGCTTTACATGTATATGCATGCATACATACACATACATGTCTCTATATTTTCATATGCATACGTATATGCATATGTATTTGTATTTGTATATGTATATGGCAGAAGTTCCATTATTACGAGAAGGAATATTTTCATAGGTTGGAATTTGCTTGCTAGGACTGAGTGATGGGATTTATACAGGCTGTCACCCAGTGGCTTCTCTGCTCTCACCTCCTTCCCCACTGTTCTTTGCTGACACCTCCCTCCCATAGCTGCATAGGTCTCTTAACCTTCTAAACACACGGCCACCTTAGGACCTTTCCATTTGCCACCTGCTATTTTATTTTGTTCTGCCTGGAACTCTTTTCCAAGTTGCCTGAACAGCATGCTTCCTTTTCCTTTCTGTACCTATCCACAGTGCATCCCATGGCTTCCCTCCCAACGCCGGAGCACTTTCCGTGCTCTCAGACCTTCACCGCGCCCTTCTTTGTTACTTACTGCCATATAATAAGCTTTAGTTACTTATTTGCTGTCTGTCTTTCCTAGTGTGGCCAGCTTCCCTGATTTGTCTGAGACTAAGAATTGTGAGATGCAAGGCATTTATTGTTAAAACAGTACAGTCCTTAGTCAGCTGGGCTAGAGTGTTGCCCTTGTCTCTTTCCCAGAGTGGAAGGAAACATTAGTAGAGCATTGATTAGTTTTGTTCACTACAGGGTGCATAGTACCTGCTTATTACTGGAATAGGTTTCCTTTGAGATTATGTAGTTAAAACCTCACTGATTTTTAAAACTAGGATGTATACTTTTAATACACTTATAAAATACCAGGAACAAAATTTTATCGTTAGGAAAAATAGGGCTGAAATCAGTTACCAGAACTTCTAAAGCAATGCTTTTCAGCCTAGTCTTGCAACATTCTGTGGTATGCTCAGCTGCCTCCAAGGCTGTTTTGAAATTCTTTTCCCCAAAGTAATAATGATAATTCATTTTAATTCAAAATAAAGTTGCATAAAGGAGGAAAGTTGGATCATACGTTTGAGAGGGAAGATCATGTGGCAATTCTGGGAGGAGGGAAAGCAGTGTCGTCTGACTCCCCGTCTGACAGCGAGGTTGACTTCGTGCCTGGGACAGGCTCTACAGCACAGCAACACTAACGACACTGATGCTAGTGCCCCACTGGTTGTTTGAGTCCTCCGTTGGTTGTTCTGCTTGCATTGAATATGAGTGTGCTCAACCATCTAGCTTTTCCTCCTTTGCTCCTCTTGGTGCTATCTACAAATGACACTTTTTGAATAGTTCCCTGTAAAGTAGTTACCTGCCCCTGTGTCCTTGAAATACATGCCACAAGTGTACTGAGCTGAAATGGACTGCATTTCCCACTACTGAAAAATGGCAAATGGACAGATTAAAAAAACCTGGATACTTCCAAGCACTTGGACCTATACATGTTTAACATGGGAGACTCTCATTTTTCACATTTTTATTCCATACTGTTTCATGTGTCATCTGAGACTCATAAAGAACCCATCTTTGCCTCCCAAGCTGTACATGGTGCTTAAGACAGATAGGTAAGATTTGCCCGATAGGATGGGTGCTGATTGTAGGGATGGAGGGGTAATAAGCACAGCTACTGTGGGAACACAGAGAATGATGTTTTTTCCAGATCTGTGTATGCACATAAGCCTTGGGGCCTTAGAAATGTATCAGCTGAGTGTCTGCTTATCTGTACTGTTTTCAGTGCTAGTGACTGAACCCAGAGCTGTGTGCTGGCTAGGCAAACATTGTACTTCTGAGCTAATTCCCTAGCCCCTCATCTGAGCGTTCATAAGACTACTTAATGTAACCATTAGTGATGAATAACGTAGAGACAAGAATGTAAGACCCAGTGAATACTGATCTAGGACCCAGATGAGGAAGCAGAGCATCGCCACATCTGGATGCTCTTCTCGAACTCCCTTCTATCTCTGTGCTCACCCATAGGAGTGAACACTATACTGACCAGTAGCATTTTATTAATTTCACTCTCTTTGATTGTCATACAAACCAACTCAGACAATTTTACTTGTTTGATTGTATCTGGCTTCTTCTCTCAGACATTTTTTCTCCCTGTTGTTACTGTTTATGCTGATTGATGATAGTATTCCCTTGTATTAGCATACCACAGTTTCTTTATCTCGTCTGTTGATGGGCCTCTCATCTCCTGCTGCTGTAAACAGCACTGCTGTGGATGTTCTGCCTTTCAGTAGTAACCGTATGCATTCCTGATGCTACATATCAAAAGATGGACTTCCTTGGACATACGCAGGGGATACATCCGTTAGCAATTTCTCAGCTTTACTAGTTTATCAGTCAGTCCGGAGATAGAAACTACCCTAGTAATTAAGTAGGGAACGATTAGGATACAGAGTTGTTAATTAGTAAAAAAAAAAAAAAACAAAAAAAACCCAAGAGAATGGTAAAGAATACAAATGAGACTAATAGTGTTGAAAAGTTTTACTTAAGGTTAAAGGAGAGTAGCCTCAAAAGAACAAACCTAGAACCCTCTTTTTTGATTCCCCCATTGTGGCTCGTGTCTCCACAATTTCAATTTATTTGTTGAAAGAGGGTGTGGCTACAGCCCTCTGGGTTATAGCAACCTTCATTGTGGGTACTGTGAGCCAAAGCTGATGTTGGTGACTCCTGGATCTTTTAGGGACTGACATCAGAAGTGGGGTGGGTGCAGTGCAGCGAAGCAGGCTGGCCAGTGGGGTCCATGAGGTCTGCTCTGCAACATCCACATAACTACCATTGGAGCAAGATGGAGAGTGCCTGCGGTCCAGATCCAGGACGTGAAGCTCTGTGCCTTGTGCCTTGTATTCTTCCCATATAAGTGTGTTGACAGGCTGGAAAACTGTCTCAGTTTGTAGAAGGGGGATAGGAGAGGTGAGAGGAAAGCAAGCACATTAGATAATGCCCGGCTCATCTCCCAAGTTATTAGTTTGTTTCCTTAAACTCATGTAATGACTTCTTAATTTTGAGAAAGACAGTCTTTAGTCTCCAATTCTATCTGATCCTCTTTTTTTTTTTTAAAGATGAGAAATAAGTCATCTACATTCTAGTGAATGTTATACCAAAAAGCATACATGTAAACAGAACCCAATAAGGAAACTCTCATCTTGGACCCTTTATCAGACCCAAAGCAAAGGAAGCCCCTGCTGTGGTGAATCTGTCAGCCTGCACTGTTCCTGGACCTCTGTGTGTGTGTGTGTGTCTGTGTGTGTCTGTGTGTGTGTGTGTGTGTGTGTGTGTGAGAGAGAGAGAGAGAGAGAGAGAGAGAGACAGAGAGACAGAGAGACAGAGAGACAGAGAGACAGAGACAGAGAGAATATCACAGCTTGACTGCAGTTCTCTGATTTGATCTTTGTCTACCACTTCTAGTTCTCTGCTGGATTTATCTTCTCGTCTCAGTCTACAGTCTTCATTTTCACACTAGTAGTTGTTTTAAAGTCCTTGTGAGCTAATTCTAACATCTGGATTCTCCTTGAGTCTGTGTTTTGCCTCCTTTTTTCCTTATCAGTCACATAGTTCTGTGCTTGGTAGCTCTTGGAGTTGATATGAACACCAGATATTTCAGTTAAAAAATGGCAGCAGCTCCAGGGATGGTGTTTTCTGAGAGGTAGAGGGAGAGGGAGAAAAGAGAGAAAGGGAGGAGGGGGCAGAGACAGAAACAGAGGCAGAGAATTGTCCTCTCTGAGCGGCAGCTACGTTGCTGAGTTGAGGGTGATCTGTGGTTTGGTAGGACCACTTCTAGTTGTGAAGTAGAATGTCTAGGTTATGCCTGGAAGCCGGGAGTGTGATCAGTCTTTTGTGACAGTTCTAAATGCCTGGCTCTCTATGTATTTAAATGGATTTTTATCAAATATTTAAACACAGAGCAGTATGGATCTTTACTCCCAGGGAACCCACATTTTACATTTTGTCTTGTATGACTGCAGATAGCTCCGCTCCCCTGAAGTTTTCTTAAGTTTCAACACAGTGCTCCGCTCTGTTCCTTCAGAGCCTTGAGGGGAACTAGATGCGTGTTTGAGGTCTCTTAACTCTCTGCCAGAAGCTGTCATGGTTTCCCCAGCTACTGCAGCAGCTCTTGCCTGGTCAGTGCCTGCATCCCAGCCTCCCTCTGGGCCAATTTGCACATATCTCTGGGTGAAGTGGCTGTGGCAGTCAGTTCTTCTCTGGGGTTCTCTGTCTTGCCAGTTCTTGCTTCTACAGAGAGCAGATAGCTCCAGAGAAATATCTGTATTGTATCTAAGCTTCAGGCTGTTCTTGTTCAAAGTGTTCAGTTGTATTTGAGAAAATGTCATTTTACTTTGAAAATGTCATTTTTATCCTTTACTTTCAAAGCAAATGTATAAAAACTTTAGTGGACCATGAATGCTACATACCTTGTTGGTAAGAACACAGTATTAGACCTGAGGTGATGGCTCAGTCTGCAAAGTATGTGCCTTCAAAGCACAAGACCTCAGTTCAGGTCCCCAGAACCCAAGTAAAAGGCCGGGTTAAGTGAATGCACTTCTTATACCAAAGATGCCAAGATGGGAGGTGGAAACAGATGGATCTCTGGAATTTGCTACCCAGGTAGCTTATTTTGCTTAGTGAAACTAGAAGATATGAGAAAACCGGTCTCGAAGAAAAAGCAGAGAGTGCTTATTGATAAGATGCTAATAACAATATTGAACAACCATTACAAAAAGATTCCATGTAGTGAGAATTTTGATTTCTTTGAAAAACCCAAATATTATGGGAATATGTTCCATTTTAATAGCAGATGTGGGATACAGTACTGCTTGAGGTTGTCCACAGCAGCTGACTATGATTTGCCTCATGCTGTAGTAGGGGTGTGATTTTCCTAGCTGTGGATAGTTTCTATGATTGTGTGATATATGTAATTCTGGGGACTTTTCAGAGGGTATATAAATGCTTGGGCCCAGAGAGGTAGGATAGGTTGTTGGTTGTTTACTGTTGGTAGTGGTTTGTTAAGTAGTCATGCACAAAGAAGAAAGAAGGAGAAGAAATTAGATATCCTGTCTGCAAAGCTCAAACTAGCCCCAAGGAACTTGATACCCCTAATCAGCAGGAAGTAGTTTAAAGATAATGTTGCCTCCTTCCCCCCACCCCACATCCTTTTTCTCTGCTCTCTAGAGTTAGGGGGTTGAAAGGGTAGGAAAAGGATGGAGAAGATGGAAGAAAGAACCCACAAAGTAGCCAAAGGCCAGCTACAGTTCCATAACAGTTTCTTCTTTTATTATAGAAATCTTGGTACTTAGGTCCCTGTAGATTTTCCTGGTGTGAAGTAGAATGTTATTTAGAGAGGGCATCTCTGGTTCTTTTGAGTTGAGAGCAACTTGTAATAATAAACCCATCAGTAAATGGTCAATGTGAGTGTGAGAAAATGACTAGACATTATGATGGGAAATTTGTTAATGTGCTGATGAGACAGGAGGTCTGTGAGTACCCGTGTCTGTGAAGCTCTATGAGTGAGTACTTATGTGTGTGAAGATCTGTGATTACTTGTGCTTATTTCAATTTATCAGCTGTAGAAATCCTTTATGAAGTGAGAAATAAGTTGGTGTCTTTTTTTTCTCCTTTTAAAAATTTTCGCCCAGAGGAGGATATTGGAGGGCTCTTGGTTTAACAACTATAATTTATGATTTTATCTGTTTTACAAAAATTGTTGCTACCACAGCCAGTTGTGGATTAGGGACTGTTAATATGTGCACACACACAATTTTGAAAACATGTGTTATAAACAAGACTTTTAAACATAGTTGTAGAGAAACAGAGCATCTTGGAAGTATAAACAAGGTACCTTAAAAATGCTGCTTCCCATAAGACAAATGGAAAAAGGCAAACCAAGTTAGTTTTTGAAATCCAATGGGAAATAAAACATTTAGCAGATGTTGTCAGTTTTCATTTACGTGACTGAATTTGTAAAAATATCTTTGGGAAATGAGTTACTGAGTTGGGAATAAATCATTGCAGTTCATGAGTACTCCTTTCCAGGGGAGGCAGCCTCAACAGTTCTGGGCATTGCCGTGTACTTTCTTTATCAACTTTTGTTCCTCCCAACTCCTCTCAAGAGCTTGTTGTTTATATTATGCCAATGTATTACTATTGCTATGATTATTGTTTTTGTTATGTGTACTTTTGTTTTGAGACATGGTCTCAGTATATAGCTCTGGCTGTCCTGGAACTCACTCTGTAGACCAGGCTGGCCTCAAATCACAGAGATCCACCTGCCTCTGTCTTTTAAGTGCTGTGATTAAAGGCATGCACCCACTCCTGGACATATATTTGTATTATTAATGACATGTAAAATTTAAGTAAGTATCAATAGATACGAACCCCTCCATGATCCCAAGTAATGTTGGGATATATTTTTTTCTTGATGTTTTCTGTGTCTAAACCATATGCATATATATTCTTTAAATTTTTCTGTACCTTCCTGTTAGCAGACTTTATATATTATCAAGCATTTCTCCCAGGACAGCTGTCTTAGTTGTCATTACTGTTGCTTTTGATGAAACATGACTAAAAGCAAGTTGCAGAGGAAAAGGTTTATCTCACTCACAGTTCATGTCAAAAGCAGTGAGTGCAGGAACTCATGCAGGAAGGGAGCCTGGAGGCAGGAGCTGATGCAGATGCCATGGAGGGTGGGAGGGGTGCTGCTTATGTCCTTGCTCCTCAGCCTGCATTCTTAAGAACCCGGGACCACCAGCCCAGGCATAAACCCACCCACAGTGGGCTTCCCACATCAATCACTTGTTAAGAAAATGCCCTACAGCCTGATCTTATGGAAACATTTTCTCAATTGAGGCTCCTCCTCTCTGATGACTGCAACTTGTGTTAAGTTGACATAAACTAGCCAGTACATCAGTATAACTTTATCTGAAATAATTTGACCCACTTCTGATTGGTGAAAAATAAGTTACATTTCACACTAGTCATTTTTTTTTCTTCATCCCTTCCCTTGCACTCCTTCCTTTGCCCAGTTGGACTCAGCCCAGGTCCAGGGGTTCTTCATTGCAGAGCTAATGCTTCCATTTTCTTATGGTTGTTACCGTGAGAACACAATGAGCCCTTTCTAACACTTGTTAGTAAAACAGTGGTTACTTGTTAGGCTTTAAAAAAAAATTTGATTCACTTTACCTTCTGTTCACTGTCCCCCCCTCCCACAATTCTTCCTCCTACAATCCTTCCCCCATTCCTCCTCCCCTTCTCCTCTGAGCTCCTCCTAGGTGTCCTTCCACCCTGTCACATTAAGTCTCTGCAGGGCTAGGCGAATCCTCTCTCACTGAGGCCAGATAAGGCAGGCCAGCTAGAAGAACATATCCCACAGACAGGCTTTTGGGATAGGTTATGTTCTAGCCATTTGGGACCCACATAAAGTCCAAGCTGCATGTTTCCTCCTAGGGAGGCCTAGGTCCAGCCCATGTGTGCACTTGGGTTTGTGGTTCAGTCTCTGAAGCTCCAAGTGTCCAGGTTGTTGTGACTCTGTTGGTCTTCAAAGGACACTGTCAGTAGGATAAAATGGCAGTCTACAGATTGGGGAAGCATTTTCACCACCCCTACATTTGACAGAGAGCTAATATCCAAAGTTTATAAAGAACTCAAAAAGACACCAACAACCCAAATAAACCCAATTTAAAAATGAGGTACAGAGCTAAACAGAGAATTCTCATCAGAAGAATCTCAAATGGCCAGGAAGCACTTAAATATTCAAAGTCCTTAGTCATCAGGGAAATGCAAATCAAACAACTCTGAGATTCCATCTTAAAGCAGTCCGAATCACTAAGACGAGGAACTCAAGTGACAGCACACGCTGGTGAGGATGTGCAGCAAGGGGAACACTCCTTGCTGGTGCAAATACAAATTTGGGATTTCTTTCTTAACTCACATTTTTTTCACCATGAATAACTACTGGTTGGTTATGGTTAATAACTTACTAAAAAGTAACGTATTAGTCCATTTTAATTTTCATGTCTGTGAACAGGGATTTGTCCTGTTTCTTGTAAGAGAACTGGAAGGAAGTCAGAGTGTCAGTAAAGCAGTGTCGGGGTTGGTTGTGATGACTGTCACACTGAGATGAGGGGTCCTTTTCCCTAAGACTATGTTCGCAGTGCATTATATGGTTGTAGTCGAGTGTACACACCTGGGTAGCATTGTTTTTTAATAATTGTTCACCTGTTTGTATTCTCTGTAACTTCAAGAGCACTTGTGGGCAGAGCCTATTATCTTACTTGTCCTTGGCTTTTCTTGCACTTATTTATACTTAGCAAGTATACGCAAAAGAGTTGTTTGTTTTGTTTTGTTTTGTTTTATTTTTTTGGGGGGGGGGGTCAAGACAGGGCTTCTCTGTATAGCTGTCCTGCTCTGTAGACCAGGTTGGCCTTGAACTCAGATATCCATCTGCCTCTGCCTCCCAAGTGCTGGAATTAAAGGCATGTGACATCACTGCCCGGCTGTTTGTTTGTTTTTAGTGGACGGATCCTGCATCAATGCTGCAGGACTTGTGATAAAGTAGCCATAGTAGATCCTCGTCTGATCTGGTCATCAAGTGAGGGCGGGGCTGGGAGGATGGTAGCACTGTGGGAGGGGACCACTCTTCAGAGAAACATCACACTGCAGGACTGACATATTAGAAGTATCCATCCAACTGGCTTCCTGTAAACAAGGGCTTCACAGGCAGGTAGTAGTTACATAGGTAAGTGTGGCAGACAGCCCACATTGAGTGTGCTGGCATACCATGTAATGCCAAATACTGCCTCAACCCCCCTGCTTGCAGATTGTGGACTATTGGATGTTAGGAATTACATCCAGTGTCTTTATAATTGTTGAATTACAGAAAATAGACCTTCCTTTTCCTAATGTAGTTTCTCATCATATAAGTATCAAATTAGCGTATCTTTTTATTGTGTTAGAATGTTGGTGGGGAGGGGATACACAAAGCACTATTTGAGTTGTTGACTTAATGTTTTACAAGTAATCAGTGAATGAATTTTGGCTAAGAATTAGGACAGAATTTCCAACAGTTTCTGAGGTGGCCCGAAACATACTTCTACCATTTTCGTGCTATATATTTGTGTGAAGTGACATTTTTAGCTCTGTCACTAATTAAAAAGTAAAGTATTGATCAACTCTGAAAAACATTACAAGTTTTCTACATTCTCCAGCATCAAACATGCAGCCAAGATTTAATTCTTTATGTAAAAATAAACAAGTGCACCCACCAAATTTGTGTCAAATTTGCTTTCATCTTTAATAAATGGTAAAATTATAAGTTTTATAACAGTATATATATATAACAGTATGTATACACACACACACACACACACACACACACACACACACACACATATATATACCAAAGAATTGCTTAAATAATTTTCTTTATGTATTATTATCAGTAAAATTTTCATTTGTAGACCTATTTTATATGCATGCATATTCGGGAATCACATAAAATTTCTCAGGCCAGAAAAAGGTTACAAGTGGGAAAAAAAAAAGATTAAGAGTCCTGGTTTAGACTGAAAGAAGCTAAATCTTATTCATTGCTAGTTTATGTTGTGATTTAAAAACATATTTACTTTATTTGTTCTTTTGTGTTCCAGTGTGTGTGCGGGAGGGGGAGGTTGTGTGTGCGCACGCATGCCACAGTGCATGTATGGAGCCAGTGAGTGTGAGGGTAGCCCTGGATTGTTTTCCTTCCCCCTTTGTGTGGTGTTCTGGGGATGAATCTTAAGGAGCTAGGCCTGTGCAGCCCCTTAAAGCACTGAGGCATCTCAGAAGCTGAGCTGTGCTGTGATTTAAGAAACGACCGCAGGTTTGGAATTCATTTTCACTCCCTCAGCCACAGCGTGGCTCACCTACAGATCGAAACATTGGTGAGATGTTCATAATCTGAGAATTTTACTTTTTCCAAGACTACAACATCGAAGATTCCAAAACTGTTTTTGATGAGTTTCCTTTTTAGCGCTTGTTAACTATACCTTCAGAAATAACTGTGGTCTTCATGTGAATACAGCAATTCTTCAGGGGAGTCAGATTCTTATCTAATATAAAGACAAAAGTGCTAGTGGCAGTCGCTGACTCTCTTCCCTCAGCATTTCTGAGTTAGTCATTTCTTAGGTTGTAAGGTTGATCTTCAAACCAGCTTGCTTACTATTTTTGTGGTATATTTATTAGAGTCTTAGGAGAGAAAGATTTTTCTCTCTTTTTATTTAAATAAGCATTGGGTCCTAAATGAGCAGAATGATTACTAGAGAGAGCTTCATACCCAGATTTCCCCTTCGTCCGATCCCTTACCATGCTATGGTAGTTGTGGCAAATGGTGAATCAGTAGTGACAATTGTTGTTAACTGAAGCCTGCATCGTGGTCGTTTTTGTTTAACACCTGAAAAAGCTTATTCGTGTTTTTTTTTCCATTTTTTATTAGGTATTTAGCTCATTTACATTTCCAATGCTATACCAAAAGTCCCCCATATCCCCTACCCACCCACTCCCCCTTTTTGGCCCCGGCGTTCCCCTGTACTGGGGCATATAAAGTTTGCAAATCCAATGGGCCTCTCTTTGCAGTGATGGACGACTAGGCCATCTTTTGATACATATGCAGCTAGAGACAAGAGCTCCGGGGTACTGCTTAGTTCATATTGTTGTTCCACCTATAGGGTTGCAGTTCCCTTTAGTTCCTTGGGTCATATTCGTGTTTTTATCATTCTAGCCACCATAGAATTTGTTTTTAATTAGGTATTTTCTTCATTTACATTGCCAGTGCTATCCCAAAAGTTCCCCATACCCCCCCCCCACTCCTCTACCCACCCACTCCCACTTCTTGGCCCTGGCGTTCCCCTGTACTGAGGCATATAAAGTTTGCACGACCAATGGGCCTCTCTTTCCAGTGATGGCCGACTAGGCCGTCTTCTGCTACATATGCAGCTAGAGACACGAGCTCTGGGGGTACTGGCTAGTTCATAATGTTGTTCCACCTATAGGATTGCAGGTCCCTTCAGCTCCTTGGGTACTTTCTCTAGCTCCTCCATTGGGGGCCTTGTGACCCATCCAATAACTGACTGTGAGCATCCACTTCTGTGTTTGCTAGGCCCCGGCATAGTCTCACAAGAGACAGCTATAGCTGGGTCCTTTCAGCAAAATCTTGCTAGTGTATGCAATGGTGTAAGCATTTGGAGGCTGATTATGGGATGGATTCCCGGATATGGCAGTCTCTAGATGGTCCATCCTTTCGTCTCAGCTCCAAACTGTGTCTCTTTAACTCCTTCCATGGGTGTTTTGTTCCCAATTCTAAGAAGGGGCAAAGTGTCCACACTTTGGTCTTCGTTCTTCTTGAATTTCATGTGTTTTGCAAATTGTACCTTATATCTTGGGTATTCTAAGTTTCTGGGCTAATATTCACTTATCAGTGAGCACATATCATGTGAGTTCTTTTGTGATTGGGTTACCTCACTCAGGATGATGCCCTCCAGGTCCATCCATTTGCCTAGGAATTTAATAAATTCATTCTTTTTAATAGCTGAGTAGTACTCCATTGTGTAAATGTACCACATTTTCTGTATCCATTCCTCTGTTGAGGGGCATCTGGGTTCTTTCCAGCTTCTGGCTATTATAAATAAGGCTGCTATGAACATAGTGGAGCATGTGTCCTTCTTACTGGTTGGAACATCTTCTGGGTATATGCCCAGGAGAGGTATTGGGGGATCCTCTGGTAGTACTATGTCCAATTTTCTGAGGAACCGCCAGACTGATTTCTAGAGTTGTACCAGCTTGCAATCCCACCAGCAATGGAGGAGTGTTCCTCTTTCTCCAGTTTTTGCCAGCGCCTGCTGTTACCTGAATTTTTGATCTTAGCCATTTTGACTGGTGTGAGGTGGAATCTCAGGGTTGTTTGATTTGCATTTCCCTGATGATTAAGGATGCTGAACATTTTTTCAAGTGCTTCTCAGCCATTCGGTATTCCTCAGTTGAGAATTCTTTGTTTAGCTCTGAGCCCCATTTTTTAATGGGGTTATTTGATTTTCTGGAGTCCACCTTCTTGAGTTCTTTATATATATTGAATATTAGTCCCCTATCTGATTTAGGATAGGTAAAGATCCTTTTCCAATCTGTTGGTGGCCTTTTTGTCTTATTGATGGTGTCTTTTGCCTTACAGAAGCTTTGCAATTTTATGAGGTCCCATTTGTCGATTCTCGATCTTACAGCACAGCACAAGCCATTGCTGTTCTATTGACCTTAGTACAAGGAGATAGGAATGGATCAATTTGCATTCGAATCTACATGATAACCGCCAGTTGTGCCGGCACCATTTGTTGAAAATGCTGTCTTTTTTCCACTGGATGGTTTTAGCTCCCTTGTGGAAGATCAAGTGAGGAATGGGGAAAGCATCAGTCTCACTGTACAAACAGTGAGCACAGAGGCAAATGTGGTCAGGGCGGCGGGGAGCGAACCCTGGAGCCTCCAGCCCTGCTCTCAGCAAAGTCCTCTCTCCTGCTGGAACTGGGGGAGCTTACTTTGATTTTTGATCTTATAGTTAAACTATTGAGAAAGTGAGCTTTTGTACTTATTAGTCTATGTTTGTGGGTTAGCTTGCTGTTCTTGCGTTAGCTTTAGAGATAAACACAATAAACAAGAAAAATGTATTATAAAAATTGAACATGGATATAATGTATGCTTTCTCTAACATTTTTAAAAGCAAAAAACCTTAGCTATTATAAAAACATCCCCCCCCCAGGAATTATCTGCATCCGCTGAGAATTTTATGCCAAGCTGCAGCCCCCACACAAACGTTAGAAAGCCAAGCTATTTAACCCTATGAAGTAAAGTGCGGGCTCGCCTCGCCCCGCCCTGGTCTGATGCAATCCTTCCACTGCACAGTGCTTCGGAGCCTGCCTCTGACAGTGAATCAGGAGACCTTGTATACATTCGTTAAAAGCTGTTTTTAAGTTGTTGCAGTTCTGAAAATTCCAAAGAATTATAGTATTATAAGCAAAACATTCAACACATTTAATACATATTCTTGAATGTGGTTCAAGAACATTTATGAAGAAGCCAGATTGAAAAGTAAAAGTCTGGATTATTATAGAATTTTTAAAAGAGGGGCAGTTAATTACTAAGAGTATTTAAAATGGAATAGCTAGGCCCAGTGTCAGCCTATAATTTCAGCTACTTAGGAGACTGAGGCTGTAACCTTATAGTTCAGGGGCTGTCTGGGCTGCAGAGTGAGTCCTAAGCAAACCCCACTAACTTAATAAGAGCCTGTCTGTTGTCTCAAAAAGAGGGTACTTATACATCTTTAGTCTGTTTCTAAAATCAAAGGAGTCCTCCTTCACATGATTTAAAATAATTTCTTTGCTCAGCCATAATTGGAACATCTTTATCATACCCTTCTTTCCAAGGCTCTGGAACAATTGAGGAAGAGAAGGCACATAGATTGTAAGCCAGAGGTCAGGGAGGGAGGTTAGAGGTCAGGGAGTGCAGCAGCCTCTCTTGTCACCTACACAAGATCAAGCCAATTAGCACTCCAACATGGATCACTAGCTGAGGGGTGGTTGGTAGCTTCTGGGTAGACCAATTAAGCATGGAGTCCCTGGTAGGTCCCCTGTGATCTGGCAGGTGACCCATCCGTATGAATATAAGGGCAACATAAACTGGGTTCAATGTATTATGAAGGCAAACAAACAAACAAACAAACAAACAAAAAAGAATAGGACTGGAAGTCTGAAGGGAGTAGAGATTGGATCTGGAGAAAGGTAGGAGTTAAGGGGTGACAGTATTATCAATATATATCATATGTATGCGATTCTTAAAGAATCTCATTTATTTAATACAATATAATATATTTAAATATAATATATATAATACAAATATTATATTTAAATAAAAATAATTGACAAGAGTAGTTACTGTTATAATTTGCGTGCTTAAAGGCATGTTTTAAAACACATTTAATTTTGTGAATTTAAAGATGCTTTCAGTGTTGACCTGAGGCTTACCTTGGCTAACTCCTTTGGCAGTTTTATTTTCAAAGTGTAAAACTTGTTCCAGTAAGTTTAATTATTATTTAAAACTAATTTATTATTAAAACTTTAAAGTTAACCATTTGTTTGTCTTCTATCCCATTCCCAGTCCCCCAAACTCATTAAAGTCTGCTCAGATTAAGTTATCAATGTTCTATCATAAGCAAGAGAGAAAATGGCTAGCACAGACATCTGACTGTGTATATTTAGATTGCTAGGGATCAAGAGTTTGAAAATATGAGCTGTATGAGACCTTGTCCCAAAATAATCCTTCACAAATAAATAAGTAAAACAGACAGACTACTAAATAAAAGTTTTTGTAAAAACAGAGTCCCCCATATGAGACATTAACTGTTAGCCTAATGACTGAATGCCTATAGCAAGCCTAGCGAACACCAGCCTCTCTTTCCTTCCTTCGCCTTCTCTTTTTTGTTAGTATTTTTATGGGCCTTTTGCTCATAGCAATTAAAATAATAATCAAAAGTGTTGTGCTATTTTATAGCATACCTTATGGAAGTTTTAGTTTTTAAGAAAATAATCCCCTGGGAAATGTTTATAAAATTTGGGATTAATGATTAACGAAAGTTTGGCAAATTAAGAGTATTTTTAGTCAGACTAGAGAATTAAGATTAGTAACGATGTTCCTTTAACTGTTAGCTTTATGTCATATTCATAAATGTTCAGCTAGGCATGTTCAGGAATCAAAGCATAGTGTTTAGAAACTAAAGCAAAACAAAAACTAATTTTACCTATCAGATTTCCTCCTATGAGGAGACCTGTTCCCTTGGAGATTTTGGCGTACATGTAAGAAGGGAGTGTTGTACCCTGAAGCTGCATGGCCCCATCTTCGGCTTCTTATCTTGTCTACCCATCCACTTCTTTCCTGGCCTTGGATCGTCAATTAACTTGTCATTACTAGGATTTCTAATTGTCTGAACCAAGATCTATGGCCTGTGATCATTTTCTTCTCTAGTTTCTTTTTTAACTTAGATGGTTTCTCCATTTTTCTTCTCTTTGCAACTTATGGCTTAAGAAACAAGATAATTCATCCTATAAAATTGCAACAGAGCGGATTTTTGCTAATTATGTCCTTCATGCCATAATTTAACACATTAATTCATTTCTTTGAATGTCATATAAGTTGTTTAATGTCTATATATCCTGATTTTCTGTCTTTTGGTTCAAATCACAAACAAACAAACAAACAAAGTTAACCATCTTTTCCCCATACCAGAGATTTGAGTTATGTGAAATAGTTATTGCAAACAATATGAGACATAGATTCTTAGTCATTATGTAGGGAGTTGCGTAGAATATATGCAGTAATACTTGTAGCAAAATTGTTTGTGTGTGTATGTGTGTGTGTGCGCGCGCACGCATGCGCTTGTGTGAGCATGTATAGGTAGAAGATAAGAATTATCAGAAGCAACAGAAAGATTTTAAAAGTGCAGTATCCTAGTCATTTATTGTCACTGTTCAATTTACTTAACCACTAGGATCTCACTATTTTAAAAATTTATCTGTATCATATGGTCTTATAATAAATGACCTTAGCCCATCAAGAAATATGAATTGTCTGAAATGCAGTTTACATTAAACAACATCTAGATAATCAACAGGATGGCAGTTGAAGAATTGAAGAACTAGATACTATGATGAAAAATATGAGTTAGGCTTAATCTGCAGTCTTTGTTAATAATGTATTTAATGTATTCATATTATAAGAGACATAAAATTACAAGATAGGAAATAAGGTTAAGCCAATTAATAAAATATTTAGACTCATAAAAATTTACTATATAAAATATATATGGATCACATTGTTTTAAAACATAATTGAATTTTGATAAAATGCCCCTTACCCTAAAATAGAACCTATTTGATCTCTCTTTGATGATTCAGAAGCACTTAAGGGACTGTGCTCAGCATTAAAATTATTTTTTGCCAGCCTTCTCATCATACTGTAATTGCATAGAAGAGCTGGTTGGTGCTGAGTTCCAGAGTAATGCTAGCTACCAGAGAATTTTGTCTCAATTAAGAGATGGTAGTTACAGAGAATCACATGAGTAGACTTCTAGGAACTGTTATGGAGCTGTGTGTTTATGTGTGACTATATATATAGATGCATGTTTACCTGGGTGCACTGATATACATAGTACTGTTAAAATATATAATATATATTGTTAAACAAATGTACATGTATATTGACTTGTGACATGTGCAGCCATTACCACTCACTAAGGAAGCTGCAAATGGAAGGAATTTCATCAGAATTTACCACGGGGAAACTGGCTCCAAGACTTGGGATTTTGGCTGGAGAAGCTAGTGATCCTGGCACCGTGTACTCTGTTTCCTTGTGAGAGCTCCAAGATGAAGAATCAGCTACATAGAGGCAGATGCTTGGTAGTTTTCTGGAAGCACAATTATAAGGTTTATGAAAAACAGGAAGACCAACATCTCATGCAGTTTTTTTGAGCTGAAAAAATGATTTAATGTGCTTGCTGTTTTGTACCCTTCAGGCCTCAGCTATTGAGCCATGGTATTTCATTTTGTTTTGATGGGTTTTTTTTTTTTTTTTGCATCCTTATTTTATGTGTGCTAGCCTTGGAAAAGAAATCATATCTTTGAAAGCTTGAAAGATACTGTTTTTAAGATGGCCTAAAAAGTTAACAATTGGTGACTGTAATTAGTTATATTGCAATATTGTATTTTCAAAATTGCTACCCAGCTTTCTTTTGTCAATTTTTGCCCACCACTAAATAAACTTGGCTTAAGCAATTTAGTATCTTTACTGACCCTAAAAATGTCTTGAATCCTTTCCTATATCTAGTTTAGCTTATATTTGTGGTGATCATTTCCTTGAAAAATAATTAATTGTGTACATTGTGAAACCCATGCTGTTTAATACAGCAGTTGCAGAGAGATGGGTAGGATATTGTCTCTGTTCTCAGATTCTTTAAAAAATAGTCTGATTGAAGGAACGCAGTATCTAATAACCGTTTCCCAGACCATCAGTCATTCACAGTGAACATTGCTGGGTTCATTGAACAGAAAAGCTTTCTGTTTCACTGTTAATCACAAAGAAAGTCCAACTATTCTTTCTACTGTATTTTGCAAACACAAAACTAATAAACATTCACTGTCTGTAATGTAAATGAAGGAACCAAGATAGGAACTAAGCCATAGTTCTCTTTAGGAAATGTCCTAAAGTCTTAACCACAGGGGTTATAAACTCAGGCATCTGAAGGGACCAGTCAAGTCACACTGATGAGTGAAGAAGGTGATTCAGTGCTGTGAGA
Organism: Mus musculus; assembly: GCF_000001635.26. Classification (NCBI taxonomy): domain Eukaryota; kingdom Metazoa; phylum Chordata; class Mammalia; order Rodentia; family Muridae; genus Mus; species Mus musculus. The sequence goes on from NC_000071.6 coordinate 31,809,421, forward strand.
ATTAGTGGGGACTGTGACCTGCCAAAGTGTGCCTGCCTTGTCTAAAGATCTTCAAATAAAGATGCTGTGCGGGTAAAAGGAAGCATGTCCGTAGGACACAGCTGCCAATTTGGAAGTGTACTGTAACTCCTTAATATTATTTGGGCCATCACAAAAATATTTGAATAAAAAGATGATGATTTAAAATTAAATGCAAATAAATATGACCAATTTAAGAATGATCACACCATAGTTGGTGCTTTTGTTCCTGGGGCATGGATGATATTAAACCAGGAATGCTCGGGCCTCAGGAGAGGTCTAGAAGATATTCCATATCCAGGCAAAAGAGGGGAACAGGTAATAAAGAGCTGTGGGAGAGGCAGAAACTACCAAGAGTAGAATTAATTGGCTCTCCCTTCCCTAAGACAGGACCTCAAATGTAGGCCATTGCTGGCCTTGAACTTGCTACATAGTTAGGGTTGACCTTTAACTGAGTTCCTGCTTCTCCCTCCCATATATTGGGATTGTAAGTATATGCCACTCTGTCTGGCTCTACATTATTGAAATATATCATACCCACTTCCCACCCTGCTCTAGGTTAGGTAGCCCTGGATTCCAGGAGTTAATACTTGCTAGAAATCTTTGATTGTGAGACACGTTTTCTATAAACAAATTCTCTTCCTGAGAAACATGTGGGACAAGTAGTCGAAAAGTCCAGAAGGGAGACTAGCCATCCTGACATCAGAGGGGCTCATAGGAGGGTTTAAGGAATCATTGTAAAACAATAAGTCAGATTGTTATAAAGATGGTTAAATTTTCTTCCTTGCTATGAAATGCCTGACTATGGTTCAGAATACAGAATAAGTTCTGTATACCCAAAGGGTAAGTATCATCTGGGCTTATTAAATCCATGTTTCAATGATAGGACCCATGAGCTTGCCTTTCAAAGATACATCCACATTGTTCTGAAGACACCCAAGGCTGTCATACTTGCTTCAGGAGATCAGGATCGTCTGGTTAGTGAAGACTATGAAGTGACAACCTTCTTTGAGAGATTGTCCCTTTACCTGACACCTCAGTGCCTGTGGTGCATGCTAAGTAGGTGCTCTGCCACTGAGCTATATCCATAATCCCTGTTTTGTTTTGTTGCTTGGTTGTTTCGTTTTGAGACAGGGTCTTGGTGAGTAGCAGAGGCTAGCCCTCATCACCAAATTCTTCTGCCTCCACTTTTCTTGCCATGATTACTAGCTTGGGCAACCTGGAAGAGTTGGTTTTTTTGTTTTTTGTTTTGTTTGTTTGTTTTTTTAAAAGAAATGGTGGTTGTGAGAAAAGAGATCCCATTTTGTTTGTTTGTTAGTGGGTTACTAGCATTAGATATTGGTACCTTGGAATGGGAAAACCTGGCTAAGGTTTCTGAAGCAGTTCATTGGCCTGGGGAACTGTGTAATTATTCATGACAGCTCTGGAACAAATGCCTTTCTTTGGTTGATTGTGAGGTTCACCACAGTGTTGAAAGAACTGGTAAGGTTTGGGTTTGGGGATTGGAGAGGGATGACAAGTTTGAAGAAGCGAAAGTTCATTAAACAGTGTTCACTATGTACTGCTACGTTGATATATGGTTTGAGTGCAGTCAGTGTGGCTGCTCTGTGGGGCCCATTTTAGGTCTCCAGAGAGAGAGAGATTGTTTGCAGAAGATATAAAGGTTTTCTGCTCCAAGGCACACATTCCCAGCTTGGCATATAGCCAGCACTCATGTGACACCACCACCAGACAGCTCGAACGTGCTGCATGTGCTCTAGTTAAGTGGAGCAGAGGTAAAAATATCTGCTGGGTAAGGGACCATGAAGTCAATGAACACCGCACCAAGCTCCGTTCTCAAGAAAGGCCAGATGCAGATTGTTCTCTATGGCCCCAAGTTACATGCCAACGATCAAAGGGTCCTTATCTGGTCTCAGCCAGTTCATTCCTTACAGCCTTAGCGGCTCTGCTCGTTTCTCTGGAAGGCTGCCTTATTACTCACTGAGACAAATGGCGTCTTCATCTTTGAAAAGCTCTAGGACGGGGAGCATCTTAGATACCTACTGCAGATGTGTTTTAAGTTCATTAAATGACTCATACTTTATAAAAGTATGGCCGTCTGTTTCTACTTTTACTTTTTCTTTTTTGTTTATTGTAGGGTTAGTGAAAATACATTCATTCTTTTTGTAGGTTTTCTCCCACATGATTGTAAAAAGATTCAGTACCTTAAAGTGACTCTGTACTTAAAGGTTTTTCAGTAGTTATGTGGCTTTGTGGCTTGCTAAGAGTTCCTGTACCTCCTCCTTCACTCCTAGAGAAGGTGACATAGCAGGATCAGTTTTGGTCTCTATCTCCCCACCTCCACCCACACCCTGGACCTGTTCTACTCTCTTTCCTCCTCTTCCTTCTTTTATTTTGGTCCTTTTTTTTTTTTTTTTTTGTAATAGAAACTTGCTTCAAATTGTCTTCAAAAAGTAAAGAGAGTCCATTGGCCTATAGAACTCTGCAAGTGCACAGTTGGACTGATGTTGGTCTTGTGGCTGAAATAACGTCACTAAAGACCCTAGTCTCCTTCTCTCCCATGCCTGCTTGCTTCACATTGTGTTGGTCTTTATTTCCACAACCACATACTACTCTTCCGATGCCCTGCTTCTGTGAACACAGCCTACTCCCCCACCATGGGAAGAAGGCAGGCCTTCAGTTCCCAGCAGGTCAGCTCATGTTGCCATTTATCGCTTTAGTTTGCCAGAGACTGGCTGCATAGGAAATTCTTGGGCTAAGGAGTCTCCACTTATAGAGGTTTATCTGATAGTTCCTACTCCAGACCCATGGCCGAGAATGGCGAGGGGTGATTTCTTAAGGAAATTTGGGTGAGTGTTCACTGATGTTGAATATCAAACCGTGGATTAAAATGTACTATAGGAGTGTGTCATAGTAATTATGTGGATCAAGGTCTAAGGGCTAGAATTTTTTAAATTAATTAATTTTATGTGTGCCTGTCTGTTCTTGAGTGTATGTATGTGTATCACATGCATGCATGAGAAAGGGCTAAAGTTTTAAGGAACAAGAAGACGCTGAAAGCTCTTACAGCCTGTGCAGTACTTGTGTCTTCTGCTTTAGTTAATTACTGCTTTGTATTGCTTTCTCATTCTGGACGCAGTACCTAAATGTTTCTGTTATATGTATTTTACAAAGGGCCCATATTTCTTACTTTTAGGTAGTTTTCCCTGTTCATATGCACACAGATTGAGTGACTAGGTCACTGTTGGCTTGGAAAGTCTCTGCCTGGGATTTGGAGTAAGAGAAGGACCTGCAAATTCTTTAAGTCTGGACTGAAGTCCGAGGTGCTCTGCTAAGCTGAAAGCAACTAGAATAAATCATTATAGCACAGGGGCCTGGCCTAACCAGGGAAGTCATTGAGGACAGAGGACAGAAGCCAGGTGTCACAGCTTGCAGATGTTTCTTAAGTTTCAAGTAACAGCCTGGTTGAGGCTGTCACTTTCTGCCTTGTTCTGTGCTAGCCATTGCTCTAAGTTTCTATGAAAGAGACAGAAAGACAGGACACTATCAGGAGCATCATCTGAGACCAGGAGAATTACTGTCTGGCCATGAGAAAGGTTAGGGACTCTCTCACTTATAAAACACTCATTGCCCCACAGGGTCACTAAGCTTGAAATTTCATTGTAATCTAAAGAATTTGTCCCAAACTGGAACTTGGCAATTAAAATTGCAGAATTTTTAGCTTCCTAGGTTTGAGAGAATTCTGAAGACATTTTATAATGAAAAGTGAAATACAAAGTGTTTGCTTTAACTGAACGATTGCAGTTAATTTCTTATAAAGACACACAGAAGCACACATTAATTTAAAACAAGCCCACACTGTTGTTTCTTGTAGTACAGCCAGGAAAAACAGTAACAAGCTGTCTCCTTCAAAATCACATCCCTGGATGATATTCGAGCAACCTGGAAGATTCAGTGCGTCCCCAGGAAAAGCATTTGGAGTGAGGCTGCAGTAACATTTCTAGCTTGCTTTCTGCCCTTGCAGGGTTGCCACCAGGTCTGAGCAGCATGGACTGGGCAGTGTGTGACGTCAGTGCCAGGTGCAAGGCAGCAGCACTTGTCTCAGAGCGTCCGCCAGTCTGTGCTGTGAAAAAACAAGACAAAACAAACAAAAAAGACCAAACAAACAAACAAGAAACCAATTTTTTTTCAATGTTGAGGATTTGTTAATCATTTTGTACACTGGTGTTTTGTTTGACATTGAATTTAATACCAATATTAATTCATATTTTCTTTGAAAAACAGGTATAAAACGGTTTTGATCTTGACCAGATCTTGTGCTTGAAAGATATACTTTAAAGATACCACCTTAAAATTGTGTTGCAAAGGTCAGATCTGTAGAGGAAAAGGGTTTAGTTACTGTGCAGTCTGCTATTGCAAGGTGCTTGTATCATATTCAGGAAGGTTAGTGTGTTAGAATTAGTGTTCTTCCATGTGTTGTCACACGATGTTTGCATTCTGTCGGCTAGGATGCTGATAAGGCTCTTTTCTTTGGAGGACATACTTGCTTTTTCATTTCTGTCCCATTTGAGAATGCTTATGAGAGGAAGGAAGGATGGATCAAGAGATGCTCTCTGAAATGTCTTTCCTCTGTATCCTTTACCCTCATGTCTTCCTGTTTACCATCAATTCTGAAGAAAGAAATACAACTCAGAAGTGAGCTGTGTGATCCTGGAGACCCCACTGAACTGGGAGTTGAGTGTGGAGTGTAGCTGTATCCTTCTCCCTCTCTTTTGAAAGAGAAACAGAAAGACAATCTGTCCAGGAACTTCTGATGGGCAAGGACGGACGATATGGGTTTTTAATTTTCTAAGTGAAGCAACAGCTATAGCTTTGGTGTACTTCCTCATTTTTTAGACTTGAGGCTTGCTTGCCTACCAAAGAAATTAAGCCAGTGTTCCAGCATTATTGATTATTTATCCTAGGCTAAAAGCTTGATGAGAGAGAAACTCCGGACTGAGACATCATTTTATCATTTCGTGGTAGATATTTGAAGATACTGTAGAGCCCTCCTTGTACTTTGTGGCTTTTCTTAACCAGGTAGGTGGGTAAACCTGGTAGGAGACTGAATTTCAAGTTCAGACTTATGCGTTCTTCTTTTCGTGTTCTCTCTCTCTCTCTCTCTCTCTCTCTCTCTCTCTCTCTTTTTTGAGACAGGGTTTTTCTGTGTAGCTCTGTCTGTCCTGGAACTCACTCTGTAGACCAGGCTGGCCTCGAACTCAGAAATCCACCTGCCTCTGCCTCTCAAGTGCTGGGATTAAAGGTGTGCGCCACCACACCCGGCCGTGTTCTCTCTTTTACAGGATCTGCTAGTACTATCACAAAACTACATGGAAAAGCTACTTTCATTATTGGGATATTTGTATGTTTTCCCTTAGGCATTGCCTTCGACTTCCAGCAAACTTAACTGACTAATTCCCATTCCCATTTGTCACGAGAGTCTGGGTCATATTACACTAGCAGCCCGGTGACTTTGCTGCCTACTAGTTTGCTTTGAGGCCAGAGAATGGATGGATGGATGGGTGCCATCTGCAAGTACTTTAAAAATTTCTTTTAGGGTCTGGAGAAATGGCTCAGTGGATAAGAGCACTTGTTGCTCTTGCAGAGAACCCAGGTTCTGTTCTCAGCATCACATGGTGGCTCTCAACCTGCTGTAGTTCCAGTCTCAGGGAATCCAGTTCCCTCTTCTGACCGCCATAAGCACCAGGCACCCTCATGGTGCAGTACATACATGCGAACAAACCAATTATACACAAAAATAATAAAATCCCCTTTAGAAGACGCGTTAGACACACATGTGGAGGCTGGTTGTTGAGTGAGAAGCAGATCAGAACCTTGGAGAGCTCTGGATGGGCAGGCTTTGGACGTCCAGGGTGCTCCCTTCTCACACTGGCCATGGTTGGGCAGCAGCCACTGAACAGACCCTGAGCTGCCTCCTCCTCCCAGTGCACACTCCACTTACATACGGCCATCCTTCTTAGGCAGGTGTTCAAACTCAACTTCGCTACATTTCTGGGACTACTTTTGCTACTTCATATCAATCTCTCAAGTGACTTTTCATTGGTGTACTTAACTGTTTATTTACATCTTAGAGATTTGCATATTTTTCTAATTAGCTCCACCTGGTTTTGAAAGAACAAAACTTAACTTCAAATGTCACAGTAATAGCCTTGAGCCGCAGACTCAGTAAGCCCTGCATGTGAGAGCTATTAGAGTATCTGAGATAGAGCCATGGGCTTGTGGAGCTACTGCCCTGTTTAGGTTCCTGCCTTGCCAATGTTTGCCACTGTGAGTGCGCTGCAAGAGCACACAGTGTCCTCTTCCCTTTAAGAGCTTTGTTTTGTTCTTAGTCCTTGAATCTTCTTAAGAGTAAAGGCCCCAGATATCAGCTGTCAGCTAGCACTGTTGCCATCATAGGATGTGATCACAGCATTGAGGTCTGCTGCAGTTTGTTTGTTTGTTTTGCTAGTCCCATGACTGTGTAAATATTTTGAAAATTGTTATGTGAGCAGGGAACAGACTTGCTGTATGTAGACCTAAATTTGTCATCCACACCATGCTCAGGTTGTGCTGGCTTTAAAAAGTAGGAAGGGATTATGAAAAGATGGCTAATGTCATTTCATTTCTTTGTATTGAAGAATTATTTATATGTTAAGGTCTAACAGAGATTTTCATTGTTGACATTGTCCTGTTGCAAATAAGCCAAGAGCAGGGCTATTTTTGTTATCATTTATATGTTCCCCCCGCTGACATTTAAATCATTCCTGCTTGTTCAGTTTCTGTTCTGTTGGAAATGAAAAATGTCATTGGTCATTTCCTGAGGCCACTGTGACCACTGCATGCCACTAGAGCCTGCTGCACTAATATTCCCAAAGAGATCTTTGAGCCTTGGAATTGGAGCAGTAACAAGCTCAATGGTAGTGTGAAAGTATACATATTTATGGTTAGAGGATATGATTTTTTCCTTCTGAACTTTCTAAGTTTCAGTTGTTTGAAGAGGTAACTGAAGTCTGGTGTCACAAACTGCAAATGGGAATAGACTGGGTTCCTCAAGGTTGAGGTGGAAAGAGCTTCGTTGTCTGGCATGCTCCAGCCCTGGGTTCAGTCCCCAGGACCACACACAGACAAATATTAAAGTGAAATATGGAAAATAGTTTATCATGTATTGTAAAATTTATATTTCTTTCCTTATGGTATGTAGTAAATGCATTTATACCTAAACATATTCACACATACACAGAAATTTTAGAGACTATGGAGATCAGGTTTTAAAAACCTACAAAATGGCTTTCAATTGTAGAAATCAGTTGCTTTTTTTTTGTTTTTGTTTTTGTTTTTGTTTTTCGAGACAGAGTTTCTCTGTGTAGCCCTGGCTGTCCTGGAACTCACTTTGTAGACTAGGCTGGCCTCGAACTCAGAAATCTGCCTGCCTCTGCCTCCCGAGTGCTGGGATTAAAGGTGTGCGCCACCACGCCCAGTGCTAATTTTTTTTCTAGTAAGTTTCTTGTACGTAGATGGTCTTTATGTGGAGTATTACACTCCCATGTGTTAAAGTACCCATTAAATATACCCTCAGTATTACTGGTTAATTCACTAATTTAAAATATAAGTATTATTGGCTCAAGTCTCTTGTGTGAGTGCTATAAAAGGGGAAAGACAAATGAGAATCTCACATGGGAGTAAGACACACATGTGGAGCTGTCCCTCTGTTCTCAGAAAATGCCACACTAATTAGTTCTGCTAGAGCCTGCTCTGGGGCTAGTGTCACCAGAGGACAGGAAGTGCAGGGTGGCAAAGCTGCAGATCTGCGGGGTGCCCAAGGAGGCTGAGACTTGAGTCTCTGTGTGGGGAGGGCACATGATCGTCAATGCTGGTGATGAGACTGTCACTCTGAATGTTTTAAAGTCACTCTTCTTTGAATACTAACAAGGCTTCATATTTTCATATGTTGTTCCTTGGTTTTGATGTCCAGGATTTTGTTGTAGGTTTTTAGGTAATATTAGGGTTTTTTTTTTTTTTTTGCTGTTGTTATATTTCTAATTCATTCTCCATATCATCCTCTTAGTGACAAATTTTATCATAAAATTATTTTTGCAGAAGAGAAATTTCTCTGGGATGTCATTCCCATTACTATTAGACAGTGATGATTCTAAGTCTCATGCGTTTATCTCCCTATTTAATCTTCCCCAAGCCACAGGCCTGTGGCCATTGCTTCTAGCTCTTTCCATAACTGATGTCCTTTCAGTGTGGATTTGCTTCAGTATGATGAGTGCTATGGTCTTGAGAAACACCTGAGCTGCCTATGAGCTAGGCCTCTCTCTAAAGCTGCTCTGGCTCCTTACGTTTCTCATAGAGGAAGTACAGGAAGACCCGGGGGCTGCTGATGTGAATGGAGTGGATTTAGGAAGAAGCAAACATGGAAGGTTGACGGTCACTTCAACAGGAATGCCCTCATGTTCAGGCAGCCGGAGCAGGGACAGGGAGTCACCGTTCCCATAAAATGGGCTGTGGGTCTGCTTCACTACTGTTTTAGTGAACTAAACTGGGGGCGTGGGGGCAGGTTGACATTTATAGTCTGCACCCCACTAGTTCAGTACTCTTTGACCACCTCTCGTATCTGAGGCATTTTAGTTTCTCTTCCAAACTGTTAGTTAATTCTTTGGTTATTTTCATTGACTGTAGTTGATCATTTTCTTCAATTGTATTTTTTATTACTCATTTTAGAATCCATTTTAGATTTCCTTTTTTTTGTTGTTGTTGTTGTTGTTGTTAGTATATTATATGATCTTTGCTTCTGGTTTGTGGCCATCTTCATTTCAGATGTTTTCTTTGCTTCATTAATAAAAGTAAAACAGAGCAGAACTTTCTGAGTAGAAACACAGCAATATTTCCCTTTTTCATAGAGAGTCCTGAAAATGTATGCTGCTGCCTCCTGCCCTGATGAAAGTTGGAGCATTCCTCTGTATTTGTTGCTCAAGAGGATTAGGAAGCCCAGTGTCTAATATGCTAGATACTATTTTTAAAATATGTCTTAGTCTTTAGTAGACTTACTCTTAAGGAACCTTAAGACTAAAGGTTTTATATATAACATATATATATATATAAATATACATATATTATATATGTATATATACATATATAAAAGAAAAGACTAAAGGTTATATATAACATATATATATGTTATATACATATATAAAAGAAAAGCAGTCATATAGTCATAAGAGACAGATGTTTAGCTATTTTATGTCCAAACCTGCACGGATGGGTGTGGTTTCCAGCTAAGTGTGTTTGAATGGTCAAGGTCAGAGGCATTTCCAGGTATTGGGAGGCTGTGTTTTAACAGGAAGGATATGTTGGTTGGCATGTCTATACTGTGGATTTAACAATTAGGTTGAATGGTTTGAAATTAATTTCAATTATTCAGAGATGTTTGTCTGATAATATGTTTTTATGATTGTTTTCTTATTGTGTGGACATGGGCTTGACGTGTTCCAACTCTGAATAAAAATGGTAAGATTTAAGGAATAGACATTGAGGTGGCGAAAGCTTTTTCCTTTGCTCTAGTACTCCAGGCAGCCTGGGAAGGCATACTCAATTAAGAAGTAACGAGTCATTATCTTTCCTATTTGTCAGTGTGACTGATCTTGGAAGGACACACCTAGCAGTCGGCATAATGGCCATTTTAAGTTCTGGCCTGTGTTTGTACATCCTGTTAATATTTTGAATGAGGTTTTGAATAGCTCAAAGGAATCTCGGCTGTCAAGGCCAAGAGCTTTGCCATGCACGACTCTGTTCTTCTAATCAAATCACCATGCCTACTTTATTGTGTAATGGTGGAACATTTGTTCTTCTTTTTGGGAATATCTGCTTGGTCCTATTCTTCCTATCAGTGAAGGCCTACCTTGTTCCTTCCCCACCATCAAGTTCCTGTCACTTAGACTATGTAGAAGAACACAGAACCATTGTCCTGGGTGTATAGGAAATCAGTGCCAAGAGATGCCATTGATCCCAGAATCTTCAGCTGCTCGACAATTTGTATAAAATGATGTGGTATTTGTAGTGATTTGTGCACATCATCTCTAATATAAATACTGCCTAAATGGTTGTATTCTATTGTGCAGAGAATAATGGACAAGGAAAGATATCAGTCTAGTACCAACACACTTTTTTCTAAATTATTTTAATCTGCAGTTGTTGAATCTCTGAATGTTAAAACCATGGGCACCAAGGGCATCAGCCTCCTTGTCACCAGTGCATTCTTTTGTTTGTTCAGTTTCTTCAGGTAGGGGCTATGCTTAGGTTGTCTTTAAAGGAATGTATTCTAGTGTGATGATCCTACAAGTGGGCCTGCAAAATCCCTGGGGATCCTTCAGGGATCTGTGCTATCAGAGTATTTCCAGGACCACACTAAGATGCTATCTGTGGCTCCTTTTATTGTGCTGTTTTCAGTTATCCTGAAGAAGTGTTGGTGGGTAGCACTGATAGATAGTCAAGGAAGGCAAGAGTGAATGGACAGATGTGAGCCTGACTACTAGACACTTGGTCTTCCCTCACTCCTTCTTTTTTTCCTCTAAATCCTGCATTTTCTAGATGTATTTTCCCCTGTATCTTCTCCATTTTTATGTTTTGTCAATAGTATTCTGTTTATATTTCTGTATAATGCTGTTGTTTGCAGAGTATTTATTTACATGTGGTGTTACAGATGTACATAGTCTACAATTAAATTACTTTAGTATAGAATGCTGAATTTAGGTGCTGCTTGTTAAAAAACCAAAGGTTATAAAAGAATCAAAAAACAAATTCTGTGTTCAGGATCAAAATCAGTCTTCTGGGCAGTTTTGATTTCTCACTTTGGCAATACCTGCCTCTGTGGGCACAGCCTGTCAGGAGTAGTCTTTGCTCTTGGGTTTTGTTGCTCCTTCGGCTGCTCTGATAATGCAGTTGTGATGAGGGATTTGCATGAAACTGCTTTTCATTGGTCCTTGTTTATGACTCTGCAGAACCTTGCCTCCTGGAACCCTTCAAACCCTGAGTGCCTGTTGCTCGTGGTGAAGGAGCTGGTGCAGCAGTACCACCAGTTCCAGTGCGGCCGCCTCCGTGAGAGCTCGCGCCTCATGTTTGAGTACCAGACGCTCCTGGAAGAGCCTCAGTATGGAGAGAACATGGAAATTTATGCTGGAAAGAAAAACAACTGGGTGAGTGCTGAGGGGTAGCAGAGTTACGTTATCTGTGATGGAATTGAAGAGCTAAGAGCCTAGGGCTATCGTGCAGAGTGAGGTGCACTCACACGCAGATGGCTGGGTGATCTGTGTGTGCGCCTTTTCATAATGCAGAGGTTGAAGAGAACTAATAATGAGCATGCTTATTATTTGTAAAGAGTATCACAGGAGAAGTGTGTAGAGTTTGGTTCATCCCCAGTCTCCTATGTTCAGAAGTCAGGGAGCTTGCCTGAGGACTGCCTGTGTGTGCTCTCCAGCTCCACGCAGGCCCTGATGCAGGTGGGGCTGGCAGGCCACAGTTATGATGCTGACGTGGCCCACCTTCACTTAGGGAGAGACTTCCTGTGCCCCAGTCAGACAAAAGTGTAAGCTGCTCTGGGTGCAGCCGGTTCTCTGGAGCCTCCATACTCCTCCAGCCCTTCTCTTAAAGGCAAGGCCTCAGCTCAGAGTGCTCTACAAGTTGCTACATGCATGGCCCAGGATGGCCTCAAACTCAGGATCCTTCCATCCCTCTTTCCTGAGTGCTGTGGTAACAGGGATTGCTGCCATGTGCAGCTGTAGCTGCTTCTTGCACTTCCTCTGCATTGTGTGATCATTTTGAAATATAAAGTGGATTGTAGCCCTTCTCTGTCTGGAAACTTCATGTACCCCTGCCCCACCCCACATGCCAGCTCAGCTGCAATCTCCAGTGGTACCGTGAACTCTATGCTCTCCTTCAGGCTCTGCTTGCTTCCTCTTCTGCTTTTGTTGCACCTCTGCTGTAATGCAGACACATCAGGCACACTCCTGTCAGATTCACTTTGCATGAGTCTGTGATGGCTTTTTTTTTTCTAGAAGTGGTGAGTACCAGTCCAGCTTCAAATTTCAGCTAATATATTTTCAATGATATCCTGTTCCAATTTTTAATTTTTTTTAGATTTTTTTTAATTTTTTTATTAGATATTTTCTTCATTTACATTTCAAATGCTATCCCGAAAGTCCCCTATACCCTACCCCCACCCTGCTTCCCTACCCACCCACTCCCACTTCTTGGCCCTGGCATTCCCCTGTACTGGGGCATATAAAGTTTGTAAGACCAAGGGGCCTCTCTTCCCAATGATGGCCAACTAGGCCATCTTCTGCTACATATGCAGCTAAACACACGAGCTCTGGGGGTACTGGTTAGTTCATATTGTTGTTCCACCTATAGGGTTGCAGACCCTTTTGGCTTCTTGGGTACTTTCTCTAGCTCCTCCATTGTTCCATCCAATAGCTGACTGTGAGCATCCACTTCTGTATTTGCCAGGCACTGGCATAGCCTCACACAAGATAGCTATATCAGGGTCCTTTCAGCAAAACCTTGCTGGCATATGCAATAGTGTCTGCGTTTGGTGGATGATTATGGGATGGATCCCCAGGTGGGGTAGTCTTTGGATGGTCCATCCTTTCGTCTTGGCTCCAAACTTTGTCTCTGTAACTCCTTTCATGGGTATTTTGTTCCCTATTCTAAGGAAGAATGAAGTATCCACATGTTGGTCTTCCTTCTTGATTTTCTTGTGTTTTGCAAATTGTATCTTGGGTATTCTAAGTTTCCGGGCTAATATCCACTTATCAGTGAGTGCATATCAAGTGACTTCTTTTGTGATTGAGTTACCTCACTCAGGATGATATCCTCCAGATACATCCATTTGCCCAAAAATTTCATAAATTCATTGTTTTTAATAGCTGAGTAGTACTCCATTGTGTAAATGTACCACATTTTCTGTATCCATTCCTCTGTTGAGGGACATCTGGGTTCTTTCCAGCTTCTGGCTATTATAAATAAGGCTGCTATGAACATAGTGGATCATGTGTTCTTATTACCAGTTGGAACATCTTCTGGGTATATGCCCAGGAGAGGTATTGCTGGATCTTCTGGTAGTACTTAATTTTCTGAGGAACCACCAGACTGATTTCCAGAGATGTTGTACAAGCTTGTAATCTCACCAGGAATGAAAGAGTGTTCCTCTTTCTCCACATCCTCACCAGCATCTGCTGTCACCTGAATTTTTGATCTTAGACATTCTGACTGGTATGATGTGTAATCAGTTTACATGTTTTACTTGTTTGAGTTTATGCTTATCAGTTGCTTGGCTGATTTCTACAACCACTGCCGTGACCTACAATGGGTGTCGCCCTCCAGAAAGGGCATTCATGTTCAGTCATCATTAGGCTTTTTTCTTTGTGTAGCCTAGGTGACCTCTAAACTTCTTTTGGTTCCTGTAGATTTTCATTCTGCACATTCTGTAGATGGTCACAACACATCCCTAATGGCTGTGGCTGGGTGCTTTCACTTAACAGGATGTACTTCAGACCTGTTGATGTTGTATATGTAATTCATTCATTTTCATGGCTGAGGAATATTCCGTTGTACAGACATACCACGTCTTGTTTTTCTAGTCACTAATTCAAGACCCTTCATTTGTTTTTATCTTTGACTTTTACGGATTGTGCTGTTGTAAACATGCATACATAATCCTTTATTATACTTGTTCTTAAAGCTTACTTCTGTTTTCTCTTCCCCAGAATTACTCTGCTGTTTTTTCTTTTTTTTTTTTTAAGGGCATCTTTTAAATATCTCATCATGTGTTAGTGTGTAAAGTATTCACTCCAGAACTCAGCATCTTAACATGAGACTGTTTACTGTCATAGGCTGTGTGTGTTAGGATCTGGATAGAGCTGCACCTCAGCCCCTCCTAGGTTGTGCAGATGTGGTAGCCAGCACTTAATCTCAGCACTCTACTGGAAAGAGTTTCATTGTAAGCCCATTGGTGTGGCTGATGGCAGGATGCTGTTCTCTCTTGGGGCTGCTGATCCCAGGGCCTCAGTTGGTGCTAGCTGCTACCTGGAAGCTGCCTTTAGTTCCTCTCTAGGGCCTCTCCATAGGGTGCCACCTAAGCTGGCAGATGGAGGGACCACAGCAGCCAGCAGGGAGGTGGAGAGTGTGCACAGGAAAGCACTCCCACAGCATAATCTGTGGACATGATGCCCAGTTCTCATCGCCTGTTAGATCCAGCCACATATAGGGAGGAACTCCAGTACCCAAAAGTGAATGCCAGGATGGCTGTGTACCATGCTTGGGAAACCTGCCACATGTAATGCTTGTTTGATTTTTCCTGTGGAAGGTCAAAGTTCAGGGCAGGCATTGCCATACTGCACACCTGGCACAGTGCCTGCTGCTGTGAGTCACTTGTAAGGTGAGTTAAAGCACCCGAGAACCCTTCAAGGGCAGTGATAGTTGATGTAAGCTCACAGTAGTCAAGGCCCAGTGACATAGAGGAATGACAATATGGAAGTAAAAGTATCTGGACACGAGTTAGCATCTAAGCAACCAAGGAGGAGCTAGGATGAAAAGGTGAGCCTTGAGGGACAGACAAGTGAGGGCTGGACACAGGGCTCAGGGCTATTCTTGAAGAATAGCTTGCTAGCAGAACCACTGCCAGACCAGGAATCTGGAAGGTTAACAGGATCCTGCAAGATAGAAAAGAACTTGATTTTCAGCCAAAATGTTTCAATTAACAACAATATTAGCTTGTTTTTACTGCTGTAAACTCACCATGATCTTGATTGCTTAAGACAACCTAGCCATGTTGTCTTACAGTCCCAAGAGAATGGATCTGTCTGCTCTAAGATTAAGGAAAGGCACAGTAGTGTGCCTGGAGGAGGCTCACAGGGAGATGCTGGCCAGGGCTTCACCCACACACAGACATAATCTTTGAGAAATCATGGAGAAGCAGAAACGTCCTTGATGACTGGAGAGGGAAGACGTACTGGAGTGGTGGTCTCTGAGTAGATGGTTCATGTTCAGACTTCCAGAGGAGTGCAGGCATCAGTCCTAACAGTGGAAGAGCCAAGAAACAACCATCGCAGAGGAAACAGACTCCTCTTCCCTCTCCCTTGCTATTTCTGTATATGTATGTGTGTGTGGTGTGAATGTAACATGTTGTACCACATGTGGGACACATGTACATGTATGCACACATGCATGTGAAGGACAAAGACTGACATGGGGTGCCTTCACCTTGTATATCAATGCACAGTCTCAGGCTAAATTAAGTCCTGCCATGTCAGCTGCTCTAATCAGCCAGTTTGCTCTGGGGAGTCCTGTCTTTAGGACCTCCAGTGTCTTGAGGAATATCACAAGGCTTTTCTGTTAACCTTGTCCTCTTCAGTAATTATTAGTGACCTGATAACAGAGCTTAAGGTTGATCTCCACTCTTCTTTACTGATGTAGTAAGGAAGTCTACTCTTTCAGCCTCTGGTTTTCCCTTGCTTTAAAATCGATAGAATTGGATGACATCCCTAATCATGGTTTGGGGAAAAGTAATACATTTTAAGAATGTCTTTAGAGTATGATATTCTAATAAGACTAACTATATGCTTATATTCTTGCAAAAGAACTTTCCATAAACCTTCAGACTAATTGGTTGTCAGTTTTAAGAATCACTCCTACTACAATGTCCCCAAATGAAGTTAGAGTCACCTTTCCCAGTTAGTTCTTGGCCTTTACCTTCTCTGAGTGGCACTAGTCTAATTCCTAGGAAAGCTCATATGTGGATAAGGGATCAGTGCTCAGACAGGAAGGAGGATCCGCTGAGGCAGAAAGACCTGACTGGAATGTGTTCAGCACAAGATGTCTACCTGTCATTCCCCAAAACAAAGGAAACCGTGGGACAGCTGCTGTGGAGCAGAAAAGCTTAGCACTAGGAAATTGCCAAACTCAAGTCTTGTCAGCTGGAGCGATTGCCAACACGCTCTCACTTAAAAAGAGGAGGATGCATATATTCAGGACTAATGCTAGGGACAGTGCCATTAAGACAGTTGGCAGAAGCCAACATTTTCATGGTCATAGGTCAGGTAATTTTCTATATCTATCCAAGAAGAGGTCTGATCAGGGACTAACTAAAAAAATTAAAATTATTCTCTTTACTTGGCTGCATCTAAACATCTCATTTAGAGCTTACAGAAAGGAATGCTGTAGAAATAATCTTCGACAGTACAACAGAGTGACCAAAACCAAGTAAAGATAGCCATGGTATGTGGGTGAGCAATGCTGGTATGTATGAGTGAGTGTGTGTGTGTGTGTGTGTGACTGTGTGACTGTATGTGTGACTGTATGTGTGACTGTGTATGTGTGTGACTGTGTATGTGTGACTATGACTGTGTGAGTGTGAGTGTGTGTGAGTGACTGTGTGATTCTGTATGTGTGTGTGAGTGACTGTGTGACTGTGTGTGTGTGTGTGCTTTCCTCCTCATAGTGTGTCTGTAATTTCAGGATTACACAAAGACATGCCTTAGACCGATATTTGCTCAGTTTCACAAAGGCAGGCAGGTTAGCTTATAGATCGTAGGAGAATCAGTGACAGCTAACAGCAGAGTCCTTGAGCTGTAGTTACCAGCATTGCCAGTGCCTTAGAGATGAGTGAGAGCTGTCTGTGCGCTCCTGTAATGTTTCTGTGGTTCTAGGGCTTGAACAGGAGGCCTGTATGATCTAGGCAGTCCTTTTGCTGTTGAGCTGGCTCTCCAGCCTGAGTTCTTTTCACTCCTTGGATAGTGGGCGCTGGATTCAGCAGCATGTCTGCAGAAATGGACACTGAGAAAAGAGAAGCACGGCCCTGTACAAGCATCCCATGGTTTGAGTGTCACAGTAAAACCCAGGAGTTTGTATAATTGATATGTGCTGGTAAGATAGTTTTTCAGCAAGGAGGTATGGTAGGCTTGGAAGTTGGAGATCATCAAACACTTTTTCTTTCCCACTATTGCAAATTCTATTTCTATCACATGTTTCTTTCTGACTTTAGTTTTATACCTTAGCCTATTGCAGATAAACTCAATTTATTTTATTTTGGTCTTTGGACCAAGAGTTGTTGGTTGTTTTTTTTGTTTTTGTTTTTGTTTCTGTTTTGTTTTGTTTTTCGTAACTTCAGTTATGTCAGCCAACTCCTTGCCAATAAAACCCATTTGTATCAGTGTGGGAGTGACTTTCTGAGAAAGGATATGGAGGGACCATCAGTCCAAGAGGCTTTTTTTTTTTTTTTTAAACATTTGGTCTAAAATAGTTGGTAAAATAAAAATGTATCATATAAACTAAAAGTGGGCCAAAAGCTAAAATATAGTATGTGGTCTAAATTAACTTGCAGTTCACATGAGTCCAAGTGTTAAAAAATATCTCATTATTTTTTGTTACCTTATATGGACAAGAGTTCTTATAATTCTTTAAATCTGACATTTTATTTCTTTTACTGGTTTTTCAAATATACGTATGTGTGTATATACATATATACGTATACACAGGCCATCAGATTTAACCACTTTAAACCATTCGATTACAATTTCAACTATAGACTAATATTTTGCACTCGTAGATAGAGATAGTTGCTTGTTTATTGCTAGATAGTTTGCCTTCATAAGTTGAGAATGAAGAATAAAGGGGTTGAATTTCATTTATCATTTCTCCAACTCTCTTTCCCACTTTCTTGGAATCCTGTGGCACCTTTTAAAGCCAAATGACTTAACAGATATCTACTACTTCTGTGGATGAGTATTGTACATCTAGCAGAGGTTAGATATTGTTCACACTGTGGAGGAGAGTCTCTGTGACCCATGGATCTGTCTCCTGCCTATTGGCTCCAGGGACCTCACCACTGCGTGCTCTTCCCTTCCTTGGCCTTCTGCTTGCAGCTGTTCTGGATACCTTGTTTCCTTGCTCAGTTCCTCTTCTGTCACCTTACTCTGTAAAGGAGGTAAATTTCCACACTGAGGATTTTTAACAAGAAAAGTCATGATCTGATCACAGTGTATTGAGAAGGAAATGAGCTGCACCTGGAAAGGTACGGGACGATCAGAGCCAGTGGCAGTCCAGTCTGCAGCTCCCTCCATGTGTAGTAGGTGCCAGTGACCGTGAGAAGTGACTGCACTCGATCAGTAGTGTTTCCACTCTAGTTATGAGATAGGAGGGAAAGCTAGAAGTCAAGGTGACTGTGGATTCTTTTGTTGTTGGTTTTGTTTTTTGTTTTTGTCTGAAAGAATACTATAATTATCATTTATTTATTACACTTAGTAATAAATATCAAGGAAAGAACACAAAATTGGGAATTTTCATGGTATTGGAGAAATAAAACTTGAATTAGGAAAGTAGAGATAGGGCATTTTGGGAGCATTGGCATATAAATATTTAAGGTTCTGATCTCGTATGAGGTTTGCTGGAGAGTGTAGCAAAGCTGAAAGGTCTTGGGGTTAAACTCAGTCATACTTCATTGTTTCTCAGTTGAGGAGACTAGACTTGAGGCCATCTCGTGTAAAGAAGACCCTGGAAATGTGGCCTTGGATACCAAGTGAATTATGTTCCAAACAAGCAGTGATATTGCTCTCCCAGAGTGCTGCCGACATGACCCTGAGATGAGGACAGGAATCTCCATGGAGTTTGGCTGTGAGGAGATCATTGGTGACCTTACAAGAGCTGTTTTGGTGATGGGGAAGAAGGGCCGACTAGAGAGAAAAACAAAAGAGGAAATGCGGACCTCAAATAGACTCATTTTCTTCAGGAGGATGATTTGTAATGTGGAATGAAGAGTAACATGGGAGCTTAGCAAAGAAGTGAAGGGAAAGACTGTTCATGCTGATGGGCAAGTGGAGAGGGAAATGATCTTACAAAGCGAGAGGAGAGGGTCAGCCGGGAGCATGGGTTCCTGGCTAAGCACTGTACACCAGAGGAAGACTTGCTGTTTTATTTCTGTGCTCTCAGTGCCCAACAGGCTAGTAGCTTTTTATAAAGCTGCATTTAACACAATAGAGTTAGATGTTAGCACTAGCCTTACTTCGTTCAAAGTGTTATCCCCTCCTTGACAGATCAGCATGTCTTGATCCAAAGAACCATGGCTCAATAGGGTATGCCAGCTTTAGAGTCTTCTAGGAGATAAACCTAACACCAGAAGTCTTGGGCTCAATAAAAGGGAAACCAGGCTAGGATCTCACCACTCTTCTCTCAGGAGCCATTTTGAGGTGCTGCAGATCATCCTGTGGCCCTTAAGTATTCGCCCAGTGTGGGGCTGTGAGTAGCTGCTTAGCTTGGAGAATCAGGCTTGTGCCTCACCTTTGACATTCCTGGTGTGCCTGCCTCTTACCTCATCTTTGCTTTGGGGTACTACTCATTTCTCCCTTTTCTGTCACAAGGTTGGACTGGGGACGATGGTGAAATGTGCCGTCATTAGCTAGAGACAGGTGCACGCTGGGAGATGATGTAAGTGCTAAGCAAACGGGGAGCCGGGCGTAGGGCCGCTATCACTACTACCTTTGAGCTTAAGTTTATCTTTATCTTCATTTCTAAAGTTTCCAGTCAGAGTGTTATGAGAACCAGAGCCCTGGAGCCAGTTGTTAATGTGCTTGTAGAAGAGAGTGGTGAGACCCGTGGGGCCATCCGTGAAGGTGTGCACAGCTTATATGTAGCTCATCCATCCATTCCTAAAAATTATTTGGGAATGTTTCTGTGACTAAAGTTATGATTTAGGAGTTTGTTTGGTTGAGTTTTTGAAGGATTGGAAGGTAAAAATGATACTGTGAGTTCTGAGTGATAACAGTATAAAAGGATAGAGAGAGATTAAATATTAAAAATGTTCTCTGAGAAAAATATGTTCTTTATGTATATATAGTAAACATAAATATTGCAATATATAACATTATATACTACATACTTGTATATACTATACAGAAATATACACACACACACACACACACACACACACACACACACACACACAAATATTATATATGCCATTGTCACCTCTCCTCCAACTCCTCCTAGATTCACACCCACTTCCTTACCCTCCCAGCTTTGTGGGTTTTTTCCTCCCACAAATGAAGTCAGTCTGTGCTACTCCTGTGTCCTTGGACGTGTGGCCTTCTGTGAAAGGCAGTGACTTATGGGAGCTATACTTTCCTTCCCAGTATATCTCCCAGCAGCTGTTACTTGTAGACAGTTCCTTGACTAAATGTGGGAACCCATGCCCAGCCCCTCTCTCTATGCTGGGGTTCATCTGGCTTTAGATGGCACAGGCCTTATGCATGCTGTCACAGCTGCTGTGAGTTCCTCTGTGCAGCTGCTTTGCTGTGTCCAGAAGATACAACCTCAGGTTGTCACACTCTTTCTATCTCCCTTTCTGCAATGATCCATGAACCCTAGGAGAAGGGAAGTTACAATATAGGTGTCTGATTTAGGGATGGGTGTTCTATAATCTTTGAATCTCTGTACCTTGACCAGTTGTGGGTCTCTTTGGTACTTACCATCTATTACAAATAGAAGTGCCTCTGATGAGAGACAAGTCATATGTTAGCTAGTATGTGTCTCTAGGCCAAGTGGGCAGGCTAGTGAAAGAACCATTATTGGAAGTAGTTTTAGCATATTTTTTTTATCAAACATGTCATATTGGAGTTCACTGTGTCAAAATTTCAAGCCACGCTAAATGCTTGCAGTGAGAGAGGGTGGGAGACTCCGGGTCTCACATAGCTTTGTTGCCTTTGCTTGCATAGAGGCCTTGGAATCCTGAGATCACTGAATAGTTTGCTTAGAAACAGTGCTTACCTTGAGTGCATGAAGCCCTGAGTATGTTCCCTGGTAAAACACCCTCTCTCTCTCTCTCTCTCTCTCTCTCTCTCTCTCACACACACACACACACACACACACACACACACACACTCACACACTCACACATAAACATACATACACATTCACACACACACACACACACACTCACACATAAACACACATTCATACTCATGCACATATACACACATACACAAAGCAATTAACTGGAGTTATTATTTATAGCTTAAGTGTTTTAAATTTCTAATTACTGAAAATATTAATTGATAATATTTGTGAACTTTCAAGAGATTAGAAACTTTCCTGGGTTTATATTGATGTATTGCTCCACGTTAGAGGAAGTTTGGTCTTTGTATGGACTTGCACACATCCTGTAATGGATGTCAGCATACATGGTGGTAAGTTACAGAGTCAGGACGATGGTATGAATGCTTAGGAAAGCAGATAAGTCTCAGGGGCAAGGTGGTCTCTTCCTATTTCAGTTTTTTTTTTTTGAGAAATAATATCCATTCATGTATTCTTTTCATTTTTTTTAAAAACCCAATACTACTTTAAAATGTTTTCATGCATTAAAATGAAGAGTTCTTTCATTAAAACTGTGCCCCTTTAATAGTTTAAGGATTCTTTTTAATTCTATCCTACTTTCCAACCTTATTTTTCTGTCTTGTGTTAGGAAACCCTAATAGGAGTTGTCTGTATATTGAATTTTTTCTTGGACATAATTGTTACTTATCAATCTGTTGTATATTTTAATCCTTTTTTCTCCTTACAGACTGGTGAATTTTCAGCTCGTTTTCTATTGAAGTTACCAGTAGATTTCAGCAACATTCCCACATACCTTCTCAAGGTAAAACTATGTATTATCAATAAGAGAATGCAAATCAGAATAAAATAAGAGAATACGAATACTGTGATCGTTTAGCTCAATATTTGTATGCCTTGTTTCTTCTTATTTTGTTCCAGATAGTGAATTCTAATAAGATGCTTAGTGCAGGAAAATCCGTTGGAATTGTTTTCTTCAGCTACTGTACTAACCTTAAAAGTTGTTTAGGCGTGAGGTTTTTGTTCAAGGTGATTATACATTAGTAGTGTAAATAAATTACACTTGGGAAAATCAGTTTGATTTAGTAATCTTACTGGGATGGAAGACTCATAGATTTTGTCCAAGGCATTCTACATATTAAAAATGCTTAAAAGGCATTTCAACTTCTTTATGTCAGCAACTGAACTCAGGTACCTTCAAAGTTGGGCTATCTCAGAGATTCATTAAACTAATTAGAACAGTATATATAGCATTTGTTAAAGTGAGATAGAGGCCCAGGGAACAGCTATTTGAAAGAGTTCCTTACATGCTCCATAGAGAAGAGGTAGTCTTCAAAAGACTACTTGTGGCTAGTGAAAGAAACCACATAGATCAGAGAGCAAGTTCTGAAAAGGAAATGCTAAGGCAGAGGCCCAGCCTACTCAGGTGAGGATTTAAGACTTGGCAGGCTGCCCTCAGTTCTTTCAGCCTGTCCTTCTTTAGTTTCAGTCTAATCTTTAAATGTCTCTGCCGTATTGTTTTGTGGTTTCTTTTCTGTGTAGCCCTGGCTGTCCTAGAACTCAATTTGTAGACCTAGCTGGCCAGGAACTCTGATATCCACCTGTCTCTGCCTCCCAAGTTTTAGAATTAAAGGCATGTACCACCACTGCCAGGCTGAAATTTTTGCCTTCTTAATTTGATGTTGTTCCAGAACTGATTGGATTTTAACTGCTGAGGGAAAAGAAATTAGTAATATCAGCCAGACTCTAGTAATGGCTAGAAACTTGCTGTGCTCTTTGAAGAGCATTTGCATTGGGAACTCCTTGGCATGCTGCTTATATTTGGATGTTCTAACACCTAATTCTTAGGTCTGCAACTGTTTCTGTTGGAATACAAATAAAGTTAACTCTTTGAGCTCCTGGGGTTAGCATATGCTTTGTCATGATGATAGCAGGTTGCCTCACTTTGCCCAATAATTAGCTGGTGAAGCAGAACTTGTGAGCACTGAGATAGCATAAGACAGCCTGCTGATTTGCAGCAGTGAGCCTCATTGCATTATGGAAGGTAACTCACCATCTACTCTTAAGTTCATATTACCAATGATAACAAATACACTTACTAATGGAGTTTTTGATGTTAGGATGTGTGATTTAATAAATATTCTATGATATGATTTCACTTTTTATTGTAAGTGGAAATGGCTCTTAACATGATAATATCTAACTTAAAACCCTGAATTTTACTTTGGTTGAGCTAAGTCAAGGGCTTAGATAAATGAATTACTCAAGTAAAAACTCAATCAGTAGAAAAACAGTTTTCTAGCTGCTACTCTTTATTTTCAAGCGCTAGAAATTGAACACAAACTCAGGTAAAGTAAAGGGAAAAATGCACTCTGCTTCTGGAGTCTGTCTGCACAGCAGCACACTAGCCCGCCCTTTCACAGGTTTCAGTTCGTGTGGATTGACCTTCCAAGTCTGTTTCTTTCAGGCTCAGTTCTCTACCCTATTTGATGTGCTTGTAGGGAGAAATTGTGGTCCATAGGACAGTAGAGAGGCCACTAATCATTGAAGTGTGATTATTCATCATAGTATTTCAACAAAGAAAGATTATTTTGTAATTATATACATCTGACCATGTAGTGACAGGCTCTGTGTCTGAATCCATGAATTTAGCCAAACAAAGATGAAATATTTGGAAAAAAATGGACGTCTACTGAGTGTGTACAGGTTCTTTGTTGGAGGAGGGTTATAATTACTCCATAATATGGTTTAGCAGTTATTTGTAAGACTAGATATTTGAAGTCTACGGGAGGATGCACATATATAATAGGCAAAATACTCTATCATTTTATGTCAAAAACCTAATTCTCAGGCAGATTTTGGCATCCATGTGGAGTCATGGAACCAGTCCCACAAAGATAGTCAGGTATGACTTGTCTCTTTCTTGTAAGAAAGAGTCAATCATTAGAAGATACTGCTCTTAAATTTGTTAGAGTGAAAACTGGCTCTACAGTCTTATTTTTACTATTTGTTTTGTGTGAAATACTAACCCTAACAATATAATACTAAAAGTGCATCGTCTTTTTCCTATTGTTTTCCTAAAACCTACACTTTGTAATGAAAGAAAAGATTCTAATTTTCCTACTAAATTTTTTCATTAATTCAATATGAAGTATTCAAATTCCTCCTCTCTCCTGTCTCCAAGAGGATGCTTCCCCACACCAAACCTCCTGCCTCCCTGGGCCTCAAGTCTCTCCAGGATTAGGCACATCTTCTCCCACTGAGGACAGGCCAGGCATTTTCATTTCTGATTTTGTTAATTTGGATACTGTTTCTGTGTATCCAAGATACACAGGCTAAGGGTTTATCTAGCTTGTTGATTTTCTCAAAGAGCCAGCTTTTTTGTTTTTGTTGATTTTTTTTTTTTAATCATTTTCTTTGTTTCCAATTGGTTGATTTCTGGCCTGAGTTTGATTATTTCCTGCCATCTACTCCTCTTGGTTGTGTTTGCTTCTTTTTATTCTAGAACTTTCAGGTGTGCTTTTAAGTTGCTAGTGTAGGATCTCTCCAATTTCTTTCTTTTTTTTTTTTTTTGGTTTTTCGAGACACGGTTTCTCTGTGTAGCTCTGGCTATCCTGGAACTCACTCTGTAGACCAGGCTGGCCTGGAACTCAGAAATCCGCCTGCCTCTGCTTCCCAAGTGCTGGGATTAAAGGCGTGCGCCGCCCGGCCCAATTTTTTTATGAGTGCACTTAGTTCAATGAGTTTTCCTCTTAGCACTGCTTTCATTGTGTCCCATAAGTTTGGCTATGCTGTTTCTTTGTGTTCATTAAATTCTAGAAAGTCTTTAATTTCTTTCTTTATTTTTTTCCTGACCAAGTTATTATTGAGTAGGGAGTTGTTCAGTTTCCATGGGTATGTGAACTTTCTGTTGATTTTGTTACTTTTGAAGTCTAGCCTTAGTCCGTGGTAATCTGATAGAATGAATGGGGTTATTTCAAACTTATTGTATCTGTTGAGGCCTGTTTTGTGACCAATTATATGGTCAATTTTGGAGAAGATGCCATAAGGTGCTGAGAAGAAGGTATATCCTTTTGTTTTAGGGTGAATTGTTCTGTAGATATTTGTTAAATCCACTTGGTTTATAACCTCTATTAGTTTTAGTGTGTCTGTTTAGTTTCTGTTTCAGTGACCTATCTATTGGTGAGAGTGGGGTATTGAAGTCTCCCACTATTATTGTGTGAAGTTCAATGTGTGGTTTGAGCTTTAGTAAAGTTTCTTTTATGAATGTGGGTGCCCTTCCATTTGGGGCATAAATGTTCAGAATTGAGACTTTTTCTTGGTGAATTTTTCCTTTGATGAATATGAAGTGCAGTTTGCTTGGAAAACTTTTTTTCAGCCTTTTACTCTGAGGTAATGTCTGTCTTTGTCATTGAGGTGTGTTTCTTGCATGCAGCAAATTGCTGGATCCTGTTTACATATCCAGTTTGTTATCTTCTGTCTGTTTTTTGGGGAATTGAGTCCGTTAATGTTGAGAGATATTAGAACCAGGTGATTATTACTTCCTGTTATATTTTTTGGGGGTGGTATTATGTGTGTGTGATTCTCTCCTTTTGGGTTTGTTGTGAGATGATTTAATTTCTTGTTTTTTTTCTCCCTTTGATGTAGATACCCTCCTTGTGTTGGCGTTTTCTTTCTAGAATCCTTTGTAGGGCTAGATTAATAGATACATATTATCTAAATGTGGTTTTGATATAGAATATTTTGGTTTCTCCATCTATGATGATTGAGAGTTTTGCTGGTTATAGTAACCTGGGCTGGCATTTGTGTTCTCTTAGCAGACTGTATCTTTATACAGACTGTAGTCAAACTCCTATTGGTGGGAATCTCTTTCATAATATCCTAGGAAACTCAATTGTCACTGGACTGTAGGCCTAAGTAGCAATTATTTCCTGCTGGTAGTGTGTCTTAGTTACTATTGCTATGATGAAACACCACTATCAAAAGCAACTTAGGAAGGAAAGTGCTTATTTGAGTTATGTATATTAAATCATACATACATAGTTGAGGGAAGCCAAGGTTGGAACTCAAACAGGACAGGAACCTGCAGGACAGGAACCATGATGCCTAGGCCATGGAGGTTTCTGATTGCTGGCTTGCTTGTCATGGCTTTCTCAGCCTGCTTTTGTTTTGGAACCCAGGACCATCAACCCAGCAAGGGCACAACCCACAATGGGCTGGGACCTCTCCAACCAATCACTATTTAAGAAAATGCCTCACAGGCTTGTCTTCAGCCCAATCTTCTGGAAACTTTTTTTCAGTTGAGACTCTTTCCTCTTTGATAATTCTAGCTTGTATCAAGTTGACATAAACCTAGCCAGCTTATAGTGCATATGATAAACATAACCTTGCAAAAAATATCAGCAGCCCTTTTCTTTGGATAAGAAAATGTCATGCAGTCTACATAGTTGTGGAGTGTCTCTCCACAGGATATGGTCAAGCCAGGCCTGAAGCAGAGCCAAAACCGATTTACTGTGAAGTATGCAGACCTCTGGTTTCTGCAGTAATCTTACTGGCTTCATTTTATGTGATACAGTGAGATTATTCATCCCAATGGAATGCTTGCTGAAATTTTGTTCCCCTGTGGAATCTGAGTCCTGATACTATGAAAATGAACTGCAGGCGAGAAAGCCAAATCATTCACCTGTCAGGAGACAAAGTGGTCATCTTCCTTCTAAAGCCACCCACTGTGGCTGTCTAATCTATCAGGATGCACAGGGAAAAACACAGCTCACTCTGCCAAGTAGAGTCAGAAAGCAGGCATGAAGGTGAGCCTATCAAGATATGTTTAGGAAGCTAAGGCAGGCAGAGAGTTGCAGTGAATGTCCTAGCATACAGTGGTTCAGGCAGCTCACTAACCGAGAGGCAGTATCGAAGCCTCCCTATTGCTGCCACTGTCTGATTGTTACAGGAGCAGCTTTCTCAGCAGCACCTGACTGTCACTAATAGGCTAAGCACTTGCTACCACCCTTCTTTCAGTCAGGCCTGGTTTAGCAGATGCTTTCGGGGCCAGGCAGGGTCTGAGAGATAGTTGCTCTGGCTTGGTGTTCTGTAGCAGGATATGGGAGAACGGTAATGAACCTGCAAGCCCGTGCTTCATGTAGCGCAGCAGCTGCTGTACAGCTAGAGTAGTTTTCCCTGTGACAGTAGGGCCTGATGTGCCAGATATGCAGATGCTTGTATAAGGAGCCCAGAAGCTCAGTTTTAAATTTATGAATATGAAAAATGCCTGTCTTTTTAAGGGATGGCAAAGATAATTATTTTTACTCTTACTTATATATTTGAAGTGTGAGTATGTGTGTGTTCATGTCAAGTCATATATGTGGAGGGTGGTCAGCAGAAAACTTGCAGAAGTCATTTTCCTCCCTTTGACATGTGGGTTCCTGGGATTGAACTCAGGTCATCAGGCAAGCCCTGTCACCCCCTGAGCCATTTCTCTAGTCTGATAAATATATTTTTTAAAACCCATGCATAGGCCAAAACAAGAGTATCTCTTCCTGTCAATCATGACCTGTGGATTGTGATAACCAGGAGCAATGCAAAGCTGTTTTTCCCTTGGCTTGATTTGTATATTCAGTTTGTGATGTAATGGCCCAAAGATGAGGGACTTTGAATTAGGGTTTTAGTCAATATCTGAGCCCCACAGTGTCCTGTGCTGTTATGATCTCTGCAGTAGAACCTCCCAAATAGGTAGCATTTGCTTTTGGTGTTCAGTCTATAGAGAATACCTCAGTATTGACTTAGAGTCAGATGGTATTAGGATTAGGAATCTTCCCCCCAAATTTAAGTGCTAGTCATTGTCCTCTAGTACTGCATAATATAATTGATCATACAGTATTAATATACAAATATTAATTGGAAATAATTAAGTGCTAACTGGGAATCTAACTATATAGTAAACTTTAAAAAATGCATAGATGATATGGGAATGGCACAGAAAACTCTAATCTGTAAATTAATATTGGTTGACAATATTAATTTTAGGAGTAGGTAAGAATCCAAAGATTCTTGAGAATTGTTCTCTCAGAAGATTAGTGAGGAGCAATGCTGGGAAGGTGAATTAAAAGCATTCTGATGATAGGGCATTCTCTCAGACCTCATTAAAAAGGCGCTCATCCCGTGTGCTGCGTTAGCATGGAGTAGCGTCTGAGTTTATTTCTTTGGCCCTATTTCCGCCTGTGTCTGGTCCCTCTTCGGCACCATTGCTAGCATCATCTGTTTAACTTCCTCTTGAAAACAGTGGTAGCTCCTTGTTGGTCAATCCTCCTAAAGCCTGCTCTCCTATGCAGTGCTAATTTCATGGCTCAGTAGTGTGAGCTTTAAAATCTGAGATAGGCGTCTTTCTAACCGTCCTGCCAGGGGCTGGGAGGAGTTCCAGTGGTGCCATCTTCCCAGATCAGGAGTCTGTTCTCTTCAACTTTTTTTTTTTTGAAGCACTCACTTGACTAGTTTAAGAATAATAAGAAGCTCGGAGTGGTTCAAGTTGTCAGTAAGAGGAAAGACCCTAAGATGGTGGTTCTCCACCCTCCTGATGCTGTTCAACACTTTAGTATAGTTCCTCATGTTGTGATGATGCCAATGGTGAACTTATTTGTTGCTACTTCATTAATTTTGCTACTGTTATGAATGTAATGTAAATATCTGATACACAGGAAATCAGATGTGTGACCCCCAAAGGGGTCATGACCCACAGGTTAAGATCCACTGCCTTAAGAGGTCAGTGTGCAGAAGAGAGATAATGAAGCCAGAGCAAGCTTTTTGGAGATGGAAGTTCAGCCTGAGAGAGTAATCAAACAAAGGTGTGAGCTTGGAAGGTCCCCATGAGAAGAGGTGTAAATAGGTAGAAGGACAAGGGGGCCCAGAACTATGAGCTAAAGTTTTAAAAATGTCCATGAAGAAAGGAATGGCCAGACACTATTGAATGAAGAGCTAGTGTGTGGGAAGCCACATGTGCCATTGCAGAGTGGCGCTGACTATTGCTGGCCACCACGCATAAGTTTGGACAAACAACCAATGTGTACATATGCAGTAAAGTTTTTTGCAAAGACACTGCCTGGCCCGGGCATGATAATGAGGCTTAGAGAGTATAACCAATCAGATGTGAGACATGCAAATGAGGTATGATAATGAGGCTCTGTGAGGAACAGAGAGAGAGAGAGAGAGAGAGAGAGAGAGAGAGAGAGAGAGAGTAGCCAATCAGATGAGGAACATGCAAATGAGGCTTAGTGCATAACCAATCCGGGTGTGAGACACGCCTCTCCTAGGCCTATATAAGCAGCACCAGTTCTGGGCTCAGAGTCTCTTCGTCTCTGCAATCAAGCTCTCCCAATAAACGTGTGCAGAAGGATCCTGTTGCAGCATAGTTTTTGCTGGTCGAGTCTGGCGTGCACAAGACTAGTGAATGGAAAGAAAAAGATATATCTAACCTAGCCAGGATCCCAGGGATGGAGAGGGCACAGTGGTCAGCATAGAGGTGCAGCACTAATGAGCATGTGACTGGTTAGGAAATACACTCAGTTGTCACTTTTGCAAAGGGAATTGTGGGAATGAGGTGGAAGCTAGAGCTGAAGAGATCATGTGAAGCCACTTCTGCCTCTCGTTCAGAAGTATCACAGAAAAGACTTTTGTTCAGAACCTGAGACACAAGTCATTTGTTCTTAGCATTCTGGATTGAGAGAGCCTTCAGGAAAAACACCTGGTCTCTGTTGACACTTTTGCTTTATCTGTTATGTTGAGGTTTCATAACTGTCAGTCAGCAGCAAAGACAGACCATCCACGGTGGGGGCTGCTTTTCATTTTCAAGTCCCCTAAGTTTTCTACTGTTTCTGTCTTGCCTTAGGTCTTTCTTCTGAGACTTTGACCCCTTCCTTAATCATGAGGCTTGATGAAGGCTGAAGATCTTCATTCTATAGATTCTATAGAATCTGTCCAGAGATAAAACTGTAGTTTTTTTCTGTAAAGAAATATCATTTAAATTCATAATGCACATGAATATGGCCATCTTACTGATAGTTTGTCTGCCTTTGAAAAATGTAAAAGCTGTGTTAGTTGAAAACAGCCATTTCTTTCACATAATTTTGAGAAATGCATGATGTGTGTTTGAATCTATTTTTGTGACAGTCACATTTTGTGCCTTGTCAAGGATCGGGTCTTAATAAGTTGGTAAAGCTTTGAAACTTGTCATGTTTCTGCCCTTTCCTTAGGGCTGGTGGAGGGGAGTGCACTCTATCTCAGGGAATGAATTCTTTTTTTTTTTTTATTAGATATTTTCTTCATTTACATTTCAAATATTTCAAATGCTATCCCAAAAGTCCCCTGTACCCTCCCCCCGCCCTGCTCCCCTACCCACCCACTCCCACTTCTTGGCCCTGGTGTTCCCCTGGAATGAATTCTTACATTGTCCTTTACAATTCAGTACTGCTTGGACGTCCAGGTAGCGTTAGCAGTTTTCTAGGAAGGCCATGCTCAATCTGATCTCTCTCCCAAATAGTCCCTTTATTTAGCATTTGGAAAGAGCATCAGGGGTCACTGTTGGTTATGCTTCTCAGCAAGCATCAATTGTGACTCCAAGGCCTTCTCAAACTCCTAGTTCCTGTAAACTTAGAGGAGGACACCCCAGTGTGTGTGTGTGTGTATGTGTGTGACACTTAATTGATGTCTCTGAATTTGAGACTTTTTACTTGAGGTAGTTTTTTTTTTTTTTTTTTTGGATCCAATAAAGTTGCACTTAATAAGCAGCCTTTAGAAAGACTGTTTTAACTCATTCTTGTGCAATCTGGCTTTGAAGCAGAGCAATTGTCTGGTGTTTGGAGGGGGATAATGAGTTCATGTGGAGCTCACATCTTCTTATCTCAAGGGAAATAGTTTCTGTCTAATCAAATAGGAGGGTGCATACTTTTATAAAAGCAGGAATGTGCACCTATGAGAAAACACATAAAAGAAGTGTGCTATGTATTGCAGTAAGAAGCCTGATCTATCCTTGATAATGTGGAGCCAAAATTTGCATTTGGGACTTAATCATGCAGGAACAGGAGATGGACTGAATATTTACTCTGCTGGGAAATGCTGGCTGTTTCTTCATTAAGTATGGGATTTGTAACTTTTAGTTCATTGTCCTTGTCATACCTCTCTTCTCTAGGCAGAGAAGCCAGGCTTTGAGAGCAGTTCTCTCTAGCTAAGGGCCAGCAATCTCTAAAGGGCATGATAGTAAAATTTTAGGCTGATGTGCCATATGGTTTCTGTCACAACTACTCTGCTGTCATGATATGGAAGCAGCTTCATGCAATATATAAATGAGCGAGTGTGGCTCAGGTCCAATGAAACTTTATTTTCAAAAGCAGGCCTTGGGTTGGATCCTGCTCATGAGCAGTAGTTTGCTCCTCTTCTAGATTATGGAAGAGGTTACTTCTGTACAAATATGTGTGGTTGCTCATGGATAGATAAATAGTGGATCTGACTTGACAGGTGTGAGTGGTTGAGGCACTAGTCTTCCTGAAGAGACCCCTAAGAGCTATCTAGACACATTTACCACACAGTGACAGCAATAAGTCCCTATGCTTGAACCAGATCCATAGTGGCCTTGATTTTGGATTTCCTGGCCTGTTAGACCATAAGAAATAACAAAGAAGCTATCTAGTTATGTAGTATTTTGATACAGCAATCAGAACTGATTAAGATGCTAGACATAGTATTATTGGTATTGGGGATGTCAGGGAAGTAAAACAAGACAGCACTTAACAACTTTCTGTTATGAATTTGAATTTGAATATCTTCCAAAGGTCCATGTATTAAATGTTTGTGGTCCAGGTGCCAAAAGATAGATCTAGCAGAAGATGCTTAGGTCATTGGAAGCACATTCTGGAAGGGAATTGTGGACCCTGGTACTTCCCCATCTTCTCTATTTTGCTTCTTGTTTATAAGATGGTTAGTTTCATTCTACAATGGGTTCTTAGTGTGATATATTGTGTTGTTTCAGTTCAAAAGCAGTGGGGAGAGTTAATTATGGGTTGAAATCTGCAAAATTACAAATCCAAATTAATATTTTTTTCTATAAGTTTCCCTAGTATGCTAGCTGCTTTTCTTGTTGCTGTGACAAAACACCTAGCAAAGGCAGCTTCAGGAATGGAGGGATTGTCGTGTCTCACAGTCTGAAGATGCAGTCTCCTGTGGCAGGCAGAGGAAGGGTGGCAGCAGGAGGATGAGAGCATGGACTACTGGTGCTTGCTCCCTTCCCTTTCATTCAGTCCCTCTCCCTGGGCCCATGCCATGTGTACCTCAACCTCAGGTAATCTAATCTAGAAAATCCCTCATACTTGTGCCCAGAAGTTTCTCTCCTAAATGTTTCTAGTTCCTATCAAATTAGCAATCAGTATGAACTATGTATCTTAGTTACAGTTTTTACTGTTGTGATAAAATGCCGTGATCAAAAGCAATTCATCTTATGACTGCAGTCTGGCATTAAGTCAGGAGAGAAGTCAAAGCAGGAGCTTGGAGGCAGGAACTGATACAGAAGCAGTGGGGAACAGCTTACTGATTGGCTCTTCATGGCTTGCTCAGCTTGCTTTCATATAGACCTAGGACCACCAAGCCAGGATGGCACTGTCCACAGACTTGCACCCTTTCACATCACTCATCAGTCAAGAACATGACCCACAAGGCTGTCCCACGGGCATTTTCTCCATTGAGGTTCCCTCTTCCCTGAGGACGCTAGCCTGTGTCAAGCTGACATAAGGCTCTACAGTGTACCAGGACACACAGGTTTTGTTCTACTGATAGGAAGTTAACTAATGGGACTTCTGAACTTGGAGAAAGTGCACAATAGAAATGGTTGGGATATTATTTAGTTATGTAATGAGTTTTTAAGAGTGTTAAATTTGTTACCTATTCTTTGTATTACTCTGAAGAAAGGATCTTACTTAAATTAACATAAAATTATGTTATTCATTTTTCCTTCTCATTTTTTCCCACCCAGAGTTCAGAACTCAGTAACTCACCCCAAATATCTAAATGTGACATGTTGTAACTCTGACAGCAGTGCATTTTTATCTATCTGAAAACTAAAAAACAGTCACAGGCCGTGAATGTTCTCGTTTTTTTATTGTTTTGCAGTTTAACTTAGCGTTTAAAAAATGATTGGCTTGTGTTTTTGTTTTTAAAATTACAGTCATAGAATGTACCATATCTCAAGTGATTTTCAGTTCACCTGACCTCGGTCCTGTCCCATAGAGAATGCCCATCCTGCAAGTACGATTTGTTCTGTTACAGTAACAGACATTAGTTCATACGTAACTGGTCACCAGTGGACGCATGCAGCATCATGCAAACATTGCTGTGGTCTAGAGTTGACGTTTTGTACATTAGCATTTTGACCAGTAATTAATAACAACTGAATGCAGACTGTACCAATGTGACTGCCATGTGAGCAATCCAGTAAAGCCTTGTATATTATACACAATGTCCTTTCAACTCCATCTCCCTCTGATTGGCACACACTCTCTACTTAGATGCCTATTGTCTGCTTTCTCATCTCTGTGGAAAGGAAACAACCAGAGCTTTTCTTTAGAGCATCATTGTGTTTTGTCCAAATCTGCTGCTCTATGTGATTTCTGTTGACCACTTCTTTCTGCTTTCCTCCAGAACTCCATACTTCCAGTTTTTCTTTAAAGTCTAGCATTTATCTTTTTACAGAAAAATATAACATTGTGGAGGGATACTAAAGAAGATCTAAACAAATGTTTGCATGTCAGAAGATTCAATATTGTAAGGTATCAATTCTTCCTAAATTGTTATATGGACCTAACACAATCCTAGCAAAACAAAATTTTAGCAGGCAATTTTTGTAGAAATTGACAACCAGATTCTAAAATTTATTTCAAAATACCAAAGACTCAGAAAAGCTTACACATCTTTGAAAAGGAAAAGCATCATTTTAGACCCCTACTCTGATTTAAGATTTGTCATAATACATATGAAGTGGAAGTGGAAGGGGAGACTACTGAGTGGGAAAAGGGACCCAGCATTAGGCAGGACAGATGAGGGTAGACAAGAACAGTGCTCATGACTGTGTATGAAAATACCGCTGGGAAACCCATTACTTGGTGTACCAACTTAAAAATTAATGAAAATCATGGACAATATTAAGGTATTTGTAAACAAACAAACAACTTGGGGTGTGGTTTTCTATTATAGCAATCAAATATAGAGTAAGAAAATATAATATTTGTCTGAACCAAGTCCCTGAAAATCAAAATAGTAAATTTTATAGAGGTAATGATGCTGTCATCTGTTGATCTGTTGTTACAGATTAAGAATCTATCTATCCATCCATCCATCCATCCATCCATCCATCCATCCATCCATCCATCTATCTATCTATCTATCTATCTATCTATCTATCTGTCTATCTACCTACCTATCTATCCTTATGCTATGTGTTGACCTTGTGCTCATGTAACACCTACTTGTTGTTGGCTATGTA
This sequence comes from Mus musculus, assembly GCF_000001635.26. Lineage (NCBI taxonomy): Eukaryota > Metazoa > Chordata > Mammalia > Rodentia > Muridae > Mus > Mus musculus. The sequence goes on from NC_000071.6 coordinate 31,843,871, forward strand.
TGTATTTTGGCGGTAGGGGCTGAATTCTGGGTAAGTTTTTCAGTTTTCCTTTTAGCATCCTAGAAAATAGATTTGATGAGTAGATCCTTTTGCCTTCTCTACTCGGGTCATTGCCTCTGTGTCTCAACAGAGGCTTGCCGCACATGTCAGGGGATAGCTGCCTACTCCTCACTGCTGCTTCTTCGGTGCTGCCAGCTCTTGATGGCTTCCTAGCTAGTGCCAGCACACACTGCCTTTCCACCTTGTCTGCAAGGATATCTTCAGACACTTCTGAAATGCTTGGCTGGAGTGCTAATACCCTGACTACACTATTTCTCAGATTTGATTGCTTAGTAATGGTCAATTTACCATGAAAAGTTGTAGTAATCCAGATGATCAGTATAAAGCCATGGAACAAAATAAAATATTCATATCAGACCCGTGTGAACCACTGATTTTTGACAAAAGTGCAGGGTTAGTTCAGAGGTAAAAAAATAATCTTTTGAATAAGATGATGCTGGAACAATCAAATATCTATATAGATAATAAGGATAAGGAACTTAAATTTAAAACTTTAGATTGTTTTAAAAAAAATAAACATGATAAACCCTCCTAAGGCATATGTTTTCTTTTAAAGTCAGTTTAAATGGTATATATCAAAAGCTTAGTTATTAGTAGCTGGACATGGTGGCACTTTCCAGTACTTGGCCAGATTCTGTGATTTCCAGGGCAGCCTGGTCTAAGTAATTTCTAGGCCAGTCAGGGCTACTTAGTGAGACCCTGTCTAAAACCAAGCAAGCAAGCAAACAAACAAACAGTCAAAAACTATACCAAAACAAAACAAAATATAAGTATATATCAGTCCAGATAACATCTAACCAAGAACTCTTTGGGGTTTTCAATTCTTTTAAGGGTGAGTTCTGAACAGTTTTAGAACTATTGCTATAGACTTTTGCCTGTAATTTACGTGGATTCAGTTCAAAATATAAATATTTCCAGACTCGTTACATGCTTAATCATCATAGATGAGAAGACCAGAAGGTTTCAGTGTTGCCAGCTTGCGCCTATGGAGAGTTGCTCTTTGAAATCAGTACCTCCATGAGCAGCTAGGCTCATGAGCTCTAGAGCTCTAGCTGAGCAAAAGTATCCTTGGAGTAGGCACATTTGATTGAGAGTTCAAGTGTGGAAATCTGAAGTGCTTGCCATTCAGAGTCATGACTCAGAGCAATCTCATTTATTCAAGGAATATGTGGTTTAATGTCGTATTTAGAGAAGGACTTTGGTCAGACTCCTGCCACTGTTAGGGGAGGCAGTGAATGTTTGATCGATCAGCCTTATGTCTCCTGTCCCTTCCTCCTGTGATAGCAATTCATGCCCAGTGTGGGGAAGTAAGTCCATGGAGGAGAAGACAGACAGACAGACAGACAGATAGACAGATATTGCTGCTGGCATCGTCTGCCCAGATATTTCCTCTCTCCAGTTCCCACAGTTCTGGTAGAGCTGATCAGCACAGTTGCCTTAATACATAGAAGAGGCTAGGTGACCTTAACTTGACCAGTCAGAGTCTTGGAAACTAAAGTATGAAAGGAAAAATCTTTTTCTTTCCCAAGATGTTTTAATGCTCAAGAAATTTAATGTAGGACTATGCATAGCAGTGTTTTTCATCACCTCACATCACCATGTCTTAGGGTAGAATAAAATACAAGCTATGTAATGCACTGTAACAATTTCTAGTGGCCACACTAAAAAAGTTGCAAGAAAACAACTGAACTAGTTTTGCTCGTTTACTTAATGTATTATATATTTTCAAAACATAAAAGCACTTTGTACTGGCTAGTTTTGTGTCAACTTGACACAGCTGGAGTTATCATAGAGAAAGGAGCTTCAGTTGAGGAAATGCCTCCATGAGATCCAACTGTTAGGCATTTTCTCAATTAGTGATCAAGGGGGAAAGACCCCTTGTGGGTGGGACCATCTCTGGGCTGGTAGTCTTGGTTCTATAAGAGAGCAGGCTGAGCAAGCCAGAGGATGCAAGCCAGTAAAGAGCATCCCTCCATGGCCTCTGCATCAGCTCCTGCTTCCTGACCTGCTTGAGTTCCAGTCCTGACTTCCTTGGTGATGAGCAGCAGTATGGAAAGTGTAAGCTGAATAAATCCTTTCCTCCCCAACTGCTTCTTGGTCATGATGTTTGTGCAGGAATAGAAACCCTAAGACACATATATACTAAAAATAAAATAATATGCATATGTAGTAGTATAAATATGAATTTATAGTTAAGTTTTGAAATTTCTGACCACCTCTCTGTTCAGTTGGTCACATTCCAAGTGCAGACACATTTGCTTGGTGGCTTCCCTATCATACAGCATCCTGCTCTGAGGGGAACAAAGGCAACCTTCATGGATGAAGAGCAAAGGTGAAAGGTTGATGCTGAGGGGGAAATGGTCCTGTCGGGGTGAAGGTTAGTCTTTCATGGTTAATGTAGGAGAGGTATGTTGGTTATCACTCCTAATCAAGCTTTATTTTTGAGTCTTTGAGAGCCTTTCAGAGTTTTGTAATAGGTGTCCTTTCTCTCTCTTTTCTGTAGGGTGAGTTAGGCTCCTATCAGCTTTAGTCAGAACAAACTTGGCTCATATAATAGAGCACTGTTGTCTTCATATGATTGATGAAAAATTAGCTCAGAGAAGGTGGTAGCCAGGATGGTTACCCAAGATTATTGTTTGTCTGCCATAAGCATGGTATGGCATGGATTTCAACCCAGAGTGCATCTTGTTTAGGCTGTGCTCTCTACCACGGGCATTTGCCTTAGATGCTCCTTATAGAACAGGCATGGCATCTTTGCATGCAGGAATAAGAATCAGTTCCTAGCATTGTTAGCATTGTATTCATTGCCTGACAGTCCTTCCAGCTTCAGACACATTGGAATGATGAAAATACTTCAAAACAGGATTTTTGGTCTGGGATCCAATAGTAGTGTCAGAAGCATATCTTACCCCCTGCTCATTCTAAATGAGTTCAGTGAGCCACTTGACAGTGGGTGGGCCCCGGGTTGGTACTCGGTATTTATGATTCTGTGTATCTGTTGTCTTGTAGACAAGGTGGGTAATCCAGAAGCTGTCTCACTAGAAGTGTATTATAGTCTGTCCAAGAAAATTTACTGCTACCTTTTAACAATTTTATCATGAAAGAGCAAGGTTCACAAGCCTCATTAAAGCTGTGCAAGATCTGTTTTCCAAGCTGAATAGCATTAGGCAAGGGCCTACAATAATTTTAGAATGATTCAGTCTTCTTGTCATCATGCCTGATGTTGCAAACCTGGATACCAGCATGAGGCTACTAGTCACCATTTTTCAGAATCATCCTTTTAAATGACCCCAGTGCTCTAATATTGACCTGATAATTGATCCATAGACCCACATGCTTGGGAGTTACCACAAGGGACTGACATTTATGTTAGGGCACTCTGGCAATCCATAATTGTAGATAACCCATACTTGATGACACAGAGCTAAAAGTTCAAGTTACTTTATTTACTTCACTAGCACACTAGCAGTGCTTCATTATTAGATAATAACAGAGCACATTAAGGCAGATTAATTTCACTAGGAGTGTGAGAGAAAGCCATGCAAAATGAAAACCTACGAAGCAGAAAACTGATTCATTTGTAAGTATTGCTGCTGTGATAACACTTTTTCGCTTTAAAGTTATATTCTGGCCTTTAAATTAATTTTCTTTTTTTATTTTAATTAGGTATTTTCTTCATTTACATTTCCAATGCTATCCCAAAAGTCCCCCATGCCCCCCCACTCCCCTATCCACCCACTCCCACTTCTTGGCCCTGGCTTTCCCCTGTACTGGGGCATATAAAGTGTGCAAGACCAAAGGGCCTCTCTTCCCAGTAATGGCCAAATAGGCCATCTTCTGATACATATGCAGCTAGAGACACAAGCTCTGGTGGTACTGGTTAGTTCATAATGTTGTTCCACCTATAGGGTTGCAGTTCCCTTTAGCTCCTTGGGTACTTTCTCTAGCTCCTCCATTGGGGGCCATGTGATCCATCCAATAGCTGACTGTGAGCATCCACTTCTGTGTTTGCTAGGCCCCAGCATAGCCTCACAAGAGACAGCTATATCAGGGTCCTTTCAGCAAAATCTTGCTAGTCTGTGCAATGGTGTTAGCGTTTGGAGGCTGATTATGGGATGGATCCCCGGGTATGGCAGTCTCTAGATGGTCCATCCTTTCGTCTCAGCTCCAAACTTTGTCTCTGTAACTCCTTCCATGGGTGTTTTGTTCCCAGTTCTAAGAAGGGGCAAAGTGTCCACACTTTGGTCTTTGTTCTTCTTGAGTTTCACGTGTTTTGCAAATTGTATTTTATATCTTGGGTATTCTAAGTTTCTGGGCTAATATCCACTTATCAGTGAGTACATTATTGTGTGAGTTCTTTTGTGATTGGGTTACCTCACTCAGGATGATGCCCTCCAGGTCCATCCATTTGCCTAGGAATTTCATAAATTCATTCTTTTTAATAGCTGAGCAGTACTCCATTGTGTAAATGTACCACATTTTCTGTATCCATTCCTCTGTTGAGGGGCATCTGGGTTCTTTCCAGCTTCTGGCTATTATAAATAAGGCTGCTATGAACATAGTGGAGCATGTGTCCTTCTTACCGGTTGGAACATCTTCTGGATATATGCCCAGGAGAGGTATTGTGGGATCCTCCAGTAGTACTATGTCCAATTTTCTGAGGAACCACAAGACTGATTTCCAGAGTGGTTGTTCAAGCTTGCAATCCTACCAACAATGGAGGAGTGTTCCTCTTTCTCTACATCCTCGCCAGCATCTGCTGTCACCTGAATTTTTGATCTTAGCCATTTTGACTGGTGTGAGGTGGAATCTCAGGGTTGTTTTGATTTGCATTTCCCTGATGATTAAGGGTGGTGAACATAACAGAAAAAAACCAATGCAAGGACGGAAACCACGTCCTAGAAAAAGCAAGAAAGTAATCCTTCAACAAACCTAAAAGAAGAGAGCTACAAGAACAGAATGCTAACTCTAACAACAAAAATCATAGGAAGCAACAATTACTTTTCCTTAATATCTCTTAATATCAGTGGACTCAATTCCCCAATAAGAAGACATAGGCTAACAGACTGGCTAAATTAATTTTCTAAAGAGATACTAGCTGCACATTGAGAGTCTGCTCTGTGATGGTGACTGCTGCTCTGGCTTGTCCCCAGAAGCAACAACAACTGGCAGCTGTAGGAACTTTAGTTATAAGATTGTGCCTTAAGAGGTCTTCCCACTGCTGGTTCAGTTTTACTTGCCCCTTGTTTTCTTAAGTCTAGACAGCTGGTTCTTTCCTTTCTTAGATAAGGGATGGGCAACTTTTCTTGTATACAGCTATGGCTGCTGGCCAAAGTCCTTGACTTGGGTGGTTTTTTCCAAGGACACTTGTCTTTTACTAATCTGGTAGAATGTTTTATTAAAAAAATAATTTTCCATGTTTGTGCTTTATTTTGCAATAGAAAGATAAGATGATTTTTTTGTTTTCGTTTTTGAGACAGGCAGGGCCTTATTCTGTAATCCTGGCTAGCCTATAAGTATGTCAACTGAGTTGGCTTTGAACTTAGAGATCAACATGTGCCTTTCTCTGCCTCCTGAGTGCTAGGAAAGGTGTATACTACCATGCCCAGCTGTAAACAGAGGCCTTAAAATGCAGTGCAACGGGGGATTGGGGATTTAGCTCAGTGTTAGAGCATTTGCCTAGCAAGCGCAAGGACCTGGGTTCAGTCCTCAGCTCTGGAAAAAAAAATGCAGTGCAACACTGAATGTATAGGTTTTAAGGAATTATGGCACCTACATGTGCTTTGCCTAGTTTTGCTTGAGAAGCCTAGTGCTGTGAATTCTGTATTATTGTAAAAAATATGCTGCAGGGGCATCTTTGGAAAGGAATTCACCCATGCATTTAATAATTAAACTGTGATATGAGTTGGGGATTCTACTTTAAACACACACACACACACACACACACACACACACACACACAGTGAATAAGGTCTGTTTTCACTGTGCTCATCAGTTATATCAGCAATTCAACAAAATAAAAACGTGTTTACTTTTTTAGTATACTGTATAGGAATACTATTGCAAAGATGTATATCTAAAGCTATTAATATTCTTCTTACTAAACATTTGTCAGTAAGTAGGATATTAGTTATCAGTATACTTTAATTTATTACTTCCTGACTTAAAACTGTGTGCTTCCATCACAACCCAGTTGCTGTGGGTTAGCTGCCAGGTTCCATGTGGGCCTGTTTTGTGATTGCAGCCAGTTTTAATGGCGGCACTTTTAGTCATTCGAAGTGTTTTTAGGATGAGAGGACCCATTTTCATGATGTCTTTTGTCAGGAGATCTAATGGTTGTTGACCCAACTGCAGGCCTCTCCATCAGCAGGTTGATTGTTTTAATAGCATGGTAACTGATTGAAGAGTGGAGAGGAGGGGAGAGGAGGGGAGAAGGAGAAGAGAGGGGAGGAGAGGGGACAGGACAGGGGAGGAAAGGAGGAGAGAGGAGGGGAGGGAGAGGAGAGGAGGGAAAGGAGGGGAGGAGAAGGTTAAGTGAGGACTCCCTGCATGGCCTTTAATGGGCTCATGTCTGAACTCATTGCCCTTGGTTTTCTTCTGTTCACTACATCAGAAGTTCAGTACAGAAAGTGGTGGGCAGGGCAGGGTGGGGAAGCAGCAAATACAGTTATCTTAGTCCAGGTTCAGCACACTCCTTAAATCCCAGCATACGCCTTTAATTGACTCTGGAGGCAGAGGCAGGCAGATCTCTGTGAGTTCAAGGGAAGCCCAGTTTACAGAGTGAGTTCCAGAACAGCCAGGGCCACACAGAAAAGAAAAGAAAACAAAACAGAGAAAAGAAGTTTGGTCCAGCCCACACTTAAGAGGACTAGGATACTACTCAGTTAAACGTGTCAAAGAAGCTGCAGATATATGTTTAGACTACAAGGGTATAAAGAAGGTGGGTGGAACAATGGACCCTGGGATCTGGGAGTTCCTGAGTATCACCTGTCCCTTCAGCCACTCATGTTGGGGGTGTGTGTACTCTAGGCAAATACAACACTGAGCCTGGGCTTTGCATTTTATTTCTTTCTGCTTCGATTTGGAACACTCTGTATTGCAGTTTGTACTTAGTGTAGGCATAGATTTTTTTTCAACCTACTTGAATAAGGGTTCAACCTCCCCTCTAGTCTACCATCCACCAGAGGTAGTGGGAAAGAAAAGTTATTAGGGCCCAGGGGAAGTAGACACCAAATATGAATCAGCAGCTGTAGTCTAGTCCTCTTGGCAGACATCACATATGAACTAACAAGGGCAGTTCAACCCAGAAAAACCTCAGGGCTCACCAGCCAGCCTGAGGCCACAGAAGCAACAATAAGCCACAGAAAGCTCAGGAGGAGTTCTTTGGTGAGTTTCTTCCTATGGAGTCAGCACAGGTGAAACTCAGCAATGCAATGTAAGGTGAACCAATGCTGGCTCCCATTCTCTGGGGGTTTATATTTATATTCCTTCCGAAATCATGCATTCTTTCACATGTTTGCTGTAGAAAAACATCCTTTCATTTGTGTGTGCTTCAGGAAAACATTTTTTTCATGTGTCTGCTTTTGCAAAACATCTTTTCACCTGTAAGCCCCAGCAAAACATCATTTGACATAATATACTTACAAAGAATCCAGAAGTTTCCACGTCAACTTGGTTCAAATATTTCTATTTGTCAGATATAGCCCTACATATTGTTTATTTCAGGAGGAATTGAAGTATGAGGAAGTTTATGAAGCCATCGAGCTCAAATTCTGTGGAAGGAAACATAGTGGTTGAGTGTGAAGTGGAAGATTAGAGAGTTTATGGTCGCTCTACAACACCATAAGACCCCGGTTCTTAACTTAACTCCCTAATGGTGCAACCCTTTACCACCTTTCCTCAATTGTGGTGACCCTAAGCCATAAAATTCTTTTTGTTGCTACTTCATAACTGTCATTTTGCTACTGTTAGGAACCTTAATATAAATATCTGATATGCCTGTGAAAGGGTTGTTTGATTTCCTCCAAAGGGCTCACAACCTACAGGTTGAGAAATGTTGCATTAAGAGATCATTTAAAGTTTTCAAATAGAGGCAAGGTACCATTGAAATCGAAATGGAGCTTTAAGATTTCAATGGGGAAACTGCGCAGTGAAGGGAACTAGGCTGAAGGAGGCTGTAAAAGCCAGGAGGACAGTGATGAGCTGTTGCCTAGACACTGTTGGCTGTGTAGGGACATATAGTGTGTATAGGAGTTTAAGCTCATTGTGGCATGAATTGGTTGAATTCACCTTTGCATTTGCTTGCATGCTATGGGAGAGTCCTGAATACAGTATATCCATCTCTTGATGTTCCCAGAACCATACAGAAACAAAATCTCTGATGATTAAAGTCTCTTATAAAATGGAGTATCAGTATCATGTAACTTAAACCCAGTTTTTTCTCTAGATAAATCATAATCATCTCTTGGTTATTTATAATATTAACTACTGTGTAAGTAATATGTGTATCACATTGCTTAAAGAATAATAGCATGAGAAATCTACATAGTCAGCTCAGGTTCAGTTGTTGTTGTTGTTTTATAAGTATTTCAACCCTGAGTTAGTTGGGTTGATTGAACCATCAGATTCGGAACCTTTAGAAGCAGGGAGTTAATGGAATATATTCAGTAAACCTTTTCTTTAAAAAAGATAAAAGTATGTCTTCATGAACATATATATGCATATATATATATACACACACACACGCATACAAACACACACACATACATATGACTTAATGATATTATAGATGAGTTCTTGTATTGTTTGAGTGGACTCTACTTTTTTTATCATTTTTTAAAAAGAAAAATAATGATCCACAATTATAGTAATTAAAGTCTTAAGTATAAAAGAAACATAAAAATGTTCTAGAACTCATTTTATTTTTGCCTAGTACACACACACACACACACACACACACACATCTTAGTGGGATGAGACTAGCCTAATAAAGACTAGAAACAGACTTCTGATTATGTAATGCCCTGCAATTACTTTTATGGGTATTGCATTCCAATCTTCTTATGCAATATTTACAGTGTTCATGTGTAGCAAAGGCACAGAATACAAGTTCTAACAATCTCAACTATAAATCAAAACCAGGTCATGCAATGTAACTTTTGTGAACTCCTTTGGCTGATGCAAACAAACTTTGTTAAGAGTATGCAAAATTCTGAGTTTCCAACATCGGGGAAGGCATAGGAATTTAAATTCTAAAACCCACTTACTCCACCCAGAGATTAAAGAGTCTGCTAAGACAGTTTGGTACTGGTCTAGTTGTGAACATGGTGAAAAACTTTTACATTTTGAAAAAAAATGTTTTAAATATTGTACGAGTGTGATGAGAATTTCAGCAGATTATAGCTACAAAAGATATGATTCAGCCTGAAAACATAACCTATGGAAAATCGTCAATTCTGCAGAGAGAGCTCTGCCAGATGACAGATCTAAGGAGAACCTGCCAATGGAGGAGAGGATGCTACAAGAAAAAGAGTCCTGCTGACTTTCAACATATGGCCCCAACACTGACATATCTTATAGTTTTTAGTGAATAGCAACTCAAAATAGCTAGGTTGATAAAAGTCTGAAAAAATGAGCCCACAAATGTAGAATATTCTGCTAATTCTTTTCTTCTTGCCCAGAGGGTACTGTAATGGAGAGTAAATGCCTGACTGTCTGCTTTTTAAAGATCTCTGGTCCTCGATGTTGGGGTGTTCTTGAACCTAGGGCCTTTTGCGTGCGGGACAAACATTCTAGCTGTAAACCACATCTCCAGCCTCAGCTGCTACATCTTTATTACATTTTTACTTCAGGGTAACAGAGATGCCTTTCAAGCTGAAGATACAGACAATCACCCATGTCAATTCATGAATGTCTGATATGTTTCTAGGTAACTTTGGAATGCCATCGGTCAAAGAATTATAGGAAGTTAAGCATAGAGGTCTAGGCAGAAAACTCATGGCTTTGTATAGGCTCTCTAGAGGATTGTTCATCTGCCTTGAGAGTCCTGCTGATTTAGAGCAGGACTGGCCAACAGAAAGACTGGCTGCCTAGTAACTGCCAACTGGATCCTGATGCACTCAGTGACTCACTACTGGAGCCATGCTGTGTCTTCTTGTATGTCTTAGTTCCCTCACCTGAAACAAACTAAAACCAAAGAAAAAAAATTCTTCAGTCATAGATAGTGGTGGTGCACACTTTTAATCTCAGGACTCAGAAGGCAGAGACAGGCAACTCTCTGTGGGTACAAGGCTAAGTGTGATCTACAGAGCAAGTTTCAGAACAGCCAGGGCTACACAGAGAAACCCTGTCTTGAAACTACAACATCAACAACAAAACAGTAACAACAAAACACCTTAGGTTCTAACTACAAATTTTTAAAGGTAGCTAAGAAAATGAATTGACTTAGGACATGTAATTAACCCAGTGACCATCATAGGATCCCTGCATAGGAATTTTCCTATTATTATGATTGTTATAAAATTAATTCATAAAATAAAATTATAATTTACTAATTACTGTGAATTATGTAGCCAATTGAAGCATAGATGTTACATGATTTAAACTTAGGACTCCTCTTAGACACAATACCAAATAGTTTCATTAATTAAATGTACGTATAGCCAAGTTATTTTTTCCACTCTTTTTTTTTTCGAGACAGGGTTTCTCTGTGTAGCCCTGTCTGTCCTGGAACTTACTCTGTAGACCAGGCTGGCCTCAAACTCAGAATTTTGCCTGCCTCTGCCTCCCAAGTGCTGGGATTAAAGGCGTGTGCCACCACTGCCTGGCAGGTCTTGTTTCTATGAGTTTTATGAATTCAAAATATTTTTATAGAGCATATAAGATATTATTAAAATTGTACTACCTTTGGCTTTTATTTTATAGTATAATTATCCTTGATTACAGACTTCAGAGAGGCAGTATACAAGGAACTGTTTATTTTGAACAAAAAAAATTCATGTAACATTTAAGAACTTACAGTATAAAAATAGTTTCCCCATCCCTGTTTTCTTCCAATGTCTTTGCATGTCTGTTTCTGTCTCTCTGTCTGTCTGTCTCTCTGCCTGTCTGTCTTTGTCTCTCCCTCTCTTCCTCTTTTTCCTTCCCTCTCCCTTTCTCTCCCTCCCTTCCCCCCCCCCTCGTGTGTGTGTGTGTGTGTGTGTGTGTGTGTGTGTGTGTGTGTGTAAATGCCTGCCTATGGAGGCCAAAAGAAGGTTTTGGGTCTCCTGAGCTGTGGTTATAGGTAACAGTGAGTCCCACCCAACATAGCTTTGATCCTCTCGAAGCACAGTAAGTGCTTTTAACTATGGAACCATCTCTGCAGCCTAAAGCTATCTTTTTGAAATAATTTTATTCTAAATTAATGTTGTTTCAGAAAAAGAGTAAGACTTTGGGGGGTGGAGGTATGTTTTGGTTTTGAAGCATAAATCTTTCTTGTGGGTTTTTGCTAGCACCCATAATTGTCTAGCCTGATACATTATTAGATTATCTTTCTCACATTTACTTACTAAACTCTCTCAGCCTTACCCCAAAGACCATACCCAATAGACACAATTGAAAATGCCATATATCATCTCATTTCCTTCCCTTAAGTTTTTAGTGTGCCATTGTCTTGTGAAGACAGGCCAATGTTCAGTATCGTTTTCATGAAATCTGTTCTACACCAAGAGAAAAGAACATTCTTGGAGAAGAATCAGGAGTCTAGGTTCCTAGCTTGAGTGACTTGGTGGGTGGTGATGTCTTTTACAATGACACGAGAATAAAGAATGGTTTGGGTACAAGTTTGGGGTGAGATGAGAGGTCCAGATTTGGGCCAAAAATCATGGTTTGTCTGTATTCATTTGGAATGGGTTGTTACAGATACACATGGAAAGCTTAAGTAGATGGGACTGGGATGTGCTAAGTACAGAGTCCAAGAGAAAGACTGTGGAGGCACTATAAGTTAGAAGCATTAGCACAAAGACATTGCTAACATGCATTTAAATGTCCAATATCACCATGGGGGACAGTGTATGAAGAAGAGCCCCAAATCCTGATAAATATTTAGAAGTTACTACATATAAAAGAAGCAGTAAAAACCAGAGGCTGAAAGAATGCTTGATATAATGGTAGAAAACATAAGTGAAAGTAGCATTATCCATACATCTAAGGGAAGGGGTGTCCCAGGAGACATACTCAGCTATAGCAACACTGCTGCGCCCTGACAGGGTGCAAAGCAAGGCCATTGCCAATATGGCAGCTAGCTTGCTCAGTCATTAGCCTGGTCACTCACTCACTAGCTCTCTTACTCTCTCACTCACTAGCTCTCTCACTCACTAGCTCTCTCACTCACTCACTAGCCTGGTCACTCACTCAATAGCTCTCTCACTCACTCATTCAGTAGTGATTAAAGAAATTGTTCTTAGTTGCAGTTAATTTCTATTCATGTCAATTAAACAGAAATGTATTTTCAAATAAATTGTGGAATATTGATCTCATTTCCTCTAGCAACTTATGTTCTATATTTAATATAGTAAAATTTACAGAGGGAAAAGATGTCAACAAGAATAATTTATTTAAAAAAATAACATCAAATGTGCTAGTTTTTTTTCAAAATAGAAATTTCAGCACGATGGATACGTGGATAGGGTGACAGTAACAATAAAGGAGACCCACAGGCCTATGTATTACATGCTGGGTAGGTTGACATTCATGGTAGTGTTTGACTGTTTAACCTGGGTGTAGCGATCAAAAGCAAACTGGCACATATTTCTCAAAGATAGTCTTTGGAATGTGATGACTCCAATGACAGTTTATTTATTTTACTTTTGTTACAGAGGTAAAGTTCTTCGTTCATTTGGAAATTCTGCTTACTATGGAGAATTTTTATGCTTAATAAATGTATTTTATTGATTTAAGTGTTTTTATGCAAGCAAACATTATATATTGATGAAGTGTGACCATCAGATAGTTTTTAAATAAAACTTTGAGCTTGAAGCCTTCTCTTTTTTTCTTCTTTTGTGTGTGCACATGTTCGAGTGTGTGTGTGTGTGTGTGTGTGTGTGTGTGTGTGTGTGTGTGTGTGTGTGTGTATGAGTGTATGAGCACGTGCATGTAGAGGCTTAGAGATCATCATACACTCTTCATCTTATTTTTGGGATATGGTCTCTCACTAACCCTAGAATGTGCTGAGGATTTTGGCTAGCTAGCTGTAGGCCTTGGGACTGCTCCTGCCTCTCCCTCTCCAGTTCTGCCCTTAGTCACTCATTGCCACCCCTGGCTCTTTCCTGTGTCCACTGGGCATCTGAACTCAGGCTCTTAAGTTTTCACAGTGAGCATTTTATCAGCCTGGATATCTCCCCAGCCCCTTTGTAATTCTTTTCATGGGAAATTCAGAATCTAACTACATCGTTGGGTATTAGAGGGCTTGTCAGGGAATATAATTCTCTAAATGTAAGCACTACCTTTAATTTGAAGTATGTGTGGGTTGATTCCATTTTATTGATTGAAAATATGTTGGGGCTATTAGGAGTAAATTGTGTGTGTTTTCACATGAGCCTCTTTTGAAGAAGGCATACTTATGTTACTTTTATTGCTAATATTCATAATTAAAATAATTTTATATGACTCATGTTACCTAGAAATCAGTTACAAATTTTAACTCATAGTTAACCATTATAGATATATTTCTGTATATTTGATATTATTTTACATATGCATTTATTATTTTAGGAACCTTTAATCCCAAAATCTCCCAGGTTGGGGAAAACAAGAGAAATCCTTATATAAACTGCATATTTTTTTAAATTCACATTTGGGGATTAGATTTTTCTAAGTAATTAAATTGAATGTCCCTTAGCACATTTGGTATAACATAGGGATGTTAAGAAGCGTTTCAGACCTCCAGCCTTGCCTTTAATTCCAGAGCAGTCTTTGAATTGAGCAGTTACAATCTCTAAAGGTTCAGCCTTAAGATTTTATGATGCTTTAAAAATAATGATACTGGGGCTGAAGCTCTGGCTCGGTGGTGGGGAGTGCTGGCTGCCCTTCCACCGTTTGATTGACTCCCAGCACCCGCCAGCATTTTCAGGGTACCTGATGTGGTACCTGTGGTTTTACAGACATATATGCTGGCAAAACAACATACACATAAAATAAGACAAAATACTGTAAACAAAAATAATGGCATCACCCATCACCCATTAGCCAGAAAGAATTAAGAGCCTCTGTATCCTTAAAGGATAACACTAGGTAGACTCTTCCTGAAGTGGGAAACATTATAGGCCTTAGGATGGAAAAGATCTCAGAGATAATAAGACAAGTGAAAAGTCCCACCCTCGATAAAGTACCCAGCAGATGATGGCTTTTGTGGAGTTGGTCTTTGAACAGCAAATTCACTGAGTTACCATGTTGTAAGATAGCAATTCGTGCTCTAGGTTTTTAGTACTCTGTGGACCACACTGTTAAGGGTGTGGTTCAAGTATTTGGAAGAGAAAATAAAATTGTTTTTTTTAAAACCAATTAAAAGTACCTTCTCATTCTCATTTTAAGCAGCCATCTGCAAGCATATTAATTTTATGATTTCTATGACCTCCCTGTTTGATTATCCAGTGACCTGGTCCAGTAAACATTCGTCAAGCTCTGTCTTCCCTGGAGATATAAGCTGAGAGCATATAAGGCATTTTCCTCTTTTAAACAGTGTTCAGTGAGGAAAGTGTTGTGTTAATATTGTGAGCACAATTGTCTGAGAACACGGAGAACCTTCATCTGGATCTTTTATAACCATAAAAGGCAATGTGTCATGCTTTCCTGTTTTGCATGGATGAGGAGGGAGTAAAAAACACCAAAATAATTTTTATTGCATAGAAATATTTCCTTCCTGTCGGGTCCGCTCTCGACCAGCAAGAACGATACAACACTTCGGATTCTTCTCAACAGCCTTTATTGCAGTAATGCCTCAATGCTGCTACGGGGACCCCGGGCACCCAGGGAGGTCTGCTTACATACTCTCAGCCCCCATCCACTCACGGCAGGCCACGCCACCTCACCAGGCACGCAGCTTCAGCCAATCAGGGCGGCAGGGGCATGTCTCCACCAAATATGGACTTGTTTACACCACCAGCATCATGGTGCACCTGCGGAGCTCTCAAGATGGCCATGGCTTATTTTCAGGTGTATAAGGAAGTCAGGTGCAAGTCATAAGACTTAGCTGCAGTCCCGGGCACCATCTTGGGACTGCTGCCACACCCGCTCGTCACACTTTCCCTGCAGTTGGAGAGGCAGTAATGAGCCTGTGAAGTAGGATTCCTATAGCAGGGGACAGGAGGCAGGGGAATGTGGTGGGAATTCTCACAGGCTGGTCACAGAGCAGCCTAACAGAGTACCTGCTGCTCTTCCCTCACAGCCACTGGGACAGGCAGGGAAAACAGCGGTCCTCTTCTCCTGCAAGAGGAACTTCTGTCTATGACTGGTATAGAGAGGCCAGAGTCACAATCATCTGATCCCTGATCCCTAGAGAAGACCAGACAAGTGCCTTCCAAGTGGAGAAGGTTCTTTCAGAGAAGAAAATTGCTCCCTGCTGCAGATTGTCATAGTGTATCTACAGCTGTCTTAACATTGGAAACCATTACCACCATATAAGATTAATAGATCTGACCTATCGGTTGAGGAATAGCTAGCTAAGTGGTCATCACACCTCAGCATACCTTAGGCACCTGCCTTCCCACTAGATACCTTATGCCGGGCCCTCTCAGAGTTCTAGATGCTGAGCTGTTACCCTTCTTTGACCAATTCTCTTATTTTCTGGCCAAAAAGAATGTAGGCAGCCTGGTGTGGCTGGTGTGGTGATATCCCCAGGATTCTAGCACTTGGGGCTGAAGGCAAGAGAATCAGAAATTGAAATCCAGTTCTCTCTCTCTTCCCCTCTCTTCCTCTCTCCCTCTCTCCCTCTCTCCCTCTCTCCCTCTCTCCCTCTCTCTCCCTCTCTCCTTCTCTCTCTCCCCCTACCTTCCCCTCTCTCTCTCCTTCTCTCTCTCTCTCTGTGTTTGTGTGTGTGTGCATGTGTGTATATGCCCATGTGTCTGTCTGTCTGTCTGTCTTTATGTATGTATGTTTAAATTAAACAGAACTCTTTTCATCCAAAGTAGGAGATATCCATGGTTTCTTTACTCTGTTTTAGTTCCATTATTTTTCAGAAGACCAAGACCAAGTTATAGTCTGGATATGGAAATGACCTAGCAACCTGAACAGCACAGGGATATTTTCTCAGATGTTCCAAAGATGTTTTTATTTGTAATGATCAATTGTAATAAAACTGAGCCAACCTGAAATTGTTTATATTCATTGAAAGCAAGGAAACATTGAGACAAAATAACAGAAACCCAGAGTCTAAGATGTGATCTTGAATATTGCTGTGGGGAAAACAAAACAGCCCATTCACCAGGTTGTCGGTAACTTGAAAGTCAAGCACAGTTGTGTTTTTAGCATGTTCTGTTTCTCACCTAGAAGTTACCAGTGTAGCATTTCTAGGAAGGCACAATTGCATTCTTATCATAATGCAAGGAAATGTGGGGTGGTTGTTCTCTGATGTGGTTGAAATTGACATCACATAACTAAATGATTTATGATTTTTATTAAAAGCAGACGTAGTAGAAGAGGGAATGCTTGATGTCATCTGAGTTCTGTTAGTGGTTGAGAACAGGAAAGATATCAGGTTACACTTTAGTTCCACTGTCAGCTTTGCCCCAACCCAGACCTTGGGCAAGTTGCTTGTTTCTGTCTGTATATCTTATTTGAAATGAATGTAATACCTAGGTCAAATTGTATCTTTGAGGAAGAATGATGATAAATCTCCAGATGATAATAGTTGGTGCATTCTCTGGTTGGTTGTTTTTTTTGGTTTGGTTTGGTTTGGTTTTTGGCATATAGGGTACTTTATTAGTTAATTCTGTCCTTCAGTAATCTGGTCAACCCAGCAGCAGCTAGAAGTAGTGTAGGGTTCTCATTTGGAGACATGTTCCCTAGCTCTTTCCTTGACTCCTTGACTCCTTTATGTAGTTCAGCTCTGGTCCTATGTGGAAACTGGCTTCACCTTCTCTCAGTTTTGCTGACTCACTGTGAAAATACAAAATCCTATTCCTTTGACTGCCTGCATCACTCTCCTCTAGAAACCTTGCTAATTCCATCAGTCCAGGGCTTGTTTCCATTTCATATGTGTCCTCAGTACCTGGGTCATAATTTCTCCCTACCCTCTGCTGCTGTTCTCCATAGTTTATGACACATACGATGCTGGTTCATCATTGGTCCAGCCTGCCAGTTTCTCTCTATCTCCACGTTGGCTCTCTGCCCTCCCATTTCTGCCTACCTTCTCCTAACCCTCTTGTTTCTGAAGCCCTAGTACTCTTCTCTGCTTAGTAAGTCTCAAACCAGTGCCTCTTCCACACTTCCACATCTTGAGCCACTTCTGGACTTTAGCCTATCACTCATGATCATCTGCCTAGCAAGTCTGTACGTCAGCCCCACGCCCATAGCCCTCCTAACTGTCCACCTTGTTCACTGTGGTTGACACCACATGCTTTGCCCCTTTCTGTAATCTGACGGTTGAACATGGGAAGAAATCCTTAGAGACATACTAATTTGCTTCCCTAAAATTTGTGGTTCCCATTTTGTTTGGGACTCTTATTATGTCTGGGCTTTACAAACCTGATTCTTTAGCACATTTTCTTCAGCGACTATTAAATGTTTTCCATTTTTCCCTATATTTCCAGTTCTAACTAGAATCACTCTCCCTCTTTCTTGGAAGATTGTTTCCACTCTCCCTGAGTGATGGCTGCTCTTTGCTGCTGTGTGCTCTCGTGAGCAGAATGTTGTACATGTGCATTGTGTCCATGAGGTCTGGCTTAATTTCAAAGTAACAAGACTAATGCTTGTCTTTATCCCAGGCTTAAAAGGTAGCCATCTTTGAAATAAATGCAACTCTTCATTTGCATGCCTATATTTTATCCTTCAGTGATCTGCATTTATTGAGTACGCTGTATTGAGAAAAATTAGAAAAGGAACAGCAAAACCCCACACGCAGCCCATGACACAGATAGATAATGAAGGCAACAGAAGTAGTAATTGGTTATCCGTTTCCTTTTGTTCTTTCTGAAACTAAGGAACTGAGTAAGTCAATGTGGAAAGCAGTGTTTCTCGTACAAGTGTGCCCTGGTATCTTCATTTTGGATAGAAATGCTGGTACCTTATATATGTGCTATTCACATTGATGCTTGTTGCTGGAGAAAGTAAGATAAGAGGTTTGATCCACTGAAGGAATTTGGGCCGCCATGTTGTAGACCCAGACAGAGCTGAGCTAGTAGTTTAGAGGCCATAGTTGATGATTGTTTGGCCAGAGACTCTTCCTCCATCTCATAGTCTCTCAGTAAACCATATAAAAGAAGAACTTAGGGTAGTGCTAAGTGTCCCATCTCTAATACTTTCCCAGTCCGATCTAAGTGTTTATCTTAAAAGAAGCGTGTGTATCCAGGCACTCCCAGTTTCATTTTATATAACTTACTATGAGAAACAAATGAAATGAGTTCTTTTTTATTGAGGCTTTAAAAGCACAGAAGGAAGATGGTCCTTGTAGAATGCAGGTAAGAGCCCAGAAACAGCAACAGGAGAGCATTAGCAATCCTATTGCACAACGGTAGAGTTTTCTGTTTTGCACATTTCCTAACTTGAATACTCTCTAAAGTGCCATTTTTGTGTCAGATATGGCGTAGGTGATGTCATAAACAACAAATCTCAGTTTGAGATGACAGCATATTACTTGGAGTTTTGTTAACAAATACATGAGTGTAAATTGTTTTAAGCTTCATATTAAGCTTTAATGGGCAAAGACATAAATATTTTGCCTCTGTTAATGTTTAACTCCAGTAACAGTAAATCTTTTAAGTCCACAGAAACATGAAGTCATTGCACAATGAGCACTGCATTATAAATGTATTCTCTAGAAGTGATTTATGCATCTGACTTTTATGGCACTGAATTTCAAAACCTCATAAAAAGTCACTTTAGAGAAATGTCATGCTGACCTGTGTGGGAGAGGTAAAGTCTGTCTGTCTGTCCCTCCTATCCCAGCTGGAGTTTTACTTACATAGATTTGGGTACTTGTGCACTGCAGACAGCAAGTACTTGTTAACTAGATGAATATGTAGCACACATGTGACTTGTGTATTAATGACCTTTCTGAAATTTGAGGTTTTTTTTGTTTTTTTTTTTGTTTTTTTTTGCCCCACATGGCATAGTTTCTTTCTTCTGTCATGTCATTAATCCTCCTGATTGTGCAATTGCAAAAATGTTAGTGTGTCTAGGCTGTTGTCTCACAAGAGTCACAAACTTATTATATTTATTTTTAAAAACTCATAGCAAAGCATCTTTAATATAAGTCTGTTTTAATATTTTGGCATCTCCTACACATTGACTTATCACAGACGATTTTGTCTTTATTTTACTTTAAATGAAGCACTGTTTTCAGAGATGATTTCCTTAAATCCATCTGCAGTGAAAGAATGTAATTAATCTGACATTTTGTAAAGGTTTCATTGAATTATATTCTTGTCTTGTGCTGTACAGGGGTAAGTACTTATAAGTGTTCAGCTAAGATTAGCTTTAAGATGTGTTAAGGGAAAAAGATAACAGTACATATTTTATGATCAATATATTTTAATTAGTCAATTTTCAGATGAACTTGTCCATCTGTAAGTTGTAATCAGGATATGCCCAAGCACAAAAAAAAATATAATTTAGAGCCTAACAAATAGAAGAAAGAATTTTGAATATGTGTATGAGAAGCTCATGGCCAAGAACATGTTGGTCTGCATGTGACCTAGTGTATCGACACATTTGACAGTCTTCAGGGGCAGGGAAGCTTGACTTGGGCTTTCAAAAAACAAATAATTCTTCTTTTAATTTTTTTCTTCCAGATTACATGAATTTTGTTATCATTTGTTTATTAGCCACAATGAGTTAATTTAGACTTCAAAGTAAACATGCCTGCTTCTTGGGAGAATTTACAATTTTTACTTTACAGATGTCCGAGTTCGTGTGTATAACTTTTTGAGGGCATATGGACCCTTGCTTCAAAGTTTAGAAACTGTATTAAGTCTCCCGTGGCAGGGAGTCCCTCTGGGGGCTGATGGACATTCACCAGGAGAAGGCATGAAATATGCTTCCAAGGCTTTATCTTCTTTCTAGCCTAATGACTCTGCTCTTTAACTGAAATAAAGCGTCCACTCAGAAGCAACAATAGAGGACCTCATTTAAGATGAGTTTCCCCTCCCTTCTTGTTAATCATTACAAAAGTTGCTCAGACAGGCATCAGGCAGGCCCATGGACCTCCATGCCCTGTCTTGACTTCAATCTGTTGTCTCCACTTCTTTCTCATAGAGTCATTTATCTTCAGCAACATCTGTAGAGTCAACTCATTTGCTTTCTAACTTAGAAAAAAATATGAATGTTTGCCTTTGTTTGATTTTTCTCTCATTTGCCTTCATACTTTAGCAACTTCCTGATCTCTTTGTGCCAAGAATATGAAACTGATTTTCAAAATCCTCTTTTACTGTGTATTTGTGGCGTGCATGTGTGCATGCCACTGTGGGCCTGTAGAAGTAGAAGGACAGCCTCAGGTACCAGTCCTGCCTTCTCTGTTGTTTGAGACATAGTCCCTTATGTTCTTCATCTCTGCCTAAGGTAGGCTAGCTGCCCCGTGAGGATTTTCCTATTTCTGCCTCCCATCTTGATGTGAGAATGCTAGGGGTTACAGTGTATGCTTCCATGCCCTGCATCATGTGGCTTCTGGGGATTTGAACTCAGGTCCTCATACTTGTGCAGTCAGTATTTTATCCACTAAGCCATTTCTCCAGCCCACAAAAAAATTTTAATGTCAATTTAAGCCAATTTATTAATAGGGAAATATCTTGATAATGGAGATTTTAACTATTAAAAGACCAAGGCCAGGTAAGTAGCTGCCTTGTTCATTAAGAAATCCTCAAACATCATTAGTAGGTCATTCCAGTGGTTAAGGTCCATCTTTAAAACACACACACACACACACACACACACACACACACACACACACACACCCACAGGAGTGGATAAGCATATGCTGCACAGTGGATATTAGCCCAAAAGTTCAGAATACCCAAGATTCAATTCACAGACCATATGAAGCCCAAGAAGAAGGAAGACCAAAATGTGGATACTTCATTGCTTCTTAGAAGGGTGAACAAAATACTCACAGGGGGAAATATGGAATCAAAGTGTGGAGCAGAGACTGAAGGAAAGGCCATCCATAGACTGCCCCACCTGGGGATCCATCCCATTTGCAGCCACCAAACCCAGACTCTATTTTGAAAGCCAGGAACTGCTTGCTGATGGAAGCCTGATATGGCTGTCTCCTGAGAGGCTCTGCCAGAGTCTGACAAATACAGAGGTGGAATGCTTGCAGCCAACCATTGGACTGAGTGCAGGGTGCCTGATGGAGGAGTTGGAGAAGAGACTGAAGAAGCTGAGTGGGTTTGCAGCCCCATGGAGAGAGCAACAGTGTCAATCAACTGGCTAGACCCCCTAGAGCTCCCGTGGACTGGACCCAACCAAGGAATACACATGGAGGGACTTGTGTCAGGCCGCATATGTGGCAGAAGATGGCCCTGTTGGACATCAGTGGAAGGAGCAGCCCTTGGGCCTGAGGGTGTTCGATGCCCCAGTGTAGGGGAATGCCAGGGTGGGAAGACAGGAGTGGGTGGGTGGGGGAGCACCCTCATAAAGGCAGGGGTAGGGGGGATGGGATAGGGGTTTCCGGAGGGGAGACCTGGAAAGGGGAAAACATTTGAAATGTAAATAAAAAGCATATGCACAGGAGTTGAGGGTTGAGGGCAAGAGAGAGGGAGGAAGGGAGAGAGAGAGAGAGAGCACAAGCTGCCTCCTGAACTCATCAGGGGACTAAGGTTATAACAAATGTCCAGCCCAGGAACAGGGATGCTGAGCCAGAGAAAAACAAGCATTTGTTCACCCGAGGCAAACACTTCTGGATGCTTGTAGCAAGACCAAGCTAGAGGTTTTGGTGAATTGCTAGAGGTGGGGTGAGAGAGTGAAGTCTCTGGACTTGCAAACTCAGTAGCAACCTTTTACCCTTCTGCAAGCTAATAAAGAAACCCAACCATCATCCCTCTTTCACTGCTGCCTCTGACATCACCTTCCACAGAATCCGTGTCAATGTTCTTGCTACTAGGGCATCTCAGTGTGGAGTTTTGCTTCTCATAGATAAAGCTTTCTGAAGTGAATCTGTTATCTTTAGTAGAAGACAACATTGCAACATGCTATTAACTGAAAATAACCTCTGAGCAGAAAAACTATGCAGAAGGAATCTGGCCATTTCGTGTATGCATACAGACAAGGGAAAAGAAAGTGTGACTCATATTTAAGCCATAGACTGCGGGTGATGTTTTCTATTTGTATTTTCTACATTGCTGAGAAAAAAGTATTTAAGAGAATTCTCAGAAAACAGAACTGTATGCTTGTAATTAATCATCAGGAAGTAAAAAAGAGGCTCACTGTTTCTCAGCAGCTGGTTCTCATGCATATGTTCAGGATCTTACAGGATTAGAATCCCAAAGACTCCGGCCACACATCACAGCTCTGCAGAGGGTACTCTGATGATGCTCTTTAAACTTCTTGTGTGTATTCCATGTTAAGCCCAGGGCTCCGTGTGAGCCCCTTTGCATCTGCAGGTGTGGTTAATGTGACTTGGGTTTCTCCAACTCACCTATTCTCCCAGGCACGGAGGCCTTTTTGAGACAAGATGGAAGTTTAATCCCCAGGAAATCCTGAGGTGCTCTCAACTAGTTGCACTCAGTTCTGAGGAACTTGAAAAACACTGTATTGCTACACCCAGACCAATAGATTCCAGTCTCTGGGGACAGGCCTCAAAAGCTATAGACCTTAAAGCTCTCTAGAAATTTCCACATTCTGCTGAGGTTGCAAGGCTTATGCTAAAGAAACATGTGTTTTCTGCCTAAGGAATTCCTCTGAGCTTCAGAACCAACCTGGAAAATCTGGAAAATTGATATCCATACCCACTCTTACCTCAGTATGTTGTGGGAATTTGGGAATAAATAAAGGGCCTGTTTACCGTATGTGCATGTGCACATGCATGGGTCTATACACATGTGCACAACCCACCTGCCATGCCATGACAATTTTGATTTTCAGAGGAAAGCCATTCTTCTTGTTTGATATGCTGTTCTAGTGCCTGCAATAGCACCTGTCCCTGTAACTTGTCTAGAAAAATAATAGTGTGTTCATGTTGTTTCCCCCTATTTTTATTGAAAATGGTCAATGACTGTTAAGTGATCATGCCATTACATTAAAACAAAAATTACATATTATTGGGTACCACTTAAAGTTTTGATATATGTATACTCTATATTATTTATATTAGGGTGAACATATATACTCCTTAAACATGTACTATTTCTTTATGGATAAAAACCTTAAAAGTCAAATGATTCTTGATTCCAGCTTTTTAAAGTATAAAGTCAATTATTGCTACTTATGGTCAGGCTCTTGTGCAATAATAGCCCACCAGAACTTCTTTCACCTGTCAAACTGTAATTCAGAATCTGTTGATTGCCACTTTTTTTTTTTTATTCCCACACTTTACCAGCCCAGGATGACTGATTCCATAAAGGAAGACATCTCTTCCCGTGGCCAGTATGCATTGTTTGCACGTACGATGACTGTGATCACACCAATATGCCCAGCTAGTGTATCTAGCAATAGCAAACACCCTCAGACAAAAGGGCACTTCCCTCTGAGTGAGATTCGTTCTTCCACTGAGTGAGCATGGTCTGGCTCGCACCTATATGTAGGTCATTCTTCTAGATGCTAGAGGTCCCACAGGGAGCTTTCACAGATTCTCTGATACTGTCAAATGGTTTTAAAATTTAACTTTTGGGCCTGCTTTTCATTCTTTCCTTGATAATCATATTTTGATCTAGAATTCACATGATGGATTTCTACGTATTATAATAGACGATAAAAGCTGTAATTATCTTTGAGGTTCTGATAAACAACTCAAGGATGAAAAATGAATGGTTATTTTTATTATCCTCATTTTGTAGATGAGGGAACTCTTTTAATGCATATTTAATAACCTGCTCAGCCTAATAAAGTAGTGCCAACCCAACTGGGATTCAGTCAAGGTCCTCTGACCCCAGATCCTATGAACAAGAAGGCTTAATACTCCACCCACTATCTAATGGCAATGTGATCCAGTGTTGTAGTCAGCGCAGTAAAGGCAAATATTGTTAAAAAGTTACTCTCAATAAATTGCCTTCAATGATGTTAATGCATGTTTTGGAATGACCTACCAATTATGGTTATTAAACTCTGCTGTTTCCCTCTGAGGGAGGGCGACAGGAGAGAGAACTGTATAGATTAAGCTTTCTTTGTTAGCATTATTTTCAGGAAGATTTAGAGATTTGGTTCTGACTCTGTATTCATGTCCTCAGATGAGTCGGTAGAACCATTGTTGAAGTACATTGGGCTGGACTTTCAGTCTCTGGGCTCAGACAGTCTCTGAGTAGTTTTCACCTGTCTGTGCTAACAGGAATTACAAGTTCTTAACTTGCTAGCACACAAGTAAAAGGTAGTGATCATGAGATGTCCAATGACAGCGTGTGTACAGCTGGCATGGTGAGCTTGGGTGTTTGAGAAAAAATAAATGACCTCTTGTTTCTCTAGCCATTGTCTGTATGTGCTACCATCTTTCCTTTCTTCAGAATATTTAACTTAGGGCTGGAAATGGATGGCATGTTCTTTCTTCTCAGGTCATTCCACATGAATTGTAGTTCTTTTAAGATTTCTGTTCTTTAAGCCATTGTTGTCATGTAACTTCTGGACAAATTTGTGTGTCTATTATATGTATAGCTAACAACAAATAGCCTATAATAAGGAGGAGTTACTTTGTTGTCTGGATTAGAGGACAAAGATCCACTCCCAAACATGCCATTTGCTGTGTGTAAACTTGAACACGTTACATAACTCTCTCATCTTGTCTTCTTATCATGAGAATAGTGAGTGTGCTAATTTCTATTTTCCTAAGTTGTGTTAAGAATTATTTGTGATGTTTGAAAATGACTTTCCTAGTATGATATCAACACTGGCAATCATTGTTTCTCTGTTTACCGTAAATGCTGGGTCATTCTCCTCACTCCTGAACTTTGATAATGGATTTCTCCTTGTTAGGGTACCCAGAGAAGCTGAATTTCAAATTTCAGACACATAACAAAGGTGAAAGAACGATTTCCTTCACATTAGATTTAATACTCAGTATATCCTCTTATTTGCCTGTCTTAAAACAGGTAATAAATGGGGCCTTATGCTGGTTGAAACCCTGCCTCGTTTTAAAGTGATACAAAGACAATATTGGATATTTAATAACCTTAGCCAAATGGATATGTGATATTTAGATATTTCTGGCTTAAGTTTCAAAGTGTTTTCTGTTGTACATGTGTAAGAAATAATAGGAAAATTTTGGAGTTGATGAAAATAGAGTGGAATAGAAAATTACAAACCATTATCCCGAATGAACAAACATAGATATGAAACCTTTAACAAGGGCTGGAGAGATGGCTCAGTGGTTAAGAGCACTGACAGCTCTTCCAGAGGACCTATGTTCAATTCCCAGCAACCTCATAGTGGTTCACAACCATATGTAACAGAATCCCATTCCCTCTTCAGGTGTGTCTGCGGAGGACGACAGTATACTCATAAAAATGCTTTAACAGAATATTTGCCATAAGTGAGATAAAAATCATATCATACTCAAGTAAACTTTGCTCCAGGAATATTAGATCTGTGTAACACTCAAAAATCAATGTACTTAATTAGCTACAGTCACAAATTAGAAGAAAAAAAATCATATGATCATCTCAATAGGAACGAGAAAACTATTAAAGTTTAATACTCCTTCATAATTAAAAACCTCTAGCTTACTTAAGAAATGTTCTCACTGAGGTCAGAAAAAGGTAAGGGTGTGTGCTTTAACTGCTCCTAGATGTGACTGTCATGCCTGTCATCTCACTTGCTGCAGGGTTGACTCCCAGGATCTGTTAGCTAGGGATGCGGCCCCTTCCTTTTCTCAGTGCTCATCCAGAAGCTGCATGCGCAGTGAGGATAACCTCTCCCACTGAGAAGGTCTGTGCTTCTGTTAAAGGGTTATGAGCAGCCCTGCGTTCCTGCTAACGCTTTCCCAAGGCTCTCAGGGTCTACAGGTTTGTATCGGTCGGGTATGCTAACCAATGCAACAAGGCAAGAAAAAGAACTTGAAAAAAGCCATATGCTTTGTTTTAAGGACTATAATTATATATGTAGAAACATCTAATTTATAAGAAGGATGCCAAAACAAAATAATAGTGTTAAAATATTTTATTATATTAGAAAAGGTAGAAAACTTCCTATATGCTAATAGAAAGATGATACTATTTAAAATGACTTAAATATATAAACTACTTCAGAATAAATTTAATTACAAGTATAGAGAATTTCAACATTGAAATCTACAAAATGACCTTTATGAAAAATATGGGAGATATTGTAATAATCTACATTTGTTCCCATTACATAGTTGGTAGCTCTTTACCCCCAAATCTATTTTGGTCTTTCAGATACCAGCTAGAAGTACCCATTTAGCGTTGCTTACAATGTTCTAGAGCTTTCCAAATTCCAACATAATCTTTCCACAAAACCAATTTTAAAGGCCTGTGAAGCACATAGGCAGAGTTGTCACAGGGACGACCCACTCCTGATTTCCTGCACTTCCTGCATTAGTTACTTTTCTAAACACTGTGACCAAGTAGCTCACACCCTGAAACTTAAAGTGAAGAGGTATGTTTGCTTCATATTTTTGAGAGGGTAAGGCCTGCCACAGCATGGGAGGCATGATAGCTGGTAGCTCTGTGACACTGAGAGCCTGGGGCAGCCGCTTGCATTTCATTGTACAAGGAAGTGATACCGGACAGGAAGCTTGAAACACAGGCCTGCCCCTCCCTACCAAGGTCCACTTCCTCATGTGGAGGTCCACTCCTTGAGATAGAATGCATACCCACCCGCCTGTGCTAAAGCAGCCAGAACCCGAGACTAGATGGGCCATGGACTTAGGGGAAAACTTACTACTATTACTCTGCTAAAAACCACAGAAATAGAATTACTCCTAATGACATACTGGTGTACCCAGAGATCAGAACTGTTCGACGCTGCTTCTTTGCAGTAGATGGCAATTACCAAAGGGATCCACAGTTGTGTTAGATGCTTTCCCTCCATGTAAATTTATGTACCACGTGTGTCTAGCATCCGTGAAAGCCAGAGAGTACATCAGATTTCCTGTGACTAGAGTTACAGACAGTTGTGAGCTTCAGTGTGGGTGTTACCCAGGTCCTACAGAAGAGTACCCAGTCTTTTAACTGCTAAGCCATTCTCTAGACTTGCACTATGTCATAGATTTATCAGCCATTCTTAAAACATTTACTGTTTCACCAAGCTCCCTCCCTACCTTCCTATCTTCTTTCTTTTCTCTTCTTATTTTGGATAGTGATGCTTTGAATATCTTGTACATGTTTTTGATTATTTCTTTGGAGATATAAATATATCTTTGGATATATATATATATATATATATATATATATATATATATATATATATATCCAAAGAAATGTATGTGTGTGTGTGTGTCTCCAAACCTGCATGTCTGTCTGTCCAGGCATGATTCATGAAAGATTGCCTAACTTACAGTATTCCTAACAATGTGAAATGTATTTGTGTGTTTAATTGGTACTCATGTTTTCTGTGGACTTGTCAGGAAAAAACTCTGCCTTGGAAAATAAGCGGATACTGAGTAGAATGGTCAGTCTAGGAAGGTAGTACGACTAGATATTGGCAAGAGATTTAAGTTAGCCAGAGAGAGCCTGGTTACAGTTCTTGGCTAAGAACATGGTAAGAGCCAGGTGGAGCTGTAATTGTGGGGTAACTGACATGCCTGGCAGCAGAGGAGCCAGAGACAGGAAAATAAAACTCAGATTCATTTACTGGAATATGGAGAAAGTACATTCTTGACCAGAAATAACCAGGCAAGAACCAGAAAACATTTTAAAAATCTGGGACTAGATGGGAAGCGCCCCAGATTGTGGAACTTCTGAAAGTGAAGTTTGTGTTCTGTAACCCAGGTCTGCTTGGCTTTTTGTCATTTGTGTGTCCCTTTCTAAGTTAATATTTCTAAGTGTAATAATAAATTGTTTCCTTACTTTCTAAGGATGCATATTTTTCCAGGTTCCTCGCCTAGAACTATTTAAGTATCTATGGTATTTAAATCTTTGAAGAGATAGATAACTTAGTCCGTGGCCTCCTTTCCCTCTCCTTTTGATCCCTAGGTCAGCCTTTGTTTCCAATGGGATTGTTTCTGGTTTGTCATATCCAACCTTTTCTATTTATTTCTGAATTCTACTTTTTTCCTGTTTCATCTAATACCATTTCTTTTTGTAGGAATAATTTTTCCTATAAACATTTTTAAAATTTGATAGTTTGAAACCACTACTATAATTTCAGTGTTTCTCTTTAGTAGTCTTCACCCTTTCCCAACATGTGTTTTAATACCAATATCAACTTCTGTAAAATCAGTGTTTTATTAAATCTACATAATGATTTAGGGGATGTTGTCATCTTTTACTATATTTAGCTTCCCCAGCATGGAACAAATTATATTTCTCCATTTATCCATCTTTCTTTAATTCTGCTGTCAGACTTTATGTCATCTTTGAGTAAGCTTCTAATTTTCTGATTTAAATTAATACCCACTTATTGAATTTTTGTCAGTATTATAAATGGTCTCTTGTCTATTACATTTTCCATTTGTAGCCCTTAGTATGCAGGCTTATAATAGTTTCAAATGGGCTTTTATCCTGTAATTTGCTGAAATCGTTTGCTAACACTACTTACTTGAAGTTGATTTTCTTGACTTCTGCAATCATATGACTATAACTTCCTGATGTAGAACCATGCTGTATAAAACATGCTTTTTCTTTTTTTCCTGTTTAATTAGCTCTTGGCCTTTGGCTAAGATCAAGTGTAGTATCTTTCTATGTTTATACTTTTGAATTCTCTCTCCTTTTTAGTGATTAATTGCTCATTCATCTATGCAACTACCTTTGCTTTCCAAAGAACTAAGAAAGAAAGGAGTCATTGCTCTGTGGAAGGTGCAGACAGTACAGAAGTGAATTAAGGTATAGACATGTGATATTCTCTTTGGGAGATGCAGTGGATCCCATGTGAGCAGCGTCAGACCTGTTTGAATGAGTTCATGTATCTGAAGAACTACTACGTAAACTCTTAGCTAGGAGAGCATTAGGGAAAAGAATGTAATAGAACCAGAACATGACAGTAAGTAGTTAACACATCCAAATACAGGATGGCTTCACCAGTGAACTTTGAATATTGTGATGTGGAACCCAATGGAGCGGGACTCAGTGACAGACTTCAGACCCTCTTGCCCCTCCCCTTGTTCTCACTGACTGGGTTATTCCTAGAGTGAGACTAGTGTGTGGGTTTATTACAATGCAGGTCTCTGTCTCCTCCCCTGAGTCAGAATCCACACAAGGGTCTTCTCTGCTCACATAAAAAGACAATGCACTGATACCAAGGGTTCAGGGTATTTCATGTCTGTGATTATTCTTTACCATTGCAAAATAATGGGCTGGATTGTTATGGTAGAAAATGCATTTCCCATATGAATGCTAAGTATTTTAGTACTCCATTTATTTTTCAGAGTAAATTACTGAGTTGGTAGTATTCTGGCTGCACAATGTCACCCACCCGTGAACCATGATTTCATGTTCATGTAGCCTGAAAGTCTCCTGGAGAGAGCCTGACGGCCAGGTTATAACATGTGTGCATTCTCCAAGTACTAAACGATGCTTTAGCCTTCTGTGCACATTCATTGAAATTAAGAAGTCATTCCTAACCTTTTTTCTTATGTTATTAATTGTATTGTTTTACTTGTATCTATTCATGCAATCTAAGATAAACTTTGCTTGTTAACAGTGAGAAATTAGCATAGTTTTTCATTGGACTTACTGCAGTATTTGTTATTAGTTATAGAAGTTGGGAATATCTTACCTATATATGGAAAATAAAACTATATTTACCTTATGATGTTGATTGAAAAAAAACATTTTTACCTATTTTGGAAAACCTGAAGACACTGTTTAACTAGTTCATTGCCCACTGATAGCTTTGAAAAGGGTTAACTAATAATTCTTGTATTATAATAAGTTATTCACTTAAGTTTGTGATGTCCCAATACCTTTCATAACTTTTATCTCTTTTCTATTTATTATCATACTTACTGGTACATAACTGAGGTTTATAATGACTTAGTTATTTTAAAAATCCTATGTTCTAACTTATAGTAATAATTTAATATTTTTATTGGTTTATATATTTCAATTGGTTGCTCTTATTTTACCTTTTTTAATCTAAATTTTTAAACTGTTTATTTTTATTTTACATGTATGAGTGTTTTGCATACACATATGTATATGTACTACATGTATTCCTACTATCCTCAGAGGCCAAAAGAGATCACACTCTGGAACTGGAATTACAGTCCATTGTGAGCCACTGTGTATGTGCTGAGAATGAACCCACGTACTCTGGAAAAGCCCTTAGTTGGTCCTAACTGAGCCAACTCTCCACCCCCTGCCTTTTGTAACTTTAGTTTGGTATTGGTTCATGGCTCTGTCTCATGAGGAATGCCATGGACATCAGTCTAGGGGAGATTGTGTTGTTCCTTGCTTGTCCTGAGTAAGAGGGACTAGACAAAAGACAGGTTCTGTGCAGACAGGCCAGGTTTTCCCAACAGAGCTGACATACATAGTTGGTAACAGCCAGGCACCATTTGTTTAATGTCCACATAAGGGAATGGATCCCTACCTGTGGGTCAGAAGCCCTTTGGGAGTTGAATGAGTCTTTCTTAGAGATAACCTAAGACTACTGGAAAATACAGATATTTATATTCATAACAGTGGCAAAATTACAGCTACAAAAATAATTTTGTGGTTAGGGGTCATTGTGGAACTGTATTAAAGGGTCACAGCATTAAGAAGGTTAAGAACCACTAACATAAAGGAACATGTGGGTGAGATAGTTTAGCAGGAGCTGGGTAACAATGACAATGTTGGTAGCCATATATGGGTACCAGGCTTTAAATAACTGCCCAGCAAGGTTGACATAGCAGGGATGCAGTAGAGCTGTGATTCTTCCTAGTGTGACTCCAGTGTCTCATATCCTTTGACTGTAGCACATTGCCTTGCATGGATACATTCACACATGAGTTAAGCTGATGAAACAGGAGGGTTATGGTCTCTGGATCTAAGACAGAGATCATCTATTTTTCAGGTCAGGTTTGCCATCCTTCAAGTGTGTTGACAAGAACTGGCAGGTATATGTTGACAGATTGAGTCAAGCACTTTTTTTTTATTTTTTGGTTACTGAGACAATTAATGATTCTAATGCTTTCTGCACATTTCTCTGCACCTGTTCTGGCAGTAATATGGGTGAGTTTATGGACACAATAAGGGCTGGCATAGAATCAGCATGCCTTGCCAGTGTCTGTCCTATTGCCTGGGCTGACTGTGGAACCTGCCGATCAGCAGGACCTGCATAGTAAACTAAAGCCCGTACAGGCCGCTGCATGATTGTAGGGGAGATGGTGATTTGCATTTAGTCTTGTTTCTCCCTCATAAGGAAATCTACTGTGAGTGCACATTAATACTGTTTATAATGAATTAATATACTGCTCTGTGGGTATAAATGAAATATATAGAAACATTTATGTGAAACTCAATACTTGTCACTGATGGCTAAGATTTTAAGTGTTCAGGGTTAAGTGTCCTAAGGCAATGGACCCCAAACCTGTCTGAGCAGTTCCAGATTTCCTTTCCCTCAGGGGAAGGACCCATGGAACCGCCACCTACCACCACCATTCTCTTACCCCTTCGTCTCTATCTCCCACTCCCTTCCTCTTTTAAAACTGCACCAGATTAAACTTCTAAGTAAAGGTACAGTCTTGAAAAAAAAAAAAAACAACAACAAACTATCACATTACTTTGTAATTGCTGGGGGGAATCTTGGTGCCCGTTGTTGCAAATAAGTCATCAGAAATAAGACAGTGACTTGTTTCTTGCTTATGGTTTCTTGCTCATGCTTTTTGATTCTCAGTTGAAAAGGCAAACTCTCAGAGGCAGACCCTTGCCTGGCTTGTTTTCTTCTTGTCCCTAGAACAGTTCCTGACACTTGGAAACATCCAGTAAGTAGTTATCAGAAGACTGGCAGATATTGCAGCTTTTCTGGTTGTGCACACTTTCCCGCTGATGGCTACCCCTTCTCACACACCGAGGAAGCAGTGACCCTGCTGTCCCGGAGCACATGCTTATGATGTGATAAGCCACTGAATATGCCTCTGAACCGACTTGGTTGTTTTTATATGTCCACTAGCTCTCATATTTTCATGAATTTTGAATAGCATTTCAGAAAGTAATAAAAGTTGGAAGGTTATGTTAAGATCCCCTTTATCCTATTTCTCACTCAAAGTTCCTGTGTCTTTAAGAGCAGGGCTAAGTAAGTTGGTCCCCCTCCAGGTTCAAGAGGAAATGGATTGTAGCAGTTGTGCCTTCGTGCAGCAGATGTTTTGGTTGGAAAGGCTATCAGCCATCTGACTCATAGTAAGTCCTCAATTCCAGTAATTTCCCAGTTTTCAGTTACAGTAGGTAGGATGCAGGAAAGCAGCGTCTTCCACTTTGGGATCTTTGAACTTGGTTCACATATTACCACTGTTCCTGGCGCATAACTCTGTGTGAGAGGATGAAACACAAGGGAGGTCAGAGCGGTTCCAGGAATAGACATAGTCAGTTGGTGGTGTTTTTTGTGAGAGACCATTGGAGGTAAACCAAAGCCACTGGCCTCTCTGACCTAGTACTAACAGCAAGAAGCATACCCCACTGTGTTTTCCTGTAACTTCCTGCACTAATATTATTCCTGAATTAAGTTAATATGAATAACTAGTATTAATTTGAATAATCAAGTTGTTCTTATTTCCATGTACTATGTACAAACTGCAGTTTTTAATTTGTTTTGGGGATATTCTTTCCCCCAATA
This sequence comes from Mus musculus, assembly GCF_000001635.26. Lineage (NCBI taxonomy): Eukaryota > Metazoa > Chordata > Mammalia > Rodentia > Muridae > Mus > Mus musculus. The sequence continues at coordinate 31,877,195 of NC_000071.6, forward strand.
GAACCTTGAAAGTAATTCTGTAGTTCTTATATCATGTCTCTCATTTTAGATTATGGCTTTTTTGTGAAAGTTTACCCACTATATGTATACTTCTCAAAAGTTCAGGAAGATTTTACAGCCAGTGTTTTTAATGGACAAATAAGAATTATGGAAGGAATGCTAAATGTGTCCTGTTCTGTATTATGAGTGTGATTGAGGAATTGCTGATTCAGTGAGGTGCCGTTCCATTCCTCTCCCTCTGCTCTTGTCTGGCATCTGGGTTTCACATCATCACGTAGATGGGAAGAGTGTTAGCGTCTTCACAGATAGACACATTCAAAGCCTCGTTGCTTCTCCAGGCCCATAGCAGGACCTGGCTGTGATTTCTGAGAGCTTCCTAGGAGATTTGCCCAAGTGAAACCTGAGGGTCAGAAGGTCACCACCATTCTGGAGCTCCTAATATTTCCTAGCATGATCTTTTCTTTTTTTGGTTTTTTTTTTTTTTTTTTTTTTTTTTTTGGCTTTTCAAGACAGGGTTCCTCTGTGTAGCAGTGGCTGCCCTGGAACTCACTTTGTAGACCAGGCTGGCCTTGAACTCAGAAATCCACCTGCCTCTGCCTCCCAAGGTCTGGGATCCCCACCACTGCCCGGCGATCTTCGTCTTAGCTAATACCAGATCATTTTTAAGTAGCTATATTTAGCACCATGCTCCTCTTGTGTGGGTTGTTCTTTGCATATTTAGCTGATCAGACAGGTCATAGGTCACAGACTTCATAAACTCATCGAGCCCAGTACATTAAGAAAGCCTTTTTCACCTTTGCATTCTAAGACACATTTGTAGAGCTTCAGGCTTCAGGGGTGTCTTAGTCAGGGTTTCTATTCCTGGACAAAGCATCATGACCAAGAAGCAAGTTGGGGAGGTCAGGGTTTATTGGGCTTACACTTCCATACTGCTGTTCATCACCAAGGAAGTCAGGATTGGAACTCAAGCAGGTCAGAAAGCAGGAGCTGATGCAGAGGCCATGGAGGGATGTTCTTTACTGGCTTGCTCAGCCTGCTCTCTTTAAAATCAAGACTACCAGCCCAGAGATGGTCCCACCCACAAGGGGCCTTTCCCCCTTGATCACTAATTGAGAAAATGCCTTACAGTTGGATCTCATGGAGGCATTTCCTCAACTGAAGCTCCTTTCTCTGTGATAACTCCAGCTTGTGTCGAGTTGACACAAAACTAGCCAGTACAAGGGGTTTTTCTCCAGTGAGAGAATAAACAATAGAGAAGCGCTGACCTAGGTTACCCAATGTCTAGAGAGTCATGCTGAGAGAGAAGACCACACACTAGAAAGAAAAGACTGAAACAGTTTGTTCTCTGAGAACTCGTTTCACTCATATTTGTCTCTGTCTCAGTGAGCAATGTGATGTCTCGTACCCAGTAAAGCCCTAGATTGTGATGGGAAAGCATGGGCCAGAGTCCTGAGGGTAGAATTGTCTCCAGGTGCCCTCCCTGCTAATACAGAGTTGGAGGCTCCAGGCATTTTGTGTAGTATCTTTGAGAAATGTCTAGGCCTGCACAAAGCAGGTGATAATTGTATCTATCTTGATGGCTTGTTGGGGATTATGTCTCATCATGATGCATAGCACCCAGATAGAAATGAGCCGTATGAGGCAACTCCCAAGAGAAGCATTGCTAGTACAGATTTGGCTATTTTAGATATGAAACCTTAACTCTGTGATCGGAGAAAAGCTGTCTACCCTGGTAGATTGCTGTGATAAAACTTGATAAGATTCCGATTAGAGAAAAACAGCAATATTTGAGAGAATTATTAAGCCCATATATGTACACAAGTCTTGGTATGCAATTGAATATAAACATTCTGTACATTTGTTAATGTATTTCTGTGTTTTTGTTTGCTTGGTTTGGTTTTTTAAAGATAAAGTCCTGTTAGATGTCACAGCTGGCCCATTCACTGTCTTCCTGCCTCAGCCATCTGAATGCTGGAAGTTTAGGCATGTGCCACAATGCCTGTCCCTGAGTTTCTGTTTTCAAAATGTATGATCTTTTCTGTTTTCCTGGTGCATTTATATATTTTTTTAATTTTTTAAAGTTAAAGCTATATCTAATTTACTACAAAATATAGATATTACAGCATGTCTGTTCTTTGGCCATTTGAAAATAAGTGTTTGTCATGATGGACACAAGCTCCTTATGCTTTGATACATACTTCTTACAAGTGAGAGCCTCCCAGTAATTGTATATGCAGTTCAGGAAGTTAACATTGGTTCATTACTACCATCCAGTTTTAAGATCCATTCAAATTTCACCAAGTCACCTAGTGAGTTCTTGATAGCAGAATAATTCATGTTGACATTGTGTGATATCTTCAGCTATGTGTTTCTTCAGCCTGTAATAGAACTTTAGTTTTCCTTTGGCATTCACAACATTTAACTGTGTGTGTGTGTGTGTGTGTGTGTGTGTGTGTGTGTGTGTGTGTGTGAAGCTTTGGGTCTGTCTGATATTCTATCATGACTGGATTTCATGACAGGACATCACAGAAATGAGCTGTACTTCCCTTTCGCCTCCTCTCAGGTGACATATCCTTTCTATAGCCACTTGGCTGAGGTTGTGCTCATCGCTTGTTTGAGATTCTGTCTACCATAATTTGGATCTTAAGCATCCCTCAATGGCCCACATGCAAAGGCTTGGTCCCCAACCCACAGTACTCTCAGAATGTAGGAGGCAGGATTATTGGGACCCCAGTTCCTCTTCCTCATCTTCCTTCTGCTACTCTCTCTCCCCTCCTCTCTTTCTGCCTCTCCCCCACCATCATGGGATAAACAGATCTTTTTCATCACATGTTCCTGAAAATGCTGATTATGTTGCCTTGGCTCAAGCAATCCCAGTCTAGAAATGCTGGTCCATGGTCCAGACTAAACTTCCTTCATGCCGCCTCCCTCCTGTTGTTTTCTCACAGCAGTAGAAAGCTGATGAGTGTGCTGTCTATCGTGTTTTCACTACAAAGTTACTTCACCTTTTGATTTGTGTATATTTTGTGCTAAGTTCTTTTGTATTCTGTCTTTGTCTGTATTAACAGACACGTACATAACTGATGCTTCTAATTTCAGTTCAGTGCAGGGGCACAGTTTCTCTTTTCCTCTGAATGCATTAAATATGATTCTCATTATCTTAGTGTGTTACTATAATAAAACATGTAGGTATTATTTATTTTAATTATATATCCGTTGATATGGAACCTGTCTTGCATTGTTGCTTCTTCTGCCTCCCCCCATGAGTGAGTATGTTCCCCATTATGCTTGAAGTCTGACATGGACCAAATTACCCTTTATTCAGATTTACCTCTGTTGCTGTGATCAAATAGCTTGGAGTGTAAACAGTTTATTTCATCTGAAACGTTACAGCTTGTCATCAAAGGAAGCCAAAGCAGAAACTCAAAGCAGGAACCTGACCATGGGAACTGAAACAGACTATGGAAGGATGCTTCTTATTGGCTTGTCCAGCTTCCCTTAGACAGTCCGGGACCATCTGTTCAGGCTATAGGAATGGCCACCTTAGGATGCATCTTCCTACATCAACCATATATCAAAAATAATAAAATAAAATAAAATAAAATGTAAAAGCCCAGCAGTGGAAGCAGGGGCTGTCTCTGACTCTTTCTACCTTCAGGAGCTCTTTCCTCCTACTGGTTGCCTCATCTAGCCTTAATAGGAGAGGAGGTGCCTAGTCATAGAGCGGGCTGGTTGAAGGAGGCCTGCCTTTTTCTGAAGAGAAAAGGAAGAGGAGAAGTGGGTTGGGGAAGGAACTGAGAAAAGGAAGAGAGGAAGGAGGGGAACCTACAGTTAGGATGTTATAAAACTAACTAACTAACTAACTAATTGAATTAATGAGTTTAAAAGTCCCACAGACACTCCAAGGCCAATCTGATCTAGGCAATTACTCAGTTGAGGTTCCTCTTCCTAGGTGACTATAATTTGTGTTAAGTTGACCAAAGAAGCCAGAATGCCCTTCTGTGTAGTCCTCGATGCTCTGCACCACTGTAGTGCTCCCTCTTCACCTCAGGTCAGTCATGCTGTCCTCACTCCAACCTTCTGAAGGTATTCAGGTTTCTGAAGGTCTCCAGATTCAATAAGTACTCCATTAATATCAGTATCTACTCTGTCATTCCTTTCTCATCACCCTGAAAAAAAAAAAAAAACCCAGTTTCTTAACTGAGATGCATCAAGGTTATTTATGATCTAGTTCTTAAACTTGTTCAGCTTCATCTCTTTCAGTTTCCCCCAATATCCGGTGCTTCAGCCTTCCTGAATAGTATTGTGCCTGTATGTGCCTCAGCATCTGTCTTTCTAATCTCCTACCCTTTTTGACTCCATGCAACACTGCATCACTTCCTCCTTGATGCCTCCTGAAGCCCCCAGCTTCAACCCTTTGCTAGCATCCCTGCCTTGCCCTTCCATTTAAGCACATACTCACTGCAACAGGATCACCTAGCATTCATTTACTTGTTTGCTTCCTGCTTGTGGCAGTGTGTCTGTCTCTCCATGGGGGAAAGCCTGGGATGTTCTGGTGAGGTTTGGGGAAGTTGCTTTTGTCCTTGTTTGTTGCTGTTGCTATCATTTTAACACGTTTCATTTCTTAGTAGTTTTTGAGAGCTGGATTGCTATGCATATTTTCTTGTGTCCTTACCCATATGTGATTAAATAACAGAGTCAAGAAACCCAAATAAGGGCTTCCCCTCTTCTGCTGGCCTAATTTCATTCTTTGATATCTACTTAGTAAAAACTTTTGTTCACTCAGAAACTTGAATCCACACTCTGGCGTGAATTAGAAACGTTAAGCTGTTAATAACTTCCCTGGAGAATTATGACTTGAAAGAATGCTTTGCTACTTTTATCATCAGTTATGCATCGTGAAATGTCACAATTTCTCTTCAGAATTTCTTTATAAGCACAAAGCTGCAAATGTTCATCAATTGATCTATCTCAAGCCCCTATTAGCTTAGAAATGAGAGGAACATTCTTTAGTAATCCAGGCCAATGAGAACTCCTAACTCAATTTATACTTCTAAATCTGGCATCAGCATTTCTATAATTAGTAAAGTTCTAGCAAATCCACCTACTCAAGATCTCTGCTAAGTCCAACATTTATAGTGGTTCATTACAGAGCTATTAATATCATAGTCTTTCCTCATATGAATATTTCTACTCTCCATAATTCACTGCAGGGACATTTTTGCTCTGTTCTTCCTCTTTTGGACCTTGCATTTCCTTTCTGATTCACACGGTCCTCAGTACGTGACAAAGAGTTTTCAAAGCAAATTTGGACTAGGAGAATCATGCAGAGGAAAAGCATTGCAGCAGGAGTCAGCAACACTGGATTTGGGTTTCTGCCCTGTGACTCACTCGCTCTGTACATAGCATAATCCACTTTCTTTATCTTAGTGTCTGTGAATCTGTGGGTGTTGGAATCAATGGTTACAAGCCTTTTCTTTTTAATATAAAACAGAATAATAATAGCTCGAGGTGAAGTGGTGGCCAGGTCCAGGAAGCCTGTCCATTGTTGCCCTGGGCTGCTCTGAGCAAACTCAAGAGAGGTGCAGACTCTAGTTCTCCATAGAGTATAGGGTGCAGCCTCTAAGGCTGTTCTTACCTTCATATTTTCTAAGTTTGTCTTTAGTGAACTCCCATCAACAGCAAGGAAGGTGTCCAGTCTCTCCACATCCTCACCAGTATTTGGTATTTTCTGGGCCGTTGCTTTTAAATACAGAAGTTGTCCTCATGGGTGTTTGATGGCACCCACTGTGTTTTGGGTTACTAACAACTTCTCATGAGCTCACTGGCCATTTGTTCATCTTATTTGGGTAAAAGTCTACTCAAATTCTTTGCACATTTTAACATCAGATTGTTTATTGTCTTGTTGAGTTTCAGGGGTTCTGTATGTGTTCTGGATATTAACTTGTGATAAAAATATGGTGTAGATGGTGTGGTTGTACATATCTTTAGTCCCAGCACTGGGGAGATAGAAGCAAGCAGATCTCTGTGAGTTCAGTATCAGCCTGGTCTACATAGTGAGTTCAAAGCCAGCCAGAGTTACACGATAAGACACATACATACATGCATACATACACACACATACACACATGAGACATGTGCATGCATATATATATCTCAGATGTTTTCTCTCACCTGCCGTTTTACTGCTAATCCTGATTTTTTTCATAAAGTCTGATTTATCAGTTTTTCTTTAGTTGTCTATATACTTATTTACAATTCCTAAACTTTACATAGTCTTCATTTTATGCAGCCTCCTAGCCCAGTGTGATCTCCTTCCTGCTTTTTCTCTTAAGTCACAGGGCTCACCCTGTTACTCTTCAGTTCCTTGTATTATGTTTGCCTCTGTTTTCTTTTCTTTAGTTGCTAGTTGTCTTAGCCAGTGCTTCTGAGACTTTAATGTGCATCAAATGTCCTAGCTGGTGCTTAGTTTGAATAGCATGGCTCCACGCTTCACCATCTATCCATATGGGTTTCAATACCTATGCTGTTCACAAAAGTTACATCACACCCTTATTTCTTGTTTCTGGGCTGTTCCTCTGTCTCTAGATGTTTGGAATTGAAATCCTGAAATCGAAAGAGGTATGAAAGCAGTTAGTGCTTATAACTTCCCTCAGGCTGGGAAAGCCAGATCTCTGCTCAATGGTTTTGTTTCTTTGTTTATTTTTGGTTTTTAAACCACTTTTGAAGCTTTTCTTGGAATACACATTACTCTTCTGTTTGCATTATCTCTCTCAAGGAAAAAAAAAGGCATAATAGAGTGAGGGTTGGACAAGAAAGAGCCTAAGGAGGTGACTCTGTATTCGCAGAGACTGAGTGAGTTCTTCAACCTTTTCGTAGGCCTTTGTCCACTTATGTTGTCCTGTCTTTGTAAGGACTCTCACTGAAAGCAAAGAATACTTTTCTCATTTCATGTTCTCTCTCTCTCTCTCTCTCTCTCTCTCTCTCACTGAATATTTCCATTTCTGGGGTGGGGGTCTTCATTATTTGACAGTGTGTCACAAACAAGTCAAGTCATAGATGAGCAAAGCCATACGAAAGCCATAGGAAACCGCATAGAATGTTGTTTAGAAGTTTGTTAGTACAAGAAAATCAAGAAGAGGGAAGACCAATGGGTGGATACTTCATTCCTCCTTAGAATAGGGACTTTGTTGTCCATGAAAGGAGTTACAGAGACAAAGTTTGGAGCTAAGATGAAAGGATGGACTATCCAGAGACTATCCCACCCAGGGATCCATCCCATAATCAGCCATCAAACTCAGACACTATTGCATATGCATATGCCAGCAAGATTTTGCTGAAGGGACCCAGTTACAGCTGTCTCGTATGAGGCTATGCCAGTGCCTGACAAATACAGAAGTGGATGCTCACAGTCAGCTATAAGATGGAACACAGGGTCCCCAATGGAGAAACTAGAGAAAGCACCCAAGGAGCTGAAGGGGTCTGCAACCCTATAGGTGGAACATCAATATGAACTAACCAGTACCCCCAGAGCTCGTGTCTCTAGCTGCATATGTAGCAGAAGATGGCCTAGTTGGCCATCATTGGGAAGAGAGGCCCCTTGGTCTTGCAAACGTTATATGCCCCAGTACAGAGGAACGCCAGGGCCAAGAAGTGGGAGTGGGTGGGTAAGGGAGCAGGGTAGGGAAGCAGGGCCGGGGGAGGGTATAGGGAACTTTCGGGCTAGCATTTGAAATGTATATAAAGGAAATATCTAATAAAAAAAAAGAAGTTTGTTAGCTTTAAGAAGACAGGTTAAATTAAAAATGGCAAAAATTATTGCCCTTGCCTTTGTGTGCTGTGAGGTTTGCATATTCAGTCGTGTATACACCTGTTTCTCCTTATTCTGAGGGATAATCCAAACTCAGATCAAATATTCCAATTGATTTATGTTGGAAAGCCAAGTTAATGATTAACATCCTTCTCTGCTGACTTCAGTAGAGAAGTCGGCTTGTGAAGTCCATGTTTGGTTTAGTTGTTTGTGGGCAAGTATACGTAGTCATTCAGACATTTTCCATCGAATACTACTGGGTGTCTATTTTTATGGAGCAAACCATACTAGGCAGTAGAAATACAAGATTGAACAAAACACAGTCACTGTTCTTAAGGAAACCAATCAAGGAAATGTCAGGAGCACAAATATAAATAACTTTACAAGACAAGAATATAAACCTAGCCTGCAAAGAGCTGGCCTGGTGTGGAGGAAAGGTACTTTTGCAGAGATGGGGGGGGGGGGCTAGGGAGAAGTGGCCTTCAAACACTTGGCCCAGCAGAAGACTTAGAGTGGGGAAGGGCAAAGCAGAGCTCTGATAGAGTGACAGTATGGGGTATGGGGGCCTGCTGTAGTTAGGGGTAGTGAAGAATTAGCTTACAACAACAGCTCAGTGGCTCAATGGAGCTTGAATGCCAGGTCACTGTAGACAAGAGGAGATTTGTTTGTTTGTTTGTTTGTTTGGCTAGAGAAAGGCATAGTACGGCCTGCTTCTCAGAACCATTTCTACTGAGGACCTTTCCTTGTAGCCAGTTCCAGAGCTATGTGGCTTACACTTCCCATTCACCTCCTCTTTCTCCCCAGAGTTCCAGACTGTCCTTTACCTAAAGTCTATAAATAATATCAAGAAATCAGTGGTTATTACAAAGGGGGAGTTTCTAGTTGGCTTCATTGTTGTCTTGTTTTGTTTTGTTTTGCACCTGTGGCTTGTGTTGGTCTCACGCTAATAAAGGTGTAGTGCAAATGTAGTACATTTTCTATATCCATTCCTCTGTTGAGGGGCATCTGGGTTCTTCCCAGCTTCTAACTATTGTAAATAAGGCTGCTATGAACATAGTAGAGCATGTGTTCTTATTAAGTAGAATATCTTCTGGGTATTTGCCCAGGAGAGGTATTGCTGGATCCTCTGGTAGTACTATGTCCAATTTTCTGAGGAACCACCAGACTGATTTCCAGAGTGGTTGTACAAGCTTGCAATCCCACCAACAATGGAGGAGTGTTCTTTTTTCCATATCCTTGCCAGCATCTGCTGTCACCTGAATTTTTGATCTTAGCCATTCTGACTGGTGTGAGGTGGGATCTCAGGGTTGTTTTGATTTGCATTTCCTTGATGATTAAGGATGTTGAACATTTTTTTTTTCAGGTGCTCTCAGCCATGGGGTTGAGATTTCTTTGTTTAGCTCTGTGCCCCATTTTTAATGGGGTTATTTGATTTTCTGGAGTCCAGCTTCTTGAGTTCTTTGTATATATTGGATATTAGTCCCCTATCGGATTTAAGATTGGTAAAAATGCTTTCCCAATCTGTTGGTGGTCTTTTTGTCTTATTGACGGTGTCTTTTGCCTTGGAGTACTACTCAGCTATTAAAAACAATGAATTTATGAAATTCCTAGGCAAATGGATGGATCTGGAGGATATTATCCTGAGTGAGGTAACCTAATCACAAAAGAACTCACATGATATGCACTCACTGATAAGTGGATATTAGCTCAGAAACAGAATACTAAAGATACAATTTGCAAAACACATGAAACTCAAGAAGAAGGAAGACCAAAGTGTGGATACTTCATCCCTCCTTAGAATGGGGAGCAAAATACCCATGGAAGGAATTACAGAGACAAAGTTTGGAGCTGAGAAGGAAGAAAGGAAGGACCATCCAGAGACTGCCCCACCTGGGGATCCATCCCATAATCAGCCACCAAACGCAGACACTATTGCATATGCCAGCAAGATTTTTCTGACAGGACCCTGACTTAGCTAGCTCTCTCTTGTGAGTCTATGCCAATGCCTGGTAAACACAGAAGAGGATGCTCACAGTCATCTATTGGATGGAATACAGGGCCTCCAAAGGAGGAGCTAGAGAAAGTACCCAAGAAGCTGAAGGGATCTGCAACGCTATAGGAGGAACAGCAATATGAACTAACCAGTACCCCCTGAGCTCATGTCTCTAGCTGCATATGTAGCAGAAGATGGCCTAGTCGGCCATCAATGGGAGGAGAGGCCCTTGGTCTCGCAAAGATTATATGCCCCAGTACAGGGGAATGCCAGGGCCAGGAAGTGGGAGTGGGTGGGTTGGGGAGCAAGGCGGGGGGGGGGAGGGTATAGGGGACTTTCGGAATAGCATTTGAGATGTAAATGAAGAAAATTGCTAATAAAAAATTGTTACAAAAAGCCCCCCCCCCAAAAAAAAAGGTGGAGTGCTAGGTACACTAACACTGAAACAACTTGGTAATAAGTGTTGCCTGATTGCTGTGGGCACCAGGACAGTCCAAGCCGTGCGACCCGCTGGGTGTAACGGAGTATTTTCACTTCTAGGGTCTTTCCCTTCCTGTCTTTATGCCCAAATAGCCTGAGAACAAACTTTAAACATCAGAACTTAGGAGAAGAGAGGAGAGGGAAGGGAAGGGGAGGGGAGGAGAGGAGAGGAGAGGGGAGGGGGCAGGAGGGGAGGGGAGGAGGATATAGTTGTACTATCAGGAAGAATGGTCTGGTAGAGGAAGTTAAACAGTCCAACTCTTGAAAGAGTGAGGGAAGCGGAAGCCCCTGTGTTGTGCACGCGTTCTCTGAAGGGCTCTCTGAAGGCACACGCTCTCTGAAGGACTCTGTACTTGTCACTTTCACATTCATTTGCAAAAGCCCTGCAAGCCCGTTGCTTCCCATAATACCCACATTTGGCATGTCATATGGAAAAAAAACAAAAACATGTAATCTCTTGGCAGTTTTTTTTTTTTTTTCTATAGCTAAAAGTTCACCATATTTGGGCAGTTCTCAAGTTGCAGGACAGACTTGTAAAACATTTCATGTATTCAAAAGCATATTGCTTTGAACATTCCACTTAGCATAAATACTTCATGCTATTTCGTTCTTTTTGTGAGGAAGAACACAGAACACAAAGTTGTTCTGAGACCCAGGATGGGTTAGGGTTCTGTTCAAGTGCATCAAGACGGAGGCAGCAAATGCAGAGGCAGAGCCAGCTTCTGCTACAGGAGAGCATGGGAAAGCTCTCCTGATGTGTGTGGAGCAGGTAGCACATCTTCACATCAGAGCCTGTGAGCCTCTGATTAAGGACCCAGCATTTCATAGCATGTAATAAATATTCCAGTGACCCAGAGATAAGCTTTTTTGTCTTTTGAGCACTCCTGTAAATTTGCCATGGAATCATCTATATCAGTCAGTTCAATAATTTTTTTTAATATGGGTTATAAGCAAAGAAAACCACTTCAAAACAACTTAGGCATCCAGGGCAATTTATTAGCTTTCTGGAGCCAGGAGCAGAATGGATAGCCAAACCACAGCAAGAGAAGGGACACAGCTGGATGCAGCCAAGGGAATAAAGGAGCAAACATTGCCAAGACCAGACTCTCGCTTCTCCAGTTCTCTGAGTGAGCTGGCATCCTTCTTCATTGCAGCCTGGCCTTGTTCGTGTGTGCTGCTGCCGCTGCTGCCTTCTACTTCTTCAGAGTGGCTGGTCTATACTCAGTTACAAATCTTGAAGAAAGGACCAGCATTGCTTTAGATGTTCCCAAGCCTTAAGAAGATAGTGAGCTATGGGGCAGGAGAAGGATTGGGCTTGGGAGTGGCAACCAGGAGAGTGGCATCTGTCAGGAGAAGGGAGGGCGAGACAAGCATGCCACAGGACCACTACATGAACTTACTCTTAAGTTCATGTCTGTCTGTCACAGAGCACCGGATAAATGATTTAAGAAAAGAAAAACAACAACAACAACAAAAACCCCCTTCTTTCCTTTAAGGTTTAGAGGCAAGATAATGTGTTCACATCTTTTCTGTTTAGGCCTAAATAAAGGTTTGTATCATGTTCACTTGTTTAATTCAATCCTTGGATGGACCTCAGGTTCAAGGTTTGTGTTGGTAGACCCGCATCAAACTACAATTCAGAGATTTCTTCGAATGCAGGTTAGTGTAATTTGTAAGCAAGGCCAGAGGTTCTTGTCAGATCCATTAAGAGTAGACATATTGGAGAATTGGGAAAAGCCTGTGTTCCACATTTTTTTCTCAACACACTTTGATGAGTAGAAAAGTTGGCAGAAGCAAGAAACACCTTTTGCTGCTAGTGAGAGCCTGAGGTGTGGCACAGTCTCCTCTCACCCTGTCTCATAAATAAGGGATGCACAGCACAGCTGTTAGCATATATCTTCCCTGCCCATGGAGAGTGGGAAGTGCTAAGGGTGTGTGTAATTACTGAGGGGACAGTAATTGACCAAGAAAATCATTATCATCATTATTTTAAAAGAGCCAGGATGCCCCTGCCCTAAAGTTTATTTGAATAACTTTTGAACATGTGTTTTGGTTTAGCATCTAAACAGCAACTATAGCCAACATACTGAGGGAAAGTACAACTTCACAAGCAGATGCCTGCACGAAGGAAAGCTGTGCAGAGGCCTTTGTTCAGCACAAGAGTTAAGTTTCACCACTTGTAAAGCTTGAACCCATACTGGGTCTTGACTTCTGGGAGTAATGAACTTGGTCTGTACAATTGGAAGGCACAGGCGGGTGGCAACAGGGCATTCTCCAAGTGTTGGCTGTTTTAGGAGCATGAGTTACCACTCTGAGCTGACAAGCAGCACTTCGCATTTTCACTGAGCAGAATGTGCCTAACCGTATATTAGTGAAGAAAGGCCCATGTTCTGCTGTTAGAACTTGGTGATCCTTACGAGTGTCGTTGGAGAAGCCATTTTCTTTCCCTGTATGAAGGTCAAATGAATGCATTTTATTTGGCAGTGTAGCTTCTGCAGCCTTTGGTATTTATATTGTCATGACTTAATTTCTTACTCGCTAGTTTCCAAATATAAGTAGTAAACACATAATGCATGCATATTTCTATCTGTTTTGAATACTCACTGAATACCAACTCTGGGTAACAAGGGAATGAGATGTGGGTACTTGTGGGTTTTTGGGGGAGCATACAGGGTTTAGACACTAAGTGGGAACAACAAATGCATAGAGACTCTTTGCTACCTTTCCCTCGCATGCATGTCCAGGTTGTGTATGCCCTTCTTTGAACATCACTACCGATGTTCTCTGTGACACCATTTCTCAGGCCACATTCTGAATCAACAAACTTCACTTCAAAATTCCTGTTCACCATTTAATTTGTTTGAGCCTCAGTTTCTTCTCCAAGTGAGAATAGTAAGGCCTATCTTATAAGCTGTTAAATCACTAATGAAAATGACAATTGACTAATAATACTTAGTAAATTATTAGTAGAGAAGAAAAGATGGAAGACATAACCCTTGCTATAGTTTGCATATGAGAAGTTACTCCCAAAGGCTTCATATATTGACTACTTGCTTACCTACCTACTCTGGTAGCTTCTAGAAACTGTAGGACATATCGCCTAGCAGGAGAAAGTAGATTACTGGGAATGTGTCTTTGAAGGCTAAACTTGGCCCCTTGTGCCTGTGTCTATCTCTCCCTCCCTTCTGCCCACCCATCATGAAATGAACAGCCCCTCACTATGATGAACATTACAGACTCAGAAACACAGAGCCATATAACCATAGCCTGAAAGCTCAGAATCCATAAACCAAAGTAAATCTTTCATCTACTATGCAGTTCCTGTCAGATGCTCTGTTTAGTGATGAGTGTTCACTAACACAGGTTTCCACTTACTCCTCAAGAAATTCATAGCCTCTTTAGAATATAACCCTTCCCCCACATAGTATGCACTATGTGGGGGGAGGGTATGAACTAACCAGTACCCCCTGAGCTCATGTGTCTAGCTGCATATGTAGCAGAAGATGGCCTAGTCAGCCATCACTGGGAGGAGAGGTCCTTGGTCTTATATGCCCCAGTACAGGGGAATGTCAGGGCCAGAAAGCAGGAGTAGGTGGGTTGGAGAGCAGGGTGGGGGAAGGTATAAGGGACTTTTAGGATAGCATTTGAATTGTAAATAAAGAAAATATCTAATAAAAAATTGAAAAATATATTCCTTCTGCTTATATTAAATCATATTCATACCATATTTACTGTCATCCTTGATGTCAGAAGATCCCAAAGTCAGATTTTGATCAGGGTCCCTTATGTTGACATACAATTTCTTCCTAATTTTCCATAAGACCATTGTCAACCACCATTATTAAACTTCTTTTCTCTTTTCCTCATCCCCTTACTTTGCTTTGAAGTTTCTCTGCAACATGTGTAACATCTGATGTAATTTATTTGTTTATAAGTGAATCTTAATCTCCCTTACCTGGAAAAAAAACCTAGTTTAAGAAAACTGTGAATAATGTAATCTGAGGCTCTGAATCTGCAGTGAACACTGGAGCATCTGACATGCAAACTGTCAGGACATCTCTGAGTAAGATGCATTTTAGAAATGTTTAGTTTTATTTATCTTGTCAAAAACTCAAAGTTTTGTATAAATAATATTCGGGCCTCACTTTATGGTCACCTTAGGAATCATGGTCAGTCTCAAGTCTAGGTTAGTAGCACTTCAAATATAACTCAGATGGGGCAAACCAGAGTTTTGACATACTATATAATAAATAGCTTTATTATAGTCTCTTATGCCCACAGACTAGTCTAGCCCATAAAGCTTATAGATTTGTTGTAAGCTCTTATGAATTGACAAATACAGTGGTTTTTTTTAATAGACCTCCCATGTGATCATAGTTAATAATATTTTGGTTCAGCTAATGTCTGTCAGCAATTAGTTAATTGGTAGTTTGTACCTATATTGACACTAATGTTCTCAACATATAGGGACTTGTTTAATGGCTTCTGTCTTAAAACAATAGCATATCAAAGGAGAGCCACATAACAATAAATTATACTTGTATTTACTTTCATTTCTGGGGTTAATTGTCATTTTTTTTCTACAGTCTTTTGGTATTTACAAAGAGCCCCAATCAAGAATAATCATGCATGACCTAAAACAAAATGAGATGTAGCCTTGCCTAGTACCATTTTTCAAATATGAGGTTTTTTTTTATTAAAATATAAGTAATTATAGTTTATGTTACTCAAGAGATGAACACTGAAGATCTTCCTAGTTGAAGATACTTTCTGTTTAGTTTTATCAACTTTATCCAGTGTACCTGAAACTTGAGAAGTTTCCAAATTAGAAACGCCAGTGCAGTGTGGTTAATCTCACTCATTTCTTTGTTCAGTTATCCCTGTATTAATAGTTTCTGTTTTTTCAACCAATTCACTATATGTGGTATGCTCCATAATAGGAATGCAAAAGTGTCCATACTCTCAAGAACTTGTCTATCGTGAATAGTCATCTTAAACATCAGGAACCCTTTTCTGTTCAAGTCAAGGCTGAGCTAGAATCACTGTTGGGTCTCAGCGGAACCCCACAGCTATTCTTACCTCTCTGTGTACATGTGAGCACCTAACACAGTTTTGGAGAGCAAGAAGGCAACTGTCTGTAGCTTTAGCAGATTTAGCGTCTTTTCCTCCTATTTTAGCCTGTGGCAGTTTCAAATGGCGCAGATAGAAAGCCCTGAAAATGTATACTTGTACATTTTAAAATGTCCCTTACTAGGTTTTAACCACCCCCTGTTTTCCACATGCTGCCATTAGTGGTTAGAATAATCATCTGTAATGCTAGCTTCTAAGAACATGGTACAAGAGCCTCTTTTCTAATTTCCCAGATGGGAGGGAACACATGTGCGAGTCTGTTAGAGTTGCAGAAACTGGAAACAGCACGATGTGGATTTGTATTTTTGGAACTCTTTGGGCTTATTTAAGCACCCCAAACTAAACAGAGCTATCTATTAGGAGTCAAAAACCAATTCAAGGAAAATCTGAGTGCCTCACCTAGAGGAATAAAACATTGCATTATTTCAGAAAATAAATTAGAAATAACTGGACCACTGCCTTGTGTGCTTTTTCTACAGACGATCAGATCTAAATGTTGACCATGTAAATCAGACATCTTCTTGATGTTAGAAGAGCCTCTAAATAAATGTCCAAAGCTTGGATGAGAGAAAATGTAACACATATTGTAGGAGATGGGTAATGGAATTATTAGCCAACAAAAATGATCTGAGTACCCTAAAGAGAAATCAACAGTCAATTTGACCAGTTATACAGAAGACATGTGAATGTCCAAGAAACTCTTGAAAAGTTGATTCAGTGTTGTATCTAAATCAGGATACTGTCTCCAGATATCAACCTGCCAATATTCCATTAGAAAGAGTGAGTGGGTGAGAACCCTGTTACCAAGTTACACACAAGGAAGGAAACAGGCATGTCCACATATTACAAACACATGTTGGATCAAATTTGTATTTCTGCAAATTGTTCAGTTAAAAAAATCCATTAAATTCTCCTGAAATATAAGGTATTCATGACAATTAAGCTTAGTTTTAGTTACCTACTAAGAAATAGCACACTACTGAAGTCATATGCAAACATCATTGCAAGCAACATGGAGGTCTGTTGCTAGGGTAATAGTTAGATAAATAAAAAAATACATCTGTGCTGGGAGTAGTATGTAGCCATTGAAACAGCAATTAGTAGAGTAATCTGTGTAATATGATCCCACTAGGGAAAACAAAACTGGAGGATAAAGAGGTGCTCACCTGTGGTACCTGTGCACCTGAATATGTGTGTGTGTGTGTGTGTGTGTGTGTGTGTGTGTGTGTGTATGTGTGTTTATGAGTATAGGGAAAGTTGACTAAGACAACACTGTAGTCTTTAGTACACTGAAAAATAATTGTTAAGATAGGAGTAGAAGGACCAATTTTAAAATATATATTTCTGCATGTTTGGGCTTTAATTATTTTTTTATTATCTTATTTACTTACATTCTAGTCTTTGTCTCTCCTCCTCCCAGTCCTCCCTCCCAGTTTCTCATCTCATTCTTTCTCCCCCTTGCCTCCAAAAGGGTGCTTCCCCCCAACTACCAGGCCTCCCCCTTTCCTGGGGCCTCAAGTCTCAAGGAGTAAGCACATCTCCCACTGAGGCCAGACTGGGTAGACCTCTGCTGTATATGTAACAGGCCTTGGACCAGCCCCTGTATGCTCCTGGTTGGTGGCTCAGTCTCTGGGAGCTCCCTGGGATCTGGTCTTCTTATGGGCTGGCCCTCCCCTTCAGCTTCTTCAATCCTTCCTCTAATTCAACCATAGGAGTCCCCAACTTCAGTCCAATAATTGGGTTTAAGTATCTGCGTTTGTCTCACCCAGCTGCTTGTAGGATCTCTCAGAGGACAGCCATGCCAGGATCTGTAAGCATCAGTAATAGTGACAGGCCTTGGTTCCCCACAAGAGATGGATCCTGAGTTGGGCTGGTCACTGGACAGCCTTTCCTTCAGTCTCTTCTCCATTTTTTTTTCCCTGCAGTTCTTTTAGACTGGAACAATTCTGGGTCAAAAATTTTGACTGTGGCTCAGTAACCCTGTCCCTCCACTTGAGGCCCTGTCTGTCTACTGAAGGTGGACTGCTGGAGTTCCTTCTCCCCAGTGTTGGGCATTTTGGCTAAGGTCAACCCCACTGAGATCTGAGAGTCTCTCACCTTCCATGTCTCTGGTACTTTCTAGAGGGTCCCCCTACCTCCCAACCACCTCTGAAGATGGAAAGATCTTCCATTCTCATGGATTGGTAGGATTAACATAGTGAAAATGGCCATTTTACCAAAAGCAATATACAGATTCAATGCAGTCTCCATCAAAATTCCAACACAATTCTTCACAGACAGAAAGAGCAATTCTCAACTTCATATGGAAAAACAACCCAAGATAGCCAAAACAATTCTGTTTTGTTTTGTTTTGTTTTGTTTTGTTTTGTTTTGTTTTGTTTTTGAGACAGGGTTTCTCTGTGTAGCCCTGGCTGTCCTGGAACTCACTTTGTAGACCAGGCTGGCCTCAAACTCAGAAATCCGCCTGCCTCTGCCTCCCAAGTGCTGGAATTAAAGGCATGTGCCACCACTGCCCGGCCCAAAACAATTCTTAACAATAAAAGAACTTTCAGGGGAATCACCATCCCTGATCTCAAGCTGTACTACAAAGCAATAGTGATAAAAACAAAACAAAACTGCATGGTATTGGTACAAAGACAGACAGGTAGATCAATGGAATAGAATTGAAGGCCCAAAAGTAGACCCACATACATATGGATACTTGATCTCTGACAAAGAAGCCAAAAAATACAGTAGAAAAACATCTTCAATAAGCGGTGCTGGTCTAACTGTCATCCTATGTAGAAGAATGAAAATATCTTTATTTTTATATTTATTACCTTGCACAAAGCTCAAGTCTAAGTGGATAAAGGACCTCAATGTAAAATCTGATACACTGAATCTAATAGAAGAGAAAGTGGGAAAGAACCTTAAACTCATTGGCACAGGGAGAAATTTCCTAAACAGAACACCAATGGCTCAGGCTCTAAGATCAACAGTTGATAAATGGGATTTCATGAAATTGAAAAGCTTCTATAAGGCAAAAATCACTGTCAATAGAACAAATTGGGAAAAAAACTTTCACTAACTCTACATCTGACAGAGGGCTAATACCCAAAATATATAACTAATTCAAGAAGTTAACCTCCAAAAAACCAAATAACCCAGTAAAATAATGGTATACAGAGCTAAACAGAGGGTTCACAACAGAAGAATCTCAAATGGCTGAGAAGTACTTGAAGAAATGTTCAAAGTCCTTAGTCATCAGAGTAATACAAATCAAATCAACCCTGAGATTCCACCTCACACCAGTCAGAAGGGCTAAGATCAAAAACTCAAATGACAGCAAATGATGGCAAGGATGTGGAGAAAGAGGAACACTCCTCCATTGCTGGTGGGATTGCAAATTGGTACAACCACTCTGGAAATCAATCTGGTGGTTTCTCAGAAAATTGGAAATAGTTCTACCTGAAGACCTAGCTATACCACTCTTGGGCATATACCCAAAAGATGCCCCACCATACCACAAGGACATGTACTCTACCATGCTTTTAGCAGCCTTATTTGTAACATGCAGAAGCTGGAAATAATCCAGATATCCCTCAACCAAACGGATACAGAAAATGTGGTTCACTTACACAATTCAGCTATTTAAAATGAGGGCATTCTGAATTTTGCAGACAAATGGATGGAACTAGAAAATATCATCCTGAGTAAGGTAATGTAGACCCAAAAGGACATGCTTGGTATGTACTCACTGATAAGTGGATATTAGCCAAAAAGTATAGATTACCCATGATACAACTCACAGACCATATGAAGTTTAACAAGCAGAAAGGCCTAAGTGAGGATGCTTCAATCCCTCTTAGAAGGGGGAACGAAATAATCATGGGATGCAGAGGGAGGGAGGGAGGGAAGGGCCTATATAGGAGAGAGGAGGGTGAGTGGGAGGGGGAAAGGAGAGGAGAATAGGTATGGGGGGAGGGGACAGGCTAGAATCCCAGAAGGCCAAGAGAATGAATGGCTGGGCTATAAAGAAAAGAAAAGAAGCCTATTTTTTGTAAGGTAAAAACAAACAAACAAAAAAAGACAACTTAAGAAATTTAAAAGAAAAAGATGAAAGTGTAAGGGCCAAACCCTGACATAGAAAATCAGAGCAATGGGTTTTAGAATTAAAATAGAAGCAGGGGAGAGTTGGAGGCAAGTGATCATCCCTGTCAAGAGTGTTAAAGAACAAGTAAGAAGACAGACTCTTTACCCCATTTTTAATAGGGTTATTTGATTCTCTGGAGTCTAACTTTTTGAGTTCTTTATATAGATTGGATATTGGCCCTCTATCAGATATAGGACTGGTAAAGATCTTTTCCCAATCTGTTTGTTGCCATTTTGTCCTATGGACAGTGTCCTTTGCCTTACAGAAGCTTTGTAATTTTATGAGTTCCCATTTGTCAATTCTTGATCTTAGAGCATAAGCTATTGGTGTTCTGTTCAGGAAATTTTCCCCTGTGCCCATGTGCTTGATCAAGGCTCTTCCCTACTTTCTTTTCTATTAGTTTCAATGTATCTGGTTTTATGTGGGGGTCCTTGATCCATTTGGACTTGAGCTTTGTACAAGGAAATAAGAATGGATCAATTTGCATTCCTCTACATGCTAACTGCCAGTTGAGCCAGCACCATTTGTTGAAAATGCTGTCTTTTTTCCACTGGATGGTTTTAGCTCCTTTGTCAAAGATCAAGTGACCATAGGTGTGTGGATTAATTTCCCAGAAGCTTAGAATACCCAAGATATAATTCACAGACCACATGAAGCTCAAGAAGAAGGAAGACCAAAGTATGGATACTTCAGTCTTTCTTAGAAGGGGGACAAAATACCCATGGGAGGTACACAGAGACAAAGTGTGGAGCAGTGACTGAAGGAAAGGCCATCCAGAGACTGCCCTACCTGGGGATCCATCCCATATACAGTCACCAAATGCAGACACTATTGTGGATGCCAAGAAGTGCATGCTGATAGGAGCCTGGTATAACTGTCTACTGAGAGGCTCTGCCAGAGCCTGACAAATACAGAGGTGAATGCTCGAAGCCAACCATTGGATTGAGCAATGGAGAAGGGTCCCCAATGGAGAAGTTAGAGAAAGGACTGAAGGAGCTGAAGGGGGTTTGCAACCCCATAGAAAGAACAACAATATCAACGCAGTAGTACCCCCCCCCAGAGCTCCCAGGGACTAAATCACCAACCAAAGAGTAAACATTGAAGGACCCATGGCTCCAGTCTCATATGTAGCAGAGAATGACCTTGTCTGGCATCAATGGGAGGAGATGCTCTTGGTACTATGAAGGGTGGATGCCCCTGTATAGGGGAATGTGAAGGCAGGGAGGTGGGTGGGTGGGTTGGTGGGGGAACAACCTCATAGAAGCAGGGGGAAGGGGAATCATATAAGTGGGAAACCAGCAAAGGGGATAACATTTGAAATGTAAATAAAGAAAATATCTAATAAAGAAGGAGAAGACGACAACGATGACGATGACAAAGACAAGGAGGATAGACGAGCTCCTGCTGCTTTAGGAAGGCTCCTGGAAAGGAGTGGCACTGGACAGCCTTGTACTGTTGCAGTGGCTGTGGTGGGTTTTTAAGCTCTCTACTCATGGGCCCTTTTTACTCATGGGTAGCTTTTTATACAACCCTGTTTATAAAGGTATATAAAATACTTTTGTGATAAACATCAAGCATTTGTTGATAAATGTCTTAAGGAAATATTCTTCAAAGAAAGGTTTTGGTAGACATAATTTTACCATTTTTTAAAATCAAAAGAAAATTTGCATTGGTAAAATGGTGAGGTTGTTTATTTTTACATAAAAATGAAGTCATGTGAATATTTGAGCTGATGGACATTTTGATTCTGACGCCTTCAGTGTTAAGGACGCTTCTTTATATGTAATATATGGCACAAAATGGCAGAACCATGGTCTGACTTCAGGACCAGTTCAGAAACTGTTGAAAATTCTGTCCTCATCCCAAACCAGAATTCATTGAGGTGTTTATTTCTTAATTGAAACTGAAGTCAGCAATTCAATAATTGTTTAAATCAAAGATTATAATGCAGTAAGATTTCAAAATACCCTGATTTGTTACTTGCTGAGGACAGTTGTAGAAATACAGTCTTTGTACTGTGTAATTAAATCATGATGTTTGTATAAAAGCACCACATTTGGTGACAGTGCCTTGAGTCTGAGCCTAGGTTCTTCAAGACATGTTCCTTCGTATGTATGCTTTGATAGCATCTGTAGCACAAGGTGTACACACTGCTTGCTCAGACCGAGGCATTAGAGATCACAGGATGCCTTGTGGGCAAGCTTGCTTGAAATATCTTGGGTATGCTTTGCATTGGGCTTTGAATTCAATTTTGGTTATTGTTGTTCAGAAAGCTTTCCTTTTGTAGTGTCTGTGGCTCCCTCAGCTAGTTCCCCTGAGCCTACTTCATAGAGTTCTCCTCCTCTCTTATTTCTATTTTATAGAGTGGGCCCTGGGGCTCAGCAGAAAGGTATAGACCCCTTAAGACAACCCATTGTACAGTTCTGCATGTGCCCCAGAGGTTGTGATCACAGATACAGAGAGCCATGCACTCTCCAGCTCCTTCCACCTTCTGTGTTTGAACTCAGTGGGAGCTGTGGGATCTTGCTGCTTATGTTGGAGCTCCTGCTGTAGCTGGTGTAGCAGAGAAATGTTGCTGCCTCA
Source organism: Mus musculus (assembly GCF_000001635.26). Lineage (NCBI taxonomy): Eukaryota > Metazoa > Chordata > Mammalia > Rodentia > Muridae > Mus > Mus musculus. The sequence goes on from NC_000071.6 coordinate 31,899,323, forward strand.
GAGAAGCAGAGACAAGGAAGGGAATTGGTTCTCTGTATATTACATCATTGTCATTTTGACCTGGTCTTGTTCACTCAGATTTGGGATTTGCAGTGATTTTGTGTAGCCCCACTTCTGACCTTGGAAGCAAAGGACTGGTCCTTTGAACAGCTTTGAACAAGTCCATCTCATTCATGCATGCCCAAGACACTCCAGTGACTTCATTGTGCACTAGGCTGGTGAGCAACTTCTGTAACAGATAGATGTAGGACATGGGCCAAGGCCCAGGCAATGGAAGGCTTAGCCATGGCTGCAGCAAGTAGCAGCTACGTGTTCCTACCTAACTCTTACTTCTTGGTGCTTCTTAATTTTTCTTCTCAAAAGATGGGAGAGACTTGATGGTCCTTGTCCCTGTGTATACATGACACACATGCACTTCTTATTAGCACAATAAGAAATTGGACAAAGATATTGAAAATATCTAAGTTGAGCAGAATGTGTGTTGTTCCCAAGATACAAGAAAGGGAGTGGAATTTGAAGAGATGAAGGACTCTGCCAGAGTCCCTCAATGCTCATGCAGAGTTCAGGCTTAGGCTAGGACCCCTTTCTTGTTTGGCTGAGCCCCTACTGCATCCCCCAGGACCAGAAAACTGGTTCAGAAGCAGAGGTCTGTTTTTACTGTTCCCTACAGGGGAATAATATCTAGTTGGAGCATTTTAGGTTTTTGTACTTGACTTGGAGCCACTGCCAGGTTACTAGGAGTTACTGAAGCGTGGAGGGTACAGATTATAGTCAATACACTTTAGAGTTGCTCTGACTCGGCATTTTATGCAGAACTCTGGCAGACAGTTTGGAACTTGGCAATAGTCATAAAGTTCCCATTTTTGATTCAGTACACTTCATCCATGTATATCGATACTTCCTTGAATTAGTTCTGAATTTCAGTTGTGAGTCTGATAGTCAGTTCTTACCAATTAAGTTTACCATTAACCTCAAGGCTTCTCCTGGTGGGTTGATCAGTAATTATCATTCTTAGATTAATGGGGAGATTACTCTGAAATATTCTCATAATTGGTCATACATGATAGGTATGTGTTGGCGATCCCAAGTAAATCATCTATAATCACTTTGTTAACGTAGATGTGCGCTACCCCTACCCAGCCTTTATTTATATAGTGGCTCACTTTATACTTTGTAGGAATATATTTACTAGGGATTTTTTTTCTATTTAAATTAACTTAAGCATACTATAAAGATTGGTATAATGAGATTATTGGGCCCATAACATTTTGCTGTGCTTTAGGACATAAATTATGTTTGTAGCGATATGTTTGCTGAACTGTGTTAAGTGTGCTTCTGTCTAACTTGTTACCATCAGAGTCACTCCCCTGTTTCACTGGGGATATGGGGGAAAGTGAAATAGTTGAGGTTTTGTGCTTTACTGTGGTAGGCTTTGGTCAAGATGTTTGGGAGGCACCACCTTGAGGAGTGAGGCAAAGGTATTGCTGAGCCATTTGGTTGAGTGAAGATGGTTCCATGCCATGTGGCCGTGTGTGAGCTCATCACTGATAAGATTCTATCTACAATAAGCATGGTGTGATGATACATGCTCAAAATCTTGGCATTTGGGAGGCCTGGGTAGGAAGCTCTTGAATTTGAGGTTAGCCTGGGCTATATAATGGGACCTATCTCAAAAAACAAAAAATGTTCAGAGACGAGGTGCTCAATCATGTTTTTTCACTTCTTTTCTAAGGATGTAAATGAAGACCCTGGAGAAGATGTGGCCCTTCTTTCTGTCAGTTTTGAGGATACTGAAGCTACCCAGGTGTACCCCAAGTTGTACTTGTCACCCCGAATTGAGCAGTAAGTGTCAGTGTCTTTGATATGATGAGCCAGATAATTCTACTTAGAAACCTATTCATCTCTTCTTTTTACATGAACTCTTACATTTTTTCTTTTCTTTTCTTAGAAATTTATAGATTGAGTATTTTTTTAAAAACTTTTTTCCCTTGTGTATATATGAGTGCACACATCCAAGTGTACCAAGTGTAAGTATACCATTTGCATGCATATACCAACAAAGGCCAGAAGAAGGCATCAGATTCCCTGGAAGTGGAATTACAGGCAGTTTTAAGCTGCACCCTATGGGTACTGTGATCTGAACTAGGTTCTCTGCAAGAGCAGCCAGTGTTCTTAAACTGCTAAGCGATCTCTCTCGCCTTGGGTTGAAAGTTTTGATGGCTCAGTACATGCAGAGAGTATTTGCAAGTGCAATCTTTCAGTGAATCTTATTCATGCAATCTGTGCTCTCTGTATTGTGCCTTTGAAACCTTAAAGGAATTGTAGACTGTACCAAGTCCCAACTTTTACTCTCTCCGGTGTCCCTAGGCATTTATTGCAAGCAGTAGTTGTAGCCTGTCATGGATTGCTGAATAGTATCTGACATAACATATATTCAAAACTGTCACGTTATTTGTGAAAATATAACCAGTTTCTTTAAGATATTAAGTGAAAAGTAATCAGAAAGTGATCAAGGTAGTGTTAAAAGTAGAAGATTTAAAATGATGGTGATTGAGTTCATTCTGTGTTTAAATAGCTCTCTCTGGTTTTATGCAATGTCTAGTCACATAGTCAAAACAATTTGCTCTTTTACTTGTGTTCCAACCAAGTAACTTTTCTTATTAGAAATGAGTTTTATAAAGACTCACTTCACAGTGTACTCATTGTTGGCTAAATGCTTTGGTAGCTTATTCAACTTCAAAGGAAGCTAAGGTTCATTGAAAATGGATTATAAGCAGATTTGATTGGGAACTTCTGACAAGACACATTTTTCATCTACAGAAGTTTTTACAGATTTTTACTGAAATACATTATTAGTTCTCTGTAAGACCTTTAGTCAGGCTTGGCAGATTTCTGTCTGCGAGCAGATATGGTTGCCATCCTACATTAATATACTAGGCCATTTTGATGCTCTCTGACCTCAGTTGTTCTAAGTTATGAGTCATGGACACCCCATCTTACAAATTGATATGATACAGCTGCTTATATCCAAATGTGGGAGATTGTGAAAACCAGTAATGTACAGTCATTCTCTTGCTAATTTACATATCTCTGATAACAGCTGGAGTGGGATTTTACAGTAGTAAGTACTGTATTTTGCCCTGCCTACCACATGAAATTTTAACTTAAAATATTGACCCGTGTGAAATAAAAGGCCATCAGCTGGCAGCAACAATGCATTTCTAAAAGATGGAAACTCTGGAGTGAGGAGAGCTGCAGACACCCAGACTCTGGCCCCTAGCATGGGCCAGTGAAGTTCAAGCACCTCGTGTTTTATGTTTTTATAAAATGCACATACTGGTACATATTTAGTAATGTTGTTTTTAGTGTTCCTAGAGCATTAAGCCTGGCACTGGGGCAACCCTCACCAATAGTAGCGATTAGCCTTGTTGGTTTGCTGCTAGAGTTCATGGCAGTGAGTGGTGGGTTGTTGACACAGAAGAGTCAAGTCAGAGAGAAATGAAAAGGGTGGGTATGATGGGAATACATACTCGTTCCGGACACTCAGAGCGAACTCAGTGAGCTAAATTCAGCTATTTGGGTGATGAGAAACTTAGAGAAAAACATCCCAAGATGCCTGAGAAACGAGCATGTTAGTTAACTATGAACAAGCAATTGCTCTCTCAGCAGTGTTGTTCTGGGGTAACCGGATGGAGTATAGGGCCTCAGGCATACAGTGCATGTGCTACCGCCGGGCTGTACCTCCAGCCTAGGGTTTACTTTCAGTTAGAAAGCATATCTCATTACGTTTCCCAGGCTGATCTTATTAATAACCCAAGCTGACCCCAAACTTGATTCCTCCACTTCAGCCTCCCAAGCTGCTGGGATTGCTGCCCTGTGCCACTAAGTCTGTATAGAAAGGCTTTATTCTGAACTGAAGTCAGGTTATTTCTCTCAAGTGACTGTGCCTACAAAGCTTGCAAATAAATGTCTTTATTCTAGTAATCTAAGATATGGTGAGACAATTGAAAGGGTGGGAATATTTTAAGTCATTTTTCCTAATTCTAAAACACAGCTCTTGTAGATCGAGTTTGGTGGCATATGCCTTTAATCCCCACATTCAGGAGTTTGAGGAAGGTGATCTCTGTGAGTTTGAGGCCAGCCTGGTCTATAGAGCAAGTTCTAGCACAGCCTGAGCTACACAGAGAAACTCTGTCTGAAACAAATAAACAAACAGTACCCCAGTTGTCAGTGTGCCTCCTTGTTCTTCCCTCCCTGTCTCTTTCCCTCACTGAGTCTGTCTTTGCAGCTCAGCATTCTCAGTTCACTACTCTTTTCCTACCATGCCTTTGCTGAAGAAAGCCTTCCTTTTGTGCACAGTGCCCTGTGTAGTACTCTCCCTCCTGGTGAGTGCACAGGCTCTATCACTTTGTTCACATGCCCTCCCTACCCATGCTGCCTCTGGGCACAGTCTACCCTCCCTGTCATAGTAGTTTGTCCTCATCTTACCATCTACTTACGTGTGATGTACATTTCTCTAACCCTTTTCAGAGTGATGAATAAGTATACCAATCCCACAGTGCCTTGCACAGCAAAAACCTGGTTTTGACAGTTTTATAAGTCCATATGTAATTCTAACCCCTAATTTGCAATGGCTAACTGAAAGCTTCAAAATTTTTCTTGGTTGGTACAAATTCTCCTGATGTAACTATATTTCTAACACAAAAGTAAGCAACCAGACATTACTGTATCTTCAAACAGAACTTTTCAAAAGATTTTAGAAATTGAGGCATGGCTGTGTGCGGGCTTCCACATTTGCTAGATTCTGTGCAGTCATTCCCTAACCCCTTAGCCTAACCCCTTGCACATTCTAGGGATCTCATTCACCCATAATCCACTGAGGTCTCAGAATATTAAACACAGAAGCTTAGAAGTAAAGAATTCATATTTTAATTTGTACACCATATAAAGTCTTATATGGCCCTTCTCCATCCTGCCTAGGGTAGGGATCACCTGTTTGCCAGCTCTCTGGGCTGTATGTGCTCCCTAAGTTAGTCAGTCATCAGTAGATGTCCTGATTATCAGACTGGCTGTCATTCTATCGCAGTGGTTCAGGAAACCCCATTTTACTTAGCAGTGGCCCAGAGTGTAAGAGTAGTGATGCTGGCAGTTGAGACCTGCCAACAAGAAACCTTACTTTAAGTGATTTCACTTAAAGTGGAAAGGTGAACGTTTTCGACTGTGGGCTGGGCATGAGGGCTGAGCACAGTGCCAGGCATGGTGGCACATGTGTTTAAATCCCAGCTCTTTAGAGGCAGAGGCAGGAGGAGGATCTCTGTAAATCTGAGGCCATTTAGGAGGGAGACTCTGTCTCAAAATAAAGCAAAACAAAACCAAGTTCTCCAATTAATAAGAAAAAGATGAGGAAGCCTCAGTTCTATAATAAACAAATCTTGCTTTCATGAAATTGTGGAGGAAACCCCTGTGCTAGTTTTCTTTTGCACTTCAGACTATAGAAGTTGCTGTTGCAGCCGGGCGTGGTGGCGCACGCCTTTAATCCCAGCGCTTGGGAGGCAGAGGCAGGTGGATTTCTGAGTTCGAGGCCAGCCTGGTCTACAAAGTGAGTTCCAGAATAACCAGGGCTACACAGAGAAACCCTGTCTCGAAAAACCAACAACAACAACAAAAATAAATAAATAAATAAATAAATAAATAAATGAAAGAAGTTGCTGTTGCTCTGTTTTGTTGTGGCTATCGTTAGTGTCACACTTCATATCTCAAAACCCAGTGTGTTTACAGTTCAGCACTTTGTATTTGTAGCTTCTGCATCCACTGAGAGTCCTGGAAAATAGCCCTGGTGGCTAAAGGGGGCTGTTGCACCCTCAGCCAATCCTCGCAGATCAGAGCACAGAAGAGGAGTAATGCCGTTTCAGGAGGGTGTGGCCCTGGGATACGTTTTCAGAAGTGGGTGAAGGGGATTAGTAGTATTGTGGACATTATGTTAAGCTTTCATTTTCTACCTTTATTTTGTGTTACCTAGCCAACTCTCAGCTAGCCGAGCATCGCTTATAGATTCAGACATGAAGGGCACTTTGTGGATTCATGGGGAAAGCATCCCCAACTAGCCTTGCCTGGCTGTTTCCTTAGCTGAGGGTTCTTTTCAGTTCCTCCTTGTGGTTCTCTCTGAGAAGTCCCAAGCCCCATGCAGGATCTCACATAGGCAGAAGCTCCAGGAGACCAAGAGCCTGCTACACATTATTTTAAAATGGTCAAAAGAAGTCTGGCTTCTCCACCTCTCAGTACATGGGCAAAGGGAAATTCCAGGCTTGTCTGGCTATTATCACTCTGCCCCAACTTGTCTGTGCAGTAGGCAAGGATATTAACTAGTCCCAGAAATAGAAAAAGAAAAATACTACTTAGGGTGTTGTCATCACATGAAGGAAAAGGGATCAATTTGTTATACCCTAAAGATTCTAACGATATGAGTACCAAATGTCCCCGAATTAGACAATTCCAATGAAAAGGAACATCTGTAAGATACATTGGTCAAAACCTCCCAAGCACATTGTGATTTTATGATGTTGTGAAGTGTGCCTGGTGCCTTTGACAGCCCTGTCTGTCGCACATGGCTTGCATGCCCTCACGGTGCTGAGATGCCTGCTGTCCTCAAGTCTCCCACTGTGCATGCGTAGAGCTTGCAGAATAAACACTTCTGAGAAGAACTTCGTGTTCTTCATGCATGAGGGACATTTGTGAAGTAAACAGACTTCATGTACTATACATTTGTTTCCCAAGGAATCAAAACCAGTCCTGAAAGAATGAAGCCAGTGTGAGTTATGCAAAAAGGCCAAGCGTGAGGACAGCGAGGAGGCAGAGTAACTAGCGGTCAGAAATGCAAAAGACTAAATTTTGGTCGCATATTAGAAAAGGGAAAAAATCATTTCTGAACCAGTTGCCTTGCTTTTTCCTGGCAGGAAAGCTGCAAATGCTAAGGTTACACCATTGGAGCTGGCACCATACCTCCCCTCGGTTCCAGACTATGGGCATTTCCCACAGTGAAATGAAAGGTGAGATGGGCATCGAGGCAGCACGGTGCTCGTCTCGGGAAGGTGTGGGCCCTTTTCTTGGCTCCAGCCAGTGTATAGGAGTGGTTTGAAGAAAACTAGCTTTGTCTCTCCCAGAGCTGTTCCCACTCAGTGCATAAAAGAGGACTTCAGCCCCTGAGGCAGACCAGGTGGCATCTTTCACAAGTACAGAATTTGTTTTTAGAACTTTTTGTTGTTAAGTTACAGTCCTCCTTGGAAATAAGTACACTGAGCTTACCAGCTCATAAATGTCTGCCCATAGTGAGGCCTGTGTGGCTCACAGGCATGTAGTCATTCTTCAGTAGGAGCAACCCTGCAAGAGCTGACCAAGTGCAGGGTCCTTTGCTGGTGTGCCAGAGGCTGTCAAGACAAATGTGATGTGACCCTGTGCCCTACTTTGCTTACAGTACGGAAAGAGGCATAAAAACAAGTGCAAGTTGCAACTTGTGGTTAGGGAAAATGGCACAGTGAGACTTGGCACTAGAAGCCCTCTATTCCCCAGTGATTGGGTGACAAGTATGCTCAAGTGATTTGGGGACTCCCTTTCTTCTTCTGAAAAAGGCGCACATCTCCGTTTTAATTGTACCTATTCCAGTGAGACTGCAGGGAAGGGCCTTTTGTAGTGCTGAGCTCATGGTCAATGCAAGTTAGTGCTTGTAGAGTTGTAGAAATAACTTGGAAAACTTATTAATACTCTAAGAGCTCAGAGGAGATTTCTATCTGGCTTGATAAAGGGAACACTGGAAGGCTCTTGAAGCCTAGCTTTTCTGATGTCATATGGCTTTTCTAGAAATTAAATAAGCAACACAGTGACAATATATGCTCTTCGTTGTTCTCTACCGTATGATGCTCATAATGGTGTTCTTGGCGTGTGTTCTCTATAAAGTGTTCCCTCCCCTGTGACCTGGATTTTTAGACCCTCTGGGCTCCTACAGGGCCTGTTTCACTGTCAGCTCATTAAACTGTGGAAGTTTTCTTCTCATGCTTCTATCACTTGATCATTTAAACTTTGGTTGTTGTTGGTGTGTGTGTGTGTGTGTGTGTGTGTGTGTGTGTGTGTGTGTGTTTGTGCACGCGCGTGTGTGTCTGTGTCTGTGTTTATGTGTGTGTTACTGCAGGTATGGGCATGCCACGACATACATGTGCAAGTCAGAGGACAACTCTAGGGAGTAGGGCGTCTTCTGCCACCTTATAGAGTCTGAAGATCAGACTCAGTTCATTAGGCCAGTGTGCAAGCACCTCTGTAGTTGAGCTGTCTCGTCTCATCAGCTCCCTAGATCATTTTCTTTCTTCTTCTTCTTCTTTTTTTTTTTTTGAGATTTTTGTTTATTTTTATTTGTCATATGGGTGTTTTTTTCTCTCATTGTATGTCTGTGCACCATATGTGTTCAGTATCTTCAGATGCCAGAAGAGGAGGTCAGATCTTCTGGAATTGGAGTTACAGATAGTTGTGAGGCATAACGTACGTGCTGGGAACCAAACCCAGGTCCTCTGCAGGAGCAGCCAGTGCTGTTAACTGCTGAGCCATCCCCGCCAGTCTCTTCCTAGCCTCAGATCATTTTCATGACCTTCTTTGTGGATAACTCCTTGGCCTTTATTTCTAATATTAACTTTTTCCCTAGCTTAAATGCCTAGAAAACATCTGCTTTCTAGGCATTTGATGGACGTTTGTGCCGGTATTCCATTTTCACCACCAATTTAAATCTCTAAGTTTAGCAAAATGTCCCAAACCAAGCTTGTTGTCTTGAATAAGGCAGTCTTCCTTCCTGTTTCACTTCCTCTTCCTCTGATGCTCTTGTGTGATCAAGAGACACATCTCACAGGCATCTTCCTATGTCCTAAAAGTCTATGTCTGATGCCAGAAGGCACTCTGTACAGTGCCTTTCATTCCTTGTCATTCCTACCATTTTCTGGTTTGTCCTATCATTGTCATGCCCCTTGGTGGACTCTTGACTCCTGCTCTCTTCCTGTCTGACTTCTAGCTAACTCCCAGCTTTAGTTTTCAATTTATTTCTGTTTGGCACAGAACTGTCTCTGTCTGCCTGAAGTTTCACGAACATAATGTCCTTGCTTAAACATTTCCCTTGCAGTCCAGCTAGCAGTCTGGTAATCAGGCAGTTTTCAATAGCTCTGGGCTCACCTTTCCACCCCCATCTGCACATCACACACACACACACACACACACACACACACACACACACACAGAGCCTGCTGTTTAGCCAAATGTTTTGACATTTTTTTTAAAAACAGGCTTTGTGTTTTTTCCACATCTGCACCTTTGCTCAGGCTAGGCCTTGTTCCAGAGCATTACATTTGGTCCCCTCTCCTGCAGGGTCTACACATGACCTGCCCATCTTTTTAGGTCTTCTTGGTAGTCATCTCCTCTCTGGAGCTTTCTTTACCATCCACCACATGCTGTCTACTGGGACAATACCTTTTCCTCCTGTGTTCCTGACTATCTTGGCATATTGTTTTATGAAACTAGGAAGTCCCTGTTATTTTAGAGCTGGGGAAAACACAGCCCATTTCTGCCAAGCTGGTCCTACCCTAGTCCCACTCCCCACTAATGTAACTTTCCAGAAGTGTAGAAGTTGATGATCCTGTGTGTCGCAAGGCATGTAGTCTCCATGTTCCTGTACCTTGTAGCCAGCAGCTAGGTTCCTAAGTGGGTGGTTGCTTGGCCATGCTCCTGGGAGGTTGAACTTTGCAAGAGTGCTGTCTCGCCTGAACCCTGCAGGTGATGAACATGATTTTAGTCTCATGAACTTTGAGCTTACAGTTTCTTACCTTTACCCATTATGGCCTCTTTGGCCTCCTTTTCCCTACTGTGGCATCAGACATGGTATTTTAGGACATAGGAATAGGTTGTAATCCAGAAACTGGGGTACACTGAAATTTGACTCATGCCTATGAAAAGGACATAGGGACCTGGAAATTGAAGTAATGATATTTGAAATTATAGGTAAAAATACTACATACTACATTCAGGTAAATCAGATAAAATAAAAAATTTAATTTTATAAGAAAATTCACTATGTTGTGATTTTTCTCAAATGTCCCATTGATTTTACTATCTGGCATGATAGAACATACCATTTTAGATGTTCCAAAAAACCGTTTGAGACCTGGACTTATATATCCCTTGAACTCACTGTGTACCCTGAACCCTGATCCTCTACGTCCTCCACCTCCCAGGTGCTAGGACAGTTGGTGTGACCACCTTGAGTACCTTCTCAAATGTGTCACTTTAAAAATGTGGGACTAAGCACAGATTGATTGGCAACAAACAAACAAACATAATTATCTTCTTAAAAAAAATCTTTTGCCAGCTGTCTCAAAAAAAGGAGGCCCCATATCACTAGAGGTAGTTTTTGGCTGAGTTAAGCAATAGTGCAGCATAGTAAATGTGACTTAATTCAGCCTCACTCAAGTTGACGTGAGTCACTCAACCCACCCTCTAATAAATATTGTGCTCCTGGAGAAGTTTTGCTCCTTTGATAAATACACAGTCCAGTGTGTGCTAAGACAACCAGCTGTCAAGGGAGATGTGTATTTGCTTTTGGTGGAAAGAGCTGTCTTAGCCTCTAGAGACTTAAGATGTTACTGGCCTGGGAGCAGGGCCAGACGGATTCTTCATGACTTAGAATGGCATTCTGAGAAGTTGAGCTAGTTTTCATTAGTGAGTTTGGCCCATTGTCCAGCCTGTGCCTCCCAGCACATCGAGAGCTGGGTCTTTGCTATGCACCATTGCAAACAGACTTAGATCAGCGAGATCAATCAGCCCCTAAATGTCATGTGATTGGCAAATTTCTGATGTGCACCTCCCACCTCCCAGCCTGGAAGTTAGTGCTAGCGCAGTGGTTTGTTTAGGCTTCTTTTAGGCAGAAATTATGACTTTACAAGTCATGCACACATCTGTGATAGCTCAGACCTCCTCGGTGGTACATTACGCATTGGGTTAATTTTCTGCCCTCAGATGCTTCTGTGACTGATAGAGGTCAGTCACCTATGTCCTCTCTGCTGTGTAATGACCAGCCTAAGCTGGGAGATATAGCACATCTTCATCTAGAAAGGTAAGCCTCCCATTTTCTGTGGAGCATCTCAGATTTGGACCAGTGGTTTTCTTGCAGGGAAGATGAGAAGTTTGTGATTTTCAATTTAACATTATTCTTCCCTAGCAAAACTGTGAGCATTGGTCATTTCTATTTGATGTAGTTGCTGTTTACTTTTATTTACTCACAAATAGGAAAAAAACTTCTCAACATAAAGTCTAAGATATATAGTGATAGTTAACAAACATACTGAACAGTTTTTAGGCAGGATCAGAGAAGTTAGAATGTGGAAGAGGAAATGTCCTAAAATGTTCCTGAGCTCATAGCAGATGCCAGCTCTTAGTTGGGAGCAGTAGAATGCCTTTCAAACAGTCTAAATTGAAAGAAGTCTGCACCCAGACTGCAGAGCAGTGAAGATTAATCCATACAGAGGTACACTGCTTAAAGGAAGAACACATTGCCACAAATCTCTTTGAGGATCTGATGTGGACCCCCAGCTTTACTCTGGAAAAATAAATAGAAACGCAAGGTTTAAATATAGTTTTGGGAATAACAGGCTCTCCTGTAGCCAATTCATGTACCTCATTAACATGCAAATTGTGGGGAGGTGAATATGATCAAAGTATATTATATGCATGTATGGAAATGTCACAACAAAACCCATTATTTTGTGCAATTATTATATGCTAATAAAATATAAAACGATGCATGAATAAGAACTTAACTAGTTGTCTTAAGTGAAAATTATCGTCTAACACTGCCCATACCCCCTTTCCCCTGGTCTGCTCCTCTCCTGTGTTCGCTTTTATTAATGGCTTACTATCTTTCTAGTGACCCAGCCATTTTTGACCTTCCTCTTGCAGTTGTTTTCCTCTACACAACTGACTGCTGGTTGATTTGGCTTCCTTGCTGTCCTGTCATGGTCTTTCCACCATTTCTTTGGCCCCAGCCCTAGCTCCATCAGGCCTCTTTGGTGCTGATGTTTTGCCACATTACGTCTCCTAAAGCAGGACTCCATCTCTGTCATTTTCCCTTCTGTACCCTTTGAGACTCTTTCCTAAACACATCAGGCTAGGACATGCTGTATCATCTTGTCTGAGAAGTTCAGTGTCTATCCTACTTATAGCCATCTGAGAACATCTGAACCAGAGGTAGTCAGACCAGGTGTAGATACTCTGAAGGACTTCCCTTGAGAGGGATAGGACTATATTGCTTTAAAAGACTTTCCCCCAGCAAGGTTAGGTGTTTTTAGTAGAAGGGCTCTGAGCTACCTAGTTGCTGTCACTAGATGTATATGTGTGGTGTGCCAGTCTTCCCCCATGGATGGATGACTGGCCTGTGGATGTGCAGAATGGCATTCCAGTATTACCCTAGTCAGGTAGCTACTCAGACCATCCTGCTATCCATTTCCTGTGCCTGTGGATTAAGCCATCATTGAAAACCACTCTCCTCTCATTGGACGGGAAATGGGCTTTTTAGCATTTTTAGGCTCCTTGCTAGTCTTGACAGAGTGGTCCTTTAAGACACAAACCTAATCTCATCACTCTCTCAGGTCATGACAGAGCTCATTAATTTTCCTCTGATGCAATTGCTCTCCAGCCATATCCAGCTCTGTCCCCATTTATATCTAGTCCATCACTAGATACGAGCATGCTTTCTTTATGCTGCCTTCATCTGGATCCCACCAAGCTCTTGTCTTGTCATTTCAATTACTCATCCCCTTTAATCTTTTGTGTCAAATACATGCTAGGAGTAGAAAGCACTGTATAAAATGGGTGACTTTAATTATGAAGCTGGTATCCTCAGTGCTGTGCACGTTTTCCAGCCTTTCTCAGTGTAAGGGTAAAAAGGGAGCTTGGCTACAAAGAGGTAGAGCATTGCAGGGTGACAGAATCGCTCCATCACAGGGTGGTAGATAGATAATCCTCTATTTTTCAAAACCCATAAAATTATACACTACAAAAAGTGCACTGCAGACTCCTAGAAGCAAAAGAACTATTTTAATATTTTATATTAATAAGTTATGAATTTGTAATGCTCCCTCCTCATTCCCCTCCCTTCCCCCTCCCCCTCTTCTTCTTCTTCTTTCTTCTTCTTCTTCTTCTTCTTCTTCTTCTTCTTCTTCTTCTTCTTCTTCTTCTTCTTCTTCTTCTTCTTCTTCTCCTTCTCCTCCTCCTCCTCCTCCTCCTCCTCCTCCTCCTCCTCCTCCTCCTCCTCCTCCTCCTCCTCCTCCTCCTTCTTCTTCTTCTTCTTCTTCTTCGTTAGGGTGTCACCATATAGCTCAGGCTGATCTTGATTTCTCAGTCCTCTTGGCTGTCTCCCAAGTGCTGAAATTACAGCAGCCATGAGCCATCATGTTCAGCTCTCATTATCTTTAAAAACATTTTATTAATCACAATGGCATGAAATATACATACTACATATATGTACAAAGATATATAATATATAAATAATATATATAAACATCAATATATTTGTATATATGTGTTATGCATTTCATACTGTTGTGATTAATAAAATGTTATTAGAGGTAATAACATTTATTAATGTATTAATGTATGTATATATATGCTGAGTGCATGTGGATGTTCTCATGTATATACATGATACATGTAAGCTACTTATGTGATTATGTATAAATGTATTCACACACTATCTTAGTTTATATTGCCAGAATAAAATATAATGAGCAAGGTATCTTAGATAACAGAAATTTATTTTCTCATAGTCATTGTGGCTAGAATGTCTATGATCAGAATCCCAAGTCTTGGTGTTTGGTATTAAGGTATCAAAATTTGGGGTCTAAAAGCTAAATGTATGGCACATGCCTGTAATACTCTAGCATTCAAACTGACACAGGAAGATCATGAATTTGAGGCCAACCTGGGCTACAGTGAGGAATTGCATTAAAAAAGAAAGAAGGCAAGATTTGGTGTATGGCTATGGCTCCTCTTCTTACCTGGCAAAAGACCACCTACTGGCTAAGTCCTCGAATGGCAGAGAGAAGTGCTGGCATGTCTTCCTTGTCCTATAAAGACACTCAACCCATCACAGTCCCTTAGGACCTTATCTAAACTGTTTACCTTCCAGAGGATCCAGTCTCCACATATTATCCCACTGGGGTAAAGGCTTCACCACATAGATTTTAGGTGACAAGAGGCTGGAGGGAGAGACCCTGGTTTGGTTCCCAGCTCCCACATGATGACTTCTCAAAACCATCCATGATGACAACTCCAGGGTACTAACAGCCACTTCTGACTTCTGCAGCCACAAGGCATGAACATCCATAGATGTAGACTAAACACTCATACACATAAAATAAATACTGCTGAAATGTTTAAATTCTAGGTGACAGGGGCTGGAGAGATAGTTCAGTAGTTAAGAGCACTGGCTACTCTCCCAGAGGACCCAGGTGTTTTGGGAAATATTAAAAATGAATCCCCGCACCCAGGGATCCATCCCATAATCAGCCTCCAAATGTAGACATCATTGCATACGCCAGCAAGATTTTGCTGAAAGGACCCTGATATAGCTGTCTCTTGTGAGGCTACACCGGGGCCTAGCAAACACAGAAGTGGATGCTCACAATCAGCTATTGGATGGATCACAGGGCCCCCAATGGGGGAGCTAGAGAAAGTACCCAAGGAGCTAAAGAGATCTGCAACCCTATAGGTGGAACAACAATATGAACTAACCAGGGCCCCGCAGAGCTCGTGTCTCTAGCTGCATATGTAACAGAAGATGGCCTGGTCGGCCATCATTGGGAAGAGAAGCCCCTTTGTCTTGCACACTTTATATGCCTCAGTACAGGGGAACGCCAGGGCCAAGAAGTGGGAGTGGGTGGGTAGGAGAGTGGGGGTTGGGGTAGGGTATGGGGGACTTTGGGATAGCATTTCAAATGTAAGTGAAGAAAATACCTAATAAAAATTGAAAAAGAAAATGAATCCAACTGTCCAGCATGGCTAGACCCGGGAGGCTTCCTGTACTCCTGCTGCCAGCAACTCTCTCTAGCTAGCCACCCCACCCCCTTCTGCAGCGTCTGATCGCTTGATCGTTGTGTTTCCAGCTCTGGTTTGCTTGTCTCTGGAGCCACTAGTTCTCTCTCCACCATAAACCCCTGTAGTCAGTGGTCCCACATTTCAGTAACCCAGTAAATCAAAACTCTTGAAGCTTATAATTAACAAGTAAGGTTTATATACCAATAAATTTTCAATTCACAAGATGCCAGTACAATCATTTCAGAACCAATTGATAATGATAAAAGCTGCCCACCTAGATTAGACAAATTATCCCAATTATTCTAACCTTATGGTATCATAACTACCTGTGGCTATCTCAAGCCACGCTGCTTCAGGTTCTTCTTCCTGTTTGTCTGTTTCCATCTTGGCCTTCTTCCTGTCCCTGAGACACACACTGTCTCTCCAACTCTTAGCTCCACCTCCCTTTTCCCTGTCCAATCACAGGCTTCCTGTTACCCTAATATATTTTAGTTTGATTGGACAGAGAAAATCCTGTCATACTCACGTTCAATTCCCAGCAGCTCATAATTGTCTGTAACTCCAGTTCCAGGGGTCTGACACCATTGAGGCCAACTCTTTTCTGAAGAGAAACAGAGGATGAGGGGGTAAGGGTGGGAGATAGCAGGTGGGGAGGAGAGCCTGAGAAGAAGGAGAGGAAACTACAGTCAGGATATAAAATCAATAAAATTAAAATTAAAAACATGAAAATTTAAACTTTAGATGATACTATGCTAGTCTACTATGGCAACAAGTGTGGGCGTGTGTTACATTATCTAGTGTGCACACAGTACTTGGTCACTCTTTACAGAGTCATCAGTGTGCAACACAGGAGTAAAGCTCCTTTGTCAATTCTTTGGCCCCATAGTGTTATGAAATAACCAGACTTGGAAGATTTGTTGTAAAGGGTATATAATGAGTGATCATTTCTCCAGGAATGCTTTATTCAAATGTATTACTATTTGCTTAAGTTAAAGAACATTTTAACTTCCTTCAAAATAGCTAACGTCATTCCTATGCTAGATGTTCTTTTGCCTATTGCTTTGTCTCACAGTGGGATGACAGATTCATGTGGAGGTCTGTCACTCTTCCGCCTCCCGCTCTACATAAACACTACTATAGTTCATGCCATACATGGGAAGAAGAGCTTAAGGAAGCAAGGCCGCCCCTTGGGAGTTGTGTTTTGCCTCTGACTTCTGTGAGGCTGTATGGCTCCCATCTCTTCTCCTTTCCTGGCTCTTGGCCCTCAGCGGTATCAGTATTTTCTCTCTCCAGTGTTCCTGTGTTCACAGTGAAGAAGAAAGTGTCATCTATTTAGATTATAGAATAGAATGTGTGTGCAGACATAGCAATATATGCCAGATGGATTTTCAAGTTGCCTGTCGTATCCCTAAAAAGTTCAGTGACTATATCATCCTCTGCATGTTTTCACAGGGCGATTAGTTAGCACCTAAGTAATGCCCTGGTACCTGATTACAGCTGTTTGGTAACTGGGCAATGACTAAGGCTCCCACTATGTAAATGTATATAGGGTAGAGTGCCTGTCCTGCTGTTTGAGAGAAAAGGAAGCATCGTTGTTGTCTGATTCACTGTGTGGGTTTTATTAGAGAGCTTGTAATTTGATCTAGGTATGTCTGATTTTGATTCCCATAATAAAGGGCTAATGATTATATTGGCGTTTTCTGCCCTCATTAAAATTCAGACACTGTGTCTTTTACCAGTAGCACTAATGACTTAGTGAATGGAAGGCCTTTGATTTAAAATAAGACATATGATGAGCTTTCGTATAGTGAGCAGGGCCCTAAGAGGGAGCGAATGGCTCTGCCTGTGAACATTATCTTTTACAGACATTGCAACAAAATAGAGGACATCCTTGGAAAAGCTTCCGATCTGCTTCGCCCCATGGAAGCTGACCCACACTGTTAACGTGGAGATAGATACAGCAATGGAAAACTTAATTCCTGGCAGTCTCTTTCTTCCCCATATGCAAAGAATTTCCCCTCCTGCCTTTTAGTCCCTCCCCTCCTCCACACTCCACCCCAGTCTGTAAAAAGTATGATGTCAGACTGGGCTTTTGTTGGCAAGTTCTCATCCTAGAGCAGACTTCACAGCCATGTTTCTCTGAGGAAGGATTTATGGCCGCACGCTGACAGCACTTCCTCGCTCCCACTTCTG
The DNA here is from genome assembly GCF_000001635.26 of Mus musculus. Taxonomy (NCBI): domain Eukaryota; kingdom Metazoa; phylum Chordata; class Mammalia; order Rodentia; family Muridae; genus Mus; species Mus musculus. The sequence continues at coordinate 31,916,630 of NC_000071.6, forward strand.
ACCTAGAACCTTTCCCTAACTTTAATTTTGTGAGAATTTAGCACAACCATTTAATACCTTTTAAGACCAAGGAAAGATATTTTGAAATCTTTGCTACATTTTTCTGTTAATAGACTTAAGAAAACTTCTTAGAATATTCATATGTAGACATTAGACATTTTGGTGACCAGCTTTCATTGTTTCTATTCTGTTAGGGTTATTTACCAGAAACTATTAATTTAATTTTTCCCAATGTTTTTTAAAATTCTTATGTGTGTGCATATGTGGACATGTGTGCACACGTATGTGCCACAGCACAGCTGATGAGGCCAGAAGAAAGTTCACAAGATTCTCCTTCCACCATGTAGATCTTGGAGATCAAACCCGGGTTGTCAGGCTTGGTGGAAAGTGTCTTGACCCACTGGAGCATCTCACCACCCTCAGACTTCTCCTGTAAAAGCAGAAATCAGTTTGTAAGGAACAAAGGTGCTGGAGACAACTGTTCCAGTCTGCATGCCTAGGTGGTGTCCGCAATTGACAGATGAATTATGGCATTCCTCTCTCCCCACTCTACTCTCTCTCTCTCTCCCTCACAGAGGGGGCAGAGATTATCCAGCTGTAAGAACAGAGGTACTGCCATTTTGCAACAACATAGATAAACCTAGAGATTATTCTGCTAAGCCACATAAGCCAAACACAAGGAGAAAGCTACTTTATAATCGCACATCTGTGTGGAATCTTTCTTTAAAGGATGAACATATAGAAATAGAGATTTCAATAGTAAAATGGTGACTGCCAGACCCAAGGAGGACGTGGAAGGGGGAGGAGTAAACTAGAGGGCTTGGATTTGCAATTGTTTAAACTAAATGCATTTAAAAGTCAAAAAAATACATGAGGACTGTAGTCTGTATTCTACAGTGAACTAAAAATTTACTAAAGTACTACAATAGTAAACAATAATGCCAATATGAAGACTATGTTATATTTGAGCAGAGGAATAGGTATGCATGTGTGTGTACCTTCGTGTGTGTGGCTACACATGTGTGTGTCTGCGCTTGATAGCACTAATGAGTTCCTCTGTTTCATACTTTAAGTGCTCTTATGGTGAGTTTGAATAGTTTACACTGAGTTTAAAAGATACACAAATGCTACTTCTTAAAGCAGTTCTGCAGCTTCGATTGTTGATCTAGAAGTTGTGGAGCTTGAGGAGTCATCCATTCAGTTCTGACAGCAACCTTGAGCTGTGCCTGGCAAGTGGTGGTCAGTACTATTGATATCTGGACAGTTAGACTCTAGCAATGCTGACCTGGGCCAAGGGATCTCCTTGGCCTTAGTGGTAATAGTTAAGTGTTTTCCAAGGTGGGCCTAGGCATTTTAAATGTGACATTACAATTAATGAAACAAGAAGAAGAGACAAGAAGCTGGTGGGATGCCGTAGGGGGAGCTGGGGGATAGATGTGCTGAGTGGGTATGAGCAATATATAGTGTAAAAATGTATGGAACTTTCAAAGAGCGAAAAGTGCAATTTAAGAAGTAAAAATCAGATTGGAACTAATTTACTATCCATTTAGAATCATACTGACTGCCCTACTGTTTGAAAGAATCCCCATTCTACTGTGCTAATAGGTGATACCTTGTGAGGCTAGTGAGCATTCGGTAACTGTGACGTTTCAGTGCCTTAGTCTCTACCTAGTCCCCAACCTCTGCACCGTTGGCTGTTTGGGTTGAATCCCTAGTTTTATTTGGGAGGAAGGGTTTTCTCTTCTACTACTTGAAAGTCAGTTGCATCCTTGGCTTCTACACACTGGACATCAGTAGCAACTGCCAGGCTGGAGAATCAGCAGTATAGGACTTGCTTTGCGTGAGGACAGTAGAAAGCATGGGGCAGTGGCAGGAACACCTTCCACGGAATATCAGTCTATGATCATCAATCTTTAGGAAGCCCTCAGGGCCTATTTTTATCTAGGCTCAGGTTTCACAAACCCTACACTCAAGCTTTGCACTTTTCATGAGTAAAGGCTACCGCCCCTACACAATTCACAGCAATTCAAAATTAAAGAAAGCCTTGCACCCGCAGCACTGCCTGGTTATCATGTATCCAACTCCCCTAGCTCCAGGCCCTCAGTGCTCAGAGGTGCCTGTCTGTCTGCCCACTTCCTGCCCTCCTCTGCTCTCAAGAGGAAGCCGCAACTTACCAAGTGCTGTCATTTGAAAGTGTGTTTCTTGGTTTTAGCCGTCATCATTTTGTTACTTTTCATTACTGCTGCTGAAGGTCAAGTTTCCAAGTCAGGTCTCTGTTTTCTGTTTATTTGTTTTGTTTGTTTGGGGGTTTTCATGTTTACATTTTAAAGCTCCCTTTGATAGCATTATCAGCAACTTATTTTGAAAGATTTTGTCTTGAAGATCAATAGCCACAAAGCCCAATTTACCTTTACCCACATTCTCAGTCTTTGGGAAATAAGTGGAGAGCCTGTACTCATGGCAGCCTTTGAAACTCTCTTCTATCTTAGAGAGTTGTTGGTGCCAGAAGTGTAGCTCAGTGCTGAGAGTGCCTACCTACCCCAGAAATGGAAGCTGTTCTCATTTTGACAAGTCGTTTTTAAAACTTTATGTCATTGTCTTAGGGTTTTACTGCTGTGAACAGACACCATGACCAAGTCAAGTCTTATTAAAAAAAAAAAAAAACATCATTTAATTGGTGCTGGCTTACAGGATCAGAGGTTCAGTCCATTATCATCAAGGTGGGAGCATGGCAGCATCCAGGCAGGCAAGGCACAGGCAGAGCTGAGAGTTCTACGTCTTCATACAAAGGCTGCTAGTGGAAGACTGACTTCCAGGCAACTAGGGTCAGAGTCTTAAGCCCATGCCCACAGTGACACACCTACTCCAACAAGGTCACACCTATTCCAACAAGGCCACACCTCCAAATGGTGCCACTTCCTGGTCCAAGAATATACAAACCACCATAGTCATGTTCGCATTTAAGGTGGTTAAAATATTTAGGTTTTTTGCTTCTCCCCCTGAATTATTATTTTTAAAGGAATACAAACAAAAAGAAACATGTTAACATTTTAAACTTAGTCCCATTGGGAAGTTTTCGTGGCAGTACGTTGCATTTCTCAACATGGATACTGTGCTCACTTTGGCTTGTGGTTCTGTTATGTAGTGCAGGACCCTTCACATCACTTACCCTTGTCTGCTAAATGTCCAGTACAGTTTTAGATGTCCCATCAATGGCTCCTGTCACCTCACTTGAGGAAAATATAAGTAATCGTTTTTGTTTTGTTTTAGTTCCAGTGGGAAAGTGGCTACCTTTTTAGGTTATTTAACAAGCTTATTTCTATTTATAGAAGAGATTTCTAGGGTGATCCTAGAAACACCCTAAGCTTACTCTGGTTGGCTGGCCCGTTACTTTCAGGGTGAGATTTTTCGCCTTGGAGGGCTGTGTGTGGAACCTATAACATGAGCTTATGTTGGCAGTTCCAGATTTGCCTTTCTCCTTCCCAGTCTCCTGTCTGACATGGTCCCTCTTGAATAGGCTCCCCAGGGGTATCTGTTTACCAAGCCTGTTTTTAAGCTTACTAATTTTCTTCAAGTGTAAAAAAGCCTCTCCACTAATAAGGTAAATTCCAAATTGTATGTGTAGGCTTCTTATTTGGACTCTGGAACATGTTTTGCCATGGAAACCATTTAGTGCATAGTTATGTTACCAAGGAAACCAGATATACTGAAGGAGTCCATCAAGCCAGAGTGCCTACTTGATTACCTTTTGAGAGACAGAATCCAGTCCTCTTTTTTCTTCTTGTTGGCTACCAGTCAGCACATCTTGTTAGAGGATGAGGCAACCATGATCCAGCTATGGCAGAGTAGACCACTCAGTTCACACAGCACAAGTCTGTTTAACAGGAGGCCTCCAAAGTGGGATCAGATCTTTCTTGTATAAAGTAGAAAGGCAGTACAATCAATAGCCAGACTGTTGCTCACTGCTGAGTTATTACAGCAGCAGCATAGAGCTGCCCTCTTTCCCTTATGATTTTTGGTACTCACTCACATCTCAAAGTCAGGGGAACTTGCGCTGGGTAAGTGTCGGACAGATGATGTGGCCTCTCCTTATGCCTTGTTTTCCAAGTCTCTCTGCAACAAGTGATTGGCTCTCTACAGTCTCTGTACCTCATGTCACCCAGGATTACTAGCAAGGCCTTTCCCTGGCACTGAATGTGTCACCCTCATAGGAAAGAAGAATCTAAGGAACCCGAGGCTGGCTCCTTGCATTGCCGTAAAGGCAAGAACTAGAAGTGGCTGCACCATGATTGTGGTGATTCAGTTGGTTTTGTTTTGAAATGAAGCTAGGACTTCTGGAGTGTTTGCTGTGCATGTTTATTTCCAGAGCCTGCCTGTTCCTGTGGCATACTGGGAATGGTTGATATGCTGAACACCAGCTGCGTGGTTCTCAGCTCTTGTGTTTATCCTTGGATCACTCACTTAATGTCTTCAATAAGAGTCATAGTTTCCCTCCTCCTGTCTTATCACCCCAGGACTTCCTTATTGCAGCCTGTTATTTCCTATCTTTGTATGCAGCTTAGTGCCAATAATTTTACTTTACCTTTGTATAGTACTTGGTATTTTATTTACAGAGTGCCTGCTCAGTTATTGTCTTTGCAAGCTGGATAATGTAGGCTTTGGCATCCCTGTCTCCAGTGTAAAAATTAATGTGCAGGTATTCTTGAAGGCTTTGCCTACCCTCATTGCTTTCCCCAAAGACCTGGAGAGAGAGCGAGGCTTCTCAAGACAGACTTCTCCTGGTTTCTCCATGCACTATCCCACATGCATGGCTGTTGCCGTTCCTCTTACTTCTCTTATTTCTTGATGGGTGTTGTTGGCTCTCTTTATATTCTAAATTCAATGATAAATTCATCTAGGAGAGGCCGAGCCTTTCTCTTCTGGCTGTTTCTGTCAGAGTTCCAGACACAATGACCATGGCACATCTCTCTCCTCACCAAATTGGCACCTCACAACAAGCCCCTGCTGTAGCCCATTTATTAGTGAATTAGTACCTTTACATATTTTATGAAGTGAATGAATGCCTTCAGGTATTTACCATGGTGGTTAATAATCATATTTTGTTTTATATAGTATCTTTTCATCCAAAGCATCTATTATCTGCTATTATAGATGGGGAGGCTCGTTACTTGTCTAAAATGTTAGCAGTAGAAGAGGGACAAAGGGAACAGATTTCTTTGAGGATATGTAAGCCAGTGTTCTAGATGTTTTGCATATGTGATCTCATTTCATGCTTTCGAAGACCCATCTGAAGTAGGTGACATACTTCTATATTTTACAAGTGAAGAGGCTGTGGTTCAGACAGGCAAAGTAAATTACAGTGCAAGTAAATGTCAGGGGCTATTGGACTCCAGCCTGCCCTGATTCTAAGGTTCACATCTATGAACTCTCTACTTTTCCGGACTCCCAGGAACCACAGTGGACTGGCCTTGAGCATGTGGTGATGAGGGGGGACACTGTCACTTCTTAGTCCTGGCAGCATCCAGGACTGAGCCACTCCGTTCTCTTTCAAGATCACGTTCAGATTAACAGCTTGTGTACCTGCTCCATATTCACATTTCTCGGCAGTTCTTTGAAAGTGAGCTATAACTAATTACTAATACTAAGAACAAACATGAAAACAAGTATCATTTACAAAAAGATAATTATAAACAGGGTTTGGTCCCTTTTTTTGACAGACTACAATTTATTTGCATCAATTGCCTAATCAGCCTCTGGACTTTTTCCCAAAAAGAAAATGGAGTTCAAACCATTTCTTAGAAAGGAAAGTTGCCAGGTTCTTGGGACACCAGGCCTCCCAATTTTGGTAGCTGGAGTTCCCACATGGATTTTTATCATTTTTGTCGTGAGCACTGAGCCCTGAGCACTCTCCCTGGAGAATGGAGAGGTTTGCATGGTATACAACACTCCAAATCACGCACTCAGGGTGATACGTTCTCCTGAGACATGGATGCTCTAGGAGTTTGCACATAGCACCCTTACCAGAAGACGAACCTGCAGCTTAGTAACTCACTTGGTTAAACAGTTTAGGGCCAAGAGCCCTGTTTCCTGAAGGACTTTGGCCATAGACCTGGATGCCCTGAAACTGGCACTCTGTGACTAGTAGGGCTTGTGGGTCACTTTTGCCATGTGCAAAGCACTTGCTTGGGTAGAACTACTCATTTCTGTGCAGCAGCCTCAGCATTATCTTTGATCTGTTCTTCAATAACTCCCCTCTAACCCTTTGTAGGAGGGGAAGAAGCCCCTTAAATTCAAGGACTTCTTCCCCTTCCCTGAGCTTTCTTTGGTTTGGGCATGTAGAGGGAAAATTACAGGAGGTGCCAGGGTGACTGACTGAAGATACAGGGAAGAATGGGACATTCCAAGAATGGGAGTGAGCCAAGGACGACTGGAGCTGCTCCCCACTTTGAACTCAAGCTCTTAACACCAACAGCAGTATTGGTATTGGAGTCGCCATATACTGGTGTGATACCAGAATAGCCAACCCACTGTTGTCATCACTGCAGATTGTTCTTGCAGAGTTAAAATAGAGTCAGGTCCATGAAGAGGTGTGACCTGAGGAGTTTTGGAGGATGGTCACCAGCTACCAGGCAGGCATCGAGGCAATGACAGATTCACTTCTTTTGGCTGCTTTCTACACCAGGCTTTGGCATAAAGTTTTACAGTAACTTTCATGTGCTAGTCCTTGCCAGCTCAGCCTTTAATTTAGTTGGGGGCTGAGAGTGGGTGGAGAGTTGAGTTCTCCATAGCCATCCTTTCTTCACTGAGCCTGGTCTCCTATCTCTGTCTTCATAGTAAAACCTTTCAGCAATCACTTGAGCAGTTTTGTGTGTTATTCTTAGTGAGTAACACTTTGATACATTAACACCTGGCAGCATTTCACTTGAAGTTGTGGAGGGTGTATTTTTTTTTTTTTACTGTGACTTTAGCATTTAAGAAAGCAAAGCTTGTTCAGATTTTGGATCCTGCTTCTTGGATGCTCCTCTTCACAGAGGCCTGTTCACAAGATGCTCCCCAATACTCAGATACTCAGATGTTTTTATTGAGCATTCTCTTGGTTCACTGTCACGCCTATACCACCTGTGCTGGCTAACAAGACCTCTTCTGCTTTATTCTGTCCATACACATGTGGACTTCTCAGCATAGCATTTCTGAAACAGCTTCTTCGAGCCAACTTGGTTTCGGTCAAGACTTTGGAATTGGTATTCCAAACTATAGCAGCTCAGGTTGCTATTTAATCGAGTCTATGGTTAGAGCTAATTAATCTATCCCATCGGGTGTGCCTGTCTTTGAGACCTCTTCAGTACATTGAACACGTTGAATCAGAGCCTTGGGAACTCCTTAGTAGTGTAGATTCTTTGAACCCATTCAGACCTACCCAATTAGAAGTAGGGTGGGGAGATGCAGATATTCTCACTAACTTCATAAGGCATTGAACAGCCCCCAAACTCTGAGAATTAATTCATGGCTTAATGTCTGCTCATTACTCATTTATTTTGGAGTTATTACCTAATTTTCCCCAGGATACATATGATGGCCTTTCTGCAACTCTGCCCTTAACTTGAATCCTGTGAATTGTTCTCCTAGGAAGGAGTCAGCCCATCCTTTCTCTGGGATTCAGCAGTCCCAGAAAAAGCCAGACTCTAGACCCCTTATGACTGTTGGGTGTGGCTCTCCACAGATATGCAGGGGCAGTGGACCTACATGTGACACTTGGAAATCACCTTCCTAGGTCATAGATGACTACTTAGTATATTAGACACCAGAATATAGCCAGTCTAAGCTCTGGAGCCTTATAATAATAGTAATTAAGATAATGATACTTTGTACCTCTCAAGTGTCTTTAAACTGAGGCCTTCAAGTACCATATTAAACAAAGTATGCAACACTTTGGCAAGAGAGGTCAATGCTAAGTTCCTCACTTTCCTAGATTTAAAGCTAAAGAGTACAGTGAAAGCTTAGCTTAGGTATTTCTTCTGGATAATGACACAGTTAACTTGGAAAAGGAAAAAAATTCAAAATAACATTTTTGTGATTTCAGTCAGGGAGCAGGGGTGATAGGTGTTGCCCAGTCTGTCCTGAGTGTGCAAAGCCATATTTTATTACTCTAATTAATGCTTTTAATAACGAGAGGTATTCGGCTGGAAAACACTATCATTTTTCTTGCTAACATTTCTTTATACTAAACCTCATATTTCTTCTGGCTCCTTCATTTATTTTCCTTTTTTTTTTTTTTTTTTTTTTTTTTTTTTTTGGTTTTTCGAGACAGGGTTTCTCTGTGTAGTCTTGGCTGTCCTGGCACTCACTTTGTAGACCAGGCTGGCCTCGAACTCAGAAATCCGCCTGCCTCTGCCTCCCTAGTGCTGGGATTAAAGGCGTGCGCCACCACTCCCGGCTTTACTTTCCTTCTTTTACCCTCCTTTACCAATTTGTAAATTATTCTAGATCAGCAGTTCTCACCCTGTGGGTAGCGACTCTTTCAAAGGGACCACGGAAGACCATGGGGAAATTCCATAATAATCCCAAAATTACAGTTATGAGGAAACAACGAAAATCATTTTATAGTTGGGGGTCACCACAGCATAAGGAACTGTATTAAAGGGTTGCAGCACTAGGAAGGTTGGGAACCACTGCTCTGGATTGAGAGAATGTTCTAAATAGCAGCTGCAGACTTCTTAAGGACCCTTTCTTTCACAAGGAAAACCTTGGGAGGATGAATGTTTAGATAAATAAAGATTTAAGTAGAGACGGCCCAGGAAGTGTGAGTGTGAGGGGGATGTCAGCTGAGGGGCCTTTATGGGGCTCTGCTCTGTGTGGTCATATTGAATGAGGAGACAGAAGCAGGACTCACTAAAGCCTCTACAACCATCTAAGGTTATCACCAGTTTTTCCCGATGTTTCTCTTATATTCCCTTTTGAGATCTTGACTTTGGCCCCTCTGGTGTTTCCTTGCTGTTCCTGTGACTGTTCTGACATTGCCTTCTCTGTAGTCTTCCTATCACTTCCCCCACAAGTCAGTGGGGTTGAATCTTAAATGGTTACATAGTCCAGAAAAACACAATTGAGTACATTTTTAAAAATCTTGAAGGTCAGCATCTTCAAGTACCAAAAAAAGCAAAACCAAGACCACCTAAGTTAAAGTATAAGGAAAAAGGCAGCAGTGAGATGCTCAGTAGAGCCATTGATGACGAACCTGAGGCCCGAGTCTGCAAAGGAGGCAGAGGTGATAGGAAGGAGGGCGCCAAGTTGTCTCTGTGGCAAACATGTCTGTCACCCCCTCACCCCCCCCCCCCCACCAATACTAAATGAAAATAAAGGGGTCTTTGGTTTGTTTGTTTTAAAGGAAGAAAAGGTATTTGGATACTCTGGGGTTTGGCTTGTTGTTTGTGTCTCTGTGCCGTTAGCTGTCCAGGTGGGTAGTCCTAAACAAACATGGTATAGGTTCCCTTGGCTCAACTACCAGAGTATGTGGAAGTAGCATAGCTCTTGAGTGTGCTTACAGATAAAACTGAAGGCAGCAGATTAAGAACTTGAAAATAAGTAGGCATGGTGGCAAGTACCAATGAACCCACAGTACTTGGGCAGTAAAGGCAGGAGGATCAAAAACTCACATCCATCCAAAGTAGTACAGTGAGTTTGAGGCCAGCAGGGCTACTTAGGACCTACTCTCAGGGAAGCCACTTGTTTCGGAGAAAAGGACAGTACATTTATTCTTTTTTTAAATAAATAGTTGATGGAGCAGCTGTCTCCTTATGGAGCATTTGACTGTAGTGCAAAAGATGGTAAGTGTGGCAGATGTGCATTATTTGTGCTTCCCCTTCATACTATGATGGCCGAGCTAAAGGCACTGGGGACAATAAATAGAAATGTGCTTTGTGTTAACAATTCATCCTATGGCTCTTCACTGGGAAAATATAAACAAATATTTGTGTACTGAGGGACATGTACTAGAGATGTAGAAGAAAAGAAGAGACAAAAGGAGGGAGAGAGGGAGGGAGGGGAACCAAATGGCCCACATTGCATCCTTCCTTACTCAGAAGAAATTGAGTATAGGGGCAGGAGGTTCCCCACACAACCACCAGGTGGGGCTGTCAGCCACAGGCAGCTCAGTTGCTGTTTCAGAGCGCTTCCTGTTCTGTCATGAGCCAGAGAAGAAGTATGGAATGAGTTATTTTATATGTTAGTTATTCATAATGAGAAGTGCTTGTATTTTAAGCAATATCTATCTGTCATAGTAGGCTGCTTTATTATGCTAATTATATCTCTCTGAGAAGATAAAAATTTGATTGTTTAATCAAACAATCCTAGCTATTAAAATGCTTCATATTTTCCTCCAGTATTCATTCAAATGTTACCTCCTCCTTAAGGCATTTCTTATATATCTCTTATCTATCCACCAAGTAAAGATTAAAAAATGCCCCTTTCCGTGTTCCTCCTATGTGGTCTCTCTGCCCAATAACAGCTAATATCTTATTGAGTTCATGTTCTTTTTCTGTGTATATCTCCCAGCCACTGATTGGGGGAGCTGATTGGGAGGGTCTTGGGACCACATGTTGTTTACATGTCTCTACCAACTCCTAACAACAAAACCTGGCTGAGTTAGTCACAAATATTTGAAAATTATATTTCTTCATAGACTAAAGAATACTATTAATAGTTCCCATACAGTCTTCCCCTGGACTATAAATAATGATGGGAGTTAAATGCTAATTAAAAAAAAGAAGTGAAAAAAAGTGATGATAGCAGTTTTCCACAAAATAATTAATTTCAGAAGCCCTTTGGAAAGGGCTGCTTACCTTAATCAGAAAAGGCTACAGTATTTATTGCAACAGCCACATAAAGCTTCTTTTACTATAGCTTTGTTCTCAGGGCAGGAGTTATATGGGACTTTGTATGTGAAGTTTTAATTTTGTCATTTATTTGAAATACAATTTTATTGTCTGAGTTGGAAAAAAATCGATCTTTTTCATCTTAAATGACTTTTAAGTACTTTAGGGACATCTTTGCTACCAGGTCAGACTGGAACTTTATAGAGAAATGTGATTCATTCCATTCAATTCCATTGATAGGAATCTCCTTTACAGCCAACTTTATTTTAATTAAATTGGCTCTCTTTCCCTCCCCCCCCTCTTCCTCCCTTCCTCCTTCCCTCCTTCCCTCCCTTCCTCTCTGTTTTGAGACAGTGTTTCTCTGGGTGGCCCAGGCTGCCCTGGAACTTGCTCTGTAGACTAGGCTGACCCATAACTCATAGAGATCCACCTGCCTCCGTGTCTTGACTGCTGGGATTAAAGGTGTGACACTGCTACTTGGCTTTTAAATTGGTTCTCAATAGAAGCAAGTGTGTTGCTTTTCAACTTTTAGATTTCTGTGAGAATAAAAATAGCATTTACGCCAGGCGGTGGTGGCACACGCCTTTAATCCCAGCACTCGGGAGGCAGAGGCAGGCGGATTTCTGAGTTCGAGGCCAGCCTGCTCTACAAAGTGAGTTCCAGGACAGCCAGGGCTACACAGAGAAACCCTGTCTGAAAAAAACAAACAAAAAGAAAAAAAACAAAATAATAGCATTTACTTGAAGAAAACTCTTTAAGTCTTTTTTCTTTATAAAATTATTTCACTGTGTGTGGAAATTTTTGGTCTCTCTAATTTTGACTGGAAAAGTTTCTTCTCAACAACTTAGAAAACTGAGAAGAAGCATTTCATCATTTACAGCAAACATTTATCAAGTGCCTCCTATGGGAAGGTCAGATTATCAGTCTCATGGAAAAACCCCATATATCCAAAGGTGAGATTTCTGCCTCAGCCCAGAAAAGAGCCTTGATCCCTGGACGCAAGGGCAAGGGCATTAGAATTTCTAGAGACCCTAGTCTTAAAATGCAGCCATCTATTTTGTCTTATGCTGTCCTGGAAAACTTGGTTTATATTTAAGCTATCACATAACATATGAAGCTGTAGAGGAAAGGCCATGGATAGATATTATAAAATCTGACATATTTACATGTCAGAGGTCAGATACATTAGTTGAGATTCCCTGTCATGGCCCCTGTCACCAATGTACCCGGAGTCAAACTCATTCTTTCTGTTCAACAAACCATTTAAGGACATGCGCTATGAAGTCAGAAAGGCCTGGGTTCTAATCTCAGACATACCACCCATGGATGAGACAGTCATGAATAGTGTGTCCAGCCATTCAAATTGTTTTTCTCTGTCAGAAATGTCAAACCAGAAAGATAGCTGACACAACTATAGTAGCTATCAGATGATCTGGAGAACATAAAATCCCAGTAAGGAACAAAAAGTAAGACCTTTCTGCTTCCAAAACAGGAAATAAAACAAAAGACGGACTTAGAATGATGTCCAACCTCACCTAAGGATCTAACATTTTGAAATAAAAACAAAATGCCTACGTCAGGATGGATTTGTAAAGGTACAGAATCAGTGCCAAGTGAAGAGGCTCATCCAGGGAGAGAGCACAAACCAAGCAGGAAACTGCTGGGCCGGGCCTCAGTGCACACTGCTCTCATCAGCCTGGCTGGCACTCTGCGTCTCAGGCTGGCCCTAACAGGTTGTTTTGGTTCAGGATCCCTGCTCTTTTGTCACTGTTGCTAGGGGCGTTCCTCTCAGTGGACTAGCAACATTGCACACTACATTTGTATTCTACGTTTGTTTCTTGGAACGGTTGGCTCTTTCTCTCTCTTACTTAGAAGTCGTGCTTAGTCTGTTGGTTTGTTTGTTTGTTTGTTTGTTTGTTTATGGGATGGCTCTCCCTGGCCTTGCTTTTGTCCTCTTGCCTCAGCCACCTGGGTGCTGGGCTTACAGGAATGCACTACCACCAGCTCAGAGGTCACACTCATACTATAGGGGTATTATATAAGATAATGCAATATGGTTTGACAATCCTGCTGCACTCATGAATTCTCCTTGCCAAATGCAGTTTTTGCCTACGTTATTGTTACTTTTTATTGCATAATTTACATTTCAGATTTTTTAACATGGGGTTGTAGAAGGATTTTTAAATTATAAAACAATTTATAGTTGGCAGAGTTACAACTTTGTGTTCATCCACGTTGTAAGCATTTGCCCTTTCTCTCTTTGGCGCTATCACTGGCATTGAAGTTGTCTGGCAGCCTCAGTTCTGATTTAGTTTATGCCTGATGATTTTACTGGTATGGAACATATTTTTGTAGGGCTTAAGCCATCAACAGGTTTGTCTTTTCACTCAAATGGCTCCCAGGGAGAAAATATTTGATCTGCAATCACTACATTCTGAGGGAATTATTTACCTAGGTCAAGACCTTCAGGAGTTTGCTTTTTAAAAGAAAAACATACATACATACATACATACATACAAACATCAGTTAAAATTATTAATTTCCTATTTTGTGCCACGTACTCTACAGACACTGTTCAGAGATTAGAGTGGGCATTACAGACTAAAAACACAGATGCCCAGGCTCAAGAAAAATAGTGTCCTATAAGCGACAAGCACAGAAGCTACTGCCAGTGCAAGAATCATGAGCTCTGTCCTGGAGTTCTGACTCCACCAGGAGGTCCATCGCTAGAGTCCCAAGAAGGACAGGAGAAAGGAAGACATCTGCACAGTTTTGAAGGATGAGTAAGTTTTCCCATGACGTGAATGGCAGTGTGAGCATGTGGGACAGAAGGGCTATCATCAGCTCTGGCTGCTGCAGCAGGGGCATCCGTAACATAGTCAAGATTCTCTGAGTGGAACATCGTGCATATTTAACCATGAGTGGTCCTCGCTACAGCTTAAGCACCAGAACTTAGTGAAGTTAAAGGTCACCCTTTAGTAGCGTTTGACATCCTCAGAGAAATTCATACAATGGTTGCTCTTTTTAATGTTTCTGGGATATTCTTTTTTGGCTAGTTCTATGTCAGGTCAGGCAATGTTTGCACCCTGTGTTTGGATAGTAGCTAACACCATTCTGGGTCTCTCAGTCACGCATGCCCCTGTCTTAGGGTCTTTGCTCAGCCAGTGTTGGGTTGCAGAGGCTTCCATCCAGGGAACCTGCTGGCAGGCAGCTCTGTACAATCACCACACATCCTCATACTGTGTGGTACGAAGCAACATTGATGCGCTATCCTGGACTTAAGCTCATAAGGGATACTTCACACATACTTGGTGGCTCTTTGGAGGACACAAGTACTGGCATCTTACAATGCAAATTACACGCATTTATCCAGGAGGCTAAATTAAGTGGGATGGGAAGGAACACGTATTGTTTCATTTTCCTCGTGTGTCTTTTAAGCATGGGTAAGTGGCATGCAGTAATGAAGCAGAGTGTGTGCAAAGGGTGAGGTGCTTTGATGGGCAGTGGTGTAGAGTAGAAAGAAATTGCGGTGAACGGGAAAGTTGGGAACGTACAGAGGCTTGTGGGCTGCATGTGAGTTGTCAGCATACAGTACATAAAACAAGGTTTAACATCATTTAGTCAAATTTCTATAGGCTACTACAAAGTTAAACTGTGACGTGCTCTGTGAACTTTCTAATGTTCGACCATGATGATCCCAAGGTTTTTAGCCATGCACAGCCAGCTTTCCAACAGATTCCTTCTAGAGGGAGGGCACGTAACTGAGAAATGATTTAACCCAGCCAGACATCTTCAGGGAGTTACAGAGGCAGTGTTCTTTTAAGTGGCTTATGTGGCATGTGAAGAATGCCTGTGGAGCAGAGAGCACAGGCCCAACCATTTACCCCTGGAGGGGAAGGAACACGGGTGGCACTTTCTTATTAATGTCGATAGGACCTCAGGACTACTCCATGGCCCCTCGGGTTCCTTGGGCATCTGGGATCGAGATGCTGGAGAGCCAGTGTTCCATTTAGAGCTTGAGCCATTTTCCAATCCAGCAGACCCGAGAGCTTGGAATTGGAACATGGGCAAAAGCTGAGCCAGGCAGAAATTAGACACAGGCCTTGGAGAAATTCCACTTTACTTTTTCTATTATCAGAGTCTTTGGCTTAGCCCAACCCACCCAATTGTCACAAAAATTCTTCATTTGTTTTCTCTGGATTGGTCAGAACCTAGATTCCCACCTTTGAAAAGGATTAGGCAGAGCTCTGGTGGACCTGTACATGACCTTTCCCTGAAACTCCTGAGAAGTGCTAAGGTCTGGGCATCCCAGAAAACAGAACTGGAGTGGTAGGTGTGTCCTTCCTGGTACTTGTCCATTCCTGCTTGCAAGTGCCCTGCACAGCAGTGACTTATTGCAACTATGACAGGGGCACAGTTGCAGCTTGCTTAAACATGTGTTTATCAAGTGAGGTTCTAATTGCATTTTGTAATTGAGGTAGACTGAGGGTCGAGATCTTAACTAGAATTGTAACTTCTTTTTCAAAAGGGGTGTGTGTGTGTGTGTGTGAGGGGTATGTATGTGCATGTGTGTGTGTGTGTCAGGGGTATGTATGTGCATGTGTGTGTGTGTGTGTCAGGGGTATGTATGTGCATGTGGAGAGGGCACTGGATTCCCTGGAGCAGGAGTTACAGGTAGTGAGCTGCCAGTTGTGGCTGCTGGGACTGGGACCCAGGTTCTCTGGAAAAGCAGTGCATACTCTTGACTACTGAACCATCTCTCCAGCCCACATGTATTCACTTTCAAATGTAAAATAATCCATTATATTGTTGCCCAAACCTCATTTAGTAAAAATTTAAATCTTATCTACTACATCCATCTCTTCAGCCAATTACTAATTCCTAAATAAAGACCAAGGACCTCAAATGAAGCCCTTTGATTTTGTGGCCGAGCAAGCTAAGAGTCATAATTATTGACAGGAGAATTCTTTAGAAATTTGTAATGTACTTTGACATTTGTGGTGCTCTCCCTAAACGGTGGTTAGATCCTGGGCAAGAGAACATTGTGTTTGGTCTCTGAACCTTGTGCTTCATACCTGGGTAGTACAGATAAGTCAAGCACTCTTGAGATACTTGAGATATGCTTTATTTCTGTAGATGACACCTGGAAGAAGCCAGATATTGCATGAATGGTTAAAGCCCAGACTCCACAGTCAAGCAGATCTGGATTTGGATGCAACCTCTAGTGATCTGCCAGTGATCCTGGACAGGTTCCTTAGTCAGTTCAACCTCAGCTTCGCCACTTATAATGTGGCTGTGAAGAGCAAATTGAATAGCACTCGGTGAACCATGGCTCTCGCTAGCTTGGGCTCCTGGTGCCAGGCTGCTGCTCCGTTGTTGAGATGACCTCATTTTAGATTCCCCATCAGTAACTAGGTAGCTCCCTTCCTTACACAGCTCTCATAGCGTCGTACTTGGAACATTTGATTTTTTAAGCATCTTGACTGGATATGACACTGCATTGGTGACATTTTGATAGCTGTCATTGCATGGTTTAGTTCCAACATCTTTCAGCACATTCAAAGCATCAACCTTTCCATGTTGGGGCTTCTCCAGCAGCAATTATAGCCACGGGGGAAGAAAAGCTATACATGTTCCCCTAAAATATCACTGAGATTTGTGTCATAGGCCTCTGGTGACAAAGACTTAACTGCTAGATATCAGTTCTCCACACTTCCTTCAGATAAAATTAGACCATAGAGTAACCATTTGATCCATAAGTATAAAAAAAAGATTTTCAATATTTCTGTACAAAATTAAAGCAGGTAGCAAATCTCTTACTTCTAAGATTATTTCTATTGCGTGTGGACAAGAAGAGTGGGGTACTAGACATTGTGATCAGTTTTTCTGTTTAGCCTGGTGGGTGCTTGCCCTCCCCCAAAGCTTCCCAACCTGCTGCTTGCTACTTTCTTGATGACCTTCCTGAGTGTGAGCCAGACCTCCTCCATCCAACTCAGCAGGTGGGCCAAGATAGGTTTATAATTAGCTTTCTTAACAGCCCCAACTGGCCACTCTTAAAATAATTTGGCTAAGTGTGTCCTCTTGTGTTATATGGGATATGCTAGTCGTCAGCTATCCCAGGAGGTGCTGGAGATCGGGAGAGTTGCATGCTTGTGGAGCGGGAAAAAATAACTTTCCGTCCCGAGTTTGAGATATGTCACAGAAAATGTGTATCTGGAATATCTCATTGGACTTAGATGACCATCGTTCCCCCGGTTCCTGGATGCCCAGACTTTGTGTAAATCACATGGAACTGAGAACAAAATTCTAGGAGAGAAATATAAGACAGTTGTCTCAACCTGATAGGTGCCAAATGCCAAGGGCAGATACTAATGCCACATGAATAAAGAAAAACTATGTGCATCGAGCCTTGGAAAGGGGAGCAAATTGGAAGGTGGAGTAAGGGAAGCTCTGGCCTAGCCAGAAGAAGGAACAGGAGGGAGGCAGCATCTCCCTGACATGTGTGCTGCTATTGGACAGATCAGCTGGGCAGAGAAGTCTTGGAAGTAGTTCTGTGTAGCCAAGGCTCCGAGGTGATGGGATCTAGAGACTGGGAATAAGAATTGAGGCTCTCTGCTCCTTCAAAGGCCACTGCCTATTGAAGATGCCAGATTGTTTCTGCCTGGGTCACACTGGGCCACAACCATGTACCTCTCCCCCACTGGGGAGGTAGAAATGAACAGGTAGTACCCCAAACTGGAAGATTTTCCCAGAGAGCTCTTCTCTTCCACAAACTCCTACACTTGTGTGTGAACACAAGGGGGGGGGGCTCAAAAAAAGCAGACTCCTTCCCTTTGTTATACTTAATCTCTTGATATCAACAGTCATAGGACAGATAGTGACTTATGTGCAAGCCGTCAGATATAGTAGTGTTAGAAATGTATGCAAGCAAGGCTGGGCAGTTCCACACAGATACTTGGTATTTGCTTTTCTATGTGGTTTCTGTTATATCAAACACAAGGCAGAGAAAGTTGCCCCCACAGCCCTGCTGGAGTGAGCAAGTGTGCTCTGGCCTGCTACAGGCCACTTTCTGAGCTGTCCAGGCCATGGAAGCACAAATAGCAACCTCGGGCACATAAGGACACGCACAGGCCACAGAGCCTGTGAAGGGCTCTGTCAGGTTTCAGTGAACAGATGTTTATCCCACAACGCTTCCCCTCTTCTTGGGGTTTGTCTAGTGCATTACAGAAAAAAGGAAGAAAAAGAAACCTTAAACTGTTTACACTAATTATCCCCTTTTGCTGCTCTTGCTTGTTTTGTTTTGCTCTTTCTTTTTCCCATACATTAAGAAGTCTTCATGTGAGGAAGTTCTGCCCAGCTGCTCTCTGGAATGGACCCTTCCATAGCTTAAACTGGGAACCTTTTGTTCTTGGATCTGAGTACAGCTCAGCTCGCCTTGTCACATGTGTGTTGGTGCACTGGCTTCCAAGAAGTTTATAGGCTTTTTCTCAACCCATTTCCTTCTTACCCCAAAGATAATCTGCTTCTATGACTTTCCTTCAAGTAAACAACTCCAGATCCCTTCATTGTATCTGTTCTCCCTGTGGCTCAGTCAGTACTTTATGCAGCCAGGCCGCTCTGAAGCCTGTGCTTAAGTTCGGTGCGTTCCGTGCCACCGTCCTAGCTATTAAATACTAAGTCAAACCCTTTCTTCTGTCTCTCTTTTGTTCATGTGTTCACTTACTTTTTCATTTCCTTTGTTCAAGAAATACACATATATATTTAGCTCCTGCTGTGTACCAGGTACAGCTCTGGGTACAAAGGAGTCAGCAATAAGTAAAACCAGACGTGGTCTTGGCCTTCAAGGAATTCCCATTGTAGTGAGGGAGAAAGGCATATAAAGGATTAATTACAATTCAAGGTGATGCACACTATAATAGTAGAGTTCAAAGTTCTTTGAAGAATGGCAAGAGTGTAATTGGCTCTGCCTCAGGCATCAAAAATACCTTCCCAGACTATTTGACATGTGTTTATTCTAGACATAGAACAGCATATATGGAAGATGTGTTTGCAAAATGGTAAATGGTCCAGAGAGGCCAGTAACTAGGATATAAGAAATGATGAAGGTAAAGCTGAGAACTCAAGGTGGGCAGCAGCCTAGCTCACTTATTTTGCAAATAAGGCTTAAAAATCATTCATATATATAATATACATATATATTATATATGCATATATACACACACACATATATCTTTCAGAAAAGAGAAGGTACGAGCAATGACAACTTTTAAACACACACTCAATGTGTTTAAAATGAGTGAGTCACACACTCAATGTCATAGGCTCAGTTGTATTTGCTTAAAATCCATATGCTCTGGTCCCATCCCCAAGACCTCAGAAAGTGACTGTATTGGAGATGGGTCCTTTCAGTGGATGTTAAGTTAAATTGACGTTGTTTAGGAGTGTTTTAGTCAGTAGGGCTGGGGTCCTTACCAGAAAAGGAAGATGAGAGGCAGAGGGAGAAGTCTATGAAAGCATGCTGAGAAGAGACTCAGCAGCCAGCACTTTACCTCTAAACCAGGAAGTGCACTTCTGTGTTCAGTGACTCAGTCTGTGTGCACTTAGTTATAGGAGCCTTGAAAAAAATGGATACACTCAACATTGTGATTTATAGGGGGCTGGAGAGATGACTCAGCGGGTAAGAGCACTGACTGCTCTTCCAAAGGTCCTGATTTCAAATCCCGGCAACCACATGGTGACTCACAACCACCCATAATGAGACCTGAAGCCCTCTTCTGGCGCATCTGAAAACAGCTACAGTGTACTTGTGTATAATAATAAATAAAATCTTTTTTTAAAAATTGTGATTTATAAATATGGTTATGTAGAGGGTGCTGGCTTGGGATGGACAGTTATGAGGAAGAGGAAACAGGACTAAGGTGCTGAGGCAACGTTCTAGGCTGCTGAGGGATTATACTTGTAAGATACCCTTTTAACCAAAATAGTGAATACCATAGAGAAGACACCTTTGGGAGAGTAGAGAGGAGCAGAACCCCAAACAGCACATTTAGATTTAGATCTGTCTGTTTCTGGTTTTACCTTGGGTAGCTGAGCTACTTGGGTGGTATCCAGGTGAATTTTCTTGCTGCTGGCCCTTGCTTGAGTTCTGCAGCAGGAGTGATAGTTTCCCGTTGTCTCTGTCCCTGCTTCACACTAGCTGGTATGGCCATGACTGCATCCTTCTCCTCTGGGCACGTTTCCACAGGGAGTCATCCCTGCAGCTGCAGTTCACTCGAGTTCAAGTCCTGGGCTACACAATGCCAGCCCACTGTTGTCAGGCCTGTGGTGTCTCTGCCTCTGGTTTGTTTCTTTAGCTCTGTGTTCAGCTTCAGTTGGCCCTTTGCATGCACCATCTCTCTCAGTGACTTGAAAGTACCTCCTTCTAGGCGGAAGTCCTAGAGACAGGAGGAAATGTATAATGACACTTGGAAAGAGTCTGAGTGTGAGTGTAGATTTGGTATTCTGTAGGTTAGGTCTGAACTGATTCATTGCCAATAGCAGTGAAAAGTGAAAGGGGTCATGGGTAGAATGCTGGAAAACTTAAACTCCTCAGGAATTGGCTAGCTTTGTAGCAAAGTTGGATTTTATTTATATAATTCCTTAAGTCTGATTACATGAATAAATGCAAGTGAATAATTCCGACTGAATATTCCCACTAGTAACATAACACTAAAGTATATGGTGGCATATGCCTGTAATTCCAAACTCAGGAGGGTAAGGCCAGGGGTCATGAGTTCCAGTTTCTGGCCCAGCTTGAGAACCAAGAGAGAAGCGGGGAGGGGCTAGAGACAGACAGACAGAGACAGATAGAAACTGATTTGTCATAAAGAAGGGAACCAATGAACAGTGGGTCAGTTTATAGAGAGTAAGTAGAATAACAAAAGTAACATTTACAAACCTCAGAAATATAATTATTAAAAACCCTATATGTCTAATTACAAGTTACTTAGAAATATATGTCTTAATGAAATTTACTAAGTCCTTTTGGATGGCACTCCTTGTGGCCAAGATTTATTTTACCCTATGTTCCAAAATAATAAAGTCTGTGCTACCTGTTAAACAGACAGTTGTGGTGATTATATGTTAATTTTTTCCTTGTGGTGTTATTAATCTGTATTTCTATATCATAGGTGCCACTATCTTTCTTATTATTGATGATGAATCCAGCACTTAGAGACGTCAGTAATTTTCTCCAGACCACACAGCTAGTAAACGTTAGAGCCAAATTCTTGTATTTACCTGAACAAGGAAGGAGGTTCACTAATACTTAGACTTTCTCGGACCCTATTCAAAGGCTTTTTCTTCCAGAACTCAAGGAGGCTAGCACAAAGCACTTCCTCTAAAAAGGTGTCACTGTGGTCAAGTCTCAAAAGATGCCTTTACCAAAGGTCTTGACAAGACAGTGGAACCATGGTTGGCTGTGTGGGGCATATCACAGGTATCCTTTAAGTTCTTTAGCTAGTAGAAAATATGGAATGTGCTAAATTCTTTAGCCAGAAACCAGTCTCCTTAAGTGACCACCCCTTGCTGGTCAGCATCACACAGCATGGTCTGTCTCCCATGGTCAACATCACTCCTCGTCACTATGCATTTTCTCCTTCTCATTTAGTCTTAATTCTACTCCCTTTTGAGGTTCAGAAGGGTAAGAAAAATCCAAAAGGGAAATATATATTACCTTCTCAGCCCATGCATTGTTCCAGAAAACAAGAAGTTGAGTTCTGAACGTTTCTAATCTCTAGAACCACCATTCTGAATGTCCAGGGTTCCCAGTTAAAAAGCAGGCAGAGTGGGAGTAGTCTCTTCGGTGATTTTTCCCTCGCATTCTTCTGGGCACAGATCTGCTAACCTCTCTGCAGGTCCACCATAGTGGCCTTGCTCCCCAGATCAGCCAGCCCAGCCAGAAAGTCTTTTCTGTCCTGGCAGCTATACTCAGGTTGGGGGTCAGCCTTCCAAGACTGCATCCCAGGAAGTCCTTTTGTCAAGTGGCAGAGCTCTGAGCAGCAGAGTGAAGAACAAAGCCCAGCTCCTTTCTGTGCACTGAGGAGTTCACTGCCCACTGAAGACAGGCTTGTGCACACTGTATTTCTTACTCTGTCCCCAAGGACTGGGGTAAGTTTTTAAGGTGTTTTCCTGAACCACTTAGTGAAAATTTACTTAAAGCTGTGCTAACAAAGGGAGCTTGCAACATAGTTCTCTAATCATTATCATTGGTGTCTTTGACTAAGAGGGAGACACTTTTCTTTAAGACATTTTAATTTTGGTCTAAATGTAGCTAAAATCGGTAACATCGTTTCTTGTTTAACCACTCCGTATAACTTGACAGTATGTGTCACAAACTTTTAAAAGCAGCATTCTTTCTGTACTGACCAGGTGGATATAATTCTAATGTAGACAAGTTAGGATTATATAAGTTCATCTGTCTTTGTGTATTTTATGATCTGTTCAAAGAAATAATGGAAATATCCAGTAGTAAGAAGTTAGGTGAGGGCTGGAGAGATAGCTTAGTGGTTAAGAGCACTGACTGCTCTTCGAGAGATCTGACTTCAATTCCCAGCAACCACATGGTAGCTCACAACCATCTGTAATGGGATCTTATGCCCTCTTTCTGATGTCTGAAGACAGCTACAGTATACTCAAATATATAAAGTAAATTAATAAATCTTATGAACATGACACGGTACAGTAGCAGATCTTCTCAAGCCATTAAAAAAAAAAAAAAAAAAAAAACAGCCGTGGCCTGGGAACATAGTTACAATGTAAGGCCTCCCAAAAGGCGTAGACCTTAATAGCATAACTTAAGACCTAATAGCATCAGAAGGATAAATTCTTCAGAGTTGCAAAAGCATTATGAACATGTATATTTTTTAACATTCTTTTCTAAATAGTATTTTTATTTTGCAAATTTTGGTTAGATCTTAATTTTGTTCTGCTCCAGTGGACGTAAGCATAAAAATTACAAAACTAAAGAGGTCTTAGGAATACCTGAGCAGTCGAGTGTTTGCCTAGTATGTACAAGGCTGTGAGTTCAATCCCCAGCTCTAAAAAAGGGGGATTTTTTAAAAAATTGTTTTTAAAGAAATAAATGGTCTGGAGGGATTGCTCAGTTAAGTGCTTGCTGCACACAAGGATGTAAATTCAAGTTCTCAGAACCCATGTAAAAAGCCAATCATGGTGGCACATGATAGAAACCTTGGTGTTGGTATTTGGGAAAGAGAGTTAGGTAGAGCATCAAAGTACCTTGAGAGAACCTCACTCAAAATTCAAATAATTGAGGAAGACACTCAACATTGACCTCCAGTCTACACACTCACACACACACACACACACACACACCCTGTGTATGTCTGTCACATGCATGCACACCAACAGTGAACCTTCCCCCACACAGAGATAGGTAACAGTGATGCTCTATTAAGGGAGATTTTAAAAACAGCATGTACTACATATGCATAGCTACATTGGAAGTGAAAAAGAGAGACTGAATATCAAATTAATGGTGCTTTTCTATGGGGTGATGGGATTATGAACTGTTTGAATTTTTTTGCTATTCTCTACTTAACATTTCTGCATGGAACATGTATTATGTATTCATAAAAGTATTAAATACTTTAAGGCATAAAGCCAATATTTTGACTTACTCTGATGCCCAAAGTATTAGTGTGTTTAAAAGCTAGAATTACTAACTTCCAACCACCAGTTGCCATTAAAGGAATGAATTTAGCTACTCACACAAAATATCAAGAACAATTATAATATAAGAAACATTACTTCCTAAAATAGCTACCAGCTATGCTCCATATCTTTCAGTTTGATTGGTGATGTCACATTTTTAAAGTTATTTTTAGATATTTACAAACTAGAATTGAATCACAAGGTATAGAAGGTCTTTTAGTTATTATTTTATATCTTATCACTATAAAATATTAAGCAAAGATTCATAGGTAGAAGCTAAAGAGGAGAAGATTTTAGCTTTCCAAAGTACCCATTTCTCTTTCATGCTTTTTAACACTTCATTTGTTTGGTTGTTTGGCTGAGTCAGGATCTAAAAGAACCTATGCTGGCCCTCAGTTCCTGATTCTCCAGCCCCTACCCCCAAAATATTAGAATTACAGTCAACATACAAACTTAATTATGCTTTAAAGTAAATAATACCAAACAGGTTACTAGATATACACTTAAAATATTTTTAGGCTGAGAAAAATGAGGATATTAAAGTTTTGACACTGTAACGTGTACTTCTTCTAGTTCCCTTCTAGCACTGAGCATGTAAACAGCACATGGCATTATTTGTATGGTAGTGTGCTGTGAGTAGGAACTTCTCAACAAGCTTGCCTCACCCCAAACAATATGTTTACAGATGGTTCCTTCTCAACCCATGTAGCTCCGTTAGACAGAAACTTGCAGTACATTTGTCTCACCATATCCTTATTGGTGGCCTACGGGTTTTCTTTCAGTCTTACGGAGCTGACAGTGACTCTTTGTGCACGTGCGGAGGACTCTGATTATTGACAGTCACACCTGAGGGCTGATAGGACCTGTGGGCTGATGGGATTCTCCTATTCTAACTGCCTAGCAACGTTCAGAGGGCTTTCTGGTATATTGCTTACTTGACTCGCTCTTTAGAATAATCTACTTCTTCTGAAATGGTTATTTCCTTATTGCTGCAGGTGGACGACTCTCTGTGCCTTTATACAGTTGACATTGGTGACTGTGGTCAGGCTCCTAGGTGTATTCATCAGTTAGAAACTTTTAGTGATATGTCAACGAAGGTTGTAGATGGGACACTATTTCCTTCAGGTTTTTAATTAATTTTATTTTTTAACTCTTCTGCTAACCTACAGACAGTATCTGTTTGGTTTATTTGTGTGTGTGTAACTTTAGGACAAAGACCTTTAAATTTTTAAATTTTATTTTATGTATAGATGTTTTAACTGTATGTGTATCTGGATACCATGTGAGTGTCTAGTATCCATGGAGACCAGAAGAGGTGTCAGATCACCTGAAACTGGAGTTAAAAATGGTTTGTGAGCTATCATGTGTGTGCTGGAAATCAAACCCTGGTCCTCTAGAAGTAGCCCATGCTCTTAACCACTGAACCATCTCTCCAGTCCCAATAAAGATCCTTGTGAATGTGTTATATGCTACTCAGAGGTTTTAGCTCAGGGTCATTATCAAAGGAGAATAGAGAAGTGGAACTTAGAAAACTCAGCCCTCTTCTGTGGTTTTGTTTGGTAGTGGAGGATATAAATACATAATCCAGTCTACACATCTGAATGGAATTGAGAATCCCTTTTTTGTTTGATCTGATCACACAATCAGATTTGCACACTCACAGCTTGGAAAACCAGCATGTGCAATAATAGTTATAGTTTTGTTCTCTCTTTTTAATTCTTTCTCATAAAAAAAGACAAAGTTGTTCCTACAAGAGTTTGAACTCTCTCCTCTGAGTGGCTACAGAGCAGGGGAGGGACTTCCCTCTGCTGCTTCTGTCTCCATCTGACATATGGAGTGCTCTGGGATAAACACAGGGCCAGAAGGCCAGAGCATGGAACTCTGCCTGGGCATGTCTGCTTTCCCCAAGTTATCCTGAACCTGCTTTCTCTCTTGGCTTATACTTCCCTATAAGGAAAACTGTGTCTCTGAGTGGTTTGCATGCCTTGTGGAGGTGGCCCTGATATAAGGAGAATCATGTCTGTGAGTGGCATGTGCGCATTAGCCTTGAGGAGATAGCCCTGATACAACTGACCATTTACTTTTCACAAGATCTTAATTGACCAGAAATAGAGACTGCTCTACAAATACATGACTGTTTACGTATTTCTCCCTTTGGTGCCTATAAGTCACTGTGTAGCTCCAGCCTTCAGGCTTCACACAGCTTTGGCTTAGTTCAAGGTGGGCTTCAGATGCCCCAGATCCAGATAGCCTTGGAAAGAGAGGGAGGAGTTGTTTGGGGTGCCTGAGGGTTTAGAGCACTAAAAGTGTATCTAAGTCATGCAAAGCAGCTGTGGTGACACAGTACCAGTGAGACCCATGATCTGACTTCTGGATTAGATTGTGTGCAGACTGGCTGCATGTTAGGACCACAGAGTCCCCGATCTTCCTTCCCATGCTGTTTTTACACTTGTACTTGAGGCCATGTGTGGATGAGAGTGCCCTCTCTGACTTGTCAGTGCATCATCTGTCAAGGTAAAGCTAAGAAATCAGTGACAGCTCTTTATTAACAATGAAACTAACTCTCTGACAGCTTTATGCATGTTATACTACAGGCTGCTACATGACCTTTGGGTTTGAAAGCCTTGGAGACAATCCAGAAGTTAAAAAAGAAGTAGTAGTAGTCAAGATTGAGAAATAGGATTTATAAAAGTTAAAAGAATTAAGATGATGAAGAAAAAGATTAACTATGACTTCCCTGCTCTTGTCCAGGTAGGGAAAGAAAAAGCTGAGGCCTGTGATCCCCTGCTTCAGACTAGAGTGGTGCCTTCCATCCACTTTGTCTATGAAGTAAGCTTCTCTAAGGTACTTCTAATTTCCTGGTAGTCTTCATAATAAAGGCAGAAATGTGGTTTTCCCATAGGCCCGAATTCAAAGCCTCTTTGAAGACTATTTGTCATCCATTAAACAAAGGTAGATACAGCCAAAAAGAGACCAAAGCTCTTATGGAAATTGCATTCTGGCTTATAGAAACAGGCAAAAAATAAACAAGCAATGTGGAGGGGGTGGACGAAAGAAGGAAGAGATTGGGGTTTTGGGAGTGGAGTACAGAATAAGGACCCAGCTTCATGATGTTTGAGAAAAGGAAGGAGACTACATCAGCAGAGGCAAGGAGTGGATGCTTACTGAGAATGGTCCAGGTTAAGCAAGGATCCCAGTGGCTGGCATGGGCAGGGTGGTAGAAGAGGGAACAGTGCTGCTGATCTGCACCAGTCTGTGGCACCCTAAGGACACTGACTCTTACTCTGAGGACTCTGGTGAGTGTCATTTCAGTGGCTTACAGAGGAATGGTGTGATCTGTCATTTGCTAGACCTTTCTGGCTGTCATTACAGGTAGATAAGAGAGCCAACTGTAGAGTCCAAGAGACCAGCTAGTGGGCTGCTATAGAAACCCCAGAAGTAGAGAAGGAAACCTTGGGCAGGTGATAGAATTAGAGGTGACAAATATCAGCAGGTTTCTAGGTTTATTAAGACAATTAAGGACTTGCCAATAGACTAGACAGGGGGAAGTATATGTTTGTTTGGTTTTCTTCAACTAGAAAAAAATAATTCACTGAAATAAAAAGACAGTGAGTGCTTTAGTTGGGGTTACTATTGTGCCATTCAAATATCATGACCAAAGCAAGTTGGGAAGGAAAGGATTTATCCAGCTTACACTTACACTTCACAGCTCATCACCAAAGGAAGTCAAGACAGGGACTCTGGGCAGGAACATGGAGACAGGAGCTAATGCAGAGCCATGGAGGAGTGCTGCTTACTGGCTTGCTCCTTGTGGCTTGCTCAGCCTGCTTTGTTATAGAACACAAGACCTCCCACAATGGGCTGGCCCTCTCCCCCATCAATCACTAATTAAGAAAATGTCCTCCAGGCTTACCTATAGCACAACGTATGGAAGCAGTTTCTCAGTTGGGGGTTCCCTTCTCTCAAATGACTTGAAGTTGTATCAAGTTGAAGGAAAACTAGCCAATATAGTGGACAAAGTATGTTTGGAGATGTAGGATTGGGAGCCGGATCTTGTATGCTTTGATATGTCTATTAGACATACCAATGTGTGTTCACAAGGCAGTTGGATATGTGGATTAGTGCTCAGAGGGAAGGTCTGGCCTGTGATGCACAGTTGGAAGTAGTTGGTAGATGATGGCATTTAAAGTTTGAAACCCAGTTGAGCTTTGTAGCAGCGACATGTAGATAGAAAAGACACAGTCTGAATCCTAGAGATCTAATTTAATCAACTGTGAGCAAAAGTCATTGTGTAATTCAAGAATAACAAACTTTTCTGTGATGGGCTGTATCAAAGGCATTCTGTGCTTCAATGGTCAGCTTTTCAGTTCTGCCAATGTAGTGCAAAAACAAACATAATTCATAAGCTAATGGATATGACTGTGCCTGGTTGGAAAAACATGCAGCCACTTGGATATTGCACATAGATAACAATTTGCCAGCTTTTAGTACATCCTAGCACTTGTGGTTAGTTGGTTGGTTGGTTGGTTGGTTGGTTGGTTGGTTGGTTGGTGTTTGTTTCTGCAGCACTAGGGCCCCTCACATACTAAGCACCACACTACTGATTAGCTACAGCCCCAGCTCATCTTTGTAGTTTATTCCCTGAGTTACCCAGGCCTAGAACTCAGCCTGTCACCTAGGCTGGTTTTGAATTTGTGATTACAGACCTTCACCATCAGCTCAGCTTCCAACACCTGTCTTGGCACCAGTGTTTCCCTCCTCTGCTCATTCTTAGACCTGTTTCATCCTTGGAGGCTCTTTGTGTATATGTATATGAAGGTGTGTGCATGAGAGCACAGGAGTCCAGAAGACAGCACTGGGTCTCCTAGAGTTAGATCACAACTGAGGGCTATGAGCTGCCTCATGTGGGTGCTGGGAGCTGAACTTGAACCCTCTTCAAGAGTAACAATCACTCATAACCACTGCATAGCCTTTTAACTCCTGGGTTTTGTTTTATAATTTACTTTAGATGAAGGACTTGTGAAAATGAAAAACAAATGTGAAAAAGTACATAATTAATACGAAATTATAGGAAAAACAACTTTGCATGAAGAGAGATTTAGTTTGCTTATAACTAGTAATTTTCTGATGGTAAAGTTGTTAACTAACTTACATGGGATAACTAGGGAAACTATAAAAGATGTTGGCTTTGCTTGTAAAGGTTACTTCTAGATTTGAGAGCAGTTTTTGTGCTTTCCCCAGTGTGGAGGCAGAAGCAGTGAGGACTACTGAGTTCCTTTTGGCTATTGAATGTGTCTGTTGGTAGGTCTTCTTCTATTGCTTGGTTTAGGGGTGAGAATGGTGATGGTTTTCCAAAGACTTGTTGATAATCAGTAGAAGGCCTTCGTAACTGTCAGGAGAACTTTCACAGTGGACAATGAGTGGAGTCATCTGTGCAGCTTTGTCCCCTGATGATTTTGAGAAATTGGTCCTATAAAGGAATTCAAGTTATCCTGATAAACTAGCTCTTTAAGAGACAGTGGCGTAGCTGAGTTTGTTGCTCTGGACTGTTTGTATAGCTAGAATCTGCCCATCCGTGCTAGCCAGAGTCACTCGGAATGAACTGATGCCAGTTGTTAAGTTTTCAATGACTTTGAAGACCAACTATGTTGATCTGCTTGTCTGCTTGTTCCTGACCCTAAGCATGAAAAACATTATAAACCTGCTTTGTTTTGCATAACAAAACCCTACTGAATTCAACACCGCCACACCCCCTTCATGCCCCTCTCCCCCACTACCACCACCACCACCAGTTGCAGGTTTTCTAGAAAAGCCAAGTATAAGTTATTTTGGGTTCAGGGAGCTTGTTACCTAGGAAAGTCTCTATGTGCCTTTTCCCCTCCTTTCTTCCCTCCCTCCCTCCCTCCCTCCCTCCCTCCCTCCCTCCCTCCCTCCCTTTCTCCCTCCCTCTCTCCCTTTCAGATATATAGGCATATGCCATGGATGATTGGCTCCTGCCTACAAGAGTTCTCCTTCTGTGAGGGGATATTGCAGGGTCTCTGTGGACACATTTCCAAGACACCAAGAAAAGCTGGGTGGCTCTGTTCCATGGAGTGGGGCTGCTCTCCAGAGACTCTTGGGATTTCTGTTAAATGTCTGCCAGCATCTCAGCTTCACAGCACTGCTGTGTTGGAATGTCACTAGGATGCCCTGCAGAGGGAGGAACTATAGAGCAGAAGTCTCCATCTCCAGAGCCGTTGATTTGGCTGTAAATGGTAGCGGCAGAGTCAGAAGCAGAGGATTTGGAGCTTGTCCATGGAATTCTACATTTCCAGCCTTTGAACAAAGGCCCAGGGATAGAGTCTAAGACCTGTTAGGGAGTTGTTGCAAAAAAAAAAAAAAAACTTTGAGAATTCATATGTATACTAACTGTTGTTTATAGATGAAACAGTGTCTAATATCTGTATACCATTACTTTATAGATGAATGTTGACTTTGCTGATGATTAATACCCCTGAGTTATATTATCACCTATCACTGCGTCCACATTTCTTTTTCTCATATTTTTCTCGTTGCACAGATTCACTGCTGTCATTTGACTTGTCTCACAGAGGTTTTGATGTGCTGAAGTTGCTAATGCTAGAGCAGGCTGAGAAGCATCTATCTAGTCCCGTCTCTTCCCTTGCATTGTAGGCTAGAAGACTAAAATCTGTCCGATTTATTCTTCTGTTATAGGAGTGTAAATACTGCCAGTACCAAGTAGGAACTATCTCCTGGTTCTTTTGGATACAAAAGAGAATGGTCCTTCCCTCCCCACTTCCTTCCTTCCCTCCTTCCTTCAAGTACATCAGATATCTAGTAAACTTAAACTCCATATAAATTAGAAAATTTCACAAAGTATGTTTTTCCCTTTATAAATAAATATCACATAGTAAATAGGCATCAAGAAAGGAATCCATAGCTGCACAGTCTGGCCAGTGATGCCACCCTGGTTGCTTTATAGAAGCTTGAACATTAGACCAGCTTAGCACTCACATTCTGGAGCCATCAGTTAAGCAGACAGCAGCCAAACGGGCCTGACAGGTGTTTGCGCCGTTATAATTCTTTCTACACAGATCTCTGCACACATACTCTACCAATACAGCCAAGCACCATCTCGTGTTACTTTGGGATAGGAGCTGCTGCACAAAAATGGAGTGCATTGGCTTGTCTGTGGGAGCCCAGGCAGACACCAACATCTGTTGACCAAATGGTGGCAGTGCACAAATGCTTCCCCTGTTTACATCTGTGTGCATGCTTCTCCTTCCCATGGGCCTTTGGGCTTGTTTTTCTTGGGAAGATTTCACATTAGAGAACCACAGTGTAGTTATTTGCTCACAGATACATTCATGACTCTTTCCTTCCTGCTCATATTCACACAAAACTCACTCCTGGTCCATTGAGCAATCACAATTTGCATTTGCACACTTACTCAGATAAATCAGTAGCAGCACCCTTCTTATCACAGTCGCCTCAGAACAAAATCAAGCTCTCAAAACTGAACCAAAGAGCCATGACCATTACGGCCTCAGAAGCCAGAACCACGTTCTCTAGTTTGCTTTGTTGCTGTGAAGCTGTGCACAGTGCCTCACGTCCAGGAGCTGTTGCTGTGAAGCTGTGCACAGTGCCTCACGTCCAGGGGCTGTTGCTGTGAGGCTGTGCACAGTGCCTCACTTCCAGGGGCTGTTGCTGTGAGGCTGTGCACAGTGCCTCACGTCCAGGGGCTGTTGCTGTGAGGCTGTGCACAGTGCCTCACGTCCAGGGGCTGTTGCTGTGAAGCTGTGCACAGTGCCTCACGTCCAGGGGCTGTTGCTGTGAAGCTGTGCACAGTGCCTCACGTCCAGGGGCTGTTGCTGTGAAGCTGTGCACAGTGCCTCACGTCCAGGGGCTGTTGCTGTGAAGCTGTGCACACTGCCTCACGTCCAGGAGCTGTTGCTGTGAAGCTGTGCACAGTGCCTCACGTCCAGGGGCTGTTGCTGTGAAGCTGTGCACAGTGCCTCACGTCCAGGGGCTGTTGCTGTGAAGCTGTGCACAGTGCCTCACGTCCAGGGGCTGTTGCTGTGAAGCTGTGCACAGTGCCTCACGTCCAGGGGCTGTTGCTGTGAAGCTGTGCACAGTGCCTCACGTCCAGGGGCTGTTGCTGTGAAGCTGTGCACAGTGCCTCACGTCCAGGAGCTGTTGCTGTGAAGCTGTGCACAGTGCCTCACGTCCAGGGGCTGTTGCTGTGAAGCTGTGCACAGTGCCTCACGTCCAGGGGCTGTTGCTGTGAGGCTGTGCACAGTGCCTCACGTCCAGGGGCTGTTGCTGTGAGGCTGTGCACAGTGCCTCACGTCCAGGGGCTGTTGCTGTGAGGCTGTGCACAGTGCCTCACGTCCAGGGGCTGTTGCTGTGAGGCTGTGCACAGTGCCTCACGTCCATGGGCTGTTGCTGTGAAGCTGTGCACAGTGCCTCACGTCCAGGAGCTGTTGCTGTGAAGCTGTGCACAGTGCCTCACGTCCAGGGGCTGTTGCTGTGAAGCTGTGCACAGTGCCTCACGTCCAGGGGCTGTTGCTGTGAAGCTGTGCACACTGCCTCACGTCCAGGAGCTGTTGCTGTGAAGCTGTGCACAGTGCCTCACATCCAGGGGCTGTTGCTGTGAAGCTGTGCACAGTGCCTCACGTCCAGGGGCTGTTGCTGTGAAGCTGTGCACAGTGCCTCACGTCCAGGGGCTGTTGCTGTGAAGCTGTGCACAGTGCCTCACGTCCAGGAGCTGTTGCTGTGAAGCTGTGCACAGTGCCTCACATCCAGGGGCTGTTGCTGTGAAGCTGTGCACAGTGCCTCACGTCCAGGGGCTGTTGGGTCATGGCGTAGAGTGCGAGTGCTTCTGGATGAGGTGGTTTCGGTTAAGTCCCTTATCTTTATAAGGCTTTATCTCGGTAGGTTTCTTTCTTGGTTCCCAAAGAATTGGAAAGACTTGTACCTCCACTGTCCTTAGAAATGTGTGCTACTCTGCTATGTTTACTGAGGCCAAAACAAACAAACAAAACAATTACGGGTCTTTTAAGTTAAAAGCAGCCATAATCTTATACCTAGAACATTTGAAGAGGTTAAAAATAATATAAAGGCAAGGGCACACACTGCGTCGAGTCAGCTAAAAAGATACACCCATTCAGAGACACCTAAGTTTATTAAACCTTTCTGTCTTATCATAGCATATTTTTATCAGAACAAAACTCGAGAGATAAATTCATCTGCCCGCAGACAGAGTTGTACACCTGAACCCCAGGTGGGTGTTTGTGTTTGGGTCTGTTTCTAGGTGGAATGAGCTCATGTTCTCTCCTACCACAGGATTGTGCAACACTCATGCGCACCTGTGTTTTGATCTTTGAAATCTGTCGTGGTAACATATCAAGCAACTTTAAATAGCTTCGTGCATGATCCAGATTGCACGTCTGCCAGAAACATCATCGAGCTTGGTTTTGGAGCTGGCTCAAGTTCCTGTGATACTAAACTTTCGTCATTTTGAAAATATATTAGTTGTCAGATTCCAGTCTTTACCTTCATCTTCAGTCTGCAAAGATCAATGCGTGAGGTCTCCCCGGTTATTACTGAAGGAGAGTGGGACACAGGACCTAGAGAGTAATTGGACAACTGACTTGCCATGTTTCTTCCATTTGACAAGCAATTTAGAACATTATTTTTTTGCCCTTTAGATAAATTTTCTGTGTTGTTTTAAAACATGAATGTTTAAAGTACATACTAGAACGATATTAGAATAGTATCACTAATTTCATTATTTAAAACATTTTGAAAGCTCACCTTGTAAAGTATCAAGATAGAACCTAGTGAGAACAAAGATAAAGAAGAGAGAACTTGAACACATGGCTCCTTGTTTTCAGTGAGACTGACCAATGCATGCATATTCAAGTATTTCTGTCGTCTGTGTAAGTCGCAGACACCTCAGCTACCACCTTGTTTTCTGGGTGGAATACTGATGTTGTAAGTTTTTCCAAATGTAGACATTTTAGTTAAAAATTTTATAACAAGTTCAAAAGCCATTAAAATAAAATAGTATCATGAGTCTCAGGGGCTCAACACCCCACTTCTTTGTTCTGTGGTCATTTTCTCTTGTGGTGCTGGGGCTTGAACCTGGGGACTTGAGTGTACTAGGCAAACAAGTGCTGTGCCACAGAGCTATTCACCTACCCCTGCGGTCAGCCATTGATAATATAACTCATTTATTTCCTAAGCCCAGTCTACTGCATTACCTTGAGGCGAGTCTATAAATATGTAGTAAGCATGTTTGTCTATATGGGGCTATTTTTGAGTTTATAGCTGTCACATACATAGGGAACAAAAGGGAGAGAGAGGTGTATTCTAGAACAGAGATAAGAAAGAAGAGAAACAGCATGAAGCAGACGGTACTGGGAAAAGGAGGTAGCCTGTCACAAGTCCGAAGTGTTTGATGCCAGGCCATGAGCCACAGGGACCTCAGCGGTAATGTGAGGGACAGGGCCAGCTGAGAGGTGCATCACTTGCAGCTGTCTCTCTGAGTCTTAGTTGTTAGCTCTTTCCGTCATGGAGACTACCCATTCTCTGATGAGTATCTCCATAACTCAGACTGTGAGGGAAAATGTGACTGCTTTCAGCCTATGGAGAATAGCCACTAGGCAGAGCATCTTGAAGGCAAGATCCACATCTTTTCCAATTCCTGGCCTACAATGAGCAAACCCTTCCATCTGTAAAGCACTCAATTCAGTGAGTGGATTGCAGTTTAGACATGAAATGTTTCCCAAAGACCATGTGTCTTTACGTCTGGTTTCCAGCTTGACACAACGTTTAAGACCTGACATTTAGAGGAAGAAAGTTGGGTCATTGGGAACACATTCGTAAAGCATCGCAGATCCCTCTTCTCTTTCTCATTCCTGTCATTCCTAGGTGGGGTTTTCCTCTGCTTCACACTCCCCTCGTGGTGCACTCATTCACCCTAGCAGGAGGAGTAGACGGGCTGTGGGGCCCTTTTCATGGACTGCTCCTCACCAGAGTACTTTAAGAACAGCAGCCATTCATCTGATCTTTTGTTCTTTAATCACTGAGTATAAAATTTGCCTATCCACATGTGTCTGTCTATCTGAACTCTCATGAATTCTCTCGGCAGTGGTCTCTGGCTTATAGAACTGACGTACTCCCATTCACAAAGTAGCCATTACTATTCTTGTATTACAGAACCTTGGGAATGATTTTTAAATAAGCTTTGCAATTACTTGCAATGTAAAAGTATATATCATTTCCTTCCTAACTCAGGCATTATGTATGAGTTCTTTAGGGTTGAACATTAGAGTTCTTTGATAGTGGAAATAAAACACAAGTCCATCACCAATTTTTCATGTGCTGAAGCTATAAAATCAGCAGGCCTGATAATGCAACATGGCCAATTTTGAACTACTTTTTAAACTATTCTACGGTGGCAGTTGTGCATTTTCCCTGTTTTGCTGATCTCTTACTAATGACTCCTGTTTTCATTTCCAACAGAATACTGGATCTACAGTTGCCCACCTTCCCTATAGTGGTTTTGTGTTAAGCAGCTGTCCTTCAGTGCTAATGCTGCCTGTGACTGTCAGTTGTTGGCTTACTCTGTCTCTTGTATCTATGGCTTTTAATGTGGCTTGAAATTATTGTCTCATGGAGAAAGTAAGGACATGTTAAGGCTGATGTAATATAATGGAAATTGAAAGCAGACTAGGTCCTAAATATCTTATATTCAAGTTGGGTATTTTAATCTCTGGATGATGTAGGCCGAAATGCATGCCATTCAATGACCCACACTGAAGTCCCTGCCTTGTGTGTTTATTCCTGGTACCTCTCACCAAGTGGGACAGGAAAACTATTGCAAGGTCTTATAAACATATTGAATATTTGTTAAAAGCATACCGAAAAGTGAATAGGGCCAGAATCCAATAATGGACCTAAAATCACTGGAAATAATTAGGATAGCGAAGGGTGGAATTTGGCCCATGTCTTGTAAACAGATTCAATCAGATGCTAACAGCTATTTGTTAGAGTTACATATGCCAAAAACTGAAATGGAAAGTGGACAGAAGCCATTCTAGAACGTCTCTAAGCACAGGCCCTGGGGCCCTTTGGGCTCCTTCAAGTAGACACCCAGGTGATTGCCTTTTCAGTGACTGCACCCATGGAGTGCCCTGGGACAAGCAAAGCTACATACTAGTTCTTTGAAACTCTTTAGTCCATGCTGCAGGTGAACACAACAATTACTTAAGTCATATGTTTTCTTCATTTGCTTAATTTTAAGTTAGTGTTAAACACTGAGTAGAATTTTGGGCACAGTTTTGTTGCTTAACTTTAGGAGTAACTTATTTTCAAAGGTAGTGTTCTCTGTTTCTCAATTCCTGAAGCCCCATGGAGTTACACACAAGTGTAAACTGCAGTTTTTACTCACAGATGGTCCCGCTTTAGTTGGCCAGGCAAGGCAGGGACAGGAGAAAAGGTGCAGCGGTAGGCACTCAGGTGTGGAGATCTGTGGAGATGTGTGGGAATGTGTGGTGTAATTAGAGTACATAGCCCTGGAACAGGCAGGGAGAACACGCAGGAAGCCACTGGCCTGGGCTGGTGTCGCTTCCAAAACAGAAAAGTGGAAGACTGTACATAATGGACTAGAACGACAAGGCTGTGCCCTCCCTGTGGGAAAGCAGGGCTTTGGTTAAGTGTGATTTAAGTACTTAAAAGATGAGGTGACAGATCAGGGGCAAGTTTACAAAAAAATACACAAAACCTATATCCAAGGAATTCTAAAAGAGAACTAGCAACATAAACCACTGAGTAAATGGAGGTTTATGCCATTTGTGGGCCAGAAAGCTCAATTATTCAGAAATTCATCTCTTCCCAAATTAATCCTTGATCTAAGAACTCAGGTAATCAAACCTCTCAGCAGACTTGGGGGGACTTGGCTACTGGTTCTAAAGTGTGTATATGCAAATACCAAGGATCCGGGTGCTGAAAACAAGCGCTTTATGGAGAAGAGCATGATTGAGGAAGAACTTGTACTACCCAATGTCAAGTCTTTTATAAAGGTTAAAGGAATCAAAGCTGCATAAAACGTAGCATGAAGAAATACATAGATAAATAAAACAACATTGAGTCAAAAGGAAGTAGACCACACAGAGATTGTCTCTCTGTGTCTCTGTCTCTCTCTCTCTCTCTCTGTCTCTCTCTCTCTCTCTGTGTGTGTGTGTGTGTGTGTGTGTGTGTGTGTACACGCATACCAATATAACTCAATACTGAATACATTTGTTCCGCAAATGATGCTGGAACAACTAGATAGTCATAACCAAAAAGCTACACCTCATCTTTTATCTGTACCACATACAATTCAAACTCAAAGTGGATTATAATCCTAAACATGATCTAAAATTCAAGAACATTGTTTGTTCACCCTGTTATAACAAACCACTCTAGACTGTGCAATTTTAAAAACCAGGAATTTGTTTTTCGTGTCTCTGGAAGGATGGAAAGTCCATGCTTAAAACCTCTAGCTGGGTGTCTGGTAAGGGCCAGCTTCCTGTGCAGTGTGACCTCACATGGCAGAAGGAACTAACTAGCTCTCTGTAGTCAGTCCTGGTCCCATGAGAACAGACCCCCTTGTAATGGCCCCACTCTGGAATACCATCCCTGTAGAGATTAGGATCTCAGAGTAAAAATTTGGGAGGGGGGGGGGCGACAAACATTCAAACCATAACAAATGTCTATCGAAAACAGGCAGGAGACTAGGAGACTAATCTTTGTAAATTTAGTGAAGATTTATAAAGGGTGATATGCAAAGGAATATGGAGTATGAAAGAAAGATCAGGGGCTGGAGAGATGGCTCAGTGGTTAAGAGCACTGACTGTTCTTCCAAGGTCCTGAATTCAAATCCCAGCAACCACATGGTGGCTCACAACCATCTGTAATGAGATCTGACAGTCTCTTCTGGTGTGTCTGTAGACAGCTACAGTGTATTTACATATAACAATAAATAAATCTTTTTAAGAAGGGGGTTGGGATATGGAGTGTAAAAAATAAATTAACTTAAAACAAAAAAGAAAGATCAATAAGTTGTCTTCATCAAAATAAAGATGTTTGCCATTCAAAGGCACTGTTAGAAAAACAAAACAGTAAGTGAAGAGAGTGGGGAGAAGAAAATTACAAAAAACATGTGCTGTTTGACTCTATCATCTGTATTTCTATCTATCTATATATCTATCTATCTACTTACCTTAATTTTATGAAAGTACTTGTCATCTAATTTATATGCTATAAAGGTTATTTATATTTCCTAGATAAAAGTTCTTTTTTGAGTAGGTGGACAGATCCGTAGGTGAGTGGGTGTGTGGATGGGTGGATAGATAGATAGATATTGTGATCACCATGGAAATAAAAACTAAAACCACAAAGAGAACACATTACATCCACTAAAATTGCCAAAATTAGAAAGACTGACAAAAACTAGTGTGGCGAGGATATAAAGCTAGAACTCTCGCTTAGAGTTGTACTTCTATTTAGAGGAAAAGAAAATAAAAGAGCTTGAAGCTCCTACAGAGTTAGATATATGCCTGCCATATAGTTGTTCTCCTAGGAACTTAATGAGGAGAAATGATAGCATATGTCCTCATAGAAATAAACTTTAGATGAGTGGTCATCACAGGCTTATTTACTTACTTGTTTCTTTTTTTTATTTGTTCTGTTTTTTTGAGGCAGAGTTTTCCTTTATAGCCATGGCTATCCTGGAACTCAGTCTAGACCAGGCTGCTGTCCTTGAAGTCACGGAGATCTGCCTGCCTCTGCCTCCCAAGTGCTAAGCCATGGTGCCAGGCCCCATCACAGGCTTGTTTATAATAGCCAAAAGATAGAAACCACCCAAATAACCATCAACAGAAAGTGGCTAAACATATTGCAGAATAACCAAACAGTGGAATAGGCTACTCTGTAAAACTGAATGATTTACTGATGCAACCAAGGAGAGGAATCTCAAAATAATTATGCTGACTGAAAGAAACTAGACCAAAAAAAAAAAAAAAAAAAAAAAGCTGCACGATTCCATTTGTATAAAACTCTAGAGAATGCAAACTAAGCCCTGATGACAGAAAGCAGACCCTTGGTTGCCTGGGGATGGGGATAGCGAAGTTGTGGGAGGGGCTGATGACAAAGAGCAAGAGGAAAATTCGGGGGATGCTGGATGTGTTCATTGTCCTGATTGTGGTTTCCTGGATGTAAACATATGTCAGAACTAATTAAAATTTTGGGTTTTGAAAATGTACAGTTAACTTCACATCATTTGTTCCTTAGTGTTGTACAAAAAAGGGAAAAAGTGATTGTCTAAAGGATCATTTCTATTTGCATAATGACAGAATTCCAAGAAATAGTTCCAGTGAGGCCAGTGTCCTGTGGCAGGAGGTCACACATTAAAGTAGGTAGAAAAGCCAGGTAATCAGACCTTGTGGTTCTTTGTTCCCCAGCCTCTAGTAGCTCCAGTTTATTCTTGTTCTTAGCTGATGTTTGCATTTGTCTGGAGAAAATTGTTCATAAGGAATATATATTTCTGGTTTTATTCTCTATGGAGAGTGAATTGGGGCACTTTACAAAATTAAATTTTGATTCAATTTTTATTTACTTGAGATAGACCCTAGTACTTCTGTCCTCTTGAGCCCATGCTTCACAGATGGTGGGCAAGGTGATGGGCTCTATGCTGTGCTATAGGAGCCCAAGCTCAGCCCTCACAGGCCTGAGACCTCTTTAAGGGGGAGCCATGAGCCACTGATCTTCAGTTGTTTGTAAAATGAGAATAGTAGCTAAATGTAGTGGTGCACACTTTTAATCCCAGTGCTAGGAAGGCTCAGGCAGATAGATCTCTGTAAGTTCAAGGCCAGCCTGGTCCCATAGCAGAATTCCAGGCTAGCAAGGACTACATAATGAAACTGATTGGGAAAGGGGATGGGGGAACATATGAACTACTTTCTCTGCCTACAAGAACTGACATGAGTCACATGGCTACTCCATAAAAGCTCTAATGTGGCCTGCAGATTCAGGAGTTGTTTCTATCTTCATCCTCAGGATGAACTCAGAATCTGCTCATCCATTGTTCGAGAAAAGCCAAAGATGCGTAATCATTGTCATTTACAAGAAGAAAATAAGGCTGTGTTGTGATGTAACTTCTGTGTGGAAACAGGTGACATCACTAAAACCCAGACACTCTGTCCTGCTCCTTCAGAAGCAGTTTCCTCCTCTTGCCTCTTTTCTTCCCTCCTTTGCTTCCTCATTTTGCTTCATTTATTTCATCAACAGATATTGCTAAGTGCCTGCCAGGTGTCAGGGCCTTTAAGGCAGAGAAATAAAGGAGGAAGACAGATGAGTCACCACCACTAAGAAGCTGACATCCCAGTGGGGTGGGGCGCAGTGTCACAGGTGCTCCACCAGGACCTTGCAGAGGGGCAATGGAACACCTGTGAGGACCTGTGACACAGATTTGAGGCATCAGAGAAACGAGAGCCGGAAGAGACTTAAGGGCTAGCCTCAGGAAGAACTGTGGTGAGCATTCCTGTGAGAGGGTCACTAGAGACAGATGCTGCTAGAGCCCTTGAGCTTAGGTGAGAGCAACCAGGAGCCATGTGGAGTTTAAGCAAAAGGCCTAGCATTCACGTCCCAAGTCCTGCGCTTGCGTCTCTCAGAGGTTTTTGGAATAGGTTCATAGTGGTCCTCTGGGTTAAGATGAGTGTTGACCTCTCTCTAGGCGTTCTAAGACTTTCTTGGATAGAACTTAGTTTATGGTGACCCAGTTGACTTGCTTACATTGTTTTTGAACGAGAACATTGAAACGTTCCCAGATGAACAGAACTGTTACTGTCCTGGTCAGCGAGACTAATCCCCATTGTTCCCTCACAGTGAGTTGCTTTAAAGGGGCTCCTATGCATCAGAGAAACTGAGCTCTAACCAAGAGGACAAGCACAGCTCAAATACAGAGGAATTCAAAGGCTGTTTTCCTTCTTCCTGTTGTTTTGCTCTTTAGACAGAGTCTCACCGTGTTGTCTAGACTGACCCTGGGTCTGTGGGCTCAAGCAAGGTCTGCACCACTGAGCTTTACCTCAACGTAGGATAATCCAATTCTGTTTCCCTTTCCCAACTGCTTTGTTGGCATTTAAAAGTAAATAAATAAAAACT
Source organism: Mus musculus (assembly GCF_000001635.26). Classification (NCBI taxonomy): domain Eukaryota; kingdom Metazoa; phylum Chordata; class Mammalia; order Rodentia; family Muridae; genus Mus; species Mus musculus. The sequence goes on from NC_000071.6 coordinate 31,957,417, forward strand.
TTGGAAAAGGCGTGTTAACTTTTGTAGGCCACAGTAACACTGTTAGGAATGTGTCTACGGTTTCTGCTTGTGTTGGCTTTCCCATTGTCTTTCTGTTCTGCAGCTTTCTGTTTCTTTGGATAGGATCCATTACTATACTTTGCATATTCTTTGGTGGAATATAAACACTAATAACAGAAAGTCTTTGCAGAATTTTCCTAGTAACCGGGATAGCTTGTTCATTGTACCTCTATTCACATTTTAGTTTTTTTTTTTTTTTAAGACCCATAACTTGAGAATTCTAAGGAGTCAAGGGTGTAAATGTCTGGAACAAACTCATACTTTAGCAGTTCAGAGTAATTTTCATCCTTGGGTACTGGGGAGGGGAGGAGAGTGGGTGTTGTCCATCAAGAAGGCCAGGCTCATTGTATGCACTGGAGTCTATTGAACAAAAGTATCAGTGTCTAATCTGACACTGACATATATGTACGTGTGTAAATACTGGGTATAAATATCAAGTTCAGATATAGACAGCCTATTTCTGTAAAAAACAAAAAACAAAAAAAAACAAAATACTGTCACTGTGTGTAGTCTCAACCCATTTGATACAAACCATCAGTCAAACACCAGAAGAATGTAGCACAATTAAAAAAAATAATAATAATGAAAATCCAAGTGTGCCTAATAACCAGAACAGCCTTAGGCAAGTCAAATGCACTCATAAGATACTCATTAGTTCAAAGAAGCAGAAAAAAATATCCCATGCAGTATTGCAAAGACATTTGATCCTGCAGTTAATGCCTCACAAGCTAGGCACTGTTATGCTGTGAGCTGCCCCATTTCATGAGACAGCACCACTTTCTGCCATGTAAGCATTGTTGGCCTTTCACAGCAGTGCATGAGTCCAAAATTCAGCACTTCTTCTCAAAATCGGTTTAATGTATTTCTTTTAGGACACATTAAATTGTTCATATTGAACGAGGGATTCTGGTTAAAGTACCCACTTTACCATTAGCATGACCTATCTGTGAACTTCTTGTTTGCTCTCCTAGTCTCTGAATCAGTAAGTAAGCTTACCATGGAAAGTTAATGCCAGGAGGGCAGGAGACTGTGCTTTGTTCTTCTGAGAACTGGCATCATGTATGAAGGGAAGGCATAGTTGGGGCCACATTGACACTTGGTTCAGAGCATAGCTTCAGTGATTGCAAGTCCTGGACCCACAGAGCTTATGAGATGTAGAGAAATAAGGCTAGTGTATGAGAAGGTACAAAACAAAGGACTTGGTGCTCTGGAAATGCTCTGAAATACTAGTGTCTCTCTTTGAAGTACCCAAGAACCACCTCTAAGATAGGCACGGCACAGTGGCCTCAATGTTCCTCTTCTCCACTTAACTCAGAGTTGTGTACCTATAACCCCAGACGGGAGCTGGGTGATGGAGTTTATAGACGTAGATAGTCGCTGAGGAACTTCTGAACTATATTCTAACTTGGTTTCTCCCAGAATTTAAGATGAAACAAATTTCATACCAAACACATTAGAAATAAGATAAAAATTAAAATGGAAAACAAAATGATATTATCTCAGAAGTCATACATAAACAGAGATCCAAAGAGTAGGCTGTTAGTAGAGTTGGTTTTCATGAAGCCCAAAGCCACCTATCTGGCCATATGGCCTTCAACTAAAATTATGATAGCTTTGGATATAGGGAACTGGAGCCATTGCAAGGTTTGATCCAAAGTAGGGTCTGTAACAAGAGATTTCCATATACAGTTGCGACTGTTGCAACTCTTTTCGGAAGGACAGCTTAGAACGCAGTCTGTACTACAAAAGAGGATGTCAGGAAACACGCTTACAGCGATGGTGTTGTCTAGGAAACAAAGGTTGGGTTTTTTGTTTGTTTGTTTTTTGTTTGTTTGTTTGGTTGGTTTGGTTGTTGATTGTTTTTTAAGAATTCAGAACCACAAGCAGCTCTCAAGCAAGCCTGAATTTATTCTCTTTTAGAGTGGTCTGAAAACCTTCAGCCAAAGGATTTTCTTTAACACGGCTTTGGGTTATTAGAAGAGATGCCTTTCGGCTCCATATGCAGATACCTCCCACTTCCTCCATTCCTGCCTTTGACCCCAGTGACTAGTAACAGAGAAGCCTGAGGCATGCGGTCTCTGAACTTCAAATGTTGTTATGTAAATATCTGATATATAGGATATCTGATATACAAGCCCTATGAAAGGGTCATCCCACTTCCAAAGGTTCGAAGCCCACAGATTGAGAACCTCTGGTATAGCCGGAATATAGGGATTAACTGCGGTGATTTAGGTCAGATGGATAGGAGCATCCACCAATGCAAGCAGAAGAAAAGACAGCCAGTTGTTGTTCAGGGTCTTTGCAGGGCCCCTCTCGCATCTACATGTAATTAGTAAAATGTAAGACTTAAGTTTGTTAACTTGCATCTGTGTTCCTGTTACCATGGTGCTTTCCCGGCATCCTTGAAGTGTTTTGTTTATGCGTGCCTTAGATCTGTTCTAATAATGCAGTGCTAATCCCATTGCTGGGTCAGCATTAAGGGCAAACAATTGGTTTTAGAAGCACTGTGCCAGTTAGCGAAAGCCCAGAAGCAAGGTGGCATGTGCACGAGTTGACTTCTTGGCTGCCACATCCTTCGTTCTCTCATTATGTGCTTGGCGCGAGTTGCCTGTTTTATGTGCATATTCTTGGCTAGGCTGGCACAGGTAAATGCCACCCAGCTCTTCCTGTTCTCAGCCTGTATTTGCTGTTCGGGCAGCTGTGGGTTTTCCTGGCAGATGATAGTCCTTGTTTCTAAACTTTTAAAATGTGCAAGCGAATTTATTCATGACTACACACCCATAGAATTATGCTTGGTAGATAATAAGTCCTTGAAAGTGGTTTTGAATACATGCATGTTTTGTGTAGAGCAGCAGTTCCTAACCCGTGGGCCATGACCCCTGTGGGAGTCAAATGACCTTTCACAGAGGTCACCTAAGACCATTGGAAAACACAGATATTTACATTACAATTCGTAACAGTAGCAAAATTCTTGTTATGAAGTAGCAACAAAAATAGTTTTATAGTTAGAGGTCACCACAACATGAGCAATGGTGTTAAAGGGTCACAGGATCAGAAAGGTAAGAACTGCTGGTATGGAGTGCAGTGAGAGCCAAGGAGGTGCAACTCTTACTGAGTCTTAGACTGACCATAAGATTGGTCAGCTGTTAGTGTCTCAAGCTGAAGTTGAAGGTGATATGCTGGCCCACTCACTGTCAAGAAAGAAGGTGAGGAACTAAAAACAGGCCCATTAGCTGGGCCAGGGGCCACAGGTTAGATTCTGGAAAGTCAGTGAGCAACTGCTGAAAGGTTGAAGAACCTGTAGACTGCTGTTTCCAGCCATAACTAGAATAACACTGTTAGCAGAATACCCTGGACCATAAGACCTGTTCCTTGCCGGGCAGTGGTGGCACATGCCTTTAATCCCAGTACTAGGAAGGCAGAGGCAGGCGGATTTCTGAGTTCAAAGCCAGCCTGGTCTACAGAGTGAGTTCCAGGACAGCCAGGGCTACACAGAGAAACCCTGTCTTGAAAAACAACAACAACAAAAAAGAAAAACAAGCAAGCAAACAAAAAGACCTGTTCCTTGTCTAGGACTGACACAAGGACAGAGCCTGGGCAGACCTGGCTAACTCCTAACACCCTGTAATTCTGTAAAGTAAATATTAGGAGCTCTGCTTGTGCTGCATGTGCTTAAGTGAACTGTTAGCTACAATGCACATGTGCATCTTCATAACCAGACATTTGAAATGCGCCTTTTAGGAAAATGTCACCCACATTTTCATTCTTATTTTCCTTGACACTGCCTTTCCAGATGGTCTTTTCTTATTTCCTGGCCTCTTACATCTAGGTGTCTCTAGTACCTAACAATAATAATGATATTAATATTAATAATATATAACAGTAATAATAGATTAAAAGGGCTAATGGTTAGAGAAGTGGGTAAAATGCAATATCATGTCAATGTTACCCTTTTCTGCACCCCTTTTAATAAAAAGAGTCAGTCATTTCAGTGAACAGGCAAAACCAGGAGCTGTTCACTGTACTACCCTCTCCATGAATGTCAATGAAGCAGAAGAGTAAAGTGCGTGTTGAGAGGCAGCCTGAGTGTTGTCTGGAACAATTAATCAGCCTTGTCATCTACAAATAATAGTTTAAATAACTTCCTCTTCTTGCTCACTTGACTGAAACAGCCAATCAGATTCAAACAGTAGATAGCATCATCAGTCTTTCCAAAAATAGACTTGCTTCATGTTTGTCTTTTGTTATCTAGAACTCTAGGCTGTTTACACGATTACTGGGCTTTTGTGGGGTTTTTTGTTTTGCCTTGTTTTGTTCTTTTATTAGTTACAAAGCAGGTGGGGGATAGATTTCAATAATAACAAAGTACCCATGTCCTTTGTTCCATTAAAAAGACAGTATGATAATATTTCATTATTTTATATTACAGCGCCTTTTAAAAAGGGATTTAATAATAATCAAAGAAACTCTAATGTATAGGATGCCAGTGAAAACAAGTGACTTGTTATATTCGGGAGATGAATAATGGTTTCATGCTCCTTGACTCTAATCATGATGGTTTATATGCAAATGGACACATCATCATGTGTCTGAGCCGTGCACACATTTTCTTATGTATGATGTATCAGCCACGTAGCAAGCAGGATGCTATCTGGGAGGATTGAGGACTGGCTCATGTCTTGGTGCAGGAAGCTTTTGTTTATGGGTTTGGTTATTAAGGAGAAACCACTTACTTTTGTTTAACAGCTCTTCTGTTGTGTTTGGGCAGCAGAGGGGATTCATACAAAAGGGAAAAAAAAAACAATCAAAAAGAAATTTGGCCAAATTTGTAATATTTAACTCAATTGGGAATTTCATGTCCATTTTGTAACCTCCACTAAACCAACACAGCAACTCGCTAGAGATTTCCTAAGTCTTGAGTGAGAGTCACAGAGGCAATGGCAGAAAACCACAATACACCAGCAGAGACAGGCTGTAAAATGAAGATGAAGCGTCTGGCAAGGCAGGATTGAGAGAGGCCAGGCCACAGGCTAGAGATGCAACCTGCATAGGAAAAGATCACAAGTCCTGGCAAGGCAGCAGGTGTGGGCTTCCTCCATTTGCAGAGTCATGTGGGGAGAGCTGATGGCTTAGCCTAGGACATCCTTTGCCAGAGGAAGTTTAAAGCTTTTAGAACTGGGGCGGGGGTGGGGAGGTTGGTGGTCTCTGAAGGGCCATGGTTGATTTACTTCACACCTCCACTTTGATGAGCTAGAAAAGCTCTTCTTAGTCAGAGACTGAACATCAATCCTAGAGAAGATGAGAAAACACGAGTAACTACTTTTCTGTGGAAGGAAATTTGTGACCAAGGATACCTATTGTCCTCCTAATCACAGATGATCTTACCCGGCCTCTATCAGTATCCTCAGCTTTGAGCCATGGTCTCTTCCTCCCTGCCTCCCTCTTTTCTTGTTCCCTCTCCCCTGCCATCCATCCTTTCCCTGAGCTCACAGTGTAACTTGTTCTCAGAGGTCCCCATCAAGGACCACTTAGATTCTTAAAATGTTGAGTGAGAAGTTTCCCCTCAAAACAAAAATATACTTTACTTCTAGCATCTAGTGGCTTCAGAGAGCACTGGGTAAATTGCATTTTTTAAGACTCAGTACTGTTGCTTTGGTTTATGCGACTTATTTGGGGTTTTTGGTAATACAGTGTACGCAGCTAGGGAACAAGTGAGATTAGTTAACCTGTCAGTAATGTGTCTTAAAATGAGAAAAAGTTTTAAAATACAAAACTGTGACTATAGAAAATCAGAATTCTCATAATTTTGCTTGGAACTTAGTCCATTCACCCACCCTACCCCACTCCCCCAAAAAAGAAAAGAAAAAAAAATAAGAGAGAAAGAATAACAAAGATCACCAGTGCCACATCCCAATTCCGTGCCTGGGGTACTTCAGGCCCTGAAAAGATTCCTCCCAGTTGCTTAGGACAAAGCATCGGCATGACTCTTGTCCTTGGACATCACCTGCACCCTTCAACACCCCCGCAGCGCAGAGAGCGCAGTCTCCATTGATGAATCATTTGGAGTCATCTCGTGTTGTGGATTAAAGAAATCATGTGCTCAATCATAGTATCCAGTGACTCAAGCGATGGGCTGCCCTTTGGCCTTTGTCATGAGTGTGAATTTAATGTAACTTCCTATGTCTCTACAGGCATATTCTACTGGGGCTGCCTTATATTTTAGGATCTGTGTTTTGCATTTCAAAGCACGTGTCATGTTGGATGTGGTGGTACACACTTGTAATGCCAGCCCTCAGGGGGAGGTGAAAATATTATGAGTTCAAGACCAGCCTAGAGTATACAGTGAGACCCTTCCCAACCCCCCACAGGCAAACAAAATGGAAACTTACCAATGAGCTGATTCTAGAACAAAAGGACTCACTCCTGCCACTGCTGAGGTTTTTTCTTTCTTTTTGATTTTGTTTTAATTTGCATATGTGTGAAAGCAGCTGCCTGACATCAGAAATGTATGGAGTTCAGAGGGCAGCCTCAGGTGCTGTGCTCATCTTCCATCTTGTCTGTGACAGCAGCGTCTCTTGTGGTTTCCCATTGCTGAAGTCACAGACATGCACAGCTGCAGCTACTTCATGTAACTGGTGCTCTACCCACTGAGCCATCTCCCAAGCCAAGAGAGCTTTGGTCTTCTCTTCCCCGCAGTTAAAAAATCAGTTCAGGTCACTATAATCCCATGGCCTGTTTTATTCTATTTATCCATATACATCAATCAGGAAAGTTTTTTTTTAATTTTTAGTAATGTAATGGATACATATGAACTAATTCCTGCAAATTATTTCTACATTTTGTGTGGTGTGGGCCAAGGGTCAACTCTGTGATTCTGGTTACTTGGTAATATATTAGCTTCCCTGCTATCTGTCCCCTTCCTTGCTTACCATTTTTCTCCTTACTTCTTCCATCTCCGTTCCATTGTAAGTCCCAGGAACAGTATCTTGGGTCACTGTTATCTGCCTTCAGTAAAGAGTTGCTCCAGCTGTGCTTTATCTCTCGATGGTAGGTAAGGTCCCCATCCATCTCACTTGTATGTCACTTGGCTTTACACTGCAAGAGTTTCTCTTCACAGTAGGTTGTTGAACCTGACATGAGATTGCACAGCTGGGGCCTGCTGCCTTTTTCCTTTCTTTCCTATGGCACTATGCAGCCAAGTGTCTCAGCTCATTTGGAGAGAAAGGGCATGCCAGTGTGGAGGCTCGCAGCCCTGCTTGAGGGTGCTCATCTCCCCACATCTTTGTCAGCACTCGTGTGACTGCAGTTTGGCCCAGCTTTATGATTTTGCATTGATTCATATTTCTCTGGTTATTGGCAGGTTGTTCATCATATGATTTTACCTGATTACGCCTCTCTTTTTGCAGATTATTTGGTCCTGCCTTCTTCTCAGTTTTATATTCATCTCTTGGCCTGATCCCTGGAACATCTTATATATGCTGTACTGCTTCCTGTTTGAATCTTTGCTGTTGTTGTTTTTTTCCTTTAAGTGACCTATCTGTCCATTCTATTTGTCCTATCCATCTGTAAGTAGAAATCATAATCACTTTACTTATTTTTTTAGCTTCCTAGAAAAAAATACAATTTTGGATTTGCCTTAAGCTAGGAGCTGACAGTAGAAGTTATAAACATAGAACCCTTAGGCCAAGACCTGAGCAGTTCCCAGCCTGATCTCTGAAACAGGAAAAGGGCAAATGCATTCCTTGAGAACTTCTAGAGGAAGCCTTATAATGGGACTTGGTGGTCTGTACAGGGTTCTCAACGTTCATGGAGACTGTGCTGACTCTCCAGACTACTTTAAAAAAAAATCACACTTAGAACATGATCATATCAAATGCTCTAATAAGTACAGGTCAACCAGTAACTCATCCTCATTTTGTGGGGAGTGGGGAGCAATACTGGGCCTTGAACATAGAACCTTACATTTATGAGACATTGAGCTATGTCCCCAGCACTTTTATTTTAGTTTAGTTTAGTTTCTTGGGGGTTTTTTGCTTGTTTATATTTTAGACAAAGTCTCATGGGCCGGCCTTGAACTTGTGATTCTCCTATCTCAGCCTCCTGAGTATCTGGGGTTAATGGTATACACCACCATGCCTATAGTTTTTAAAGATGAACATATTGTTAGTATAACAGTAGTAGTGACTGTATTTTTGTTACTGCAGCAAACCTTTACTAAACTCAGGTGTGTTGGTCTAAGGGTTGTACATTCCCTGTCTTATGCAGTTGTGTTCCAGCTTGGTGAGGCAGTCATGACAGTCATGCTTTGGGGTTACCAAACACTGTTTGTCTATTCCTTACATGAGAATATGGCACAGTATCCTATCAGCCCCTGGAGTCGCCTGGGTCACATATATAGCTGGTTAATCAATGCTACAAGAGTAGAGTCAGCTGCTGCTTTCAAGTTGGTTGTACTGGATTCTTTTCTTTGGTGACACTGGACCAATTGCTCTACCATTGAAGAAAGCCTCCAGGACAGTCATTTTTGCACCATGAGCTTTTGCTGTACTAGGACAGCAATGTGAAGAGATGGAGGGATTTATCATCTCGACATCACCTAATCTAGCCTAAGAAGGTCTTATGGTTACCCCTAATTTACAGATGAAGAAGAAACAGACAGACATTAACTTTGTTCCCTAATGAAAGCCCACAATTTTAGATTCAATGTAGGGAAAAGCAAACAAACAAAAAATGTATTCTTAAATTTCGTATGAGTTAGGCCCCAAGCCCTTTATAAACTATGGATTGAGGTTAAGTAACATGGCAGTGGAGAATTATTGTCCAGTGTGCATGGTGCATGCTCTTTCCACAGCCACTCTTGCTTGGGGTCTGTGAACCATGCAAACATCTGAGTCGAGTTATGGATAAAGTTGCCAGTTATAGCTGAGGAGGTACATCATGCCCTCAGGAAGTTGGGGTGCCACCTGTGGGAATCAGCAGGAAGTAAAAAGCCAGGAGACTCTTAGCAGGGAGATTACACCTTCAGGAATGTGGGCTAATACTCTCCCAGGCTATGAGAACCTTTCGTAATGGAGGGTAGCCATATCATTTCTGAGCTTTAGTCTGTCTTCTGGGTTCTTGAAGTCAGTGATGACAGTGAGTGTGACCCGGGCTGGTGTGCTGAGCGCTGCTAAAGCCCATCAATATTCCACCTGCTGCTCACTCTGCTTCCTGCCTAGCCATGTGCCCTTTGGAATATCTTTCAGTCTAGATGAAGGGGCATCTTTTGGACATATTGCTTTCAGAGGTTCCATTAGTTTCTAATGCACACACGAGGCAATGCTGGCTTTTTAATTCCACGCTTACCTAACTCAAGCCCTGTGTAAGACTACCATTGTTCTTTATCCTTTCATTGCTGTTTGACTCCACTCTTGCAACACTCCTTGACTCTGTGTACAGCTGTCACCACAGCCACCCCCACGACTACTACAGAGAGGGAGAGAACAGCAGGTGACGTTCCTTGAGTGTTTGTGTGTGCCAAGCCCTGGCTTCAGTGCCTTACACGTGGATCTTGTTTTCAGCTCCACATTGTTCCTGGGAAGTGGGTGCTGTGACCTCTCACTGAGTGGCAGAAGAGATTGAAGCACCTTTCAGACTCTAGATCTGAGGACTTGACCCTATATCAGTCTCTTCCATGAACACTTACAGATGAGATGGCTCAGAAAACAAAACTGACTCACTATTATAGGCCCAGTAAAACATGAACAACAGAAATGCTTAGTGTGCTTGAACAAGAGCTCTCTTTAGTGTCACACCATGCTGTGACAGCTACTCAGTAAGTTTGGTACTTGGAGATCCTTGAAAAGAAAACTAAAGTACAAGGATGTGTATAAAAGATAGAGATTTTTGTGAAATTTCTAGTTATCTCCAAGGGATTTTAAGTCTGGTGGCATAGGCTGTGAACCAGGTCAAACTGCTGCATTGTTCTTTATTTAGCACGAATTTCTTACCTACTGCTGACGACTGGTAATGTCTCTGATTCAGGATGTTGTTTGCTGCTGGGTTTGGTTTTGTTAAGTTTTCTCTCTTCACAAATGGAAGGAAATGTGTTTTCCCTGAATATATCGTCATTTCATGTAGAGCCTGAGAGAAGAGGCAGTGTGTGTAGGCATATCCACATGGGATTTGACAAACCTGCCCAGATGGGCAGGGGCCCAAGATTGCCCAGTGGAGCCAGGGTTGAGTAGCAACCTGTAACCCAGCACACACAGCCCTACCTTCCCAATGACCTGATTGCAGGCTGCATGCCTCTTTCTCCTGGTGAACTCTTGGTGCCTTTCCTCCGAGCACCTGGAGGCGGGCAGGTGCTTCTGGCTCTAGCTCTGCCTTTACTGGTCCTGGCTCCACTAGCCCAGAGTGTACAGAGTAGCCAAATTAGGTCCCAGGAGCCTTTAAAAATATCGTGTTTTGATATACTTGGCCAGCTCAGTTATCCACAACTGTCTACTCCTGCAGTTCAGAGATCCATTAGTGGCTAAAGTCTGGTAAGGTGGGTGTTTGTCTCCATAGCAGGAAGTCAACAGTCAGTGTTGCTCCCGTCGCCTGATCATTCCTTTCAGGTGGGGTGGGGCCTGGTGATGATTGCCATGTTTACCTCTGAGGTAATGTTTTCTGTAGTCACAGTGTTGGGTGGAGAAGGGCCTGATTACCAGTAGTAATCTGCTAGGGTTGCTGGCCTGCAAGCTGCAGGTGGGAACCCTGCCAGTACCAGAGACTTTGGACTTCTGCATGATGTTTAGAAGGCGCAGCCCAGGGACAAAGAGCCAGCCTGGACATTGCAATCATTTTCAAGTTTCTAGTCACTGAATTAGAAGCATTACCCACTGAGAGACGACCAGGGTAGCAGACATGAGGCAAGTGCTGGGGCTGTACTGCTGTCACGTGGTTTATTCATTCATCCCATGTGTCCTCACCGAGCAGCTGTCATACATTTGGTCAGCCACATAGCACTCCTGACTCCCCACAGCTCTCCTGAACATGCATTCAGAGGCATTTGGCCTGCTGTTAGAGTGTCTTGACACTGGGAAGCAGTGGTTTCAGAATCAAGTTACACCTTGCAGACTGAAATCATTTTACCTGCAGTGGAGAGTATAAGAGGGAGTCTGTTTCCCTACTATTTTTTAGATAAAATTATTTAGTAAAATAATCTCAAAATATACATCCATATGTGTGCATGTATAGTGTGTGTGTGTGTGTGTGTGTGTGTGTGTGTGTGTAGACAGACAGAGCTTAGATTACAGAGGTCTTAAAGCTGAGGCCACAGATACTTGGGGGTAATCAGACCCTCACTGTAGTATCTAAAAGACAAACTCCATAAATGTGGCACCCCTGGGCTCACAGGCACTGTGGTTTTCTGTAAGTCCATCCAGCTCTTCAGTATTTAACTTGTTGAACAAGAAAAGTGTGCAAGGCTTCCTGGGCAGGGGTGACCTCTCTGGGCCGTCTCAGTACTCTTGCACCTTCTACTAATTAGATGTATAATATCTATTATGTGCCAGAATAGAGTCCAATCTTGTAGTGAACTGCAAAGAGAACATGTTTCTATCCTTGAGCTGTTCATCGTCTAGGGAGAGAGAATACTATAATATAATAAATGGCAGCAGTTGGAAGTGTTGCTTGACCTAGGAACCCAGCACACTCAAGGACCAGGAAGAACTCTGGTAACTTTCTGGTGTACTAGGGATGGGAGTTCCCACCAAGGTGTGATGGTGGCTGAGCTGAGCAGTTAAAAAAGACCTTAGAAATTACCTTTCTAATGGTATGTTACAGTAATATTCATTGTCAAACTACATTTTATCTAGTGATAATCTTTACTTTGGCTTTTTTTAATTTTATTTTTATTTTTTTAATCCTTTTTTACAGTGCAGACTTCATCCCCCTCTCTGTCTGCCCCTCCCTGTCCCATAACCCACCCTCATCTCCATGAGGATGTCCCTACACCCACACCTCACCAGGCCTCCCCACTCCAGGGGCCTCAAGTCTCTTGAGGGTTAGGTGCATCTTCTTTGATTGAGTCCAGATCCAGCAGTGCTCTGCTGTATATGTGCCGGGGCCTCATATCAGCTGGTGTATGCAGCCTGGTTGGTGGCTCAGTGTCTGAGAGATCTCGGGAGTCCAAATCAATTAAGACTGCTTGTCTTCCCATGGGGTCACCCTCCTCCTCAGCTTCTTCCAACTTTTCCCCAATTCAACCACAGGGGACAGCTTCTGTCCATTAGTTGGATGCTAGTATCTGCATCTGACTCTTTCAGCTGCTGTTGGGCCTTTCAGAGGGTGGCCATACTAGGCTCCTGTCTGCCAGCACACCACAGCATCAGTAACAGTGCCAGCCACAGGCCTCCCCTTGCGCTGGATCCCACTTTGGGCCTGTCGTGGACCTCCTTTCTCTCATGCTCTTCTTCATTTTTGTCCTTGCAGTTCTTTCAGACAGGAACAATTCTGGGTCAGAGCTTTTGCTTTAAAAACAAACAAACAAACAAACAAAAAGACATGAATTTGTTTTTGAGAGCTTGTATGTGTTTTGATTACATTCTCCCCAAACCCCTTCCCAGCTCTTTCCAGATCCACACTTTTCCCTACCCACCCAGAAATCTATGTCTTTTTTTATTATTTTTCCTTTTAAAACACTTCAAGACCAACTTGTGCTGCCCAAATATTCTTGGGCTGGTGGTCTACTACTCTAATGGTTGATTGAATCAGGGCCTATACTCCTAAAGAAATTTTTCTCTCTCCCTCCCCCCCCTCTCCCTCCCCCTCTCTCCCCTCCCCCTGTTTCTCTCTGTGTCTCTCTCTCCCTCCCCCTCTGTCTCTCTCTCCCTCCCTCTCTCTGTCTCTCTCCCTCCCCCTCTCTGTCTCTCTCTCCCCCTGTCTCTCTTTCTTTCTATCGCTCTCTCTCCCCCTGTCTCTCTCTCCTTCTCTCTCCCCCGTCTCTCTCTGTCTCTCTCCCTCCCCCTGTCTCTCTGTCTCTCTCTGTCTCTCTCTCCTTCCTCCTCTGTCTCTCTATCTCTGTCTCTCTCTCCCTCCCCTGTCTCTCTCTCTGTCTCTCTCTGTCTCTGTCTCTCCCTCCCCCTCTTTCTCTGTCTCTCTGTCTCTGTCCCTCTCTCCCTCCACCCTCTGTCTCTCTGTCTCTCTCTGTTTCTCTGTCTCTGTCTCTGTCTCTTTCTCTCCCTCAACCCCCTCTCTCTGTCTCTCTCTCTCCCTCCCCCTCTCTGTCTCTCTCTGTCCCTCCCCCTCTGTCTCTCTCTCTCCTCCCCCCTCTGTCTCTCTCTCTGTCTCTGTCTCTCTCTCCCTCCCCCCTCTCTCTCTGTCTGTCTGTCTCTCTCTCTCTCTCTCTCTCTCTCTCTCTCCCCCTACCCCCTCTCTCTCTAGCCAAGGGTGGAATTATTTGCTCAGTCCCCTATCCATTCTGGGATTTCTGCTGGCTCAGGCTGGCACAGATCTTGTGTATGTCATTGTAATGACTGTGAGTTAATATGGGAGTTGCCCTGTGTGTCTAAAGGAGTGTTTCCTTGTTGTCTTCCACCACCCCTGGCTCTTACACTCTTTCCATTCCCTCTTCCACAGTGAGGCTCAAGCCTTGAGATAAAGGGTGAGGTATATATGTTTCCTCTAGGGCTGAGCATTCTGAAGTCTCTTACTCTCCATGTCAAGGCCAGTAGTGGGTCTCTGCATTAGTCACCACCTACTGCAAGTAGCACCTTCTCAGATGAGGGTTGAGAGATACACTTTTCTATGGGTAATGATAAGGAGTTCATTTAGCATTATGTCCATTTACCAAATAGTAGTGGGTCATCAAGTCTGCAACTATATATATATTAGGAGTAGGGAGAAGAGGGCAGATCTGGGAAAAGTTGGGGGAATGGGAGTAAATTGGTCAAAATATGTTGTGTAGAATTCTCAAAGAATGAATAAAGTACTGTAAAATCAATTAATAATTACTAAAGAAGATTTTACAGTCTGCCAAGTGGCAATGGCGCTGGCAAGAGATAGGAAACTCAAAAAAAAAGTGAAAGATGCCAAAAGTATTATTTTCTGCTTTGCCTTTGAGAAAGAGTGATAAAATGTGGGAGGAAAGAAAGGCAGGAGCAGTTAAGCTCCTCCCACAGCTATGGCCTAGAAGCTCCTGGATTTGGTGTTCTACCAGGCAGAAGCACACCAGCAAAGCTTAGGCATGAATCTCCAAAAGGTCTGGGAAGGGTCAGAGTTGCTTTCCCAGTGATCCTTGTTAAAATAATCACATATGTTATGAACCACAACAAAAATGAAGCATTTGAAACTGAGGAGCTGGGGAAGACTGGGTGCACAAGCATGAGGAGCTAAGCTTGGACCCCTAACCTTTATGGAATAAGGTGAGTGCCCTAGCACATGGCTATAACCACAGCACTAGTGACGCAGAGATAGGCAGATAGCTAGACTTGCTGGCTAGTGGCTAGTCCATCCAAAACAGTGAGCACCAGCTACAGAGAGATTCCCTGTCTCAGAAAATATGGTGGAAAGCAACGGAAGAAGACACCTCATACCAACCTTAGCCTTCACACAGGTATGCACATACATTCATGTGCACCCACACACATGCTCAGTCACCCACACAAACAGTGTGTACATGTGTACGCCACACCTACAAACAAAAAAGAAAATTCGAGTGGCTGCAGGGGTGACTGCAATTCACAGCATTTGCTGCTCTTCCAGAGGACACTAGTCTGGTTCCTAGCACTGACATTGGGTAGCTCACAACTGCCTGTAACTCCAGCTCTAGGACAACAGATGCCTTCTTGTAGTCTCTGAGTCTATCACACACACACACACACACACACACACACACACACAAGTAAAAACAAAAATAAATCTGTTTAAAAGCCCAAGAAGAAGGAAGACCAAAGTGTGAATGCTTCAGTGCTTCTTAGGAGGGTTAACAAAATACTCACAGGAGGAAATATGGAATCAAAGTGTGGAGCAGAGACTGAAGGAAAGGCCATCCAGAGACTGCCTCACCTGGGAATCCATCCTATTTGCAGCCACCAAACCAGGACTCTATTGTGAAAGCCAGGAAGTGCTTACTGATGGAAGCCTGATATGGCTGTTTCCTGAGAGGCTCTGCCAGAGCCTGACAAATACAGAGGCAGAATGCTTGTACCCAACCATTGGACTGAGTGCAGGGTTCCTGATGGAGGACTTGGAGAGGGACTGAAGGAGCTGACTGGGTTTGCACCCCCATGGAGGGAGCAACATGTCAACTGGCTAGATACACACACACACACACACACACACACACACACACACACACCCGGAGCTCCCAGGGACTGGACCATCAACCAAAGAGTACACATGGAGGGAGCCATGGCTCTGGCCACATATGTGGCAGAGAATGGCCTGTAGACATCAGTGGGAGGAGTGGCCCTTGGGCCTGAGGGTGTTCGATGCCCCAGTTTAGGGGAATGCTATGGTTGGAAGACAGGAGTGGGTAGTTAGGTGGAGGAACACCCTCATAAAGGCAGGGGTAGGAGGGATGGGATAGGGGGGGTCTGGAGGGGAGACCTGGAAAGGGGAAAACATTTGAAATGTAAATAAAGAAAAGATCCAATAATTATTTTTTTAAAAAATTGATACTAGACTGTATAGTTACCTCTCAGTTGCTTAGGCAAATGGCAGTGGTAAAAACAAGTCAAGTATTTTAAATATGATTTCAAAGTATAATCTGTTATCATTTGTCTCTCTAGATCTTACATAAACTGTTTTGGGATCAACAGTAATAGTATATTCTCTGAGCAAATAGCCAAAATCTTTATAGAGAAGACGTAAAATTCTATCTCGTTTTCATGTTGGTCACCAGAAAAGGTAATCATTAGGTAGGTTTTAGAAACTCCAAGAACTCACCAGTGTTTGCATTCAGTTGAGACTTAAAAGTAACTTCCAAGTAAGGAGGTTTTCAGGAAAACAGAAAGCACAGCTTAAGTGATCCAGAGTCTGCCCTGGTAACCCAGATTTGCTCACACGCACCATTCATCTTTCTTCCTCTTTTCCTTTCTTTCCCTCCCCTCTTCTTTTCTTCCTTTTTCTTTGGAGGGGGGGTCTATGGCATTTTAAAACCAACCATAAGCATTGCTATTTCACTTTAAATATTTCCATACAAGTCTTTAAAAAGCAAAGAATTTGTGTGTATGTATAGCAAATATGAACCTAAAGTGAGAAGATCAAGTTCAAGGCCACCTGGGAGACATAGAAAGTTCCAAACTAGCTTGGAATCACCACCCCCAACACACACACAAACACACACGCACACACACACATGCACACACACACACACACACACATACACACACACAGAGAGAGAGAGAGGGAGGGAGAGAGAGAGAGAGAGAGAGAGAGAGAGAGAGAGAGACCACTATCACATTTTAATAAGTTACCTATTCTTCTTTAGTGCCATTTAAATACTGCCCACTAGATTCTCCCATTTTGTTTTATGGGTGGTTTGTTCACGCTAGCATTTATTCTATAGCATTTGCTTGTTTCTTCCCATGGGCCTCTTAATAAAGAAGCATCTTATTTTTTCCCTATAAAATTTACCTAATGAAGAAACCAGGCCTGTGTTCTTGTAGAATGTCCCTTGTTCTGGAGGTTTCTGTAGACTTATTTATGTCTCTGTCTTCTGGTATTTCTTCCCGAGTGGCATAGCTTGAGGGGTTTTTATTAGCACATAATAGCTGTACATGCAGTGGGTGTCACGGAGCCATTTTCATCCATGTCTGTGATGCTTTCCCAGGTCCCATTGTCCTTTCTTGTTCCTGCTCCTGCTGCCCTCCTTCCTCTTCTCAGCTCGTCTCCTTCCTACCTACCTGCTGTGCTCAAGCTTGTGTCAAGCTGACAAAAAGCTAGGAACACAGTACCTTAGGACAGTGGTCCTAGGCCAGAAATGTCCACTATTTGATTAAGAGGAGAGACTCTTAAACCCAAAGTTGTCATAGTAGTAGCAGTAGTAGACACTAGAGACATGAATCACTACCAAGCTGTGATGTGCCCAGAATCCCTTCATAGAGTCTCCACTACATTTCTTTTTATTTAATTGCTCTCCTGAAAGAATTTATTTCTGTCACTTTCTCAATGAAAATTTACAGCATTCCTGCCGTTTATGGGTTTTTCAAACATTTTGAGGGATTAGCCCCAGAATCTAACCTCATTTACAACATTTTTTTTTCTAAGAGCAAATGCTTTTCCCAAAGTCCTCTCAAACAGGCTTTCTCAGGGGACCTCCCCTGAGGGTACATTGGACACTCCCTGTACTAAGTGTTCCAACCTTAGAGAGCTCCACTCCTTGCAGGTGTGCTGGAGAACCAAACCAGCCTGTAAATGCAGCAGTGGATCTTCTCTTTGGAAAGGAAGCATCTAATTAGAGTTGCCATGGCAACTTTGTTTTCCTACACTATAACAGGCCTGTCTCTCTGAAGTTCAGGCTGATGGAACCTGTCTGCATGCTAGGGGCAGAGGCCATCACCCGGTAGCTTAGAGAGTGGACGTCACTTCCTCATAGCTCCTTTACCAAGCTGTTCTCAAGATTTATTAAGCACTTGTTCTGTGGAGAGCTTATATAAGTCCATGAGTATCCACAGTAATAAACAACACTAAGCTCTCTCATAGATGGAATATTGTTCTTCCTGTTCTCTCTGTCAGAAGGTCCTTCTCCTGACATTTATATAGTTGAGTCCACGTTATCAATGAGGTGTCAGTTCGAATGCACTTCCTCAGAGGTGCCTTTTCTGATTGCCTTAAAAGTAATTATTCCTGTGCCAGGTGTGGTAGCGCAAGCCTGTAGTCCCAGCACTCGGGAGGCAGAGGCAGGCGGATTTCTGAGTTCGAGGCCAGCCTGGTCTACAAAGTGAGTTCCAGGACAGCCAGGGCTACACAGAGAAACCCTGTCTCGAAAAAACAAAAAACAAACAAACAAAAAAGTAACTATTCCCTTCTTGGACATGTGTGGGCCATACACTTTGACATTATGGTAATTAGTTTTGTTATCTCTTATTAGAATATAAATTATATGAGAGCAAAAACCATGACTTACCACCAGATCTGTTAACATTTATTGACTGACTGAATGAATGAACGAATAAGCAGATTGATTGCATTTTACGGTGGTCAAGAAAGGATTCATGGCCAGGCCTTTTCACATAGGCCTGACTGAGATCTTAGCTACTTAGGAGGCTGAAGTAGGATGATTTCAAGTTCACAGTCTGCCTGGACTACAAAATGAGTCTAAGACCAGCCCCAGCAAATCAGTAAGACCCTGTCACAAAATAAAAAGTAAAGGGGACTCGAGATACAGCGTAGTGGTAATGTTTTTCTCCGGTGTACACACAGCCCTAGGTTTACAGATCCCCGGTGCTGCAAAGAAGAGAGAGGGAGGGAGAAGAAGATGAAGGCTTCATGCCTGGGCACCTGTGTGTGTGTGTGTGTGTGTGTGTGTGTGTGTGTGTGTGTGTGTATTTCCATATATGTAAAATATATAAATGTATATCATGCTGGCCAGAGGCATGTTATGTGTGAAGAATAATTGATATAATAGGTGGGAGTGGTCAGTATCATCAGTTGAGCAAGGGCATTTTTGAGCATCCACTTGACTCTAGGGATGGTACCAGCTGGAACGGAGTGTGAAGGGGGCTCAAAAGGTGGATTTAGAATGTACAGGAAGCAGTACAAGTTTTCTATGGGGTTGCTTTTTTGTGTGTTTTGTTTTGTTTTGTTTTGTTTGTGTAGCCTAAGCTGACCTTGAACCTATGATTGCCCTGCCTCAGCCTTCTGAGTATTAGTATTAAGCATGATCATATCTGGCTAACTGGAAGCTGTTCTAGATTTTAAAAAATAATAAATAGTAGGCCCAAAATTTCAAAAAAAAGAAAACCAAAGACCCAGAAAGTCTTAGCTTGTTGAAACAATTTGCTGTTTAGATGACTATACCTGAGGCCATGGTCTTAGGCCAGGCCAGGGTGGAGAGTATGACGGACTGGATGAGGGCGGGGCTGGCTTGGTTGGATACCAGATGGACTGGAGGCCCAGAGACTGCAGTATTTTACCATCGCTTTCCCTTTGGCCAACCAGCTTTTTAAGAAGTTAATTGGAAATATGTCTAGTAAGTATTTGGCAATAAAATACACTTATTTTAAGTTTTTGTTAATTTTTCTTTTTCTTACAAGGGAAACAGAATACCACAGAAGTTTAAACCCCATGCTAATAATAATAAATGACATTATAAAATAGTGTGAGGAAATTACTAAACACCTTGCCTGATTCTGCCATTTTATTGTTGTTATTCCCATTTTACTGATGAGCCGGATGAGGTTTAAGAAACTTTTTAAACTACTTGTTCCAAGCTCAGTATAGTAAGTGACAAAAAATTAGATTTTTAAACCAATCAGACAGTTCAACAATAAAGCAAGGGCTTTCACTGCCTCATTTTTCTGGGTCAATTCACTTAAGTTTTGAGGACGGTTTTATTTCATATCATGTCAAGCACTCTTTAATTTGGGTTTAATTTGGGGTGTTGGTTTTCTTACTAACAGCTACTTGCTGTTCAATCTATATATACTTATTGCTTTCCCACTATACAGGAAGTCTTATGGCATGTCATTTATTGAAAGGCACATCTGTTATGTGTCATTGAGAGAAGATTCAGCTCACTGAATTTATATCCTCTTTGCTTAAAATTCTCTATGTCACATATAACAGTGCATCTACTATAAGCTAAGAATTAAAGAAATAATTTAGAGAACTTTCATGTTGCTTTGCTTTCATGTTGCTTTGCTTACTGCACTAGGATTTCCCTGCGCAATCTGGGAGTAAGTTGGGGAATGGTCCACTTCCCCTGGAGAAGGCTTCAGGCTGTACTTTCTCAGAGCATGAACATTCTCTTACATACTGCCGTGCAATTATCAATAGGAAGCAAGTCACTGATATAGAACAGTTATCTGATCTGCAAACTATATTCTAATTTTGTCAGTTAATCCCATAACATCCCTTTTGCTGTGTCTGCCATTCAGGATCCAGTCCAGTGTCACACATTGTCATAGATATCACATCTCCCTGTTTCTTCCCTGCCTGGAACAGTTGCTATGCCTCTTTTTCTTGACTTTGAGATTTTCAGAGACCATAGCCAGCTGTTTTCTTCCTTCACTCACCTTCATTTGGTACCTTCTCATGAGCAGAGCGTGTCATAGATGTGATGCTGTTCTCTGGATACAGTCTTGTCAAAGGAGTTCAACGCCAGGTTGTCCCCGCCGTTGTCTTCTGCCACTGCTCTTGAAGTTCTGGACTCTGATGTTGTCTGTTAGAGATTTGTGCAAAAATATGTTGACACTGTCAACGTCCTTACCACACTTTTTCCCCACCAGTGCCAGCATCCACTAAGACGTTTCTAATGTCATCTTTTCATTCTCATTTATTAACTGGCAGTTCTACTCTAAATGACTTTCTTCATTTATTTATTTACTAACATGTGCATTGGTATTAAATACACTAATTCTTTTTGACTCAATGGAACATAAGCTGTTTCTAACATTACTTATTTCTTTGACTGAAGACAGATATAACTCTGTTTATCGTGCTTTCTTCTAAAAGTTGTATTTGGAGTGCTGCATTAAGTTTTTATGACTGCTCTAACAAGTTACCAACCATCTATCATCTTAAAATACCACAGATTTATTGTCCTAGAGTTCTAAAGTTCAAGGCCTGGTTGAGTCTCTAGGGACTAATCAAAAGGTGCCCTGGGGCTGTATTATTTCCTGGAGACCGAGATAGACAACACCCCCTACCCCCATTCAGGCTGCTGAGAAAATTTAGGCTCTCTCTGTTAGAAGACAGCTAACTAGAAGTCAGTTGGGTTCTAGAGCCTTCCACCTTCTAGCACGTTCCTCCTTCAAAATCAAGAGTGGTTGGTACAGTTCCATGTGTGCTTCAGGTTTTTCCTAACTCCTCAACCACACCTCCTCTCCTTACTCTTCTGCTTTCTCTTCTCCTTTTAAAGATTCCCGTGATTAAATTATGCCAACCACATATTCCAGGGTGATATCTTATGTCAGGTCTTTACTATTTTAAATTTAGTTTAGCTTTTGAGATGAGGTCTCACTGTGTAGCCCTAGATGACCTGGAACTCATAGAGCACTACCTGCCTTTGCCTCTTGAGTGCTGAGATGAAAGGTATGCACCACCTTGCCAGGCTAAGGTCTTTCACTTGTATCATCTCTCAACCAGAATCCCTCTCACAATGAAAGGTGCTTGTCTTAGGTGCTTGTCTTAGGTGCTTGTCTTAGGTGCTTGTCTTAGGTGCTTGTCTTAGGTGCTTGTCTTAGGTGCTTGTCTTAGGTGCTTGTCTTAGGTGCTTGTCTTAGGATTTCTATAGCTGTGAGAAAACACCATGACCAAAAGAAACTGGGGGAGGAAAGGGTATATGTTAGCTTACAGTTCCATAGTGCAGTCCATCATTGAGGGAATCTGGAGACAGGAGCTGATGTAGACACCTTAATGGCTTGCTTCTCATGGCTTGCTCATCCTTTCTTAGAGCGCTCAGGGCCACCAGCCCAGTAATGGCACCACCCCAGGGCTGGGCCCTCCCACATCAATCACTAATTAAGAGTATGCCATACAGATTTGCCTACAGCCCTTACTTATGGAGGCATTTTCTTAACTAAGGTTCCCTCCTCTCTGATGACCCTAGTTTGTGTCAAGTTGACATAAAGCCACCAGCACAGTGATATATTCACACTTTCTGATGTTAGAGCAGGGACATCTTTGGGGAACCTTCCTACCTACCACAAATGACTACCCCATCCAAAGCTTGGGCTAGACACATACCTTCCAGTTCTTTGAAGAAAACATCAGGCTTAAAGACCTGAGAGTTTGGATCTCCAGAACCCAGGCACATTCCAAGTGGGCACACCAGCCAGTACTTGCAGCATTCTGAAAGCAGAGATGGAATCCCTGAGCAAGCTGACTTGGTATATTTGCAAGCCTAGGCT
This sequence comes from Mus musculus, assembly GCF_000001635.26. Lineage (NCBI taxonomy): Eukaryota > Metazoa > Chordata > Mammalia > Rodentia > Muridae > Mus > Mus musculus. Next base: position 31,979,517 of record NC_000071.6, read on the forward strand.
CAACTGAACTCTCTGCCTCAGTAATTAAGGGGGAGAGTGATTAAGGTAGACTCCTGGTTATCAGCCTCCTCAGGTGTACACACACATGTAAACACACAAACATCAATGTGATCACAAAGACACTGTTCATTGAGGTACTTTTTGAGTTTGGCTGAAAGGCAGAGGCTTGTAGAGAAGAGTCTAGAAGGGTAACAGAGCCTCAGCTACAATGCTTGAACAGTCAAGAAAACTTGTGATGCCAAGTAAACATCGGAGATCTGCTGCTAAAGTATCCCTGATGCAAAGTCAAACTAGTACTGCAGTTAGTACTACTCTTAGCCCTCAGCCTTTCTCAGTGCCTGTGCCTGCTTTTGCTGCATGCCTACATGACCAGTGAGTCGCTTTCTACATCCTTTGCTGAAAACATTTTTCTACTCTTCTTAGGCTTTCCTAAGTAGTGTATAGTCTTGCTCTGTGAATTCAAGTATCAGTATCATCTTACCATCCTGTCCTGTCCACTGTTTTAAACTAGAAGAGGATGCTCAAATTCAGAAAGAGTTGAGACCCAGTTGACTCCCCCCCCCCCCCCCCGTTACAGGGAAGAGTGATTCTTAGCCCAGCTGCTCTGTGGGGAGTGGGGGGGGTGAGATGTGTGCACTCAGGAACTGGAATCAGTTGATCTGGTTCAAAGTGATGCTCATAGTTACTGCAGTTCCTTTGAGTCACTTACTTAATGTGCCAACCTCATAGAGCTTTTATAAGGATAAAATCAAGACAATAAGCTCTTGATTCATGAAAATGTTCACAGGCAGTAGCTGTTGCTGCTGTTCTTCTAGATGTAGATTTCAGACCAAAAGACGACAAGTCCACGGAGAGAAACACAGCTCAACTCTTGAACACACCCCGCACCTCCACAAAGGTAGTATATATTTTAATGTATTTCCAATGCTGCCAGTGAACAAGGCTAAGATAAAATTGTGTCCTGCCACAGTTCCCTTGCTGTGGAGGTCACTCCATAAGATGAATCCCTGGATGGCTAAGTGAAAATTAAAGTGAAAGATCCCTGTCCATTTTGGAGTTCCTCCATTAATACAGAGCTCCTGTCCCCGCCATCCCTGCAGACACAGGCACTGCTGGACAGTTTCTCCACTTTGGGCGTTGGCATCTTTCCAGTCATGGGGGTCCTGCTGACCCACAGCTGTAACCTGCTCCCTGCTCTTTTAACCCGGTAGTACCTCACTTCCTCGAGAAAATGGAGCCCCTCAAATCTCAGACCCTATGAAAGGTCAGAAGGCAAACACAATTTGTTGAGAAAAGAGAAGCACATAGACTTAGTGTTTTTGCAATTAATCTTTTAAATCAGATTGGTGTATTTCTAATTAATTTTTTGTTCCAATAATTTAGTCACAAAAATGAATGCTATGTTACATATGATCTTATAGTTTGTTATGTTTGCTTAATAACATTATCCTGGCCATTGTTCTAAAGCCAAGTCTATAGGTCACTCTCATTTACTCTCTCAGGTGGCTCTACAGTCCTCCAGTGGAAGGTTGTGATAGATTTAGCTCCTCCATTCTCAGATCTCAAGTATTGTTTACATGTTTCCTCTCATGGGTCTGTCATTGTTTACCTTCAATCCCCTGCCTTCCAGGGAGGCTGGCATCACTTGGATAGACCCTGCCAAATAGATTTGTTATAGGTTGAATCTGCTCAGGCAATGAACACACCTACAACTTAGTAGTTTGAGAGCATACTATGAGGAAACATCTAGAATATGACTCCTGGAATTAGTAACAACCTGTGCTAACACACATCTATATCCACTAAAAATGCTGAGAAATGGAAGTTCTGATATGAGCCTGGGGTCTTCCCTGGTTGGCTGCAAGCTATGTGGCAGACTGTGAATACAATAATGCTTTTAGCTGTCAGGTGCCCCAGACATTGTGGATGTCCCCTGTGCTCCCCTTTGTGACTGTGTCTGCACTGAGATCTCTGGGAGTGTGTGGAGAATACCAGGACTACCTGGAGTTAAAAGAGTGTTGAACTGAAGAGCTCCATTTTGTGTGTCCTTCCATGGGAGTGTGGGTGACATCACTTAATGCCCACTGCTACCATGAATGTACTATTTACGCATTCACCTCATAACAGAAACGGGACCGAAGAATCATGTCTTAGCTGTAATAAAGTACATTTCCTGTTATACTCTGAAATTGTTCCATTAGTAAATTTTAAGTGTTTTGGCTTTAAATACTTAAGAAAACAATGATAATCAAAATTTCAAACAATCAAAACAACCATTTTGAAAAAAGTCACTATACCAACCTCAATAATATTTGGCCAGTGAAGCTGGCCTTGGCCTTCATTACCAGAATCCATTCTTTTCCTGACTAAGCTTTTCTTCCTCTGTTTTGTCCAAAGCTGTTGACAAGAAAGAAAAAAAGGAAGGAAAGAAGGGAGGGAGGGAGGGAGGGAGGGAGGGAGGGAGGGAGGGAGGGAGGGAGGGAGGGAAGGAGGAAATAAGCGCTTTCTTCTGAATTTCAGGTCTACAAGCCCAGTTCGCCCAGACACTAGGTCCCTGTGCTCTGCCTCACACATGCCCAGTAGCCTTGCCTGGGAACGGTGAGGCCATCATTATTGTCACGGCTGGTGTTAGTTACCTATTTCAGAGACCTGAATAAGAAGTGTTTAAAATGATAGGGTTTTTTAATTAAAGATAATAAATAAGTTCTGCTTTTCCAAAGCAACTCCTCAGTTTTGTGTAGACGGCTGCTAATGGAACTGAGCCTCACTATCTGCTAGGAAGTGAGCTATCTTCTGAGATTAAAGCGGCAGTGACAGGAACCCATACATCTTCTAAGGCTAAGTGCTGACTACAGTTAGCATCCTCAGTGCGTCATCACTCCAGATCCCACCTGTTCCCTTTCATCATGTTTTGTCCTCAACTTTCTCTCTGCAACCTGCTACCAAATATAAGCGCCTCCTTCTGCTTGCCACCGGGCCTCAGGAGGAGGATGGTTGTCAATGGAGAGGTGGAGAAGTGGGTCTGCTGCCATCCTGTCTGGACAGTGGCAGAATGTAGAGAGGGCTTCTGAGAAAACACTACCTGCAGCCCTGGCACTCTGGCTCCGTCCTCCTTCCCTTCAGCATTGTTCAGCTCCTTGACATGAGCGTGGTCTGACCCACTGGGCAGCTGCCAGGAGTTGTGGAGAGGGATCATAAGGGGCTTGAAATGGGAGCAGGGAGGTCAATAGGCAAATAAAATTATATGGATAATTTGGCTCATAAAGGTGGATCAGGACTGCTGAACATCCGCGCTGGAGAACACCAATTGCTTGTTAACTGAGAAGACTAGATGGGTACCTTCTCCTTCTGTGTGCTTGACAGTGTTTCTCATGCTGGGCACCCGTTGGATAGTTGGTCCTCTGGATCTGCAGCAGAACTAGCTACAGATTTGTCTCCTTCGGCTCCAAGAGAATCTCTGGAAGGCGTTTGTATTACCTGGGTGTGCTAATCTGGGACAGAAGGAAGTAGAGGCTCACTGCCTGGTACTACAGACAGCTTATACACATTCTACAGATGATGTTCAAGAAAGGCTAATTCCAACATTAGCCAAAACTGCATGCACGCCAAACCAAAACAACAGCAAAAATACCGACATTCATTTTATGAACTGCTTAATTGCCCATGTTAGTCACAAAGATCAAATCACTGCACGTGCTCCGCCTCTAAGTGCTGTTTTCCATGCTGATGAGCACGAGCCAGCTGTCATTAAACATCAGCCCTAGCACAGTATCCTAAAGATATCAAATGTGACTTCTCAACGTCCCAGTTGGGATTGTGGCATCTTACGTTAGTGCCCGGATGCTTTACTTGTTGGGCACATGTTTTTAGTTAGCTGGCAAAACGTCAGTTGATACAGGCCCATCTGTGTTAACTACAGATTCTCACATGTTGTAAGGGTCCCAGAGCCAGACCTGCACTGCTGCTAGCAACATAGATGGAGCCATTTTGGGTTAGCTTGGTTTCCTAACAGAGCCTAAAGAACCCAGAAACTTGTTCATACTCGCTAGGTAAGTATCTTCCCACTGATCTGGGTCCCCAGCAGTGTCTAAAATGTTTGCAAGCAAATTGCTTCTTTGGTTTATTGGATTTAAGACTTTCACTTCTAATGCATGATGTTTCTCTCGGGACAGGTTAGAAGAAAGTGGGAATCTAGCTTAGTGGTAGACTGTCTACTTAGTACAAGTGATAGTTTGTTAAATAAAAACATGAACCAATGAGTTTAGGCACTGGCATCAATAAGTAAGTAAAAAAAGAACCATGCCTAAGGATGTCAGGACACTGCATGGGCCTCTGTGGATAGCCCAGAGCTCCAGAAACTTAGGAGATTTGACTGGAATGTCATAGGGAAACAAACAGTCCCATGCTAAGTACAAGTTAACAGGAAGACCAACATTTTGTTGCTTCATTTTCCTATAAAGTTCTGGGTTGCTGAGTAAAGCAGAATTCCAATGCTTTGACACACCACCACATTGTTAAGATAGGCAGGATTTGATTATGGGAGAACAAGCCCCCAAAATGGTCATTACACACACACACACACACACACCCTAAGGTCTCCCTTGCTTCCTTCTCAAGGCAATGTGTGGTTGCAATTCCTCCATTTGATGTGGTTCATCCCTCGGTGCCAAACAGGGTAATGTGGGAAAATGATGACACAGCAAAAAATGAGGGTGGCAGTGACCTGCTTAGTAACAAGAGAAATAAAACAGATCTTAGAAATTGAGGCCAAAAATACCTGCTTCTCCACACAATAAGGAGAAAGAAACACAGAGTTTTTCTGTCATAGGAAACGACTAGGCTCTGCCAGCAGCTGGCACCTTATAGACCAAGCAAGGGCAAGCCAGGAAAGCCACAGGCTGGTTGGGGTAGGTGAAAAGGCAGCTGCCTGAGAAAGGGTGTGGGTTCTGTAGATCAAGGGTGTGGAGCGCCAGGGAAGAGAGAAGGGAAGCCAAGGCTGCCTTCCGGCCTAGGCACGGAACATGCTTGCAACATTTTATCATTTCAACACCATGCAGGAGGTGAGGCCTAAAAAAGCGTCACAGTTTAAAAGAAGCAAAAGATGTCCACGCAGGAGTGGGTTCTATTTATTTACAACTTTACGGCTGGACAGCTTTTCTACTGTGTGGTTTGTGACTACCCAAAGTGAAATTTTTTGAGTTTCAAAATTATCTCTTTTTGCACTGAGAAAAGAGCATATATGATTCATCTTAATATTGCCGAGGATCAGTCAGCAGCTAACAGCTAGTATTTTGGGTGGGAGGCAGGCTTCTGTAGGCAGCTTTTTCACCTAACATAGATGTAAAAAACACCAGAATATGCCTCAAGCTTCGTTCGGAATCATATAAATAGCTCGCTCTTGCACAGTTACAATCTAATGCGATCGTAAGAACTCCCACGGTTCATGAAGTGCCTGATGTGCCCCTCACCCAATGCCTAAAGAAGTCGATAGAGGAATGACACTAACTACCCCAGTGGGGTACCAAAGACACCTGACAAAGGGGCCTGCTTTTGTTTCTGCTAACATCCTCATCTTAGGCTTTTGCCTGTGTTTCCTCCTGGATGTTTCTGTTTTGGTTTTTTTTTTTTTTTTTCCAGCCTCTGTAAAACCCTCAAGTCATTCTGAGTCAAGAGACAAGCTATAGGCACTGGGCAGATCCAGCCAGTGGCTGGTAACGTGTGGCCCACCAGCTCTGAATAATCTTTGCATTTTTCTGGTTAGAAAAGCATTTAAAGAATGATGTTTCATAACTTGTAAAAACTGTATGGAATTCAATTTTCTGTAGTCATAAAGTTGCGTTGGTGCATGGCCATGCACATTCATTTACACATCTTCTAAAGCAGCAAGAGCAATATTTATTAACTGACTGTACCAAAAATGTTTACTAACCCCAACACCCTTAAAAATCTTCCTTTCCATAGTAACTATTTGAGGAAAAGAATACAGACATTTATAGACTTTGAATGTTTATTTGGGAAGTTCAACATTGTCATTTGACACAGGTAGAGTGTCCTCTATCTGAAATGTTTGGGACTAGAGTGTTTCAGGTTTGTTTTTCAAATTTTAGAATATTTCCATATGCATAAAGGTCTATATTTGAGATAGGATGCAAGTCTAACAGGAAATTTATTTATATTTCATATGTACCATATACACAGAGCCTGAAATTAATCTCATATAATAGTTTTAATGTACCTATGGGTTTGTGTCTGTGTGATGTGTTTGTGTGTGTATGTGCGTGTGTGCTTACATATACACTTATGTGTATGTATGATTTATGCATGATAAGAGACCAGGAGAGAAAGTCTGCCTTAATCTCTTGAAACAGGGTCTCTGACTCTACCTGGATCTAGACTGGTGGCCAGCAAGCTTCCATGGTTCTCCTGTCTCTTTCCCCTGCAGCACTTGGGCCACAGGCATGTATGGCCATACCTAGTCTTTATACGAGAGCTGGAGATTTGAACTAGGGTTTTCATACTTGCCCAGCAAGCTCTTGTAACCCCTGACCTATCTCCCCAGTCCTATGCCTGTGTTTTAACTGTAACCCATTCTGTAAGATTGGGCATGGAATTTTCCACTGGGAAATCAATTGGCACTTATAAAGCTTCCAGTTTTGCAGCATTTTGGATTTCAGTTTTTCAGATTAAGGATATTCCATTTGTACTACAGATATTTATTGGAAACCGAATGCAGCTTGCCATTATTGTTTTGGGTGTTACACACCTAAACAAACTCAGCAAAGTTCCCCATTCTGAAAGAGTTTGCCTTCTAATAAATGACAGTCAGGAAAGTCAGTGACAAATTAGCATAGCAAACAGAGTATCTGTCAGAGGTACAGGCCTTAGGAAGAAGCAGGACAGAACAGAGAACAAGCAGAGGTAAAGAGCCTCTGTCAGAGACCTCAGTGAGTGCCTGGGAAGCAAACAGTGAGGCAGTTCCAGACTAGCAGTGAGCCAGGTGGGCGATGCTGGAAAGTTGGGAATGGCTCCTTGGGCTGTAAGAGGAGAGACAAGGATGGGTAGCTGAGGCTTTTCATTCAGGAACTAAAAGGCAAGAGTTGCTATTACTAAATTAGGCTTTGCTGAGAACAGTTTGCTCGAAGTATATTATCTATATCAGACTATAGTATAACTCTGATCTAGAGTTATAAATTTGGAAATTGTCAGTATAAAGGGAAAAGTACTTAAGTATTAAGGTTGCTTGGTATTCATTCTAAAAGCCTGAGTTCTTTATCTCTAGGATCTTTCTTGCTGTGTGTATGTGTATGTGTGTGCGTGTGTGTGTGTGTGTGTGTGTGTGTGTGTGTGTGTGTGTATTTAAACATGGTCTTTCTTAACCTCAGATTTTGTTTCTAATTTATCATGTGTAGGCATCTGGATCTATCATTGTTTTTCTTGCTTCTTGCTAACTAGGTACAGCCTGACTGGCTAGTCTGAAATAGGAGTTATGCCTGCCCCCTCCTCTATGTCTCTGTCTCTTTCTATCTCTGTGTGTGCCTGTCTGACTGTCTGTCTGTCTCTGTCTCTCTGTCTCTCTCTTTGTCTCTCTCTCTCTGTCTGTCTCTCCCCCCACCCCCAGTGGGACAGAAGGCTATTATGTATGGCCCAAGACACATGGTCTTCCATCTACAATAATTTCTAGCTTTTCATATATCATTGTGCCTTGTTAATTAGGTTGTTTGTTTGTTTGGTATATATGTGTCTGGTTCCCTGGAGTATGTTTGTGGACCATGTTCATTCAGCTGCCCATGGGGGCAGAAGAGAAGAGGGTGAAAGTGCCTCTAGGACTGGAATTACAGATGGTTGTGCGCAGTCCCATGTGGCTTCTGGGAACCAAACCTGGAAGTATTTTTAGTTGCCAAGACACCTCTGGAGCCTCCCCTGCCTTGTTTTTGGTGGTATTTGTTTTGCTTTGGCTTTGGTTTGGGTTTGCAGGGCAGAGTCTCATCATGTGGTTTGGGCTGGTCTGAGACTTACTGTGTAATCCAGTGTGACCTGAAGCAGTTCCTTTGAGACACTTGTGATGCTTCTGGGATGGGAGGCAGATTTGCTCACCCATCCTCTGCCTGTGCCCAGTGACTGTGTACATGGTCAGGGTGAAGAACAGAAGCAGCAGCAGGTGTGTGCTGCCCCGCCTGAGTGGGCTGGGAAAGTGCCAGTGTCCAGACCCCATCTCAGACGTGCTGGATCCAGTGCATTCATGGCCTGCGCTAGGGTAGGACCTGGGTTTGTGAATATTTAACAAGCTCCCTAGATTATTCTTAAGCAAACAGAAACTACTAGTGTGGAGACACTTTGCAGACCCAGTTTTGTTTCCAGTTCCGGTAGGTTCTCTCCATTTGCCATCTCAGGCTGCTCCTCTGCCCCTGTCTCAGCCTCACCCACTGCATAAAGCCAGGGGAGGAATCAAGCCGGAGCAGCGTGTAAATGAGTTCGTATGTGAAGAGTGGCAGTGCCCGGGGTAATCGCATTTTCTGGTGTGTTTTCACTTTTCTATGGAAGCCAGGCACCAGGTGACTCCACACTAGTGAGCACAGGGGTGGGCAGTGCATGTGCATGTGCACGCCATTCCTGTGGAGGAGCCTTTGGAAAACACAACTGAGCAGGAAGCAAGCACACACCTCTCCTTTGAGACAAAGTTACCTCTTATTCTCTGCATCTGTCTTTGGATGACCTTAAAACCTCTGGGGTTTTGTGACGTGAGGAGTTGGAAAGATGAATTGGGCTTGAGTAACTATTGAATACATTGATTTTTTTTCCAATAAAAATGTTTCAGAGGTAATTCATAGGAAAAGGATCCTGGCCTCACACAGTGGAAGAGCATTAAACCCACTCTGGGGCAATTGAGATTTGTACATTTATATTAAAATAATGGTAAATTCACTCATACTTGACCAGTAGTATTTGAAAGTAGTTTTATATAAAAACATTGTGGTGAAATTACCTACAGGTCATAGGCCAGAGTTAGGGCTGCAGCAGAAGGAAAAACTTTCCCAGACTTCCCCTGTTGGGTCTCTAGTGGCCAGGCATCTTCTAGCAGTCTCTGTCTCACTAAGAAAACATCTGCCGGGGAGGCGGCCTAAGCCACAGCAGCAGCGGTCACCATCTTGGTCCGAGACCCGCCGAACTTAGGAAATTAGTCTGAACAGGTGAGAGGGTGCGCCAGAGAACCTGACAGCTTCTGGAACAGGCAGAAGCACAGAGGCGCTGAGGCAGCACCCTGTGTGGGCCGGGGACAGCCGGCCACCTTCCGGACCGGAGGACAGGTGCCCACCCGGCTGGGGAGGCGGCCTAAGCCACAGCAGCAGCGGTCGCCATCTTGGTCCCGGGACTCCAAGGAACTTAGGAATTTAGTCTGCTTAGGAGGAGGTCCAAATACAAGATATCTGCGCACCTTCCCTGTAAGAGAGCTTGCCAGCAGAGAGTGCTCTGAGCACTGAAACTCAGAGGAGAGAATCTGTCTCCCAGGTCTGCTGATAGACGGTAACAGAATCACCAGAAGAACAATCTCTAAACAGAGTCAACTATAACTACTAACTCCAGAGATTACCAGATGGCGAAAGGTAAACGGAGGAATCTTACTAACAGGAACCAAGACCACTCACCATCACCAGAACCCAGCACACCCACTTCGCCCAGTCCAGGGAACCCCAACACACCTGAGAACCTAGACCTAGATTTAAAAGCATATCTCATGATGATGGTAGAGGACATCAAGAAGGACTTTAATAAATCACTTAAAGAAATACAGGAGAACACTGCTAAAGAGTTACAAGTCCTTAAAGAAAAACAGGAAAACACAATCAAACAGGTAGAAGTCCTTACAGAAAAAGAGGAAAAAACATACAAACAGGTGATGGAAATGAACAAAACCATACTAGACCTAAAAAGGGAAGTAGACACAATAAAGAAAACTCAAAGCGAGGCAACACTAGAGATAGAAACCCTAGGAAAGAAATCTGGAACCATAGATTTGAGCATCAGCAACAGAATACAAGAGATGGAAGAGAGAATCTCAGGTGCAGAAGATTCCATAGAGAACATCGGCACAACAATCAAAGAAAATGGAAAATGCAAAAAGATCCTAACTCAAAATATCCAGGAAATCCAGGACACAATAAGAAGACCAAACGTACGGATAATAGGAGTGGATGAGAATGAAGATTTTCAACTCAAAGGTCCAGCAAACATCTTCAACAAAATTATTGAAGAAAACTTCCCAAATCTAAAGAATGAGATGCATATGAACATACAAGAAGCCTACAGAACTCCAAATAGACTGGACCAGAAAAGAAATTCCTCCCGACACATAATAATCAGAACATCAAATGCACTAAATAAAGATAGAATACTAAAAGCAGTAAGGGAAAAAGGTCAAGTAACATATAAAGGCAAGCCTATCAGAATTACACCAGATTTTTCACCAGAGACTATGAAAGCCAGAAGAGCCTGGACAGATGTTATACAGACACTAAGAGAACACAAACTGCAGCCCAGGCTACTATACCCAGCCAAACTCTCAATTATCATAGAGGGAGAAACCAAAGTATTCCACGACAAAACCAAATTCACGCATTATCTCTCCACGAATCCAGCCCTTCAAAGGATAATAACAGAAAAAAACCAATACAAGAACGGGAACAACGCCCTAGAAAAAACAAGAAGGTAATCCCTCAACAAACCTAAAAGAAGACAGCCACAAGAACAGAATGCCACCTTTAACAACTAAAATAACAGGAAGCAACAATTACTTTTCCTTAATATCTCTTAACATCAATGGTCTCAACTCGCCAATAAAAAGACATAGACTAACAAACTGGCTACACAAACAAGACCCAACATTTTGCTGCTTACAGGAAACTCATCTCAGAGAAAAAGATAGACACTACCTCAGAATGAAAGGCTGGAAAACAATTTTCCAAGCAAATGGTATGAAGAAACAAGCAGGAGTAGCCATCCTAATATCTGATAAGATTGACTTCCAACCCAAAGTCATCAAAAAAGACAAGGAGGGACACTTCATTCTCATCAAAGGTAAAATCCTCCAAGAGGAACTCTCAATTCTGAATATCTATGCTCCAAATACAAGAGCAGCCACATTCACTAAAGAAACTTTAGTAAAGCTCAAAGCACACATTGCGCCTCACACAATAATAGTGGGAGACTTCAACACACCACTTTCACCAATGGACAGATCATGGAAACAGAAACTAAACAGGGACACACTGAAACTAACAGAAGTGATGAAACAAATGGATCTGACAGATATCTACAGAACATTTTATCCTAAAACAAAAGGATATACCTTCTTCTCAGCACCTCATGGTACCTTCTCCAAAATTGACCACATAATAGGTCACAAATCAGGCCTCAACAGATTCAAAAATATTGAAATTGTCCCATGTATCCTATCAGATCACCATGCACTAAGGCTGATCTTCAATAACAAAATAAATAACAGAAAGCCAACATTCACATGGAAACTGAACAACACTCTTCTCAATGATACCTTGGTCAAGGAAGGAATAAAGAAAGAAATTAAAGACTTTTTAGAGTTTAATGAAAATGAAGCCACAACGTACCCAAACCTTTGGGACACAATGAAAGCATTTCTAAGAGGGAAACTCATAGCTATGAGTGCCTTCAAGAAAAAACGGGAGAGAGCACATACTAGCAGCTTGACAACACATCTAAAAGCTCTAGAAAAAAAGGAAGCAAATTCACCCAAGAGGAGTAGACGGCAGGAAATAATCAAACTCAGGGGTGAAATCAACCAAGTGGAAACAAGAAGAACTATTCAAAGAATTAACCAAACGAGGAGTTGGTTCTTTGAGAAAATCAACAAGATAGATAAACCCTTAGCTAGACTCACTAAAGGGCACAGGGACAAAATCCTAATTAACAAAATCAGAAATGAAAAGGGAGACATAACAACAGATCCTGAAGAAATCCAAAACACCATCAGATCCTTCTACAAAAGGCTATACTCAACAAAACTGGAAAACCTGGACGAAATGGACAAATTTCTGGACAGATACCAGGTACCAAAGTTGAATCAGGATCAAGTTGACCTTCTAAACAGTCCCATATCCCCTAAAGAAATAGAAGCAGTTATTAATAGTCTCCCAGCCAAAAAAAGCCCAGGACCAGACGGGTTTAGTGCAGAGTTCTATCAGACCTTCAAAGAAGATCTAACTCCAGTTCTGCACAAACTTTTTCACAAGATAGAAGTAGAAGGTATTCTACCCAACTCATTTTATGAAGCCACTATTACTCTGATACCTAAACCACAGAAAGATCCAACAAAGATAGAGAACTTCAGACCAATTTCTCTTATGAACATCGATGCAAAAATCCTTAATAAAATTCTCGCTAACCGAATCCAAGAACACATTAAAGCAATCATCCATCCTGACCAAGTAGGTTTTATTCCAGGGATGCAGGGATGGTTTAATATACGAAAATCCATCAATGTAATCCATTATATAAACAAACTCAAAGACAAAAACCACATGATCATCTCGTTAGATGCAGAAAAAGCATTTGACAAGATCCAACACCCATTCATGATAAAAGTTCTGGAAAGATCAGGAATTCAAGGCCAATACCTAAACATGATAAAAGCAATCTACAGCAAACCAGTAGCCAACATCAAAGTAAATGGAGAGAAGCTGGAAGTAATCCCACTAAAATCAGGGACTAGACAAGGCTGCCCACTTTCTCCCTACCTTTTCAACATAGTACTTGAAGTATTAGCCAGAGCAATTCGACAACAAAAGGAGATCAAGGGGATACAAATTGGAAAAGAGGAAGTCAAAATATCACTTTTTGCAGATGATATGATAGTATATATAAGTGACCCTAAAAATTCCAACAGAGAACTCCTAAACCTGATAAACAGCTTCGGTGAAGTAGCTGGATATAAAATTAACTCAAACAAGTCAATGGCCTTTCTCTACACAAAGAATAAACAGGCTGAGAAAGAAATTAGGGAAACAACACCCTTCTCAATAGCCACAAATAATATAAAATATCTCGGCGTGACTCTAACGAAGGAAGTGAAAGATCTGTATGATAAAAACTTCAAGTCCCTGAAGAAAGAAATTAAAGAAGATCTCAGAAGATGGAAAGATCTCCCATGCTCATGGATTGGCAGGACCAACATTGTAAAAATGGCTATCTTGCCAAAAGCAATCTACAGATTCAATGCAATCCCCATTAAAATTCCAACTCAATTCTTCAACGAATTAGAAGGAGCAATTTGCAAATTCATCTGGAATAACAAAAAACCGAGGATAGCAAAAACTCTTCTCAAGGATAAAAGAACCTCTGGTGGAATCACCATGCCTGACCTAAAGCTTTACTACAGAGCAATTGTGATAAAAACTGCATGGTACTGGTATAGAGACAGACAAGTGGACCAATGGAATAGAATTGAAGACCCAGAAATGAACCCACACACCTATGGTCACTTGATCTTCGACAAGGGAGCCAAAACCATCCAGTGGAAGAAAGACAGCATTTTCAACAATTGGTGCTGCCACAACTGGTTGTTATCATGTAGAAGAATGCGAATCGATCCATACTTATCTCCTTGTACTAAGGTCAAATCTAAGTGGATCAAGGAACTTCACATAAAACCAGAGACACTGAAACTTATAGAGGAGAAAGTGGGGAAAAGCCTTGAAGATATGGGCACAGGGGAAAAATTCCTGAACAGAACAGCAATGGCTTGTGCTGTAAGATCGAGAATTGACAAATGGGACCTAATGAAACTCCAAAGTTTCTGCAAGGCAAAAGACACTGTCTATAAGACAAAAAGACCACCAACAGACTGGGAAAGGATCTTTACCTATCCTAAATCAGATAGGGGACTAATATCCAACATATATAAAGAACTCAAGAAGGTGGACCTCAGAAAATCAAATAACCCCCTTAAAAAATGGGGCTCAGAACTGAACAAAGAATTCTCACCTGAGGAATACCGAATGGCAGAGAAGCACCTGAAAAAATGTTCAACATCCTTAATCATCAGGGAAATGCAAATCAAAACAACCCTGAGATTCCACCTCACACCAGTGAGAATGGCTAAGATCAAAAATTCAGGTGACAGCAGATGCTGGCGAGGATGTGGAGAAAGAGGAACACTCCTCCATTGTTGGTGGGATTGCAGGCTTGTACAACCACTCTGGAAATCAGTCTGGCGGTTCCTCAGAAAATTGGACATAGTACTACCGAAGGATCCAGCAATACCTCTCCTGGGCATATATCCAGAAGAAGCCCCAACTGGTAAGAAGGACACATGCTCCACTATGTTCATAGCAGCCTTATTTATAATAGCCAGAAACTGGAAAGAACCCAGATGCCCCTCAACAGAGGAATGGATACAGAAAATGTGGTACATCTACACAATGGAGTACTACTCAGCTATTAAAAAGAATGAATTTATGAAATTCCTAGCCAAATGGATGGACCTGGAGAGCATCATCCTGAGTGAGGTAACACAATCACAAAGGAACTCACACAATATGTACTCACTGATAAGTGGATACTAGCCCAAAACCTAGGATACCCACGATATAAGATACAATTTCCTAAACACATGAAACTCAAGAAAAATGAAGACTGAAGTGTGGACACTATGCCCCTCCTTAGAAGTGGGAACAAAACACCCATGGAAGGAGTTACAGAAACAAAGTTTGGAGCTGAGATGAAAGGATGGACCATGTAGAGACTGCCATATCCAGGGATCCACCCCATAATCAGCATCCAAACGCTGACACCATTGCATATACTAGCAAGATTTTATCGAAAGGACCCAGATGTAGCTGTCTCTTGTGAGACTATGCCGGGGCCTAGCAAACACAGAAGTGGATGCTCACAGTCAGCTAATGGATGGATCACAGGGCTCCCAATGGAGGAGCTAGAGAAAGTACCCAAGGAGCTAAAGGGATCTTCAACCCTATAGGTGGAACAACATTATGAACTAACCAGTACCCCTGAGCTCTTGACTCTAGCTGCATATGTATCAAAAGATGGCCTAGTCGGCCATCACTGGAAAGAGAGGCCCATTGGACACGCAGACTTTGTGTGCCCCGGTACAGGGGAACGCCAGGGCCAAAGGGGGGGAGTGGGTGGGTAGGGGAGTGGGGGTGGGTGGGTAAGGGGGACTTTTGGTATAGCATTGGAAATGTAAATGAGCTAAATACCTAATAAAAAATGGAAAAAAAAAAAAAAAAAAAAAAAAAGAAAACATCTGCCAAGCCCGTTAGTGTTTTGGGGGCCCTTTCTACATGCTAACAGAACCCTGATGGTGGACGTCTGTTAAGATTATTTCCCCTTAAAGGCTTTTGTGAAATGTTTAACAAACTTAAGAAAACACACTTCTGAACAAAGGCTTGGATAGAACTCGTGTTGTTAGACATACTCTGTTTGCAATTAAAATATTCCCATTTTCTGTATCCTTTCAATATAAAAATTTTTTGCTTGCATTCCACTGGAGGTCAGGGTAATTGATCTGCACAGTTCTATTAGGGTCCTAAAAGTTTCTGTTTTCTAGAATGAGAAAGGCTTTGTTGTTGTTGTTGTTGCTGCTGCTGCTGCTGCTGCTGCTGCTGCTGCTGCTGCTGCTGCTGCTGCTGCCGCCTCAGTTCAGGTACTTGGTTAAGTTTAGTAAGGTATCCTGGAAAAAACCTCAAGGACTTTGTCATCATCTAA
The DNA here is from genome assembly GCF_000001635.26 of Mus musculus. NCBI lineage: Eukaryota > Metazoa > Chordata > Mammalia > Rodentia > Muridae > Mus > Mus musculus. The sequence goes on from NC_000071.6 coordinate 31,995,273, forward strand.
CATTTAAGCCACATATAGAACAAGAGATCAGATCTGTGTGTTTGGGGATTTTGGAGTGCCAAACAAAGGTGGTCATGGAAGGCCTAACAGTGAGGCAGCTCCAGAGACCTGGAGTTAGATGTGCCTGCGCCTGTTCATCCTCCAGCCCTCTCATCTGTAAGATGGGATAACCCCCCTTCTTTTGTTGGTTACTTTTTTTCCTCCCTGGAACAAAAGATATTTAAGGAAAGAAGAGTTTACTTGGCTTACGGTTCCAAGGCATACAGTCCGCCATGGCAAGGAAGGAACCCAGAAGCAGAAGGTTGCTAGTCACATTGTGTGCGCAATCAGGAACCAGAACATGAGTGCTTGGGCCTTGATCTCTTTGCTTCCTATTCAGTCCAGTACCCCAGCTCATGATTCTAATATACTGCTCACATTAGAATGGGTCTTCCCACCACAATTATTCTACTCTATATAACCCCTCATAGATAGACCCAGAGATTTGTTTCCATAGCTATTCTAAACTCTGTCAGATCAACAGTCAAGATTAGCCATTGAGCCGGGGCAGTGGTGGCACACACCTTTAATCCTAGTACTTGGGAGGCAGAGGCAGGTAGACTTTGAGGACAGCCTGGTCTACAAAATGAGTTCCTGGACAGCCAGGGCTACACAGAGAAACCCTGCCTCATCCCACCCCCCCACCCCTCCACAAAAAGAAGAAATTAGCCATTGGCCCTTTCCTGATATAGCTCATGACACATAGTGGTCAGTAAGTGGAATTTGTCTGCCTTCTGTCTCATGGGGAATTCACTTGCAGACTAAATCCCTTTTATTGCCATTGAGGCTCTTTTTGTGCATACTTTCCCTAAATAGAGAACAGCTGATTGGCATTTAACAATTTAATAATTTTAATAATTCTATAAGCATCTAAGAAACTGGACTCAACAGTTTCAGCTTCTTCAGATTTTGCTCTGAAGAGGAGCAGTTTCTGAATACCTCGTCACCGTTGTGATTGTTTCAGAACATTTCCATTGTCATCTGTTCCTCTAAAACTGAGACATGAAATCCAGCTTTCCAACCAAGACCTGCTGTATGCCATGGAGTGTGTTCGGCTTTACTGCAAATATGCAGAGACAGCCCTGCACCGATGCCACCACTGGGAGCCTCCTACCCCAGTTTGGCTCCCAGATTTCTCTTCTTTGTGGCTTTGAGCACTCGTTCTGATCTATGTTTTATTTTCTTCTCCTCTCATCCACATTGGGATCATTCCATGGCATTATACCCCAATTTTGCTTAGCTAAGGATTGAGAGACTCTCGATATGGCTCAAAACTGAAACCATAAAGCAAAGTAAGCGTTAACAGTAGGTCTAGAAAGTGTACATGTATGTATGAGATATATGTATGGTGTATGTGTGTGTTATGTATGGGGTGTGGGTATGTGTGCGTGCACATGCGCATACACACTTTAATCCCTCCAGGTTATCTGTGACATGTGTATCTTAAACTAAGAAGGAGAAAGGTGACACAGTGATCATTGATGGATATAAAGTTACAGACACTTTTGTCACTTAATACCATTTCAGTATATAGGTGAGGAACAGGCTTTCTTGGGGGGGGGGGAGTTCTTGGAGATCAAATCTTGCCCTGTAGCCTAGGCTTGCCTAGAACTCACTAAATAACCTCAGCTGACCTCAAACTCAGATCCTCCTGCCTCAGCCTTCCAAGTACTGAGACTGTAGAGCACATCACCCTTCCCAGTTAAGGGAGTAATCTTTAAAGCATTCAGGACTGGTCCCAGAGAGATATCTCAGCACTTGCTGCTCTTCTAGAGGACCTGGGTTCAATTCCCAGCACCCACATGGCTGCTCGTCATCTGTAACTCCACTTCCAGGGGATTCTAAGCCTTTAAGCACCAGGCATGTGCTTGGTACATAGACATACATGCAGGCAAAACACCCATACAAAAGGCAGACAAGCCTGTCTATAAAAGAATTCCTAGTGAAGCAGGATGTGGGCTTTGGGACTAGAAAGACAGGCTCACGCACTGTAGTTGTGCACTGCAGCTGCTCTTCCTGGATAAGATTTTTAAACCTTTGAACCTCACTGTTCTCACCTGTGAATGGATCTAGTTAAGTCTGGTTGGCAGGGTTGTTATGGAGTTTAGATATTACAGAGTGCCTGGCCAAAGGAGGTACTCATAAAATGTCAGTGACTTGTTTTGTTGTAATGACTGTCCTGGCAGGCCTCCCGGCCATACACTCTGATGCTATTAAAGACCCAGATTCTTGAGGTCCCAGCATTCCTCTACCTCGCTGTGATGGATGTGCTGCTCACAGTTTTATTTGGGAAAATGGTGCCTTTAAACAGTTAAGCAGACAGCTGATATTTGTTGGCAGTACCCCTTTCTCTTTCCTGTGGCTTGGAGCTAGAGGCAGCCTGTCTCCTGTTGCTGGTCCTGAAATTCCCATGTCCATGCACTAAGCTCCCACACTCCTCGGAACAGGCCTGTGAAGGAGGCAGCCTGGACAACTCCCTGCCTCTCAGAACCCAAGTCAAGGGTGTGATCAGAGCACTGGAGCTGTCCAGGTGTCCCTGAGACTGCCTTGTCCTCACTCCTGGACATGAAATCCTCCTCAGCTCAGAGCAATTCTAGTATTTCCTTTTGAAGTGCTTGGTGCTGTTTGAATGTTAGTATAACCCCTGTTGTTAATCTAATCCTCCTAATGTCTCTTAAAGCAGACACATCTGTTTTGAGAGTAGTGTTATCCCCATGGTACTGATGAGACACTTGCGTTGAGAGGAGGCTATAGAGGCAAAAATAAAGGCTGGTCTCCTCCCGTCTAGATAATGCCTTCTTCATTTTACTGGGAAGTTGCTATTTCATCATGGGTCAATGTCAAACTCCATTGTCCTAAGTCAGGCTTTCAGACGGGCTGGCTCCCTGCACTCTGTCATATCACAATAATTCCCCTGTTGTCACACTGTGGCCAAGTCAAGTCTTGAGTAGTAGAGACATTCTGACTAAGGTTCACAAAAGGGTCTATCAGTTTCATTTGCATGGAAAGGAATATATTAACCTTCATCAGAAGCCGTTGCTATGATTATCTTTTAGAGCCAAGGAGATGGCTGGAATTGCCTTTTTGGTTACCTTTGTTCTAGTCAAATAACTCCGTTGGAAGAAAAGATTTTCAAATTCTGACTTTCAAACTTAGACATACCAATTTAGTTTCATCTCTAAGAATTAAAACCTCACTTCAAGTTTCATATGAATTCATGAAAGATAAATCAGAAGGTGCTTCTCCATCAACACAGCCCTCTTACCTTCTCCTGGATTCAGCCTGTGGCCCTGCCCTCCCAACGATCCTCCTCGTGTGAGATCAGGAGCAGCCAGGGACTCTGTCTCCCCCTTCTTTACACCTGTCAAACTCAGCCGCACAGGAGCCACTTCAGGGGTCAGCCTGCCTGTTCCCCAGCAGCCCCATCCCCCTTTCAGTATCTGAGCAAGCCCTAGACTCTCTTCTGTACAGGGTGAGTTTTCCATATGTTCAGCCCATCATCATCACCATCATCATCAATATCAAATAATTGGAACTCACAGGCCATTGCTTCTACCTTCCACCCTTTGAAAATGTAATCATGCTTTTATTTCATGGCCTCAGTCTTTGTTTAAGTCACATGATCAGGATAGCATTCAGGCTCTAAACAGCTTGTTAAATATTCACCCACGAGGTGGGTATTCTATGTATGAATCAGCAGCACTTATCAGTGTGTGACACTGGACCTTAGGTTTCATGTCTTAACACGCTAAGAAACTTGTGAGTTTGAACTAGTGGTGAAGCAAACCTCTTACCCTAAGCCCAGTTAGAACTCTTTTTTCATAACACATGACAGACTTCAGCTAGTGAAGAACAGAAGCTAAGTGGTTCAAAGGTGGATTCCAAGAATGTTAGTCCATCGTATCCCATATCAGGCCAGTCTGATGGTTGAAGAGACCCAGGTGAGTGCTAAGGTATCAAGAGGGATGCTGGCCCACCTGCTCTGTACATTGCAGTATCTGCATCAGGGAACTTTCTCCTCATCAGCATCCTGACCCCGAGGACTTTAGGGAACCACAGCAGCTGTTTTTCCCCACCCTGTAGCCTTTTATAATCAAATTCACCCTCCCCTCAGGAAGCACAGTATGTCACTAAAGATATCAGGGACTCTAGTGACCTGCCTTCTAATCGTGGTTTGACCACTGATGAGTTGTGCAAGCCTCAGGCCAATTCCTGTATCCTCCAAGCCTGGCTGTCTTCCCCTGGAAAGGTTCAATGATTCTTGATTCACCGAGTTGTAGAGAAGGCTAAAGTGAACAAGAATATCTAATAACAAGTGTCAGTTTAATAATCAGAAAGATGGACCTGGCAGAGAGAGAGAGAGAGAGAGAGAGAGAGAGAGAGAGAGAGAGAGAGAGAGAGAAGAATGAGAGAGAAGAATGAGAGAGAAGAATGAGAGGGGGAGAGAGAGAGAGAGAGAGAGAGAGAGAGAGAGAGAGAAATGAGAGAGATGAGAGAGATCGAGATTTGATTCAGAGGATAGCCACAGACTACTTTCCTTTTATACAATTTAGCAAATGATTAAAGATCTACCCTATAGTGTTTTATACAAACCAAAAGCCCATTGCAGTCAGTTGGTTCTAGGGAATTGTCCAAATTAGTTGACTTCTTTTGGGATATGTGATACCAGGGATTATTTCTCTAAGGAAGCTGTGGATAGCCTGGATCTTTATGCTGTTTTCTTTATTTTTCTACATTATATGTATATTTAACCAGTAATCACAAGGCATAAATATTAGACTCCTTTTTTCCTATAGAATTTCTCTTGATCTGTTTCTTAACCTAGTGGAATCATTAGAACCTGATAAAGAATGTGCCTTGTGTGTTAGGGGCAGGGGCAGAAAGCTGGCCCCCAGTTCCCAGGGTGCAGCACTTCTCCTGGCCTTCTTCCATTGTCCACACTACCTGTGAGGAGCAGACCTGGGCTCCGTCTTGGGCAGTTGCAGAGCACAGCTGTGTAGGTGACTGTGTAGCCCTGGCACAGGCTGCTGCTCTCAGTGTCAGGTAACAGGAACTACAAAGTTAAGACCGAGTATTTTCAGCCTGTCTCTGACCCCCTCCCATCATCTGGCTTTGTTTGTTGGGATTTTTCATTCTCATAAGCAAACGTAAATTTCATCTTTACCAGGAAAATTAATTTTAAAAATCTGCAGTCAAGAGAACATGTGTTTGGAGTTCAGAGTGTCCCCTGTGTCACAGCCCTAGACTGAGTCACCCTGCCCTACATTCTTTGGAAAAGAGTTTCCAGGTAGTTACTGTGACATCCTCTTCTCCACACACAATGCTGGAGCTGGGAGACTTGTACAATAAATAAGCACATTATTATTCCCCAGCATATTACAGGGGGGTTATGGACAGTATAGAAACATGTACATTAAAATAAAACAAAAAGAAGGACAACATGGGGATCAAAAGGACAGACTAAGGGTGAGATCCTTGCTGTGAAGTTCTCAACTGTCTTTTCATCATTGTGCACTTAATTTCTATGGGAAAGTTTTCACTGTATGAAACAACTGTTTGAGAATCAATATTGTGTATCAGTGATTGAATCAGTGAATAGTGATTGCATCCACTTGTTCTTGTCCCTTTGTCTTGTGTGCCTTTTACAATACAATAAACTCTAGAACTGGCTTTCCACTTCCCTGTGGCTCAGGCCCAGGGTTTGATGAATAACTTATCTTTGTCCTGCACTACATCAACACAATGAGCATAAAAATGTGTTTAAATAATGTCTGCCTGCTACTGCTCGGACACTTAGCTGGGCCAGGTAGAAGCTGTAGGTTTATACTGCTGTGTGATACCATCTTGAGTTGTTCTTTATGATATATAACCTGTTGCAACAAAATGAATTAAAATACAACCATTTAATCATTGTGTGAAGGCCTTATTCCCATTCTCATTAGCCCTCAGCAGCTGGTGGCCATACTGGGTGAGATGGCAGGTCTGCTTGGGGCATCGTGCCCTGTGTGCCTCGGCCCTAAGACAAGGTCCTGTGCTCTTGTCCTTTCAGTGCACTCGGAGGCTCCTCTGCTCTTCACATCCCTGCTTTCCCCGGAGGAGGATGTCTCATTGATTATGTGCCTCAAGTGTGCCACCTGCTCACCAACAAGGTAAAAAGCAAGTCCCTGACCCCTGTCTACGGAGAACCCCGCTCCGGTACCCTGCAACAGCTGTCAGCTCATGGTTTGTGTGCCAGCCACCTTTCCCTTGTCTACTCTGAAGGACAGACAGTTCGTGTTTCTCCTTCTCTGTTGTCTTCTTCCTCCCCCTTTTCTGATGACCCAACCTCCACTGCTTGTCTTATATTCATCCCGTCCCTTCACACATGGTGACTTAATCATCACTTAAAGTTTCCCATATCCCCTACATGCATTTGGATGCCTCTTGTGCATTCTTATGGTTTTACATTTGTGAACCCCCTTCTCCCAGTCATCTGGTGTATAATACATGTGTCTGCAACCAGTTCATGTCAAGATAATTCTTTAAAACGGCCTTCAGTTCTCTCTGCTTTCTTATCTCACCCATTAATTGTCTGTCCTTCATTCTTATCGTGCCTGGGAGCAGTTGACCAGAGCTTTTGCTCCTCTGGAGTAAGCATTCTGGGTCAGCTGGCCTTCTACCTGCCATATCAGATGATCTAAAGCCTTCCCTCAGCTGTATTCGTGAACATGTAGCTGAGTTTGGTGGTCCACTATTTCCCAAAAGTATGAAAATATACTTGTCAATGTCTAGCCATGATATTTAGCTGAAAACTAGAAATTTAACACACTAGTCACCCCTCCCACATGGACTGTGACTCAGTTGGTTTAATTGCCAAAGTGCTGTTTTCTTTGCTCCTGTTGACGTGTTCATATTGGCTGGGAAAATAGATCTTTTGTTTATCTCTCTCATTCAGAAGATAGCTCATCTCTATATAGGACATATTTTTAAAGAACAATAATATTTCAGAGGCTTTAGTATTATTTCTTAAATGTCAGGGAAACTGAAATCTGGCAAGACAACAGTGAGTGGGACTGGCCCAGATTCTGAGGTACTGAGCTCCTTGGAGTGGTGGCTTCTGCTGAGACAACCCCTCCCCCCATTCGCTGCTCCCCTCTAAGCCAGCATGGAGGGCAGGATTCTTATTTACATTCCGGGGCTTTGCAGTGCCTTCAAATCTGTGTCCCAGAATTCTGGAGAAAAATGTAAATTATGTCTTCCAGAACTGAGAAGAAAGGCCTTTTTAAAGTTCCCCAATTGAGATTAATTTCTAGTCATACATTTTCCTCAAAAAAAAAAAAAAAAAAGAAAAAGAAAAAGAAAAAGAAAAGAAAAGAAAGGAAAAGAAAAGAAAAGAAAAGAAAAAAAAGAGTATGGTTTTCTCAGAAATATAAGAATCAGTCTGTTTTCCTTATCTGCTTCCCTTTCATTAATTTTACTTGTCCTTAAAATTGTGTTCCTCTGTTTATTCTAAACGAGGACAGCATGGACTGCTTTTAGGAGCAGTCTCTTCAAATGAATTTCCATAATTACATCGGAATCTATCTTTATAGCCAGTTTTGTTGTGGGTTTCTGTTAAAATGCTTTTCTGTTTTTAAAATCAAGTACACAGAACTGTTTTCATCCCTTTTTTAAACAAAGCCACTTAAGCAAAGTTATCATCTGTTTTTCTTTTCTGAAAATAACATCTGATCCTGCATTAAGCCTGCAAAGTAAGCACTGTTTGTGTGAATTGACATAAACCGCGATTATATAAATAGAATTGTTTTACTTCTTGAAGGTAGAGCCTGGCTATCAGGACCACTGTGTCAAGGAGATGCCAAGAACTTTATCCTGACCCTCCTTAGCCCTGGGGACACAGTGTGGCTGCAGCCAATCTAAACAGTTTTGGTGGTCTCTCTCATTCTTTCTCTCAGCTACAGTGAGACCATTGTAAAGCATGTTTTTATGGTAGAAGGTATTGTATAAATAACTAACTTTCAACTATCTAGCATAATGATTTAACATTTTTTGTAGAAACTGTCATTTCCTGCTAACAAGGATATACAAAAATGTAAAATAAATCACCTATTGTAATACTTCTCATTCTGAATATTAAGATTTTTGAAAGAATAAAGTATTATTTTACCCTTTTAATTTTATCTTACCTTTTCACTAGGAGTTCAAGATAACCAAAAAGCTCCACTTAATGACATTTCTTTATAAAGAATGTCTGCTGATAAATGCAAAAGGAATAATAGAACTTTTTTAGATCAACATTTTTAAACTTCAAATGAAATAAGTCAGACAAGAATATTTCAACTAATCCTGAAACCATTAGGTGAATGGTTCATGAGGACCAAGCCTTCACATACTTCAAGAGCTATGCCTGTCTGGGGCTAGAGAGATGCCTCAGTAGTTAAGAGCATTGACTGCTCTTCTGAGGAGCTAGGTTCAAATCCCAGCACCCACATGACAGTGCACAGCTGTCTATACATCAGATTCCTGTGGATATATGTCACACAGACATACATGCAGGCAAAACACCTAATGCACGTAAAAATAAATTTTTAAAAAAGATGCATTTGTAGATTGATCCTCCTGAGAAGTAGGGTGTGTATGTGTGTATGTATTCTATGGCATTTTCTCACAGCGGCAAGGGAGAGCATCCCTTTACAATGGAGTTGTTTAACCAAATAATGAAGTCCAGTATTACCTAGGAAGACTTTTTGCCAAAAACCATTAATATAATCTAATCATACTGTTAGCTCTTAACTCCCAGTGTATAAGAAAACTCAGAGGGTAAAGGAGACAGAAAATTAAGTCTATAAGAAAGTTAACCCAATCTCTGAAAAGGCAATGCTATTTATGCATGCTAGTATGGACAGACAGATAAGTGCCAGTATGTGTCATACATGGGACATACATGCTGTTATTATGTGATTAAAAGATTTTTAAAATATAAGCATATTACATTTCCAGTCCTGAGTTAAACAGTGTTTTGAAAACAAGGTTTTGGAGGCGATGAAGAAGAGCTGATGTAGACAGGGTAGCCAATGACATCAGAATACTCACTGAACCTGCTGAGTATGGCAACTGTATTTGTGGCTTTCTAAGGAGAATGTCGATTTTTTTTTTGAGTTGCATACTAAATGAAGAATTTGGGGTGAACCATCAGAATGTCTCTAATTTCCTTTGAAATGTTTTAGCAAGATTGATTGACAGGTTGATAGACAGCTGGATGACACAGCTAGGCAAAATACTCACAGTTGTTGAATATAGGGTGGGAATAGAGGTGTTCATTTTCCTGTTCCTACTGCTTTTCTGAGCCTTTCCAGTTTTTCATACTAGAGCATTTTCAGTCTTTCTGTACTAATTCCCAGTTTGGGTTCACATTCCAGGTACAGTATGTGATTCAAGGCTATCACAAAAGAAGAGAGTACATCGCAGCTTTCCTCAGTCACTTTGGCACGTAAGTTCTGCCTTGTGTGTTTGGCTCTTACATGGGATGCTGTCTCTCTTCCACTCTGGCTGTGGTGCTTACCCTAGAGCTCCCAGGATGGCTTAGCTTTTAGCATTCATTAGCAAATAATAGAACCAACTATGCTTTCTGAGCAGCACTGTGTGCTCCCAACTACAGCCACCATGGTAGTGTTCTTTGCAGCCATAATGGGCATAGAGCCCACTTCTAGTGGAGCTTGGGGCTGATTCTACACTTTCACCTCCAATGCCTTCTAATTGCCACGACTTTTATTTTCTTTCTTTTCTTTCTTCTTTCTCTCTCTCTTCCTTCCTTTCTTTCTTCCTTTCTTTCTTTCTTCCTTCCTTCCTTTCTTTTTTTTGGGGGTAGGGGGCTACAATTTTAAAATTAATTTTTAGGTTAGCATATAAGTAATGGGTTTCATTATTCATTTTCCACGCACACATGTCCCTCTCCTTTGTTCTGCGCACCCTCCCCGTACCCTGTCTTTCCTTGCTGGTCCTGGTCCTCCCCACCCACCCCCAATAACCTCCTTCTCCCTTTCATGTCACATGTATCTCATTACTTGATTCTTCCTCAGACTTTCCTCCCTTCTCCTGCTCCTCTGCCTGCTTTCATGACCTACATATACACATTTAAATGTAGATTCCACAGATATGAGAAATATATGTGCCATTTGTCTTTTTTGAGTCTGCTTTATTTCACTTAATGTAATGATTTCCAGTTCCATCCATTTTCCTACAGGTGCCGGGATTTCGTCCTCCTTAATGGAGAAATGAAATCCCATTGTTGTGAAGCACATTTTGGTTGTCCATTCAACTGATGATAGATATGGGGCACTTTATAAATAAATGTATTGTAGGTAGCCCTGAAACCTGGAAGATTAGTGACCCAGTGAAGTCCCATGTGTAAAAGTCCCAGTGAAGAGGGAACAGCAAGGCAGACATCACACTTCCCCAGGACTTAGGGATCCTGACAGGACTGCCACCAGCAGTCCTCACAGATGGGGAAGGAGACCTAACATTATACATAATAGTGGTAGTAAATATTAGTACTCTCAACTTTGAGTAGATTACCTTGGCCATCTATGCCTTAAAATGAAGACACTAACACAGTGACCGACAAAATGGAATGTGCACACCATGAGCTACACACATCCATTAGGGCAGAAGAAAAGTAGGAAAAATGAATTTTCATGTGTTTTTAATGTTACTCTCTTTTAATAAACACTTTGTATATTTTATTATGCACATATTATAATAACAGCATCACTTGTATGTAGTTACTAAAGTACAAGTGATTACCACTGTATTACCATATTATGTGTTTAGGCACAGAAGGCATTATATTTTGTTTTTGCCTATGAGGAAGTGGATTAAAGAGTTCAGCCCTCACTGTTACAGTATTAGGTTAATTATACATTCATAGGACAGAATTGTTGGTTTAGGTCTGAGCGACAAACAGACCATCCTTGAGGGGCTCACCTGATCTGTCTGTCTCCTGAAATGTCTCAGTATTCAACTGGGAACCGTCAATATCATTGACTAGTCGGGAGGAGACATCTCTAAGGCTTCAGGGACTCAATTGTGTGAATGAGTGTCTTCTGTTCACCAGTTCATGAACAATATTGTCACACTTTGGTGACAACATCCTTTAGGCACTCTGATCTTGTCAGAAATTGATGAGGCAAGCCCACCAGGTTCTGCCAGCCCCCTCAGCAAGTGAGGAGCTGTTGTGCATTGGCACCCCCAACAGAACTTCCCACTGATGCTGCTGCTTTGTTGCGAAGATAGAAGCTAAGGTTCCAATGCAAGAATTCATTGTACAGTCTCAGTTATACTGTCAGTATCATTCTTGTTTAGCCTCTAGGTAAAGTGAGACTTGAACTCATTGTCCAAGTAGTCAGGTGACATATGGTATGGTAATGTCATCTGTACCTGGCTTTGTTTTGTTTTGAGACAGGGTCTATCTTTGTAGCACAGCTGTTGAACTAGCGATGCAGACTAGGCTGGCCTCAAACTCATAGAGATGCAGGGGTCCACCTGTCTCTGCCTCCCAAATACTGGGATAAAAGGCATGCGGCATCATGCTCAGTGGACTGGTTTCATAGTTTGTCTTTTTACTCATAACTGATGACTGATGTTTCCATTTCATGGTTTGTCTTGGTCAGTTTTTCACAGTCCTATTAAAAGGTTTACCAATATCATAATTTCCTGCTAGATGAGGAAGCTAAGTGTCTAAAGGTTAAGAGATTGGAGTGAGGTCATAAACAGTAGGAAGTGGCAGGGCTGCAACGTGAGCCTTAGTGTTGTCATTCCAAAACCTAGACCCTTGCCATGCTTCTGGGTCTTAAGTCTGTGTTCATTTGCCTTTTAAATAGAGTCTTAACTTCCATTGCTTTTAAAGCTTTTTTATGAGGGTTTATTTGTGTGTTTTCTTACTTAGAGGTGTCGTGGAATATGATGCAGAAGGCTTCACAAAACTTACTCTGCTGCTGATGTGGAAAGACTTTTGTTTTCTTGTCCACAGTGAGTATACTTTGGCTGTGCACATACACTTAGGAATGCAATAATCAGTGTGAGAACCTTTGGTGCTTCCACGTGGTCCATTTCATTTTACCATGTATATATTTATATTGAAGTCATATTTTCTCCAAACCATTGTTTCTCATCCTTTAATGTGATGTTGCCCCACAGAAGACATCTGACAAGACGTTTCTTACTGTCACAGTGGATGATGGGTCCAGTGATCAGCTAACAGTTTGAATGTCCTTCTGTCCCAGAACAGCCCCTCACAACAGAAAATACAAAATGTCACTATTGCCAAGATACAGTGACCCTACCCTAGACAGATTTCTGTTTCAAAATATGTATCTGGTGTCAGGTCTCTATATTTTCAGGATTGCTGAGAGCAGACTCGCGTTGGCCTTCTGGTCACTAGTAAGTGACACAGAACATAGGAGGCAGTGTTCTGTGCTTCCCCAGTAGCCTGTGATGGTTTTCCACATTGTAGTCAAATGTAAATGGTTGTTATATAATCAATCAGTAGTGGGTCAGTAATCACTGGTCCGTCTCGCTTGTGGATGGTTTAGATCATAGTGCTTTGCTGTAGAGGAACCAGTGACCCGGGGCATCAGGCATAAGCTGCAGGTCAACTAAACCCTACGTTCCTTGGCGACTTGGTGTATAATGTTTTTGCTTAAGTCGACAGCCAAGGAGTTCCAGCTTTTCCAGCTTGAGCTAGAACAAAAGCAAGGGTTCAAGCTGGCTTCTTGCAGAGGCAGAGCTTCCTTACATCTCACTAATCCATATTAAGAAGGGATACTTTGGCCCTAAATAGATGGTGTCAAACAATGTACAGATATCGACTCTGGAGCGTTTTCTTCCCCAGCAGGCTTAGGTTTCTAATTGTAATTTTAGATTAAAATAGTTTCAAATTCTTTTTTTTTTTTTTGAAACCTGATTTCATACCAGCAAATGGTAAGGGATGAAGCCCCTAAATGCCCACAAGATGGGAGGAAAGGCTCCCTTTGGAACCTGATACTGGCATACCTCACCGAGCCTGTGGAGAGCTGGCTGTGTGTTTGAGGATGAAACTTCTTCCTTCTCAGTGTTATTCCCAGCTTGTACGGTGCTCCAGCATTGTACGGTGCTCTTGCTTGGTAGCACATTCTCCATTAGGACATTTTTTTTTAAACATTAAATCTGGAAAAGGCATTTTGTATTAATTATGTGTGCAGATAAACAGTTTGAAAGAGAGCTCCAGCTTGGGCATGCCTCCAGCTCCACCTTTTTCAGATCACTGGGTCAGGCTGCTTCTGCTTTAGTTTGTTCAAACATGCGTGGTGGATGGGAAGGCTGATGTTAGGCTTCCTGCAGACATTGCCATATGGCATTTAGCCCACAATTAAAAGTACACTGGGAAAGGAAGCCTCAAAATTACTACTTTTCTTACCTGATACCCAGATCCCAATTGCAGCATCAGATGATCTCTCAGGACTTGAAAGCATTGCCTGATGTGACTATCTAACCTAACTCATCCACAGTCGGCTACACTTTGCCTCCAGCGGCCGTGGTCGTGGTGGTCATCAGATGCTGCCAGAATGGCTGTGGATAACCCGGTAATAAACTGAGTGAATACTTCAAGCAGCTCCTTCTTCTTGAAGTAGCCTGACAGCACAGATATTTTTCGTAAAATTTACTTCTATTTCCTAGTCATGTTTTTTTTCAGTCCAGCCATATCAGGCATAAAAGGAAAATATCTTCTTCACATCCCTTAGTCCTAGTCTTTTTTTCCAGCATGCAACTCAAAATGGCATGTATTAGTCCACTTCCTGTTACTATAACAATATACCCAAGGACAGTTACTTTATAAAAAAGAGCAGTTTGTATAGCTCATAGCATTAGAAGTCCAGAGTCTTACATTGTATTCCAGGCTCCTTGGCTGGATTACAGTATGGCAGCAAAAGGAACCTACTGCATACAGAATGTCCAATGTATTGTGTGTCTTAGCTTCATAACGATTCATTCCCATGAGAATGGCACTAATCTTTTCCAACATGTACTCCAGTGCTCTAACCACTTTCCCATAGGCCTGCCCTCAAAGATTCTACAACCTGATAGCACTGCACTGGGAACCAGCATCCGGCCCAAGAGTCCTAAAGGGGCAAACCATACCAAGTGACTGAGGAAGTCATTGCTTGCACTGATGTTTGGGATAAAAGAGCCCTTACATCATGGCTCCTGCCAACCCTCTGTCAGTACCTTCAGTAGTCACAGTAAGTGCTACTGCTATGGATCTCCTGAATAATATCATCTCCCTGGCATTGTGTGTCCAGTATTGCTCATGACTCCTTTCCACCAAGTTGTACGTTAAAATTGTAACCCCGTCATATTTTAATGTAGCTGTGAACTGCCTTCTTCAAAAACAGACTCCTCAGGCACACCTTAGAATGGCTGCCTTAAAACCTGGGGTTTCATTTGTGTTTTCACAAATGTTTTCCCAAACTGTCACCCCTTTCCTCCCCAGGCTGTTCACTCCCTTGTCCCTTAGTGTCACTGCCTACATAGTGTTGGCTCTACTGGAGGATAAAGGCTGTAAATCAAGGGCCTTTGATGCTATTTCCTACCCCTTCCCTAACTCACAGCCTGCCTTGAAACACATCATCCCCATCCATTGCCTTGTTCTTATCTAAGACTTAGGACCTGCTGCGGCACACTGGAGCATGATTAGATAATGTGTTTTCCTCAGCTACATACACGGTTATGCATCTGACACTTACCTTCCTTTGGAAGCATCTGCTCACTTGGTTCCAACGCCCAGGGGACCATTTGTTCCTCTTTATTTTTTTCCCCTGTTATAAAGATGGGAGGTGAATATGGGGTGGCAGGGACTTGACAAAGAACACTGCAGTGAATTATTCTGGGATCTCAACATGTGAAAGAGGAGGAAGGAAGCGCTTGGAGATAGAGCCAGATAGAGCTGGTCTCCCGTGGGTGGCTCCACAATGTCATGGAGGTTGAAGACCTAGCAGAACATGAAACAGCTTCTCTGACTCCCTCTGCATCCTCGCATTCTCCTAGCTCATCAAGCCAAGTGTCAGCAGGGCAGCTCCTGTGCTCAGTGAGCCCAGGGACACCAGAGGAAAGGCACCCTCTCCTGAGCCATATGGTGCTGGCCTCAGTCTGCTTGGATGTACAGAAGCAAGAATGCCTTAAGAAGAGATGCTATCCACATTCTGGGCTCCCCAGGCAACACCGCAACACCCTGGCATTCTCATACTTCTGAATATGGCTGTACAGCCTTCCCAGCTGCTCACTCCTACCTCTCCTTGTCCTTGATCTGTATCTGGAGTCATAACCACAGCAGGAGAACCATTCTCTCTCCTCCCAGAAATTGCTAGAGAGGTTTCCTGGTCACTATATGAGAAGTACTTACCGTGATTGGGCAGGTCTATCTGTGTCTGCCAAGTTATCCTTACCTCTGGTAGTGGATGGAACCCACAAGGCAGCAGCAGTTCAGAATGCTGGTGGTCAGAGAGCTTATAGCAAGGTATGCCAATGACACAGAACACAGCATCCCTGGGGAAGCCACCTCCCTTATTTATTGGCTCCAGGCAGCTGCAAGTACCAGCATGTGGCTCATGGTGGCTGAGTTGAGATCAGGACTTGAAGGGAGAAGTGGGTGGAAGCTATGACTGACAAGATGTCTTTCCCAGTATCTGTAAATCGTTGTAGAGCTGGCCTGGACAGTGTGCTGTATCTCCTGAGGAAATGTCTGTCAACTGCAGTCTGTCTGTCCATTTTTCTCCTCTCTTTCTCCATAGCCTGTAAGGTCAACTGTGTGCATTTTCATATTCAATACTCCGGTTAGGTGTGTGTGGGTGGGCGTGCATCCCTCAGGCTTGGTCTCCAGGCATCTCATAGTAGTATAGCACAGGGCAGACAACTGCAGCCTGCAGGCCTCAGCCTGTTTTGATGTAGTACCCAGCCAAGAAGAATGTCCCATGTTTTTATAAGGTTGTTAAGAAGCAAAAGGAAGAGAGAAGGGAAAGAATACGCAGTGGAGGAGGTGCATGGCCTACATGGCCTAAAAGCTGTCATTTCTCCCTTTGCAGAGAGCGTGTGCCAGCCCCAGCCTCGCTGATAGAACCAGGCAAAGGTGAAATACAGCTGTATGCTGCTCTAACACAGTGTTTTCTGATTCGCCTGATGTATATCAGTGATGTAGAAAATAAAGTAATGCTACCAAGCAAATATGAGTGCATATGTTTCAGATGGGACCAGAACTGTGATGGCAGAGTCGAGTCTTCAGTATAATAGAGAGGTCTCTTCCTGGAGGTGACATTTCACCCAAGACTTTAATGGGCAGGCCATTGAAAAGCCAAGGAAGAAACCTACAAGGAAGGAGGTCTGCAGAAGGCCTCAGCGCCTGGGGCATGATGGTCTATGTGTTCGGGGGTTCTTTCTAGTGGTTGCTGTTTCTTAGATACTTTCTTAGTAGTTGGTTCTCAAGATTTTCATGTGCATCTTTGGATTGGCATAGACTACTTCAGATTAATAGTGACTTAAAGCTAGTAGGATGTAGCAGCTCTGCCCCCCACACACACTGTTTGTGCTAGTAATTGTCCCATGTGTCTGTCATACGAGGGTATGTTAACTGTAACACATTATAGTTGCTATAACACTCTCGTTTGTAAAGGAAGGATTTCCTCTGTGCACCATTGTGTTGTGTCCTCTCATGAGACTTGGGCAGCTCTACTTCCCTGCAGTTGTCGTGGAGGAGTCAGGCGAGTAGTGGGCTTCATAGGGTCCTAAGAATGACGAATCTTGTTCTGATCTCTTCCCCCTCCCAACTTCTCTCCTCTCCTCTCCTCTCCTCTCCTCTCCTCTCCTCTCCTCTCCTCTCCTCTCCTTTCTTCTTCCCTCTCCTCCTCCTTCTTCCTCTCTCTCTCTCTCTCTCTCTCTCGTTCATCACCTGTCTTTTCTGTGTATCTCTTTCTTTTCTCATTTGTAGCTCCAAAGCTTATATTAAGGATATAAATATTGTTTCTCAAAGGGTTCAGTCTCTAGCAGAACTTAATATTTATGAAGTCAGAGAAACTTGACAACTTCAGACTAACTCTGCTAGTTATTGGAACAATCCTTTCTGTACATGAGGCCAATAATATAGAAATCAAGAGAGCTTTTGAAGGTGTAAGTAAAGCCCAGAAGCCTGTAATCGCTACAAGGGCCCGATCTGGGCTGCTTTTGTCCAGCTGCGTGCTTCCTAGTACAGCCCAGGGGAGTTCCTGGATGGGGTCACAGTCAATACCACTAAGAGTAAAGCCATCCTCTCAGCTGCCTCTGCCCTGAGCACAGTGCTGTATGCCCTTGCTGCAGAAGCAGGGTGCCCTATGGCATAATCTAGCAGGCACAAAAAAGTTGGCTGCCAGGTAATTCAGTAACCCCCAAGCTGTGATGTTTCTCAAAAGTGACTTACTTTTTTGGGTCCAAATCCCACTTTTAGGTATATTAATGAATGTACTTGAAGAGATCAGACTTGGTAAAGTGACTGAGGGTGGGAACCACAATGATATGTATTAGAAATTGTTTTAAACCAGAGCTGTACTTCACAATGTTTATGTAGGATTGGCATATTTACTTCTCATGTGAGAGATTCTTAGTTTTATATAATCATTTGTAATATTAATAACTATGAGAGCAACAGGAACTAGTTGATTATTAGCAAGAAATAAAACCTGTCTATTCCTTCTATTGTTCAGAGTGCTAAAATATGTGGAAAAACAGAAGGGGAAAACAAGCCTCCTTGTTATCATGGGACTCCTGGGCCTTTTAACTAACTCACACATTTTGATTGGTCTTAACCCAGGACTTGTGTGAAGCTAATGGTGGAGACAGGCAGTTCTCAGCTACACATGCAACATGCCTTCCTCCCCGGGTTCCCAGCTCAGAGCTCTGGCCCCGAGCAACCACCATCACTACTTTGACTCAAATTGAAACTTCCTTCTTCTTTGGAGTTCACTTTCTAAAAGCCTATTTGCAACTTCTGGCTCTAGGTTGAAAATTTCATTCACAAACCTTCCTGGGTAATATTCCCTTGTGAATTCTTAGACTTCAATAACACCTTTTTAGAGAACCAAAGGGATGTCTTTTGAGGAGGGGGCTGTGAGTCAGACCTACAGTCAATGTAGATTCGTGTTCTCTGTGCCCCCTTGAACCTGTGGCACAGTTCTCCTTCATGGTAACTAGTGGAGTAAAGTAATCTTGAAAGTGAATTTTTCTGATCAGAGTTCCTGAAAAGTTTCAGTCATTTTTGACCCCAAAATGTACTAGGCTGCTTTCCAATTAACAAGTTGTAACCAACGTAGGCCTCCTGCTTAGAAAGAAAGCCACATTCACAATAACTTATGGTATTGATCTCCTTGAGTGAAATGATTTTTGCATAGTTAGCATTAAAAAGGTACCATTGATGACTTACAGGCAATCTTTGGTGCAGAACTGTGGCTGTTGACAATAATAGTCATCTCTATAACAGAAACTCTGGGTATGCTGTGCCCCAGATGCGCTGATCAGTACTTTGTTTATCTCATGATTATTAATCCACCTAGCACCCTTCTATGAGTCATTACTAGTTTTACCCTGTGTAGCAAAAGACCATACTGTGGCACAGTAAAATTCAGTGACAGCTAGGACTTCAATCTCGGAACTGAGCCATGGCTTCATTATGACACTGCTCCAGATAATCCACTGGTAATGTCCCCAGGTATGTGTGACAACTTTCAAACTCCTTCAGAATTTCATGACAAATCTGGAAGCCCCAACATCAGGAGCAGAATGTCAATGTCAAGCCCCACAAATAGACATGACCTCTCCCTTCTGAGGAGTGAGTGGACTTCTCCAGAGGTGACATTCCTAGTGGTGGCAGTTGTGATCTCTTCCTGAGAAACATAAATATACAAGCTGGAGATAAAAATTCACTCTGACCATAGAAAGAACAAACTATATGGTTTAATGAAAGAATTAATGAGCAACTGAGTGTCCGAAACTCAGCATAGACAGTGAATGTGGCTAATGGTTCATCACACAGAGTTCAGAGGGACCTGCAAGATCCCATAATCGCCCAGGCCCAGGAGGTGATACAGATGTGGGAGTGGCCCTGGTCTAGGACAAGGGGCAGGAGTTGAACTGTGGCCAAGTGTGTGCTCCTTTACGCACTCACCATTGGTTATTCGCTAAGTACGGTGCAAGCAGTTCTGTGTGGTGGACGTACTGTGAGCACCTAGGACTCCTTACAAACAAGAGCATTGAGCCAGCAAGATGGCTCAGCAGATGAAAAGGTTCTTTGCCACTAAGTCTAATCCCCTATACTTGATCTCTACATGGTAAAAGGACAGAACTGACCCCAAAAGTTCTCCTCTGACCTCTACGTGTGTGCCCCCTCCAAATATTGCATGTAATCAAAAATTAAAATAAAAAAACACTGCAAGGCCTAGTGGTACCAGCTTATATTCCAGCTACATCAGGAGTCTGAGGCTGGAAGGACCCACAAGTCCATGCTAAGGATCCGGTACAATGTACATTCAAGACCAACCTGAGTCCCATCTCAAAATGTAAAAAGTAAGCTGTCTGTATAGCTTATGGTAGAACACTTGCCAAGCACATGCAAGAACGTGAGATCACGCCCCAGTGCACGAGCAATAGAGAAAGTAACAAGCACAGGTGAAAGCAGAAGTCGCCCAGGCTCCTTGTGTGTGCAACACCTGCACTGCAGCTTTGTCTCTTGTCTCTTCTCCCAAACCTCCTTGTCATTTGCTTTTAGAATTCTCTGGAGTATTTTGAAGCAAGTGTAAACCACATCTCTTGTATCGTCTATGAATACTTCCGTATGCATCTGTGTGTATCTCTAACAGTGGTGATTTCTAAGGAATGCATCCTACATTCTTATAGCTAATTCTTTAACGTCAGGTAATTCTCAGTCTGCCTATAAGCTTCCCTGTTGGTCTCAGATATGCCTTCTTCTTTGCAAGGTTTATTCTTGTGCATGAGATTGTGTGCATTATATGCATGCAGGTGACCACAGAGTCCAACGGGTACTGGATCCCCTGGGTCTGGAGTTACACACAGTGTAAAGCTGCTGACGTGTGTTGAAAATTGAATCCAGATCCTGTGGAAGATCAGTAGCACTCTCCACCACTGAGCCATCCCTCCAGTCCCTCGGACATATTGTCTTTACAGCTAGCTTGTCCAGATCAGGATCCAAAACAGGATCCCTGAATCTCGGAAGTGTCCCTAAAGAAAAGCGGTGGTCCTCAGTTATGGACATCACCTTCTATTTTTCTTTTCAGAGTATGGTTAAGAAAATCTGCTGAGGTAAGAAACTGTTAAGAGTATCAATTCACCCTTAAAAGAGGCAAGATCTTACCCTATGTAATACCTGACATTGCAGAGAGTTACTAGCTACCTCACTTAGACTATGAGCCATTCAATCTTTACGTCAGCTTTGAATAGAATTTTTAGCAGTTACAGAATGTATTTGTCAGCTCTGCTACTATAGAATTTACAATATTTGCTTTATAGTGGGACCACACGGATATAATGTTTTTCTTGTTTTCTGTTGTATAGTGTGTTTTGAGGTCTGTACATGTTGGCTTATGTGTTTTAGAGTTGCGTCCTTGTTGGTTACTGAGTAGTATTCCACCCCAGATAGTGAATATTGGTTTTTTTGCAGTATCTGGTGATTACGAATAGTGCTCCTTGGATGTAATTTAAGGGAGATCTTTGTTTTGACAATGCTTTTAGTTCTGCTTAGTTAACTGTGGGGTAGGAATGCTGAGTCACCCATCCAGTGTGTGTTTAACTCAGTCATCCACCACCATGCTGTAAAGCAGTGTGACTCTTTACAGTCTTCCCGACAGAGCGTGAGGTTTCTGTTCTTTCGCATGCCTTCCGGCTCTCGCTATCATCAGTCTCTAATCGCAGCCACAGTGGGGTCTGAGAGACTGTCCTGGGGTTTTTAATATGCAATCCCTCATGTGCAGTGCTGCTGAGTGCTCTGTGTGCTAACCACCGAGGGAGTGTGTGGGAAATGGGAGGGTCTGTTGAAATCTTTTTTCTGTTTTTAATTGGCATGTTATTATCTCATTTTTCAGTTTTTGAGCTCCCCTCCCCTTGTCCTGGGAATCAAACACAGAGCCTCCAGCATGTTGGGCAAATGCTATACCATGGGGCCTTATCCCTATCTATGACTTAAGAATTCTTTATAAACTTGGCTGGGATCCATTTGTCAGTAACGTGTTCTATAAACTTTAACAGAGCCATTTGTTATTTGTTTGTTTGTTTAACTGCATCTTTCCAAAAACTACATTTACAATTTTTATGAGGTCTCTTTTTATCACTTCTTAATTTTATAGAACATTTTTTTGCATCCTGCTTAATTAAGTCACCTAATCCAATTCAAATTTTCCTAAATTAAATTAATTTTTTTGAGATGGTATCACTGGAAGTCCAGACTTCTCCTCGACAAGCTTTGAGCAGCAGTAGCAGCATGGTAGGCAGAGAGCCCACCCTAATTAAGTTGTTTCCTTGTAGAAAGTTCATAGTTTTAATTCATGAATACAGGTCTGTATTCTGCCTCAACTTTATGTATGGTGTGAAGTGAGGGACATGATTTGTATATATTTTTTTTTAATTTTCATTCTAGAAACATTGATCAAAAAGACCCAATTTCCCCCACTGAATTGCTTTAGTATCTTTGTAAAAATATTAGTGGACCATGTGAGTTTCAGGTCAGCCTGGGCTACATAGTGAGTTCCAGATTAGCATATTCTAAATACCATGAGCTTTCAGAGAAGGCAGTTATTTTTGCTTTTATGTTGAGCTTTAGTTGATTCCTTAGGATTTTTAGATACATGATCATATTATCAAGAAATGGAGAGCTGGGAATATCAGTCAGAGTGTCTGCCTACTATGAATGAGGGCCCGAGTTCAAATCCAGCACTGAGATAGATGGAGAGACGCTGTCTTACTTCTTCCTTGCTCTATGCCTCCTTTTCTTCCTCCTTCCTTGCCTTCCCCCACCCCTCCCTTTCTTCCTTCTTCCCTGTGGCCTCCAGGTAGACCTGCGAAGGTGTCTACTCATTGCACAGTCATTTGACCTTCTTGTGCTTCAGGCATTTTTAAGCCATGGGGATGCCAGGATGCTTGGGATCTTCTCTGAAATGGCTCACATTCTTGGGGCAAATGAACATATAAACCATACAGACATGATAGTGCATACCTGTAATGCCCACACTTGGGAGGCTCAGGGGCTAGGATCACAAGTGTACAATGAGACTCAGTCTCAAAAGCCAAACAAACACAACTTAACAATGAAACATTCTTTAAAGTATAATGCTAGGTATCCACCAGCTATCATGGGAACACGGGGTAGGACACCCAACTTACTAAAGCAGGAGGGCTGGAAGAGCACTTTAGGCAGACAGATTAGCACAAGCAAAGATCCTGAGAGAAGAAATGGTCAAGTGTTTGTGAAGAACTGCAAATGACTCCAATTTCTCAAGTGTCTGGTGGATCCCGGGGAGTGGTGAGAGATTCCATTGGAAAGGTCACCAGAGGCCAGAACACAGACAGTTCTGCATACCAGGCTGATAATGCTTGACCTTATCCCAAGGATAGGAAGAAAGAGGGCTGGGTAGGAAAGCAAGCAGAGTATGTTTGCTTTTTACAGTTACATTCCTCTGGTATTGTAGAAGACGGTTTGGAATGGAATGGCACACACATGGGAAGATAGTCCTGGCAAACAATAATTGAATCTAACCAGAGCTGTCTTTACTAGAGGGTGAAAGGGGAGAGACTAGTTAAAGAAATCTTTTAATAGTAAAGCTTTTTTTTTTTTTTCATTTTTTGAGACAGGGTTTCTCTGTGTAGCCCTGGCTGTCCTGGAACTCACTCTGTAGACCAGGCTGGCCTCGAACTCAGAAATCCACCTGCCTCTGCCTCCCAAGTCTTGGCTGTGTGTACAAAAGTATAAAGATGTTTCTGGGCTGGGAAAATGACTCAGCTGATAAAGTGAGGGTTGTGCAAACACAAAGACCTTAGTTTGGATCTCTAGCACCTATATAAAAGGCTGAGTGTGGTCAAATATGTCAGTGACCCTAGTGGGGCTGGGGGAGGGGTGAACCAGGCCGATCCCCTGAAGCTCAGGGCCAACCAGTTTAGCCAGTTGGTGAGCTCTAGGTTCAGCAAGAGATCTTGTCTCAAAAGATGACTGGGATGATTGAGGAAGGCATTTGACGATGATGCTATCTGGCCTCCACACACATGTGGAGGTCAACACACAAAGAATGGAGGTTTCCAGGATTCTTCTGTAGGCATCTGAACAGCAGAAGCCACCAGTTAAAGCAAGGTTTTATTCAGAGGAATAAACTGGAGATGCTGAGGCCAGTACTTAGGAGCCTGTAGGCAACCAGATGAATGCATGGGCCAACAGTGCATGGAACTCACATGGAACAGTGTCCATTCCAAGCCAGAAACCCCTGGTCTTCCCCAGTCCAGATGGCTCTGGACTATTTGCCCTGATATACAGGTTTCTCTGTCCTCTGGCTTCATATCAATGAGAACTGGTTTGGAACTCACAAAGCAGTGTTGCATGCTTTTTCTCACAAAGAGGTGATCTGAATTCTTGACATGCTCTAACTTAGGATGTACTAAAAGAGCTTTTAGAAGAGACTTCTAGACTAAGAATGACCTTTGGTTAAAAATTTGCCTTTGTCCTCTGATGGAAGGGAAGTAATGGGGATGTCAAAACACAGTTCATGTCACATGTGACAAATACAGCTTGATTTCACCTCCATGAGTTGTCAAATTCATAGACATAGAAAATCAGACAGGTTGCTAGGATCTGGGCCATCAGGAAGCTTTGTTTATAATAGGGGTTAAAGTGATGAAAAACGTTCTGGAGATGAATGGTGATTATGGTTGTGCTCCTATGTAAGCGCACTCCATGCCACTAGCGAAGATCTGAATCTCAGTATACTTTACCATAACTTCAAAAAGTTGAAAAGATTAAAAAACTCAGCTTGAAATTTAAGTAGCCTTTCTTCAGTACCAGCCAATGCTTTCTCACCCATTTCCATTCAGAGGTCACTGGAATAATAGAACATGGCCTCCGGTATAGGTGATACTAGAGTTACAACATATAAACACTATTGTTTATCAAGTGCTCACTATATACAGAGCACTGTACAGAGTATTTTACACCCATAACTCAGTATCATTTTCTTAACAGCCCGTGAGGTTGGGTCACTTTCCTTTCCTCACTTTCCAGGAAGAGGAAACGGATGCAATTCGCCTGTCCTCTGGCCTACAGTTGAAGGAAATAGCATGTAAACCAACACCTGCTTACAGATCTTCTCTTCCCTACTCCTCGCTAAGGCTTCCTTTCTTGGCAGTCATAGGAATAGCTGGAGTGCACAGTCAGTGGTCTCACTAGCCCCACTCATTTTTCCAGTATGCCATAAGCTAATACCATGGTCTAGGCAAGTGCCATGATTTCAGAGAGATTGGCAATAGCAGTACAGCTCCACTGGCTCTTCTGGGGCGGTTAGAGGGCCCCCGCTGGGTGTATGATCATGAGAATCTCAGTCTGGGCAGAAATGGTAGGCAGGGATCCTAACTTCTTGTTTCTTCCTGAAAGTGAGGTGCTTTGTAATTCTTCAACATTCCCTTTGATACCTCAGCTATGAGAGAATTCCTTCATGCTGTGGGTCTTTTGAACTTTCCTAATGTTGAAAAGGTGGATTAAGGCCTTCTGGTCTTCAGAGAAACCATAGTACCTGTTATCTATCAGCAAATTTTGCATGCAGCTGAGCCTAGGAAACATAATTACTAAAAGAATCTATCAAGTATGATTGGACCAAGGAACAAATAGTTACCTTCACATTATAAAACACTAACTGCCTGAGCAGTCGCTCATCTAACTCGCCATCACTCACTTCTTGGCTGTCTCTCAAGGAAACTCCAAGTTAGTTCATGTACTCTTATGGCTAGTCTTTCAAATGAGATGTTGAGGCTGCTAATGTAGCTCACCTATGCACCCCAAGAGAGAGTGGAATTGGACTGTGTAGACATTTGGACATTAAGTTGGCCTTACTGAACACTAAAGAGCTAGAGCTGGTGAAGACAGCCCTCTTCTAGAAGTATTTAGAGCAGGCTGCCATGTTCAGGTTCCCTGTGGCCTTCTCCATGAATGTCGTCCTTTTAATCGCTGGCTATGATAGTATCCCTTATTTTTATTTGGATGTATGCTTAGAAAACTCATATAAACTGTCTCCTTTAGCACACAGTAAAAGAATGTGCAGAATGTATTTTTTTATTCTTTTTTTATTAGATATTTTCATTATTTACATTTCAAGTGCTATCTCGAAAGTTCCCTATACCCTCCCCCCTGCCCTGCAGCCCAACCCACCCACTCCCACTTCTTGGCCCTGGCGTTCCCCTGTTCTGGGGCATATAAAGTTTGTAATATCAAAAGGCCTCTCTTCCAATGTTGGCCAACTAGGCC
Source organism: Mus musculus (assembly GCF_000001635.26). Taxonomy (NCBI): domain Eukaryota; kingdom Metazoa; phylum Chordata; class Mammalia; order Rodentia; family Muridae; genus Mus; species Mus musculus. The sequence continues at coordinate 32,020,852 of NC_000071.6, forward strand.
ATCTTTTGCTACATATGCAGCTGGAGACACAAGCTCTGGGGATATTGGTTAGTTCATATTGTTGTTCCTATAGGGTTGCAGACCCCTTCAGCTCCTTTGGTGCTTTCTGTAGCTTCTCCATTGGGGCCCTGGGTTCCATCCTATAGAAGACTGTGAGCATCCACTTCTGTATTTGCCAGGCACTGGCATAGCCTCATACGAGACAGCTATACCAAGGTCCCTTCAGCAAAATCTTTCTGGCATATGCAATAGTGTCTGGGTTTGGTGGCTGATTATGGGATGGATCTCCCGGTAGGGTAGTCTCTAGATAGTCCATCCTTTTGTCTTAGCACCAAACTTTGTCTCTGTAACTCCTTTCATGGGTATTTTGTTCCCTATTCTAAGGAGGAATGAAGTATCCACCTGTTGGTCGTCCCTCTTCTTGATTTTCTTGTGTTTTGCAAGTTATATCGTGGGTATTCTAAGTTTCTGGGCTAATATCCACTTATCAGTGAGTGCATATCTAATGACTTCTTTTGTGACTGGGTTACCTCACTAAGGATGATATCCTCCAAATACATCCATTTGCCCAAGAATTTCCTAAATCCATTGTTTTTAATAGCTGAGTAGTACTCCATTGTGTAAATGCACCACATTTTCTGTATTCATTCTTCTGTTGAGGGACATCTGGGTTCTTTCCAGCTTCTGGCTATTATAAATAAGGCTGCTATGAACATAGTGGATCATGTGTTCTTATTACCAGTTGGAACATCTTCTGGGTATATGCCCAGGAGAGGTATTGCTGGATCTTCCAGAAGTATTATGTCCAATTTTCTGAGGAACCACCAGACTGATTTCCAGAGTGGTTGTATAAGCTTGCAATCCCACCAACAATGGAGGAGTGTTCCTCTTTCTCCACATCCTCGCCAGCATCTGCTGTCACCTGAATTTTTGATCTTAGCATTCTGACTGGAGTGAGGTGGAATCTCAGCGTTGTTTTGATTTGCATTTCCCTGATGATTGAGGATGTTTTTTTCAGGTGCTTCTCAGTCATTCGGTATTCCTCAGTTGAGAATTCTTTGTTTGGCTCTGTACCCCATTTTTTAATGGAGTTATTTGAATTTCTGGAGTCCAGCTTCTTGAGCTCTTTGTATATATTGGATATTAGTCCCCTATCAGATTTAGGATTGGTAAAAATCCTTTCCCAATCAGTTGGTGGTCTTTTTGTCTTATTGACAGTATCTTTTGCCTTACAGAAGCTTTGCAATTTTATGGAGTCCTATTTGTCAATTCTTGATCTTACAGCACAAGCCATTGCTGTTCTGTTTAGGACTTTTTCCCCTGTGCCCGTATCTTCGAGGCTTTTTCCCACTTTCTCCTCTATTAATTTCAGTGTCTCTGGTTTTATGTGGAGGTCTTTGATCCACTTAGGCTTGAGCTTTGTACAAGGAGATAAGAATGGATCCATTCCCATTCTTCTACATGATAACCGCCAGTTGTGCCAACACCATTTGTTGAAAATGCTGTCTTTTTCCCACTGGATGGTTTTAGCTCCCTTGTCAAAGATCAAGTGACCATAGGTGTGTAGATTCATTTCTGGATCTTCAATTCTATTCCATTGATCTACCTGTCTGTCACTGTACCAGTACCGTGCAGTTTTTATCACAATTGCTCTGTAGTACAACTTAATGTCAGGCATGGTGATTCCACCAGAGGTTCTTTTATAGTTGAGAATAGTTTTTGCTATCCTAGGTTTTTTATTATTCCAGATGAATTTGCAAATTGCCCTTTGTAACTCAGTGAAGAATTGAGTTGGAATTTTGATGGGGATTGCATTGAATCTGTAGATTGCTTTTGGCAGGATAGCCATTTTTACTATATTAATCCTGCCAATCCATGAGCATGGGAGATCATTCCATCTTCTGAGATCTTCTTCAATTTCTTTCTTCAGAGACTTGAAGTTGTTATCATACAAATCTTTCACTTCCTTAGATAGAGTCACACCAAGGTATTTTATATTATTTGTGACTATTGTGAAGGGTGTTGTTTCCCTAATTTCTTTCTCAGTCCGTTTATCCTTTGTGTAGAGAAAGGCCATTGATTTGTTTGAGTTAATTTTATATCCAGCTACTGCACTGAAGCTGTTTATCAGGTTTAGGAAGTTCTCTGGTGGAATGTTTGGAGTCACTTATATATATACTATCATATCATCTGCAGATAGTGATGTTTTGACTTCTTCCTTTCCAACTTGTATCCCCTTGATCTCCTTTTGTCGAATTGGTCTGGCTAGGACTTCAAGTACTATATTGAATAGGTAGGGAGAACACGGCCAGCCTTGTCTAGTCCCTGATTTTAGTGGGATTGCTTCGAGTTTCTCTCCATTTAGTTTGATGTTGGCTACTGGTTTGTTGTAGATTGCTTTTATTATGTTTAGGTATGGGCCTTGAATTCCTGATCTTTCCAAGACTTTTATCATGAATGGGTGTTGGATTTTGTCAAATGCTTTCTCAGCATCTAATGAGATGATCATGTGGTTTTTGTCTTTGAGTTTGTTTATATAGTGAATTGTGTTGATGGATTTCCATATATTAAACCATCCTTGCATCCCTGGGATGAAGCCTACTTGGTCAGGATGGATGATCGTTTTGATGTGTTCTTGGATTCAGTTTGTAAGGATTTTATTGAGTATTTTTGCATCGATATTCATAAGGGAAATTGGTCTGAAGTTCTCGTTCTTTGTTGGATCTTTGTGTGATTTAGGTACCAGAGTAATTGTGGCTTCATAGAATGAATTGGGTAGAGTACCTTCTGTTTCTATTTTGTGGAATAGTTTAAAGAGAGTTGGAATTAGGTCTTCTTTGAAGGTCTGATAGAACTCTGCACTAAACCCATCTGGTCCTGGGCTTTTTTTGGTTGGGAGACTATTGATGACTGCTTCTATTTCTTTAGGGAAATGGGACTGTTTAGATCATTAATCTGATCCTGATTTAACTTTGGTACCTCATATCTGTCTAGGAAGTTGTCCATTTCATCCAGGTTTTCTAGTTTTGTTGAGTATAGCCTTTTGTAGTAGGATCTGATGATGTTTTGTATTTCCTCATGTTCTGTTGTGATGTCTCCCTTTTCATTTCTAATTTTGTTAATTAGGTTACTGTCCCTGTGCCCTCTAGTTAGTCTAGCTAAGGGTTTATCTATTTTGTTGATTTTCTCAAAGAACCAGCTCCTGGTTTGGTTGATTCTTTGAATAGTTCTTTTTGTTTCCACTTGGTTGATTTCAGCCCCAAGTTTGATTATTTTTTGCCATCTACTCCTCTTGGGTGAATTTGCTTCCTTTAGTTCTAGAGCTTCTAGGTGTGCTGTCAGGCTGCTAGTGTAAGCTCTCTCTAGTTTCTTTTTGGAGGCACTCAGGACTATGAGTTTTCTTCTCAGGACTGCCTTCATTGTGTCCCATATGTTTGTGTATGTTGTAGCTTCATTTTCATTAAACTCTAAAAAGTCTTTAATTTCTTTCTTTACTTCTTCCTTGACCAATGAATCATTGAGTAGACTGTTGTTCAGTTTCCACGTGAATGTTGGCTTTCTATTATATATGCTGTTATTGAAGATCAGCCTTAGTCCGTGGTGATCTGATAGGATGCATGGGATAATTTCAATATTTTTGTATCTGTGGAGGCCTGTTTTGTGACCAATTATATGGTCAGTTTTGGAGGAGTTACCATGTGGTACGGAGAAGAAGGTATATCCTTTTGTTTTAGGATAAAATGTTCTGTAGATATCTATTAAATCCATTTGTTTCATAACTTCTGTTAGTGTCCATGTGTCTCTGTTTAGTTTCTGTTTCCAGGATCTGTCCATTGGTGAGAGTGTGGTGTTGAAGTCTCCCACTATTATTGTGTGAGGTGTAATGTGTGCTTTGAGCTTTACTAAAGTTTCTTTAATGAATGTCTGCCCTTTTATTTGGAGCATAGGTATTTAGAATTGAGAGATCATCTTGATAGATTTTACCTTTGATGAGTATGAAGTGCCCCTCCTTGTCTTTTTTGATAACTTTGGGTTGGAAGTCAATTTTATTCAATTAGAATGGCTACTCCAGCTTCTTTCTATGGACCATTTGCTTGGAAAATTGTTTTCCAGCCTTTCACTCTGAGGTAGTGTCTATCTTTTTCCCCTGAGATGGGTTTCCGGTAAGCAGCAAAATGTTGGGTTCTGTTTGTGTAGCCAGTCTATTAGTCTATATCTTTTTATTGGGGAATTGATTCCATTGATGTTAAGAAAAATCAAAGAAAAGTAATTGTTGCTTCCTGTTATTTTTGTTGTTAAAGTTGGGATTTTGTTCTTGCGGCTGTCTTCTTTTAGGTTTGTTGAAGGATTACTTTCTTGCTTTTTCTAGGGTGTAGTTTCCGTCCTTGTGTTGGTATTTTCCCTTTATTATACTTTGAAGGGCTGGATTGTGGAAGGATATTGTATGAATTTGGTTTTATCATGGAATACTTTGGTTTCTCCCTCTATGGTAATTGAGAGTTTTGCTGGATATAGTAGCCTGGGCTGGCATTTGTGTTCTCTTAGGGTCTGCATAACATCTGTCCAGGATCTTCTGGCTTTCATAGTCTCTGGTGAGGAGTCTGATGTAATTCTAATAGGCCTGCCTTTATATGTTACTTGACCTTTTCCCCTTACTGCTTTTAATATCCTATATTTAGTACATTTGTTGTTCTGATTATTATGTGTTGGGAGGAATTTCTTTTCTAGACCAGTCTATTTGGAGTTCTGTAGGCTTCTTGTATGTTCATGGGCATCTCTTTCTTTAGGTTTGAGAAGTTTTCTTCTATAATTTTGTTGAAGACATTTGCTGGCTTTTTAAGTAGAAAATCTTCATTCTCATCTACTCCTATTATCAGTAGGTTTGGTCTTCTCATTGTGTCCTGGATTTCCTGGATGTTTTGAGTTAGGATCTTTTTACATTTTGCATTTTCTTTGATTGTTGTGCCCATGTTCTCTATGGAATCTTCTGCACCTGAGATTCTCTCTTTCATCTCTTGTATTCTGTTGGTGATGCTCACATCTATGGTTCCTGATTTCTTTCCTAGGGTTTCTATCTCCAGAGTTGTCTCACTTTGGGTTTCTTTATTGTTTCTACTTCCCTTTTTAGGTCTTGGATGGTTTTGTTCAATTCCATCACCTGTTTGGTTGTTTTTTCCTGTAGCTCTTTAAGGGATTTTTGTGTGTCCTCTTTAAGGGCTTCTACCTCTTTAACACTGTTCTCCTGTGTTTCTTTAAGTGAGTTATTAATGCCCTTCTTGATGTCCTCTACCAGCATCATGAGATATGATTTTAAATCCGAGTCTTGCTTTTCGGGTGTGTTGGGGTATCCAGGACTGGCTGAGGTGGGAGTGCTGGGTTCTGATGATAGTGAGTGGTCTTGATTTCTGTTAGTAAGATTCTTACATTTGCCTTTTGCCATCTGGTAATCTCTGGAGTTATTTGTTATAGTTGTCTCTGGTTGGAGCTTGTTCCTCCTGTGATTCTGTTAGCCTCTGTCAGCAGTCCTGAGAGTCCAGCTCTCTCCTGAGTCTCAGTGGTCAGAGTACTTTCTGCAAGTAAGCTCTCCTCTTGCAGGGAAGGTGCACAGAGGTCTGGCATTCAGACCTGCCTCCTGGCTGAAAATGAAGGCCCAAAACAGGGCCTGTCCCAGTAGATGTGTTGCCTCTGCAGTCTGCACTCTCACCTATGCAGATTGGTCTCTGAGGGACCCCGGACCCAAGATGGCTCCCTCACCAGTTTAGGCAGTCAGAGCCCTCCCAGTTGGGCACCTCTTCTCTGGCAGGGAAGGTGCCCTGATGTCTGGAGCCTGAAACGGGGTCTGTCCCTGAAGCTGTGTTGCTTCTGCCTGTCCCAGAAGCTGTGTCGATTCTGTAGTCCACACTCTCACCTGCACAGACTAGTCTCTGAGGGACCCAAGATGGCTCCCTCACCTGTTCAGGCAGTCAGAGCCCTCGCAGAATATATTCTTAAGCTTGTGTTTGATAGAGAACTCAGAGTTTTGCTCCCAACAAAAGCCTCTTCAAATTCCAATGCTTTATTTTATGTTTGAAGAGAGGAAGTCAAAACCCTCAGTTCTATACTGCCACAGCCCATCAATGAGAAGATAGAACTTTCAGTGGAACGGTACTTAACACTGTGTTTACCAGATGGAAGCATGCTCAGTCAGCTTCTAAACAAAGGGATACAATACTTCAAAGAACTCCTTCTGGGAGGAGAACATCCCAAGACTACAGACTCAGTAGACTCCATAAAGAGTAAACAGAGGGAGACCATACATCCCAGTGTTCAAAGACAGTTTACTCCAATACCATTCAGTGTAGCCATCATTTTGGAGTTCACAGGGGTTATAGAAAACTAACTCATTGGAAAGAACTGCTTCTTGATTTCAGCCTTTCAAGTTGATCTGGGAGGGTTCTCCCTTTGGGTAATGGGGAAAGGGTACACAAGTACAAACACGCATGTGAGTGTGGAGACCAGAGGACAGGCTCAGTCTCAGTAGATTCTATTCACTTGTCTTTAAGACAGAGTTTCTCATTGATATGCTATCTGATAAGGCTTTAGTAATTGGCCAGCAAACTCCAGGGGTCCATCTGTATCTGCCTCTTGAGGATTGTCCTTATAGATATATACCACCTTATAGATGCATACCCATCTTTCTTATGTGGATACTGGGGTTTGAACTCAGATCCTCAAGCATGCATGGCAAGCCCTACAGACTGAGCCATCTTACTAGTCCCTCAGGTTTGATTCCTTTAACAATTAAAAAGTCCTTTGAAACAATGCAGATTTAACTCGGGTATTTGAGAGATACCAATGTTGATTTTTAAGCCACATAACATTTTTGAGATCACTGCCTCCTTTGACCAATAGGAATATCTTGCATAACTGTAGGAATTGTCCCACATACAGGACATTGATGGAAACACAGAACTCCACTATTCCCCAGCTGGTGTCATCTTATCCCCATAGCTCCCTCCCCATAAATGCATGGTACAGAGCCTTCTCCCAGTTTCCTGTCTCCAGTCCCTCCAGTCCCTCCAGCCTCTTAACCCCTGCCCACCCTGACTTGGCCCTCTGCTTCAGGCAGGAGGATATGGGGCATGAGAGGAATCAGGTCAGGAAGTAGCCCGAACTCCTTCCACACAGTTGCCAGCCATAGTTGAGATACATAGCTCTACCTCACTGCTTGAAGGCTGAGAAAGCTGGGAGTGGTAGAGCAAGTTTGTGATCCTGGTACTTAGAGGTTGAGGCAGGAGGATCAAGAGTTCAAGGCCAGCCTGGTCTACATGAGTTCCTAAATCATAAAGGAACAAAGAAGGTTGAGAAGCTTATCTAGCTGTGCCCAGAAAGCAAAGGAAAGATGCAGGTGAGTACATGGTCAGGAAGAATCATGAGAACACCCGTGTTCATGGGAGCGAATGGATGGAGAAATAGTGTTGAATCAATTGTGAAAGTGGTAATTTCCACACCGTGATGATGGAATCTTAATATCCTAGTGTTAAAAAGCAAATTACAAGAAACATGCAGTATAATAGAATTTTCATATAAAAATCAAAACATGATCAAACTAGGGATCCATAACTCTTCATTGAAGCCATATTCTTTAGTGAGAAGAGAATGACTACAAGCATTTAGGATAGACTGGATTTGGGAGAAGCAAAGGAGTAAAGGGAACAGGGAGGCAAGTGTGCCCTTGTTCTCAGAGCGGGCCATTCAGGCAGACTTAATGGGAGGGTGGGCTAGGGCATTAGGTTTTGTTGTTGTTTGTTTTGTGAGACAGGGTCTCACTGTGTATCCCTAACTAGCCTAGAACTTATTAAGCAGTGCAGGCTAACCTCACACTCAGAGATGCTGCCCCTGCCTTCTGACTGCTAGGGTTAATGCTGTGTATTGCCATGTAGTTTTGAAAAGATTTATTTATTTTTATAGTATGTGTATGAGTGTTTTGTGTATATGTGTATGTACCATGAGTGTGCCTGGTGCCCAAGGATGCCAGAAGAGTGAGTTGGATTCCCTAAAACTAGGGTTGTAGATGGTTGTTAGCTGCCATGTAGATTCTAGAACCCAAACCCAGTAGACCCTCTGCAAGAGTAGCAATGTTCTGAAACACTGAGGTATCTCGCCAGCCTCAGATTCTATGTTTTAGCATGTTTAAGAATTTAATATGTGTTACATTCTTTACTATAGTGCAAATTAATTTTGTGTGTACATGTTCTTTGTATGTACACTCACATACAAATGAACATAGACACATGTTTAGGAGTACTCTTAGAGACCACAAGAGGGTATAACTCTGGTTCTCTAAAAAAGGACTCTTAGCCATTGAGCATCTCTCCAGCCTTCTGTTTCAGTTTTGGTTTTTTGTTAAGACCAAGTTTCTTGTAGCCCAGGCTGAGTTCCAACTTAATCTCCTCCTGATCCTCCTGCCTCAGCCTCAGCCTCAGCCTCTCAAATGCTGGGATTGCAGCCATACACTACCACTCAAGGCTTCCTAATGCTGTCTTTTTATTAGCCCCAGTGCCTATACCAGAAGCTTACCTGGCATGGAAGTTATCTTACAATTCAAAGAAATCAGATTTGCCTATGGACTTCGATTGTCATTGGGAGCTCAGTGTGTAATGTCTTTACTCCTACTGTGGAGATTATTTTCCTGCAGAGCAGTGCTGTAAAAACTGTATCACAGTTCTTTCTGATGAAAGGCAGACTTTACATATCTAAGTTTAGTAAATATCATCTATTTAAAAGTATCTTGGCCAGGAATGTTGGCACATCTCTGCAATTTTGGAGCAGAGGAATCTTGAGTTCAAGGCCATCTTAGGCTATATACACTACTGTGATCCTATCTCAAATAATAAAAATCTTGTACCTTCAGAGATGCAAACCAAAGAGGCTAAAGCAACAAAAGTCATTGCTCCACAGCTATTACCAGAAGTGCATGCACAGTTTCCAGGATAGTCAACTGCTTAATAAACATATCAAATCTCTTTTCTCTTCTTATGAAAGACCTAAAGGACCCACCACTTTACAAGCTGCAAGCCTGGTTCTTGGTTTATCTAGCTGCTGGCAAACTACCTGTAAATAATCTATCCAGAACCTTCCCTTGCCTTCCAAGTCTCTCAGTCTCCACCCTCTTCAGGGGATTCTGTGCTCTCTGTACCCATCGTGAGTCAGCATATGACGGGTACCAGCACTTCCAGGGAAATGGACTGAGGTTATCAAAAAGCCCTATCTGTCCAACCAGAGATAAAAATCAAGAGATTTTTATGGCAACCAAGGCAGCTCAGCAAGTTCACTGTAGAACACACAGTACCAGTCCTTTGGAAAATACCTAGTGAGAGAGTGACTTTTGGTCTCCTGGATATATTACTGGCTGCTGTGTAGACAGTAGACCTTTTGTAAAAGGGAAACAGACCTGGTCATAGCTGGGTGGTGACAAGATAAAGGCAGGCCACTCCTGTTTGAATGTTTGTCATTTTGGTGGGGATTTTGTTTAATAAGGCTCCTGCCTTATCTGTCCCTTTCAGATTTATAGCCACAGAGCCCGTAAAAGGGAGGCCACAGATGAGCATGAACTATGGAAAGCATGAAGCAAACCCAGCTCTTCAGGAACAAGAATTTCCAGATATTTTGGATTTTTCTTTTCTTTTATAGCAAAGATGAGTTTCAGGGACCCCAATAGATTTTGACTGATGATACCAATAATGCTGGGCTAGCTCTGCATGTGATAAATACTAGAAGGGGCTAGCTCTGGCATTTCTTAGAGCTTGCTTGCTATTTTCCATTAACTCTATATTGAAGAGCCCTGTTACATTTACTATTATAACTCAATTAGAAATCATTTTATTAAATACTTGGGCCAGACAATTTATTAGGTACCTGAATAAAAAATGATTCCCCCCTCAGAAATCATTATTTCTCACCACTCAAGAAAAGAATATTTAAATTGTCTCTTTTTTAAAATCATGGTCGACTTCAGAGCAGGCAGGGGCTTCATGAGGCATCCATGAACACACTCTGTAGTCTTTATTCTTTGGACAGGGATAATCCCTGTGATTACTGTATTCCTTGCACATAAGCCTAGTAGGACCTTAGTCTGAACCAAGAGTCGACCTGCTGATCACCTGGATGCTGTGAGGATCCTTCAGTCAGTTGACATTGTCAGCTGCTCCTGTAGAAGACAGTGAGTCTTAGCTTCATTCTAAATCACACTAATAGCTGTCACTTATGAAACACTGCAAGATAAAAATCATAATTGCCATTTTACAACTCGAAAGGTAGAAAGCAGAGTTCAGTGACGCGCCTAAGATGCCACAGGTGATAAGTGCAGAACTGAGTTTAGACAAAGCGCTGAGTGTCCAGACTCCGACCCAGCTCATTCTGTGCTCCCTTTGTCTGACGCACATGATGATGTAACACCTTCGCTGGTCCTCCAGATACCATCTTGCTCTGCTTCCCTGAGATTCGAGTCAGGATGCTAGGGATGTGGGCACATGGAGTTAGCATATACAGATGGTGTGCCAGAGCCTTTGGGACAAAAGAGAATATGGAATACTTTGTGTTCCTTTAAAATGGTTATAGAATGTTGGACTTGTTGTAGTTGGAGATGAAAGGAGGCAACTGCCACACGCGTGTGAACGTCTTTAGTGGGTCTCACCTATCATTCCTGGAGATTTTGGTAAATGTAAGGTGGTTTAATGCTCTTTATTTACTTGGGCCTGGAGCTGGACCAGAGCCATCACCTGCCTGCCACCACAGCAACTTCCTGCTGCATACTGGAAATTGTTCTTCAAAGTCTCCACCCAGGTATTGAACCAATGTGACCTCTTCTCCTCATGGCACAGGCCCTCAGAGGGATGGCTGCACTTCTAACCATAGTAACATGACATGATCACAGTCGCCAAATACTATTGCTTTTGTTTTTAATTTTGGAGAGATAGGTTTGTTAATCCATTTCAAAAGAAACAAGTCCACATGCCCTTTACTGTGAGTATCCCTTCAGCATGTCAAGCCAGAAACCATCCCCTGGTTTTGTAAAGGATTTTAGATATGGCAGAGGCATCTGTCACCAGTGTTCTCCTATGAAAGGGAAAACAAAACAGGTTAGCTATAGGAGGCAACACTGTACAGCTTTGCATGTGGAGTTAAAATAGGAGGCTAAAACCGGGCTCTGGGATGTCACTTCAAGCCCAGAAGTTACCCTTAGCTTGTAGCACTTATGCTAATCAGTAACAGTTAACTGTCTCGTATGAGCCTTCTGTCAGTTCTAGGCACTTGGTAGAGTTTTATACACCGACTTTCAGGGACCTGAACTTTCTGTTGATGCAGAAAGAAAGAAAACACAGATGTGACAGATACAATGACATCTGCAGAGAGGAGGAAAAGGGAGTGCTGTTTGACTGGGTTAGCACCCAGCGGGCGTGGTTTTAAAACTCTAACTGGATAGGCTACATAATAGGACCCTCTCTCAAACCAAACCAAACCAAAGACCCAGTTTGAGGCTGGCTGCTTCATAACCTGATAAACAGGAGATAAAGGAGCAATTTATTCCCAGGTCTATGATGACATTGTGCTCAAAACTAATTCAAAAGCCTGTGAAACCCTGAACATTTATCTATGATAAAGTTTTAACAGCCAAACAAGATATCACAGTTTTTTAGAAGTCTAGACATTGGACTTAGTGAATTGAATATCTTGTCAGAAAATAGTCTTGAAGGCAGGACCCACTAAAGCGTAGAGCTTCAGGAAGAAAAGCTAAGTGGAGGATTAAAAGCTAAATAATTATGGGGCGACTTATCATTTAAACAAAGGCTCAGAAGTAAGAGAGAGTCCGCTCAGGTCAAGGAGTGAAACCTCAGCTTAACTCAGAACAGTCTAATGATGGTGTGGCTTGTACAAGTGTGCCTTTGTTCCAAAGGGCAGTGCTATAGATAGAAAGCTAAGAATTAGGTAGAGGTTGTTTTTAAAAAGGTGTGGGGGTGGGGAGGGGGCTGAGAGTGGGTGTAGGTATGGGGATGAGGAGGGGGTTGGGAGGTGTCAGTTGGTGCCCACAGAGAACAAAAGAGAGCTTCAAATCCCCTGGAGCTATAGTTACAGGCAATTGAAAACCACCTGATATGAGTGCTAATGACCCAGCTCTGCTCCTTTATGAGTAATAAACTTTCTTAGCTGCTGGTCACTTCTTCAGCACCAGGACATACATTCTTTATGGCTGACTGGAGTGAGCAAATAGCTAAGGGAGCCTCCGTCATGTGAGAAGTACAAGATAATTCAAGATGGTGCTTGTATAGCAATCAGGAAGGAGCTCTTCCTTCTGCCTGAGGAAGCAGGAGGCTGTGAGAGAGGTGGGAGGTGAGAGGCAAGGGCAGGCCCAACCGTATCTGGCTGCTTGTAGACCAAGGGGAGTCAGTCCAATGTCCTTGCCATAGGAAGTCACCTCTCTCAGGGAGCTCTGCTCACAGACTTCTAAGATGCCACGGGACTGCTTTGCTCTGGCTGCTGAGAAGATAGGGGCTAGCCGAGCCTATAGATAAGGCGTCCTGGTGGAGGAGCTGTTCTTACCCAGTTCCCTTGACTGGCACATCTGCTCCACCCAGCTTTGAATGGCCCCAGCCCTTGGAACAGCATGGAGAGCTGTACAGATGATAGAAAAAGCATTCATTTCACCATCAGAATACTGGGTTAGGTTCTCAACCCCACCACATAGCCTTGAGATCCTGTATTTGCATCTGTGAAATGGAATTGTCCCTATGCATGCCTACCTTCTATGGTAGGACCTAAATGAGGATTAAAAGCAAATTAGAGTCTATCCATGCTTTAGCAATGCAAGGTGTGAGCTACTTCTGTGTTTGCCACACCCTTACCTCCTCCCTAGCTACACCAGGTCAAGTCAGGTCACCTCCCTTCTGGATTATTTTGCTGGCCAGCTCCTGTGCCCAGATATCACATCCAACCAATGAAGACATGGCTTTTATCCCATGGCCTCTCAAGGGAACATTCTCCTGTGACCAGCAGGCTTTCTCTCCTACTCAGCAAGAACCTGTGTGCTGACCCTCCTCTCTGTCACTCCTTGGCCTCATCTTTCTTGTACCATTTCTGAAAACCCTTCTTCTGCTTAGCTGTCCTGTCTGAGTATCCACCTGCTCTGAAGAACACACACTTACATTTTGCCGTTTCATTATCCTGTGAACTTGTCTCATTATTTCAGCTTCTTTGCCCCCTGAGGTCCAAGACTACACTGAATGATATCCTAACGTATCGTTAGACACAGAGCCTCCCACAGTGGTCGGCCCTGAGCCGAAGCTCCATAGCCTCTGGGTGTTGGGAGCCCCTTGAACTTGGACAGACAGGGCCCCTTTCCTCTTCCTCCTCATACCCTGAGAGGTACATGGTACACCCATTTTGCAACGAGAAAAGAGCTGACGGGGCTACGTGTCATCTACCTTGTGGGAATGAAAGGGTAACTAGGGTCTCTGCATCCTGAAAGGGATCCAAAGTAGAGATGTGATCATGAGGTGGCCCCTGGAACATAGTACACAGGCCCTCCTAGGACTTGAGGCTAAGGCTGATTAGTAAAGTCCTCACTAGGCCCAACAGGAAGCAGTACTAGGCCCAACATGATGGCAGGGGGCAGCCCCTCAAAAGGATGAGGAACAGGATTCAGGTGATCCAGCTGACCTATTTAATATAAATCAAGGAGTCAGGAAGGACTGGAGTGACTCAGCCTCTGCCTGGCTGGAGCCGTCAATGGGCTTTGTAGCCTATTTCCTGGGGACGTTTTCAGCTAAATCAATGATTTCATCATTCTATCCCTAAGCACCCTCAGCAGCTAGTTGCGACTGTTCACGTGACTGTCTGGGTGAGGCCAAGAGGTCTGACCTCTGACAGGAGAAGCTGGGACAGTGGTGGCAAGTGTTAGGCTTGGTGGTAGTAGGAAGTTTGTTCCTTTCCAGTCTCCCCAAGTAAGCCAGAGTGTGAGTGAGTGGCACTTTGGTATCTGAGCAGCTTTGCCTCACTCGTGAAGAGAGGAGCTCCATGGAGACAGCCGCTTCCTGCCCCTGGTTGAATTCATTGTACAGGCTGGGGTAGGAAGACAGCGAGTTGGCAATGGAAGTCTCACCAGGCAATCTGAAGACCAGAGGTCAGGCCTGAGCGTCAGAAAGTAGCCAAGTGGACAGGTAGAGTGCCAAGGCTTAGTGTATGTCTCTAGGATCCAAAGATGAACATTTAATGCATACAAACTTATTGGCGCAGCTATGCCTTTTATCAAAAAAGTCATACATTTACAGTCCAGAATTGTTAAGAAAATAGAATTATCAAGAGATGTCTTTCCATAGTCAATATGTTCTCCTTACTAAGAGAAACGTCTTTAGCCTAAAATATTAAAATTCTAGCTCTCATATGCTGGTAGGAATAGCTTTACTTATTTGACTGACTGACTGATTGATTGATTAGCAGGATTTCTAGTCCAGGGTGGCCTCAAACTCATTAGGTAGCCTAGGACGACCTTGGACTTTTGATCTTACAACCACACCCAAGTTTATGCAGTGCTGGGCATGGAACCCTGGGTCTTATAAATGCTAGGCAAACCTTCTGAAAAACTGAAAAACATCTCAAGCCCAGGGATAGCTTCCAGTGAATTCCTTCCCCACAAGCTCTATTTACAATCCTGAACATCTCAAGCATTGGGTACATTATGTTTTTTTTTTTTTCCTAAAAAAAAAAAAATGTTCCCTGAAACCTTCTTCCCTTCTCCTTTCCCCAGTTCACCAAATTCTTATCTGAAGCTTGAGGGAGAAGAAAATGGGGGCTAATATGACAACAAGATTTGTACCTTCACAAGTAAATATCACAACTGAGCTGGGTAACTACTTGTGGAAGCTTGTTAGGTCACAGTGACTCACTTGCGTAGATGAGGTTATTTTTAGAGCTGTAATTTGTACTGTTTAGAAAAGAAGAAAGAGATGGTAAAAGGCTAGATAGCTCATTATAGTTTACAGAGCTCATGAACCCAGCATCCATGCAAAAGATGACTAAGCAAGGGGTCGGGTGGTACTTTCTCTCAGAATTTCACAGACGTGAGTCATCCACTTCAGCCTGCAGACACAGCATCAGGTACCTGTGACTCAGCTCCCATTTAGACAGAGCACTAGAATTCAATTCTGATACGCTTTTGTAGCTAAGTAGTGAGGAAATTACATAGCAAAGCAAAATAGGCCTTTGTACCAGGCAGCCATCCAATGTTTAAGCAAGGACTGATTGATCTTCGTCTCTGGTCTTTCAAAGAATCTGTTTATGATCCATGCTAGGTGATGTCTTTTCATTCTGCTGCGTCACACTGCAGTGCATCTCACCACACTGGCTCTTCTGACCCAAGTATTCAGTCTCACAGCTTCTCCACTCCCATGTCCAGCCAGCACGTCCTAAAACCAGGAGTGTGTGTGTGTGTATGTGTGTGTGTGTGTGTGTGTGTGTGTGTGTGTGTGTGTGTGTAAATCTTTAGCCTACAATATTAGCATATTAGTTCTCATGAGCTGCAAAAAAACAAAACAAAACAAAACTTCCAAAGGCTTTCCATTCCACGTTTACCTATGGTCAGAGTTATAAGAATATAATAATATTTTCTTCAAGTGTTTTTCTTTCTTTTTAAAAAATAAGTTCCCTTGTGCCCCAGGCTGCCTTTAAACTTACTCTATAACCAAACTTGAAGTCCTGATCCTTTTGTCTTTCCCTCTGAGTTCTGGTATGATCAGCACATGCCACTACCCCTGGCTTTAAAATGTTTTTTTCATGCTTAAAAAATTATACAACTACTCATGCACATAAGATTTCTCTGTAGATGAGCAGCCTGGTCAGTGCAAGTGTACATTCATCCAACAGGCTTTCTCTCTCTTCTCAGATGCTGAGCTCTGCTAGCCCAATTGTCATCAAGGCATAGCCTCACACACTTAGCTCCTGTTGTCACTTAATTACACAGTTTATTTAGAGTTAAGTCCTTAGAGTGTAACCTGTCTGTTTATATGTACAGAAAGTGGTCCCTTTCAGTTTGCAGACCTATTATTGGATTGTTTATAGCCAACAATAAATGTAACTATACTTATCAATGAAACATCAACAATGATTGCAAAAAGTAAGTACTTCAGAAAGAGACAGGATGTTTTCTCCCCTTTGCCTGCCTGTCCCAAGCCACTTGCAGCCATTTCTGACACTTGGCAGCTGCCTCTTTTACCATCTGTCGTCTTTGCTCCAAACCTGCTGTGTCAGTAGTACTGTTACCAGGAACAGCAGAACATGCACAGGCTAATGTCCTATTGTCACGGAAAGCCCTATGTATATTTAAGTCAACTCAGCAAACATTGAAATGTATGCTGTGAACCTAACCCTGGAGTAGGCCTGGAGGTGCAGAAGAGGTGAGGTGCACACATTTGTCCAGGGGTGGGAGAGTCAGACATGTAAATGTACAGATGCACATGTAGACTGCTGGAACACAGGAGTGCCAAACCTCTGGAGATCTTAGAGAACGGCTCTGCCTGAACTTGCCCTTACATGTAGATGAGATTTATAGGTAAGGGGGCAAGGACGCTCCAAAGAGAACAGCAGAGTGTACTCAGGAACTGATTAGTATACCCTCATGGTGGAGATAATTCATAAAGTTGACTTTTGGGATGCGTGAGTAAAGAATGGCAGATGACAGAAGAGAAATCTGAACCGTGTACGTCACTTGTTCAAAATATGTCGTCTTACTGATGCAAAGGCCTGGAGGGATGTTAAAGATGGATGTGGCATTATCTTAGACTCCCAAGGATGATGGCAGAGAGGAGGAGAATGCAAGTGGGAAGAGGCCGGGGGTAGAAAAACCACTTTGGTAACTAGTTCAGGCAAGAGAAATGTGAGGTTCTAAAACTGTGGGAGTCAGGAGAGGAAAGGACAGAGTCTAGAAATACATCAGAAGCAAATTGGGACTTGGTGAGCACTCAGATTTGGGGGGGGGGAGGAAGAGGGAGGACTTGTAGAGTGCTTTGTAATTCTGAGCCTGGCTAGCTAAGGAAAGACTGGAAACTGAAGAAGAGGACCAGAAGTCAAAGAATGAGAATGAGTTTAGATATATTGAGTCTGTGGTGTTTGTGTGATAAGCCAGTGCAGATGTTCGGTGACTATCACAAAATAGATGTAACAAAAGCTTTGTGACCACATACTGATGGCGGTTGAAGCCCTGGCACTAGTGGCCAACAGCTGGTGAAGGGCAAGAGAAGACTGCTGCTGAAAAACACTAAGTGGCCGGCCGAGGGGAAGGTGAGCCAGTAAAGGGCATCTGGAGGGAGGGGACAGGATGGGGAAGGCCAAGGAAAAGTATCATTGTGGTAATGGTTGTAGGGGCTTATGGGTAGGGTAAGAACCACGAATACATTCAGATAGACAGAAGTCACGCATGAGCAGGTTCTCAAATTTGTTGCCAGTCCTCTTTTGGGAGTTTAGAGAAGGAAGGAAGGAAGAGGGAATAGGTGGTAGCTGGTAGAGCTGATGCCAGGAGGGCAGCTTGGAGAACGGGATGGTCTCCAAACAAGCATTGTTCAGCATAGAGTGTAGCCCCTCCTAAGAAGACCATGGAGGAGTGACATGTGGCTAGTGCCACCTCCAGCCCTGCCTCTGAAACCACTAAGGAGAGTATGCTTTTCCTTCTCTGCTACAGTCCATGGAGAGGGCCACTTGAGAGGCATAGAATAGAGTTGCCCCTTGGACCTGAGATTTTGTCAGACCAGCTAGGACAGGTCACAAGCCCCACCATCTACATCTTATCTTCTAAGTAAAAGAGACACATTAGAAGTCACAGGAACTCTAGCTAGTCCCAGGGGCAGCAGCCTGTGTTAGCAGTCCTCTGGCTGTTGTGATTGATTGCCTCTGACTCCTCAATGGCCAGCCCAGGCAACTTACTTTTTAACTTTCCCTTGAGTTCTCCTGCCCTTAGTCTGGAGTTTGACAGCCATGCACACTGGACTTTTCAAATAAACCACAAACTCACCTTTTCATTTCTAAACATGCTTTTAATAATGTTCTCAAATGAACCTATTCTCACATGAACCACAATTGTGTGTGGCTTTTATTTTGTTTTGTATTCATGTTTTTTGGTTGGTTGGTTGGTTGCTTTTTTTTGAGACAGTTTCATGAGGCATAGGCTGGCCTAGAACTGTCTGAGTAACCCAGGCTAGCCTTAAACTTCCAGTCCTTCAGCCTACACCTCCCAAGTGCTGGAATGATAGGCCCACACCAACACCACCACACTTGGCTAAAAGTTTGTTTTAAATAGTTGAAGTCCCAAGGGTCATTTTGTGCTAGTTTAAAAGCCCACAGTCAAGAATGTTCTTGGTCACATTCATAGAGTTTCATGCCAACAGCTCTCTCATTTTGTACAAGTCTTAAACTATCCTTTCACCAAATTCACACAGACATTTAGATGCTGGGGGTGGGAAGTGCACTTACTGAAAGCATCCTGCAGACCAGTGCTTCTCAACCTGTAGGCTGTGACCCCTTTGGGGATCAAATAACCCTTTCACAAGGGTCTCCTAAGACTGTCAGAAAATACAGATATTTACATTACCATTCATAGCAGTAGCAAAATTAGTTATGAAGTAGCAACAAAAATCATTTTATGGTCAGGGTCACCGTGCCTGGACTGTATTAAAGGGTCGCAGTAGTAGGCCAAGGGTTCAGACACCTCCTAACCATGCCAGTGCCTGCTCCTGTACTGCTTTGCAGATTTCTGTTTGATTTTTCTGTGAACTGAGCTTGCGGAATGACTTAGCAAACCAAACAAAGAACCAAGCCTGTTTCAGCATGAGCCAATTAATAATAAATCTAAAATGAAACATTTGGCCTCTGGCAGCAGAGATCTTCCTCACAGTGTGTGTTGGTGAGGGGTCAGAGGCAAAGCAGGCAAGGGTGCCACATTGCTGTATAAGCATTAGCAGGCACACTGAGAAGGCCTTAGCTGTTAAGTCTATCACAGAGTCTGTTTGAGATGTGACCAGGTTTATTTCAAGGTCCTTTAAAACTTGAGTTTCTTCTTTATTTCTAATCTAACTCTCTTCATTAATCCTTAAAGACTCATAGGCTTCGGTTTCTGAATTCAGAACTCTTTAGTGTTCCAAGCAGAAGTTTAGCCCAAAGCTAGATTATAGAATAGGTTATATGATAGCAGGAGACACATCAGGCCTCTCATAGCTGCCCTTAGCAGCATACAGGAATATCACAGAGACTGTAGCTAGGACCATGAGCTAGAACAAGGAGTAGAGTAGTCATTAAGCTGACAT
This sequence comes from Mus musculus, assembly GCF_000001635.26. Lineage (NCBI taxonomy): Eukaryota > Metazoa > Chordata > Mammalia > Rodentia > Muridae > Mus > Mus musculus. Next base: position 32,040,177 of record NC_000071.6, read on the forward strand.
CTGTATATAGGTCAGATAGAAAACCATCTCCTAGGACCTGAGGAAGCTTATTTATTGATCTATTCCATATGAACATTGATTAGTATGTTGTTTGGAACTGCCTTAATTGGTAGATGTGTGGGCAGCCTTGCCAATTGCTCTGGCAAAAACCTGTAAGTATGTCCAAAAGTATGTCCAGCTGTCTTATGTAGGCCAATACTGGTTTTTGAATGAATGTATATTCATATTTCTCTTGATCCAAGGTAGAAGTCAGTATGACGAAAGTGTCTTTGAAGGCAATCCTCACCACGATGGAAATAGAAGAATGAAGGGAGTCGAAAATGACCAAGTTTATGCTTGGCAGAGTTGTAAACTGAGTCTGATGTTTAGTGAACTTAGAGCAGGTAGGAAGAGCTCTTTTCCCCATAAATGCCAGAACACTCTCATGGTGTTAGAACTATTAGATTTCAAATCTGAAGGCTTGAGTTCAATGCTAGTTCTTCCTGATTGAAATAAGGTACTATCTGTTCCTGAGTTAGTATTCTCTGAGTAGGATTGTGTACCAGGCCAGAAAGCTATCTTTAAGCATAGTGCTTGTATCCAGGCCTCTGGAAATTAGCAGGCTGGAGTATAAGTGTGAAGTCAGAGAAGATGTAAACTTTTTGAAGTTATCAGATGGTCTTCATCGATGGATGGACTTCCTGGAGGAAGAACTACTGGGCCTCACAGGGCTAGCAAGTCCCTCAACTAAGCTTTGAGATTGAGACTGGTGAGAAGATGGAGGGGTGAGGGCAGTTAAAATGTGGCAAAGAAGTAGAAGGTCAGCTGTGCTGTGGAGACCCTGGAGAACAGAATGAGCAACAGTGTTGAGTGCATTAACACTCTATAGATAGGGCAATAAAGTATTTTTCCTATCAAAAGAAGAAAACAAGGGCATTGAAACATCAAAAACAAAAATTCAAGTCTAAGATCATTGTACACTTGAGGTTAACTCGTCTGAAAGACAAACACATACCCCTCCCTCTTCTCTGTCCATTCAGACAAAATGTCAGTCTCAGACTCTTCCACATTCCCCATTCAGGGCCAGCAAACACTTGTCTGATGCTTGCAATGGTAACCCATTAAAAATGTCAGAAGCAAGCAGTAAGTCAGATTTATAGACCTGGTGGAAGAAAGCATGTGGACCCAGGCCCATTAGGCTAATGTCTACTGCCATCTTGTCTTCACTTCCAGTTTGTTCTCTGGCTTGCCTCAGATGCAGGCTGATGCTTGAGTAGAAAGGGGAAAAGAGGAATCCTAGGGCAGAAAGCAGGCAATCACTGCTCACATTCACTCAGTGTTGACGCCCTGTGTTTTTCATACGGCTTTAAGAAGTATTTATTAGCATAAAAACAAAGCAAAAGCCCATCATGCCACCTGATGTCCTTTCCAAGGGGGGTTTCAGATTTGCATCCCTGAAGCATCCAAACATGCTGTGAAAGCAACCATTGTGTGGTGCCCACTTCATTTTTGTAGGAAGCTTACTGTATGGTCAGTGGCGTGCTACAGTGGGTCTCAGGTCTTCTAGGTGGCTGCTCAGGCAGATGGATCAGGCTTGTCTAAAGAACAAGTGTCTCACTTGTCAATTGGGTAGTAGCTGCCGAGCCCTGGATGACCTGACACTAAGTATGTCCTCTGATGTGACCAGACATGGAAACCTCTGAGGAAATCTAGGTCCTGTCAGCACTCCTATCAAAAGACAGTGAAGAGGAACAGCCAAAGTGATGTCCCCATGTCTGTGTGAGTTATTTGAAGGGCCCCAGGGCTCATACTTTTTAATCAGCTTGGTGGGATACTTCCCAAGTCCTTGGCAGTCCAGTTGTTCCACAACAGTGAATTCCAAGAGAATAACCTACTAGTCCAGAGCCAGCGAACCAAGAACAGCATGCTTGGGCTCTAGGGTGGCACAGCCTACTGCCCATGCCGTGGCTATATGGCCTACTATCTTGACTTATAATTTTGAATTTGAATCATCTAGAGTTAAAGGAGAAATAAATATAAAGTCTATTTAGATTTTTTATCAGGGACAAAAAAATAAAAGACTAAAAAGCTGTGACGCTTATAAAATCAAACCATCAGTTATCAGAGTGATCTGCTGAGAGCAAACGTGCCTTTCTGAGAGTGACACTGAGCCCCTGATGGAGAGGACTTCCCTCAGATATGACATGCAAGTAGAGCCACTTATAGAAGCCTGGATCTTGCCTCAACAGGATCACCTTATGTTGACACATTCTCTTTCATTAATGATAGGGATGTGAGTGGTGAGAGCTCAGAAATCTTATTCTAGGCAACAACCATATGTTATCACAAGTGAAACTCTAATTGGAATTTCTCTCTGAGAACATTCATTCATTTCCATTCCCCCACTACATCTCCCACCTGTTTAACATAGAAGAAATAATGACCAAAGGAGCTAACCCAAATAAGAAATACCATTAAAACAAACTCTAGACCCAAATAATTCACAAGCCAAATTGCTAAGCCTTAGCTGTGCAAACATTGATTGCGGGCCCTTTGGGGTTTGTTGTTGTTGTTTGGGGGGTTATTTTTGTTTTGTTTTGTTTTTTTAAGACCAGGGATACTCACTCACAAAGGGGCCACTTTTCCTCATGGAACACCTCTGAGAACACGGAAATACTGTATTACCAATGCCTGGAGAAACTTGGCGGACCTCTCTTCGGGCTTTGACCCTGTTTGGATAGCCTCTGGTTTTAGATAGCTTCTGGTTGGGGAAGCTTTGACCACACTACACCATTTGGCCTAAGATTATCTAAAGCTGTTTGTTTGTTTGTTTGTTTGTTTGTTTGTTTGTTTGAAGAGAGAATATTATAGAATGAAAAAAATGATCTCTGAGGCTCCCAAATAAATGCAAGCATAAAAAACAGTTGAAAGCTGAATTGGGGGGGTGGGTGGGGAGAGGGAGGAGAAGTTACTTTGATATGTGTGCTGTGTGTCTTCTATCAAGTTAGAACAAGATATGCCAATTCAGATTTGCTTTTTAAATTGTTTCTAGAGAGAAGTAAGAGCTACTAGGGTCCCTTGGAAATGCTTGCTGTGTGTCATGCGTTCCGCATGTCTGCTCAGTAAACTATGCGAACCAGCCAAAGCCTGCCAAGGTGCAGATTTCCCATTCTAAAGATGAGGAAACTCACTCTTGGAGAGTTTGGTAATTGCCTGAGGTCACCCACGTGGTAATCGGAGGAACAGGGATCAAGCCCAGCTCTGTCACATTCCAGCATCCAGTCCTGTTCTCGAATTCCTGGGCCTTCCATCCTTTCTGTCCAGTACTTGCTGTATGCCAGTAAAAGCAGAAAAGGCACGCAGGGCTTTGTTTTCCCTCCTTGGGCTAGAGTTTCTAAGTTTATGGTGTAGGAAAAGAGGCTCCGAGAGACAGTTATGTATGAGTGCTAATGGACCCCAGAGCACGCTTCTTCAGGGCATCATCCCGGGTTCATTCAGGAAAGCTCCTCCAGTAAAAACAGGGAGGCTCTTTTCGATTTGTTACTTTTACTCTCCAAATGTTCTCCATCCTGAAGGAATCATACCAAGCCGGCTACTGTGTCACTTACAAGTGGCATGGGAGACTGTCCAGAAGCATCCAAGAGTAACTCTCGGCGTGGAAAAATGTCCACCGTCCCTGTTCTGTGCTCAGAGCCCCTGCCCAGGATTCTAAGGCCACACACCTGTAAGACACCTCCCATGTGCGCCCCACCCCCACCTGGTCTCAACTCTGAGCACTCCAGGTTCTTCCTCTGGCTGGCCGTCTGCTCTTACCCCTCCCTTCCCTGTAATCCTGCCGGAAACCTGATTGTCTTCTAAGGCCCCACTCAAAGCCATCTTGTCTAGTAGGCTTCCTGGAAGCCCCTCAGCAATGTGCCTTTCCACTGTGACACTGGTAGGACACCTCTGCTGTTCCCCTTGCTCTGGCCTCCCAGTCCCCACCCACCCCCAGCCATGGAGGTCCAGCATGAGCTAGTACAGTGAGGAGGAAGACCAGCTAGCTCAGCATAGCTTCCCTCAGCTGTCTCATGGGAGCTACTTGAGGAATGGTCCTCACACTGGCTACATGCTGCTGTCTGTGTTCTATAAAGGTTATAACTACAGCCTTTAAATTAAAAATAAAACAGGCTATTTTAGCTTGAGGAATGTTATCCTCTTCATAAATCCTCATTAGTCATCCTTCACATTGGGGCTCACACAATGTCTATAAATTTGTATGTAGCTCGTTCAGTTTTTAAGACTGTAATGTAAGCTGCCCAGTGTCATCCCTTCTTTTTAAACCAGAAACCACTGTGTTGGTCCTCTTCCTTCTAACCCCACAGTCAGCGCCTTGCCCATAAAGTCCTTTATGCCCAGCGCCTTGTCCCTGTAAGTTAGAAGCTTCGGTGTTTTGGAGACTTGGCCCAGCTTTTAAGTGCCAAGGACTTTTGCATTTGAATATATTTTAATTTATTTAAGGATTCTTTTAATGAAATGCTTCCCTAATTTAGCTAGCTTTCTTTTTTAATACTCCCAAGCCAGGAATTTGTTTATTGTGACTAAATTCTTTTTAAAATAGAACTTAAGACATTACTAAATCTATTTATGGCACTCCCTCTTGTTAGATCTTTCTGCATCTCAAGAGTGTGTGCTTCCTTCTTCTGTGCCTAGTGCAGTCAATACTCCCTCACTGTGGTGGTCTGACCACCTCTCTCTGGTCAGCCCTGAGTTGGATGAGCAGTCCAGCAGCGCCGCTGAGAAGTGTGTGGGCCCCAGAAAGTAAAGGCAGTGGGGACCTGTGTGTCTTTCAGGATTAGAAGCAGAAGAGTTGATGGAAATGAGGGTGTGTCAGAGGCAGGGTCCAGGTGGACATTCTCCCCTCCCCCAATGGCAGTACCAGCAGGAGATGCAGACTTCAGCATTTTTAGCATGGCACCTAGACTAGGGAACATGATCACTGAGTGATGCTTCAAGCAGAGAGACAAGAAAACAGTCAGTACCAGGAAAGCTGGTCCCAACTCCAGCCGCTGGTATTCTTTCACCCTCCAGAGAGCCTGAGAGAGCCCTGCTTGAGAGCACAGGTTAGACCTATGTCTCTAGACACCCTGAGCCTTAATGTTAGTGAAACTAGATATATTCAGAAGAGCAAGAAAGCCTGTGAGGCAAGAGCAGCTCGGCCTGTGAGCTTCCCAGGGTCAACATCTGCTTCCTTCAGCTTTGCACCACCCTTTTCTATCTGTCTGCCTTAGGGTCAGGGAAGTAGTGGCTAGAAATAAGACTGATAAAACAAGTAAGAGCTTCTCTGGCAAAAAGGTAGAAACCTGTGATATCCATGCAGCTATCTGAGGGTAGAAACCTGTGATACCCATGTTATATCCATGCAGCTATCTGAGGGTAGAAACCTGTGATACCCATGTTATATCCATGCAGCTATCTGAGGGTAGAAACCTGTGATACCCATGTTATATCCATGCAGCTATCTGAGGGTAGAAACCTGTGATACCCATGTTATATCCATGCAGCTATCTGTGGGTAGAAACCTGTGATACCCATGTTATAGCCACAGCCATCTGTGGATATTTGTTGAGTTCTCCTTCTAAAGAGTATTCCCCAGACTCCAATTCTGATTCATCTTTTAACCTTCTCCAACCTACTCAAAGTCCATCTCCTCCTCAGAACTCTAACCTCAGGCGGAGTTCCCCACTCCGTCTCTGGGTGACTCTTGTGTGAGTTCAGGAGCTCCTTCCCCCCCCCCCAAAAAAAGCTCTTCTTTGCAGACCTTGGGCATGTGCATGGGCACCCTCATTCTTCTCTGTACTCTACCAGCTTCAGCTTGTTTATGTCCTGAGACCTGGTGAGTTTCCCTAGCCCTTTGGGTTTTTTTTTTATTATTATAAAAGCCTACTTGCATACAGTGATTAGTAAATATGGCAGGAATAGAGCTAACATCTTTGAAACTATTGCCTCTCCAGGGAACAGCTGCTAACCTGGACCTTATGTTAGCTGCTCCTGTAGTTACTGTATCAGCTTTGTGTGTATTCATAAACAGTATCATACCCATATAAACAATATATAATATATCAATTGTTTTACACATTTGAACTTCATATAAATGGAATTATACTGTTTTTTGTTTATTTTGTTTTTGTTTTTGTAACTATTGTTGTTCCAGCCCATGTTGCAGATCAGTGGCAGAGTACAGGCTTATCATATATAAGGCCCTGGGTTCAATCCCCAGCACCAAAAAAAGAAAAAAAAAAAAGAGTATCTTGCTCCTAAAAGCTTTTAAAGATGATTATGTAAAGCTTGTATAAGCATATTATTTGAAGAGTATAGAAACATTACCCATGTACCATCTTAGTTAAATCTTAATATATTGCTATAATTGCTTCTGATTTTTAAAAGAATTAACATTTGGTGCCCCATCATCCCACCCTTCTCTTGTTCTTTTTTTCTTTTCTTTTCTTTTTTTTTTTTTGTAGGTAATTAAATTGTTTCTTATTTTCCATGAAATTGCCAAAAAAAACCAAAACAATTATACTTTTCATTTGCTTCTAATAAGATTTTCACGTCCCTTGATAATTACTTCACTGTTTTATCACTCTTTCTGAAATTGAAAACTCTTCGATACAATGAATGAAAACAAAAACCACAAACAAACACTTCTCAAAGAATTGTTTTTTCACTCATGTCACAGATCACAATAGAAATATGCCTCATTTCACCCATGGCTCCTCCATTTGACCAGATTGAAATATCTCTAATCTATATTCTAGCCTCACTTGAAAAGAATCTCTCAGCAGCTTCTCCAGGGAACCATCCCTCCAGAAGGTAGCAATCCCACCTCACTCCAGCAGAACCCTGATATTACCACCTCTGTTCTCTGTTCCTTGTGGTGACTGCTAGTGTGACCCATCTTTTTTTTTCTTTCTCTCTCTCTTTCTCTTTCTCTCTCTCTCTTTCTTTCTTTCTTTTTATTATATATTTTCTTTATATACATTTCAAATGCTATCCCAAAAGTTCCCTATTCCCTCCGCCCTGCTCCACTACCCACCCACTCCCACTTCTTGGCCCTGGCATTCCCCTGTACTGGGGCATATAAAGTTTGCAATACCAAGGGGCCTCTCTTCCCAGTGATGACCGACTAGGCCATCTTCTGCTACATATGCAGCTAGAGACACGAGCTCTGGGGGTACTGGTTAGTTCATATTGTTGTTCCACCTATAGGGTTGCAGATCCCTTGAGCATCTTCAGTGCTTTCTCTAGCTTCTCCATTGGGGGCCTTGTGTTCCATCTTATAGATGACTATGAGCATCCACTTCTGTATTTGCCAGGCACTGGGATAGCCTCATACAAGACAGCTATAACAGGGTCCCTTCAGCAAAATCTTTCTGGTATATGCAATAGTGTCTGGGTTTGATGGCTGATTATGGGATGGATCCCCAGGTGGGGTAGTCTCTGGATAGTCCATCCTTTCGTCTTAGCTCCAAACTTTGTCTCTGTAACTCCTTTCATGGGTATTTTGTTCCCTATTCTAAGGAGGAATGAAGTATCTACCCATTGGTCTTTCCTCTACTTCACTTTCTTGTGTTTTGCAAATTGTATCTTGGGCGTTCTATGTTTCTGGGCTAATATCTATGAGTGCATATCTATGTTTCTGGGCTAATATCTATGAGTGCATATCTAATGACTTCTTTTGTGATTGGGTTACCTCACTAAGGATGATATCCTCCAGATACATCCATTTGTCCAGGAATTTCATAAATCCATTGTTTTTAATAGCTGAGTAGTACTCCATTGTGTAAATGAACCACATTTTCTGTATCCATTCTTCTGTTGAGGGACATCTGGGTTCTTTCCAGCTTCTGTCTATTATAAATAAGGCTGCTATGAACATAATGGAGCATGTGTTCTTATTACCTGTTGGAACATCTTCTGGGTACATGCCCAGGAGAGGTATTGCTGGATCCTCCAGTAGTACTATGTCCAGTTTTCTAAGGTACCTCCAGACTGACTTCCAGAGTGGCTGTACAAGCTTGCAATCCCACCAGCAGTGGAGGAGTGTTCCTCTCCCTCTCTTGTTGTTCTTTTTTTTTTTTTAATTATTATATGTATGTACACTGTAGCTGTCCTCAGACACTCCAGAAGAGAGAGTCAGAACTCGTTACGGATGGTTGTGAGCCACCATGTGGTTGCTGGGATTTGAACTCCTGACCTTCAGAAGAGCAGTCGGGTGCTCTTACCCACTGAGCCATCTCACCAGCCCCCTCTCTTGTTCTTAACTCCCCAAAGTAACCACTGCCCTTAACCAGTGCTTGGCTGTTTTGTGCATGTTTGCATGTTTTACTGCAGAGACACTCACAAGCAACATACATGCATGTTTTGAATTTCATAACGACATATTGACATCTTCACTTCTAGCTTGCTTTGTTCACTGAAGATTGTCTTTGAACTTTGTGCACATTTTGTCTGTGAAATTTGTGCCATGAAGCCCTAGCTGTCTCTAAACTGCTGTCTAGTACTCGGTGGAAAGATTACACCACTGTTTATCTATCCAGTCTCCTATTGGTCTACATTTAAGTTGGTTCTGTCATCATCATTGTCATCGTCATCGTGGTCATCACGGATGCTACAACAAGCCCACATCTACCAGCTTCTAATGCTTGTGTAGAATTGTGTAGGTTTCTTGGGTGGAATTGCTAAGTTGTGGAGTGTGTGCATCTTCACTTCCAGTATATCAGAGACTTAGCAGTTCATAGTCTAGCATCAATAAATGGGAACTCAGTGTTTTGTGCCTTGGACAACCCCTGGGTATTACTTGGTTTTTTTTTTTTTTTTTTTTTTTTTTGGTTTTCTTTTTTTTTTGTGAACCCAGTAGTTCCTTTCTTTCATCAAACATGTATTGAATATCTCTCATGTGTCACACACCCGTGTTAAGTGCTAAGAACATAAAATAAACACAGCACATCCTAAAGGATCCTCCAAACATCTATAGAAATGTCTGCCTGTGGAAACATAAAAAAGTCAGGGATCTCTACAGTGCCAAGTTCCATAGTGGAAAGAAAAGCTCAGTATTAATAGATCCACTGTGAGCTTGTTTCCGTGGGCAGGGAAGAGGACCTTGGCTCTTCGTGGCTAGCTACAGCAGTAGAGCCCCCAGTTCTTCCATATCTGCCCAGTGACGGGAGATATCCTTACTCTTCAGAAGTAAGCATGCGCACAGCCTGAAAGAACTGCTGCTGAGACTGAGCTGGCCTTAGAAAAGGATTGGCTGGAAAATGGACCATGATTAAAGGAGAGAGTCTGCGGTGAGCAGTGAACACTGGGCCACACCCAGTGGCCTCAAGAACCTCAGTGTGCATTGCCCTTAGAGCACTTTCCAGATCGGGGGCCTAGGCACATGTGAAATAGTGGACTAAGCCTTCCTTAACTCTTGAGGCAGCCTGTATAGTATTTTTTTTACCATGTTCCATGATATCTCAACTAGGTTTTTTTCAGTATATTTATTGAAATGTGAAAATGTTTACAAAGTGGAGAAAGGTTGCCATTAAGATAATTGAAATGTAAGCATCTGAAGGCTTACATACAGTCATGAGAATTCGCAATCCTGTGGAATACTACAAAGTTAGATGAGGCACGCAGGGCGAGAACAAGGAGGGGGCAGAGTAAATATTTACTTAGTATCTTCCTAATTTTTTTCAAGGTTGTATTAATTTTTATGATAAGCATTTATACATAGTAGTACAATTAGATCTTACACTTAAGCTCCCTAAAAACACTTCCTGTTCACTGTCTCTAGACATATATAGGAAATAGTGAAGTATGTTTGAATCACCCCTGATAAAAAGCTCTATTACCTTTGTGAATAACATAAAATACTATAAATTTAGTCACTTTTGGTAAAATTCACAAATAATACATTTGAAACATATAATCTGATTAGATGTAAAATACAATTGAGCCTGTAAAATCAAGATTAACTAAAATAAATATGGCCCCCCGTGACTTACAAAGTTTCCTTGTAACTCTAGACAGTTCTTTCCTGTATAGTCCTTCCAAAATTCAGAGTTTGTTTCTAATCAATGCCCATAAGTCTCTATGACTAAAATTTAATAGAAGTAAAGTCAGAAGCCATGTGCCCTTTAAAAATATACTATATTATTTATTATTATTTTGTGGATGTGCATACACACACACACACACATTTTGTATGTTGGTGTAATTCACTGCAGTGTTAATACGTTTATCTAATACCTAAGTGTTTTGACATTATTTCCACCTCCCTGCATCTTCTTAATAAAATATTTGGGTCTTTGCTTATTTGTTTATTGGCTATTTGTTATTGTATTGGAAAGTAGCCTATAAATTGTATACACAGTCCTTTGTAAGAATATAATATAATATTTTCTTCCTATGTATGATTGGACATTTTATTGTTTTCCATTTATATAAAGTTCAGTTTGTGTTTGATTTGTGTTATTGCTTGATTTTTTTTCTGTAATCCTATGAAATTATTGTACCCAGTGGTTATGGTAACCCATGTTTTGGATTTTTACTTCTTATTGATCTTCATAGCTTTACATAGGTCTTTGAAGCAGGTAACAATTGTCTTCCAGTATACTCTTTATTTTTTAAGTATGTTTAGGAATATGAAAAAAATGACAAAATTACATCCTGTAAAGTATACAGGAGATGGGGCTTATGTAGATGCCTTTTGAAAACTAGGGTTCCTGAATGCATTTTGGAAATAAGTTTTTAAAAGTAAGACCTTATTACATTATTCTAAAATTTCAAACCTCAAGAGGTGAAGTTCCATACATATTGATTCATTCAAAGAGGAGTAAGCCAATCTAAAATTGCTCTTAGTTTTCCGAATGGATCACAGATTGTATCTAAATTTCCAATCAATTCTAAACCAAACCCAACCTGATAACTTGTCTCTACACAGCCAAAGCTCTGTTACATCATTCCCAGGAAGCCTCATGTACACAAACATGCTTCTGCCTGATTTTTTTAATCCTGTCAACAAACACAATGAGGTAATAATTATTACTCCCATTTTGCCTGTGACATCACTAATAAATGGTGGGCCATTTTTATCTGATAGCAACTGAGTATGATTCTGTCTCCTTTCAAAATGGGATAAGGATATATAACAGTTTATTTTTAGAAAGCTTCATGCTTCAGTTTGGTAATATTCAAACCACAAAATCTGTTTACACCATCAGATAACACACACACACCAGTAAAAAGTACAACCAGTTTAACAAAACCTAGCTATGCTTTTCCTTGTCACTTAATGGCAGTGATGATCAGAGGAGACACTTTCAAGACACATACTTCTGAACTGGAAAACTTTACCATTGTGTCTCTCAGAAATGAGCAATGTCCTTAGAGCACGCTTAGCTTTCTAGTGGTTGGAGTCCCTGTGTCTCAAAGGTCTCATAGTTGTTAATAAGATAGAGGTGGATATTAACACCACCACATAGTAGAAACACAGCAGTCTTTACACACAGGCTGGGGACGAGCCTGAGAATGAGATGTATGTAAGCCACTGTTACAAATCAACTTCAAGCAGGGTATGATGGCATACTCCCTTATTCCTAGCACTTGAGATTCGGCTGCCACAAGTTCAAGGTCAGCCTGGACTATCTGGCCAATTCTAGGCAAACCAGGACTGCACAATAAAACTCTGCCTCAAAACTTCAAATGTAGTCATCGTTAGAGGGGTAACAAGAAAATTATCTCCTAACACCACTTGAAGGAGCTGAGAAGCCTGGCACTGGGAACACAACCCTAACCACCAATAAGTGAGTCTGGGAGGATCTTCTCTACAAATCTGAGAACGTGGGGGCAAACAGAAGAATATATAGCTTGTGAGGCCTGAAGAAATGAAATAATGGCTTGTGAATAATGGTGAAAATATTTGATGATGTGACTCCCAGGGAAGCAATTATGGTTAACCCCTCATTTGTTTGGCATTTGTCAAGATTGAACTGCCCCACAAAACCAAATTTTCCAGACAGCTAAAACTTTCCTATTTATGTCTCTTGAATGTTTTTTAACCATGCTTGATGGAAATGTTTTTGAAATAGATTGTTCAGTTTTCCTCCCTTCTTGAACAGCTATAAGAAATAATGTTTCCTTGGATACCTTTGACTCTAAATATAAGAAAACTTGATTAAGTGAAGTAAAATAATAAAGACTTGTAATCACCTCAGAAAACAAGAAACTCCAGAGATGATAAAGCCAGCAGCTCAGTGCCATCGTGGCAGCCTCCTCAGGAACACTAGTGGGGCCCCCAGCTCCAAGCATCAGGACTTCACATGATAAGATCAAAAGCTAGAATGAACTGGGGGCTTCTGCCTCCCTCCACATGTCTCTAATCAGGGTGGAAAATATTTCTCAGAAAAGCCCTTGCCAACTTCCCCTCAGATCCCACTGGCAACAGTGAGTCAAATTTCCATGCTTATGTATGGGGGAATATAGTTCACTTACAGAGTGCTTGTATAACTTGTGAGAGGCCCAGGCTCCAATCCCTCAGTGCCACCAAGAGTTGCATACCATGGCTTCTGGGAGTCTAAGAGAATCAAGCACATACCAACAGGGTGAGAGAAGGGAGCTATGCTCATGGCAGGGTGCAGGATAGAGAAAGGGTGTCAGGTACGCTGCCAGGGGTGGCTGCTGCCATCTTCCCCAGGATTCAGGGTGCGGGATGACTTGGCTGCATAGTGTTCTTTGCTCCTACATCATACACTTCGTGGCCTCAGACCAGGATTACTCCAATTGCTTCATCATTTATTATACTCTCCTTTTCCCCCAGCCAGACTGCTAATTACCAATACTTGCTGCTAAAGTGCTCTCTCATTGTCTTGCTGTGATTATGATACTTTGTTTTATTTCTCAGAATGAAAAATCCTATAACCAAAATTGTTCAAGCTATGCCTAAAATATTCTGAAAGATAGTCGGGCTGGGTATCCAGTGTATGGGATGGAGTGTTTTTTGGCTGTCCTAAGGCCATTTTTCCATGGTTGGTATATTTGAAGAAGTGAGACTTCCCCATAGAGCCCTGTATCTGAGACAGCCCTTTCCTGGACTCTTCTTATAGTAAAATGATGAACATTTGTGGACAGGCAGGGCAGGCAGGCTCCTAAGTGGGCAAAAGCAGCCACACACTGCACCTTACCATGCTGTAGAGAAAGGCAGCATGCCTTATCTGCGTTTAATTCCTCTCATGCTCCCACCTGGTTGTTACCTGGGAGCCACCATTAACTCAATGGCAGTGACCATCATTGTGGCAGCGGTCTAGAATGCAGCCTCACCACACCTGTCTTCTCATGTGGCCAAAGCCATATGGACAAGACTCCAAAAGGTCCCAGTGTGTGCAGAATTAAAGTATCTGGTGTGGCTTAGTGCGTGGGCCCGCCAAGTGGGTCAGAGGCTTGGATGCCCACCCGGAGCTGAGTGGAAAACGTCTGGCAGCCCTCCCACTTCCGCCTGCCCAGAGCATAGGAGGAGCTCTGGCCGGATGTGGGCTATCTTTTTCCTTCCCCCACTTCCCCCTGGCCCTCCCTTTTTTTTGTTCCCAGTTCTTAAAGAACCCTAAGAGCTGTTCAGATCTACTGAGCCAGGGAAGACCATCCCTTCTATTTATAGAAAACTGACCGAAACTCACAAGGAGAAAAAAATAAGCATTTGTCAAAAAAAAAAAAATTACTGATAATAAGTAGTAGATCAAGGGGAATGATTTTGTTCTGGGGATCAAGTGTGTGCCAGTCACTCACAAGAAAGCAAATGGTTAAAGAATTGATAGCTATAGCCAAACTGTGAGGCCTAATTGCTTAGGCTCCACAAAGTTCCTTTAGAACAAGTTAGCTGCTTAAAGCCTACAGTAATTCTTTTTCATCAGTTAACTTTAAGTAAAAGTTAAGTGACAGAGACATTTAGAGATAAGAGAAAACAAGTTTTGTTTTTGCTAACTTCTGACTAATTTGTACTATTCAGATCTTATACCAAAAAAATGCAAAGTAGCTCTGAGATATTGTAGTTATTACATCATTTTATACATAGAGTAGTTTTTAAAGAAGCTACCATTTTGTTGACTACTGACTATTAGATAGAATACAGCTTACCTGAGCAAGGTATCTATAGCTTTAAACATTTATGTTCTCTGCATGAACTACCATATAGACAACTTTTATCTCTGAAATCCTTTGACAATTCCTGTTCTTCCAGTAATCCAGTTGTGATACAGGAAGTGTTTTGATTTGAACATTGGCTATAAGGACATGCTGTTCTCTGGAGACAAAAAAGGATCATGTAATGAATGCTTTGGGGGATTATGATATACATCAGTATAGAGCTTGCTGATATTTAAGTAAAAACAAAAATCATGTCTTACTTGAGTGGGTAAATAGATATTTCTGGTTTTTAATGTTTCTAATACTAATTGGCATTTGAGTCAAAGAAAATAGTTCAAAACTAGGAAATAATATATTTCTAAACATATCAAATACTAATACCAGCAACTCACTTCTGCAAAACAAAATCGTGGGAAAAAAGATTAGAAGGCATTCCAGCCAGATGCAGGAGTGTATACCTATGTCCCAGATACTCTGGAGTCAGAGGCCAAAGGATCTCATGAGCCCAGGAGTTTGGCACCAGCCAGAGCACTAAACCAAGACCTGTATAAAAGTTTCTTTTTTCAGGGGACTGGGAGAATGGCTCAGTCCATAAAGTACTAGCAAGAAGCCCTGAGTTCGATCCCTATTAAAAGCTCTGCGTTGTGACCTGTGCTTGTGATCCCAGCTGAAAGGGCCGATGCACGGGATGCTCAGGCGTAGGCCAGCTGGCCTCGTCCAACTGTGAGCTTCAGGCCACTGGAGAGATCCTTTCTCAAAAAGGTGGATGCCATTCCTTAGAATGACATCTTCCTTTGACCACCACAAGCACAAGCACTGACACATGTACTTACATCCACATATACTCACACACACTTACACACTCACACACTCACGCACACACACTCACGCACTCACGCACACACACTTCTTTTTTTTTTTTTTTTTTTTTTTAGAAAAATGTAGTCTAAAGTCCCCAAAGCCAGTAGCTTGAAAGCCACATAGCCTGTAGTCATAGCTACATTACTTTTGATAGTGAGTGATGGCTGTTTATAAATGATTGCATTGAATTCTTTTATTTAAAATTACTCTTTTTTCATAGGTAAACTAGCATGTTAAATACTTTTCTATTATTAATGATCGGTTTGGAGGTTAATCTGAATGTTGTTTCCTATTTGGAAACTCGGGTGTTACTCAGCAGTTGCAATTGAAGTTGAGGAAAAGTGTACAATGAACAGGCATTTGTTCCTAAAAACTTATCAGAGGGAATTAAATGAGCATCAGAAAGGACGTAACAGGGTTAGAAATCAGTGTTTGTTCCGAGTAGCCAAGGATGTTACAGACCAAGCCTGCTATAGGGAAGGACCTACAAGGATTTTCTAAATTGAGGTATTTGTCATTTGGATTGGTGTTTTCATACTTTTGTTGTTCTGTGTTATACAATCTCTGTTTCATAAAAATAGCCATGTATGGAGGCTATCATACTGTGGCACTGAGAAATGTGACTAAAAAGTGGTCATTCTCAGTCCTGCCCCTTTTTGTTGGTAGTGGTGTGAGTCACCAGTAGAAACCCCCTGTGCCACTGAGTCAGACATCGTCAGAGTCGGGTACACTCAGAAGTCTGAGAGGCTCTACCAACAACACAGGTTTTTGCTGGTTGGTTGGTTGGTTTTGGTTTTGGGGGGGCAGTGAGTTATTGTTGGGAGATTTCTTTAAAAAAACAAAAACAAAAACCATGAAGCTAACTTTTCCTTTGAGAAGTCACATCTAGGGAAAGCGCTAGGATCAGCAGTATGCACCGAAGGAGGGAGGGAGGGAGGGGGAGAGGAGGGGAGAGGAGGGGAGAGAAGGGGAGAGGAGGGGAGGGGTAGGACTGCACTCCACAGCATCCTTACATGTTGCTTTAATATGTATCTGTTTGTGCAGCTAACATTTCCATCCTTGTTCATGCTTTACAGTGGAGGCTCTGGCTTACTGACTGAGTTGTAATTGCAACACAATTTTAAGCAGGTTATTGGAGAGTATTCTGCAGTGTCACACAGTAGGAGCCAAAGATTCCAATCCTGGCTTTAGATTTTGTCCCCTGCTGCTGCCCAGTCTATGAGAAAGTTGACAAAGTCCACGAACTTTCTAGTTTACTCAGCTGTTAAACACACAGTTTCAAAATAATGTCCCTTTCTTGAAGTTTTAATTAACAAAGCATCTAAAATGAACTCTGCAAAGCTAGAAAATCTATACACATCATTACTGCATTTGTTAATGTGCCTATTCTCTGTCCTGGAAATGGGTAACATTTACACAAACTTTGTCTACCTCAGAGAATGTTGAAACAGTTTCTGGGGATGCTTTGCCTCCACTAAAACTAACAAGAGATTTTATTTTAAAAACTTGACTTAACCCCCAAATGAAATGCTAAAGCAACACTACATATTAGCAGGGGGCTTGGGCTCAGCTCTGATGGGCAGCAGCAGAGTCTCTGTTCAGATTTGCCCCTGTTGCGGCCCACTAAGGAGCTCCCTCTGATTTACAAGATATAAATATATGTGGTAACATATGTGGGAAAAAAAGGAAAGTGCTGAGTATGGAGATTTCACGACTTGATTGGAAGCAGAATGATAATTTTATTTTTCTGGAAGTCTAGTTGGTGCATCCTATCAAAGCCCTCTTTGTCCCTTTTCCAAGTTTGTTCTTGAAAACCATCTTTCATCCTGCTCCCCCATCAGATTGTAGGTGAGGAAGACACAGTCCCGCCCTTGAAAAGCGTATGGCATAATGGAAACTTAACACAGTTACATGGCTAGCTCTGCAATGGCAATGGGCAAGGCCAGGGCCCAGGAGGTCGGACAGTGTGGGACGCCATTCTGGTTATGCCTAAGATTCTGCATGTGTCACGGCTTCTGTGGTCCCTCATGCCATTGCTTTGATCCAAACCTCAATCGGTGCTTGTGGCTCCAATTGTCATGTACCCAGCATTCTGAGTTAGCCAAAAACATGTCTTAAGATGTGTTTATTGCTGAGCAGTGGTGTCAAATGTCTCTAATCCCTGCACTTGGGAATGAAGCAGAGTCAGGTGGATCTCTGTGAGTTTGAGGCCAGCTTGGTCTACAGAATGAGTTTCAGGACATCCAGGACTATACAGAGAAGCCCTGCCTTGGGAGAAACAAAAAGGATGTATTTATGAACTCTAACCATCTTTTCCCCTTTTTTGCCTTGCAGTTGACCTGCCCCTGTTTTTCCCTCGAGATCAGCCTACGCTCACATTTCAGTCAGTCTATCACTTTACCAACAGTGGACAGCTTTACTCCCAAGCACAAAAAAACTACCCATACAGCCCCAGATGGGATGGAAATGAAATGGCCAAGAGAGCAAAGTAAGTGGTACATTGTTAGTTGACTGGCCGTGAGTGGCCTCTTTGGGTTGTTTGTTTGTTTGGTTGGTTGGTTGGTTTTTGTTTTGGTAAATGGATTGTAGGAGATATGAGATAGCAAGTTAAGTTGTAGATAAATAATGTCAATAATAAAAATGATGGCAACCACTTATGTATTTTAAATGATAAATTTCAAATGTTGGTAAACAGATTTTCTAGTGAATAGTCAGTATATGAGTTCAGTGTCTATTATTCCATGGGAAGCTGCATCTCATGAATTATGTTTCTCCTGTGTGTTGCATGGATTTGTATACTCAAGTACACAGACTCCTTAGATCTGCAAACACTGCTGTGGAACTTGTGTCTCAATGGAGATTAAAGTTACTAGCCTTAATAGTTGAGTATAGAAAGGCTGTCACTATAGTCATAAGGACCAGGTTGATCCAGAAACATGGTGAGTGCTATGGTAAAGACTTCAGGGTCTGGGCCAGCAGTGTATGGACCATTGCCTCCTAGCCTGAAGCAGCAGTAGATTGAAGTGGGATTTTCCAAACATAAACCATAGTGTGGTGTGTGGCAAATACTTTATCACTCTGCACAGCCATGTGCTCTTACCTGTGATCTCAGCTGAAGGGTGGGCAGAGCCAAAGAATCATAGAAAGAGAAGTGGCTCATAAGCATCCTCCACTGCTCATCCAATAGTTACTACCCTCTACAGTGTTCCAGGCACTGTGTGCCATGCTGAGGATGTCATGATAAAGAAACTAGAAACTATCCATGGCTTCACTGAGCCTGTAGCCTAGCAAGGAGATAAATCATACCAAATTCCTGACAGCTTTAAAGTACCCATAACAAAAGATGACCTTCCAGGCTTAGAAACTTCTTGATTATTAAGACTTCCTGTTCTTACCAACCATTTCCTGGTTGAGTTTTCTTCCCAGAGAAAACCCTCCTGGCCTCTCCCATCATCTCTCTACTACTAAACCCTCACATGTGGTAGGCTCAAGGCTCTACAAGAGTGCCCCTTCTCCAGTACTCCAGCCACCCAGAATCCCGGTGTGCCACTCAGAGCTATTATCTGAAACTCGTGTGCCTTTCTCCCTATATTTTCCCTTTATATCCAAGCTACTGAAGTCTGAAATTCTATTTAAGGAATAAACAAACAAATGCAAATGTAACTAGTAACAACTATTAAGACCTATGTTGACATGCAGTGGAACAAAGGAAATCTAAAGCAAGGTTTCCGTTTGAAGTCTTGCTGTTGTTTAATTTTCTGGGCGTTCCCTATGTATACATAGGATCTACCCTTAGAAGATGGGCCATTATTTGTGGTATGTGCTCCAGAGTCTGAAGCAGACATATCTTTGTGGTTTCCATGGCAAAGCAATCTTGGTGTGCGTGTGCGTACTTCTGAAGCAGGCATTTTAGCATGTATGAATTGAATCTTTAAGGAGCTGTAGACCACAAGCCTGTGATTTCAGTATAGGAGTTATCGTAAGTGAAGCCTGTTTATCTTAACAGATTGGTTCAGACTTTCAAGAGACATTTGCTTTATGTTAACACCAGTCTAAAGAAAACATCTGAAGTCGTGTTAAAAAAAAAAATCTGCTTGCTAGTTTAGTGAGGATAAATCCATTTTAGATGTAATAAAAGAGACAGCCAGCAGCTCGTGCCGGCTAGAAATAGTAGCTTTAGCCCCTATTCTTTAATTGAACTGAGTAATTACATGAGGCTGTGTCAAAGGCCAGGTAATGGGCAAACGTAAGCAAGAATTGTCCTATGGTTAAGTCTGAAAACTAGCAGAAAGGCATGGAGGAAAATGTTGAACAAAACGAAAGGTCAGTGAAGCATTCCTCGCATGCCCCGTGTCTGTATCCTATGAAAATACTGTACACAGTGCGTAAAAGGCTATAATTCACTGGGGGAGCTCTGCCCACCACATAAACACTCTCATGGTTTAGAACAGCCCTAGAGCCCTTTGAGTGAAATCAGCTGTTTATCCTGCCTGCCTAAGAGCACAGTTCTAAACGTGTGCATTAAAAAAGGACACTTTCTGGGACTGAAAAGCCAGGGCTTTTCCTACCACAGTGCTTCTTGCTGATATCAATCCAGCCAGTCCTACCCTTAACAGATACAATACCCTAAAGTGTGTAGGTACAGGCTTTGGGGTCATACATGCTCCAGTTCCAACCAGAGTTTAATCCTATAAGCGCCATAGCCTTGGGCAGAGTGCATAATCTCTCTGAACTTCATCTTTTAAGACAGGGTTGTACTCCCTCTGTTGAATGGACTTGCTAGGAAGGTGTACTCAGTGAGGCAGCATATTGAACAACAGTAGTTTTCCTTTAAACTCCCAGGCAACCCTTCACCGCCCTCTTTCCAATTTGACTCTGGTCACATGTTCCTTTAGAATCTCTTATGTTATTTTTCCTTTTTCTTTAGCATCTTTATCTTCATCTATTTTCTTAACTAAATGGTGAGCTCTTTAAGGCAAACACTTGCTATAATTATCTTTTTAATGTAGTATAATTTGTGTCTAATTTACAGTGCTGTGGACAAATTTTTATATAAAGACTGTCTCTGTCTTACAATGGCTCAGCTTAAGATTTTTGAGCCATATAATGGTCTGAAAGCAACGTACATTTGGTAGAATCTATACTTTGATCTTGAATTGTGATATTGTTATGAGATAGTGTTATTAATACACTGCTCTATGCAGTTCCAGAAAACAGTAGAAAACCACAGCTCCCAAGGAAGAAAAGCAGTAGTCTAAGATATTCCATTTCCCAAAACTCTGCTGCCCTACAGCTAGATACATAAGTGGAGTTTTTACTAAGGATAGTTAATTCTTTTTACATTGATTGGTTGATTGATTGATTGATTGATTGACTGGGGAAACTGGTTCTCTCCTTCTACCATGTCATTTCTAGGGACTAAACTCAGGTTGTCAGGTTTGGCAGCAAGTAGCTATACCTGCTAAGCCACTCACTGGCCTACAGGATACTTTCAACCTCTTGTGAGTTTACCGGACTATAACCGCTTCAAAATTTGAAGAGCATCTGTTGCTTAAGTTGATAAAGTACATACATACTTAGAATTCTTTTGTCCTCTTAATATATTGGTCCTTCTGCCATTATGGAATGTCTATATCTGGTAAGACTTCTTGACTTGAAGTCTTCTTTAATATAAAAATAGCTGTTCCAGCTTTCTCTCCACATAGTTTTGTATGCTGTCTTTCTTCATCTCTTTTTGTTTTACTTAGTCTCTGTCTGTATGTGTGTCTAGAAATCTTTTGTAGGTTTTGATTATTTTAATCTAGTCTGATGGTCTGTGTCCCTTAATATTTAGTTTGTTTATACTTAACATAACAAATGAGTTTATTACGTTTAAGTCTTACATCTTTCTTTTTTCAAATTTTTTAATTTCCTTTGTTTTTAATTCCTTTATTTTCTCTTCCAATGTTCTTTTGGTTTGTTGAAGTGTTTTGGCATATATCTTGATGTCCCTTTTACCTCTTATTGGCTTATTAACTCTATTGCTTCATATATTTTGGTAATATGTGCAGTAAATATGATCTTTACTTGACACATAAATTTATATATATAATACCTATCATAATTAATATTACAATGTTTCATACATAATCTAAATGTCTAAATCTATAAAAGGTGAGTCTCTTTATGCCCCTAGTTAGCCTTTGTGCTATGATATCCATATGTTTTGATTTTTCATGTGACTTTTAACAGTCAAACAGCTTTAAAAAATTTTTTTTCTAATCAAAGGAAAACTATAATCTACTTCATTCTGGTTCTAGATAAAGGTAGCAGAGAATGATTTTTTTGAGAGTATCTTACTATGTAGCCTTGGCTGTCTTGGAGCTCACTCTGTAGACCAGACTGACCTCCAACTCAGAGATCTGCCTGCCTCTGCTTCCCTATTGCTGGGAAGGGTAAGTCTCAACACCCAACAGAAATGTATTTTTAAAATCTCTCTTTGTTTTTTTAGAACAAACCATCAGAGAGATGACATTTAAGCCAAGAACACTGAGACTTAGAGTCATTACCTAAAGAAAATTCCTCCTGCATGACATTCAGGTGCCTCTACCTTCCCTTGTAGACTTCCCCGCTAATAGTACATCCTCACTGTTACAGATCACCACTGCAAAAATTCTTATTCCCCTTCTCATAGATAAAGTATTCCCAAAGATACATAGCTAGCTTCTTGTAGACCAGGCAGTCAGCCACTTGAGCTTCAACCTCACTGTACATTCAGAGACAGATAGACATAGTCCCCACCCTCTTTGCCACTTGCCCATGGTCCCTTCCACAGGGACCAAGTAGCATGCTGTAGAGAAGAAATGCGTGCAGCAGTTTAAGGGCACTGACCTTGGAGTCCTGGCAGCTGGTTTAAACCTGTCTCTGTCATTCAAGGACTGTGCAACTTTGGGGATATGCACAATCCTCCCAGGTCTTTGTCTCCTTGTCTTTAAACTGGTAAAGACTTGTTTAGAGGGGTAGTATGTGTCACATAGGGTTCTCTGTGTTGACATCTAACAAATTACCACAAACTCCCCCTTGTGAAGCACCACAGGTTATCGCTCCAGAGTTTTGATGGGCTATGAGGCCTACATACCATGCATGAGTCCAGACAGCTGCAATTAAGATTTAGGCTAGGACTTTTCTAAGTTGATTTGGGATGTTGGCAGAGTTCTGTTCCCTGTGGTAGTTGGATGCCATGCAGTTCCCTGTGTTCTTCCTTATTGGATGTCACCTGGAGATCACTCCCAGTTACTAGAAGCTGGTTTCATTCCCTGCTTAGTGGCCCCTCAATTTTTAAGCCAGCAGCAGTACATCAAATCCTCCTCATATTTCCAGTCTCTGACTTATGTGCCTAGCCTACACACCCAGATTTAAAGGAACCGTTCCACTGACAGTTTCCCTTTATTAACATCATCTGTACATATTGCCAGAAAACCTATTGCCAGAATGGAATCCACTGGCTTCAGTATCTCAGCTGTTACAGGGAACATGGAGTTTTAGAATTCTGGCTTCTGGCTACTGTGTAAGGTAATGTAAGTATATGTCTGGTAGCGTCTGGCATGTGGTGAGCTTGCAATAAAAAATAGCTCTCAGTGTGCTTTCTTACAGAGCAAAGATTTTAATTTTAATAGGTAATAGTATCAATAATAAGGCATACCCCAGTAATAATCTCCAAACCCCAGTGACCTGACCAGAGACTCTAAAATCTTAGACTGCTGACTCCTGTAGTTTTATTATCTTGATGCCAACACAGCTAATTAAAAAAATGGAAAAAAATCTCACTCTTTAGTTGTATAATTTGTATAAAACTAACTACTTTAAAAGACAAAACAAAAAGCAAAATAAGATACCTTGGTATTGTGTAGGTAACTTACACCTGTCTAGATTAGGGTGGGTGACCTTTTATAGTACTGTCTGCCTATGAGACAGTGAGATCTATGCATAGATGGCGTGATTGTTAGTGAATTTCGATGTATACCCCTCAGGCTGGTCCTAGCAGAGGCCTAGTAGGATCTTAGAATAGAGCTGAATCCCCAGTGTACCTACTTCAATGGTTTGTCACACATAAAGTCATAATATAAAAGGAATCACTAAGATAGTTCAAAAATAGCTCCTTAGACAACACATGGGAGTAATTCATCATGAGCCTTCCCAAACCATTTTCCATTTCCCTTCTTGCCTCAAGGTCAGAAAGAGATGTTTTTCTTACCCTCCCAAAGCAGTCCATGCCTTCCCATGGGTTGTGTTTCACTATACACTCTTTTATCGTTTGACATCCAGTTGTCTGTAAAGAATCATTTTCTTTTTAGCAAATACCTTTTTAACTGTATATTATGGATTATTTCACTGACTTTCACTGTTGATATTTTAATATTTTCAAATGTACTATGGGTTGTTTGGGTTTTTTTCCTTCAAAGTGTTTATTAGTAAATGCTCTAATCCAGTCTTATGCATTTGTCCTTTAAATAAAACTTCTAAATATAGGTTGACTCCTTGATTCAAGAGATAGACATAGATGTGACATCATAGTTTACATCTCAATCTCCAGTCCTCTCCATGGTCCCTGGGGGCCCCCTAGGACTCTTGTATTACAATCTGGAAATCTTAGTTCCAATTGGGTCCTCATAGCAGGGAGGGTAGGCATGGCCTGAGACCTCCTCAGAGGCCATGGCATGACATCCAAGTGGTTACAGTATAAACTCCTTTGTATGTTTATTTCCCCAGAAGTTGACCACCCCTCTTGGTTCTCTGTTGTTAGCTCCAAGAGTGCCTTGCTAGCGCCTTGTTTCTATTGAGCCTAAGCTATAGAAAGCCTTGGTCCCACCTGTCCCCGTGCCTAGTGAGCTGGCATCTTGGGAACCCACTGGCTCTGTGCTTCTCATCACACTCAGTTCTAGGGAAAACCTTGGTGGAGGCCAGATAACTCTCTCTAGGCCATGGTTTTGTCCTATCTCTTCCCTTCATATCTGTGCTCCTGGAACTCCAGTCTGACATCTAAGGATACAAAGTCTATCAGGAAGGCAAGAGATCTGTGAGTTTTGCTTACTCATATCCCAAGATCCCTGGACAAAGGGGACAGAGGAGCTAAGGCAGAAAGAGGAGTCACTGGCTGAAGGCAGAGCAGCCCATGCTAGACTCCAAGGAAGCTTTGTCCCAGGGCCCATGGGGTCAGATCTTGGGACCAACACTCAACCCAGCAGTGATTCGTGAACTTTTTTTGTCTCTTGCTTTGCCCTATTTCCTAGGACCAGTTCCCTTTAAAAACTCCCAACCTCATCTCAACTGAACTCCCCTTGGGAGAAGAAAGGGAAATTCTCAGGCCTTGGTCTGTCTGAACACCCTGAGAGGACAGTGTAGGTCCCTGTCCTCTTGAGCTGACAGGACTTGAGAAGGCTGTCCAATGCCTGCCATCCTGCCTGCCTGGGTTTCTCTGTGAAGCAGCTCCTGCATCCCTCTGAGCTTTCCCTCATGATTTAAAAATGTAGATGCTATCTATGGAAAGAAAGGTGAGATAAACAACATGGAATGAGAATCTTCAAGGGACATGGTTTGTTTTTACTGACAGAAGAGGGAGCAACAGGGATGGGAGGAATCCAGTTCTGCCTGACAACAGGCATCCTCTCCAAATTGCGTAGGTCAGAGAGAGTGTGTTATTTATTAGAGTCTGACATCTGTTGCTGTGATATGATAAGCTCCATTAAAAAGCCTGGCCATCAGTCAGCTGCTTATACAGCTTCATCCCAGAACTAGCCTCTCACTGGCCTGGGAGCCTGCACAGCCCTGACTGTACCAGGCACCAGCATTTGCAATGCTGCCCTGCCTTACCTCTTGCTGGGAAAGCCAATCAGAGCAAGTCCCCTCAGCAGGACCCCTTGGCCCATCTTTTCTCAGGCTTCTTTCTGCTTTTCCAAAGCTCTGTAGCTCTTGTGGTTTTGAGCTCTCTGTCTACCCCTCTTTCTCAGTGGAAAACAGGGTTGGGCCATAGTTTTAACCTCAGTCGTACAAGCCAAGATGCTGGCTTAAGTTGGGCTTATCAGGGGAGAGCCAGAGGTGGGAGGCATCTGGCCCATTGTCCAGTTTTTGCTAGGAAAGTCATGGTGGGGACTACTGAGTGCTCAAGCATGAAATCTAGTTATATCAGCCCCTGCCGTGGGGAAAGTCTTCTCCATCACTTTGTGAGGTTGCCAGATTGTTTGTGAGATATAGTCAATGTTTTCTTTCTTAGAAAAATATACAGCCGGGCAGTGGTGGAGCACGCCTTTAATCCCAGCACTTGGAAGGCAGAGGCAGGTGGATTTCTGAGTTCGAGGCCAGCCTGGACTACAGAGTGAGTTCCAGGACAGCCAGGACTGCACAGAGAAACCCTGTCTCAAAAACCAAAAAAACAAACAAACAAATATATATATATAAAATAAACAAATATATATATATATATATATATATATATATATATATATATATATATATATATATATATATACACACACACAAAAAGAAAGGGTAGAGAAGTTCTGAATTGGGGTTTTTAAATAACACACCCAAGAGGAATGTACATTGACTAATAGGATCAGAGTTCCCTTTGAACCATTGGAAGAAGACACATATAAGAAACCAAAGAAAATGCAAAGCTGAGAGTTAGGAGACTTGGATCTCATCCAGGTACCACTCTTAACTGCCTGTGTGATCTTGGGAAGGGCATGCCATTTTCTGGGCCTTGGTACCCTCATCTGAAAGCATCAGGCAAGTATCTACCTGTTATCACTAAACTGTGATCGATTCATGGAAATTTTAAGTGAAAAGTATGTTTAAGATAGCATGGCATAGTTTTTTTTATCTGTATTGAAAAACATCCATCCCTGTTAGCAGAGGTCAGATACAAACTGAAATCTTACTCTATAGAATTAAGGACACTGTGTACGTGATACTGTTTGTACAGCCTGCATCTGATATTTATAGAACACTTTGGCTGTGGAATGTGCACGCATATGCCCCGAATACACACCCTGTAAAATCACTCTAGATGCAATACATTTTCAGATGTCAAGTTAAAACAGCTTCCTGGGAATTAGGCTTGACTGTTCAGATGTGTGTGTGCTGGCTTCTGACACATGCCGCTAGGGCTGCTCAGGGCTGTCATGTGTGATGTGGAGGCCAGCCAAGGCAAGAGGGCTCAGACTCTTGTTTCTATCACTTCTCATTAAGGCAGAGATTGGAGGAGGAAGAGGAGGAGGAGGAGGAGGAAGCACCATCAGAGGATGGTCAGAGAATGGGGACTGTTCATACTGTGCAGATTATTGTGACAAGCAACAGGCCTTGCTTCTGCAGGAACAAGACTCTCTCTTGCCTGTCATCGGATCATTCAGCACAAGGAGCACTGGTGGCAAGAACTGATTCATGCCTGCTGAAGTGGAGTTGATAGAAATAAGCAAAAGAGTGACTAGGCAAATAGCTCTCTTGTCTTTCCTCAGTGATCCACAAAAGTCATAGCCAGCAGCAGAGCTAGGTTGGGTTGACCAAGCCAGAAAGTGTGCTTGAGAGCCAGACCAGATTCAGGACATGAGAGGGGGGGGGGGACTTTAAAAATCAGCTAGAAATGTGATAAACTTTGACTGTCACAGTGGCAATGACTGGCATAGAGTTGGCAATTGGGACATCAGTTTCATTTCTTGGAAGAGCCTGGTTAAGACGTACAGTACAAAGATTAGAACCCTGTGTACCTGAAGACTGGTCCAAGACAATACCTAAGCTGTGTGTGACCTCCTACTTCCCTTGCCGCCTGTGGCCCCAGGAGCAGCACATTGGAGTCAGGGCCTGGAGTGAGGAAGCTTGCATGTGGAGTGGCTTGGGGTGGCCTTCTGCTTCAACAGCTCACCCAGGAGGCTGAAGGCCTTCATGTCCTTGGGTTGAGCCCAGGATATTCTTGAGCAGAAATAACTTTCTGGGGGTCTAAAGACCCAAGGACTTTTAAGCAAGATGAATAAGCATAGCTAAATTTATTATTAGGGCTTATGAATGAGAGAAAAGAGTAAGGGTACAGTGACAGGCAGGCCTCAAGCAACGTGGCCTTCACAGTAACCTCCAGATCATCAGAGGATGGGATGCACAGCGAGAAGTGGAGAAAAAATTCCAGTGACTCCTGTCTTCCACACAGACACTTAGTCAACCCAGTGGAAAATGGAAGGCAAGAAAGCAGAAGTTAGGTCAAGAGATGCCTAGGTAAACCTTATCCAAAGTCACCTCTGAGGGGAAAATAATAATTCATTTCTTTGTGTCCCATGAAAGGCAGTGCCAGGTGCCCAACAGAGAGAAACAGGACATAACTGTATGTTATGGGTTGGCAAATCCATTCAGCAAATATATAGGAAACATGTGCAAGAAATTATATACAAAACATGTGCAGAGCCCTGGAGACCCTAACATTTAACACACACACACACATACAGAGAGAGAGAGGGAGAGAGAGAGAGAGAGAGAGAGAGAGAGGTGCTATTCTCAGAATGTTGAAACTCAGAACCCCTATTTCAAAGAACCCCAGCTCCCAGGCATTATTGTAATGCCTGGCATAGTGTTGTTTAGTGGTGGCTGCTGCCACACTGAGACACTTGATCTTTTTTCTGAATGCAGTAGGGTTTTCCTAACAAACTTATGGGTTGATATAGGTCCACCTTAATGTGGGCAAGTAGATCCTAGTAGAGCATTCATGGCCTTGGAAATGGCGATGAAGTTGGTGAGAGCATCATGTCTTCTTGTCAAGCTCTTCATCAAGGACCCAGTAAAGGAACCATTGGCTTGGACCCATTAACCCTTACCTTGCCAGCCTGGAGCTTTCCAAACCTATTCTGGTTCTCTGGTGTTAGAATGCCATGTATATAGAACTGAAGATTGCCAGTTGGAAAAGTGCCTGCTTTACAGGTTGTATGAGTTTGTTCCTCAGAACCCACATCTAAAAAGCCAGATGGAGTGGCACACGCTTGTAGCACAGGAGAGGCAGAAATAGGTAGATCCCTGTGATGTGCTGGCTGGCCAACCTATCTCCTTGATAAGTTCCAGGCCATTGAGAAACCCCTTCTCAAAGTGGGGGGGGGGGGGAGAGGGGTACATCACCTAAGGAATGACACCCAAGGTTGTATTCTAGTCCCTTCATATACCATACCCATACACATGAACATCCATATATGTACACACTCACATGTACATGCACACACTATGTACACACATGGACATACACACACTATGTACACGTGTACTCACATGTACATACACACACATGAAAATAGAGTTGCTAGATACAGTGCCACTTACTGCAAAAACAGTAAAGTTTTGCTAAGTAACAAATAAGTTCATAAAAGTATCCCCCTTGCAAGACATATTGACACTAAAATGTCAAATGCTGTTTATCTAAAGCTTGAACATAGTAGGGCTTCCTGTGCTGAAGGACAATCCAAACCAGGTCCTTAGCTAGAGCAACCTGCATATCTAAAAGTAGGATCGACTCTCCTTGTCTCTCAGGTAATAAAAGCTCTATCTAGAGGACCTCGGGCAGAGCCAGCAGTGCAGATAGTCCCCACTGTGTGGGAGTGGGAGTGGGAGAGGCAGGAGGAATGTCACATGCTGATCTGCACATCCCTCCCAGCTCTCAGTGTCCCTAAACACAACACAGCTCAGACCTGCCTGCCTCAGGCTTCAAAGTTCCATGGAGGATTTTTCTTTTCAGAACATTCTCGCAGACAGTTGGTAGAAGAGGCCTCAGAGGCCTAGTAACTTATCTCACTGAAGAAGAGCCAGCCTCAGAGTCAATGAGTGCCTCCTCTACAGGGTTCCTCCTGAATTTGAGAGAGCAACCCTCATCCCCCATGTGGGATGCTAATGGACTGGCTGGTCACTGCACCAAGAATCTGAGACTAGAGAAGGCAGTTCAGGAGGAGGCGCTCTGCCCCAGTTCCGAATCTCTTCTGTCTTCTGCTTTGGGCCCTTAGTGATTATTCAGGGGATCTGAGAGTTCCAGGCACTCTTGTTTCTGAATAGTTTCTGTGGATTGCAGGATAAGCCCTCCCTAGGGCCGGTGCTCCCTCCTTTGAGACACCACGCTAGGCTATGTATTTGGATCCCTCTCTTGAAGGCAGTGGCTAAGCCCTAACAGACCATGCTGCTGGGAATGGTGGATTCCCTGAGACCAGGCTGATCCTAGCCTGCCTGGTGCACACTTCCTTGCTACATTCTCTGCCCCACCCTGACCAAGTGTTCTGTGGTTGCAATGGAAAAATCCACCTTAAAGAAGATAGTTTTAAACATCAGCTTCAGGAAGATTCTGTGTAACCTGAGGTGAGAATTAAAGCAAAGCAGGTTTAGGTTTGGGCAGAATCGAGTACCCTTGTGCCTGAGAGTGACTTTGACCTCTTATTCCTCCCAGACTGATTATCCAGCTGCCAGAGAGTTCTTAGACGAATCACTTCATTAAATAGTGTCACTGGCAAGGTGATATTAGCCCTAAGACCAGTTTTATCTGGACGTTCTGAAAGCACACTTGACTGTTCAGGCAGAGACGGCCCACGTGAACCGCAAGCTTGATCATGGGATCTTCCTTTCTTCATTTTCTTGTTCTTGCCTCAGCCTGTCAGGAGACCAAGAAAACTTGTTTTGAAAATGCTTGACAGCCAAAACAACCTGTTCTCAGCCGGACAAGAGGGCTTGTCCTCCCTGACCATTTCTGTGCAATTAGACAAACTGCTGACTGGAAAAAACGAATTTGCTGCTTTCTTCTCCTATTGTCCACAGACAAGTGCAGTGGCTTTCCAGTTCCTTTTGGCTTCTTTCCACAGCCCTTCTCCTGAGGCACTCTTAGACTGTGTCTGAGTCTCGCTGATTAGTGACCACGAGCAGCATACACTAGGAAAGCCACAACCCCTTCTTCCATCAGTGCGAGATGAGTTGTGTATCCCATCTTAGACAGATTGGACCCAAACAGAGATGTTTAACCTGTGATTTTCCATTCAATTGTTAGTCCCTTCTTGTAGGGTGAAAGTCTTATTTAAAATCTCCAATTATCCAAGTAGCCATCTTTCCTTCAACTTTGTTGGCTCTTGGGCCTGCTCTGTTCCCACCATGAAGCCTTGCAAATTCAGTCTTGGACAGCAGCATAATTCCCTGAGGGAATTCACCTCTACACAGAGAAGGTGCAGACTAGATAAGGGATCAGTGAACAGTCAGAGATCTGCACTACCAGCGCCTGTTTTTATGAATAAAGTTTTATTAGAACATAGCTACCCCTGTCCATTTACATCTTGTCTACAGCCATGATCAGTTCAGAGCAGATACGAGTTATTGTGACAGAGATTTGACCTACAAGCTGAAAATATCTAATGTCTGACTCTTTACAGAATATGTGTTGACCTTTAAACTGGAAGTGCTCTGAGTTCTAACAAGGACTCTGGTCCCTAAAGTAGGTACCAAGGAGCTGACTAGGAAATAGGTCTCTCCTTCTCCCCATAGTTGGCACTACAGAGCATGCTCTGTGAAGTGCATAAAGGGTGGGGAGCTTACTCCCCTTTGTTTTTACAGGTTTTTTTTTTCTGTATGTCTGTGTTTGTTCATTGGTCTGGTGGCTCTGACACACATGGTGTCTACCAGATTTAGATGGGGGCAGGGGGCCAACACCCTCCTTGCTGCGTGGGACTGATTGTCTTCAGCGGCTTGGTTCAAGGTGGGACACCCATGTGTACCTACATGGAAGGGAATGCTGATTTGAATACTGACTCATCTGCTTGGTAAACACAGTGGGTAAGGGAACCACATGCTGTCTTCAAGAGCCCAGATGCCCAACCCTCTCCCACCCCTGCTCTGTCTGGATTCGCCTTCTCTCCCAGTCTGAGCAGTGGGATGGGGAAGAAGGCCAAAAGTGCTGAAGTGATTGGTAAGCTCTAGTAAGAAACCAGGAAGGGCTCCTAAGGGACCCCCTAAAATGTGAGCTAGGGGGAAAACCAGTGAGGCTCCTAAAGGACCTCTAACGTGAGAGCTAGGAAGCACCTATTTTTTTTTTAACCTTTTTGCACTCAAAGCCAATGCAAACAAGGGTGTCATTTATAGAATTCACTTCCCAATGAATTTACTTTGC
Organism: Mus musculus; assembly: GCF_000001635.26. NCBI lineage: Eukaryota > Metazoa > Chordata > Mammalia > Rodentia > Muridae > Mus > Mus musculus. Next base: position 32,071,312 of record NC_000071.6, read on the forward strand.
GAGCTTCTGTTATATACCAGCTCTTTACTGACCAAAACTGCAAACTTGGTCTGCAGGAAAGCTTGTGCAGACTAGGAAAGGCTGCCTCTGCCCCCTTTAGGTTGGTAGTTTCACTAGTAGCTTGGAACAAAGCTGTCTCTTTTCTCTGCTCCTCTGACTCTGAATGAACACACAGCTTAGCAAGATGAGCACAGGCTGGGCACTGTGTTGCCCTGCCACAGCAGTTGCTGGACTCCCAGATGCAATAGCGGTTGCTGACACTCGCCCGGTGTGTCCACAGAGTCCTGTAATGTGATCCTTGCTGCCTGGTATGTCGCCTTGCCTTTGAGATCATAACAAGCAGAAATAGTCTCAGTAACACCCTTCCACACCTGCCCCCAGCCCCCTAAGCAACAAGAACATGGCTCAGGGATGGAGGGTGGGTGCTCTGTGGTTGCGAGCAGAGACATGGTTCTCTTGTTTAGGCTTCATTAGTTCAGGTGCTGATGTTGGCCCATCCTTGCCAACTTCTGGCCTAAAACTAGCTCAGCTTGAAGCACACACATGGTTTCCCACTATGTGCTATCTCAAAGGCAACACACACTAACAGCACCAAGAGTTGGTTCAGAGGCCCAGAGTTAGGTACGCCATTCATGAGGAAACTGACCCCATTCCCAAGGCAGCGATCGGGTCACATGCTGCACAGTAAGTACAGGGGTGGCATTCCACTGGGACACCGCCTACCCTCACACTGTGTACTGTCAGAACTGTTTGCTGAAGGCTGTGACACGCTCCCATGGATATTATGTGTGGTCAGATCTGATGCCACTCCTCAGTTCATGCTGGGAATTATAGTGGGCCAGGCACATGAACACATTTTTTAAAGATTTCCATCTTCCATGTCTCAGCCTGCATCTGACTTTGGCTCCCAAAGTTTAGAGTCTAGTGGAGAAGGAAGAAAGAGAGGCCGGGTACCTGAATCCTTCATATCAATTTCCTGTCCTTGTTCTCAGTTTGAAAAGACTATGGGAGGAGAGGGAGTGTCACTCATCATTGTCTTGAGCCCCTAAAATGTGTAGAGCACCCTTCTAAGGAACAATTGTGTCCTATGGATATATCACATCTGTCTTGGTGACCTCAAAAGATGGAGTGGAAAGATGAAGGGCAGACATGCAGATCACCATTCACCCCATGGGAGGCAGGAAGATGAGGTCAATATGGAACTGGCCATGCAACCATACCCAAGGCTTGAGATTAAATGGTCCTGGTTTTCTAAGTGTGCAGCTTCCAGTCACCAGGCTTCTGATGTTGTTGAAGTGTGTTGTGGTGGCTGGACACAGGATTGAGACAGCACTCCAAGGGCCGCATTGTGTAGAATGTGGCACACGTCAGACTTCATTCTTCCCCTTCAATGTCTAAGCTTCAGTGGCCTCAGAAGGCGCCAAAGGCCCTCCCAAGCTAGAGGGTACTATTGGCAGGGCACTGGGTTGCATACATGTTCCTGTCTGACACTGAGCTAGTTCCTGCCTTACTGTATGCCCGCTTGTTTGTGGATATTGTGGAATGGAGTAACAAGATCCACTTATTGTGGAGTAGAATAACAGGCTCTATCCTGTACATACTGCTATTTGGATTACAATGAAGTTATTTTTAAAAGCACATTATAAATTGCAAAATACCAAGTGCCAAGTTAGTTCATTCACTTAACTAACAGACACTGGAAAGTTATAGGGTGCCAGGTGGCACCAGTGAGTCCAGATCTCTCTGGAAGGTGTTCAAGGAGGACAGTGACTCAGTTGGTAAAGTGCTTGCCACACAAGCATGAAGGTCTGAGTCTGAGGCTTGGCACACATGTAAAAAGCCAAGCCTGGTGATGCACACTCATAGTCCCAGGGCAGGTGAGGCAGAGACGGGATCCCTCGGATTCACTAGCCAGAGACCGGAACCTGAGAACAAGCCTCAGGTACCAGTGAGACCCTGTCTCCAAAAACAAGGTGGACAGCTTCTAAGGAAGGTAACCTCTAGTCTTCAGATACATGTCCACATGCATCTACATAAATATACAGACATAGAGAAAGAGGAGAGAGGCTGTGGGAGGGGGTAGATAGTCTGGTAAGAGTAGGGTGGGGCAGAAAGAAAACCAAAGTGGCCTCAGTTCTTCCAATGCCCGACATTGTGCTCTTAACACCCCAAGCAGAAAAAAAGATGGAGACCCTAGGACTTCCCCAAAAACATGGGGAGCAAGTGATGCGTCTGTATTTAAATTTAGTTCTGCTTCTAAAGCTCACAGTTTTCCCTCACAGCTGGGCAGCACAGTTGTAGAATGTGCTCCTTGCCTTTGAGTAACCAGGAAGCTCTAACATCCAGTCTTCTCCCAACAATGACCCAGACAAAAACCAAGGCCAGGCAGATCCTCTGGTTCTAGACCAGACCATAGGAATCCTGTCAAGTTGGAACAGAAGATGGACATAATGAGACCCTGTCTCAAAAATTTCAAGGAGGGCTGGAGAGATGACTCAGCAGTTAAGAGCACTGGCCACTCTTCCAGATGATCCAGGTTGGATTCTCAGAACCCACATGACATCTTACAGCCATCTGTAACTCCAGTTCTAGGAGACCCAACGCCATCTTCTGTTTGTATTCCGTATACCACCAGGCATGCATGTAGGACACAGACATAAAATAGACATAAAACAGCAAAACACCCATGCACATGAAATAGTGAAATAAAATGTAAAAGCCTGAAGAAGAATACACGCATGGATGGACGAGGAGTGTAATTCAGTGGGAGAGCTCTTGCTTAGTGTGTATTAAGCCTTTGGGTCAGTCTCCAGTGCCAAAGCATCCAGTGGGGGTATTTCTTTGCCACTGAGATTATGCAGCACCCCAACCACACCTTAGCCCCAAGATAAGCCCAGAAAACAAACTAGAGTTGTTCCCACAGATGGGGCAAAGTAGTTTAAAGAACTTTATCTAAAGCTTGGCAGACCACACACAGTACTAAAGCCAGAAACACCCAGGAGACTCTCCCTGTAACACACAAGAAAGCAGGACCCAGCTCAGATAGGCAGCCTTCAGCTATTCAACCACTGTGTGCCACAAAAATGGACAACTTCTCTTCGAGTATTGAGCCCTGCATTCTGAAAGGCACCCGAGAGTGTTACCCACCCCTTACAAGTACTATTAGAGCAAGCTCTGCCTCAGACAACCTGCTAAGGTCACTCCTAACCCTTCGTTTCTCCAGCACCAAATTGGTGCTCAGCAGTTGTCCAAATCAGATAGCTAGGGGATGTTCGACATGGGAAACTCCATTGCAGGGCCTGATCCTAACCCAGGCCTCAAGAGAGATGAGGTTGGATTTCCAAGAGGCAGAAAATCCTCCCAACATGCTTCAGGGCGTAGGAAAGTATTCTATACCTGCAAAATAAAGGGGCTTCTACCTAGCTGGCTCCCAGACTTGCAAATGAAATTAATTATTGTTTGTGATATACTTTAAGATCCCCAATGAAAGGCCTTGTATAAATGCACATTATTATTACTATTATTATTATTATTATTATTATTATTATTATTATTATTATTGAAGATGCTAGACATCTGGCCTGCTGCATAATGCCCAGGCATAGGTATGAGCAAAAAAGAAAGTTTTTCACTGACAGTAATGAGTGAGCCAAGGAGGGTTTGACCCATAACTAAAAGCAAAGCACCCAGCTCCCTTCTAGGGCCAGCATGCAGCTGTCTGATCTGGGAATCAAATGTTTATGTGTTCTATGAGGGCCAAGGTCCTGCTTACATGAATTGCTTTACCCCTGCAGGAACCAGCCATGCCTAGACCACATGTTCTCTAAGTATGTGTCTATTCACTTGAAGGATGGGAGGAAGGTAGCCAGGATGGAGACTGTCCATCATTCCTTACGATCCTAGGTCAGATCTGTAGATACGCAGGAGCTGTAGAGAAGCCTCAGACATATGCAGTACCTCTGATAATGGTTATTAAGACTTTGGAGGGAACCCCTCTAGCAAAGCACAGGGAGAAGTCATTATTAAATGCTTCCCACTTGAGAAACTGCCTATGACTAACATGGTTGGATTGACACCAAAATAATAATAATAGCAAACAATGACAGATAATAATATATTTGACCAACAGTCGCCTTAGAAACCATACCTTCATTTTACACATGAGGCTTCTAGGGCCCAGAGAGGTAAGGTGGCTTATCCAAGGTCACACAGCCAGTAAGAAACAGAGCTAGAATCTCTGGAGCATCCCCAGCCACAGTCTATCCATCCATTGTGTTTGGATCAAAGGTGCCCCATTTTATAGCACTGGGCAACAGAGCTTCCAGATGACATCTATGGTGAAAAAAGTTTGTAGGTACTCTTGTTCTCCTGGGACTCTTTATTTAGGGAACATTTATGGTGCCTCCAGGGTCACGTGGACAGACTGCATTTGCCTTTCTTGGAGTTCCTTTTCTTCTGTCCTTTCAGACAAGTAAAATATCCCCAGCTTCCATTAAGGTTCACTAAGTGTCAGAAAACTAAATGGGCAGGCAAGACGGTCAGGTTCATCTCTCCTGTGCCTTGTTAGCACGGCCATAATTCTGAGAAGCACTCCAGGACAGGTCCTAAGGTACCAGTCAGTATCTCTAGACACAATGCAAGATGTTGGGCCATCTGAGCATATGCAAAACAAATGCAGGGGCAGTGAGAACTGACCATGAGCTGCTCTTGAAATTCACTAGTAGCTAGCTAGGTATTCTATTAAAAGTTTTAGTGGATGAAGAAAAGAGCATTCAGCTAAAACACTATTTGGGAGGGGGAGAGCCACCAAATCAAGCTATCCTATCTCTTCTTTCCCTGTAGATAAGGAAGTGAAAGCATTATTCCTTTTGGTGGAGCCAGGGATGCAGCCTGTTTCCCACCTCAGTTGCTAGTGTTCACTCTACTGGAAATTATGTTAGAGTGGAAAGGAAAGAGCATATTCTTTGGAGTCAGCAGCCCTGGGTTCATAATAGCATGACTTCCTGTTAGCGTGTGACCCTAGAAAAGCCAGTGGGCATCTCTGGATCATTGATTTCTCATTGGTCAAAGCAAAGACACCGACCTGATGATGGGGCCATTGGGAGTCAGTGGAAAACAACAGAGATGAATGTAAGCAGCTTGGTGTCAAGCACAGGACAAACTCTTTCCTTCCCTCATACTTGAGGCTTCTAAGTATTGTTTAAACCATAAAGGTTCACAAAATGCTATTTCCCCTGGCCACATGTGATCCTCTTGGATTTTATTTAAGTTATTTACACTGGTCAGGATCCACTGAATGGATTTCACAGCCCAGTATTTGAGTGAGCCTACTTCATACCATGAATATCATCTGCCTACATTACACATATGTCCTTTTTGCAATCCCTCCCTTCGCTGTCTGTAACAGATACCAAGGGCCACAGATAGCTGACAGCACATCCTGGGGTGGCATTGCAGGACTGTGAGCTGCTGCAGAGTATTGTGAGCCCTGTGGACACAGAGCGGGTGCTTCTCTGTTAGCTCTCTGACTTGTTTGGTCCACTGGCTGTGAATGAAAAGGGTGTAAAAGTCCCTCAGTTTGCTATGAAAGCCAGCCATAAACACCTTTCCTGGGAACCAAAGACTCAGAGCACTTACCAGATGCTATGCCCAAAAGCCAAGGCAGCTGGGGAAGCCATGAGCCCCTAGACACTTGAGGTCTAGAATTCACCCACTAAGCCATATTTGCTGCCTGGCAAACAATACATCACAGCCACCAAGAAGCTCAACAGGAAGACTGTTGTTTTAACCCTACAAAGAATTAATATCCTAAAGGTGATCTTGATCCTCAGGGACTATAACTAGACCCTGAGTCTAGACTAATACCAGGTGGTGCTATATGGAAACCCTGAGCACCTCCTCCTCCTGTTGGAGCCTGGACCCCACACTCCCTGTGGTCAGCCCTGCTGGTTAGGCTGAGCACTTCCTCTCAGGGGGTCATCCTTTGGTGTTTCCCCTTTTTCTTACTAAGCAAGAGAAGGCCATCTGTGACCTTGAAGGTGACTCACCATCATCAAATAGATGGTCACTTCCCCCTAGCAGGTGAGCCGATGAGTAGCCCTTCTTGTGGCCAAGGCTGTGGTCAGATCCCTCACCATCCATGGGCCTTCACACTGCCATCACATCCTGGCCTGAGCTAGGTTCCTGCTTGCCCTTAGCAGAGTAATCGGGGGATCGTCTGTGTGAGCAAAATAGGCAGAAACAAGTGACAGGACCTGATGAGCACAGAGCTGGGCCTTGCTTGGGCTTTGAAGCTCCCAGCAGCACCTCATTCCTCATTCCCAGCACACCTACTACCTGCTGCAGCTTCACCAGCTCATGCCAGATGACCAGAGAGGAAACAAACAAGACTTGTTTGCCAGCTCCTGGACTGCTAGGCCATCCTAGAGCAGACTTCTTTTATTTATACACCAGGTTAGAAGTCACCTGTAATGAAGCCTGAGAAAGACAGGCACAAGGATACTGAGGACAGGCCATTCTAATTTCAACCAAAGCCAATATGGACCGACCAGGATTCTGCATCATAGTAAGGGGCCATTGCAGTTCAACCTCCCCTACAACCTCCCTTGTAGCAATGTGATCGTTCCTTCCCTTATAAAATGATATTGCTCTAAAGCACTTCTTCACATATCTGTTTGAGGAACCCATGTAGAGCTGTGTGTGTAGAGTACCCAGTGTGAAACTGGGGTGCATATGATGAGCAGGGATCTTCCGTCCTAAGAGTATGGGAAACTGTTTGGCATATGATAGAGGCATTCACTCAGAGATGGAAGCCCAGCAGAGCAAGCCAGCCTTATAGCTGAGGCCTGTAGGATGTTCTTTCCATCCCTCTCCATTTGCCAGCTAGCCCTCTGCTCTCTTCTACCACTGTGAATGCCACTGTGCACACTGTACTTGAGTATTCACTCTCCAGGATGCAAGAGACACTGCCCCCCAACAATTGCAGTAACTGACTACAAGCTGCCCTGGCCCCAAAGGAATTGGCCAGGCTCCGGAAGACCTCATAGAGGGCTTCAGAAGGGCAGCAAACTGCTAGGTAACCCTGAGCACTTTAGAATTTTTAGCTACCCTGTGGTTCGTCAGGAATCAGGTTCCATTCCAATACCTGCATGTGTAGACCTGGTCTCTGAAGCCCTTCCACAACAGCTTTTGATGATTGAGTTTAGCAATACTGAGATCACAACCTTAGCCTTCTCATAGGTGAGGCAGCACACTGCCTAACACACAGTCAGGACACAAGTCTAAACACCCTCAGCCAAATCAAACCACGCTGGCCTGAGACCGGTGAGCAGAGTGCTGTGGGATTCAGCCCAAGGAAGACTGGGCCTGTGTATGAAGCCATTAGCATGTGACATTGTGTTCTCAGCTTAATATCAAGACTTTGCATGTTCAGTGTACTAATTCCTCATTTTATAAGCTTGGACACCACCCCTCACACCCCAGAAACAAACCAGAGCTGCTCAAGGAATGCCATGTGTAGCAAGACTCCCTACGAACCGTTACAAAAACACTTGTTTGTTCTTAAACCCCATACCAGAGAGCCAAGCTACCATCACCCCGGGCACAACAGTCAAACAGACTCCCACTGGCAGTCACTGATCCACCATGCTGCACAGAGTTAGATGGGCAGTTGCTACCTGGGCTTTGGAAGGTTTGCAGGGAAGAACATCAAAATGAAAGCAAGTCCTTTTTTTTTTTTTTTTAGATCTTTTGTAAGCCTGGCCTTTTGACACGAGGCGAGAACCCAGAATGAGTCTGTATTTACATGGCAGTCCAGGACAGTGAGGACAAGGCAAGACCAAAGACCACAAGGCATGATTAGCAGGACTTGCCTTACAGTGTTTACAGGACTGCTTTGATTTTCATACCACAATCGGTTTTCATGTGACTGATGAAAACCATGTGCCAGTTGAAGTCACAGCTGCAGAACGGAGCTGGAAAAGGCAGGGAGAACTATTAGGTATTTGGAACTTGCCTCTATTTTCATAAATGACCTCTGGCTTGGTTTATATGTTCTAGATTTTCTGACAGTGAGGGTCATGCCTCTGAACCACTTCGCCCAGCCCACCCTAGCCCACCCCACCACCACACTGGCCTGGCTCGAACATCACAGGTCTGTCTCATCTTACAATTGCCCAGAGAAAAGCACTTTTTAATTCAAGTCTTGTTTTGGAAGAAGGCAAATATTTAGGCTTTTGCAAAATAAAAAGATCTGTCTGAGGACCACGCCAAATAATTCTGCCCTTGTCTTGGGCAGCTCGTCATATGACTTTTAAGCCCTTTCCTAGTCAACAGCTGTGACCTCCTTCCTGACCAAAAATTTGTACCCAAGGAGCAAACCCAGCAGGTTTGGAAGATGAATGAGGGCCTCAGGTAGCTTTGGCTGCAGAGCTCACCCTTAGATGCCACCAGTATGCCACCAGTATGCCACCAAGCAGACCAGGACTGAATTTCAGAGGATCTATCCTGTCCCCAGGACATTGGCTGCTTGTCCAGTGTAAAAGTAGCCATCTCACTGCTCCAGCTGACAGCTCTGTATGGGATGTTTGAGGAAGGAGGAGTCAGTCAAGAAGCCACAGGAAGAGGATGAACTAAGGACACAGACTCGCAGACCTGTCTCCCTGTACAAGGCATCCCTCGTCCACAGAGACTCACGATGTTTATGGCTGTTTACAAAAACTCTGAACCTCTCTGCCCAATGCTTAGACCCAGCTTGGTCCCCATGTTAACAGTTGGCAGCATTGATCATCTATTAGGTTGGTTATTATGTCAAGGGCTTACTTGGGCCATCTCATTTAAGAACCTTTTAAGGTAGCTATAGTTGTTCCCATATTATAGATGAAGAAGCCAAACTAATGTCACTTGCCCAAGGGATCCAGCTAATAAAGGCACATGAACAGGCCTGAAGCTGAGATCTCACTACTTCAGAGCCTACTCTACATGACCTGTCACCCACAGTCAGCGGCAGGCCAAGCTCTCAGCTGTGTAGAAGAGAGAGCTGCAGTCCAGAGAGGAGACTATCAGCCCTGGGTCCAGGGCAAGAGAAGGAGAGCTGCTAATAAGCACTGCGTCTCCTGCCCCGCGCCCTGCTGTACACAGAACTGACCTCATCACAGCCTGGGATCCCTTTGCTACAATTTGTTTTCTGGAGATTCTTGGACTGTGCTGGGATTTTGAAATCTCAAGCAATAGGACATCAATTAGACCTACCAAAGGGATGAGAGTATCAGAGCCTTATTCCACCCTGAAACATAATAGACTCTGAACTGTTCTGAAACTAAAACTTCTAGCATGAGTGGAGTGAGGGACTTGGCTGACTCCAGGCATCTGTCTCCTGCCACCACACCCACCCCTGGCCAGTTAATGCTAAGGCAAGGAGCCTTCCCTACCACATCACACACTTGGGAAGCTTTCTGGACACTTTGCCTTTGGTAACAGATGTAGATACCTAGTGCCGTTAGCATGCTGTGCCCTGGGCAGCTCCTCGTTTTCTCTGATAAAAACTAAATAATTGAAAGCAGGGCTCTAAAACCATCTATAAATGGGTGGGCGCCAGTTGTCATTTTCCCCCTCCTGTGCCTGCTTCCCCTCCCTTAACTGACTTAATGAGGAGCCAAGCTGAGAAGCGATCTCTGCAAACAGCTGGTAGCACCATGCCTTTAAATAGCCCTCGCCACACTTCCCTCGTGGAGGCACAGTTTGCCCTGGCAGGAAAAGCCCAGGAAACACAGGAAACTTTCTGCAAATTTTCCGCAAAGGAAGAGCCTGCCTGCCTATCAGTCATGCTCCCTGTTGCCAAGACCCTTTGTATAAGGGCCTTGCAGCCCCTTCCCCACAAGTGTTCCCAGGAAACACTGAACTAAGGGCTATAGCTCCAGACCCTATGAGACTCTGGTCCTGGGAGGGATGACAGGGGACCACTCGAACTATGGCTGCCAGGCTCAGGCTAATGCCTGGAGCCAATCCTTGCAGCCTTCACCGTCTATTTAACCAGGAATGTTGGGATCCTGCTGTATGTAACCTAGAAACAGCCAGAGTGACCCTGACTACAGTGACCTTGAAGTAAGGGCTACAGGCACTGACAGCAGCCTACCCACTCTGATCCTCAGATTAAGGGAGTCAGCTTTCCCCAGCTACACATCTAGACTGTTGGGAAAATAGAAGCCACTGGAATATGTGGCTTGCAGCCACAGTTGCCACACTCTGTCCTTTGTGAACCTCACCTTGGGGCTTCTCTTGGTTCGTCCAGCTGTGTTCCAGGTCAGGACACAGTCTCATCAGCTCTTTCTTATGTATGAAGAGTGTTTGGTCTGGTGCACCTGTGCACAAGTGCTTTAAAGTCAAGGTGACAGTGATGTAGGCACTGTGGGGCTGTGTCGGTCAGGAATGGATGAAAGATACTAAATCTATCTGTCTTTCTCTCTTTTCTCTGGCACAGTTTAAAATTTAATAACGGCTAGTTTCCTCTGTCACTACCTAAACACTACATTTACTGGTAGAGTATTATTCTCTCACCCACATACTTTAATAGTTAGAAATGCACAGGTTTAAACTAACCCTGCCAACAAGTGGCTACCATGAGCTATGTTCATTGAAGCCACTGTGGACTGCATGTTGAACCAGGGCTAAGCCAGTAAGCCCCATTTTACAGGGGCCATCAATGTGACCTGTCAGGGAGGATATGTGAATATTCAAATGTCCTGGAAGCACAGGGACTGACTATGGGCAGACGAGAATCCTCTGATGGCTTAGCAGTGTGGAAAGCATTCCATCTAACCTAAATGGAAGTGAAGGTGAGAATGGTGCTGCTAGAAAGAGGATGTAGTCACGTGCTGGAGGAGAGGCAGAAACACAGGCTTGGGGCTCATACACTAACTATGGGTGGGCTTAGAGGAGTCTGTAGCATAAGATGTATGTACTAGGAATGGAAGCTCTGCTTGCACTTTTTCTGAGAGTGTCCTTTGTTTACTTCTCAAAGGAATGCATACCTCAAAAATATTAAAGAATATATTTGTTTAAAAAACAAAACAAACAAAGTGAGTGGAAGGCAGATAGTGAGAACCATCCTGGGAGTCAGGAAGAGCGTTGGAGGAACACTAAGATCCTGGTCAGGTCTTGGAGACAGAGACAGTCAACAGAAAGGCATGGCTGGCTTGTGTCCTCAGGGAAGCAGGCTTCTGCGAGGATTTTGTTGAAGGGTAGCAAAATTAGAACAGGAATGTCACCAAGAACAAAGAAGAGGAGACTCTTGGCGGTGGATTACCAGCAAGGATCTAGGGAGACTTGGAAGCTAAAGGCTCTGTTAGAGAAGTGCACATTGGCCAGAGTGTCTTCTAGGTCAGAATGTTCTGCAGGTGGTTGGGACTGTGGGACTGGAATTCTGGGAGGGGAAAGAGGGTGGGAACCGGACTGGAGAGTACTGAAAGTGATGCAAGCCTTCAGACAACCATGAACTTGACCGTGTTCTGCATGAGTAGAGTGGAGAGCAGGGAGAGACAAGCTCCAAGAAAAGTTGTATCTGGGAGAGAGAGGGGCAGTAGAGCTAACAGTAGAGCTAAGATACTTAAAGTCACAGAATTGTGATGGAGAGATGAAGAAAGGGGGAGGGGAGAGAGAGAAAGAGAGAGAAAGAGAAAGCATTTCCAGTGAGAGGCACTAGCTTCTAAATGCTACAGAGATGCTATGGGGGTACCAGGACTGAGAAGCCCAGACATTCATAGTAGCCTGATTAGAAGGGATTCCAGTGGACTTGGTGGAGGAGAGCCGTGCGTCATCATTAACTGTACTCACTTTGGTCTAGAGATGACCACCCAGGGCCTGTTGGGTAGAGGGGTGCTCGTGCCCCATCGTAGGCCCTGTGGTGGAGGCGACTCCTGAGCGGCTCTCAGTGCTTTCAGGTGGGTCTGCTGTTAGTGATTTTAGTAATCAGGCAGATGCACTTCCTGCCTCTCAGTCAGCGCCTCCACTCCTAACTGGGCACTTCTCACCTCCTAAGAGCTGGAACCTGGCACCCAGATCTTTAATAAGATAGTTTGTGTGGATATTGGCAGTTCTTGGGGACTTCTCGTTCTTGTCATTGTTCTGGGAAAGTGAGATTACTGAGTGAGCTACCACTAAATGCCCAAGGATGACAGAGATAATGGAGGTGTCAGTCAGGAACTAAGAGGCCAGCCTGCGTAATGAAAGGTCCATTTCCCTGCACATACACAACTCCCCCTTTCCAATAGGCTTCTTTCTGCTCCAGCCATATCTTCTGTTAATTAAACCCACCCATCTTTCAATGACTGCCTGATAGGGTCCACAGTGCCACCAAGCTGTACCTACCACACACCTCCTTTTTATGTAAAGATTTTACATCTGCCTTCTCCTCTAAACTGAGATCTCTCCTATGTGACTAGTCCCACATCTGGGTCATCCCAGCAGTGTCTGGCACAAAGTAGGCTCAGCACATTCCATATCCTAATGTGGAATGTGGCTTTGTCTCTACAGAGTAGAAAGCCAGGTGTCTGGGTCAATGTGGTGGCTCACATCTATAATCCCAGCACTTGAGACAGGAGGATTTCTGGGAGTTAAGAGGCCAGCTGGGGTACCTAGTGAATTCTAGGCTTGCTTTAGCTATAGAGTAAGGGCCAGGCTAGTTTGGCTAAAGAGTAACACTTGTCTAAATAGAAAAAAATCAGGTATCCAGAAGGCTGTATGTTTTGTCCCAGCTTCCACCTGTCTTTACAAGGTCTCCCAAAGCCCAGCCAGGAAGCTAGACTACACGTGAGTGGAAATAAATACAGAGCATAACTCATTTAGGAATCCTTATTAGGTCTTTATGTTTATGAACTCATAGATCTAACTAAGGAGGGTATAACCCTGATGATATCTTCAGTCAAGGAAGTGACTAGGAATCAGTACGGTCTCTCTCTGTCCCGTAGCTTGTTTCAAGCCCAGTCTTCTCCTAGGAATGGACAGGTGGTTCTAAGGGTGAGTGTCTAGTAAATGTGGCAGGCAGAAGGCCAACATAGGCTCTTTAGACATCTATGAGAGGTAGTGCAGTAGTGAACTGCATGTAGTTCCCGTCAAACAGTCCAGAGGGCTTCGCCTCTGAAGAGGAGAGCCCAACCCAGCTTGCATGAACAATAAATAACAACTGTTCTGAGTTAGGGGGAAAGCTCTGAGTTGCATTTTTTTGTTCAAGCTGTTTATGCTAACCACAGTTCTTTCTCCCCTCTTTCCCACCAGGGCTTATTTCAAAACCTTTGTCCCTCAGTTCCAGGAGGCCGCATTTGCCAATGGAAAGCTCTAGGAAACACCAGTGCTGAGAGGCGGCCAACCAGACTGCTCAGTCCACATGCGTGTCAGCGCTCGGGCTGCTTGCTGGAAACTGCTCGGAATGTCTTCATGGCAGCCCTTGGCTCCCACAGCAGCTCTGCCTGCCCCGCACAGCCCTGCTCTGCCGGAGCCCAAAGCTGAGCTGGCTGGTCATACCCTGAATCCTAGCACCTCACTGCTGGTCGCCCCTCCTCCTCCTTAGATTTCCTAGCTGAAAGAAATAAACTGCTTTACGATGGAGAACTTTTCCAGGGAAAATAAAATGTCATGAATGCACACACCCTTCTTTCAAGTCTTTGTCCTGAAGGCTTCTTCAAAGTTCCATTGAACACCCTTGGCTTCTCCCCACCCTCTGAAACTGTTAGTGTTAAGTTTGTATATATAATTTGTACCCCAACATTCATACTTCCAGCTGAGGAAGTCTTCCACTGGAGAAGAGGTGACCCAGTGATTCTGAACCTGCAGGGCTCAGTTGCCTGCTCCCCAGGCCCAGAGCCAGCGCTCGGAAATCCTTTGGTCCCAGCACTGTGCACCCACGGCTCCTGTGTGGGTTCTGCCTTTCCCTCTCCTCAGCTCATGGGAGCTCCTTGGGCTATTCTGGCTCTGTGGGTTATTCATGGGAGACAAAGGGTAAGGGTCAAGAGCCATCACTGGTATGTGTGTGACATCTCACCTCAGGCCTGGCAACTGTGCGGCCGAGCAGGATCAAAGCTGGGGAGCCAGGTATATGTACATGCCAGGATGGAGTGGGCGATCACAAGTTTGCAGTTAGTCCGGGTTACGTAGCAAGACCATTTAGAAGCTGTCAAGTTTCTCTCCTAGCCATCCTTTACCACTCCCATCGGTGTATAGAGGGAAGAATGTGGCCAGGACGATCTAGTGACTGGAAGCAGAGCAGGAGCAGTGTGGGAAGGGTCAGCTAGGCCCTTCCCAGCAGTGCACAGCCTCCTAGCCTTCACACCAGCAGGCTGCAGTCAGCTTGACCACTTGACAAGGCCTACACACACTACAGTGTAGCACGCTCCTATCCTGAAGGCAACTTAAAGTGCACAGAGCATCCTTAAAAGCAAGAGAACCAAGAGTTGAGTGGTTGGCCTGGACTTCCTCTTCTGCTTTGTGAAACTGAGGTTCCTCCTACAGAGTACACACAGTCCTGTTGGGCCTCTCACTTGTTCCCTTGTTCCCGTGGAGGTTCTTAGAGCCAAGTTTTACCACATGAACCCAGAAAGGAGGGCATTCTAGACCCTTGTTGCACCAGTGAGAGGTACATCCCTGCATATCCAACCCCCAGAAACAAGGATGCTCTCAAGAGGCTAAGGAGGACCTGGAACAGATCTGCCAGCTGGGCTGTCAACTGGGGAGCTACCCATCTTCAAACAGGGGTTCTTGGCTCACTGCCCTTGGGAATTCCCAGGACAGAGGAGTCCTGTGTCCATGTCCCACTCTGCCATCGACTGGCTGCATGACTCAAGTCAGTCCTGTCCTTTGGGGCTAGACCAGACCATACCTCAGCTCACCAGAATCTCCCAGGGGGCTTTTCAGGAACTCCTGCTTTTGTGTCCATTGTAGGACTGTTAGCAGACTCATAGGAACCCAAGTGTAGGCATCTAGAGTTTAGTGGGACTCCCCAGGGAATCTGTTGGGTGTTTCATGCCGGAGTCTCTTTTGGCTGTTGCCCTCTCTTCAGGGCAGATTGTGCTAAACTCCAAGACCTCCTCCTAAAACCATGATTCCTAACCTTCATAGTGCTGTGACCCTATAATACAGTTCCTCATGTTGTGGTGACTCCCCAGCCATAACATTGTTTCATTACTACTTAACTAGAATTGTGTTACTGTTATGAATTGTAATGTAGCTATCTGTATTTTCCCATAGTCTTATGTGATCCCTGTGAAAGGGTGGTTTGACTCTCGAAAGGGTCACAACCGACAGTGAGAACCACTGTCCTGAGGCTCCCTGCCATGGTAGCTAGGATTATTCTGGCTCCCCTGTAACCAGGGAAGGGCATGCAGAGGGCTTTACTGCCAACTGCGTCAAGAGCTGCTGGAGCTAAGATTCCTTGGTACCTGCCTGGCTAGCATTGCCAGCTCGAGAATAGGGTGGCTTAGACATAGAGTGGAGTCCTGTACTTCAGCTAACACAGTCTGCAGCCTACAGTGGCAATACAATCTCCAGCTGTCCCCATCTTGCCCTTGCCAACCTCTAGGCTTGGCATGCCCAGGCTAGCAGATGATTAACCTGAGCAAGGCAGACACTGTCTGTCTAAGAAGACAGACAGGGCTCAGAGTATCTTCACAGCAGACCTGGGATGTAGGCGAGTAGCTAGGGTCAAGTCCTGCCCCAAGGATGAGGAAACAAGATCAGAGAAGATCGGATGAATTGCCCATCATTAACTGTCAGACAGGCTGAGCCCAGATCAGAATCCTTCCTGTGGTTTTCTCCACCTCTTGTTTCTGCTCCATTGCTAGGTCTGAGACCTTCTGGCCAGGTCTGTCTTTGTCTCCTATCTCAGTTGCCATGACTACAGATGCAGACTGTAAGACTGACCTTCTCACATGGGTTCTGGGGACTGAACTTAGGCCATCGGGCTTGTGTGGCAAGGGGTTACAGGCAAAAGGGTGACCTTAAAGCAGCCCGCACCCAGCATGCATAACTCTTTCATGGCTGTGTAGGAGAACCCCCTCCCCCAATCTTATCCTTACTGTAGCCTCTACGTAGTGGTTCCCAACCATAGTGCCGCCACCCTTAACAGTTCCTCATGCTGTGCTGACCCCAACCAGAGCATTATTTTGTTGCTACTTCATAACTGTAATTTTGCTGCTATCATGAATCATAATGTGAATATCTGTGTTTTCTGATGCTCTTAGGTGATCCCCAAAAGGGTCTAGACCCTCAGGTTGGAGGTCCACTGCTCTAGGACTTCTCAGAGGCCCCAGGACCCCAAGCAATTACGGTGGAATTGCATACAACTGGTTTGGAGGAGTGGCCTCCAGATATTCAAGTGATGGTCCTATGACCCTCCCAACCCCCACCTCCCAGGAGGGACCATCAGCACCTAGCAAGCCTACTGACTTCAGGGAGCAGGTCAGCTGAAGGCTGCAGCAGACATCCATGGGTCTAGGGAACACATTGAGGCTCTTTTATATCTTCCCTGGAAAGGGGTAATGTACTATGTGTGGGTTGGTAGGGATGGAGATTGTGTTCATAGAGATGGTCAGCTCTCTTACCTCAGGAGGAGTTTGAACTGATTTTCCTAGGAGGAAATGAAAAACAGAAAATGGAGCCAGAGAGATGGCTCAGCAGTGAGGGGCCGTGGGGGAGCAGGAACACTTGCCACACAAGCCTGGTGGCCTGAGGTCTGTCCTCAAAACCCATATGAGACCCTCAGTGTCATGATCCCCATCTGTAATCACAGCGCTCTTGTGCTGAGAGGGACACAGGGACAGGATGGGCCAGAAGATCTCAAACCTAACAAAGAGGTGGGAAGAAGAGAAGCCTGACCTTCAAACAAGATGGGAGGAGAAACCAGGCCCTAGGAAGTGGTCCTCTGATCGCCACACATGCGCTGTGGTAATCTATCTCTCCCTCCACCTCCCTCCCCCCCCCCACATATTTGTAAAAATATTAGTGGGGAAAAAAAACAGAACCTGAAGGTCATCGCTTCATATGGATTCAAGCACCAGCTTGTGTGACTTATCCCAGTGCACTGAGGGTCCTTGCATGTTTTTACAATTTGTCTGTGGCTTTGCCCATCAGGAAGCATTGTACCTGCTCAGAGAGTGCAGCTGAGGACTAATTAGTAAATGGTTGTAAAATGCTTTCAAGAAGCTAAGTACCATAGAGGAGAGCGCATTATTACTACCTTGTAAATCCCACCTCCAGCTTACTTGGCCCTTGTAATTTAAGGCAAGCCAAACTAGCACCATCTTTGCTGGGCCTAAAAAAAAAAAAAAGCTAAAGTACAGTTCCTCATGTTGTGGTGACCCCAACCATAAAATTATTTTCTTGGCTACTTCATAACTAATTTTGATACTGTTATGAATCACTATGTAAATACCTGAGTTTTTCACTGATCCTAGATGACCCCTGGGAAAGGTCTGTTCCACCCCAGTGGGGTCTCGACCCACAGGTTGCAAACCTCTGGGCTGGAGGGTATGTGGGAAGGGAACTCTCATCCACACAGCCATGGAGGAGGCACAGTCCATGTACGACCTTCCAGTGTGACTGCTTTAAGACCACACATGCCTCTGCCTGTAACCCCTCAGCCATTGCTCAGTGGGTAAGTGAATAAATAAATAACTAACTAAATAAATAAGTTCTCAGAATGAACTTTGACAGACTTGCACCCTAGCTTGACCTTAGGAGGCGAGCCTAGGCAGTAGGTGGCCACCTCTCCCCAAGTGAAGGAATCACAGCAAAAAGTGTGTTTACTGATATGTGGATGTGATCAGTCATCCTCTGGTCACCCAGGAAGGAGGAGTAATAGACTCTAGTTAGCCAGTGTTCCCCTGCTGGCAGCATGACTTCCAAGTCCCCACTGCCCACAGCCTGAGACATAAACTGCACAGTGTAAGCCTCTGCATTAGAGACTTAGATCCAAACCTTGGTCTGCCTACTTACTCACTAGTGATTTAAAGAAAATGAAACACAGGGACCCTGAGCAGTATGGGCTGCTTGCCGATTTCCAGATGCAAGTAACCCCACTGAACCAGTTGTCCATGCAAAGTCATTAAATGAAGAGTTGGGAGGCCCTGTGATTCATTTATCCCCGCCTCCATCACTCTGTCTCTCTCTGCCTGTCTGTCTCTGTCTTTCTCTCTGTCTCTGCCTCTGTCTCTCTGTGCATGTGTGTATGTGTGTGTGTGTGTCTGTCTGTCTGTCTGTCTTTCTCATACAGAGAGAGAGAGATCAGAGAGATCTTGCTTTAGCTCAGCATGCCTCCTAGGCTGCGGCTGTACTGATGAACCACAACCCACTGACCCGCTTCTTCCCTGGCCCCTGCTTTCCCACAGCAAAGCAATCAAAACAACCCAATTCGCTCTCCCTCTGACTCACTTTCAGTTCCTGCCGGCTGCAGATTCCAGCACTGGGTTTGCCTCTTGCATGGGATTAGAATAGAAGCAGCCCAGGAATCTGCTTGGGTCCTGAGGACAGGCTCATTCTGCAGCTTGACACAGGAAAGTCAGGTTGTCTAATCGTCTAATGGTGAGATACCACACAGCTCTTTCTAGCATCAATATTAATTCATTGATACTTTTACAAGTGAAAACAAGAATTATCACCTTCAATACCTAAATACGATGCCAACTGAAAAGAATGAAGGATGAGGTGCCAGCTAGAAATGGGGGCGGAGTGCTAGGAGGTACGTGGAGTTAAAATTCTCAGAACAACAAAGGATTGCAGGTTGCGCCTCACTTTTTGAATGGAAACATGAAGAGCAGGGATATAGCTCCGTGTTAAAATGCTTTCCTAGCACCCTCCATTCCATTCATCCCTATCATCTCGGCATCAGATGAAAATACATAAGATCTTACATAGCTTACCCAAAGGCACAAAGCCACTCACTCCCTTCACTTTCTCTCCCTAGCCCTCCCCTCCTACCTCCCCTTCCTGCCCTTTCTTCTCTCCCATTTCCTGATAGCACAAGGAATCAATACAACTCGCAGCCCTTGCTCTGCTCTTCCGAAGTCAAGGAGACTCTTTGATCCTCTTGTGTTACAACAGGTCCTGTGTATAACCTTCATACCCTGTCACAAGCGGCTTTAGTCAGTGACCAAATGGTGGCTCCATAGGATATCATCACCAGTGATGTAGCCATAGTCCTCATAGTCCTCTGCTGTGATGCCCACAGAGCCACAAACTGCCAGACACTATTTCTCAGAGCATGTCAACACCATTAAGGGACTCATTGTGGCAGCTGTTTTGGACATTCCTCCCATGACAGGGGCTTGCTATGGTGGGTCCTGGGCTGGAAACCATATGAAGCTATCTAGAGTGAGACCCATGTTTGCTGGCTCCAAGGTCACACTGACCACAGTGGATTCTGCAAGAAAGGACTTTGAAACTGCCATGGTAACGTATGTCTGTAATTCTAGCACTCAGAAGGTGGAAGCGGGAAGGTCAGGAGTTAAAGGCCGTCCTCAGCTACGTGGTGAGTTTAACTGCCTGGGCTGCACGAAACCCTGTCTCCGAGAAGCAAAACAAAAATGCACTTGAAGGCGATCTTTGTATGTGAGTAGGATATCTGTGTGACTACATAAGTGTATATCATACCAACTTATTTCCAGATGGTTGCACTAGAATGGCTTGGGACAAAATAGAACTTTAAAGTTAAAACCAGATTTGCAGGTCCAAGTCCAAACACTTTTCTATTGGTGGGGGGGAAGGATGAAAATTGTTTAGAATTACCAAGGACATTTAGCCAGGTATCACCAAAGGCCTGCAGGTCTGTGGCATGGTTCCAGGTTAACTATGCAGTGACCCCAGTAGTTGTAATGGACATTTTCCTTCTCTGAGGCTCTGAACTTCACTCCACACTACTCTCTCACCCCTTTAAAAGAATCACACTTTACAACTGTGGGAAGTCCTGCTTAGGGTCATGACAAACCATGATAATCATGGTAATAAGAGTAGCCCAGAAGCAACCAAGACTCATCTACTGTGACCCTGCCTCTTCTGGGCAGCTTCCTGCCCAGGACTTTGGGATGAGCACAATGAGGTCTGGAGGACCTCAGACAGACGTTCCTGCTCCTAACAGCACACCTCCCCTTTCCTGTGAGTCTCCATGGAATAGGCCTGGCTGGCATAGAAGTCTCCTCATTCCAAAGACCTTTTGGAATGTGTCTCTTGAGTTACCTTAGGAACCACCTGAGAAAACCAATCCCTTTCAATTCTGAGACCACTTCTGTCCCCACATGGAACACCAGCACCTGAGCACCCTTTGGCAGATAGAAAGTTACCACCTAGAAATGAGAGGCTAGCATGGGTGGGTGCTGATGGTGACAGCTACTGTCCCCCTTCTCAAACACAGTTCATCATAGCTGTCCCACATCTGACACCTTCTTGGTCCTTTAACCTTTCTGAGACCCTTGATGGGACAATCCTGTAGAGAGCCAAAGCTAAAAGCCATTTGAGTATGACAGTGTCTGCAGAATGCTAGTTACCCAGGGTTGACTTGGGAGGGGACAGTGAGAGGACATAAGTTCAGACAGGCTTGTGGGGAAGGTTTGACTGGGATTTATTTCACAACCCAAGTGGAGACTGATACCATGTTTGGTGTCTGAGCCAGGGTCCTGCTCACCCAGGGAGCCTTCAGTGTGAGGTGTCCTTGGGAGCTCAATCCTGTCTTTGCCTACATATGTATACACGGATAGCCAGGACTTGGAGGGCTCTGTAGCTTCCCCTGTGTTACCCCAGTATGCCTCCCAAGCCTGAGGCATATTCCAGCTGGGAGGAGGTATCATGCCCCTGTTGCTGGTGGCTCTCACAGCGTGGGCTGTAAATTACACAACCCAGATGGCTGCCTGCCTGTCTCTCCTGCCTCTCGCCCAACATCAGCACCCAGACTGCCCCTGGGGCACCTGCCTCTCCTGCTCTCATCCCAGCCACCCAGACCCAGCAGTCCCCCAGTCTCACCCACTGCCAGAGCCATGCAGAGAACTCTAGACTGGAGCCTAGCACAGCCATGTTAATGCTCTGGGCTAATTAGCTTGTCAGAGTGGAGGCCTGTGGGCCCTGGAACCAGCCAGCCTGAGTCAAATATTGGCTCCACCACTTACTAAGTGCATGAACTTGAGCAAGCCACTTGACCTTTGTTTCCTTCTCTGCAGAATGGGAGTCCACAACCTGATGGGGTCATCAGAAGAGTTCAATGAGTCAGGACATGTCCAGTGCCAGTACCTGACACATGTTACACCCATCCCTTCTTGCTATCTGTGGAGGCTAATTCCACTTGCCCCATCCCCAAATCTACAGATGCTTAAGTCCTCTATGAAATACAGCAGTATTTGTATACTGCGGGCCTGGGAGTAGGGGAAGAGGAAGGAGAGAGAGAGAGCACACGTCCAGCCAGAGTTCCTGTGCTCTAGGCGAGCAGACTCAGGAGGACTGCCGGATGCTTTCCACTCAGCCCCAGGTGGGCATCTGGCTGTGTGAAGCCACTGACCCCACTTGGTGGGAGGTGTACAAGGGGTAACCCCCGTACCAGGTTCTCAGTCTCCTGCATCCCACGCTGGATATGGCAGAGGAGCTGAGAACAGAATAGGGGAAGAGAGGGCAGGGGGAAAAGGTTCCCACACAGGCGAGAGTCCTAAGTCTGGTCCATGGCTGGAGCACAGGAAGGCCTTCCATCGGAGATTAGAAATGGCTCGTTAGGAGAAAGCCTATCCCATCATCCAAAAACAGTGGACCTTGATGAACAGAGACAATCTAAGGTTTTAGAGCTTTATTGTGGAAAGGCAGGGGGAAAGAGAGAAGGTAAAAGAGAGAGACCTGCCATGGCCAAGAGGAGAGAAAGGGGAAAAGGAGAGAAGAAAGGCTGGAGAGTAAGAGGGAGAGAGCAAGGAAAGCTTAAGAGAGTGAGGAGAGAGAGAGGGAGGTGGGGTCAAGCAGCCCCTCTTATAGTGGGCTTGTTATCTTGTTGTTGCTAGGTAACTGGGAGGAGTCTAGCCTGAAGGTCAGAAGCTTGGGACATTGTATGATTCTCTTGTGGGAGCTGTGGAAACAGTAACTTCGACAGGAGCCAGGGTTCCAGGAGACATGAGGGGACGCCTTCTGTCCCACGTAAATGAAAATTATCACCACTGGGTTTCACTGAGTTTCACTGGGGTTCACAACCTCAGCTCAACTGGAGACCAGGCCGTCTGTACATAGCCCACTGCCCCACAGTATACGACTCATGACCACCCTTTAAACCATCCCTATTATTTTTTACTGCAGTACATGATAAATACAAATAAATAGTTGTAATACTGGATGGTTTAGAGAATGGTTTAGACAAGAGAAAAGGTTATGAATGTTCAGTAGAGATGTAAAGTCTTTCTGAACATTTTCAACCTGCAGGCTGAATCCAGGGTCATAGAACTTCGGCCACAAAGGGCAAGCAATACTCCAAAAAGCCTGTCTTCACTGTAATCTCCCCAGGTACTCCTGTCTCTCATGTCTTAGCTCTTCAGCATCAGCTAGCGCATCCGTCCAAGCCCCACCTCTTCTACACAACCTGCAGGTCACTGTCCTGGAGTGTCTCCAGCCCTGCCAGACAGACAGACAGACAGACAGGCAGGCAGACAGACATCCAGAGAGTCTGCTGTGCAGCTTGACCCAGCACCCTTGTTAGCAAAGTTTTTTTAATGCTACACTTACTAAGTAGTCAGTTATACACACACACACACACACACACACACACACACACACGCAGACACACACACACACACACACAGAGAGAGAGAGAGAGAGAGAGAGAGAGAGAGTTACTAACACTTCTCATCCTAGCCTGTTAAGATTTGCACTACACACTTGAGAGCCCCATGGCCCCTAAAGCTGACATGTTTCCCATCCAGCTGTGAGCTCGCTATCAACAAGAGTACCTTCCCTCTGGAAAACACAGAAGAGTGACTGGGACTCTTCTGTGGTGAGGACTTCACTGCCAGGCCTCTAGCTCTGCTGCTGTGTTCTGGGCCAGGCCCTGCCCAGCCAAAACTGGGCTTGAGTTGTCTAGAGAGGCTGAGGGAACACACAGGGCCACCATCTGTGGGAGGAATCCCTGGGATGAGTCTCTACTTTTTCTTTCCCATCAGCCACCTAATGTGGAGGGCCCAGGGTCAAGAGGCTAGGATGGGGAACCTGGGTCAAGAGTTCGGTATGGAGAGCCCAGGGTCAGGAGCCCAGCATGGGAAGCACCAAGACAGGAGTCTAGCATTGGGGGCACGAGGGCCAGGAGCCCAGCATAGGGAGTCTCAGGGTCAGGAGTAGCTCAGAGTCAGAAATCTAGTATGGGGAGCATCAAGGTCAGAAGCCCGGCATGGGAAGTTCAGGAGCAAGAGTAGGTTTCCAAGATTGGTCCAGGTATGGTTGATGCTGAGAGTTCTTCACTGATGATCGGTGACCAGACTTGGAGATGCCATAGGAAAAGGAGCATCAGGACATCCTGAAGCTGAAAGAACTTGGTATTGATGGGCCTGTATGAGCATCATGGGAGCTGATAGGCCTGGGCCCTAGATAAGTAAAATCTTAGCAACCCAGGCAGCAATCCGTGTATCCCCGTGCTCATTAGGCCCTTTCAGTACACGGGAGGTGGGAGCTCACCTCCTCAGGGAGAAGCAAGAATTGAAGTCTAGGTTGAGCACCCACCTTGGGCTGGCACTAGGACTGCATGAAAGATAAGAGCATCCCTGTCACCAGAGGGCCAGGTAGGTAAAGCAGGGGCACACCTAGACCTGTGCCCTCCTGAGAGAAAAGCAGACCGGCACTGTCTCTTTATAAAGTTATGGCCAATGAGTGAGGCCTTCCTGGAGGAGGTAGCCAGCTGGACAATTCAGTTCCAAGTCTTTTGGCGTCAAGGGTATATCATCCTTTTGCTTCATCGTGCTGATCAGGCTTCCTGCTGAGGGGCATAGGACGTCCTCACTCACTTAACTATTGAGCACCCACATGGTGCCAGGTACTGTTCTAGACTCGGGAAACATCGCTTCTCCTCTTCCCCAAATCTGCTCCATCCCAGGCCCAGTGTGAGCCTGGCAATAGCTTTCTCCCATAGACACACTTGGCAGAGTTTGTCCCTGCCTCCAGGGGTGGCAGGCAAGGGGCGGGGTGGTGGGAAGCTAGGCTCAGGCTGGCCGGCTGCTCCATGGGCTGGGGTGGGAACTCACTCACCTGTAAGCACAGGGTGGCAATGAGAATAAGCAAATGTGGTTTGGGGAATGCTGGCCATCATTACTGAATGTAAATGGAAGCAGTTTGCGCCGGTTCCCTCCCAGTGCAGACTCCTTACTGTTGCCAGGCCAGAGCCCCAGCTTGATGGCTGTGCCTGAAAGATGGTAAAAATACCACAGAGTGCAAAGGAGATGGGATGATACCCACCCTGCCGGCTCTCCCCAGCCTCAGTCCACCCTGCCCTGCCCGACCATCGAGGTTGCAGACCAGGGAACAATGGGTCAGCAGAGGCAGGCTGCTCCCGTTTACTCAGTCCCTAGAGAGCAGATGGCCCTGAAGGGCACACTGGTGGTGCATCCCACCTGGAAGCTCTGCCACCAGGCCCTGGGAAGGGCACCTGGACAGATGTCACAGCAGCAGCATGCTTCCCGTGTCAGTCCATCAAAACTTGGCACTGAGGTTGGTTTTTTTCTTATGAAAGGGGCAGAGCACAGAACTCACCCATAATCCCACCCTCCTGACTCCCAGGCTTACTGTGTAGTTATGCAATAGTGTTCAAGAAATACGTTGTATCTCTTCTCTGACTGGGCTTAATATCCCAACAGATACATGAGGAATGTGGAAGTTTCTTTTCAGTCATTTTTCTTGTTTATATTCAAACAGCACAAACCAATTTTAGATCCTGTTTTATTTATCATTTAATGTTATTGAATACATTTTGACTGTACACACACACACACACACACACACACACAGACACACAGACACACAGAGGCACACGCATACCTACATACCTTTGAAATATCTATCTAACAGTTCACATTCCATTTCCCTTCTTTGAGGACATTAATTTTTTTTTTTTTTTTTTTTTTTTTGGTTTTTCAAGACAGGGTTTCTCTGTATAGCCCTGGCTGTCCTGGAACTCACTTTGTAGACCAGGCTGCCTCGAACTCAGAAATCCACCTGCCTCTGCCTCCTGAGTGTTGGGATTAAAGGCATGCACCACCACGCCCGGCTCTGAATCATTTCTTGATTTTCTGTATTAGGGAAATATTCCATAAAGAATGGCTTCTAAACCAGATAGTGGTAGCGCACGCCTTTAATCCCAGCACTTGGGAGGCAGAGGCAGGTGGATTTCTGAGTTCGAGGCCAGCCTGGACTATATAGAGTGAGTTCCAGGATAGCCAGGGCTATACAGAAAAATCCTGTCTCAAAAAAAAAAAAAAAAAAAAAAAACCAAACAAACAAACAAAAAAAACTTTACCGTAGGAAGGTACTTGGGCCAGGCTGAAATTGGGCAATTATGTAGCAAACCCCAGGGAACCATGAAAGGAATCCCCCTGCCAACCCAGGCCTCAGAAACTAAGGGGCAGGGGAACACATGAGATTGGACGAGAACATTCTGGCAGAGCAGTGGTAGGAAATCTTTGAGTTTGTATGTGAGGTAGACAAAGAGGTGGGTCTGGGTCAAGGAGTAACGGATGATAGCTTTCCTAGACCAGCTAAGAGCCAGGGCCCGTGGGAGCCCTGCGATGATCAGGGGAGGTCAGGTCAGAGTGATATGGTGGAGGGTAGCTAGCAAGAGGTGGAGGCTGGCAGCTAATAAAATTACCACACCGCTGTAGAGAACAGAGGGTGGCTCTTAGTGCAGAAACGGTAAACAGGAAGAGATGAAAACAAGAAGCTTCTAGCACTGAGAATGGTAGGCACACAGCACAATAGGGAGGCCAAGGAGCTGATGGCCAGACTACACCCTAGGAGGGCACAGCAATGTGATGGGGTAGGAGGCTAAGGCCTCCTGCATGCCACCACCTGCCTTCAGATCCCCGGAGCTCGGGGGTAGCCTGGAGACTTGGCATTGGTCACCAGACTGAGGCCCCCAGCAGAATCTAGAAACCTGGGTCAGCACACACTTCTGAGGTGGGAAGAAGAGAGGAGTTTTCTCCATGTTGGAGCCTCAAGAGGTGGGATGCCCTCCCCTGCCAGCCTGAACAAAACCCGGGCCAACTGGCTAGGTAGAGGACATGACCCATCAAGGAGACAATGACTGAAGTCAAGTGCTACAGAGATGGCATCCTTAGCTGCTTCTGCCTCCCTGCCTATCACCTGCCTTGAGGACATTTGTCTATCTATACCTGGCATTGGTAACAGTACCTGCCTAGCAAGTGGGAATGCTGACTAGGAGATAAGGGCTCCTCCAGACCTGGCAGGCATCTAATGGTCACCCAGAGGACTGTTACACCCTTGATGTTACTAAAAAGCCGTCAGCTGCCCCAACTCTCGCTCAGCCATAACAGAGGTATGTGGGGAAAGCTCACGGTCTCAGTGACTTGCCAGGCTGCCTCAGCACCACCGTCGAAGTGACCGATATACCACTGAGGTCATCTTGTGTACCCTTGCAAGGCTCCAGTCACCAATCTGAGTGGGCTTTTCTGTTGTACAGAGTCAAGGGGATGGGGGCTTCTGTGCTCCCCTCTACAATACATGCTGAGCACTGAAGAAACCCTCTTAGTCTTAGTGTGCCCGAGGCCTCAGGCCTGACCTACCATACAGAAAAGCAGCTATGTTCCATGAGAATTGGGAAAAGGGGAACCCTGTGACAGAGACAGAAAGAGTTGAGAAAGATCTCAGGTAGAACTCTATTAAGGCAACCCTTCACATGAGAGTATCCATATCTATCTAGCCATGATAGCCCAAGGCTCTGATCCCCAACCTGGAGTCATGGTGAGACCTTCTTACATGCTTTGTTACCTTCTTACATGCTATGTGTGCATTCCATGCTAAGATCCAGAGCCTAGAGAGGCCTCTCACACTCTCAAACATAAGTGAGGGCCAGAGGACTGATCTGTTCTGTCTGGTGGGCTTCATGGACTAGGGCAGGAGGCTCTGCTTACGTTCTCATGCTGGTGTCAGCCCTCTGTCTTCACCAGAGTCATGAACTGGCCATGGCAGAGGTGGGGATCTCCTGTCCTTGTCAAGGACTGACCAAGGGAAGGCCTAGGAGTACCCTGGGCTGAGACAACCAGCCTCCTATGGCTGGACAACCCCAACACACCAGACAGTCATGCTTGATCCCAGCATCCCACCTCATCCTCCACTACAAACTCAGCCTCTCTGGATGCCCTACAGGCCAACCAGGGGCTAAGACTGGAGCCCCATGTTTGGCCTCTCCTTTCTTCCAGGGGCTCAAAGCACTTTTATAAGCATCTCTAGCCTTCATCCACCCCAGCTGTTGTCTTGTTTGCTCTTTATATTCTATTATTAGCTGAGGTGTTGTGTTTAATCCTCAGGCACCCAGCAAGGGGGAATTCCCCCACGCCAGACACGGAGGAGGCAAGGATGCAATCCCCGCCAGGGGCTGGGACTCCAGACAAGGCAAGGTCCCACACCATGCTTCTGCTCAGCCCACTTTTCCCACAGCTGCCTTTGGCAAGAACAGCAGTCAGAGAAAGTGTCCCTGTGAAGCCTCCACTGACTGGGTAAACTAGGGAGAGAAAAGTAGGGGGGGTATGTCAAACATGGAGGCAGAAGCCTGGGCAAGTCCCTTCACTTCCAAGTGTGAGTAAAACACATGTCCAAGTAGTGAGATGCCTGGAGCCAGCAAGTGTGCTTTATGAATGCTAGCGCCCTGGTCAGACCTATAGATCCTTCTCTACAGCATCACAGGGTGGACGAGAAATCCAGCTCAGCTTCTGATTCTTGGATGAAGAAAGCTGATTTCTGCCTCTCAGCCCTGAGCCTGAGCTCCAAGGCCTAGAGGAGCAGAACAGGGAGGGAAATGGGCCACAAACCTTAGCCCAGTGTCTCTGAGTGGCCTAGGTAGAAAGAGGGTTTCTAGAGCCACCAGGAGAAGCCCGGGTTACCTCAGGCCCTTCTCCTCCAAAGCTCTGACAGTGCCCACCAGCCTTCAGGACCACACCACAAGGCTCCTGCTTCACCAACACAATGTCACTTGCCCAGAGAAGGGGATTTGTCAGCATCCAAAGTTCCCTCTTGCTCTCTCTGCCTGTGGGGGAGACCACCCCTCTCCACAGGGGCCAAGCCTGCCTCTCCAGCAGGAGAGACCCCCTTGTGCTTCCACATGTACACACAGAGAGACCCTCTTCTACAATTCCAAACACCTCCAGGTCCCCAAAACAGAAACTTTTCTCCACAACATGCTTAGCCAAGCCTGCCCTAAGCAGACAGGCAACAGCCTGTGGGCGTTTATTCGGGTGCATAGTCAGTCGCATGCTTTAGAGAAGACAGATTACTGTGTGTGGCATGCCATTGTCCCCACCTTGCTAAGTTATATATGATATTAGAATATGTATTCTATTACTTTTCTTCTTTTAATTTATTTTTTAATTAGGTATTTTTTTCATTTACATTTCAAATGCTATCCAAAAATCTCCCATACCCTCCCCCCACTCCCCTACCCACCCACTCCCACTTCTTGGCCCTGGCGTTCCCCTGTACTGAGGCATATAAAGTTTGTAAGACCAAGGAGCCTCTCTTCCCAGTGATGGCCGACTAGGCCATCTTCTGATACATATGCAGCTAGAGACAAACAGGGCTTCTGTGACACTTGGTCAGGTTTGGGTCGAGAACTGGCATGTTTGCCTTCATCAGCCCTGAGCATTGGCCTCGCCGTATGCAGACACTATGCTAAGCCCTCAACCGACTTTCGTTCCTTTAATCCCAAGAGCACTGTTTATGTCCACACTGTCGATGAAGAAGCTGAAGTGGAGGGAAACTGAAGAACCTTTGCTGGAGTCATGTTATTTAACTATGAAGATCTTACCAGGTTTGAACCAGTCGCTGGGGACTTCCAGAGTTCCTTATGTCTGGTCCTGCCTATTGGGGGAAACTGGAGATGCCCAGTAGAGGCCCAGAAGTGCCAGCCTGCTCAGGTTGACCTTGCCCAGCCCACTCGGGAGGGCCTGAGCACAGAAGTTCCCATGGAAAGTTTTGAGATTTTTGTGGATTGAAACCAGATGACCCCTTGTAAGCAGAGCCCACCAGCAGCAGTGGGTCTGGGTGTGTGTGCTCCTCCACCCTCCTGTTCCCAGTCTGTTCCAGGGAGGGAAACCGCCCCAGGGTGCAGACAAGCCAATGGGACGGGAGCTCACGAGCCTTGGCCACCAGACAGGCATGGCTGGGTGGTTGGAGGGAACAAAAGACAATTCTGTGCTGGGACAGGAATGGCTCCACCGGTCTCCTGGGTCCTCATCTGTTTTCAAATTTCGGGATGAGCAGAGAACTTTGAGAGCGCGTTCCTCTTCTACCACATTTTCCAGTTCCTTCTCTGCACGCTCATTCATTTCTACCTTCCACAAATCGCTGAAGCAAACAGAGCACACCGTGAGCTGAACTGAACCTCTGTGATGATCTCCCCCTACCTAGAAATTAAAAGCTTTGCTGTTCCTGGAAGGAAGAGACAATCAGTGAAGCCTGAGCCTGGACTTATTTCTACATGGTATTGAGAGGTTGGGGGCTGGGGACACAGCTCAGTGGTCAAGTGTTTGCTGCACAAACATGAAGAACCCAGTCCCAATTCCCGCACGCATGAAAAGGCTGGGTGCCTCGGCACACCCCTCCAACCCCAGAGCTGGGACACAGGGACTAGCAGATCCCAGGGACTCATTAGCTACTCAATCTAGTCAAAAACCCTACTGGGAGCTGTTATGTCATCTATTGATGAAGATACTTGAGGTCACCCTCTAGCCTCTTTGTACATGCATAGGTGAGCACACTTGCATATATATATATATATATATATATATATATATATACCATATGCATGCACATACAAAGGAAATCATTGTTGAATTAGTAGCAATGGCTAAGACCTAACGTACTTATATGGGTTTTTTTTTAATCATCTGGTTGGAGATAAAGGCTAAGGTAATCATGCATAAAATAATACTGTGTATACTGCTGTTTTAAAATAACAGAACAACAAAATGGAAGTGAGGAGGTTAGGGACATGCTGATGATCGAGGTGATTGGTGGCCCCACGGGGGTCCTGAAACCCCATTTTCCTTCTGTGTTTTATCCTGTCACAATGTCAGTTGCAAGAAAACATGGGATAGGTGTTTCTTAAGGACCCATGTGACTGTCCTCACTCCCTCCCTAGAAGTACCTGGGCCCAGGACTACCCTAGATATGAAGAAGACTGTATTGGCCCCAGGCCAAGAAAATTCTCACAGAGCAACAATGGCACCCCAGCCGGTACAAGTGAATGCCCCCATATTCATCCATCCACTCACTCACTGGTCCCTTTTCTCCTCCCTTCCAGCCCTCTGTCAGATTCACCTATCTCAGCCCCATCTCCTCTCAACAGCGTTTTTCTAAGTTACTATCCTCTCCCCACACCCGGTGGCCATCCAGGCTGCCCCTCAGTCTGCCTCACACTGCCTGTCCTTCCCGAGTCTACACCAGATCGCAGTAAGAACGCTATGCATAGCAAGTGGGTACTTGATGTTCAGAGCTGCTGAGCTAAACACACCAGGTTTCTGCCTGTGGCCTTCTAGGTGTGAACACTAAAGCCCAAAGCGGGTATGGCTCCACCAGACATTGTGCTTACAGACAATACAGGGATGTGCCATCTGGACATTGGTGGCTGACCCTAACCATCCTGGTGATCTACAAAGGTCACTGTGACTGTGACCTTTAAACAGTGCTTGTGAAGACCATGTCTCTGTCACCCAAGCCCAGTCCTTTGTAGAGATGACAGTGGTAACCTGGGGGTGGGGAGAGAGCCTGGCTCCTCTCAAGTTCCGGAGCTAGCGACTGCAGTGGGATGCCTGGGCCACTAGACAACAAAGAGAAATCTCCAGAACTGATCAGTTACCATGGCAGGGAACAGAGCAGGAGTCTCTGAAAGACCCAAGAGGCAAGCCTGCTTCTCCTGAGCGCCCCTTCTCCAGAATCCCCAGTCCCAGCCCAAGTGGGAAGGTATTCCAGTTTATACTTCAATCTCCACCCACTTGCTTAATGAAGAAAAGGGCTTTCTCGTGCCCCCCCCCAGGCCCTTAGCTGCCACACACAGCTTGAGCAGGCCCCACGGGGCCTCAAAACCCCAGCAATTTGATTTTCCCAGGCCCCTCCTACCCCTAAGCAGCTTCTCAGTCACGAATCAGCCTGTGCGGCCAGCTCCGAGCCTGGGCCTCTTGCCAAGGGTGTTAGGAGGGAGAGCTGGGTTTCTGCACTGTCCCCTGGGCTCTTGCTCAGGCATCACTGCCCTTGCCAATGTCTCTTCTTCACCTCCAAGTCACCCCTGGGTCTCATGGTCCAGCTCAGGGTCCTGCCTGTCTTCATTGTGAGGCCACAGAGGCAATTAAATGAACCCCAACTGCTGTTGGTGGTGGTACCGAAGACTGACTGGTGAGAGGAGACACTGGCTGGAGATGGGTCAGAGAGCTATCAAGGATGTTTGTGGGCAGCAGGGGCCACTTCTGAATGGCTCCTGACATCCAACAATGGCTTGAGACAGCACCCTGGGAGTCTGGCCCTACAGCCAGTCAACAATGTGGATGTGCCTGCTCCAGATGAGTTGTAGAATCCTCGCCAAGGATGGAGCCACCCTGCCTGGTTTCCTCCCAGGCTGTCCTGGAGACCACCCACATGGACTCTATCTGCTTGGCTTAAGCTAAACCCACTGTCTCCAAGTTGTACAGGTCTTCTTCTCTGGACTGCTAAGCCCCAACAGCTGACCATGGCACGCATCAGGGCCACAGGGAGAGAGGCAGGAGAATAAATTGGAGCAGAAGATACTGACACAGCTCCCGCTTGGACTGGCTCCCGTGAACACTGGCCTCTGAAAGAAGGCCTGCCAGAACTGAGGCCTAGCGCTGCTTTGACCTGCTCTGACCTGTGTCTCCCTGGATCATCTGTCGCAATGGTAACATATCACCAGCATCAAGAGTTCCACTCCTAGCTAGTAGCTCAAGCTGAGCCCATGCCTCCCCCTCCCCCTGCTCTCCAGTCTACATCCCACCTACCATCCCACCCAGGTCCTATCCAGAGCTCTGGATCTCCTGCATTCTGCCCTTCACACATGCACACATCTTTCTGGAATACGCCTCCTTTTGCATATTCTGAGTCCCTGGTCCCTTGTGGTCAGGACCTGATTCCAATCCTAGTTGGCTAGTTTCTGACAGCTGAAGCCTTATTAAAGAGGAGAAATAAAGGCCAATTATTGGATTGCTCTGAGAATGAGCTGTGCATGACTTGATGACTTGGTGAGTCTGGGGCTGGTCACACTGGGATATTCAGCAAGGAGAGTGATCATGTACAGATGTTACCATGGCAGTGGTCACTGCTCCTGTCATTATCTCTGAACAGATGCAGTTCTCTGGAGACTTGGGAAAGGGAGGCTGAGAGCTGTACTCTCCAGACTTAGGTGTCTTCCAGTCTCTTTCTGTAGGAGGTGGCCAAAGGCCCAGGACCCTACCCCCAGAACCCTGAGGTGGCCAAGGGTAACACTCCAGCTCTTCAGGTTAGGACTCTGGGTGCTGATGCCCCCATGAAGGTTTCTCATGGGCATGTCGAACCCTCATGTTTAGAGCATCCTATGCTAACCTTCTACAAACTAGGGGCCAGGCAGCCTTCCCTTCGGGCATTCCAGATCACCTGCATCAGGGCGGAGTCTGAGGATCCTTTTCCTTATCCCACAGCCCCAAATGTCTTCTCTGAACCTTCCACCCTGAGTCAGAGATGGCATTGCTTCCCCGAAGCCAGCTGAAACTTTGAGCTCTTGGCCTCTTCTGGTTCATCTAGAGGAAGGGAAATGATGTCATGAGGTAAACCGCAAGGCTGGGTGCTCTGGTGAGCTTTGCTTTTCAGCAAAAGTCATTTTGTTGAAATACAGAAGGCACAGAGAGTCTGTGTCCTTCTGGTTAGAGGCAGGCAGGGACGGCAACTAGATTTTTAACATGAAACTCTGAGGAGGAAGGTGTTCCCAGACGTGCTAGCCGCAGAGGCCAGGCTCGGCAGACAAATGGATGGTGTGGGATCTTTGGTTTTCTGTGTGGCAAGTCACCTGCCAAGCAGGGATGCCTAGGGGATGCAGTATGTACAAGTTCCCCAGTGGACCTCTGTAGAATTCAAGATCATGTTTGCCATGGCGTAAGAGGGGTGACAAGAATGACAAACTGGACAACACACGCTGTCAATGACTCTTGCCATCTCTCCATGACCTCCTGAGATGGGACCCCACGCACCAGTGAGCAGCAGGAGGCTGGTGGCTCCCCGGTCTGGGCTTTCAACTCTCCACAAAAAGCTTATTTGGCACCAGGCTGCAGGTGACAGCTTGAGTCCTGTGTGACTGGCTCCCACTTTGAGCTCCAGTTCCCATCTGCTACCTGTCCCCCAAGAGAAGTCTGCTGCCCTTGGCAAACCTGGCCTTTTTAACCTTCAAATGCTCTGCCTCATGGGTGTATTTCTTCTTGTTAATTCTTTACTTTTATAAGATAAACAGCCTGTGGTAAAATCCTCCAATATTAGAGCATGAAGGACTATCTAGACCCCATACCCAAGTCCTGCCCCTTACTGATAGCTGGAGCCACAGAAAGAAAAGGATGTAGCCAGGACCACATAGCAAGAGAAGACAGGGCTCTTCCATTGCTGTGGGGTCTCCCTCCCCATCACCGCTACTAGCTTCTTGTCCATCTCTTTAGTCCGTGTCCTTACTTCCTGTCCTTAGTCTGTGTCCTTACTCCATCTCTTTACTCCATGTCCTTAGTTCAACTCTTTACTCCATCTCCTTATTCCATCTCCTTACTCCATCTCCTTACTCCGTTTCCTTACTCCATCACCTTACTCCGTTTCCTTACTCCATCACCTTACTCCGTTTCCTTACTCCATCTCCTTACTCCATCTCCTTACTCCATCACCTTACTCCGTTTCCTTACTCCATCACCTTACTCCATCTCCTTACTCCATCACCTTACTCCATTTCCTTACTCCATGTCCTTATTCCATCTCCTTAGCCCATGTCTCCTTACTCCATGTCCTTATTAATCTCCATACTCCACCTCCTTACTCCATTTCCTTAATCTATTGTGCTAATGATACAATGGCATAGACTGCGTATGTTATAAAGAAGATGTAAATTCAGGCTCATGCTCTGGTCTAAGACCACAGGGCCACATCTAAGGATGGCTTTGTTGCAGAAGAATCTTGAAGTAGCACAGGACACCACATGGTAAGAGACCTAGGAAAAAATGGCTGATATAGGCATAGTGGAGCAGTGGTTCTCAACCTGTGGACCATTGACCCCTTTGGAGGTCAAAATACCTTTCACAGGGGTTGCCTAAGACTATTAGGGACATTTACACTACAATTCATAACAGTAACAAAACTACAGTTATGAAGTAGCAACAAAAATAATTTTATGGTTGGGGGTCAGCACAACATGAGGAAGTGCCTTAAAGGGTCACAGCTTTAGGAAGGTTGAGAAGCACTGATCAAGAGATAACCCATTGGTCACATGGATGGCTCATGAGAGGAGATCCCTAGTTCCCTCTTAAAGGTCCTATCTGGACCCACCTTAAACTGCCTTATAAAGCAATTTAAATTTCAACATGAGTTTGAGAAGAACAAACCACATTCAAACGGCAGCACAATCCTACCATGAAGTTTCCATCAATCATCCCTAAGATACAACCAGCTCTGGGAAGAGGGCAAGCCTGGGCTGTGGAGCATTGTGAGGGATGAGATGGAGCTGGGTCACAGTCCTCAGAGCCAGAGGTCATGGTCAGAAGGACACGTATTGTCCTTTCCCAAGACCAGGACCTTAGGAGAATTAGTTATAATTAACCGTAACTCCAAACCAATGGTTCACTGGGTTAGGGCCCCAGTGATGGTTTGCTGACTGTGGTCCAGGGTGACACAAAGTCCTGAAGGAAAAGTCAAACCATCTAGATGCTCCACAACTTCTTTTCCTGAAACTTGGATTAGGACACACCCTTATGCCTGGTTGCTGAGACTTTAGAAATGAGTGAGGGGTGGTAGAAAGGGCTGACAGAGAGGCAAAGTTGTTACAAGGCCTGGGATTTTCTGTTCTGCTCCCTGGCTTCTGCATCTTTGGTTGTAAAATGAAAAGTCAGCTGGCCGCTGGCACATTCCCAGCTCTGAGGACCAGGCTGTGCCCCAGCTATTTTGGGGCAAAGGTCAGGGTGATTGAAGGCAGGCACAGGGGTGAGGTGTGTACCCTCTCCTTACTCCAAGATCCTCTAGAATAAGCTTGGAGCCTGACTTCCCATCTCTCCATGACCAGACTGCCAGCAACTCACAGTTTGCTTCATCTGCAAGGAGAGGCATGGGGTGTCTAAGCTGAAAGGCCTCCCAAATCTGATCTCACTAACTGTTCCTTATATGCAGCGAGTGGGGCCAAGAGAGGACAGCGAGTTTATCCAAGGCCACAGGCAAAGCCAGAGCCCAGGACTCTTCCCACCACATCAGCTGCTTCATGTTTGTGCCTGAACAAAACACTCTCAGGGGAAAGCTGGAAGCAGCAGGACTGGGATGATGTCTTCCTTACCATCTCTATCAACACTAACGCCATCATCACCACCGTCAGCCCTGCCTCTTCAGCACTAGCACAGTACCCCAGGCGCATCACTGTCTCATCATTCATTCATTCATTCATTCATTCATTCATTCATCCTCAGAGGCTGCCGAGACTGCCAATGAGAAGCAAGCTGCCTGGCTCTCGTGCTAACTGGTTGTATGACCTTGAGTGAGCTCTTTTTCCATCTGCTTTAGCTCTTTGAGTGTGAACAGGATACCAGCATGTTCCTCAGGTTGCTGTTAGGAGGCTTAAGTAAGTCACTCCTCTAAAATGCTCAGAACAGTGCTTCTCACCTACTTTGTACCTAGGCAATGCTACCATTCATTCGCCCACTTGGCTCTGCTGTTTTAAAGATGTAAAATATTTCACATTGACAGCCTGTAAAAGAGCACATGAGCCTAGGACCGAAGCAGGGGATGTTGGGCTGAGCACACTGCCATGTCTTAGGTCTGAAGGTGAAGGCTGTTGGTATTAAGAACTCCTTCTCTCATCACAGGAGGTACACCAGCCTCTTAGGAGAAAGATGTTTCTGGTTCAGATTTTACAAATGGCCTTAGTGCAATGGCAGGACCTCGATCTCCGAAAACCTCAAGGTCTCCTCCCTGCCTCCAGCCCTCAGCCTTGGGATCCCAGGTATCACTGGTCACCATGCCATACTTCAGCTGTCCAGGAGGATGCTCGGAGAAGCCAGGTCTGACAGTTCGGGGCACTAGAAGAGAGTTCAGTGACCTGAGATACAGGGCATTCGCTCTGATGCAGAGGAAACCCCTTATACCAACAACCCACCAGCCACCAGAGCAGTCAGCACCCAGGAGTGAGCGCTTAGAATTCTCTGAGCTGCCCACACTCTTCCTCATGTTGGCTCCCCCTTCTCTCAAACACAGCGAATGCTGAGAGGAAGGCAGATGGGGTGCTCCATACTGAACCCTTGAAAGGGGACAGGACCCAGTTTGCAGGGTCTCGTTTCATCTCCAGGACCCTGGGTATTGGCAGACCTTTGAGTGTGGCCTGAAAGCATCTCCACGAGCCCCACATATAGATATAGTAGGTGTACATTCACACAAGCACACACATTCCCTAAGGGCATTGCTCCTGGCCTGGCCAAAATGGCAAGCCCATCCTGTAAAATTCTGGCTCTATTGCAGAAAATGTGTACAGCCCCAATTCTCCAGCACCTCCTAGCTCAGGGATCCATCCTGGACTCTGATGATGGTTACCTTCCCATCCCACAGCTCTCTTCCCAGACCCTAGAAGCCTATAGCTCTCTGTCATGAGTCTTCAAGAGGTTAGGAAGTATTTTCCTGTTTGCACTCATCAGTGTAGACAGTAGACAAATACATGAAGCTCTCCCCTGAGGTCACCGCCCATTGAGGTTCCAAGAATAGCTATGCTTCTCTGCTCTGCCTTCTTATTCCCTGAGGAGTATGCCACTTGGTAGGAGGGAGATTCGGACCAGCCAGGACGTGATGAGGCTTGCCACACCAAGGTTGGCACGTACATGAGTTGTGAGAACAATTTGCCAAAATGTTTGGTTGGTTTTGGGTTTTTTGAGACAGGATTTCTCTGTGCGTCCCAGGATGTTCTGGAATTCTGTAGACTAGGTTGGCCTCAAACTCAGAGATCCACCTTCCTCTGCCTCCCAAGTGCTGGGACTAAAGGTGTACGCCACCACTGCCTGGTGCCAGAAGGTGTTTTTGAGGGACAGTGTAAGCAGTGCTTCTCAACCTTCCTGAAGCTGTGACCCTTTAATACAATTCCTCATGTTGTGGTGATTCCCAGCCATAAAATTATTTTGTTGCTACTTCATAACTGTAATCTTGCTGCTGTTATGAATTGTAATGTAAATATCTGATGTGCTAACACCAGAGGGGTCAAGACCCACAGGTTGAGAACCACTGCGCTGAGCCATGCATGTTGAGGGAAGTCTCCAGCCCATCCTAGAGAGCCAACATTCCTGAGGTGGCCATTGGGACAAGATACATTTCCACTTGGTTTGGAGCTTGATCTCGGCTGGTGGCTGAGTGTGTCCAGTCCCCTCTAGCTTCTCTGCCCCATCAAGTCTTAGTTGACTACACTGACCTTCTCCCCACCCATGGCTCTGGCCCTTTGGCCCTACATACTTATCCTTCAGCTGTTTCCTGAAGGATACTGTGACAGTGTTTTCTAGACAGATCTAAGCAGTCAAGTCTCCTCTGGATCAGAGTGTCAATGCCTCTCAATGGCCATGAGAAAGAGCAGACTCCTGAGCCTTGCAAGGTGGCCCCATTCTCACCCTCCCTCAAGCCCTCAAGAGAATCCCATACTTCAAACCAAAGGGCTTACGCCTCTCAGGCTCCAGGTTCGGCACTTGCCCGGAAAACAGATGAGTTTGGGAACCAGATGGGTAAGTTACATGACGCTAAAATGGACAAGGCTCTAGATGAATGCATGAAGACTTTATTAGAGAGAATTTTAGACAGAAAGACAAGGGAGACCACCCTATGATGACAGAGCAGGGATCAGTTGAGACACATGCCAGTCAGGCACTTAGAAATTGCTAACCCAAGCCCGAAGCTAGTAGAGAAGCAGGATGTGTGAGGTGTTAGAGCCTCCAGAAGGACGCAGCATACAAGACCTGTGGGAGACCTAGGCTCCCAATGCTCTCACTGGACTTCCTGGCAGCTGAAGCAAGCTCTGCTCACCTCTTCAGTCGTCTAGAATAGTTAAGTCTACATTTCCTTATGTGGCTTGCACCATTCTACTGAGAGAGGCTATCTCTGTGAAATGGATATTAAATGTATCAGTCAGACCCTGGTTGGTAAAGAGCATCTCTAAATGGCAGCTGTCATTATTAATTCTGGTTTAGTCCAACTCCAGAGCAGCAGCCCCATCACAGCCTGGGTTCCTCGGGGAGAAGATGCTCAGGAAGAGAGGCTGAGGATAAACCTCTGTTGGCAGATATGGGGAATTATGCATCTAGAATCACTCTATCTGGTCTTGCTGTTGGTACACCCTGATTTCTGTGCCTTTCTGGACTCATGGCCACCAGCCCTTGAGCCTGGACTCCCTGAGAAGAGGTGACATCCTGGGACAAGCTTCTCCCTACAGCTAAGGCCATTCCTGAAGGAGCAAACAGCTGAACAGACACATCCCCAGCCACTGTGGCAACACATCCTTCAAAGGATGACCCAAGAGAAGCTTGGTGGCTCCTGTCACACTAAACACATATATAAACCCATAGTAGGGAAACCATTCACCATGCATTCAAAACTCAGAGTGGATGATGGCAAAGCCCGGTGGCCTAGTGGTCATAGTCAAAGGAGCCTTTCAGCTGCAATGCCCTAGCAGTGGATGGGGATCGAGTCAGATGGAAACATACACCCAGTGGGGCTGGACAGGAGGTAGTCATGT
This sequence comes from Mus musculus, assembly GCF_000001635.26. Lineage (NCBI taxonomy): Eukaryota > Metazoa > Chordata > Mammalia > Rodentia > Muridae > Mus > Mus musculus. The sequence continues at coordinate 32,110,487 of NC_000071.6, forward strand.
GAGGTGTAATATGGTGTGGGGGCTTGGCCTTGCTGGAGGCGTGCTCTGAGCTAGCAGGCAAGCAGAGCGCTGTCCATGCCCATTTGAGTTGCTTTTCCTCTTCACAAGGGCTCCATCATTTGTCGGCCTGTTACATGGTCCTTTGTGTACATATAGGGTTGACGCTTCCAGTTAGCTAACCCTTCAGTTTCCCTGTTTTGAGAGCTTTGATTCCCAGGGCAGTTCTTCCTCTAGGCCTGGTATCCACACATCTCAAGCTCCAATAAAGATCTCTGTACACACACCACACACTTTGGACACGTGTGCTTCACACACGTGTGCTTCACTAACCCTGGCTGGGACAGCAGCTGACCTGGCCCTTCTGAAAGCCGGACCTATCCGCCTTATCAGGTGAGAACCAAGGCCCAGAGAGAGGAAGTTGGTTGTTCAAACAACAGTAGGTGGTTGAGCCAGGAAGTGGGACATACTCCTCACCCCCACCCCCACCCCCACCCCTACCCCCACAGTGTTGGCCTTCTCTGGGCACAATGCAAAGTCCCAACAAAGCCAGATTCCTCTCTCAAAGGGGCATCTGGATTCCCACACAGGGCTTCCCCCAACAGAGAGTTCCAGAGGCAAAGGCTGACAGAGACACGGGGACTAGGAGAGTGACCGGGCACAGATAAAGTAGGCCTGTCTCTGAGGCCACTGGGTCCTCTCTTGCCCTCCTTCTTCCATTACTGGCAGTGAAAATTTGAGTCCCCAAGAGGAGGCAGTTACAAAGGTAATTTTCGTGGTAATCCAGCCCAGGTCAACTGATCTGTTTTTCTATTAATTGTTTTCCCTAAAATTGCCTTGTTCTCTGAGTTCATGCAGAGCCCCCTCAGGAGCTATTTTATCATATCTGGTTTCTAAATGGTCATACAGCACTGGCTTTCTTACCTCAGGCATATCATGCCCTTCCTAAGGGACGAGGAGTCATTCTCGTCTGCTGGTTAAGCGAGTGGCTTCCGTGGAGGCCTTTCCGCTTTGGAAGTCTATGGAAGGACTTAAGGAGGAGCAGTGTGTGGAAGCCAGAGGCCTATCTGATAACGGGAAAAGGATGGGAAGGCAGCTTAACAGGGAGGCAGGGCAAGGCATGGGGCTCTCTTGCTCTGAAAAGGGGAGAGTGAGTGAGAACTCCCCCAACAATGTGGCAGACATCTTAACCTCCATGTATCTGTGCCACTGCGTCTGTCCTCCCCATCCCATCCCTACCCCCACCCCCCAAGGGGACAGAGGAGAGACAGATGACATGCCTAGGTAATGAACTAGCCCAGAAGGGGAAAGATAACACCTGGAGGATTACGGATGCTTAGAATTTAACACCTCCTTCTCTCAGATCCAGAACCTAGCAGATAGATCCCCTGGGGGAGGATCCTGCTTGCCTCTGCCTGGTGTGGTACTCCACATTGGGCTTGCCTAGACCTTTGGGGACTGAGAGAATGAGGAAGCATGTGGCCATTCCTCATACCTCCATTTTCTGATTGATTCCTTTTCTTACCAGTGTGCCTGCCTATCTTCTACCAGGGACTCTAAGCCCCCTAAAGGGAACTGCGTGAGGCTCCCAATAGTTAGTGGTCAAGTGTTCCTGGGTCTAGTCTGCATCTCCCAAATGCAATTCTTACATTTATATACGCCCCCTGACTCTCCGTGGCCTCACCCCAGCACCTAGGGGTACAGGGTTCACTGATTGTTTGTGGATTGTATGGGAAGAATGTTGAGCACAAAGTGCTGGGCTCCAGAGACCTGGATTCCAATCCTGTTCTGACACTCACCACCACCCTTACGGGTAAAGAAAGGCTAAACACTCAGAACTTCCGTTTCCTTGGCTGTACCATGAATGCTGAGCCGGACACAGAGAGAATAGCATTATCACTGTCAGTATTACTTGTCCTCTAGAGTCCTAGAAGGGCAGCTCTGCCTGGCAAACCCCTCTGCTGTGGGCAGCCCCACCCTTCCTGCTCCCCTCTCTGCCCCTCCCCAGTTCAGTGATGGGGTGTTTTTAGGATAAGCATCCAACACAAGCACTGTGCCTTGAGGAATGATGGCCCTACTCCCAAATGGGGGAGTCCCTGCCGAGACCCTGGAAAAGACCAGTGACCAGGGGCCTTTGCAAGTAGGACTATGGCCGGAAATGGGTTGGATGAGGCCTGTGGCAGTGGCTGGTTGCTTGGTTCCCATTTTAAATGAGGAACTGCCTAGACTGCCCACTTAACCACAGACAAGGGCCTCAGCTTTCTGCTTTCCTCTGTCTCTGAACTCCAGTGTCTGGGCTGTGTTCCTGGTCCTGCTAGGATGAGTGGGAAACTGCTCCCATCACCCCTCCTGCCTGTTCCTGTTTTGGCCGTGAGGATCCAGTTTCCAGCTGGGTCAGCTCTCTGCCCCTTTCTGCCCCTCGGATCCATTCAGCCTGGGAGCAGTGACCAAGCCTGTGGCGTTCAGTGGTCCTAGACTCCAGGCACTGGTGGGGATTGCCATGATTGTTTTATTACTGACCCACTGCATAGACAATGAGGTCTAGGTTTGCCCAAGGCCAAGCAGCTGATTTGGTAAGCCACTGAGATATCAGGCAGGATCTGGCTACCCCCAAGGCTGATTCAAAGACCTGGAAAGGAGAAAAGGGGAGGGAAGAAAGGAGAAAAGATAATGGGTTCTGTCCATGTGCAAGAACTAAGCAATTACCACCTAGAACTGCCTTTTCACTTTGCTGGAGGAACATTTAATTGCTTCCTACAAATAATAACAAAACACCGTGCAGTGCCGGGCTTGTTCTATGCAAGGACTAAGTACTTCACATCGTGAACTGGTCCCAGGCTTAGAGTCAGCAGACCTGTCCTCTCTCAGGAGTCCCAGCCATCCTGAGCACTGGCCCCTGTCATCCCACACTGGCCTCCAATCATGACCCTCTTGCTTTGGCATTAACTCAGACATCTTCTCTTCCTCCAGCTACAGAGATTTTTGACCCCAGTCGCCTACCCATCCAGCATCCTGACCTCCAGTTCTGTGGCCACTACAATCTGGACTGAAATTGTCTCTCCCTTCAGCAAGTGGCACCCCTGGTAGGAACTTTGACCTCGTCTTGGAGAGTTCCTTTCTTAAAATCCCCTCAGACTACGATATTCCTGCATCCACCTAGCCCCAGTTCCTCATAGGAAATACTTCCTCATTTTTTATAAAGTTCAAACATGTATGGCAACTTGCACCTGTAATTCCATCACTTGGGAGGCTAAGGCAGGGGAATTACTGTGATCTCTCTAGGCTAGCCTGGGCTAAGGCAAGACCTTGTATCAAAATAATTATCACCCCAAAAGTCCAATATATAAAAAAGTTCTTACTTAAATATGCGCACGCGCGCATACACACACACACACACACACACACACACACACACCGTGCTAGGGAGATGGTTTAGTGAGCAAGAGTACCTACTGGGCAAACTTGAAGACCTAAGTTACAAACCCAGCACCCATGTAAAAATCTGGGTGTGGTTGCCCACATGCCTGTAACCCCAAGGCTGTGGGAGTCCAGACAGGAAGACTGCTGGGGCTCGCTGGCTGCCAGCCAGGCTCCACTTTTAGTGAGAAACCCTATCCAAAGGGAATAAGACGAAGCTGAGCAAGCAGGCCACCCGATGTCCTTCTCTGTCCACTATGTGTAGGACACACACACACACCACCTACCATACACAGATGTAAGAAGATGGAAATTGTAGGATGCTTCTTTGTCAGAATCAAAAACCATCAATGTCATACTGATAGACAGCATCCCATGAGATGCTGAAAGACCAGGATCGTGTCAGGCGCAAGACGATGCCAGGGTCCTCTACTTCTACTTAACATGACAGTGTTCTGGAACTGTTAACTAGTGGCAGGTGCCAAGAGACAATGACCCCTCACACACCAAGCAAAAACAAGTCCCAGGTGTCCAGACCACAATTCATATGTGCCATTTTCCACAAAAGATACTGGGGTTCCTTGGAGAAGTCAGATGCCAGGGCTGGAACATGGAAATTCTCTGAAGACATTGAACATCTGTTTGTGTCAGATATGGCAGGTCAAATCTACAATACCAACACTCAGGAAGCTGAGGCAGGAGAATTGCCATGAGTTCAAAACTAGATTTAACCGGCATAGTGAGTTCAGGCCAGCCTTTGAGAGAGAAAGGAAAAAAGGAAAAGAGGGAAAGAGGGAGGAAGATAGATAGAGAGAGAGAGAGAGAGGGAGAGAGAGAACTTTTGGTAGCAGACAATGAGGAAATGCTCAAAGAATTGATGTCAAAATGACACAGATCTGTCTGATGGGGTTCCCACTACCTATATCTAGAACAATTTGGGTATCAGCATAAATAGTTGTACTAATAAGCTATAACATTTCAATTAAAATAGGAATTTGTGGATCTACACATTCCTTATAATAGGATGTGCATTATGTATGTATACATGCATGCATGTATGTATGTTTGCATGCATGCATGCATACTCAGATGGATGGTTGGATGGACGAATGGACAGATGGAGAGTGAATGATGGGTGTGGATGGTCTTCATTTGGTACCCATCGTGCTGGATGTTAGAGGACGAAGTCTTCAAAGCATGCTAAGGGTAGTCGGTGGAGATGTGATGGGGACAGACTAGTGGTGCTGTTTTGTAGGGTCTCCCCACCACACAGTTATCAAATGCAAAGCAAAATATGGTAAATGTGTGATGGAGAACCTAGCTGGCACTAACTCAACCCAGCGGCAGGATGAGTCTTGTTGTTGGGGAGAGCTCTGTGGTCCTGTGAGGAGCATAGTGTCTTTGGGTAGTATTCTTTCCAAGAGTGAGCAGCCTGAGAGCAGACCGGAGGACACAGGCTGGAGAACATCGAACAAAAATGGTGCCCTGTACTTTTTAATACTGTCACCAAGCATGTGACACATCCCTGTATTCCCAGCACTTGGGAGGCAGAGGCAGGAGGATCACAGAAAGAATGAGGTCATCCTGGGGTGATGTGGCACATTTCAGACTCTTCAGGGTTGCAGGAGACCCAGATTCAGAAAGACAAAAGGTAAAGATGTCTGTCAGGATGACAAGTGTTAGGCGGACTGAGATCTGTCTCAGATCAAAGGAAACTAACGAGGCGTGACAGCAAATGCAGCTCGAAGTCCTGACGTAGATCCTGAACCAGAACGAGGCATTGCTGGGAAAGCTGAAGGCATTTGCATGAGGTCTTCCAATCGGATGACAATATTAAATTCATTTTGATTTCCTAATTTGGAGTGTTGAATTGAGGTAACGAGGAGAGGGCGGTGTTTGGAGGAAATAGGAACTGGAGCAGTTAGGCTGGCAGTTCTCAACGTGTGGGTTGCAACCCCTTTAGGGGTCAAACGACCTTTTTACAGGGGTCACATGTCAGATATTCTGCATATCAGATATTTACATTACGATTCACAATAGTAGCAAAATTGCAGCTATGAAGTAGCAGCAAAAATAATTTTATGGTTGGGGGTCACCACAACATGAGGAACTGTGTTAAAGGGTCACAGCTTTAGGAAGGTTAAGAAAGTGATTTAGGGGTCATGGGGCGTCATGTCTACCAAGTCATTCTAAATTCTCAAATAGTTTAGGAAAAAATAAAGCTCACTCTCTCTTTCTCTCTTTCTCTAAACACACACACACACACACACACACTCACACACTCAAACACGCACACACACTTCTTATATTCCTCAATCAGAGCATACCCATCTTAAGTTCATTTTCTTTTCTTTTTCCTCAATAATTTTATTTTATTCACTTTGCATCCCAATCGCATCCCCTCCCTCCTCTCCTCCCAGTCCTGCTCTTACAAATCTCTCCCTCCATTAACCCCTCCCATTCTCCTCAGGAGAAGCCCCCTGAGGTACCACTCTACCCTGGGACATCTAGTCCCAGAAGGACTAGACATCCCCTCTCCCACTGAGGCCTAACCAGGCAGTCCAGCTAGGGGAAGGGGATCCAATGGCAGGTGACAGAGTCAGAGACCCACATGAAGACCAAGCTGCACATCTGCTACAAATGTGTAGGGGGCCTACGCCCAGCCCATGAATGCTCTTTAGTTGGTGGTTCAGGCTCTGTGAGCCACCATGGGCCCAGGTTAGTTGAATCAGTAGGTCTTCTTGTGGTATCCTTGACCCCTCCGACTTGTTCAATCCTTCCCCCATTCTTCCACAAGACTCCCCCAAGCTCTGCCCAATGGTTGGCTGTGAGAAATGAAATTGGGGTGTTGGGGTGCATTTCTGAAACTACCTGGAGGCCTGGGATGGGGGAGGCTATAGGGAGTCTATGGGAATGACCTTAGCTGATATTGCTACTAGTGGAGGAAATGGAGCGTGCAGAGTCCACCTTCTATAGCAGGACAGGATTTTTAGAGGATGGAGGGGGACATTAACCCACCCACAAAACCTTCAACCCCAAATTTGTCCTGCTTACAAGATGTGCAAGGATAAAGATGGAGCAGAGACTGAGGGACCAGTCAACCAATGACTGGCTCAACTTGAGACCCATCCCAAGTGAGAGAGCCAACCACTGACTATTAATGATACTTTGCTATGTTTGCAGACAGGAGCCTAACACAACTGTCTCCTGAGAGGCTTCATCCAGCAGCTGATAGAAACAGATGCAGAGACCCAAGGCCCATTTTCTTAATAAGTTGCTTTCCTCTTCTCAAAGAAACTTCCCTGGGACTGGAGAGATGACTCAGCAGTTAAGAGCACTGGCTGCTCTTCCAGAGGACCTGGCTTCCATCCCCAACACCCATATAGCAGCACACAATTGTCTGTAAGTTCAGTTCCAGGGGACCTGACACCCTCTTTTGACTTCCAAGGACACTAGGCATATATGTGGTACACATGTGGGGAAAAAAAAAACAACCCATACATATATAAAATAAAATGTTAAAAAGAGAAAAGAAAACAGAAATTTCCAAGAAAAGGAAATTACAGAACTGTATAAAATAGAAGGAGAAAGCACAATCCAACTTTTCTCCATTTATGTGGGGACACTGTCGGGAATAAAGACTTTGTTTTTATGGTGCCTGCGAGAGATCAGTGCAGGGACCAAGTCACCTTCTGGTGGGTTGCCTCTCTTCTCAGAGAAACAGGTCTCAGGGGATAACAGTGTTCAGGAGCTACCTTAAAACATCATCCAGTCTCCAGTTTCCGGACTTTGATGAGCCATTTGATAGCACATTAGTAGCTCAAAAGCACTCATGGTTGAAGGACATTGTGAAAAACTGCCAAACGCTAGACACCAGGAGCCGTGTGTGTGTGTGTGTGTGTGTGTGTGTGTGTGTGTGTGTTGTTGTTGTTGTTGTTGTTGTTATTTTGAAATCCAGCTAACTAAACTCACTAGAATGTCACTGAGTGACCATCAGTGCTCCCATCCAGTACGCTGATTCTCGACCTTCCTAACGCTGCAACCCTTTAATAAAGTTCTTCATGTTATGGTGCCCCCAACCATAACATTATTTCATTGCTACTTCATAACTGTAATTTTGCTACTGTAAAGAATCAAAGTGTGCAATGAATCCGAACACTGGTTAAGAACCAGTGATGTAGAACATAGGCTAAGGATGGAATGCCAGGAGAGGTCTAACAAGCCAAGTCTGACAGGGACTTGTGCTCTGAGCCCAGATCTCTTCTTGAATACCCTTGCAGCTGACTACAGTAAGATGCTAAATTTACTCCATGGAGCTAGGATTGTACTTCATTATGCAAATAAGTACAACCTGTCTTCAAAATACTAGCTCTGGAATGCTTTTTTTCCCCCAAAAGCAATCAGTACCCATGCAGCACAGCACCACAGAGCCAACCACAGGATCAGAGGTCCCCCAACAGCCTCCAGGACAGAAGAGGCTTCTCCAGAGCAGGTAGACCAGTACACCAGTGACTTGCAGGTAGACCAGTACACTAGTGGCTTGCTCCAGCATACAGCCTTCAGTACAGGCAACAGTCTGGGACCTGCCCCTTTCTTCTGAATCCTTATGTTTCTCCCTTGACTCGGACAATCTCCTGTGGCGATTGCCTGCAAGGATGGCTGTGGTTCACCCAGGCTTGGATATAATCCCATCGAAAGGTGACCTGTGGAGTATGAGGATGAATGAGAAAATGAAGGGTCTGCTCCCACCCTGCTTCCCAGTCAGCTTAGAAACGGGCCACGTTGAGCTCTCTCTGGGGAAAGCTCAAGGAGGGAAAAAGAATCAGAGGTCTGGGTGAAAGGGTCTCCCTCTGAGCCTCTCCACAGTTCTGCCATTGTGGACTAAGGTGACCGATCGGTCAGAGGGACATGGCTTGAGTGTAGCCCGAGGAGTGGGGGTGAAAGGACCAGGGCCAGAGCAAATCCTAGGAACACTGGGATGTCTCTTAGCCCTCCTGCCCTCTTCTGCCTTCACTTCTCTCTGTGCCTTAGTTTTCCCATATGTGAAATGGAGCTAATCATCCTCAAAACACCCCTGCAAGGTACTAATTACTGTCTGTATGAGGCTTTGAGATCCTCGGATAGAATGTAACAGTACTAATAGTGGATAATAACACTCTGTCCACCCCCCAGTCCTTTCATCCATGGATCTCAAAGCCTTTTACAAACCTTAATTAATTCTCACAACACCCAAATGCAGGAGGCTGATGGTCATTAGTCCCATTTTACTGGTGGGGAAACTGAGGGAAGCCAGGAGGCTGGCTTCAGGCCACACAATAAGCTGGCATCTGATGGGGGTTAGAACTCACAGCCCCCGGCCCCCTGGGAAGGACCCAGGCAACATGACTTCTACCTGCTAAGCATGGAAATGCAGGGCAAGGGGCCCCAGGGTCCTGCTGAGGTTCGTATGAGCCACACTGAGTCATAGGGAGACTCTGGCTCCAGGGACAAGGGGGTGGCGGCCTGTTTAAGGAAAGAAGTAACAGTTATAGGGTACCCAGTGTGTGCTGATCCCTAAGAGAGATGATTGATAGATCTGTCTGTCTGTCTGTCTGTCTGTCTGCTGTCTGTCTAGTTCCCACCTGTGAAGATAAGCATATTGTCTCATTTCACAGATGTGGGGCCCAGCTAGTTGAGCATGTTACCACTTGGGCTTACCTGCTAGGGACTGAGACTCTAGCTTGTGCCTTCGTGGCCATAGCCATTCAGGCAATGGGAGAAGACATCACCAGCCATGATTCTAAAGATAAAGAAACTGATACACACAGAAGAAAATCAGTTTGCTTGATGGTTGGACTGACGGACAAGCCACTGTTCTTTAATGACCTCTCCCTTCCCCAACCCCTGCCGCCCTCCCAACCCCATTCAGGCAGGTGAGGCTGAGTGAGATCCTGTCAGGAAGGTCTTTGAAGTACCCAGAGGCAGCATGTCCTGGTCTTCCCTGGGGAAGATGAAGAGGCTTGTCCTGGGTTTTTGTCATCTCATGGGGAAGTTCTTAGAATATTGGAAGCAACAGGGTCATCTAGGGACAGACACTATGCGTGGGCTTTGGGGGAAGTTTCCCATGTCCTGCCCTTGAGCCTGTCTAGGAGAGAGGGGTGAGTTAGTGTGCCACCATCACCTTCCCCCACCCTCTGTCTTCCTGACTGACTCCTCCTCTGTCCTGGGCCCAGTTTTCTAAGGAGGTTTACATGGGGGACTTTGGAAGTCCTGTTCCCTTAAGGTAGAGCCCCATACTGTAGTAGGTCATGTAACCCCCTCCCCCACAAACATAAAACATCTGTGAGAAAGCAGATTCGTCACAGTAACAGCAACAGGATCTTGGAGACTGGGCAGGATGAGTCCTGGCTGTAGGCCCTGGCTACCTCGTTAGCAGGCTGTGAGGTCTGGAGGAGGCCCTTGCTGCTCCATGCCTCTATTTCCCAGGTAGTAAAAGGTGTTATGGAGAAAGGCCAACACAGCAACTCTCATGGGGGCTTCGAAACCAAGGAAGGGAGTGCAGAGGGTGAGCTCAGCTTGTCCTGGCCAAGGGGAGAGACAGGTGGGGCACCGATATGGGGCGGGGGGAGTCTTTTGGAGGGAAAATGCTTAAAGATTCATGAGCAGTTTTGCTTACAGCTTGCTCAACCTTGATCAAGATTTTAATATTTGTGCAGCTTTCTGGGAAAGTTAGCAGAATGTTTTCTTTCCAATATTATGTGTTTCAGTCTCTCTTCACACTGCGAGAGAGGTATACACTCCAACATCCAGGTAAGGAAGGTGAGGTTAGGACGTGGGGACAATGGGTTCAAGGGTGAACAGATTCTAAGGGGCTAACCTAGGCTTCCAAACCAAGCATCTCCCCTTCCGATGTTTTCTAGAGAGTTCTGGGCTGCGGAATCCATCCTCAGGTTGTATTACAAGGCCTCCTTACTGGGCTCTTTAAACCCTCTTGAGGGATCAAGAGAGGTGTCCAAAGTTCCTTGGGGTGGGAGCCTGTTCCCGTAGGATGTAGGACGGTGAGGCCAGGGTGTGGCCAGCAGAGGGTGGGTGGTGCTGAAGGCTCTTGTTGGCTGGCTGGGCAGGCAAGGACAGGGCGGGGCAGGGCACGGGAGAACAGGGTGACCTGGGCAGCCCGACCTGGAATAATTGAGCGGGGGCAAGCAGGGATGGTGGAGGAGACAGAGGCGGGGAGGCTCCTGGGTGCTTAGGAGCCCTCACTGAGGAGTACCAAGGCCCTCTGCCTTGCCATACCCCGCAGCTTCTAGAAGGCATGTTCCTTCCCTCTCCCAGCAGATCATCTCTGGAGAGCCTGCTCAGACCTGCCCTCCCCACAAAGCACGGTAGCAACTCCCTGGGGCGGAAAGTGTCTCTACTGAAAGCAAGACAGGAGTTTAATTAAGCCCTAAACACGCACAGTTGAGCCTGAAATTAGGGTGGTGCAGGGAGGGGGAGAAGGCAGCTGAGGACAGGGGGGCTTCAACCCAACCCTGCCCAGCTGAGCAAAACAACCTTACAAGCAAGCGTCCCTGAACACAAGCAAGCCTAGTTACAAAACAGTTCTGACCTACGAAGGGGGGTGTGGGGGGTGCCGGACTACCTGTCTCTCTCTCATCTAGGTTCTCTCAGCTAAGTTACTAGGGTTCATGAGGACTCTGGAGAGTGAGAAGAAGGAAGCCAGAGGCTGAGAGGGGTCACCTCTTAAAGTAGCTTCTAGAGAAGCAGGGGTCTGTGACTGACACTGGGCAGCAGCGGGGAGCCCTCTCCACCCTGAGGGAGGGGAGGGGAGAGAACTCTCAGCAATGGATGAGCCAGTCAGACTGCACACACAGGTGTGCCCAGGTTGGGACTCCTGCCCAGAGCACCCATCTTTCAGGTGGGCAAAGCTCATTCTGTGCCCCCCCCCAGAGGAAGGAAACCCCCAGCCAAGCTCCTGGCTTTAGAAACAAAGTTACAAGACCTGTTGTGCCCACAGCTGCAGACATTTGGGTCATCCATAGCTTTGAGAAATCTGATGGCTTCAACCCTCTCTCTCCTGTCCCCAGGTCTCCCCAAGCTGCGGCTGAGACATTCAGACTGCAGCCTCCTCCTCTGCCTGGTAATTGATCCTCCTTTGCCCTACAACTTGGGTTTGGTCTTAATTTGCCAGGGACTAAAGGCAAGAAGAGACGGGCAGGCAGACATGTCATCGCTTGTCTCTGGGCAGAGAGGCAGTTGCGACAGAACTCCTAGGTGTGTGTAAAAGTGCACGCATGGGGGCGGGCTAGTTGTACTCTGTGTATGTGTGTGTGTGTGTGTGTGTGTGTGTGTGTGTGTGGTAGGGAAGTTATCACTGGGCTGATTTCTGTCACTGAAGCAAAGTCCCAGGACAAACTGTAGTCCCAGTCATGGTGTGGGATTCAGCAACCCCCTTAGTGTCAACTAAGATGGGGCTGCTGTCCCGGCCTAGTTCCTTACCCAGTGCTAATGGCCACCTGCCTGGCAAGCCTTTTAGTGAAGATAGTTCCATACCCTACAGGCCAAGAATTGGCCTGTAAGTCCTTTAAGGGACTAACTTTGAAAGTGACCAGCTTGCTCTTCCTGTCCTGTGTGTAGCACTCAGTCATAGCTTCCTCTTCCAGGGACAGATAGGAAATCTTATAGCTTCCTCATTACCACATCACCATATTGCCAACATCCTCAGGGGCACTGGCAGCGTGTGCGTGTGGGGAAAGACCCCAAACGTCAGACCTGCAGCCTCTCTTCTGCACATTATACATCTCCGCTCAATGGTACCACTCAACCAAAACCACAGAAATGTCTTTGACTGCTCTGGGGACCACCTTTGTCCGTTGGTCCAGTTTTGATCTTCAGATTTTCAGAACAGAGTGTCTTTTCCTTGCTTCTTAAGCTCCCGGGGTTGTTGCTGGCATCCTTTAGCAAGTGGCTACATCTGTTCTCATTTCCACCCTGCTTAGGTCTCTGCATGTGTAACTGCTCTCTGCCCAGGTCTTAAAGGAACACTCATCCTTGAATTCAGGGTCCATTCAGACAAGCACTCATTACAAGAGCTTTTTATATCATTACATCTACAGATATTCATTTTGCTATAATGCAGTCACCAGTTCTGGGGACTTTGATGAGAACTCCCTTTGACCTGTCCCACCAGTCAGTGATCGGTCAACTACGATTGGAACCCTCTAAGGAAGGCAAGCTTGCTATCCTAACAACTGGCTACATCCACATTCAAACAGGTTTGATTGAAATCCTTACTTGAGAGGAAATGAACTAATTCTACCCCACGGGAACCTCCTGGCCTTTAGAACATCTACGTGTTAGTAAATCAGTGCTCAGTTTCCACATCCTTTGCCCCAATCACAGTGAGTAAAACAAAATCAGAAAGATGATGAGATAGTTTCATCTTTTTTATGGTCTTTCGTATAACTCAAGCTCTCCTCAGACTCTCAATGTTCCTATCCTGGTCTTGCAGGTGTTGGGATTACAGGCACACATACACTGTTCCCATTAAACTTAGGTGTGTGTGTGTGTGTGTGTGTGTGTGTATTTTCCCCCTATGCACACACACATGCACACACACACACACCTGTGAAAGTCAGAGTTCAACTTTCAGGAGTGGGCTCTTTCTTTCCGCCATATATCTCTTAAAGCTGGAACTCGGGTTGTCCATTTTGGTGGCAGGCACCTTTAAATGTTGGGGCATCTTGCTGTACACACAGTCTTTGTCTGTTATTGTTGTTGTTGTTTTAAATTAGTTTGATGTTAGGGAAAGAGCACCAACCTTGGACACGCTGGTGGCTGCCCCTAGGATCCCATGCCTCAGTTTCCATAACACCAGGGAGCAGCTGAGTCACTGTTTCATGAGATGTTTTGAGTCACACATCCCAGAGGTTGGCAAATGTCTCTGGAATCTTTAAGACTCTGGGAAGTCTTGAGTGAAGAAACTGTGTTCACACAGTATTTTGCAAACTTAGTAGAAAACAAAACAAAAGAAAAACTCAGAGTTCTTTTATCAGCTACCATCTTCCTTTAGCACCAGGCAAGACTTCCTCAGCACGGTGGGAAATGCCAACCTGAGAGACTCCCAGAGGCCTTTTCCAGCTTTCCCAGTCAGATTCTATAGTTCACAGTCTCTCTCCCCCCTCCCCAACACCATAGCTCAGCATCTTACAGAGGACATTAGAATGGGCTGAGCCACAGCCTCCTCAGGTGGCTGAGGCCTCTCCAATACCTTCTTGCTTCTGAAATCCCGCAGAGAAGAAAGGGAGAAAGGAACGTCTCCCTCCTGGTCCTCCTGTCCCCAGCCCACTAGCCCACCTTAGACTCAGTGATGCCTGCCTAGCACCACCACCCTCTGCACCCCCCCCCCGAGTGCAACACACACAACTGTCTAGGGCTCCCTGGACACATTATAAGGCTACAGTGAAGGACCTCACCTACATTCTGCTTTTGTTGTTGTTGTTGTTGTTGTTCTGTGAACAAAAAACTATGTATAACTATCAGAAGCTGGACCTTATGAAATGGGATGGGGAAGAACAGGAAAGGCAGTGGGAGTGAGGAGAGAGAAGAGAAGGACTTATGCTGAGGGAGAGAGCCTGGGTGACTCAGGCATACCGGCTAGCTGGGGTTGGGGGCTTGATATGGGAGCTGGGAAGCAGAGTGATCCTAAAAACTCATCAGGTCGTCCCCTCTGGCCCCATGTACACAGCACTAAGTGAGATTACATCTGAAACACCTGGGCTCTTAACCTCTGCTCTGTTTATCCTCAGAGCAATTCTGGAGCACCCATGTAATCTCTGCCAAAGCAAGTTCACTTTGCTTCAAACTACGGCTGTGGCTTTGTCTGTTGAGTGCCTGTCTATCGGGCACTGTGTTAGCAGCCCCCACGCGCCTATCGTTTAATTCTTACCACCTCTAACGTTTTATAGAATGTGGCTGCCAGTGACATAGAACATGGCACACTATTTCGCCCAAGGCCCATGCCATAGCTTTCATTGTTAGTTTTCACCTCTGCATCTGGTGGTGTGGGAGCTCTCCCTAGTTCAGCTGACCTGGATCTGAGGAACGAGAAGGATGAATCCACCCTCCATTGCTCCGAAGAGACATGATCATCTATCCTCTGGTACAGGTGGTAGCCTTCCAGCTCCTGGGGTGGGGAATGTTTGCTTTCTGTTAATGAAAAGAAATAAATGTGATAATAAATAAATGCCCCACCCAGTGCAGTAATCGCTGGCCCGAACAATAAGGTTCTGTGTTTGCTCTTGCCTGTGTTATATTCTTTGGCTGAAGGCGCTCGCTGTTCAGGAGCCCCTTGAAACATCAGTGGGGGCTGGGCCCCCAGGCACATGTAGAGGAAGACAATCCAGCCATTCTGTCTATCTGCTTCCAGGAGTCCCAGCCAAAGTGAGGAAATGAGGAAAATGTACAAGGACCCTGTACTTGGAAATAGTGTCCTTCACTTGGTGTCAAGACTGCTGCAGCCCTGCCTCTGCCACTCTAGGTGACGGGAAGTAAGCCTGTCCCCACCCCACCACTGGCCTTCAATTCTTACAAGTGTCTAATAGTGTTGAGGGGTTGCTGTAATGAGCACCTGGGGTCCTTCTAGCTCTGACCCTGCTCTTCCTGGACATGCCCATTCTCCCAGTGCCCCCTGGGCAATGGAAGATTCAGAGGTCCAAGAACCCAACTTTTTTGAGAGTCTACTGGGTGCCTTTTCCAGCCTCCAATTTCCTGTTTCCTGCACCTCCCCTAGATGTCCTATGGATGGAATTTCCCCATTTTTCGTCATTTTTAGAAACTGTCTCCCATTTGAGTTCCCAGACATTGTGAGAAGCAGGGAGCAGAGTGCAGTACTGTGAATATCCATCGGTCATGCCAAGTTCTTCCCAGGCTGCTTTGCATGTCCTCCCCACAGCTACAGAGATCCTTTGGGTATTATGTTGGGTTATAAATGAATGGAGGATGATAATTTCAACAAATATATGTGTGCATAACTCTCGTACTGGATCAAGGATCCTTGATTACATGCTATTTATTTGTTTGTTTATTTTGTGTGTGTGGGTTGGTATACACTCAAATAGATGTCAAGGGACAACCTGTGGAAGCCGGTTCTCTCCCACCCACTTGGTAGGAATTGAGCTTAGGTCATCAGGTTTGGTGCTAAGTATATTTAGTTGCTGAGCCATTTTGCCACTCTGGTCTAAGGACTTGATATTACTATCACCACACAGTCCCAGGGAGGAGAGTGAGTTGTGGAGAGGTCCTGGAACTGCCAGACTCACTTTGCTGTAAGGTAGTACACCAGCATTCTAACACTCAGCTCTTTGATCTAAATCACTAGCCGTAAGAATCATTAGCTTCTTTGGCAGACATGGAACCAGCACCCCTACACACAACACACACACACACCCCACTAGTACATATATACTACACACACAAACACATCAGACACACATACCCCACACTTGTACAGACACACCACACACACAAACACATCACACATAGACACACACATACATACAACACACATACAAACACACACAAACACATCACACACATAGACACACACCCCACACTTGAATAGACAAACCACACACATACAAACACATCACACACATACACACAAACACACCACACACATACACACACATCACAGACACACACATCACACACAGATACTGACACACACAAACTTTGCAAGTGAGTGGGTTGGGTGTACAACAGTGGAACAACCATCAAGTTATACAGCAGGCAACTGGCAGAGCAGAAAGTGCACCCCAGGCTGAGCCCACTAGCCTGAGGCTGTCTCTAAAAACATCACAGCTATGCCAAAAGCAGGGCCCATGGAGCCCGGTCCTTCCCTCCTTCCACCTTTGCTTCATTCTTTCCAGGGCTCTCCCCTCCTCTTTCAAGAGCTCATGTGTCCCTAACAGGAAATCACATTGGTGGAGATAGCACAGTCTTGTTCCCCAGGCTCTTGGTGGGTCCCATGAGGCGGTGACCCACAGCAGCTGGCCCATACCACTTCAGGGACTCAGGCACTGCTCACTCCTGGGGTGGCACACTTGAGCTGGCTGGCTGAGTCTAAGGAGGTCGCACCTGGAATCTGAAGCTGCCCCAGACAGGTGGACAGGCCAGTGAACGTGGACTCAGAAGCCCCTTTCCTCTCATCTGTGCTCCAGGCTCTTGCCCTTGTGTCTGTCCTGCCGTGAGGGTGATTGATTGGCTTGAAGATGGATGCTTCAGTGTCGGACCGTGGCCCATTATATGTGTCCCTTGGTCCATGAAAGATACTTCTCAGAATTGTTTAGAAGATGTAGACTTCCTGCAGACTCCTATTGTGTCTTCTTCATATGCTGGACATGGAGGGTTCCTGACTGCTTCAGCCTGCCCCCCACCTCTGTGGGATAGTTTTGGGGTACGTTTACTGAAGCATAAACCATACATAAGGTACTTGAGTCCCCTGCGTAGTGACATGTTTCACACCTTACCCAGTCAAGAGGCAGATGGACCCTCGCCAGCATCCCTCAGGCTCCTCCATTTTGACCTCACCCTGATTCCACAAGGCCAACCACATTCTTCCTTCTGACATCTAGATCACAGATCCACTTTGCCTTTAGAACAGAATTTATGGGATGGAGTAATATATAGTATATTGTGTCTGGAATATTTTGCTCAATGTTCTATTTGTTAATTAGCTACAGATCTATGTATAGGATAAAACATATGCATACATAATATGCATGCGTAGAGGAATGTATAGAAATATTTTCCTCCCCTTTTAGCTGAAATATTTTAAAGCAAACTCATAACAAGCAGGGACCAGGAGTGAGGCTCAGTGCTTAACGTGCACGAGACTCCATTCAATCCCTCATCACAGAAACCCCCAAGTCTTACGCCTGTCACCTCATGTTCTTCAGTATATCTCTCCAAATAATATTTATATAAGACAGTTAATGTTATCAACTCGTCTGATGAAACAGTAATTCTGAGCAGCATCTAATCTCCAGTCTGTGCTGACATTTTCTCAGTTGGAACGGAGATTCAGGCCTTACTGTCACAATTTAGCAGCTCTCCTGCCTTCCCTCCCCCTCCTCTCCCCTCCCTTCCCTCCCCCTTCCCCTCCCCTCCCCCTCCTCCTGAGTTGGCCACTTCCTGAGAAGGCTGCTAGCATTGCCTTCCTTTTTTGTCCAAACCTTCTGGGCTAGTATTCCATGGCAGAGTCCCAAGGCTAGCAGGGAACTCATCAGCCTTCCAAGGGACAGCTGACTTAGACGCCCATTTGGTTTTTTAATGACACTTTCAGAGTCTACAGTGCCACCTCAGACCCCGTTTAAACACTTGCCCCAAACTTCTGATGGTTTTCAGGATAACACTCATTCTAGCCTAACCTTGCCAACAAAATTATTCCAAACAAGCCTGGCTGTTCTAGAAGATTCCTGGAGACACCTCAGGACCTCCATTCTCCACCCATTCCAGACTATACATGTGAGACCACTCTTCTGGTATCCATCTGTCAATCCATCAGTTCGTTCTCACCCCTGGACCCAGGCTTCCCTGGAATGCTGTCTGTCTTATAACTTCCCCAACTTATCTGTATCCTATCTGATTGCCGAGACCAAGTTCACAGCCACACAGGTGGCTCCAACCTTCTGCAGTAACCAGAGAACACCCTGTGGTGTTGCTTTAGCTGGCTTCTTCTTAAAGCTGAGACTGTTTCTCAGCCATGTGCCAAATTCTCCAAAGAATGAGACTATCTTACCTATCTGTTCTTCTAGAAATGTCTGACAAGCACTAGGTGCTCTCAGTGAGTCTCCCATTGAGTACTCCCAGTGGGTGCTCTTTGTGTGTTGGCAGTGAAGCATCCAGGGCCCTTTTAGTCGCAAGTGGTACCCCCCTCAAAATGATTTGAGCAGAAAAGGGAGAGTCTTGTCAAAGAGCTTACGAGTTCAGGGACACACTGGCAGGTGATCAAGTCCTGTTAACAGAGCACTCTACCCCTCAGCGCTGCCTCCTTCTGAGTTGGCTTTACCCCTAGTAGCCTCTCCCAGAGAAGTAGAAGAAAAAAAAAAGAGTGCTAATTTTAGAGGGAGTTTAGCCAAAGTCTCAGGTCTAACTGTCACACAGATCTTGGGTCTTAAGTCATCCCTGTAGCTCTCACTCAGTAACTGCAGCCTGGGGCATTCTGTCAGCCAGACCTGCAACCTGTGCACATGTGTTCACGCTACAGCCGAAGGATCAGCCATGGCACACAAGGCAGAGAGCTGGAAGTTTCCTAAAAGAAGATCAACGGAGTCACCACAGGAAGGAGAGGGATGGTGGGCCAGGCAAATGTCTTGTTTGAGCCTGTTTGGGCTCAAGACAGCTGAATGGAGTCCTGGCATCGGCTATGGAGGCTCTGAGTGTTTCTCTGAGTGACTCTTGCCTTCCCACGAAGTGACCTTGAATCTGTGGCTTGCTTTACCTGAACCTCAGCTATATTTATTTATTTAACATGTTTGTGCATATGTGTGTGGGTGCCACAGTTCACATGTGTGGAGGTCAGAGGACAACCTGCCGAAGTTGCCTCTCCTACCACGTGGGTCCCTGAGATCAAACTCAGGGTGTCAGGCTGGGTGGCAAGAAAAGATCTTTACCTGCTGAGCCATCTGCATGCCCCCTGGACCTCAATTTCTGTATCTAGAAAATGGGTTGATGGTTAGTTTTTGCCAACCTGATACAAATGAGAGTCACCTGTGAGAAGGGACAGAGGGGTTACCTCCATCAGACCGGCCTGTGGGGTCTGTGGGCATTTCCTTGACTAACGATTTGGCAGAGCTGGAAAGCTGAGAGGCAAGCACATCCTTTCTCTATAATCCTTGAATGGATCTGAGGCTAGGAGAAGGGGTGGGGAAGCTGGTCTTTTCCTGCTTGGGACCCGACAAACATTCCTACCAGGGGTGACTCCTGTTCTGACTCAGTGATATTTCAGAACGATAGCACCGCATCTGTCACCATCTCTGGAATGTATCGAGCTTTAGCACACACACACACACACACACACACACACACACACACACGGCAGGAAGGTTCTCTGTCCTGAATGCGGAGCAGGGTCTATGGGTCTATGGTAGGGATGGGGGGTGAGGGCAGAAGGGCATTATTTGTTCACAATTTCCAAAATTTTAATTTGTAGTCACATACTACCTTACAATGGCAACACTTTCTAGGAGAGGTGTTACTAGGCACCTTTGTCACTGTGTGAACATTGCAGAGTATTCTGACCCCAAAGTCAGATGGTCGTGATGTCCTCAGGAAATTGTTGACCAAAGCATTGTTACTGGGTGTAGGACTCTCTCTATATGTGGGTTGAGGCTACCAACAGCTTAGTTATTAGTTTGATTTTATTGAGGGTAATGCAACTCAGCAGAGTGTATAAAATTCCGCAACCAGAAGGGTTGTTTTGTGCACACAGGTACCTCTACTGTCCACCAGATGAACATTTTACTTACTATTTCATGAGGATGGGAGTTTTGCCTCATTTCTGTGTGCTCACCACATGTGTGCAGTGCCCCAGAGGAGGAGAGAGCGGAAGAGGATGTTGGATCCTGTGGCGCTGGAGTTACAGAGAGCTGTGAGGTGCCCTTGGGCTGGAGAGGTGTCTCATGGTTAAGAGCACTGGCTACTTTTCCAGAAGACCCAGCTCGGTCCTCAGAACCCATACGATAGAACATTCATTTCATTTAAATATAACTTGTCTCCCCCGCTCCCGCTTCAAGGCAGGGTTTCCCTGTGTAGCCCTGGCTTGAACTCACTTTGTAGACCAGGCTAGTCTCCAGCTCACAGAGATCCACCTGCCAGAGCCTCCTGAGTGCTGGGATTAAACGTATGTGTCACCATGCCTGGATTTTATTGTTGTTGCTGCTGTTGTTGTTGTTGTTGTTGTTGTTGTTGTTGAGAGGTTCTCTTGTAGCCCAGGCTAGACTTCAATTCACTATGAGGCTGAGGATGACCTTCAACTCCTGATTGTCCTGCCTTCACCTCCTAAGGGCGGAGACTATAGGTGTGTACCACGGTGCTTGCACTGTAGATTTATTTCCAGTGTATGTTGGGGATGCGTAAGTGTTAGACCTCAGAGCGCATGTGCTGCAAGTGCCCTTTGGGTCCTGGAGCAGATGCTGTAAGCCCATGGGGGTGGAGGGAAGCTGTCTTGTTCACTCAAAACCCCACTCCCATACCCTGTGGGCCCCTTAGGAGGAGAAGCAGTTCCCAGCCTTTCCTGGACCCTCACACCTGACAGATACAAACACACTCCTCAGAATTAGTGGCTCTGAATAGCCCCCTAACAACTCTGTTTCCAGCTGTTGCCAGACATTAGATATACTAAATTCCCCGTTTCTCCAACCCTCTCTCAAAGGACCCTCCCCAAAGAGGTCACCACAAAGACCTTGTCCTTTGAACCATTTGAGCTGAAATCTGCTTGCTGGTGGCTCCTTGACAAATTTATAGGTACTCAGAAAACACAAACACTTCTGCATTAAACAGGTTGTCCTGTTGTTGCTTTGTTTGGCCTGGTGTGTGTGTGTGTGTGTGTGTGTGTGTGTGTGTGTGTGGCGGGGGGCAGGGTGCAACTCTGCACAAATTAAAGAGTTATCTGAGAAGAGCATCCTCTTTTGAGAAAATGTCTCTATCAGATTGCCTGGAGGCAAGTCTCGAATGCATTCTTTCGACTTAAGATTGATGTGGGTAGGCCCAGCTCACTGGTGGGCCACACCACCAGGCCTGGGGGTGGTGCGTGAGTGTGTCCTGGACCATGTAGGAAAGCAGACTGAGTAAGTCACAGGGAATGAGCTAGTAACAGCTCTCCTCCGCGGCCTCTGCTTCTGCTCCTGCTTCCAGGTTCCTGCTCTCCTTGAGTTCCTGCCCTCACTTCCTGTGATGTGAAGAGCAAGCCAGATAAACCCTTTCTTCCCCAAGCTGCTTTTGGTCACGGTGTTTCATCACAGCAGTAAGAACCCTAACCAAGACTCGGGCTTCGAATATAAATGCTTTCAGGAACCAGAACATATCATCTAATGCGTTGTTTACTATAAAGTTATGACTGCAGATCCCTCCTAGCAGTGTGGGAGGTAGGGTTATCACTAAGGAGTAGAATCTGTAGACTGTCAAGGTTGGAAGAACACTGGGTTTAAGGGCACGGGAGATGGCTTTGCGTTCAGCTGCAGACGTCCACAGGTTGGACCGTACTGAGGAGGTTGCGCTGTCGTTGTATTCTTTGGCTTTGCATGGGCAATCCTGACTCTGGTCCACAGCTGACCTTGCTCTTCCTGGGGATGTTGTGAGACAAGCGAAGTTGCATATATTGAAAGGTCTTCAGGAAACGCACCTTCCTCTGATGGGTGGGTCACTGAGGGGGACAATCATTCTAAGATCCAAGACGTCTCTCAAGGGCAACCTGGGCTGCATGGGATAACAAGGAAACTGGAATGAGTGAAACGGGAGGGTCCAGACACTCAGAGAGGCGATGAAGAGTCAGCCCAGACTACCTTTTTATTTCCCCACAGCGGCATCTCTCTTCCTTTCCCTCACTCAGAAGAGAAAAAAGGGGCACTTTTAAATGTCAGTTAAAGCCACGAACAAATGAAGTCTGTGCTTAGAAAGCCAGAGAGACATTCCGGTAGGAGGCAGGTAATGCGGTGGAGGCGGGTAGGCAGACTCAGTCAGAGGCGGTTTTACTTTCAACTCGTTATTAAACACTGACCAGTTCCCCAGGACAAGTTACTTGGTCTTGCTTTCTTGAACTGACACCTGGAAATGAGAGACACCTCAAATGTTTGTTGTGTGGATTACAAGGGACAGTATGTTTTCGTTTTGATTTGAGACATTGGGGCTTAATCCCTGTTCTGAGCATCTTACTCCAGCCCCTTCTTAACCGCGTGCCCCCAGGTATGTCTTCCCACGTAGGCGCCGCTGAACTGGGTTTAGATAGGTCAAACTTCAAGCATCCACTGAATCAAGGGAGACCAGTGTCCCGGCAGCTCTGCCTCTGGTGCCACGGGACTGAAAGGTGGCCTAGGCTGTGGAACCTAGGTCTCCTCTCCAGGCAGGCACGGGAAGCCAGCTCACGTTCCGGAGCAGGGCCAGGCAGGGATCAAAGCGCTCTCAGGCGGGCCGGGGCGCACCAAAGGGAGGCCGGCGACTTGCATCAGCACAGATTCCGTGATGCTCTGCAGACGTCTGGGGGCTGCTGGCTTTACGGGAAGCCACAAGAAAGGAAAGGACGGGGGAAGCGGGTCCGGGCGGGGGCGGGCGAGGGCGCGAGGTTGCGCTGGCCCGAAGGCGCGCTCCCGGCGGCGCCTGCTAGTTGCTGGGCGCGCCCGGGATGGCGGAGGCCTTGGAGGAAGCTCCTGCTCCCCTTCTCCCCCGCCCCCGCCCCGCGTTACTGGAAGGACTGTGTGGGAGAGACCCAGAAGCTCACGATTATTGAATGCGGGCTGGGGGAGGGCCGGACAGCCCGTGCGGCTCGAAGGAAAACCAAAAGTGCGTCTGTTCGTGCTGCTGTGACACGGGGTTCCTCGGGGAGGTCCCTGCGTACCCCGGCCGCCCCCCCCCCAGTTGCTCACCCCCAACCCTCCAAGATTTATTTCACTAGGGCGGCCGAGGACCCGCAGAACACAGGGCGAGGCGAGTGGGAAAGTGTCACGATTTTTTTTTTTCTATGCCCTGCCCCCGTCCCCACCTCTAGTTTTCTGGGTTTTGCTGCTGCTGGGGAAGGGTTGATCCGTTTTGCGTCAAAGGGCTGCATTTACTCAGTCCTGCTGAGAGAGGCGCGTAAACACCCAAGCAGGCCAGGACGCAGGGATGGGAAGGGGGGAGGGCCAGGCACCCAAGGCTGGTGCGTGCGTGTACGCCTGCACCACACCCCGTTCTCGAGCCTGCAGAGCTGCACATTCTGCTGGGAGGGCAGCTGCAAAAATGCGAGGAGTCTGGCCACTCAGCTTACCACGCGCACAAGTCCTTGGGGATGGAGCTCAGGACAGAATGTGTTTTATAATTGTAAACAATGACCCCTAGTACTGTTTGGGATTACCGTATCTTGAGGCCCTTGGGGCAGCCAGATGCCGCCAGTCGTCCCGGAAACGCAGGCGCTTTATATGGAGCCCCGGGAAAGCTTCGAGTTCCCGGCTCTTATTTTTCTTTCCTAGTAACGCCCCCACTTCACAGATAAGGAAACTGAGGACCTGAGATGTGATATGGGAGATGCATAGCACTTCAACGTCCTCAGTGGAATCCCAACAACCTTACTTCCCATTCACTCCTCAAAAGCTTAAGGATACAGATGCACTGCATAAGGATGGCTAAAAAAGGCGTTTTTTCACCCTTGTAATCCCGGCACTCGGGAGGTGGAGGCTTATCTTTGACATATAGAGAGTTTTAAGACAGCCTGTGCTGAGACCCTGCCTCAAAAGAAAGAGAGTTCTTCAACTCCTGGTACAGCGCTTATCTGTACTCATTGTACCTTCTCTGGGGATGATAGGCTATCCGAAGCAGAAGAAAGCTTTAGGTCGTCCTGCTCCAAACCTTTCATTAGATAGAGGAGGAAACTGAGACTCTAGACTCGCCCAAGATCTCACAGCTCGTAAATAGCAGAGCCAGGCGTTCATACTCCAAGGCCTGCGCTCTTTACCCTGAGTGCCACCCCACCCATCAAGGCGGGAAGAGCCAGGAGTCCGGCCACGCGCGCCCTGAACTTTGCTCCAAAACAGTTCAAGGCAACTTGGGGCACACCTCTCGGGCCCCAGTTATTTATTTATTTATTTATTTATTTATGTATTTTAAAAAACAACCCGATTTGCTTTTAAGACCTGGTTACTACTATTACATGCGTCATAACTGTGTAGCACAGAGGACTCCCGAATGTCTCACTGGCTAATTTCATCTTCAATACTACTTCTAAGCAAGTTAATTGGAAGGCCAAAATAAAATAAATTAAAAAAAGAAAAAAGAAAAAGAAAAAAAAAAAAACAAGCGCGCGCGCGCGCACACACACACACACACACACACACACACAACACACACACACACAAAAAGGGGAAGCAGTGGGCAGCCAGGCTCCGAGTGAAAAATGGGCAGGCCAGCCCCGCCTGGCGACGCCGCGCCGCACCCCGCCAAGACCCGGCCGCAGGGTGGCGCGGGTGCCCGGTGCGCCCAGGACGCCCGCTGTACCGGGCGGCGCCGCTGAGGGTGCGGACGACTGCGCACGGCCGCGCCCTCCCCGCGAGCAGCTCTGCGCGCCGGGCTCTCTGCCTCGCGGTGGCGCCGCACTGAGCCGCCCGTCTCGTCTTCAGGGCTGCGATTTTTTTTTTTTTTTTTTTTTTTTCCTTTTCTAAAACCCGGAGCCCAGGCCGGCGCGGCCGCTTTCGGGGCCCCGCCCCGCGCCCCTTCCTTTTGGTTGGGGATGGAGGGGAGGAGGTAGGGAGGCCAGGGCGCAGGCGGGAGCAGGCGAGGGAATCCCTCTCCCTCCACGTCACCCGAAGGCGAGGAAACCCGCATTCGCGTCCTCTAACGCAAATGACCATCTTTGGCAACGTGCGCCAATGGAACAGACCAAGGGCGCTGCGCCCCAGGGGGGGTGGAGGAGTTCGGCGAGAACGCGGGCGGCCTCGGCGCCCCCGTAGTGCGAGGGCCGCGCTCTCCCACCCTCCCCGCCTCCCGCCTTCCTCGCGCGGGGTCTGTGGCTGGCGTCAGCGCGACCGCGAGCGAGGCCGGGAGGGGAGCGCCCCGCCCGCCTTCTCCCCTCCCCTCCCGCGCCTCTTCCTCCTCCTCCTTGTCCCAGGCCTCCTCCCCCGCCGCCTCGAGCGCTCCTCCCAGCAAGGTGGAGTCTAAGGTTGACGTGAGTGGATCCACATGGTGCGGGGCTGGAGAATAAAGAGTGTGGAGTTGAACTCGTGCCATTGTAGTGACTCATCTCGGGCAGAGCGCAGGGGCTCGAAGCGAGACAGTGAGCGGCGCTCGGCAGGGACAGAGAGAGAGAAAGAGAGCGAGCGCAAGAAAGAGGGGGAGAGAGGGGAGGGCGAAGCGAGGCGAGAAGCGCGAGGCTTGGCAGGTCCTGGAGCCAGCACGGGGTGCAGGTCACTGCGACGCGGAGCCACGTCCCTCTCAGCACCGCTCAGCCTAGAATCCCACGGGCGCTGTCCCACCGGCGCGATCGGGGCCGCTGGACCGGCGCTCACCGCCTTGTCCTAAGTCAAGTGTCCGAGTCGCCGGGAAACTCAGGCGGCGAGTTGGCCACAGGAAGTTTATTCTCGGGCTCCTTTTCTAAAAGGAGGAAACAGAAGTTTCTCCCAACCGGCAGCTTTTCTTTTTCGCCTTTTTGGCGCCCTGAGAGATCGGGGAGGGAGTCCCCCAGAGCTGCCAAGCGACACCCGCGGGGCTCCTAGTCTTTTTGCGTTGCCCATTTTTCTCCAGCCCGTGGGTCCCGGCAGAGCTCCGGCTGCGCGCGGGGGCGGAAGGGCGCGCGCAGGGGAGGGACCGAGGGACGCGCCGACTTTTTAGAGGGAGGGACTCGGTGGACAACCGGTTCCGCGGAGCTTGCAGAGCAGAAACGAAGTGCGGTGCGCGGCGATCGGGGGGGTCACTTCCCGAGTGTCGCTGCCTCCTGTCTGCCTTGGTTAGGGGACATCCCGGGAGCGAAAAGCCCAGCCCGTGGCCGGGCCGGTGGACCAGCGAGCGCGCAGCAGACTGTGCGCGGCCGCGGCGAGGGCGGGGAAGAAAACCACCCTGTTTCCTCTCCGGCCCCCACCGCGGATCATGTACCAGGATTATCCCGGGAACTTTGACACCTCGTCCCGGGGCAGCAGCGGCTCTCCTGCGCACGCCGAGTCCTACTCCAGCGGTGGCGGCGGCCAGCAGGTACGTGCGGGCCGGGGTGCACCTGGCGGCGCGGGCAGACTCCTACCCTCTTCTTGCTCCCACTGCCTCCACCCCCAACCTCCTTCTTTTCCCTTTCCTAGCCAGGCTAGAAAAATACTTCACCGCTGTAAGTTGTGGGTTTCTTTTCTTTTCTTTTTCTTTTTTTTTTTCCTGTTCCGCCCTACCCACTCTCCACTTTTCTTTTTCTTTTTCTTTTCTTTTCTTTTCTTTTTTTTTAAGCAAGTGGAGAGTGGGCTTGAAGAGCCAACGACACCCTCTCCCCCTTTTCGTACTTAATTTTCCAGAAAAGCTCTTGAAATTACAGGTCCCCTCCGGGAAGCCTGTTGCCTCCTTCCGAGCCGCTCTCCCTCCCTTTTCACGTTCCTCTTTCTAGGTAGTGGATAGGCAAGAAAATTTTTGCGCCCCCTAAGCCCCTCCCAGCCGTCAAGGACCCTACGGGGGGGGGCGGGGGGGAAGGCTTTTTAACCCTTTCTTCTTCTGTTATTCTTCGGTCTTAGCTGTTTTCTGAAAGGGATTGGGGACTCAAAAACAAAGCTGGGCTCCTTCAAGTGTTTGGGAGTGAGGGCGAGGGTTGCCCCTGGGAATTAGGTGCGAAGGTCAGGAAGGAAGAAGCTGGCTTTGATTGGCTCTTGACACCTCCTGTGACACCCCCCCTCCAGCTTCCGGTAAGGGTTGGGCAGGAGCCTGTACTTCCCCCCCCCCCCAGCAGAACTTTGAGGGGCTTGGGGGTACCTGGGGCAAAGAAGCTGTCAGAGAGAAGTGGGAGAAAGAGACACATCGCTTGAGCTCCTGAGTGGATTTAGAAGTAGAAAAACATCTCTTTCTAAAGCAGCCAGACTGGTTTGCACTGAAGGATTGTGCCTGTAATCTGTGTCTTTGTAGGTACCAGACAGGTATTGGTGGGGCGGTAGGGGTGGTAGGGTACCTGGCCTGTGTCGCAGGAACCACAAACACCATCTTGTGAGGGAATTGCATGAACTCAAAAGGTCCTCTGCCACCTGAAGCCCACCTTGGCAAGCATCTGGGAGTTCCTAGCCAAGCTGGCTGCAGCCAGAGTTACTCCATAAGCCAATAGCCATGGCCTTGACTTTGACCTTTAGAAGTCAACCAGATAGGAGGTCAGGGGTCTTCCAGGGAAGGGTGGAGTGAGCTGGGAAATATAATAAAAATATGGCTTTCTTTGTAATCTGACAAGAGGGGCACCTCTCTCAAAGTAATGTTCCATATCTGGGGAGTCCTTCTAAATGACTTTTCTGTGTCTAGCTCCTCCCAAGCCCCATACCTACTAAGCACCCACTGTAGACAGCCTGGTCTGAGCATTGAGGGTCCAGTCAGTGGACCCTTTCTTACTACTGAACACCCAAATCATACCTGAGAAGTAGTCGCTTATGTTTGCATCCCAGTACATTTGGTGTTTTGGGTTGAACCCAAACATCACTCATCAATGGGTTTAGAGTCCTTTATACCTGTTGTCCCCTACTTTCCAATCCAATAACCCCACCCCATGTACCTCTCCTTTCCAACCAACATAGAAGCTTTGCGTTTCTGTTTCTTCCACTAATGAGACCAAGACAGTGAGCACTGACAGTACAATCTCCCTGCCTGGCTTTGCTCAGACTCTGGGGCCTGGATGGGAAGTCAGACCGGACATCAGTGCCCCAACTGAATAATCTGTGTCACTAGGGCTTTGAGCCCAGGATGTGAGCGGAGGCAATTCCCTGTTTTGGAAGCAAATCAGACAGGAAACCGATGCTCGGATGAAGGAAGAGAGCTCCGTCCAGCAGTGTGTAATAGGGCCTCATTACCCAAGCAAAAAGCAGCTGTTGGCTAATTCCTAGCATGCTGTAACACAGGAGGATTTTGCAATTAGCAGCAACCAGTGCATGCGATTCTCAGGTATAGCTGCCTATTCTGCTCAGCCTTATGAGCAAGAAGTCTTTCAAACCAGAGGGATTGGCAAGGTAATGCCACTTAAGCCAACTCTCAGCCTTGTCGGGGCGGTGGGTAGGAGACGAGGAACAGGGGGAAGGCTTCCCCCTCCCTGATCTGGCTGTCTATAAAACTGTTCTGTGGTCCCAGTGATAGGCCTCTGTTTTTGTTACTTCCCAAGTCTGTGCTGCTACCCCACCCCAATCTGGGCTCAAGGTAACTTTATTACATGCCAGATAAAGTCTGTAATCAGCTCTGCTCCCAGCCCTCTACATGGGGAAGCTTTCCTGGCAGTTAGTGACTGGGCCTTCCTCCTTTATGACTGCACGGTGGACCAATCCAATCAGTGGAACTTGTGAGAAGTTCCTGGTTTTCCTTGTGCAAGTGCATACTATTTTCCCCCTGTTCTCCTTGTTTGTGGGGTCCTGTATCCCCATAAATTTGCTGTCTGGCACTCCCCCCCCGACCCCCCCCCCCGCGACATCTAGCTTCATAAGGTCTTAATACTGCGTCTTAGTACTAAGTACCTAGTACTTCCCCACTGACCTGTGGGGTGGGAGGCAGACAGCTCTTTGTTAAGACCTCTGCTTGTGTCTATGGCAGGAACTCAAAACACGAAAACTATTTCCTGTTGTAGCTATAATCTCAATCTCAAAGGTTAATCAATCCCTGGCAATTTAATTTTTTTTGGAGCTAGGTGGATGCACCTCTTCCTCCTGGAGTGTGCTTTGTTGTTGTGATTTTCTTTTTCCTGGGACAACACCTCCAGATATATGCTGTGCCCTGCTCCTTGGCTGTTACGGTTTCAGGGCCCTGGCATTACGCAATCCAGCCAGTTACACAAACATAGGTCATTTCATAACTTGTTTTCTTCAGCCAGGCCCCCTTCAAATGAAAAACAAAACAAAACAAGACACGGAACTTTTCCAAGGCAGCTATCTGTTCTGATGACTTGTGAGAGTAAGTCAAGGGCATTTCCTTCAGGATCAGGGACCATCAGGCCAACTTTTCCCCCCTGCCACATTCTTCCAACAGGCGTATGCGCGCGCGCACACACACACACACACACACACACACACAAAATTCCCCAGAGTGAACTTTTGCCAACTGTACCAGGCTGGGACATTCCTCACATCAAACAACTTTTACCAGAAATGACTGTGATTTCCCAAGTCAGCCTCAACTGTACCCCTCTAGTGCCCCCTACAGGACATTTTTGGAAGAGCTATTCTGAGAATGTATTTTTCCAATCTCAAGAGTGTTAAACTTCGTTAGTTTTCCAAATTCTTAGAATTTTTCTTCTTATTTAAGGCAAACGAATGTCATATATTGAACAATAACTAACTACAAATGACTTGAATTAAAACTGAGTTTAAGAAAAAAAATCTTTTTTTTTTTTAATAAAGCCCGGTTG
Organism: Mus musculus; assembly: GCF_000001635.26. Taxonomy (NCBI): domain Eukaryota; kingdom Metazoa; phylum Chordata; class Mammalia; order Rodentia; family Muridae; genus Mus; species Mus musculus. The sequence goes on from NC_000071.6 coordinate 32,140,170, forward strand.
GAATAAAAGAGTGCTTTTTTTCTTGTTCATGAGTTGCCTCCCCCAGCCCATGGTGTTTTCAAATACTCAAGGATTGTTTTCCCCATCTGCTTGTGTGGGGAATGTTGGAGAAGGGAGAGATGCGAATTGGTGGTCTTTCTCTCTTTGTTTTTTGTGATCTTACAGATGTTGTAGATTTGGATCATGCAGTGTTATCCCAGGAATGTATCTGTTCCGCGGATTCCTCCTGGAGGAGGTGCCCAGTTTCTCACCACCATGGGGTGAAACAGCAGTCATAAACTGTCTGAGAAGTGGTTGAATTTTCCTTTCTAAAACCCTGAGTACATTTCCATTATTGTATTGACTGAGTGTATTATTATTATCGAGTGTATTATTATTATCGTATTGTACTGACTGTCTTATTATTCACACTGAATATAAAATTTGAGGGCTTGAGGTGTTTTTTTTGTGTGTGTTTGTTAGTTTGTTTTTTCTTACAACAAACACACCAGAGCCTACACACCTAAATCACATAAACCATTATCATCATCATCATCATTGACATCGCCTCCTCCCTTGCTGGACTATATGCTTAGTTGAATGCTGAGACTGCCGTTCTCAAAGGCGTTGCAATACTGGGTTTTTGTTTTGTTTTGTTTTTTATTGTTTTCAGTGCATATAGAAAATTCTCCCTGCCAACAAATCTTCTCTCGAATGGTGAATTTGATATTTGAAAATTACCAAAAGGTCTTTGGAATTAAGTCTGACACATGAAGTCTGAATGGACAGACTGGTGAGACCCCAAGTCTTGTAGGTCTCGGTCTCCAGCGTCCATTTGGAAAGATGTTCTCCCATTCAAAGCTCATAAAATGGCCCCTTGCTGACAGCATCTTTGTGTTTATGCCTTGGACATTTTCCCCTTAGTTACACAATTCCGGTTTATGTGTTGAAAAGGAAAAATTAGCCTCACTGCTGGGTGGACGGGGTTCGTCTCTATTGTGTGTTGAGTTGTGACCTCAGCAGATCAAATAATGTCAGCTGTTCTGTTTGAGATCTACGTATCTGTCCCAATCCCGCTTGGTAACTTGACCCTCTGAGCCAGTAACAAAGCTGAATCAGCCTTGACAAGTGGCCGGTGTCACTAGGCTTCCTTTCCAGCCGTTCTTTAAGAGGTGACAGACCACCCGCCCTCCCATGGGAGCAGGCTACTGTCTCGTTCATGTCTCGTATGATTAGACAAGAATCAAGGAAGACATGGAATAGGGGTGTGGGCAACCCTGGTCTGATTGACTGCAGAACTCAGGAGATGGGTGAGAGGAGGAATTTTCCCATTCAGGAGTGGGACTCTCACCAGAAAGAGCAGGAGACCCGAGTAACCTGGGGATAACCCCTCAGGGGGCTCTGCCTCTCGTTTCTTTCTGTTTCTTGCTTTCCTTCATCCTGGCAGTGAAGTGCCACAGGCTAGACTGCTTCTTTTAAATGAAGCTGAGACAGAGAAGAGACTGGTGTTGGGCAGGTCCTCTGTGATAATGTGTATAGGATAAAAGTTTGGAAATTTTGAGTTATTAGCAGCAATTTCCATTGTGACATAAATGGTTTTTCCTCAGAGGAGAAAGGCCAGAGGTCACGATGACGGCCAATGTAATGCTATACAAGAGGCCCTGGGTCCAGTGAACACACACTTGCCTGATGTTGGTGTTGGGCCTGAGAAGTGTGAAGAGAACATGCCTTTTACCCCCTCTCTCCCCAGCTAGTCTGCTGGGATGTTGGATTTCCCTAGTCAAGGCTATAGAAAGGAGATAGGCCAGTTCCTTCCTGGATGGCCTGCCTGCCTCCCTGCCTCCCTGCCTGCCTGGCTGGCGTAGCAGCTTACAGGGTCCACAGGTTCATGTCTTGCATAATTGGGGTCCAAGAAGGACCTGCCCAACAGGATGGGTCAAGAACAGCAAGCCTGAGCTCTGTTTAAACTCTGCCTGCCTAGCTTAGGACTGTGGGAGTGCCTCCATTTGAGCCTAAGGGGATGGTGGTCTAAACTCTTGTTTTCCAAGACTACTAGGTATGACTCTTTCTGAACCCAAGGTCTCATTGTTGAGTCCGGAAAGACTGTTTTCCAAGTCAGCAACTTCTGGGCTGTGAGACTTCTCTGGTCTGCTGAGTTGGTTTCTGATGAGTTGGACAGCACATCACTGAGTGAGCAGCCCATTGCGCCTCAAGCACAGAATGCTGCTGGTTAACACTGAAGTCCCCAATCCCCAAAGACACACAACACAGCTTGTAAGGATTTGAACTTTTGCTCAGGGTGTGGAGATCCAAGTTGGTGAGCGATGATCCTTGGCTTCCTGGATGAGAGGGGTATCTCTCTTGGTTTGTTTGATTGGTTGGTTGGCTTTTGCTTACCTCCTACCTGAGCCTAGGAGACCAAACTGTATTTGTAAGTGAAGTTTAATGAGCCCTGGGATTCTCATGTATTCCCTACTGATGCTCCCTGCTATAGTGGGAGAACAGAGTTGCACCACAGACGGTATGGCCCAGAAAGCTTAAGAGCTCACCGGATTTGGCTCTGGAGGTCTATGGGGGCCATTGGTCCTTTTATAGACATTTACCCAAAAGTTGACAGGGAGACACAATATTTCTAGTACTTAGAAGCTCTGCCAGGCTGGAATGCCATATAGCCACCCAACATTTCAGCCCTGTCCCCAAAGGAAGAGTTTTCCAGGGGCTTGTACCCCAAGAGAACTTGGTCCCTGGTTACTTCTCACATTCTTCTCCCCACCCCCAACCCCCCATCGCTGCCACATGATACCGGGTGCTGTCACAACATTGCCCTGCAGCCAGAAAGCTGTCTTGGTTTCTTTCTCGTCAGTGTGAACTCCTTCATGGGAATCATGACTCCATGTCCCTTTTATGGGACATTTGGGTCATTCTTCGACTGTTGGCATAGGAGGAGAGCCTATTAGTCAAGTTCACTTCTGAGACCACAGACTCTTAGCCTTATCTCCTCTCTCTTATCCCAATGCCACTCTCTGAATAACACGTTTGGAGTTGAGACAAGACCCATCTGCCAGATCTAATTGAAACTTTTGTGCCGTCTCTCCAAGAGGATCCTTTGGAGACAAAAGCCTTCTTTATCAGGGCTCAGTCCCCTCTGGGGACAGGACATTGTTTTTCTTGCAGTTTGGAGCCGGCATGTTATCCAGATGGCTTACCCTCTGTCTAAAACAAGGTGTACACGCGATTCAGAGGCAGTCATTACCTCCCGCCTTGTTTTTATTGCCGCTTTGTTTTGTCTAGACCAAGCCATCGCTGCAAGGAATCTGGCTGGTGTCTACGGGAAACTGTATGAGCATTGAGGGCCGGAGAGGAGCTGGGAGGCTCCTGCCTATCCCAGAGGAATCTCAGTCTCTAGCTTGCTTTGGGCTGTCCGCTCCCTTCCCCAAGCCTAAAACCGGCACACTGTTGTTCTTTGGAATGAGCAGATTTCTTAGATGCTTTCCTAAAAAGAGAGCTGGCAGCTGCCCCCAAGGAGGAGATGGTCACGTGAGGCCATTGTCCTGGGCACCCCTTCTATCTGAGGACCTGTCTTGGAGACGAGCAATAGAATACAAAGTTGGGTGTTTCCAAAAGTAGGAAGCTGGCAACTCTCCCAGGAGCTAGCCTGTACAGCGTACACAGACCTACATTATGAGGTGACGTGATGCTGATGGCGGTGGCGGCGGTGGCGATGGTGATGATTTGTAGTGCCTTCCATTTGTTTGGGGCAATATTTTCCTGCCCCTGTTGCATGTTATAATAGAATCTCCTTGGAGTCTGAAAAAGTACCTGTAATAGAACTCCACCCCTGAACAATTATTTTAGACTCTAATGGTGATGCTCCGACGTTGGTGAGTTTTACAAGCTCCTCAGAACATTTTTAGCCAGGTTGAGAACCACTTCGTGCTTTGCAGTCCGTGATTACAGTAGCTGCGGCTTTAGTCCCTGAAACAATGCAGGAAGTTCAGAATCAATACGTTCTCTTTTGTCTCAGAATTGAGTCCTCAGTGATTGGCTGAGGGCAGAGCACAGCCCTTATGCCTCCTCTAGTAGCCCCAGAGAAACACACACCTGATTCACACGAAATGTGCCCCCTTCTTTCTCTCCCTCCCTCTCAGTACTAAAGACTGAACCTAAGGCCTTGTGCATGCTAAGTAGGTAGTCTAGTCTGTTTTATATTTTGAGACGGGGCTATCATAGAGTTGTCCAGGCTGGTCTTGAACTCATTTTTGTAGCTCAGAAAGGCCTTGGGTTTTTTTTCTTATTCTTCTGCTTCAGCCTCCATGGGTAGCTGGGATTTATAATCTTGAACCACCAAGTCCAGCATAGCTGTTTCTTTTCAGTCAACTCTTAGTTCTGAAACAAAACCAACCCTGCTTACCTTAGCCTTCAGTGGTATAACTGAACTGGCTAGACTAGCCACAAGCCACTATACTGGGCAACTTCCCTGATAAAATCCCAGAATCCATTGCACTGGGCAGCTTTCCTGTTCTTCCACACAGACTGGAGTCAGGTGGTGGCAGGATGGTATGTGAGGATGGTCTGTCAGCTCTGTTAGGTACAGTGTGTGTGTGTGTGTGTGTGTGTGTGTGTGTGTGTGTGTGTGTGTGTGTGCAGGCTTCACTTTACTTCATACCAGGACCTATGATGTTATCAGCAGGGATAAATACTGCAAACGTGGTCACTTCCAATTTTTCTAGTTTTGGTCACTCTGACTAGACCAGGCGGAGGCTACTATAGCTCCTGGCCTAATGACAGCAGGATTTCCTTTTGGGCGGAACCAGTCTATGGGACCTCCTTGGTGAGAAGGAAGGCTTGAAGGAATCCTTAGCACAGGGTGGACTCTAGCTAGCACTTGGGGCTGGGTTTTGAGGAAGAAAAAAATGCTAGAGAAATCTTTGGTGCCATGTGGAGAGGCTCCTGTCTTGGCCATGTTGAACTGTGTTTGGGTTCTGATCTCACTGCTTTGCAGCAGTAAGGCCTTGAGTAAGTGGCTTGACCTCTCTCCAACTGCTGCAGCCTTTAAGATGAAGGTAATATGGTACTGACCTCAGAGGGAGAGTCAGTCGGGGAATCTATGCAAGACTTTAACATGGTGTCTGTCATTCTGGAAGGAATAGCTATTATGACGGTCACTTTACCCACGAGATTAGGGGCAAAGTTGCAAGATCACCTGAGGACGGGTTTTGGACTGGGACCATAGAGCACCTTCTTCTGAACTGCTGGACATGGGAGGCGCTCCCTACTTTTGCCCCTCTCACTTTCCAGGAGCTGTCCTGGAGAAGAGTCAAGGCCACCCGTTGCCATCCTGGCAGGACGGATAAATTCTAAAGGGAGACACTTGTGCCCCTCCTTTTGGGTGTCAGGCCACTGAGACGGTGTTCCCCAAGAAACTGGATTTGTCTCAGGAATCTCATGCTGAGAGAAGGAAAGGGTCTTCACACAGTAGGACAGCCTGTCAGAGTACCTTGCAGGATACCTTGCAGGAGACTGTGGTGATGGGCAGGACCATGTCCTGACTGGGGCTACTCAGCCAAGCATCTCTTTGCCCTCTACTTAAGCATCAACTTTATGTCCTGATCCTGAAGATGGACTGGAGGAGAGAGGTCACTGGGCCTCTCTGTTCCTTCCCTTAATATGATCATGTAGAATAAACCTCCCTTCTCCGTTTTCCTTTTACTGTTTAATTGGCCAACTGGGGGTGGGTGAGGAGCCTACTTAGTTAGGGCTACTGGGGTCCAGGCTCTGACCTATCAGCTCCAATAACAGAGTTAGCTGAGGGGCCGAATCTATTGTGCTTTGATGCTCTATCTTATTGGACTTAGGCGTCCCATATCCCACAGAGCTCTGCAACATGGTCCTGATGTAAATTAAGAGACAACGGGAAACCTCTGAGCTGCCAGCACCAGTGTTCCCTTGGACACATCTGTGAGTCTGGGAAGATAGATGTGTCCGTGCTGGAGTTAGACACAACCTGTCTGCCCCAAGCAAGATGTCAGTGAAGGGGAAGGGGCAGGGTCAAGGGCAGCAATAGGAAATCTGGTTGCAAAGTCAGGCTCGAGGGCCACAGTCCCATCCACTGATAAACAGAGAGGTGAGGACTGGGCCTTCTCAACTTGACTTTGATCTGATAGGCTTTAAGGCGCATCACGAATTCCTTGGAAAGCGACAAGCTGACACAGTATACGTGTAGTGATCTCTCTTGATCTACCGGTGTGCAAATCTCCAAGAAACATGTCCTGAGCTGGTACCCTGGGGAATAATTGGTAGATGACTCAGAGGCCCAGGAGGCCACATTGAAACATCCTGCAGATATGTACCCTGGAGGGCTGCAGGGTGAATGTGAGCGGCTCAGCCTTGAAAGTGTCCTGGAAGTCACTTGGGATATGGCTGCATCCTCTCTGAGTCCCTGAGAGTGGAGGCTCCAGGACTCCAGTCAGAGACCAAATCTGACACATAGCCCAGAGATGGATAAGATCTTCTTGGTGTTTGGCTATGTGGCACTTTTCTAGGGAAGCCCACCTGGGTCCTCACCTTGCTGTCAAGCCTTAACCTCAAAGCCTACAGCGCTTGGCCTCAGATCTGGCTCAGCTTGTCCTAGTCTGCCGTTTCTTGGCTCAGTGTCATGTCTTTCTCCTTGTTTCAGAAGTTCCGGGTAGATATGCCTGGCTCGGGCAGTGCCTTCATCCCCACAATCAACGCCATCACCACCAGCCAGGACCTGCAGTGGATGGTACAGCCCACAGTGATCACCTCCATGTCCAATCCCTATCCACGCTCACATCCCTACAGTCCCCTGCCAGGCCTGGCTTCAGTCCCTGGGCACATGGCTCTCCCCAGACCTGGAGTGATCAAGACCATCGGTACCACCGTGGGCCGCAGAAGGAGAGATGAGCAGGTAAGCCTCTAACTGGGGGAGAGGAGCTATGTTGGTAGCTGGGGGACAGAGGGGCTCACGAACACGGAGTGTTCTGATGGTGCTTGAGGGAGATCTTGTCTGGGGGGAACACCTTGTCGGTGTGAAGTATCAGTGAATGGGAACTGTCATGGCTTCCTACAGTAGTAGTACCTGTCCTGGGTCTTAGTGGGGAACCACTGCGGAAGTGCCATAGGACAGAGCTGTCACCCATGTGACTTTGCATTCTTCCTCAGTGTCTCAGGCCTTTAGATCAAAGTTGCAGCCCTCTTCCGGTTCCTGAAATATACACTCCAGAAATATAGGGACCCCGAAGGCCTGAGGAGTCAGTCCACTCAGCTCTGGGGATTGGGGGCAGGGGTAGAGGTCGCACATGAGGGTTTGCTTGGTTTCCCTCCTCAAGCTCAGCTTTGGGAGAGAACTGAGTTGAGGAAGGATCTAGGCCTTCAAAGATCTCATCCATCTCCCACCATAGGCAACGCATCCCAGCCCCAGGCCGTCTTGCCTGGACTCCATTCCCAGTGCTCTTCCCACAAGGCCATGCCACAGCGAGCCTAGAGACGGATAACCTTTAGCAGCACATTCTCCTTTTCAAATGTGAATCTGGTGAAACCTTCCTGTTAACTGTGGAGGCCTTCACCCCAACTCCTGTCTGTTTCCACTCCGGGACCCCAGTGTCCACTCTATCCTAGTACCAGTACCAATAAACATGGCTTCATGTGCATAGTGAGGGACCCAGAGCCCACAGACCCAAGTATGCCCAGAGTTACTGGGCTGACAAGAGGCTGGAGGCTCCCTCCTCAGCAACCTTGCTCCCCAGAAGACAACATGGGACCTCATGGCCAATAATCCATGCTGACATAGGGGCCCCAGTGAAGGGCCCCCAAGGGCTATGGGTAGTAGACACTGCAGTCCAGTTGCATGGGTGTGGGATGCTACAGGCCCCTTCTGGGGGCTTCCCCTGGTCACAGTTACAGGTGATGTAGCAGTGACAGCACTGCCCTTTGTGGTTGTACTTCCCAAGGTAAAGCCATGACCGTTGGATCAAACTATCATATTGCTGACAGGTCAGATCGTTCTACGATATACATGATCCTGAGTGAGCCAGGCCCCTGTGGGCTGGGAGGACATTGAAGCGCGGTGTGTCTCACGCTCTTTCTCTGTTGGGTCTGCCTCACACTACATGCAGAAGTTTATACCTGGAAGGGGCATTGAGGACTGTATCTCTAAACTTCTCCCCTGAGCCCAGCTCATAGATAAAGAAGCTGAGACCACGAGAGAAGGCCCCAGGGTTACACAGGGTTAGTAGCAGAGACTGGGATCCACCATTTTGACCTTCAGTTGGGTGTTTGTGATGCCACATCACCTAGATGTGCTTCAAGACCAGTCATCTGGACACATCCTTCCTCTTGTGGCAGGGAAAGAGAGAGAGAGACAGAGGACCACTAACCATATTAGAATCTCTTCCATGCCAGCCACATTCTAGAGCCTTGACTCTTGGGTTCCTGGCCCTAGGGTCTTGTCTGTGACTGTTCCCACTCCCACCTCTGTTTCTACCCTAAGGCTTGTCCCAAGAGTCGGCTTGGTGCCTCATGATCTCCTCCAGAGCCTGCCCAGGAGGCTCCCCTGAGCCTAGGGTGGGGAGGGCGTGTGTGGCTTGTGGGTGGGTCCCTGGTGATGTTAACAACACTAAGGCTGTAACCACGTTGATCTCACCTCTCCGGAACATTTCCTATGTTGCAGTACCCACAGTTGCCCCACACCTCCCCAGATAGGGAGAGACATCTAAGGCTAAATGTTACAGAGGTGAGAGGAAGGCCTGCTGGGGACCAAGTTTAGTGGTTTTAATTTTATTTTATTTTATTTTTCTCCAGCAGTAAAGACTGTGGTGGGGGAAGAGAGTTGTGGGGGAGGGGGCCTGTGAAGAGTCCTCAACCCAAGACTACCACAGGGCCACAGGCTTTCTTGCTAACTAACTTTGTAAGCCTTGGACCAAGACAGGTTTGGGTACAACCAGTGATCAGGTGATCTCCTGTGGGGTCATCTCAGTGTAGGTAAAATGGCCTTGGCCTCTTTCATTACAGCCACACACGGTGGCAGGAGCATCCTACTGGCCCTAATCTGGGCCCAGGTAACAAAAATGGCTTGTTGCTTGTGGTGTGCTCTGCAGCTAGGTCTTCCTTCTATGGGATGGCTTGGGCTTTTCTCTCCATGGGTCCCTTGAGGGCAGAACTCAGGCCCTATCATACTTAGAATCTTTTAGGCCCGCAGCTGAGCATAGACACACAGTAGGTATGCATCAGTGTCTGGTGGCTGACAGGAGGGTCTTCCCTTCTTGTGCTTTGGCCCTTGGCCCTCTCTTGGTACTGTGTGTGACCAAGTCTCTGACCAGTCTGGGGCAGGAGCCAGTTCCTGATCTCTCTGCAGGGGGTCTTCCTGTAGTGTACAGATCAGCCACAACTCTTAGATTCTTATGTCACATAGAAGGTCACTGTCATGTAAGCAGAAAAGGTGCACAGTGAGGCTTTTATGCCTAGACTGCTCTTTTCCTCTTGCCCAGCCTAGCACTGTTGGCAGGCTCCTAGGGAGACCTCAAGGAGACCTGTAAGGAACTGCCACTCGGGTTGGCAGAGGGAGTTGGGGATAGAGTGGTACCCGTGTCCCTCCGGCTGGTGACAGAACATCAGAACATGCCTCCTCCATGGGGGCATCTTACCTGTGTGGAGACTCTGCATAATCACAGGTGGGCCATGAGGCTTGTGGAGCAGCTGACTGAGGAGGAGGAGGAAGAAGAGGAAGAGGAGGAGGAGGAGGAGGAGGAAGAAGAGGAGGAAGAAGAGAAAGAGAAAGAGGAGGAAGAGGGGGAAGAGGAGGAGGAGGAAGAGGAGGAGGAAGAGGAAGAGGAGGAAGGGGGAAGAGGAGGAGGAGGAAGAGGAAGAGGAGGAAGAGGAAGAGGAGGAGGAGGGTAATTAGCCAGCTCTGGAGGAAGCTGCTACAGCAGATGAGGCCAGACCTGGCTTGCTGGAGGGATCTTCTCTAGCTGAGGCTCCAAATCAGAGCTGAGAGACAAATGCTGCCCTGATGCAGGGCCCTGAATCCCTCATCTACTCCTGACCTGCTGTCCCTTTAAACATACAACACCACCTTCCAGGGCAGATCCAGCGACAGGCTCCCTCCAGGCAGCCGTGCAGTAAGGGCCCCATGCCTTGGGACCTCTGAATCTGGCGACACTCTAAAAGAGCAGGTTGCATTCCTTAAAGAACAGCTTTGTTAAAAATGCTGTGATCCATTCATACTGCTCTGACCGTGACTCTTGGCCTCTCTAGCTGTCTCCTGAGGAGGAGGAGAAGCGTCGAATCCGGAGGGAGAGAAACAAGCTAGCTGCAGCCAAGTGTCGGAACCGTCGCCGGGAGCTGACAGAGAAGCTGCAGGCGGTGAGGAGCTGGGTGCAGTGGGAGCACTCTGGGTGGGCCAGGAGCTGGAGTGGGTCGGGAGAGATGGAACATCCTTTCTTTATCTTTAAGGACATGGGTCGACATTATGCTAAATGAGAGGGTGCTGGTGGGAGAGAATGGGTAGAGGAATGAATGAATGAATGAGAGTTGGCCTTTGCCACGAGTGTGAGCCTGGAGAGGAGAAGACCCCCTTCCGGGTCAGTACATTTTCTCACGTCAGTACCTGAATGCACTCTGTCCTCAGACCCACTGGGGCCTCCCCACATGCCTTCTGAGGGTTCCAGTCATCTGTTAGTTGAATTACGTTTTCTTGGAGCTTTTGCGTACCTTTCATTGCCAGGAAGGTTTCCCATCTTTACAGCGAGCAGAGAGCTTCATTTGTCCTTGTGAGTCACTTTCTCATGCTCCCTAATTGCCCAGACCTGGGGACCCATGCTCTTTCTAAGATTTACCTGACCAGTGTCACGTAACTCCCTTCTGTGTCTGGCTAAAGGAAGGGCTGAGCATCTGGCAGAGGAAGACCCAAGCCGGTGCTCAGTCCTGGGATAGAATGCTTTCAAAGCGAGAGGAGCTGAGCTGGGAGATTGTCCTCTGGCTAGTAGAGAGATTTAGAGTGTATTTAATCCATGTACAGTTTATCTGCCTTAAACTGTTTCCTTCAGGCCCCGGTACCAACTTTTGGGCACATTCAGTAAAATATGTACTTGGTGAGTCCTATGATCCTTGTAGTCATGGCCTTTGGGGCTGTCAGAGTAGGGCTGGGGGCTGGGGTTGGAAGTTCTTCCTCCCAGATGAGGCAGATCAGGGAGTGATCAGTCCACCGTGGGAGGCTCCCTCAGCAGGGCCCTCCACGCCTAAGCATTCTCTCATACTTTACTTTGGGGAGCTGGACCTTTTGTGACTCCCTGAGGGCATCTCTCACCACCAGCCCAGAACATCTCTTCTGAATCCTCCCGACTGTCCTCCCCTCTTCCCAGAAGTCTCACACCCTACCTCTCCAGCTCCCCCGCATCCTGACCCAGCTACCCAGGCTCTGAGGCACAGCCTCCACAGGAACCTCTGACATTCATCAGACCCTTGAGACAGAGGGAAACTTTTTTTTTTTCTTCACTCGGGAATACACCGTAGTGTGCTTAATGAAGCTCTTGCCTGTATCTCTGCATTTGTGAATGGGAATCTTCATTAGAGAAAAAGTGGGGAGGAGCCTGGTGACCCATACCTCCCCCCCCACCCTACCCCCACCATTCTGATCCACAGGCACTGACAGCTGCTCTGTCTTTGTATTAAGGAGGGGAGCGGAGGCCCCCATGGTGACCTTAGCATCCCCACAGGCTCTCACAGTCTGTCATCTCTCTATTGGGTACATTGTGGAGCTAAATGTGCTGCTTGGAGTCTCTGGTTTAGGGAACGTCAGAAACTAAAGAGAGGGAAGATCCAGCAGGAATTGCCTGGGCATTTATTACAAGTCAGGTGCTGTCTGTTTCAGTCCCATCCCCCCCCGGGGGGGTGGCGGGGGGGGGTAGAGGGCTGTCATGGGGGTCTGCTCTTGTGCAGCTCAGGCTGTGTGCGCTGGTGGGCTGAGATGGTAAAGAAGAATTGAGTAGAGTCTTCCTTTCGCTATGAGTATCCCAGTCTAACCTGTGGCACCACAAGGGTTGAATGCAGTAACATGCAAAAGCTGGAGTCACGTGCCCTGGGATTCAAACCTGGGTAACTCTGCCAGCTCTGTAACTTTGAGCAAATGACCAAACTTCTCTGAACTTTGGTTTTCTCCTCTTCAAAACGGGTGGATGATAACATCTGCTTTCAGAAACTTCTAGAGGGTTAAATGAGATTATCTGTGAAATATGTGACCTAGTGACAGGCATGAAGTAAGCGCTCAGTTACAGCAGCTCCAGATGTTAATTCACCTGCTGGACAAGCCGTCTTTGCTCCTTCAGAAGTAAAGCGATATGAGCCACCATGTGACTCACACCCAGTTAACTCTCTGGCCAGGTGTGTGAGACGCTTGTGGTAGGTCTCCCGAGGACACCTCAGATCTCCCTTTCATGCCTGGACTGGGCTTGTCCCACAGGTCAGCCTGTAGGCTTCTGTCCCTCATACCCTTCTTTCCCCTTGCAGGAGACCGAGGAGCTGGAAGAGGAGAAGTCTGGGCTGCAGAAAGAGATTGCTGAGCTGCAGAAGGAGAAGGAGAAGCTAGAGTTCATGTTGGTGGCTCACGGCCCCGTGTGCAAAATCAGCCCCGAGGAACGCCGATCGCCCCCCACCTCCGGGCTGCAGTCCTTGCGCGGTACGGGCAGTGCCGTTGGCCCCGTGGTGGTGAAGCAGGAGCCTCCCGAAGAGGACAGCCCCTCTTCCTCAGCAGGGATGGACAAGACCCAGCGCTCTGTCATCAAGCCCATCAGCATCGCCGGGGGTGGTTTCTACGGGGAAGAGCCTCTGCACACCCCCATCGTGGTGACCTCCACGCCTGCCATCACTCCCGGCACTTCAAACCTTGTCTTCACCTACCCCAATGTCCTGGAGCAGGAGTCGCCTTCGTCGCCCTCAGAGTCCTGCTCCAAGGCTCACCGCAGAAGCAGTAGCAGTGGGGACCAGTCATCAGACTCCTTGAACTCCCCCACACTTCTAGCCCTGTAACCCTGTGCTCCTCTGGCCAGCTCTGGAGGAATCCTCATCCATCATTACCACACCCTTCCCAGGGACCAGCACCTTTAAGCACTCCAGGGCCTTGAGGGAATAAGGGGCCCCTGGCTCTGGGGACCCACCCGGTGGGACTTAGTGGTGAGACACTGGTTGATCTCTTAGAAGCCCTGGGACACGCCCTCCCTCATTCATCTTGCAAGCGAAGCGAATCCTTTTTCTTGAGAAGCCTCAGAGAACTTGGTTTGTGGACTCAGACGCGCCTGCGGCTACCCCCACCTCACCCCACCCCCCCCTCTTCTGAAGCCCCGCCCCCTGGAGCTGGCCCGGATGGTTTCTGTCCCTTTGTTATCCGTTGTCTCTGAAGTGGACAGTATCCTTTCCTGCCCCGCCAAGCATGCTCAGTGCCTTTTGGTTTCCCCTCCTTCCCCTAGATTCAGTTTTGCTCCCTCTGGGTTTTTATAAGATTTGCCATGACATTTCATCTGGGTGGTCCAGATAGTAAAGCGCTTTTATTTCTGGAGCTGGGGAAGCAGATGACTCTTCCACTGGGGCGGAAGGGGCACCCACTGTGTCCCGAAGGGGCAGTCAAAGTGCAATATTATTGAAACTTCCCTCCCTACACACCCAGTGCGCTGTGGTTACAGACCGTGGGCTCCCTGAGTTCTGCCGGTGAGCTGCCGTCACTGGGATGCGCCAAGGACCTTTCCTCCCCGGTCTCAGAGATGCACATCTCTTTGAGGATCGGCTTGGCTGGAAGACAGGGTGTGAGTGCGACAACAGGGGCACAGGTTGGGTTTGCCAAACGTCTAATTACCAAGCCAGGATTTGTGCCAACAAAGCCACATGGCTGTCCTAGTGAGCTTCCTTTCTTACCTGTCTTGAGCTGGGCGTCTCTTTAATTACTGCCTCTGCCCCGGACCCTTCTCTCTAGACTTGGGAAGCACTCCTTCCTAGAAGCCACACATCACTCCAAGGCTCAGCTGGGCGCTGCTCATCCCCAACTCTCATAGTGACATCACCTGTGGATATTTAATGAGTGTGGGATGCGGGGTCTGCGGTAGAGATGGTTTCTGGCAGCCGCAGCAGCCCCAGGTACCTAGCCTCCCCTGGCTGCTCTCCTGTCAGTGAGATGCAGGAGCCGCCCTCTGCTCTCAGTGGTCTCTGCTACTGATGAATCCAGTGGGTTTCCTTTCATATTCTCCTGGCCAACTCCAGAGTGGCCTCCTAACCCAGCAGGCCCACCCCTCTGGGAGTCGTTGGTCTCCACCAGTTTTGTTAGGCTTTGAGTGTCTATTCGGTTCCTATCAAAGCTAGTGTGTATTCCTTTCCACTACAGAAGAACCATCACTCTCATGGGTGTCCCAGCCTCCAGCAAGGGCACAGCTCTGTCCCCTGCCTTTCTCTCCCTTTGTCCCCACTGCATGTTGACACAAGTATGGAAGTGGAGCCTGGTTAGAACTTGTTTCTAGTGCTAATGCTCTGACCTAGTATTTCCATTGGAGATCACTGTCCAGCCATCTAAAGCCCTGTTATTCGAGTCAAGCTTATCCCCATTTTTGAGAGAGAAGGGGTACCTTCACAGACCGATGCCCTTCTTACCCCAAGTTCCCATAAACACTTGCATGCAGAAGCACACAGGACACAGGGACCATGTGGGAAGCATGCTCAGCCTAGCAGAGCTGAAAGGAGCAGGCTTGGCTTGGTAGAGAGGGGGGCAGAAAGGAGATAATCTCAATGTGTTCTTTCCTGTATGCCTTGGCTCTAACTCTGCTGCTCTGGTCTCCCAGAGCCTCTAGGGGCAGGGGAGTGCTCCACAAGGTGGTTTGCTGGCTTCAGAGCCCTAGAAGCACAAGACAGTGGAGCCAGCGGAGCCGGGACTAGAGGAGTTGGGCAGTCTCAGTTGAGAAGCTTTATCGCCTCAAGCCAAGTGGGAGCTCTCTCCCTCATGCCTGTGGGTATTTCTGAAATGAAGCTGCGCCCTGTTCTGTCCTTTCCCAAAGCCCCCTTCTGCCCATAGCATGGATCCAACCCAGGTCACAGGCCTGGGACTTGGTACCCTGGTTGGACACTCCTGAGACTCCAAGTCTGGCTTTCAGTTCAGTTTTCATCTGTGTTGACATCGGGGCCAGAAAGCACAGCCAGCTAAATGGGCCTCTGAGGTCACCTTCCCTTCCGGCCTGCTTGCTTTGTCTTACAAGACTTCTTGGCTTTTCCAAAGACAGAGATTTCTGGGGGGAAGCCGAATATTTCTACCTAAACTCTGGGTGTGACCTCAGCTCGCTTTCCTCTGATCCACTGTCCAAGTTGGGTCACAAACATGTCACTCATGCATGCCTGCACTCCAGAGTCAGGTGCCAAGCTTGCTTGTCCTTCCCTGCCTCCAGGTCAGGGAGCAGCTGCAGTGAGGGTGGGGAGGTGAGGGCTTTGTACACGTGTGTCCTCTGCTGTCATGAACTTGGGCTGGACTGTGAGCAGCTCTGGGTTAATACAGGGCAGGCAATCCTTAAACAGCTAGCATGAAACAGTTTTGTCGTGGCCACCAGGCTTCTGTGGGAACAGTCCTTCTCTGGCTGGCTAGCTAGGCACAGCTACGGCACTGGAAAGAGTAGAGCCCAGGTGAAGCTTAGGAAATTGGGAGCTAACACCAAGCAACTGGTTCCGTGGGGGAAGGTTTTAGGGAGCTCAGACTGCTGCTTTCATAGGCAAAGTGTGCCCATGGGGGCCAGTCATGGGAACATGTCAAAGCCAACAGGAAGCAGAACCTGTAGCTTTCTCTGGCATTAGGGAGAGAGAACCCTGCTTGCTTCCACTTAACTCCTGGTGGAAGAGGGGCAGGCACGTTCGAAGCTTCTGGATTCATTTTTCCTCCACTTTCCTGAGAGACCAAAAGTGTTCCTTGAGATGTCACCATTTGTCTTTCACAGTGACTTCCTTCCCTGAGCAAACATTCATGTGGCTTCGCTGGGGAGGAAAAAAATAAGCACCTACTGTGTGCCAGGCACTATGAGGCACTTTTCTATTTATCCTCTTTTAAGATAGGACTAAGAGTTCATCTCCTTCTAGAAGGCCCCCAGGTTAAATAAAAACACTTGGGGGTAAGAGGGCTTTCTTCAGAGACTCCCAGGTGGGAGTGCCTCTAGTCTGGTGGTCCTCAAAGACTCATCCACAGCAGCATCTGCCCATCCCAGGCTCCTCTCTCCTCAGACTCCTCCTATCTGGCTTGTGCTCCTCAGGTGGCTGAAGGGGCCACCTTAGTTCTCATAGAAATTGTGGACCAATAGGATATGTGCTGTGTATAACTTTCTTTTTAAACTGTAAGTAAAGGGTCTTGCAGCTTTGTGCTTGTGTTATCTTAGCATTTATCTTCAAACCAGCATCTCACTATTTATTGACAGTGGTGTGTGTGTGTGTGTGTGTGTGTTTCTGCGTGTGCACATATGTGTGCACACATGTGCGTGTGTGTGTTCATGTGTGTGCATGCTTGTGTCTTTCCACAGCTTTTTTTTTTTTTTTAAGGATCATCCTACTGCTAAGTCCGTGTCTCTTCTTGCTTCTAGTGTTTTGGCCACGCCTCACCAAATGTCTGTAATGACCCAGTACTCACAACATGTTCAGGAGGAGCTGGGTCAGATTTTGACAGAGGGTATGGGAAGGGAAAGGGGAGAAGAAATTGACATTTATTTTATTATTTATTTTAAATGTTTACATTTCTTTGTGTTGTTCCAAGCCTGAATAGAAACAGATAGCATTAAAGTACTTCCTTCCCACTCCTTTCTCTGGCTCTCTCTCCCCCACTTGTTCTGACTTAGGATAATGATCTCTATTTTGTTTGTTTCTCAAGTGACTTGTGGACTTGTGCTGTATAAACTGTATTAAAAAGGCTCTGTTTTTAAAGATCAATTGTCATTCCTGTGGGGACAGTGGCTACTGAGAAATCTACATTGTAAGAGAAGACAATGAAAGACCCTGGCCCTGTCTCTCAAAACTTAACTTTCTCTGTATGATTTTTTTTTTAAAAAAATATTCCATTTATTTTACTTTGTGGTTACTTGATTTTGAGGAAGAAAATATTCAGCTTTGTATAAAGACTAGGTATCAGATTCCTTTTGCAGTGGGAGGTGTATATATCGTATTTTGGTATAGAGTAGGACCCAAGCTTCATGCATCTGTATTTGGTATATGTCAATGACGTGGAGTGAAATTTGCTATTAGATCCTGGAGGCAAATGGGTTGTACAAGGTTTTATGGCTCCGCGGGGAATTTAATTTCCTTTCTGGGCACCTTTTGTCCCCTACTTTTAAATTAACGGTGAAACGGCCCTAGGAGGGTCGCTCTAGTTGAACTCTCCAGGCAGGACCTTATGCTCAGAAATCTTTGTATAGTTTTAAATTTTTGAGGAGTATCTCTGCTCGGAAGCATCTGTGGTGGTGTGATGTGTTGTTCTGTGTACTGTATGTGACACAAGCCTACAGGATTTGCACTAAGAAAAGCTTGGTAGGAGCTTGCTGCTATGGAGGAAAGAACATATTAAAAACTTATTTTCCCTCGGGTTTGTTCTCGTTTTATGTTTTTGTTGTTGTTGTTTTGTTAGCTTTCCTACTTCCACTGAGTAGCATTTTGTAGAATAAAATTAATCAAGAACAAAGAGCTCGTGATGGTTCCTTCCCTGTCGCCACCTTCCCCTTCTGTCCATTATTTCTGTTTCTTCTGTTCCTTTCTGCCTTTTCACCTTGTCCATGAAGTTGGGGAGGGGGAGCTTACCTCAACCTCGGGTTGCAGGGAGAGTTCCTCATGTCCTTCCTGTCTTTGCCTTTCTGATCTGAGCCTCACCCCTGCCCCATCCTGGGTCAGGACTGCCAAGGTGTGATCCAGTCAAAGTTAAGGATGTTTTGTTGGGACAGGTTAACTCTGGAAGCCCAGAAATCTTCGAAGGACCAATTAAATGTATTGTAAGGTTGCCATGGTCAGACAGATGGAAGGCAGAAAGGAGCCCTGACAATGAGGCACACAAACACACAGACAGGAGCATCTCCCAGGCTCTTTGGAAAGTCACAGGTTGTCAAGAGTGGGAAGTTCAGCCATGGCAGAGCAGGGTTGTTGTTCTGTAGACCAGGAAACCCGAGTGACTGAGGAGGGTCTTGTAATGTGTGCCTTCCTCTCCATCCTGGTGGCCTCAGAGGCAAAGCTATCATCAGTTCATGTCCACAGTGTATGACAGTGGTTTATTTACCATTTATTAATAAAATAGCCCTAAAAATAACGTCATTTGCTCTGCTTGGTACATAGCCGTCCTTTGGAGCTATGGACTGGGAGTTAGAAGCACCCTAGGTCCTATACCTGTCTCTACTAACTGATGGAGAAAGCCTCAGGTTTCTTCCCCATGTGGGTGGGGGAGGGGCAATGATAGTAAGGAAGAGATACCTATGTAGGAGGGCTTAGACAAGGTAATGCTAGCCCCTCAACTTCCTTGGCAGTGGGCTCATGGTGTAGAGGAATAAGGCTGGGCTCACTGTACCTCTTTTACCTGAATGGACAGGAAAACAAATTCAAATAGAGCCTGAGGTGTTTCCATGATTCCTGTACAGTCATATTTCCTTGGGTAAATATGCAGGAGGCAGCTGCCCAGACTGTTCCCCAGAGCTTCTCTAGGCTCTGAGGATGACACGGGGAGACATGTGATGATGTTTGTGTGTCTCCCTCTCATGCCTGGGTACCTCCATACAGTCTCCATCTGCCAGGAACACCTCACAATCCCTACCTCTTTACCCATATGGCAATTAGAGTTGTTGATGATTGACAGGCAATTATTACATGGAGTCTTACGCTTCTTTGTATGGCTGTAAATGTTTTAACATCCAGACAGCCAGTTAGGCTTTTATTGGGAAAAAGAAAGAAGGAAGGAAGGAAGGAAGGAAGGAGGGAGGGAGGGAGGGAGGGAGGGAGGGAGGGAGGGAGGGAGGGAAGGAAGGAAGGAAGGAAGGAAGGAAGGAAGGAAGGGAAGGAAGGAAGAGAGAGAGAGAGAGAGAGAGAGAGAGAGAGAGAGAGAGAGAGGGAGGGAGGGGGAGGGGGAGGGGAGAGAGAGAGCGAGCAAGAGAGAGAGAATGAACCAGCTAGGGGTGGCCCCACTAGGTTCTTAAATCTAAGGTCAACTAGGGGAATTTTGGAGTAACCTATAGGTGCATTGAAGTGGTTCAGATCATTCTCATAATTGGGAGTGGCCTGAGCTGTTGAGTCTGTTTCCAACATACTTTTAAACTGAGAACTAGACAACATTTAGACGCACAAAGGAGTTCAGCAGGAGCCATCCTCAGAAAAGATACCTCGGTCAAGAGATCAAGGGACAATCCTTTGTGCTGGAGCTAGAGTTCCACTGGTGAATACAGCTTTGTTTCTAGGCTTTGTTGAGTAGATTCTGTGTGTGAGAAGTAAACTATCTCCTGGAGTAGACAAGTATCCAGCTCTTTGAGCCATAAGACCACATACATGAGGCCTTTGAAAGGTAGGAAGTGCTAGAACCAGGAAGAAACTCAAGTCATGAAGTCCCACAGACTTTGGTTATAAAGTCTATTGATGCAACTTGATTACAGTACAGCCACCAGGCCCTGGGCCCAACTGCCATGTCTGAATTGAAGGGTGTGTTTTTCCATGAGGTCATATGTGTTTAAATCATGGATAAGAAACGTGTCTGTGGATAAGCTCCATCCCTTGCTGTTCATAGGGTCCCACCAGACCTCACCTAGACAGTCGTCTTACCAAGGAGGACTTCTGGGCTGTGCACAGTGGGGATGGTGCTTCCTGCATCTGCACTTCCCTTCGCAGGGAGAGGATTCTGTTCCTTCCTGGTGAGGCAAGAAAGGACCATGTCACCAGGAGTGGTGAGCTGCTGGTGCTAATCTATGAAGTTTTCTTTGTAATCAGACCTGCCTGGAGGCTTCAGAAACTGCGCTGGGACTCCTCCTAGTAGGCAGGATGCTTCTCTCTCTCTCTCTCTCTCTCTCTCTCTCTCCCTCTCTCTCTCTCTCTCTCTCTCTGTCTCTCTCTCCCCCCCTCTCTCCTGAAGGGTCCAGGTGGACAGAGGCCACAGCAAAGCTTATCACAGTCTGTGAGTTGTTGTCTCTGGAAAACTCTACTCATTTGAAGGAGGAAAAATGCTTTAGGTTCCACCTCCAGAACAAGAAGACCCTTAACCAAATTAAACATCTTAAAAGTCCTTGTGGGAGCCAGAGGAGGAAACTGAAGCTATGCTGCCTGGAAATAGTGTTGAGTCTGGTGAACGGTGTGCACACAAGGCCTCCATTCCCTTTGCTAGGGCAGAGTACAGCTCATGGTGGAAACTGGAGAGCCCATGCACTCCTGGATCAGTCCAGCCTTGTCTATTTGGAATGTGCTATTAAGTGCTAAGTACTTTTTATTAAGTTTCAATTCACTTACCATAAAATTACCCACTTCAAAGTGCACAGTTCCATAGCATTTGTGTCTCTACAGTATGGGGCAACCACTGCCCTTATCTTGATCCAGAACATTCTTGTCACCATGAAAGAAACCTTGTATATTAAGCAGTCCACCTCCCTTCCCCATCCCTGACAGCCACCAGCCTGCTGTCTGTCTCTGTGGTTTATTTTTAGGTAACATGTCTGAGGATTGCAACAATTCCGTTTTCCAAACTGGAAAAAAAAACATTAGCACATTGAAAATAAACTAAAATAACTATTGGCTTATTATTTATAGATATGGCACCTCCCTCCTTTAGCCTCATACCTTTCTGTATGCCTTCACATACACCGTCTCATTCACCCCAGCAAATGTTGCTGAATGTGTTGGAAAACACTGGCTCCAGAAGAATTCCTTTGCCCTTACGCAGTGGCCTGTCTGGCACCCTGGCAAGCACAATCACTGCCTTCATCCTGTGTGTAAGGCGAGCATTTATTTCCCGAATAAAGATGGAACAAGCCCTGTAATGACACAGACTGTGTTCATTGATGAGGACAGATACCTCTTCATGGAAACCCAAGAGAACCACTTTTTTAAAATTAGTGTTCCAACAAGAGGGTTCACATCTTATTCAGAAAGTTATGAGGGAGAAAGGTCCCCCAGTCACTCAAAAGTAATCTTGTGTCCCTACTAAGTGCCAAAAAGTTCCACAAAAATATACACTTTGAGACACAGCTAGATAGGGCACTGTTTGTACGCATGTTATATAAAGTGTATTCTGTTTCTGCAGTTGAGTGTTTTCACAGGAAGACTAGAAGTTGCCCTCAAGCAAGTTACAGTGGGACAGGGAACATGACCCATGGCAGGTGGGGGAGGCTGCAGGGAAGACACCATGGAGGAAAGGGCTGGGGCAAAGGTAAACGGGATAATCACGGAGGATGGACCAGAGAGTGTGCGTGCGTGCGTGCGTGCCTAGCAGCCAGAACGGTTGAGCACAACATGGAGGAAAAGGCCAGGATGACTGCGGTCATGAGCATTTGCTGATTTGAGGGAAGATAGAACTTTAAGCTGTGATCTTGAGGGCTTGAATGACGAGCATCTGTCATGTAGTGAGTGTCTGCTTGTATCATGTATTCTTTGCTCTGGGAAGCAGAGCAGATCAGGGGCTCCTAGAGTCCCTACCCTCAACCTATGCCTTCATGGGGAGGGGGTATAAGAAATCATAAGTTCAATAAAAAGAGAAGAGGCATAGGGTGCCATGGGTACAGGCAGCATTTGGGATTTTCCTAAATCTGGGAGAGCGATGGGGCCAGTCCCAGAACCAATGTTATTTGACCAGAATCCCCCAAAGTAAGTGGAAATTAGAGTTAATTTCTAGGTATTTAGCTTCGAAGGTGGCAGCTAACTAGGAGTGGATATGCTGACTAGGTTTGTGTCAATTTGACACAAACTAGAGTCACTCCGGAAGAGGGCAGGCACCTCAATTAAAGAAGTGTCCCCATCCTCCCGGCCTATAGGCAGGTCTGTGTGGCACTTTCTTGATTGTTGATGGAGAGGTGAGGATTGAGCTTACTGTGGGTGGGGCCACCCCTGGGCAGGTGGTCCTAGG
Organism: Mus musculus; assembly: GCF_000001635.26. Classification (NCBI taxonomy): domain Eukaryota; kingdom Metazoa; phylum Chordata; class Mammalia; order Rodentia; family Muridae; genus Mus; species Mus musculus. Next base: position 32,162,236 of record NC_000071.6, read on the forward strand.
TTATAAAAGAAAGCAAACTGAACAAGCTAAGGAAAGAAAGCCAGTAAGCTGCATTCACCCATGCTGTCTGCGTCAGTTCTTGACTTGGGGTCCTGTCTTGGCTTTCTATGATGATGGACCTGACTGTGAGATGCAAGTGTAGGCAAAATAGATTCCTTTCCAAGTTGCATTTGGTCACGACAGTTATCACAGCGACAGAAACCAAACTGGGATAAAGGAGCTGAAACAGCTGCAGTCACAGTAGAAGATGAAGGGAACCTGATTGTAGGGCAGGTGGGGAAGGAACGGAAGATGCAGGAAGCCCTGGCTACAGCTCCAAAAGCCATGGAGTCAAGTGGCAGTGTGTACCTGGGGGCTCCAGGGACAGACAGTGGGAGGCAATAGGAGCAAGAGGAGGCCTGGGTTCCATGTTTGGTTTTAGACATGTTTATTTGAGGCACTGGTGGATTTGCAGACACCCACACCCATACCCACACACACACACCCACACGCACACACACAAGCACATAGACTTAGACCACAACAGCACAAAGAAAGGTAACCAGGAAGCTCAGATGAGGACCCGACTTCCAGGGAAAAGCATTCGACCTCCATCTATGACCTCACAGCTCACTCCCATGGCGCCCTAGACCTCACGCCTGGTGCTTTCTTGGTCAGATCTCTTCTCACTCCCCAGAAGAGCTACCCAACCTTGTCTCCTCCCTTCTCAAACTGTCCCCAGCCTCCTTGCTTTCTATAGATGAGGTCATTTCCCATTTCACAGGAAGGCAGGGAATCTTTTCAATTTCCCCTCATGAAGTTCATAAATGTATTATTGGCTTCTCCCTTCAGGCCCCTTTGCCTCCCTCCTTCATCAGTTCTGGGACCCTCATGCTGCCGATTCTCAGGGACCCTCTTCAGTGACTTTCCTGTCCGAATTCTGTTACTGATCTCTGCTTTTCCAAAGGCCTTTCCCATCAGTAGTAAAGAAGATAGTGTCACCCCATCTTTAAGATAACAAAGCCTTCCTCAGCCCAGCCAGAACACGTCTCAGTTCAGGTTGACCACCAAGCCATAAGAGTTATCTTCACATCAAAGTCCGCTTCTCACCTCCCACGAATCTCCACCAGCACTTGTCTGACTTCCGTCTCCATTGCCAGATACTGGACTTTCTTGCAATGGAATAATTCAGATGCATCTGACCTTGAGCGTCTTGGGCACAGCTTGCTGTCCCCAGCTTTTCCTATGTGCACTGCACTTCTGGTCTCTGTGTCAATGGATCCTGACATCACGCCCTATCTGCTTTAAATAGAGATGACTTATCTCTAGATGGTGACATTGCCACCTTCCTAGCACAGGCTCTGTCATCTCTGTCTGTGCAACATAGTCTTCTCCAGTCCCCACCCCACAGCCTGTCCCTACCCCATAGCCCAGGCCCCACTCAACAGCCCAGGCACAAATGAGTATGGGCTGTTTCCTGGGCTTATAAGTTCCAGGACCTTAAACCTAAACTATTGATACAAGCCTCTTGCTCAAAGCCTATGGTGGAGAGCCATATCTAGGATTAAATACAGCTGTTCCTGACACAGAATCCAAATAAGCAGACACTTGACCATATATGGTTTTATTCTCTTTATAGTCTAGAGCCTGAGGTGGAAGGGGGACAGCTCGGTGCTACTCAGAAGGAGCTCTGCTTCATTTTGCTGTGTCACTGGACTCTTCCTTCTGCGAGAGTCTTCCTGATCCACCATCTCTCATGACCACTACTAAAATTGGTCTTGGCAAATGGCTTCCCTGGGGACATCAGGGTGTTCAGGGTCTGCCTCCTGTTATGGGCTCTTGGCTAAAGGACTATTAAGACTTTGGCAGACCATAGCCAATAGCTGCCTTGGTATTTTAGTTCCTTCAAAAAGCTGTTCTACTTAGGGTTACTATTGCTGTGATGAAACACTATGACCAAAGCAACTTGGAGAGGAAAGAGTTTATTTGGATTATATTTCCACATTACTGCTCATCCTTGAAGAAAGCCAGGACAAGAACTCAAAACAGGGCAGGAACCTGGAGGCAGGGGCTGATGCAGAGGCCATGGTTGCTTATTGGCTTGTTCTGTGTGGCTTGCTCAACCTACTTTCTTACAGACCCTGGGACCACCAGCTCAGGGATAGAATGACTCACCGTGGGCTGGCCCCTCCCCTATCAGTCACTAACTGAGAAAATGTGACACAGGCTTGCCTCCAGCCTTATCTTATGGAGGCATTTTCTTAACTGGGTTCTCTCCTCTCTGATAACTCCAGGTTGTGTCAAGATGACATAAAACCAGGCAGGACGGAGGCTTAGCCAGGGCTTTCTCTCTCTGCTGAGGTCACTTTCTCATGCAAAAACCTTAGCTAAGGATCTAGTGTAGATATTATTTTAAAACACACAGAAAAACATAGGTGGTGGCCTACACCCTTTGTCTCAGCACTCAGGAGGCAGAGGCGGGCAGATTTCTGAGTTTGGGCTATGCAAAAAAAACTCTGTCTCAGAACAAAACAAAAACAAGAACCCAGTATGGCTTGGGAAGGTTCCACTTAAAACTCTTCTCCTGTGGCCCAGTGACGACAACTCACCAATGCTACTTTGATCTGAAGCTTTGGAATGGGTATTCCTGGATGGCTCCTCCCAGGCCCTCGAAGGACTGTCCCTCCTTCAGCTAATGAACCTTGGATATTTGGTACTTACCTGGAAGATAAACAGAGACGATACACGTGTGACTTCCTCTGTGCTTCTGCTGTGTTCTCTTCCCAGCATCCTTTGGACCAAGGTCAGGGGGTTTCCTCTGTTCTTCTTTTTTTTTTAAGGAGGACTATAAATTCATAGTTTTATTGATACAAAAACTGACAGTAAGGTATATTATTTACGTGCAAACAAAAATTCCAAAGAAACCCAGCATGTATCTGAAAAGATTTTACAAGTATGGTAAAGTGGCTCAGTCAATAGAGGCCTCATGACCTGTGTCCGATCCCCTGACCCTATGAGTTAGGAAGATAGTGCTAACGTCTGAGTGTTGTCCTCTGACTTCCGCATGCATTTTTGGCATGAACACACACATGCGCATTATGCACTTGGAGCTATTCTAGCTTTGTCCCCTCGGGATTTCTTTGCTCTATGCTCCCTCTCCACTTTTTAAAAATTAAGTACCTCGTTTTCCCCTTCTCTTTCCTCCTTCCAATCCTTCAGCTGTACCCACCTCCCATTCCCACTGCCTCTGGAAATCATGGCCTCTTTTTCTCTAATTGTTATTGTTACGTACACAGACTCTTTTTTTTTTCTAATCATTATTGTTACACACACACAGAGGCACGCAACACACCTCATATGCTCAGTCCATTAAGTGCTTCTTGTATGTGTATGGTTTTAGGGCTGGCCACTTGGTATGAGATAATCCACTGGGGGCTTGTCTCTGCAGAACTGTTTCTTCCCCCTCAGCATTTTTTGGTCAGCTGTAGTTCTCTGTCTGTGGGTGTGCCCTGTAGATTCCCCTTCCTTGTTAGGATGTCTACTGGTATAGTAAAAATGGCTATCTTGCCAAAAGCAATCTACAGATTCAATGCAATCCCCATCAAAATTCCAACTTAATTCTTCAACGAATTAGAAAGGGCAATCTGCAAATTCATCTGGAATAACAAAAAACCTAGGATAGCAAAAAACTATTCTCAATGATAAAATAACCTGTGGTGGAATCACTATGCATGACCTCAAGCTGTACTACAGAGCAATTGTGATAAAAACTGCATGGTACTGGTATAGTGACAGACAAGTAGACCAATGGAATAGAATTGAAGACCCAGAAATGAACCCACACATCCATGGTCACTTGATCTTTGACAAAACCATCCAGTGGAAAAAAGACAGCATTTTCAACAAATGGTGCTGGCACAACTGGCGGTTATCATGTAGAAGAATGTGAATTGATCCATTCCTATCTCCTTGTACTAAGGTCAAATCTAAGTGTATTAAGGAACTCCACATAAAACCAGAGACACTGAAACTTATAGAGGAGAAAGTGGGGAAAAGCCTTGAAGATATGGGTACAGGGGGGAAATTCCTGAATAGAACAGCAATGGCTTGTGCTGTAAGATGGAGAATCGACAAATGGGACCTCATAAAATTGCAAAGCTTCTGCAAGGCAAAAGACACCGTCAATAAGACAAAAAGGACACCAACAGATTGGGAAAGGATCTTTACCTATCCTAAATCAGATAGGGGACTAATATCCAATATATATAAAGAACTCAAGAAGGTGGACTCCAGAAAATCAAATAACCCCATTAAAAATGGGGCTCAGAGCTAAACAAAGAATTCTCACCTGATGAATACCAAATGGCTGAGAAGCACCTGAAAAAAATGTTCAACATCCTTAATCATCAGGGAAATGCAAATTAAAACAACCCTGAGATTCCACCTCACACCAGTCAGAATGGCTAAGATCAAAAATTCAGGTGACAGCAGATGGTGGCTAGGATGGAGAAAGAGGAACACTCCTCCATTGTTGGTGGGATTGCAAGCTTGTACAACCACTCTGGAAATCAGTCTGGCGGTTCCTCAGAAAATTGGACATAGTACTACCGGAGGATCCTGCAATACCTCTCCTGGGCATATATCCAGAAGATGTTCCAACCGGTAAGAAGGACACATGCTCCACTATGTTGATAGCAGCCTTATTTATAATAGCCAGAAGCTTGAAAGAACCCAGATGCCCCTCAACAGAGGAATGGATACAGAAAATGTGGTACATTTACACAATGGAGTACTACTCAGCTATTAAAAAGAATGAATTTATGAAATTCCTATGCAAATGGATGGACCTGGAGGGCATCATCCTGAGTGAGGTAACCCAATCACAAAAGAACTCACACAATATGTACTCACTGATAAGTGGATATTAGCCCAGAAACTTAGTATACCCAAGATATAAGATACAATTTGCTAAACACATGAAACTCAAGAAGAACGAAAACCAAAGTGTGGACACTTTGCCCCTTCTTAGAATTGGGAACAAAACACCCATGGAAGGAGTTACAGAGACAAAGTTTGGAGCTGAGATGAAAGGATGGACCATCTAGAGACTGCCATATCCGGGGATCCATCCCATAATCAGCTTCCAAACGCTGACACCATTGCATACACTAGCAAGATTTTGCTGAAAGGACCCAGATATAGCTGTCTCTTGTGAGACTATGCTGGGGCCTAACAAACACAGAAGTGGATGCTCACAGTCAGCTATTGGATCGATCACAGGGCCCCCAATGGAGGAGCTAGAGAAAGTAACCAAGGAGCTAAAGGGATCTGCAACCCTTTAGGTGGAACAACAATATGAACTAACCAGTACCCCCCGGAGCTTGTGTCTCTAGCTGCATGTGTATCAAAAGATGGCCTAGTCGGCCATCAGTGGAAAGAGAGGCCCATTGGTCGTGCAAACTTTATCTGCCTCAGTACAGGGGAATGCCAGGGCCAAGAAGTGGGAGTGGGGGGGGGGAGTGGATGGGGGAGCGTGTGGGGGGCTTTTGGGACAGCATTGGAAATGTAAATGAAATAAATACCTAATTAAAAAAATAAATCTACAAAAAAAAAGAAGAAAAAGAATGTCTATTGGTGTTGTGCTTCTTCCAGTCTTATTTAGACAGCCATATTGTTCAGGTATCGTGGGTGAAGCTTCTCTGTTGTTTCTAGGAGACACAAACTCACAGGTTTCCTGGTCCTCAGCTCCTACCCTCTTCCTGCCTCTTCCATGATGCTTCCTGAGCCTTCGGTGCAGGGGCTGAGGTATAGGTGTATCACTTGGAGCCAGGGACCCCACCCTCACTTGTCTTCTACATTTTGATTGGTTGATGTGTTCTGGAGTGGTCTCCCTGTTGCAATGAGACGTTTCTCTGATGATGGGGTGGGTGCTATGCTTATCTGTGTGTATAAGATAAATATTCAGGATCAGTTAGGAATTATTCTGGCTTAGTAAATGGTAGGCTCTTCTCTGAGATCCAGTGACCTTACCAGCCCCAAGCAGCCCCTCTGTTCTTTTATTAAAACGTCCCAAACAAGCCTACCTTGTGTATCTCGGGAGGGGGTTAAAGACATTCATTACACTGTTTTAAAAGTGTTATTTACTTTCTTTTTATTTAATTCAAGTTGTATTTACTAGTACCTGTGTGCGTGTGTGTGAATAGAATGTATGTGTGTGAGGGTGCATGTGCTACAGTGCACATGTGGAGGTTAGCAGACAGTTGTCTGACTGAGACATCCCATGCTGCATGTCGTGAGCTAAGTGTTCTGATCTTTCTTGGCATCTTTTCCTTTGTTAATCCTTATTCTGTTTCTCAGACAAGTGAATGTTTGAGCTGACCAGGGGAAGGTTACATGTACTGAATCCAAAAGAGAAATGCAGTTAATTCCAGTTTTCAAAACAGGATCCTGTTTACATAATGAAGGACTTCCTATTTTGCTGAGGGTAAGTCCAGAATGTGTAAGAGGGTCCATCTGTCTGTCCTGCCCCGCTGCAGGTCTCACCGGGTTCAAGTAATCCAACTTCTGGCCTCATACTTTTCACAATGGTCACACTGGACATCCTTCGTTCCTTCAAGAATGTTGCTTAACACTTCTTTAAATGCTCTTTATCATCATCATCGTCCTTGTCATCATCATTTAAGACAAAGTCATGCTATGTAGCTCAGGATAGCCTCAAACTCATGATCCTCTTGAGATTCCCCTGCCTCAGCATCCCAAGTGCTGGGATTAAAAGGTGTGTGCCATCACACTGAGCTTGCCTTAAAAAAAATGTTAAATGGGTCTATGTGTGTGGTATGTATACCTTTGAGCATGTATGCTCTAAGTGAGCATGTAGTGTTACTCATATGTGTATGTGTTTAGGGCTGGCCACTTGAGCTTGGATAACCTATGCGGGGACTCCTCCCTAGAGAAAACTGATTCATTCTCTCTCTCTCTCTCCAGTCATTTCCCTTTACCTGCATCTACACATCTACTGGTAGTGTCACTGTCTAGGCAGCCACACTGCTGAGCGTTCATGGTGCAGTTCCCTGACACACTAGGAGACACTATTTAGCAGCAGGCATCATGGTCCTCTGGTTCTTTCAATCTTTCCACCTCAGTCTCTCGTGTGTAGGGATCTCCTTGTAGATGTACCAACTGGGCCTGAGCTCCCCACAGCCTTTCCATCTCTCCAGAGCCTGACCCTGTGCAGATTTCACTCCTTGGGAGGATCTCCTGGGCCCTGGCATCCATGGAACCCTCTGGACCCTTTGATGATTGACTTACTTATTGTTGGTAGTAGTTGTTTTGTTTTTATTTTGTTTTGTTTTGTTTTGAGACAGGATTTCTTTGTGTAGCCCTGGCTACCCAAGAACTCACTTTGTGGAGCAGGCTGACCTCAAACTCAGATATCAACTTGCTCCTGCCCCTGCCCCTGCCCCTGCCCCTGCCCCTGCTGGGATTAAAGGCATGCTCCAACCCCCACCCCTACACCCCAGCTGACTTAATTATTCTGAGGGAGTTCTAAGACCCTCTGCTCACTGTGGGAACTTCAGTCACAGGAGGGCAGGAACAACAACCACTGCCTGGCCCCTGGGAAGCCATTGTAATCCCTCTCCAAACCGGTATGGGAACTTGCATTTCTATAGGTCTTCTCGAACCATCCAGGTTTCCTTTTCTACTCTAGTTAAAGTCTGGTTCCCTTGTACAACTTCCAATGCCCCATCTTCTCCCCCTGCCACCTCCCATCTTTATCTAGGCGAAACCATCTCTCAGCCTTTGAAGGGACTGAACCTTTTGCTTACAGGTCTCTAGGTGTGGCGTGGCTTCCCAGGAGAGACTATTCTTCACCCTCCAGCCTTTAGCTGGAAGACGAATTGTTTGTCCATATCCATCCTGTGTCAGAAGCTATGCAGAGATCCAAGTGCTGAAGCCATAGTCAGTTGACACCCCTGATCTTTCCCTGTCTACTTGGATCCCCACTAAGGTTTTCCTCTGGGGCCCACTGGCTTTCCTGTTCCCCATTCAGGGTATTGAGCCTAGAGTCTCATTCACATCTGCTGACTTAGTATTTTTTCCACAGAGCTGTATATCCCTAGACTCTGTTTACTTTTTATTTTGAGACAGGGTCTTACTAAAATGCCTAAATTGGAAGTGAACTTGATCTGCTTATAGCCCAGGCTAGCCTTATTTGAGCTCCTCCTACCACAGCCTTCAGTAGCTGTGATTAAAGGCTTGTGCCACTAACCCATGTGTCATGAACAATGTGTTGACTGAATCTATGAGCTTTTAAAGTATTGTACTAGAGATGAGAAGAAATGGGAAATAATGTAGCTGTATGATCCAGGCCACATCACTGTAGGTAGGAGTCGCAGACTAGAATGCACAGGGCACAGGGAGGAGGACAACGGTGAAAGGTTGTGAATCCATGCCTCCCTTGAAGCAATGGGATAAATAACCCCAAACTGTTTTGTTGGCTATTCTATCACAATGACAAGGAAGGTCTTAAAGGGATACACACTGTGTGATTGCAACTACATAATGTTCTGGGAAAGGCAAAAGTATGAAAATAGTCAAAAGATCAGTGGTTTCCAGGGGCCAGGGAACCATAAAGGAAATATGGAGGGTCGTGGAGGATTTTCAGGGCCAGAAAACTATTCTACGATACAATTGTGGATTGTTCAGTTGTCAAATCCCTTGAGACAACAACTCCAAAAGGGAGCCCTAATGTAAACTTTGGGCTGTACATGACAATGAGTACCAATCTGGGCTTGTAGATGTAAGCAACTGGCCACTCTTGCTCAGGGGTTTGACAGTAGGAACCCTGTGTGTATAAGGACAAGGACTCTATACTTTGTGTTTGCTTTGTGAAACTTAAAATTGCTTTTAAAAGTGAAGTCTCTTGGGCCAGAGAAGACGGTAAACCACCCACTGCACAGTGTGAATGTCAAGGTCTGGGTCCTCAGCACACATAAAAAGCTAGCACTGCGCACATCTATAACCCAGCACTGGGAGGGTGGAGGCAGGAGGATTCTGAGAATATCTTAGTAAGCCAGACTAACCAAATTGATAAGCTCTAGGTTCAGGGAGAGATCCTGTTTCCAAAAGTAAGGTAGGAAGACAACAGTGCCAGCCTTCGGTCTCCATATGCATGCACCCACACACATGCACAAAACTACCTAACTTTGTCATTCTCTAACTCATGGTTGGCCAAGTATGCCTACAAGGGAGGAAGACCAGACACCAAGCAGAAGACAGAGGGAAGACGGAGGGGTTGAGAAAGGATGAGCATCCTATTCACCCATTGAATCCAGCCCTAGAGGCATTCTCAAGGAAAGTAGGTTTGGTCCACTATTGTCTAACCGCAGTGTGGGGCTGTGCCCTGGACAGTGTTGGGTATCACTGTCAAAAGTTTCTTCCCAAATACCAGATTCTGGTGCTCACATTTCTGGTTCACAGAGCTATTCCCAACAACCACTGAGCACAAGCTAGACATCTCTGAGCACGTTAAGCCATCTCTGACCCCACCCCCTAACCCTGGGCATTTAGGGCTAGCAGGGGTGCCCAGTTGGCTGTGCCCTAGGCAGATCCTCATGATATGTCTACTACTCTGAAGTTCATGCTCTGTCCTGCCCAGCCTTTCCTTCAGGGCCACAGTTACCATCATGTAGAGCTACCAACCCCATCACTACTACCTCATGACATCACCCATGTGCTACATGCCACACCATGTCCCTGAAGTAGGTGTGAGCAGGATATTGGCTAAGGGAGACCCAAAGATGACCTTGCCAACCAGGCCCAGCTAGGAGACCTATAGAGGTTCCACAAGGAATGGCACTAGGTCTGGGGTCAAGCCAGTGGGGCAACTCTCTAGAACCAGAATCTTGACGGCTGTACTGTGTACAAATATGTCACATGGAGCAACCTACAGTAGCTGTCATTGGCCCAGTGGGAGACAGGGAGATTAAGACTACAAAGCTTATCACTGGCAAACAGGAACTTGAGTCCATTTTCTGGATCATTATGCCATTGAACCTCTGTCCTTCTGTCAGGCCTGCAGCTACACCCTCAGGGCATAACCTCTCTGCTAAGCAGGAGCACAGGAAGTAGAGGGCTGTAATTGAGCCTCAGCACCTGCTCCCCTGCATCAGACCCTGCCCACTCTGGCTTGTGTAACCTTGGAGAGTATTGCCAGGACGTCCTGGGACAGGTCTGTGGCCAGCTTCCTTGTTCATCATTTGGAGATGCCTAGTCTGTCCTGAGGCACTAGGTATGGGGTCAAGCCAGTGGGGCAACTCTCTAGAACCTGAGCCCCAGCAGGCTTCCTGCGATCCTGCCACTTGGATCTGTAGGGAAGCAGAAGTGGGAAATGGGGGTGTGAGAGGCCCAGAAGTGTGTGTCTAGTTAGGGAGAGGGCTATAGGGTGTTGTCACCAGCTCTGACCCTCCTCGCTTGCTTCCTCATTCCTCCTCTATGTGCACTGGACAAGCCAGGAGCAGTCCCTACCTTACCTCCTCAGACACCTTCTTGTATGTCCTTTCTCACCCTGTCAAGCCCTTTCTTCACCTCACCCAATTCCACTTACAAATAAAAAGAAATTACCTATACACCAGTGGTCACAGGGCCTGGAGGTGGCCTCTCACCAGGTGCCTGCTGCTCTTTCTTTTGTGCTGACCTCTGCCTGGGGCTGGTACAGACTCTCCACAACTCCCACCTCCAACCTTTCCTCCAGAGCGTACACACAGGGATATGAAGGACCGATGGGCTGCACTGGCCTGAGGGGTCACTGGCGTTGATCTCCTCATTCACCTTTTTTGTTTGTAAGAATTCTACAGAGTTGCCACCTCTTCTAGGTCTTCTGGGATTTTCCTGGGGTAGTGAATCCCCTGCCCATCCCCCACAGGGCTCTGCCCACACTTTTAGAATGCTTAAGGCTTCCTCAGAGCTTCTGGTGCTGTTGAGTCATGGTATATCCCTAGCCTAAAGAGATTGGCACATGCTCTCTTTAAAAAAAAAATGGATATTTTTAACTTTAAAAACTATATAGTTTGAAATCCATGACTGTATGTATATGAAAAACAAGTTTTTAAAAAAGGAATAAACATTAGGTATGGTACATACACCTCTAATCTTAGCCCTTGGGAAGTGGAGGCAGGAGGATCAGGAGTTCAAAGCCATCCTTGGCTACATAGTGAGTTCAAGGCCAGCCTAGGATATGTGAGTCGAAGAGAGAAAAGAACTTTCTAAAAATATAAGTCCTGACCCTCTCCCCAAGACACTAGGGTGTAGTTTTGTATTTTTATTTTTTCTTCTTTTAAACTAATTTTTGTTGACAATTTCATATCTGAGTACTGTATTTCTATCATTTCCACTCTTCTTCCCCCTACTCTCTCTCAAATCCATGTCCTCTTTTTATTTATTACTGTACACACACACACACACACACACACACACACACACACACACACACATCTAGTCTGCTGAGTCTGGATGCTGGTGTTCCTCTGAGTGTATAAGAGTTTAGGTTGACCCTTGGGATCGGGTTGTTTATCAGGGTGCTCCTACTTGGATCTCTCTCAGCAGCCTTAACCGCCTTTAGCTTTAGCCTGAGGGCTGGTGAGATTTACTCCAACCGTGATGGCATGTAGGCTGCTGCTGGTGTCATTGTGTAGGTGACTGTAATGTTTGAGATGTCATGGGTACACTATTTCACAGCAGATATCCTGGTTGGGTTGAGTACCCCGAGATCATCATCTGCTGCAAAAGAAGCTTCTTTGATGGGGTTAGGACCCCCACACCCCACACACACACACCCCACACACAGATCTGTGAGTCTAAGGACACAGAAGGAAAATGCAGTTAGACCTCATACTGGGTTTGGAGATGACAAGAGTGTATTCTCCTCTAGTCCATGACCTCACCATCCACGAGCTTCATGATACCAGGAACACATTCCCTCCTATTGAATAGGCCTTGAATCCATGTAGACCGTGTTGGTTATAAGGGCCACTGTCCATCCTTGAGATATCGTGTGGGGCTGCTCGTCTCTGTGGTGTGTAGACATTATCGTTGGGTAGGACTATTGATCATCACTCGCTCCCTGGGCAGCTTACACAGTTTCTATAGACAGCAGGAGAGCTGACCCTCGGGAGGAAGGAGGCCTCCAGGCCAGCTGGAGCTCCATGCTGTGTTTGATGTACATGGTGCCTTGGCTATAGCGTCTCACCTTCCAGTTCTGCAAGGCAGCCGAGGCCAGCAGCAATAGCTGACGTTGTTGTGGGACTCTCTTCGATTCACAGACCAGCATCTGGAGGAGAGATTTCAGATGCCTGACACTGGGGTTTCTCTTCATCTGTCACTTTTGGAGAGGTCACCATCACCTAAGTAGCATTACTTCATCAATCTTACATATATGTAATATACTATGTGTCACAATTATTTTCACAAACATAAAATAGTATGTTTCTTTATGGTTTCTTCAAACAGCCTTAGTGCCTTCCTCCCTCCCTCCCTCCTACTCCCCCATTTTTTGTTCTCCCCTTCTTAACACCCTTACTTTTTTGTAATTTAATTTTTAGTTGGAAGCCAAGAATAATGACTGTTATGACATTTTCCATTATGATGTTTTCATGTACACTCCTGCTGCCTTCTTCAACGTCATCCCACCATGGTTTTCCCTCCTCCCTGCCTTTTATCCCTCCGTTCTCTTCTCTCTCCCTCCCTCCTCCCTCTCTTGCTCTGTGTTCACTCTGCACAAGTTACTTGGTGTTTTTATATGCATGATATTGGCCTATATTTGTTACCTTTCATTTGTTGTTGTTATATGTTCTTTGTTTTTCCCCCTTTTAATAATTGCTTGTAGAGTGCTCCTTTCAGCAGCACATATATTCAAATTGGAACAATACAGAGAAGATTAGCATGGCCCCTGCTCAAGGATGACACACAAATTCGTGAAGCGTTCCATATTTTTCTTAGAGGTGGAACAAAATACTCATGGGAGGAGTTACAGAGACAAAGTGTGGAGCAGAGACTGAAGGGAAGGCCATTTATAGACTGTCCCACCTGGGGATCCATACCATATACAGTCACCAAACCCAGACTCTATTGTGGATGCCAACAAGTGTTTGCTGACAGGAGCCTGATATAGCTGTCTCCTGAGGAGCTCAACCAGTTCTTGACAAATAGAGGTGGATGCTCTCAGCCAACCATTGGACTGAGCACAGGTTCCCCGATGAAGGAACTAGAGAAAAGATCCAAGGAGATGAAGGGGTTTGCAGCCCCATAGGAAGAACAACAATATGAACCAACCAGTACCACTAGAGCTCCCAGGAACTAAACCACCAACCAAAGAGTACATATGGAGGGACTCATGACTCCAGTCACATATGCAGCAGAGGATGGCTTTGTTGGACATCAATGGGAGGAGAGGCCCTTGGTCTTGTAAAGGCTCTATGCCCCAGTGTAGGGGAATGCCAGGGCCAGGAAGCAGGAATAGGTGGTTGGTGAGCAGAGGAGGGGGGAGGGGATAGGGGGTTTTCAGATAGGAAATGAGCAAAGGGGATAACATTTGAAATGTAAATAAAGAAAATATCTAATTTTTAAAAAAGGGAAAAAATTGCTTGTGGACACTGGCCATAATGGCAGTTAGATTACTTGGGCAGGAGGATCTCCATGAGTTCAAGGCCAGCCTGGGCTTCATAGTGAGACCCTGTCTCATAAGACAAAACAAATAATAAGTGATATTTATATGTAAGCGGCATTACGTTCCCACACACATTTTTGCATTCTGCTCTTGCAGATCCGTGATTGGCATCTTAACATGGCCGAAGGAACTTTGTTGATGTCATTAAGGCTCCTGAGATGGGAAGTGACCTACACTATCTGGGTAGATCTGATGTCATCAGAAGAGAGGACACATTTGAATATGGCTGCTGTTGAGGCTAGAGGAGGAAGTCAACAGCCAAGTCTATAATGCGGGAAGAGCCATGGAAATGGCTGCTCCCATGGTTCCTCCAGAAGGAAGGTCCCCTGGTGACATATTGACCTTACCCAGTGACTACAGAGTAATCCATTAACAAACTTAGGAGCCAGTGCACTCTCAGTAATTTGTTATTGCAGCAACAGGAAGCTCATACAGTGCTGAGACAATATCATGTTTATGGCAGCCATTAGCGTCAGTTCAGTATTGTATGCCAGGTACGGTGCTTCATGTGGGACTTCTGGGGACTTCAGCCACAGAATTTATTTTCTCATGGCTCTGCAGACTGGAAATCTATGGTCAGGGTGTGGGTGGAGCTCACTTCTACAGCCTCTTTCTTGCTTTGTAGATGGCTGTTGTGTGGCTGCCTGTTCAGACCCTAGGTATTCTCATATTCTTTTTCTGTGTTCATGTGGGTCCCCAGTTGTCATTATCTTTATCCTTTTCCTCCTCCTCCTCCTCCTCCTCCTCCTCCTCTTCTCCTCCTCCCTTCCTCCCCACCTCCTCCCCTCCTCCTCCTTCTCCTTTCCTCTTCTATCCTTCCTCTTCCTCTTCTCCTCCTCCCCCTCCTCCTCCTCCCCCCCTCCTCCCCCCTCCTCCTCCTTCTTCCCTCTTCCTCCTCCTCCCCTCCTTTACATGAGTCAGGTTGAATTCGGGTCAACTTTAAGACATCCTTTTCACTCAACCATCTTTTTAAAGATCTTATCTCTGGACACCATTACATCAAGAGCTCCTGAGGGAGGATTAGTGTTTCAGAATATGAATTTTAAGGAGAACATTGTGCCTATTCCATATGGATTATATTATTCATTGGTTACAATAACCTATCCAAGCAGAATATCTAAGGAAACTGAGTCACAAAGTTGTTGTTACTTGCCAAAATCCACACAGTAAGTAAAGAGTTGAGTCATGTTCAGGAATTTAATCTTCTCTTTTCTTCCCCTTTCTCATCCTCTTCTTCCTCCCCAACTCCCTTCAGCACCGGCTCAAGCCTAGGGCCTCCTCACACACTGAGTGAGTACTCTGCCACTGAACTACCCAGCCCTTTTAGTCCCTTTTAAAATCTTTTTTTTTTTAAATTGTGACCAGATCTTACTAATTTGACCCAACTGGCCTTGCACTTGGCTTATAAAACCAGGTGGGTCTTAAACTTGTGATCCTCCTGCCCCAGCCTCCCAGAGATCACAGGCTTGTGCCACCAGGCCTGATTCTGACCATTTTTCTTTCTTTTTTGGGGGGGGGGCAGTAGAGGGTTAGGGTACATAGGTACTCGTTAGGTATTAATTATTGAAAGAGGGAACAGCTTCCAGGACTCTTAGAACATGGGCCAGCTGTACCAAGCCTGGTACACTATCCCACAGCCTGCCAAGTATATCTACGGAGGAGGAGGACCAGACACTAAGCAAAAATGGGTGGAAAGAGAGGGCCTGGGAGAAATGGGCTTGAACCTCTATTCACCAGTGAGCCCATCACTAGAGGCTTTCTCACGGAAAGTGGATTTGTTCCACTATCGTGTAACCCTAGTGTGAGGTATGACATGGACAGTGAGGGCACGTGGACAGCATAGGGGTCTACTATCAAACCCTCTACCCAAATACCAGATTCTGAACTCCAGCTGCTCACATGTCTGGAGAGAACACTTCTCAGCAGGAAGGGTCTGGTCGGGCAAGACTGCAGAGGAAGGACGAGCAGTTAGTCACATGACCAGCTGAATCCTTCAGGCACATGGCTGGCTGGCAATCTTGGTCAAGTTGAGACTAGCCTCTGCCTAGTCTACCAACTCATTTTGGTCACTGTGGCAAAGGACACAGTTATTCTCAGGTTCTAGGCAGGTCTCTGGCTGCTGTAGGAACATTCCAGCGGGAATGGTGGGATTACCCATCAGAAAGACAGAGAATGGTTGCCTCAGGGTGCTCATCCCTCAGAAGAATCAGGCTTGAGATGTGAATTCTGTGTCAGTCGAGCTTGCTGCAGCTCAGGAGCAACACATACATACACATACATACATACATACATACATACATACATACAAACATACAAACATACAAACATACATACATACACACATGCTCACACTCATACACACATATACATACACACATATACATATACACATATGTAGAGCATGTGAGACTGAACTACCAGATAGGCATAAGAACCAGTGAGGTGGAGCATGCTCAAACCCCAGGAATCTCAGAGATCTGATGTTACCCGCGTTCGCCCAACTGGCCAGGAAGAACGACGCTGCTACAGGATCCTTCTGCACACGTTTATTCAGTCCTGTTTCTTCTTGTTTATATCTCCCTTGTTTATATCTCCCTTGTTTATATATCTCCCTTGTTTTTATATCTCCCTTGTTTTTATATCTCCCTTGTTTTTATATCTCCCTTGTTTTTATATCTCCCCCGAACCCTGGGCCTCTCACTCCTTTTATACTCTCTCTCATCCACGCACCGCAGGCCACGCCCCCTCATCAGTCACGAGGCTTCAGCTAATCAGGGCAGCAGGGGCAAATCTCCACCAAATTGGATTCATCTGTATCCTGGTACACCTGCGCAGCACTCAAGATGTTTGTGTCTTATATGAGGAAGTCAGGTGCAAGTCATATGACTTAGCTGCAGTCCCTGGCACCTTTAGGACTGCCGCCACACCCGCTCCCCACAATCTGAGACGGTAGGAGTGGAGCTGCCCCTCCCAGCCTCCAATGTTGTTCTGGAACACATAATGCGACTACCAGCTGAAACCCTGGGCACCCAGTCATAGCATAGCGCCTGGAGCTCTTCCCTATACTAATGAAGTATCTAGATAGCTTTAACCTTCAGCTAGTGACATTCCTGGAAATTCTCATGCCCCTCCCCCCAAAATATACAGTCCCTGGTTCACCCCAATAAAGTGTATGGCATTCACATCCACCCCAATAAAGAAATATGAACACGCTAAGATCATCTCAGTAAGCTGCTTCATAAGAGATCACCATGAGGAAGGCCTTCTCCTAGAAGAGCCAGGACCCTAAGAGTCCTGAAGAAGGCCTTTCTCTCCTCCCATCACTCCAGTACTTCACTTGCTCCCAATTGGACCAGATCCTGCTCATCTGAGCTCTGTTCCCCTTCCAGTCTGGTGTGCAGACACCTCAGTGGGGAAATGTGGACCTCAGACCTTCATTCCTGACTTCCTCTCAGGGCAGGTGTACTGAAAGCACACAGGCACCCAAGAGGAAACCTAGAACCACAACACTCATCCCAGACTCTGCTTCCCCTTCCAGTTTGCAGTGCAGTGGCATCTGATGCCCCAAAGGGAAATGTGGGCTGGGGACTCCCATTCTGGACTTCTCTGGGCCAGCATATTCGTGGTATCCAGACATCCCCAGGACAGAGAGGCACAACACCAAGAACACCATACCATACACACACACACACACACACACACACACACACACACCTGGTTACACACACATATGTACACATATACACATACATACACACATGGTCACACATGCATACATACACTTAAACACACATATATACAAACACATATATATAGACATATATAAACACACACACATGCATACATACTCACACACACTGTTCTTATTGTGGACCTGTTTTGTCTCTCTTTTTTGGGGGGTGGGGGTGGGGATTGAGTGGTATCAGGACAGGGTTTCTCTGTATAATTCAGGTTGTCCTGAAACTTGCTCTGTAGGTGGGGCTGGCCTCAAATTCACAGAGATCCACCTGTCTCTGCCTCTGCCTCTAGAGCTCTCTATTCTTGTCTCTTAATCAAAGATAGTAGCAGGAAGAGCTCTATCTTGCTCCAGCATAGCACCCATAGAGAGACATCAGGGGCTCAAACAGAAGAAACAAGTGAGAACACATGAATACCATACATCCCATTACTCCCACTCACCTATGCATGGTTGAATTTCCTCTATAACATTCCCAGGCACAATGTACTCAGTCTTTGCTTGAACGATCTCATTGATGGGAAGTTCCCACCTTCCAAAGCAGCCCGAAACATCCTCAGGCAGGTCCTGTGACAAGCAAGCTGCCCTTATACTGACCCATATCCTTCCTGCTTGGTTCCCAGATGGCTGTTAGCTTTCATGGCTGTTCAGGTATTTGAAGGCAGGTGAAAGCTTTCTTCCTTAAAGGGGGCTCGTCATGAGGTACTGCCGCAGAGAGCTCCACCTCCAGAGGAGGTTTGTCCTGAGTTTCTATGGATCCACAATCAGCCACGGGACAACCAAATGGCAGGTTTATAGGCCCTCTGAGAGTGGACATCATACCCTTGTCTTGAGAGGAACCTTACCTCGCTCTGTGGACCCTTGCTGGTGGACTATCTCCAGGTCTCCAGTCTTGGAGAGAGGGACACTGTGTTTGGTAGCATGGATTACCCTTTGCATTTGTCACCATACTTCCAGACCTGGCTTAACTACTTCCAGTTTGGGACTGTGCGGTGCTGAATCTTCACTGTCATGCTGAATAGACTTGCAGTCACCCAGGAGACACACTTATGCATGTGTCTGTGAGGGGTTTCTAACTGAGAACCGAAGACCTACTCTGGATGTACTAGTTTGCTTTCTGTTGCTTTGATAAATGCATAGTATGACGAAAAAGAAAAGAGAAAGAAAAAAGAAAAGAAAGAAAAAGGGAAGGGAAGGGAAGGGAAGGGAAGGGAAGGGAAGGGAAGGGAAGGGAAGGGAAGGGAAGGGAAGGGAAGGGAAGGGAAGGGAAGGGAAGGAAAGGAAAGGAAAGGAAAGGAAAGGAAAGGAAAGGAAAGGAAAGGAAAGGAAAGGAAAGGAAAGGAAAGGAAAAAGCAGCTTGTGAGGTAGAGTATTTATTTTGATCTTATACTTCCAGATAATAGTTTATCACTGAGAGAAGTCAGGGCAGGAACCTGGAGGCAGGAACTGGTGCAGAAAACGCGGAAGGATGCTTCTTACTGGCTTGCTCCTCCCAGCTAGCCCAGCTGCTTTATAGTAGCAGGGACCACCACCCACAGTGGGCTGGGCCCTCCCACATCAGTCAGCAATCAAGGAAATAACCTACAGACAAGCCCACTGGCCATTCTGATGGAGGCAACTCCTCTGTAGAGTTTCTCTCTTCCTAAGTGACTCTAGCCTGTGTCAAGTCGACAAAAGCTGACCGACACTTGTCTCAAACAGGCTAAAACGGAGCAAGCAAGTGTAGCACTCTCTACCATCTCTGCTTCCTGACTGTAGCAGCTGTGTGAACAGCTTCCTCAAGCCCCAGCTGCTAGAGCTAGAGCCACCCCCACCACCATGCCTTCCCTGCCATGGCCACAGTGGACTGCACCTTCAAACCTTGAACCAAAAGAAACCCTTCCTCCTTTGCATTACTCTTCTTGGGTATTTTGTTGTAGCACCTAGAACTAGAAAAGTAACTAATACAGACCCCTAAAGCAAACTGCTTAAATTCACTGAATCTAGCTTGCCATATAATGAAGACACCCCTACTGTGTTGTTTGGATGATCAGATGACGTCACGAATGAGCCAAATACTTTGTAAACCAAAATGACACCCTGCAAATGGTTAACCAGGGTGAATAAGGAGTAAATAATAAGTAAATAAGGATCTTGTAGAAATGCCTTTGTCCCAGGCCCTTCTAAGTAATGACAGTATCTAGCAGAGTGGGCATTATAGAAGAAGACATTGCTACCCTGAGGCCCCCAAGGACACTGCTCACATTCCCCATCACCATGACCCATTTGCTCACGTTCTCTCTGCCCACATGTGCAGGAGAGGGCTCCGAGCCCACGTGTTCCCACCCTGGTTTTGGAGACCTGAATGGGGCCAGCCTCATGACGTGGGTTTGAGGCAGGTCCTCCTGGCTGGTCATGAGCTCCCTCTCTTTCTCTCTCCTGTCCTGAGACTCCAAGGCTCCCTGCTCTGGAGTCGCGCAGCCTTTGTCCATCACTTCCACCATCACCCCTGTTCCACCTTAAATCTAGAAAAAATTCTCATCCCCAATTAGAGTGGATTTTATTGAGAGAAGCAAGTAGGAACTGGGAGCCAGGGAAGATGGCCTCATGACAATGGAGGCTCATGAAGTAAGAGGCTCTCGTTAAATACAGCCCCTGGTGACTCACAAAGCAAGGCGGGAGGCAGCCCTCCGGTTGTCAGTGGTTGGGTTCAGGCTATTGCATCTCGTGTCTAAATGAGGGTTCTTTCTGGAACCCTGGCTCTCTATTACAGACTGTGCTTTCCAGCTGGCCATCCATAGCTCCATGTTGGCCCTCTGAACAGTTGCGTGACTAGGATGGGCTAGCTGCCATGCTCACCATCCAGTGTCATGGGAGCAGAAGGCCAGGGGCCTCTACAAGTGTGTCACCTCTACAAGTGTGTCACCACTAGCTTAAGCTCAATCCAGTTTGTCTTGAGTTAGCAGAACTGCCTGGGAGATGTACTTCCCAGATGGGGTTGGGCCAGGCTCCCTGTCCTTCTTCATGCCACGCCACATGGGGCCTCAAGGATAGTAATGTCACAAACGAGGGACCCTGCCCAAAGGGCCTTGGAGACAGAAGATGTAGTAGCTCTGAAAGAGAGTAGAGCGAAAAGGTCTGGATTTGTGTGTGCCTCTCTCTGTCTGTCTCTGTCTCTGTCTCTCTCTGTCTCTCTCTGTCTCTCTGTCTGTGTGTGTGTGTGTAGAGACATTCTACTCCAAGGGCCAGTCCTGCATCCCAGGAGCAGTGGCCTGGCCAGCAGAGATATTTTCCATGCACAGGACAGGTGCTAGGTTGTGCCTGACAACTTCCTTTCTGCCTGTCCCATCCCCTCGGCTTGGGCTCCCCAGCTATAAAGTAGGAACAAGTCCCATCCCTTGCCTGCCCTAGGGGGACATTGAACAGGGGTGAGATAATGTCTGCTGCTGCTCACTCTCCAGCAGGAAGGCAGATCCTGACTGTCTACTTTTAACCCTGAGAACTCAGTCCTGCTCCCAGTGGCATGTCTGCCTGTTGTGGCCCTCACTCAGGTGCAGGGACCAGGCCATCTCCCAAGACCCAATGGCTTCTTGGCTTTGTGAGGGAGGATCCCAGAGCCAGCTCCAGCTCTCTGGGGCCTGAGGCCCTGGGCCCTGGTTAACTACAGCACAGCCCATTGTTTGGAGTTCAAGGGGCCGCCTTAGGCTCCTGGCATTCTGGTTTAACCAGGAATGGGGCAGCTGGGTGTGGCCATGGCCTAATGAGCTGGGTGTGCCCAGAGGAGTTAAGAGCCAGGGGTGACAGCTGTGGGCAGGTCCCCACCCACGCAGGTGGGCAGGCAGCTTGCACAACAGTCACCTGTGTGCTAGAAAGCCATGCGGCATTCTTGCCCTGTATTTATTTTTACAGAAACAAGTGCTCAGCTTTGGAGGTGGGGGTGGGGCTATTTCTAAATATATAAAAGTCATTGTGCTGGTGCTTTTGAACATCTAAATCTATTGTGCGAAGAAAGCTGATGCCAATCCGGTTTCCACCAATTGCAAAGAAGGCGGAATGCTGGAAATGCAACAGGCTCCCCCCACCCCCATCCCCACCCCTACCCCCTACCCCCCCACCTCACCTTTATCTCCACCCTCCCCACACACACCCTTACCCCCACACACACACCCTCACCTCACCCACCCCCACCTCCACCCCTTTTTCCACTATTGTAAAAAGCAAGAAACTTGGACCTTTCTCTGTCTTGGTGGACAGGGGAGCCTCCCTCTTCCGACATCCTCCACTCCTCACTTCTGTGATGGGAGACACTCCCTACCTTCTGATGCTCTTGCTGGGAAATGGAACCATGACCTTCCTGCCTGGGTTCCCTTCCCATTTTGTTGACAACAGGATGTGAGTGTCTAGTGGCTTCCAAATAAAGACCATATGAACTCACGGTACCGTCCATGGACCACTGAGTGAGGAGCCTTCTATGGGCCCTTTCTCTGGCCAGTTTATCCAGGCAGGAGTCAGGCCAGGGCACTTGTTGCCTTACTGAAATGCCCACATTTGTCCCTGGAGCCTGCATTCCAGGCTGGGAGGCCAGCAAGGGTTTAGGATAGAAGGACTGCTTTGTGGTCCTTAGAGACCTTCATGGGAAAACCAAGCAGAGGACAAGGGGGGTGGGGAGCCTGGGAAGGAGCCTGGGCTTTGTGAGAATGTGGTCCTGTCTACCCAGGGTGACTGCTAGTGAGGTCTAACAACAGGCAATTAAGATCTGGAAACATGCGACTTTGGGATGGGGTGGGACCCTGAATGCAGGTGGGTTCTCTAGGTCAGTCCAGGATTTCAAATGTTCAGGTTCAGTGAGGGCGGCTCAGCATTCCCATCCCATGAGGTAGGGGTACTGCAAGGAATAAATGACATCATCCTTAGGAGAGTTTTCAGACACTGAAAACTGACCTGTGGATGGTGTAGCTTAAATATCACCTCTCCTCTTTTCCAGAGAAGCCATTGCTGTTCAAGGCTAGGCCTTACTTTTGCCTCCAGGGTGTTCTTAGGCCAAGCAGGAGACAGAAGGTCTAGTCAGCAGGGGTTAGGGAACTGTAAAGGCTGGGTGTCGTGATAGCTCAGCCCAGGCTATATGTCTGTCTCTTAACTGGCTGAGTTCATTAATTCATCGTAGTGCCAAGGATAACAGCCTTCTCTTTCCCCATAGTCCACCATCTGCATCACTGCTCAACCTACCTGCTGGCTCAGCTCTTCTCAGGCTCTCGTGTCCCTCCACCCTGCCCCATTCTTGGTTCATGAGTTGCCAGAGCCAGGGGAACTATGGATGGTCCTGGTCAGGGCTGAGGGGCTCATTATAGACTGACCAGAGCTCCTCACAGCTTAACAGATAGTGGCTTAGCATAACCCACAGAGTAGAGGTCATGTCATAGGGAAAGGTCATAGAGCAAAGGTCATAGAGCAGAGATCATGGGGGAAAGATCATAGCGCAGGATAGAGACAGAGTTTAGGCCTCTCACAACACGGCTCCAGGGAAGTAGGTCCAGCCCACTTCCTTCCCTCATCTCAGCACGATATAAAGTACACTTGGACATAACGAGGGGAGCTTCTTCTCTTTGTATGTTCCTCTAGGGACCCTCCTGGGTTCAGACTGTCTCACAGATAGTCTTCCAATCTTTGCTTCTTTCTCTAAAAAAACAAGCTAGGGCAGAGATTATTAACAGTTTAAGAGCAGAGGGCAAGAAGTCACTTTGCCTCAGAACCCAGGGGCAGACATGTCAAGGAGGAAAACCGCTGGCTCTCCTGAGGCTACAGGGATAGGGGTGGAAATTGCCAAACTTTTCTTGACTTTACCCTTGCATACCATGGAGGCCAGAGGATGGAACCAAAGGAGCATAAAATAGGCCAGTACACCATCTCAACACAGAGGCTCTCCAGAGTCTGGCAGAAGCAGTGAAGGGTCAGAGAAGGCTGTCCCAAGAGGAGGCCCCAGTCTAGGAAAGCAAGTATGTGAAGTTTTTCAAGAGGAAACCAGAACTTCCCCCAGGGTTGAGCCTTGAGGCCACCACACCCGTCACCTCACCCAGACTTGAGGTGATGAAGTAGGCCTTTCTAATAGCCAAATGGATCCTGAAGCAGAAGAGGGAGCAGCAGCCAGAGAAAGAGGCTGAGGCCAAGAGCAGGTCTCTTGATAAGGTGTCTCTGGGAGACACAACCCAACACTCAGTGCTCTCCAAGCTCCCAGCCTACCCTCTAGCTGCCTCTGGTGCACCTGACTCTGCTGCCACCACAGAGAACCTGAGGAAGAAGCTGCAGCAGGTGGAGGAGCTGGAGCAGAGCATCCAGGCTGGCGAGGTTAGCCAGTCCATCAGAGAGCAGCTGGAGAAGCTGGCCCAGCAAGGGGCTCTGCAGGAGGAGCCGGAGGACTAGGAGCCAGTCCTGTGAGGCTTCAAGGGTACGGGAGTAGATGGCAGAACAAACAATGGGGTGCTCTGGGGGGTCTAGGGAGTGTGGGAAGGGCACCCCCAAACTGGCCCACTTCCATCCCCTGTAGCCTGACTCCATCCTCCAGAGCCTACTCTCCCCTTCATCCCTTCCTCTTTTTTCTCAGCTCCTATTTTTGGACCCCCCCCCCCCAGTCCCTTGGATTCCCAGTGTTGACTAAATGATGACTAGTTACCTCTACCACTGCTTTAGATGTTTTGTTGAGAAGAGAACGAGGTGGAAATCTGTTAGAGATCTGAGGCTGAGGTACAGGGAGTACCTTAAGTCTTGGAGTCTTGGTTCCTATTCACAGTGTTACTTCCCTGGCCATCCTGAATCCCCCACTCTTTGGTTTTTTTTTTTTTAAAGTAAGAATAAATTCAAGTAGACACAACAAAAGATTTAAGAGGCCTATGCCATCCCTCAGTCTGATAACTCCGCTGTCCTGCGTAGAAATCCAGACTCTGTTGTATCCACCTTAGCACAGATGTCTCTGGTGCCACCAATGCTGTCTTCACACCTCCTGTTTAACATGTTGCCACTGTGACACTAGGTTGGGATGCAGTCCTGTGGGCTGAGGGCAGAGGGACATTGGTTTTCAAGGTTGAAAGCCAATCTAACCACTGGGAAATTTAAGACCTCCTCATCCCTGGGACCTTCCTCCTGATTATTCCAGAAAGTGGAAGAGACACTGACCACAGCAGCCAGACCCACAGATGGACCTTGTCCTCTGCTGAGGTTAAGGTCAAGAGCATGAGCATATACCCTACACCCTGTCAAAAAGACTCACAGGCAAATGAGACCAAGCAGCTTCAGAGTGTCCTTAAAGGCTGCCCCTTCACTGAAGGACTTTGGTGGGTCAGAGGAAGCTATGGGGGAGGGGGGGGAAAGCACAGTCACCCTGACAAGTACCTGTCACTGTCTGAACTGTCTGGGAGTGGGGTTGGAACAGGAGAGGTCAGTTATGGAAAAGACTCAATATGGAGATACAAGAAACCAGCATCCCTGAGATAGAGCCAGCACATAGTTGAAAATTTGCTCCACTCAGTAAGGAGCAAAAGCCATACGGCCATTTGCTAAGGCCTTTCTCCAAGCTATATGGGAAGTTATGATGCCATCAAGGACGCAGATGTCAACAGTCAGAACAGGGCTGAGCCACGGGCGCCCATGAGTCCGTTTAACGGCAATTTTTACTTTAGTATATCACGGTAAAATGTACCTAATATGACATGTCCCTCTCTTATTTTATGAAACAATATAAGTATCGGATTAAGAAATCAAATTGTGAATCAGATGTAGAGGCTCACCCACGTAACCCTAGTACTCAGGAGACAAATGCAGGAGAGAGTTTGAGGCTAGCCTGGAACAGTGAGAGCCTGTCACAAATTAATAAAAAGTATATATCATATTTTGGAACCTTGGGAATATGACTTGGGTGAGTGGTAGCATATTTCTTTGTTGTTGTTGTTGTGTTTTATTATGATAAAATGTACTGTTTGACCATCTGTAAGAACAGAGTTCACTGGTCCTAAGTAGAGTCCCTCTCTGTGCCAGCGAGCACAACTCTTCCATGTTATAAAACTGGAGCTCGCTAGCAAGAAAACGACCTCTCTGGCCGCTCCCTGTTATCAAGGCATAGGCTACAGATAATACCTCGGGTGAATCTTAAGAGTAAAACCCAATGAGTTTTGACAGATGCAAACCCCAAGTTACCATTGCTGCAAGCAGGACAAAGCATGCTTCCTCCCACAACAAAACCTCCTTTCTACTCTTGACAGTTTCCAGCTCTCACCCCGAGGCAGCCAGTGTTCTGATTGCTATCGGGGTAGCTTAGTCTCGCCTGCTTTAGAGCTTCACACAGCAAGCAGTCTCTTGTGCTGACCTCGTCCAGCAGAAACACTTGAGATGTGCATGTTGCCTCCGTTTGGCTGTCTGTTCACCTTGATGGCTGAGTAATACTCTTGTCTTGTGACGAGGTCTCGACGGCTTTGTTTACCTATCCCTTGAGTTATGTTCTGTTTTGTTTTGATTTTTTTTTCTCTTATGAATACAATTGCTTTGAATCTTTTGGGTATGTTTTTATGGTAAAAATGTGTTTTGATTTCTTTGGGGGAAATACTTTAGAGAGGAACGGGTGACTCATGGTGTAGGTAGATGTGTAACTTTGAAAGAAACTGCTAGTTTTCTAAACTGGTCTTCACTCTATACCCCCAGCAAGGATATATGGGTAATAGTTGTTGTAGGTACTCACCGACATTTGGGATCGCTGAACTTAAGTTTAGCCATGTTAGCAATGACACTCCACATTTGCTTCACACCTTGTTGGTGAACACGGAGATGCTGAACAACGTTCATTTGCTCACCTGCAATTTGTAATCTTCATTTATGACATGCTTCTTAAAGTCTCTCCTTTAATTTTATATATATATATATTTTTTTTCTAAAGACTCTCCTTTAATTTTATATATATATATATTTTTTTTTAAACCAGGATGTCAGTGTTATATATAGCCTAAGCTGTCTTCAAATTCACAATCCTCCTGTCTCACCTTCCCTGGTGCTGCTTTGCAGGTATGTGTGGCCATACCTGGCTATTTGCCTCTCCTTTGTGCGCTTTCCTAGTTTAGATCTTTGAATTATTAATCAGTTAGCATTACTATATGCTGGACGTGAGAATTTTAACAGACATGCGTTTTGTGGTTCCTTTTTCAGACTGGTTTGCCTGCTTATCTGTGTCTTTTATTTTGAGAAAGGGGTCCTTCTATATCGTTCAGACTGGCCTGGGACTCACTGTTTAGCCCAGGTGAGCCTCAAATTCATGATGTTCCTGCCTCAGCCTCCGAAGTGCCACCTCACCAAGCTCAACAAGACTTTTTGATTTAAAACACACACACACACACACACACACACACACACACACACACACACACACACATTCTTTTACTCTAATGAAAATATTTCTATGAAACCCATACCTTGTACAAGAATGAAAGTATGTCAGCTTAAATATGACTTGGGATGGGGAGAGCTGGGTCCTGAGTGAGCTTAGACAGGAGGAGAATGAATTTGAGGCCAGTCTGGACCAGAGAGTAAGGCCTAGTTTGAACAGTAAAGCTGGAGATAAGCAGAAATGTTCATAGCATCCAACTTAGCAGTGGGTTTTCTGGTGTTTGTGTGTGTGTGTGTGTGTGTGTGTGTGTGTGTGTGTGTGTGAACATGTCTGTGTGAATGTCTCTGTGTGTGCATGGAGGTCAGAGGTCAACATTGGATCTCTTTCTTAATCACTTTTCATATTATTCTTTGAGACAAGGTCTCTCAAGGAACCTGAAGCCCTTGGATTTAGCCAGACAGGGTGGCTCGGGGATCCTCTTGCCTCTGCCTCTCCAGCAGAGTAATTACCAGCCTCTGTCCCCATGCCTGCCCTGAGTACTCCAGACTCCAACCCTCATTCTTGTGCGGCAAGTATTTTATTGCGTCATCTCTCGTACCTCCTCCCAACCTCAGCCTTTATTATTTTTTATTTCTTTTTTACTAATTTGGATTCTTCAGGGCCTATTTAAGAAACTTTTGACTTCTTTGAGGACTGGTAATAGACATTTGTAATCCTAGCTACTGCAAAGACTGAGGCAGGAGAATTGCATGCTCCAGTTCTTCCTGAAGGATAGCGTGCGGTCCAGGCTAACCTAGGTAACAGTGAGATCCTGCCTCGAGATGAGGAGTCAGCAGCCCTGACTCTGTGTAGAACACTTGTGCAGCATCCATGAGGCCCTGGTTTCAATGTTTCTTTTTTATTTCTACAAAGATTGAGAAGACTTCAAGCTTTAGAGTTTTGCATCCATCTCAAAACAATGTTTGGATATGAGGTGAGGTAATAGCTTTAAATATCCAGTTGCTCTAGCAGCCTTTAATTAAAAAGGACTTTCCTTTGCTCACAGAAGCACACTGGTGCCTGTGCTGATGAGCAGTGGTGTGCATGCTCCAGGGTCCACCTCTAGCCTCCACTCTGTTCCCGCCATTCTCGTGTCTGGTCTTCTGTCAAGAGCATATGTCGTGTGACCCCTACAGCTTTCCCAAAGGCCTTAAATCAGGAAGCCAGAGCTCCCAGTCAGATAGTGTTTTTGTGAACCCGGGACTCTTTCCCCTCAGTATCTACTTGGTGCTTGCTCTGCTATTTGCTCAGGGCTGGTGCTCAACAAAGAAAGGTTGTCTTGGATTTGATTTTCAGAACCTCAGTTCTTAAGGCAGCTAGGGCACAAATTTGGACGAGAGCATGATGAAGTGTAGCTTTCTTGTCCTCCAGACAGGAACTCTTCTGGGACTGGAGAGAATTCTCCTATGCTGTGTGGAGATAAGGGAACTGGGAAGGATTGGAGGCAGAACAGCTGTCTGTGCCTACATTGTGGGAGAGTTCAAGAGATGGGAGACCCAGGGGTTGGCACGGAG
Source organism: Mus musculus (assembly GCF_000001635.26). Taxonomy (NCBI): domain Eukaryota; kingdom Metazoa; phylum Chordata; class Mammalia; order Rodentia; family Muridae; genus Mus; species Mus musculus. The sequence goes on from NC_000071.6 coordinate 32,190,567, forward strand.
CAGCCTCCAAGGCCCACATCCACCTGGATAGCCCCGAAGCAGCAGAATGATTGATCTAAGCTCAACCCAGAGAATGCCACGTTCTGAAGGCTCATTGGGCAGAAACAGTGGCCATTCCAGCAGAAATTTACATGGACAGGTCACCCCAGTGAACCCCTGAAAAATCATGTTTTACACAAAGAAAGATGAGGGATCCTGACTCTACCAATGGAGTTGTTTGTTTGTTTAACTTTTCTAGCATCAGGAGTCTTCACTGGGTTACAGGGGAAAGAATTTTACCTCTTATACACTGAGTAGATTACTCACGGTTTCTTCCCACCCTGTAGGACATCCCTAGTAAACCCCGCCTGACACTGAAGAATGTGAGCTGGGGACAGTCTGTCCCCTCTGATTGCACTGGAGCTAATGACATGACACTAGGGGAGCCCTGGAGAGTTGAATCCTCGTTCTCTTTGCTGTCCTAGCCCATGCCTGAGATATCAAAGTGCCATCAATCAGTTCATTTTGAAAGAGGGGATCTCACTATGTGGCTCAAGCCAACTTCAAATCAATAATCCTCTCTCCTCAGCCTCCCAAGTGCCAGGATCGCAGGTGTGTGCCCCATACCCAAATCAAAATGCATTCTTCTGAATTCTAACCCCTCTATCCTGAGAGGTTTCGTTCCATTCTCGTTTAGATCAACTGGAAGGAAATCCTAAAGGGTCCAAGCAGCAGTCCTCAAGGTCTGTGAGGAGCAATGTTTGGAGCAGTGGCTGTTTGGGGAGGGTAAAAGAGAGAACTCAGAGGTGGGGCTGCCTCCTGCTTCACGGTCCTGGTGTTATTTTCCATACCATTTGTGCCCTGGCTACACCCATGTTAGGTATGGGGAAACTGGTACTTCAGCCCTATTTACCAAGTGCCAGGAGAGTCTAGCTTGCGTGTTGTTTTGCCTCTATTAGTATGCTCAGCTTGCACTGTAACTCCAAGAATGTTAAAGAGACATTTCAAAATGCATTGAATTAATACATTCCTTTGCAGTGATCCTATGTCCGCTAAATGTTCCAAAATGCGACACATGGAAAACGGAAAACAGACCTAAAGTGTGTGTTTGACTGACACTGTGAATTAGGGCATCCCTCAAAGTATAAACACACCCCCCCTCACTGAATACATATCCCTGCAAGGGTAATCCCTGGGGTAGGGGCCCTTCTAAAGAAGCTGAGGCTAGACCACCAGTTTCAGGACTGCTGCTATACCTCACTGTGCTGGGGCAGAGCTGGGTAATTTGGTCAGAAGAAGTCAGGTAGTTCTCCAAGGGGTTAGTCCTCTGAGCCTACTTGCCTAGAAAGACATTAGGGTTGTTACCTGTTGCTGAGAAAGGCTAGCATCACTCAGGGGCTAGGAAGAGAGAGCAATGGATGAGGGCTTGTATGTAATTCATTGCTAAATAAAGGCTAGCCTCCTCCTGCCATGCCACACATACACATATACACACGTACACACACAACTGCGCGCACACACACATATACACACATGTATACACACACACACACACAAGTACAGACATGTACACCGCCCCCAGGCCTGTTGCCTTGCCTGGACTCCTGGTGCACATCTAGGGCTGTGGTCTAGGGAGCACTGAACTCATTCACCCTCCCAGCAGTCGGGCCATGACGCGCGTGAGCCTCTGACTCATCTCGATGTCATCAGCCCTATTTCCAGGAGTGAGTAACTCAGGGAGGGAGGTGTGGTGGGGGGGGGGTGGAGGGGTTGAAGAGGCAATGTGGTCCAGGAAGAGCCCCATCCCTCCTCCTCCAAAACAGGAAATGCTCCACTTCTTAAGAAAAGATGCACCCTGACTCTGCTCTGAAGTGGGCGGCTACACATCGAGCTGGCAGTGTAGGGACAGCAGAATCCAAAGCTGCCAGGACTTGTCTCTTCACCCCACCCCCAGTATCCAGGGAGTGTGTTAGCCAGAAGAGGGGCCAGTGGACTCTGATCAGACTTAGTAACGATAACGCATGCTATCAAGTATTTGATTCCCACTTTGGCCTATAGGCTTCCCAGTGCTCCATCAACAGGAAATACAAGGCTGGGATCCGAAAGCAGAGCCCTTCTTTCCCAGTCCGGCCTCACTATGGGCTAGGAAGATTTCCTCTGACATGAAGTCCCTGCCAACTTTGGCTTCTTTTCCTCTCTGAGATTCCAAATTGGGCTCAACCTGGACCTGACCCTGTTTCTTCCGTCATACTTTGAAATCCCAAGAGTGAGTGATTGTGGATGGGCTTCAAGTTCAGGACAGACCTTTGAAATAGAGTCACTCTGCCCCCCCTCACCCCCTGGCCTCCCCACCCCCCATCCCCACACCCAGTCCTCTGGTTTTCCAGACAGGCTCCTATAACATCCAAGGCTGGCCTTGAGCTTTTAATTCTGCTGCTTTTAATCTAATACTGTGAAATTATAGGCAGCCACCACCACACCTAGCTTAGAGTCCTTTGGACACAGCACTGGACCAGAAGATCCTGAGTCAAATAAAGGTTAGTAATTCTGCCCATAGTCTGCAAGGTGCCCTAATGTCTTAGCGCCCCCAGCTTGAGGGGTTAAGGTCCCCTGTCAGCTGACAGGGGACCTGGTATCTTACTTATCTTTGCGTCTTAGATTTCCTCCTACCTGATTCCTCTCCAGAGAGGTCTTAGGAAACATCCTTAGTTTCCTGTGGGAAGAATCTCCAGGAGAAGACCATGCTTAGGAAAAGACCTTGCATCTTGTGCGCACTCTCTGTGTCCTGGGCTTGACACTGCCGCTTACACTAAAGAACTTTCTGGATGGATCATCACCTATGTTGCCTGTGATGCCGATGTCATCTTCCTCATGTTTCTGAGGGAACTGGGGCTATATCGTCTTGATACTTAAGTGAAGGAGCAAGATGGGAACCCAGGTCTGGTGGCTTTGTGGCCGTTGCCACTCTTCTATAGAAAGCCCTGTGATGACCTCATTCAGGATTCTAACTGCAGACACTAATGAAACAGAAAGACTTGGCAGGGGGTCATTGCCTTTATTCCTCCAGATTTACATATTGCGACCAAAGGCCCCAGGACCTTTGAATATGACAGTATTTAGAGAAAGGCCATTTATTTTGTATTTATGGTTTATTTATTTACTTATTTGGGTTTTGGGGGGGGTTGTTTTTTGTTTTTTTTGTTTTGAGACAGGGTTTCATGTAGCCCAGGCTAGACTAAAGCTCAATATATAAGTGAAGATGACCCTAAATATCTAACAACCTGAGTGCTGGGATTACAGGTATGTGCCTAGCTGAGAAAAGGCCTTTAAAGAGATAATTACCTACTCCAATGTGGCCAATATCCTTTTATTGTATTGTTGGTTTTCTAAACAAACTCTCACTGTGTAACCCTGACTGGCCTGGAACTCACTATATGTAGCTCAGGCTGGCTCAGACTTGTGGTATTTGACTTTTGCCTCCTCAGTGCTGGGATTACAGGAGTGAGCTACCACGCACGGCTTGTGATTTGGACACAAACAGAGGAACAACAAGGGAAAGACAAGGGGAAAGTTGGCTGGTTGTAATCTCGGAAGGCCTCCAGAATTTCAATAAAGTAAATTTCTGTTGTGTGAGTTTGCAGCCAGTCCCCCAGGCCCCAGGCCCCAGGCCCCAGCCCCTCCCCTCTGCACCCAAGATGGTTTTCTGGGAGACACTGCAACCCTCCCCAAACAGAAGCTCTCCTTTTAAAATCCCCTGTGTTCCCAGCCCTGCACACAGTAGGTGCTGATTGTTTGCTGACCAGAGGACTGGAACACTGAACGCACACACCTCTCCAACAGGCAGAGACAATTCAAATGTTGTTGATTTTTGCAACTGTCTTTCCTTCTGTTGAAACTTCCTGTTTCTGAGGAACGGAGATTTTTTTTTTTTTCACAGATCCCAGAGGGCGTCCAGTAAACCAAGAAGCTATTACTATTACCAAATTGTTCTGGTTTTGATGAGCTCAATGGGTGTGAATCAGAAGTGGGCAGACTACTGAGTTTCCCTTGAAATAGACCCCAATTAATCGTAGCAGGAGGAGCACAAATATGTTTGGGACTTTAGTGACTGGAAGAAGTGGGCAGTGATGGTCAAGGCCAGGTGGGGTGGCTTCACACTTCTGGAAGAACAGGGTCTGGGGACACCCCTGAAGAAGCCACCGTAACACCCGGGGCCTGTTTGAAGAAAAAAATCTCAAGGCTGAAAGTCCCTCCTGGAGTCTATGGCCTCCTGTGGTCTGGTTACTAGAAGAGGAGCCCAGTGATCTCCCCAGAGACGTGGAGGACTGGGACAAAGTGTGGCAGTCTCTTCACAGAAGCAGACGTCTCCCATTTGGGAAAAGGGACCTCTGGAATCAGATGGCATGCCTGAGAACCGAGGCTCGCCACGAATGAGTGACTTGGGCTTGCCTATTATTAAGGATGTCCCATGATACTAGCAATGACCACTCAGGAGCTGTGTCCAGACATCAAGCAGGGCATCCTCAGGTGTGACAGGAGGGTTTTCAGGTGGCCACAAACTGCAGTCACTCTGACTCTACTGCTGTTGACTGTGGGGTCTGCCAAGCTCTGCCCTCCATTAAGGTTCACCTTTTCCATTTATCGGGGCAGACACTGAGCTATCTCTGAGGAAGGATGAAGCTGGTGTGGCTAAGTCTATGAACCATCACCTACAGCAAGGACCAGTCTGCCAAGGTCATACTAGCCAGACCCAAATGCGAAGGATGTAGCCACACCTCCAGGGTCCCCTACTTTAGAATCTTGTGGACATTCCCTCTCCAAGAACATTTCTGTTTTCCTTGTGCATGTAAAAACATTTGTTTGTTTGTTTTCTCCTCAGCCCATGTGAGTGTGTGTGTGTGTGTGTGTGTGTGTGTATGCTCACTCATATACCACAGAGCACATGTGGAACTCAAGGATAACTTTTCTCTTTCCTAGGGATCAAACTCAGGTCAGCAGGCTTGGCAGCAGGTACCATTACAGGTCAGGCCATGTCACTAGCCTACAAGCATAAATCTAGCCATTGTTATTGTGTCTCAGGTGCCTGTCAGTTCCCTATGCCTCCTGAGCCCTTCTTCCAACCTTCCACTACATACTCTTCCTCCCCGACCCCCTCTCCTCCCCTCCTCTTCCCTTTCCTCCTCTTCTTCCTCCCCTCCAGCACCTTAAGAGCCCTTCCCCTACCTTCCTTCCCATGGGAGTCTTTCTTGGCCACTATCTCCTCCAATGGTGCCCCTCTGTTGTCTCTGTGTCTGCCATGCATTGAAATGCCTGTCCCAGGACCCTCTGCTCCTGCACACACCCACACATAGCAGTGGCCTCGCCTCTCCCCTTTGGGCCGTGAGCTCCCAGCCCTGGCAGTGATCTCTGTCTTCTGAAGCCTAGTCCTGGGCCTGAAGCATAATAACAACTCAATAAACGAGTGTCGAAACAATTAATGGCTTACTAAATAAATGACTGCGGCAGACACAAAGCCCATTCCTATAAATGAGTCACCGTGAGCCCCAGCCACTGGGCCCCGCCCTCACCCACTGACCCCAGCAAAACCCTCCCGTGATGATGTCATCATGACCCTTAGTTCTCAGAATCCTCCAGCCTCCTTCCTTCTCCTTCGTGCCTATCTACTTGCCATCCCCTCCCCCTCCTTCCCTTTCTCCTTCCTCCAGGGCACCATGTCTAAATAAGGCAAAACTCCTCCAGTGCTGGGGAGCTCTGGGGTTTTCATGCAGTCACCCAGGATATCGTGGGATGGGGTCAGGCCATGCTCTGCTGAGAAGCAGGACAAAGTTCCCCTGTAACATTGGCGGAGGGACAAGGAGACTTTGCTGCCCACCAGAGGGTGCCCTCAAGTTAACTGAGCAGGACACAGAGAGGATCTAACTCAGAAGGAGGCTTACAGACAAGGCAGGGGCTTGGAAGAGTGGATTGTGGGCTTGCTGGTAAGGGATTTGGCATTAAGACACCTGCACCTCGAAAGCATCCCTGGTTCTAGGATAGGCACACACACACACACACACACACACACACACACACACACACACACACCAGAAAATGGATTAGCACCACTTGTAGCAGCGCACAGCACACGCCTGTAATGATCCAGCTTGTGTTGACTAGACGGCTCAGCCTATGATGGCACTTACCACTAAGCTGGACCACCTGAATCTGAGCAAGAGACCCACATGGTAGAAGGAGAGATCCAGTTCCCACAAGTTGCCCCTCTGACCTTCATCTGTAGGTGTACCCCTATACAGAATGTAGAGAACATACACCTGTTTGCCCAGCATACACAGAGACAAATAGATACATGCAATTAAAAAAAAAAAAAAAAAAACCAAGTGTTTGGGAGCCTGAGGCAGGAGAATTGCTATGAGCTACATAGTGAATTGTTTTGGGTTTTTTTTAAAGCAGCTTATAAAGCTGGAAAAATATTAAAATATTAAAAATTCTGAATAAACCAAGAAAGATAGATCTATCCATAGATGTTTCTTGGCAGGTTCTTGAGGGGACCTCTAGCAGTGTGACCATCCCCACCTTCTCCATTCCTTTCCCAGTCTGTGTCCTCAAGCAGCAACAGTGAGTCCTGGAGAGTGGCAGTTGGGACATCATCTCCCTCCCCATCCCCCAGGTCTGCCACCAACCCTGGCACATAGTTGATGCCTCGTAGGCAGCACTGTGTAGTCGATTCTCCAAACTGGGACACCGCAAGAGGTGGGATGTTAGTAATCATTGGGTCAGGACAACAGTTGTCGTCTGGAACCATATTGGACAAACAAGTGACAGTCTGTTCTCTACCATATGCATAGATGTCTGTCTGTCTGAATGAGGTTCTGTCTGACACTCTGACTTCTATTATACAATGACTTGCTTCTTTGCCAAAACAGTCATCTGCGTTAAGTGATGCCCCCTTGTGTCTTGATGCTCATCTCTGCCTACTGCAGAGAGAGGCATCTCTCTACACAGAGAAAATTGGTAAGGCTAAAAACATCTCCAACCACGTGCCATGGTGGGAACTGCTGTATGTTTCATCAAAGTCAGAGTGTTCTAAGCCTACTGTGAAGCCCACAGTAGGGCCTGACAGGAGGCTGGCCAGGCTGGGTAGACTGGGACTAGTTAGTGTCTCTCTTCCCTCCTGGACTCTCATGTTTAGTTGGGCTCTCTCTGTTGGGCAGATGGAAGAGATGGACCCAGCTGGGTTGTAGTAGGCCTGAACAGAGCTGGAGCTCTAAGGAAGCTGTCTGGGCACTTCCTCAGCTAGTCTCCACCTATCCTACCATGGGACCAGTGCCTTGCCAGAGACAAGCCAGACAAACACAGCTCACTGCTGCCCTCTGGTGTCTGATTCTTCCGGCCCCGTTGCTCCTCTAGGGACAGCCACATGATGCTGTCTCTGAGCAGGGCCCATGAGCAGTCACCCAATGTGAGCATGAGAACGATAGTCTGTCAGTACTGATTCTGAGATAACAGACGTAAGATGGGACTATTCCAGGCTGGGTGAGCATATGGTTATCCCGTCTAGGCTTAGAACCATTTCGCGGTAGCCTCCAGAACCATCTCAGGGAACTGCCTGGTGAAGTCACCAAGTCACAACACATGTAAGTGCTTAGCAGGAGCATGAAAGAGTAAGAAGTCACTGGCTAATGTGGTCAGTGGTTGACTATTATCCTCTCTTAGGAGTTGCCGGCATCCTGGGAGCCCATTTCCAGCTGTTCGGATGGGATAAGCTGCACCCAGAGCTATCGATAAAGCAGGAGTGGGGGGATCTGGTCTTTGGGTGGACTGAGGTGGGTGCTTCTGGGGCTCAGTCATGTGGCATGAGCAGTAAACCCAGCAGTCTGGCCTGTGAGTGGTCCAGACACCTTCCCTCTGGAAATTTGGGGCCTTGCCAGGACAGGGGATAGACAGGGAAACTTCATTCTCACTGAGATAAGGGCATTTTTGTGTCCGCTTTTGTAGTGGTCCTCCTGTCCAGTAGCTGTGTCCCAGTGCTAACTGGGGTGATCTTTGCCCTGCTGAGTGGCCAGCAGGTGTGGGTGAGCCTCTGTCCCTGCCTTCCTCTTCACATTCTGCCCCCCATCTCCTCCTCATGGCCTCTAACCCCATCAACCTCAGGCCTCTGGTAGGACAGCCTCAGGGCCTTTGCTAAGCTGCTGGTCCCCCGGGGATCTCTGGTAGGGATCAGTGCAGGATGACCAGCGGCTGTGCCACTCATAAAAGCAAGTGGGGTTTGGTACAGGTACAGAGCCTTGAGCCCCACCCTCTGAAGCTGCCAATTACAGGGAAGGTGCCAGTGACTGAGGCCAGGGTAGAAGGACCAACTCAGACATCGAGCAGGAGATGAAGGTGCCTCAGGGACAGGACACAGAAAGAGGAAGGACAGAACTCATAGGGTCCCCATATGGGTCTCAAAAGGCAGAGACAGGAGTCAGGGACTGACAGAGATCATGGGCTTCCAGGGGCAAGGGTTCGGGGGCAGAGTCTGGGTGGCTGGGACAGTGTGTGTAAGTAAGTAGGTTTGATTCAGAGGCTTGTAAGGACTTTAGCAAAGGCAAGAGGAGGACGCACAGCTTTAGAAAGAATTCTTATGGTCTAGGAGAGAGGGCTCAGGCTGGGTGCCTTGTTTGAGGAAGAGGAGAAAGCTTCAAGTTGGTTTTGTATTCCTCAAACCTGTTTGCCCACATCTTTGGCATCTGTGCCCCATGAGGAAGCTGCAAGGAGCTGGGCCTGTCTGGGCCTGAGAGTGGCATTCTTATTGAGGCCATGTACTTCCTGCAGATGTTCCCTACTGAGGTCACAGGCCCCTCTCGAGGACCTTCTTCCTGGTCTTTGCTCACTAAAGCAGCCCAGAACCCCACACCATAGCAGGCGGCTTTGCTTTCTTCCTCCCACCTGCCCCTTCCTCAGTCTTCCTCATAAGACTTCCTGCCTACACACACTCACACTTGAGCCTTGCACAGCCAGCCACACACAGGCGCCTGCAGTCTTGAGTCTGAGAGCTTGGGTTTGAGCTCAACCTCTACCATTCACCTGCAATGTGGCTCTGGGCAGTTTGAACCCTTTGTGCCTCAGTTATCTCATCTGTGAATTGGGGATAATGGGATGTAATGACGCTTATCTCATGGACTTGTCATGAGGATCGAAGGAGCTGAGGCAAGTGCAAACAGCTCAGAGGGCTCTGTGGGTGGGAGGGGATCTACTAGTACTGTTTGTATCCCACACAGCACTTAGCCAGGAATAGAAACATGCATGGCTGGTATGAGCTGTTCCTCACTCATTCCAGAACCATCTATAGGGCTGCTGGGTGCTGGGCACTATTCTACACATGTGGCAATAGGAGTCAGCGCAATCCAAGATGCCTGCCCTCTTGAAGATGCCATTCTAGGGAAGGAACCCCCAACAACACCCATCTACCAGCACACATTCCCACCTCCCTCTGGAGCTGAAGACCCTCAGGCAGGAAGGTGTGGCAACTCCAGGCCTCTGGAGGTGCAACTCGTAAGCACCTCCCAATCATCCTGTGGCCCAAGAAGCCCTTGAGTCAGAAAACAAGGTCACTCTGATCCTGGCTAGGACACGCAGAGCATTGAGGCAAGAGAGTGCAATTATTAAGTATAATTGCCCATTTTACAGATGAGTAAATTGAGGTCCAGGAAGGTTTAACTGCTTTACCCTTGGTGGTACAGCTGGCCAGTAACAGGGTTATTCAGTCAACAAGTATTTATTGAGCTCCTACCTTGATTTTGTGCCACCTGCTGTTCTAGGCCCTAGGGATAGAGTCTCTGCCTTTTGTGGCAATTCTGTGAGTTGCAGGAGCCCAGAAACAAGCATGTTTTAGAGAGTGGTGTGTTTCTAGGCAGAAAATGATACTCTGGACCAGACAGTGGGTGGAAGAAGGAAGATAGCAAGGGAGACCCAGGAAGGTGGCATTTAGCTGAGTCACCATGCAGAGAACTCTAGCTACAAACTGCCCTACATGGTGACCCAGATTAAGGGTGACCGAATCATCCACCTAAAAAGCTAACAAGATTGGAGGCTGGGCCCCTCCTGAAGAGAAGAGATTTTTCTGAACCCTGTGCTGAGTAGCTGGTAAAAAGTACACTGGGACTCCTTTGCTTTGTTCTTTTAGTAGTCTCTCTAGTCTCTGTGTCTCTGTCTGTCCCTTCCTCCTCCCTCGCTGCCTCTGTGTATACGTGTATATGTGTGTCAGAGGGAACATTTATGTTAGTTAGTTATTAGTTCGTTCGTTAGTTAGTTAGTGACTTTCACTGACCTGAAATTTGTTAAGTAGGCCAGGCTACCTGGCCAGCAAACACCGGGGATTCCTCCTGTCTCTGCATCCCCATCTGTGGGTATAAAAGCGTTCACCACCATGTCTAGCTTTTTCCACATGGGTTTGAGGGAGCAGGGCTCAGACTCAAATCTCTGAGCTTGCAAGGCAAGCAGTTACTGACCAGGCTATCTTTTCAGCCCAAACTACTTTTTAAAGAGCAGTTTTAGGCCCCAAGAAACTGACTACAAAGTACTGATGGTCCCGAAATCTCCATTCCCCTGCATATGCATTGCATGTGTCACAGCCAGTGAAGTCACGTGGGAGTGTCATGGTCACCAAAGGCCTACACCTTAGGGCTCAACTTGACATCTGTTCTCTGAGTTTCGCTAAACTCTAAGGACAGTATTTTGTGTGGTCTGGAGAGTGGTATGCGAGAGCTGGGGTTGTGGAGTTCAGTGAATGAGTTTGTCAGGGTTATTGCAAAAGCAAGAGTAAGAAAACAGTGAGCAGCCAGTAGAGAGGAACGTCAGGACATCAGGTGGTGCTTACAACATGCAGTTGAAACCAGCTGAGGACTCTGAGACTGTAAGCTGGAATCCAATTGTTCCCTCCGTGAGTGAGCTTCCGACTTCCCATCCTCACGGCAGCTTTACGTAACCGAATAAACCGTAGCAAGAGCTAGGAGACAGCTTGTCTTCTAACTGTTCTCAGGGACGTGGTGCGTTTCTAATAATTTTCAAAAATTATAATTACAACATTTTACTCTTTCCCTTTCCTCCCTCCAACCCTTCCCCTGGACTGCCTTCCTATCTCTCAAGTTCATGACCTCTTTTTCAATTGTAAGTAAATATAAACATACACATATAGACATGTGTATATATACATATGTTTGTATATGCAGGTATATGTATATGCATGTATATTTGTATGTGTCTATGTGTAATTTCCTAAATATATAAATGCAACCTGCTCTGAATAATGTTCCTTGTGGATATGTTCCACCTCTCCTGAGCATCCTCTCCGTTAGCATACCTATTGATGTCATCATTGTTCAGGTCTTAAACATCCGTGTTGGGGAGACTTCATGGGCGCAGCTTCTGACATTTCTTTCTTATTTATTTATTTATTTATTTATTTATTTATTTATTGAGACAGGGTTTCTCTGTGTAGCCCCGGCTGACCTGGAACTCACTTTGTAGACCAGGCTGGCCTCGAACAGCTTCTGACATTTCTTATTGATTGATTGATTGATTGATTGATTGAGACAGGGTTTCTCCATTTATTTATTTATTTATTGAGTCAGGGTTTCTCTGTGTAGCCCGGCTGACCTGGAACTCCCTTTGTAGACCAGGCTGGCCTCGAACTCAGAAATCTGTCTGCCTCCGCCTCCCAAGTGCTGGGATTAAAGGCGTGCGCCACCACCGCCCGGCCTGACATTTCTAGGAGACACAATCTTATCGTAAACCTCCCGTTCCTCCAGCTCTTGCAACTTTTCTGCCCCCTCCTCTGCAGGGATCCCAGAGCTGTAGGTACAGAGCTTGTGTTGCAGATGCATCAGCTGGGACTGGGCTCCGCACAGTCTCTTGCTCTCTGCATTTTGATGTTTGTTGATTCTGTGATGGTCTTCATCCTGGATGAGGGCTAAGAGTTACACTCACCTATGGATATAAGGACAAATATTTAGAATGTAGTTAGGGACTTTGCTGGTTTGGTAAAATGTCAGTTGTAGGTTCTGCTGCAAGGTCCATGACTTCTCAATCTCCATGATTGGCTACTTATCTAGTGCCAGGAATGATCTCCCTCTTGTGAGCAGGCCATAAGCTCAGTTCGAGAGCTGTTGGTCACCACCAAGGTGTGTGTGCGTGTGTGTGTGTGTGTGTGTGTGTGTGTGCCTGCCATTGTTTGCTTCTTTAGGGTGATGATGCCACGCTGGTCATTGTTGTGGTTCATAGGTGTCATGGCTGGGTAAGGCTGATGATTGCGTCCTTCCTTTAGATGTAAAAGTAACTCTTGGGGGTTTCCTTGTGCCCTTTTTCCTCTCAAATAACTGCAGGGCATCTTCACACCTCCTCTAGCCTATTTTAGCTCCCGAATAAAAGACACAGAGACCTCATATTTTTATTAACAAGCTGCTAGCATTAAGCTGGACAGATCCTGATCATTCTAACCTGTCTAGGCTGCCAGTACCCAGCCCAATGCTCCATTACTTACCATCTGGTCTTGCCTTGGCTCTCTCTGATCCATGTGTGTCCTCAGGGCTGCTTTCTCATCTGGACCTAATGATGAATACCCCTGGTCGATCCATATGGTACCTTCACACCTTCTTCTCTTGGTCCTTTGTACTCTGGTTTCTTGGGACCCTCTCACTGGGATCAGAAGTTTCACCCTATTCTCCTCTGGCCAGCTAATTGGCTGTTCAGCTCTTTATTAACCAATCAGAGGTGATGGAAAACAATTTTCACATAACTTTAGGACTGGAGATGCTTGGCCATGCCATACTGTAACCAGATGTTTGGGCACAGAAATCAGTATCTGAACGCACTATAAAAAATTCTTGCATGTGCATTCTGGTACCATGAAAGCTAGTTGCCAGGGAAGAGGATTTTAGGTCAAACCAAACTCAGGTTCTCTGGATCCTGTGTCCAAAGTTCATGGCATCTTCAGCCATAGGGACTTAACATCCACTTCTGGGAGGCAACTATAGGGTAATGCAGTGGCCTGTAATGTTCTGGGAGTCTCCTGGACAACCCTAGCCAACAACTCCAACAGGGCCTTTGCATGCCTAGTGTTGGAGTTTTTGTTAGATAGTCTGTGGCTCTACAGGGAACCATTATTAGCACAGACAAGAACATTCCATTTGAACTATGTATGAATATTTATACACCAACATATATGTAACTTTAGGTATGTCACTAATTTATGATTCCTTATACATTTACCAGAATTCTTTCTCCTTCCTTTTTCTTCTCTCTCTCTCTCTGTATATATATACATATATATATATGTATACATGTATATATATATATATATATATATATATATTTCTGTGATTAACCACTCCCCAGGGAAGCATAATGTTTCTAAGACCCTCATCTGTTGCTGTTTTTCATTTTTCCTGCTACAGAGTTGGGGAGGGGATAGTCTGCTCTAGGATGGGGGTGGACTTGGAGGACACTTTGAGATAAAGATGTTTGATTCTAAAGCAGGGAGGCTAAGAGCCAGCTTCCTGATAAGCTCAAATAGCACATGATGATTTACCAACATAATGATTGTCACAGACACATACCCAGACTGATGGGATCTCAAGGTTGATTGATTCTCTGCCTTAGAAGTCCTCTAAGACCTGAGTGTCATTCCTTCTCCCAGCACTGGCACACACAGCCACTGATCTTTTCATTGTCTTCATGGTTTAAGAACCCAATGATGCATAGTCTTCTCCCACTGGCTTCTTCCATTTAGTAACTAACTAACTAACTAACTAACACACACACACACACACACACACACACATACACACACACACTTGCACACACACTCTCTCACACTTGCACAGACTCACATACTCATATTCACTCACATATGCACGCACACACTCACACTCTCGCACACTCATATGTTCACACTCACATACTCTCACATACTCATACACACTCACACACTCATGCATACACACACACAGACTCATGCACACACACACACACACACATACAAGCACTCACACACACACACACTCACAGGTATATCCATGCGTATCAGGCTCTCCTGTGTCTTTGACAACTTGATTACTTCTTCCCTTTTAGTGTTGAATAAATCCCGTTTTATGGATGTAAGGGCTACCTTTTGTTGTTGTGTATTTTGGTTTTCATCTAGTTTACCCTAGAGGGATGTCAGCTCTTTCATCTATGGGGTGGGGCACACACCCTACAGAGGATGAGGCTTTCCAGAGCTTCAAGGCTGCACTTCTCCTTGTGCCCAACAGGTGGCTACAGCCCTCTGTTCTGCACTGTAGTAGCTGGTGGGCCTGAAGTCAAGGGCATGGCTTATTAGGGGATTGTGCGAAACAAAAAAGAGATAAATGACTGCAGGTCCTAAAGGCTTCTTGTCTTTCTGCTCGTACAGGTGATTTCGGCTGCTGGAACACTTTTCTTGATTTGGGAAAGGGCAAGTCTCTGAATTATGTAGCCATATCCATTCTTCAAAGAAGTGTTCTGGGGCTTACTCTCCTTGGTATTGCCTCCTAGAAGACTGGAGACTTCTGGAAAACCTGGTCCTCACAATAGCCTCTGATTTCAAGTAGGTGCTTTCCTGTGCACATAGCTCTGAGTGTGGATGAGGGAGCTCATGTGCGCATAACTCCACCAGTAGAGAGAGGTTCGTGTAATGAGGGAGGATGGTGTAGCTAACAGCCTAAATGAGAAAGATTTATGGCGAATGAGACTGTTGTCTTTTGCCAGCAAGTCTGAACCATAGCAACAATGAAATGGGCAAATAAAATGTGGTATGTCCATTAGCAGAATATTATTCAGCCTTGAAGGAGAAAGAAATTCCGACACTTACTATGACATATATGAATGCCGAGGTCATTTGCTACATGAACTGACACACAAATAGCAGTACAACCCACAAATGTTTTGCGAATACACTTATGTGAGGGACCAAAACTTATGGAGACCACATGCTGATAAACTCATTGTAAGTTAGAATGTGTATTGGAAATGCATTAATCTAATGTACCCAACTGAACATCACCACTTGATCAACACCACTGGACAAGGCTGGTCCCTTCCTTTTGTGGTCTCTCGGGGCTGCTGATCAGCACCATAAGAGAGGACAAAACACACACTATTATTTCAGGGAAGGCTTAACACCCGTCAACACAGCTAATACTGTGTGCACATTATAAAGCTCATACGTCACAAGTGGAACTACTGTGAGGTCATGACTGTTTGTAAGGCAGAAGTTTCTGCCACCATGATCCTGTGCTGAAGCCCTCCAGGGATAGACATTCTAAAATGAGACACTGTGCCCTTCGATGCCCCTTTAGCAGTAGAAACAGTAATCCTAAAACAACAGACCAGTGGATTATAGGCATAGATTTTTTTTTCATATGGGTTCAATCTTCCCAGAAGTAGTGGGAAAGAAAGGTTATTAAGATATGGGGAAAGTGGACCTGTTTAGAAATAGTTCTTTGTAGTGATTCCAATCTTCAATGTATCAGTCCAGTCCACTTGGCAGACACCACACACAAACCAGCAGCTGCAGTTCAATCCAGCAGAAACGGAGAGGCTCCCTAACTGGCCCAAGTCCATGGAAGTGGCAGGAAGCCACTGGAACCTCACAAGAAGTTCTTTGGTAAGTTTCTCTCTATAGCGTCACCACAAGTGGAGCTCAGCAATGCAACATACGGCAAGCCAATAATACATGGTGCCGTCAGTGAAGAATAGCAAGGAATAGCAAGGTGCACCAAAGCAAACCAATGCTCAAGCTCCCACTGTCTGTGGGTTCATATTTATATTCCTTCTAAACATCACGTGTCCTTTTACATGTCTATTATAGCAAAACATTTTCACCTATGCCTGCTTTAGCAAAATATTCACAAGTCTGCTTTAGCAAGACATCCTTTCACCTGTGTGCCCCAGCAAAACATCATTTGACATAATTGACTTTGCAATGAAACCAGAAATTTCCACCTGAGAGGATCACAAGCTGGGGCAAGGGGAGGGACTAAAGCCTGCTGAGGGGTCTCTCAGGGTTCTGACAGCTTGTCACATTGCATGATTAGCATACTTCCTGGGTTTGTTAATCTTTCCCATAAAACTGTATAACTGCTAGAGAAAAGGCAGAGAGAAGAAACAAGGAGTTATTCCAGCTTCATTTTGGCCAAACTGGAAATAGATCCCTAAAGGAAATAGTGACTTCTCTTCTGGTTTAAAATGGTTACATGCTCTATAACACGTTAGGGGCACTAGCCAGGACACAGCCCCATGGCTTATCCATTCCTGTGCTTAGGACTCAGGGCACCCTTTGGATTTTGACCAGATCTCATTTGTAAAGAGTACCTGTGTTGTCCAGCTTTCTGAACCAGAGTTAATTCTCACAGTCTGGAGCTTGGTTTGCTTTCTGCTCTTGGTACACTTTGTAAAAGGTACATTTGAACGGCCTGCTGTTGTGACAGCTTGCAGATCTACTAGCTGAATTGTTTTATTAAGCAACAGAACAGTTCAGACAGATCTTGTTTGGCATAGTACTCTTGTGCTCCTGAGAACTATCTCAAGGCAATATAGTGGAGGGCAATACAGCAGGTCAGAGTATCCTCCTCTGGCCTTTGGATACGTTCCTATAAATGAGTATACACCACACACACACACACACACACACACACACACACACACACACACAGTCTGCTTGCATTTAAATTTGAGTAAATTTTTGAGATATCCCTGCTATAATTTGTGTAGGTACAGAAAGTAGTAAGTCCACACCACCTTGGTTGTGCTTGTTTGCTGACTCTTCAGCAAGTAAGCCTTAATGGGTCCTCTCTGAATTAATGCAGCTGTTTGTTATGGCTTGTCTTGTGAATACCCGACTTCATGAAGGCTGTAGCAATGGACTCATTAGAGGTTAGACATTTATGCACATAGAAGACATAGAAGTTCTCTGGACTCCGGAGACAAGACAAAAGTTCCCTCTGACCTACCCTAGGGGATGTTAAGTGGCTTGCCCTGACTTCAAAGTAAACCACATAAGAAGAACATATCTCATTTCTAGGCTGGAAAAACTCTAATAGCTTGTTTGGATATATCATAAGGTCACCTCTCACCTTGAGTCACCCCATAACCCTTGGTGTTGGGGCTTCCTGGACATGTAAGAGAGTAAATCTTCCCACTGCAGACACTCTGAGAAGGAATTCCCCGTTAAGTAGCACACACAGACACAGACACTCTTTTGTCATTAACTTTTGCTTTAGCCACCAAGGTGAGTCCCTAAAGTAAAACTCAATTTGCCCTTAAATTTCCTAAAGATAACCATAAAGATTAACCATTGTGGTTCCTTTAAACATTTTTGAAAACTCACTGCACTCTAAAAATTATAATTATCTGCACAACTAAATTAAAATATTTGAAATTTGGACCTAGGTCACCACTTATTTGGGTCTAGTTCCCCAGCCCTTGAACCTAAAAACACTTTACATTAATTAAGATATTCCTAAACCGCATACATTATAAAGGGCTTTCTCTTAGCTGATCTAACTGTAAATATTGAAATACTAAATTTAAACTTTTAATTGTATGGTTAATGCACAGAACTTTCTTTTAATTTTTTTAATCGATATAGATAAATTGATGGTAATTATATCACTTCTCCCCTTTCTCCTTCCAGTCTCCCACTCCCCATCCACCCTTCCCATGTTTTCTACTCTCAAGTTGGCAGCCTTATTTTCTCTGATGGTATTTGATACATACATTCACATATATGTGTGTGCGTGCGCACAAATACATATAAATAGAATCTGCTGAGTCCATTTTGTGTTGTTTGTGGATGTGGCTGGCTTCAAGACTAACCAGGCTCACTGCTCTGGACAAGCAAGCTGGGTGCTCCTCCCTGGGAGCGGCTCAGTCCCCCTCTCTCAGCAGTCTGAAGTTGGCTGCAGCTCTGTTCAGAGATGGGACCCCACAGCATTATTTCCCCTTCGGCGTTAACATGACCACTGACACCGCTAGAGTTCTAGTCTTGTGGACGCAGCCATTTCTAGGAGAGAGCATGTCACAGCAGACTTCCCAGTGTCCTGGCTCTCGCAGTCTTTCTTCCTATCCCCTCTTATGATGCAGGGGGATGGGAGGCAGATGTATCCTCTTGGGCTGGGCTCCCCACACTCTGTTGATCTTGGCACTGAGGACACAGCGCTTTCAAACGCTAGTTTTGGAAGCTGAGGTTGAGAATAAAGCAGCCCAACACTTCTTAACAGATTACAAATTAATTCACAACAAGGGGTTTTTAAAAGTAGGTTTTATTTATTCAAAGACCTTTACTGCCTCATATATATATATAGGTACTGTTAGTTCCATAAAACCTATTAAAACGGTATTATGAGCCAGGTGTGGTGGCAGTACTTGGGAGGCAGAGGCAGGGGGATCTCTGTGAGTTCAAGGTCAGCCGGGTCTATAGAGTCCCAGGACAGCCAGGGCTACACAGAGAAACCCTGTCTTAAAACAAACAAACAAACAAACAAACAAACAAACACAAAATGAAACAAAACAATCAGGCACACTAAACAAGTCTTTGAGGGATCTATTGAGTATGCTTTATAAAAACATTAAGAATGCTTTGAAAGCACCAGATTTTAGAAGGATGCTAAGCGTCTAAGATACCTTACTGAAAATAGGGGTGGGTTTTCTTTTTTAAAGGTAAAATAGCATTCATTGAGTCTTACCTTTTTTTTTTTTTTTTTTTTTTTTTTTTTAAGTTACAGAATTTTGTATTGGCTATGTAGACTTTGGTAAGGACTTTCTTCCAAAGTAGATTTTATAAAGAAATTAAATTTTATTCATTTTTCTGAAGAGTCAAGTTACTCTTGGGAGGTGCTAAGAACACAGTGACATCAGTTAAAATACCCTTAAGTCATGTAAATTATAAATCCTCTTCTGAAGGGAATTTCTTATCGCTATGGGTCCCTGCCCCACCCCCACCCCCAGGAATGCTCACATATAGAATTGACAAACAGGAGATTTTTACTAAGTCTCTGATACATACAAAATAGTGAGTGTACATATTTATCAAAGAGTCTCATCAAATTTCCTTGTCATAATGGAATTACAGGAAATTCCAATCTTTACAAACAGAAACATTTAGGATCTGAGTAACCTTATTGTTTATGTAATAGTCTTTGTAATTAAGTCTTACTCAGAAGAGAGGTAGCTAGTAGTACCTTCCAGTTAAAGGTGACTAAGTTGTCAGAACATGGGGCTGGCAGACAGCTCAGTGGATTAGCATGCTGGTTACTAAATTTAATCTCCAGTCCCTTTGGTTGTCCTAAGACCCCCGTGTGTGCTGTGGCACAAATGATGCCCTGCCCCCAGACACTAAGTTATTTAAAAAGGAGAAACTTTACTAAGATATCATTTTGTTAATGCTTAGAAAATCTCTAAGCTATTTTCTGCTAGTCAAACTAAGTAAATTAAAAAGATAAAATATTTTGTCATTGTTGAGATGGGCTACATTCTTTATTGGGATGATAAAGTTGCTCAACTGTAATTCACTGCTACTAGGCAATGCATTTTATTATAAGTGATTAAACATTCAAAAGTCTTAATATCTGACTCATTATGTATATACATTATAAAATTAAGATAACACCAACATGGGGAAACAACATTCAATTTTTTTTTATAGTTTTCAGATATGTTATGCTTTTTAATGAGAGTTTTAAACATGTATTAAAAGCAATTAGACTTTCTCAGAATGCTGATGTACTTTTTGTAAAATTGTATAAAGGCCATTTTGTTTTGTTTGTTTTTTAGACAAGATCTAACTATATAGTCCTCGCTGGCCTGGAATTCTCTATATAAACAGAGGCTGGCCTCAGACTCACAGAGATACACCCTCCTCCACCTCTTAAGTGTTGGGGTTAAAGGTGTGATAATCACACCTAGCTAAAAGGGCTAACTTTAAAATATAGAGGGTTTAATGTTTGATGTTTTCTCTCTCTCTCTCTCTCTCTCTCTCTCTCTCTCTCTCTCTCTCTCTCTCTCTCTCTCTCTCGGTGTGTGTGTGTGTGTGTGTGTGTGTGTGTAGGCACATGTAGGTATGTCTACATGTATCTGTACATGCATGAAGACCAGAGGAGGACATTGTGTCCTGATCTCCTATCCTCCTATCGGTTAATTTTCTTTTTTCCCTTGAGACAAGGACTTACTGAATTTGGATCTGGCTGTTTCTGCTAGACTGGTTGACCAACCAGACCAGAAAACCTTCAGTCCACACCTCCACAAGGCAATGCTGTGGTTGGAACACAGCAAAGGTTTTTACATGGATATGAGGGCTCCAGACTCAGGTCCTCAGGCTTGTGCACTGTGCACTCGCCCGTGGACCCCTCTCTCCCTCACTTCCCATTGCTTCTGGAGCAACAGGACTGGCCCTCATTTACATTTGTTTAAGCTGAAATCTTCCACCTCCACTTTCTAGCCCCAGCTAAAGAGGATTAGGACATGAGAGGGATCCTGTGCATCAAGCCATGATGTCAGCACTATTTTCAAAAACATTTTGTAAAAGATGTTTTAAATTCCCAAAAGACTCTCTAAGGTCAGGATTTAATGCACCAAAGAAAAACTGAGCCAGATTCTCTGTGTTGCAAGCATTGCAAGCATAATTACCACGGAGGATACGATTTCATGTTTCCTAAGATAACTGTTTACACTTTCTGCTGACTTTCAGGCCCTGTCTGGTTAGGTAAGAAACTAAGTCATAACAGAGCTGAGCTTTCTTGCAATGTGTGCTTATGTTAAAGCTTTTTTTTTCTCCAACTACCTGGATACCCAATTATTATTTTAAAGTGATTCTAGTACATTTACTGTCTTCTGTGTCTATGAATAGGAATGTGTAAGGCCGTTGGCAGAGTTAAAGCTTTGTGTTAAATACACACAAAATGGCCAAATAAGTATTCGCTTTATACACATCTGGGCTTTTAAATTTTTAAGTGACATCTTTGTTAGTTTTTAAAACATGTATTTATTAATTTAATTTAGTGTGTATGTGTGTGTGAGTGTGTATATGTATGTGAATGTGTGAGTGTGTATGTGTGTGTGTGTGCCTGAGTGTGTATGTGTGTGCACCATATACAAGCAAGTGCTCTCAGAGGTCAGAGAAGGTGTTAGATCCCCTGTAACTAGAGTTATGTGCGGATTCTGAGCCACTGGAACTGGGAGCTGGGAACTGAACCTGGGTCCTCTGCAGGGGCAGCAGGTGCTCTTAGCCACAGACCCATCTCTCTAGCCCCATCCTTTGTTCATTTCAGTCAGTACCACTCGGATGAAAACCTGATATTGGAGCTTCCCTGTTATTTAAAACCCCAGTGTGCTTCTATTAGCTTTGACCGAATGAGCACTTATAAGTCAGAAAGCTGGTCTGTGTGGTCTGTACGTGATCACTAGCCTGTTCCCACCTACATTTCTAAGAGATTTAAAGTCTTGCTTTCTGTCAGAGCTAAACACCTCTTATATTACTGACCTAGTTAGGGTTACCATTGCTGTGATGAAACACCATGACCCAAAGCAAGTTGGGAGGAATGGGTTTATTTGGCTTACATTTTTACATCATAGCCATCACTGAAGAAAGACAGGACAGGAGCTCAAAACGGGAGGGAACCTGGAAGCAGGAGCTGATGCAGAGGCCATGGAGGATATTGCTTACTGGCTTGCTCCTCACTGTTTGCTTGGCCTGCTTTCTTATAGAACCCAGGACCACCAGCCTAGGGGTGCTCCACTCACAGTTGGCTCGGCCCTCCCCTATCAATCACTAATTCAGAAACCCCCCTTTAGGCCCAATCTTATGGATGCATTTTCTTACCTGGGCCCTCACCTCTCTGATGACTACACCTTGTGTTGAGCTATCATAAAACTAACCAGCTCAATTACTGAGCATACTAATAGTATGGTAATGAAGAGTAAATACCAACCTTCTGGTTTTTTTTTTCCTTGAAAGTAAAATCTACCTAGGCACAGACACACAGGCACACAACACAACTCCTAAGTATCTCTGAAATAATTGCTGCTGGATTTTTAAAAAAATGTTGTTCATTGAAATAGAATTACATCACTTTTTCCCATTCTTCCCTCTCTAGTCCCTCCTGGCTACCCTCCATTGAACCCCTCAAATTCCCCCTCCTTAAGTTGATAGTCTCTTTTTCTTTATTACTGTTACATATGTGTGTGTGTGTGTATGTGTGTGTATGTATGTTGGAAGAGTCTGATTTCCTCCTCCTGCTGGCCTTCTTGTATGCTGGGTATATTTATGTTCTTCGCAGAACACAACACTTAAAACATTTGACTATGATGGCATCCTCCAAACTAGATTTGTGAGTGGTGCTGTCCTTTCCCAGGTATGCTCCTGTGTTCCTAGTCATAGGTAACTTTCATCTTTAAGCAGAGGCAACCAGAATGCTCTGCAATTGCTGGGCTTTCTGGAAAATTCTATCCCTGGGCTACCCTAGGTCTTCCTGTCACGCTCAGCTCTGTTCCTTCTTGAGAATTTCAACCCCATGAGAAGGACTGCCACAATCACTTATGTTCCAAACTAGTTTCTCTGTCCGTGTTTTCCTTTGGGGCTGTGTTTTGCGTTCTCCTCAAAGGACAGTTTCTGTCATCTTCCAGCAGTCTATAGAACTCCTAACAAAAGATCCTGGGTGGACAAGGACACCTTCTCCAGAAGATGCAAAACTAAAGCCAACAATGGATCCCGGGGGGACCTGGTCTAAGAGCTAATCTTTCTCTACTTCCTTACTTAGATTTATCCAATGAGCATTTTTATTGGCATCAAGTCCTTGACATCTGTCATTTACCACCTACAACATGGGCTCAGATCAGACCAACTGGGGCTGAACTTATCTCGGTGATGAAGGGCGGCTGAAACCGGAACCACTACGGAGTGAAACCAAGACGCCTTCCGAGAAAATTGTCAGAATGAAATCAACTGGGCAAAATGCCTCCCGGGTCCCAGCATCAGTGAGGCTAAAGCAGGAGGATCCTGAGTTTGGGGCCAGCCTGAGCTTCATAGTGTGACCCTGTATCAAAATCAACAGAGAAAATAGAGTGGCTTATGCCAGCCCTTACTTAAAGCTAAGAGGTTATATGGAAAGAATTCTTATTCATGGTTACCTGGCACTGAACATCCTCTAGCCTTGGCTCCTACTTGAGTTCTGTTTATATTTGCTTCAGGCACAGGCACAGTTCAGGAATTTGCATACTAATTCCACCATATTACCCCATAACCCCAAGATTGGCGTCTCAAACAAAGAGGAGAATGGTTGCTCTGACAGGAGAGGAATTGATCTAAAGGAGACATTGTGTCTACCCCTTCAGCTATCACATTACTGAAACAAGGCCCCCAAAGAATTAACATTTCCCCGGGAATTCTGTGAGATTTCCCATGGGGAAGGAGATGGGTGGCTCCTAATGCCAACCAGAGGAAGAACTTGCCTCCTAAGCAGCGACCTCACAGTTTTGACAAATTAGCACATGTGTTTCCTGGCTTCCTTCCCATCTTTTCTATAAAACTGTGGCTACAAAAAAGGCGGGAAAAGCTGGAGTTGCCTTATCCCTAGTTTGTACAAATTGTGGGTATGTTCGTCTTTTATCAAGATGTATGTGGCTATTTATTTATTTATTTATTTATTTATTTATGTCTTGTAGATCTGAGAGCCTCCATATAACTCTACCTTCTTGTAGATCTGAGAGCCCCCATTTAACTCTATCTTATTGTAGATCTGAGAGCCTCCATATGACTCTACCTTCTTGAAGAATGGGGTGGTATTTTCTTCAGAAAGTCTTCCCAAATACTCTATCCTCTCCCCTCAACTGAGCCAAAGTGAGTCCTGGGAGAAATGAGTGAAAAAAAAATATATGCAATATTATACATATATAATCAATTATATAATATATATGTAGTTATACAGACATGGATTTAAGTTTTCCTACTACCATTTAACATGCACATGTGATATTGGAACAATACTAAACTTCATTGGTCTTTCCTATCTACCTATAAGTGAATGGTAATATATTACTTAAGGGTACGGTAATGGAGATTAAATACTATAACATAACAGGCTAACCAAGCAGGCGGCTGAATCAGTAACAGCTCTGTTCCTTTGCACTCTCAGAGCTGTGTCTGTACTTTCTGTTCAAATCTTAGATGTTCATTTGCTCATCTAACATGGATTTAAGGGTGATGAAGGAAGGCCCCGAGTGTTGGAGCAAGATGGGGTGGGACACGCTTTGCTGTTTTATTTAGCGAAGTTTTGGAAAAAGCAGTATTTGAGTAGTAGAACTGAGGGAGTGAGCCTTGTGGTTATCAGAGACACCAAGGAGAAGTTGTGAGCCAGGAAACTGGGCTGTGTGGGAACAAGCAGGAAGCCAAGTGGTTAGAGCACGCACCAGAAGACGTGGGATAGAGAAGACTAGAGAAGGGGCAGGAAACACATTTCGTGACCTCAGCAAAACCCACCTGTCCCATCTACCCCTTAATAAGGTGGGATGTCACTCGAGAAGGTGTGGCAGAAGAGTGACAGAGCCAGCATAGATTTGCAAAGAAGCCAGAGTGAAACTGGAAGGCCCGTATGCAAGAATGGTGGTCCCAGCCTTTCTTGTCCTTTGATGGTCTTCATTGAGCCACCCTTCCCATTTTCACCCTTTCTCCTTTCCTGCCCTGTTTCCACACAGCAACCAAAGGGACCCTTTAAACATTTTCTTGCCCACTCTCACTTTGACACCTTGGCTTCATTGCAATTTTTTATTTTAAGACAGAGCCAAGATTTTTGCTGGGAAAAGCAGGGAATGGCAAGGTCACTTAGGGGATCCCCAGTGTGAGTGGGTATGAGTGAGACAGGGCACGAAGTGGCTTTGTAATTGCCTAAAGGTCATTTGTAACCACAGACCCCTCTGTGTCACTGCACACACCTCTGCCCCCACCTCTCCCCCTTCTCCTCCCCTCACCTCTCTCTCTGTCTCTCTGTCTCTGTCTCTCTCTGTTTTAGAGAATTCGAATTTCAGTTTTCTTTGTAAAAATTATGCATGTGGGTATTTGCCTGTGTCTATTAAGTCGCCATGTGCATGCAGTACCGGCAAAGGCCAGAGGAGGGCATCAGATCCATGAAACTGGAGTTTCAGCACATGGGTTCTGAGAACCAAATCAGGGTCTTCAAAAAGAGGAGCAAGTGCTCTTAACCACTGAGCCGCCTTTCCATATACAGGTTTTAATTTTTAAAAATAACTGCCGGGCGTGGTGGCGCACGCCTTTAACCCCAGCACTTGGGAGGCAGAGGTAGGCGGATTTCTTAGTTCGAGTCCAGCCTGGTCTACAAAGTGAGTTCCAGGTCAGCCAGGGCTATACAGAGAAACCCTGTCTTGAAAAACTAAAAAAAAAATTTATTGATTCTTTGTGAGGTCATTTGCACCCCAGTTCTACTCATCTTCCCACCCCCTCATCTCTGCCCTTCACCCTTGCAACCTCCCTTCCAAAAAAACAAAACAAAACAAAACAAAACAAAAACTTCACACCACCACCAACAAACAACAACAAAAACCCAGAAAATTAAGCATAGAAAACATCTCGTGGTGGAAGCTGTAGCATGTCACAGTGTGTCCAACAGTCTATCCCTCTGTCCACACACCTTCACTTGCAAATAGTCACTGCAATGTGTCATTGGTCTGGCTTCTGTGACACTGTCAGCATTGAGTCCTCACTGGGACTCCTCTGGATTATCCTGTGGCTGCCCTGTGTCATGGAGGTCCTGCAGCTTTGGGTCAGCAGGACTGTCCCTTTTATGTGTCCAAGCTGTTTGCAAATGAGATAGATTTTGGGGTGGGTCAACTCAGTGCCCTGGATTTAGGCCTGGTTAGTAGTTTGAGCTGGTCAGCATGCCACTGTGGGGTAAGTTGACATTGCCACTGGACAGAACTGGTAAGGCTGAACAGGCTCAGACCCTGGGGAATCTCAGAATGAGAGTGGCAGGGGTGGAGCCAGCTCCCTGACAAACTCTACTTGACACCCCACGTGACAGTCACGTAGCATAAACACCTGGAGTTCTCCATGCTAATGAGATATCTAGATAGGCCCTAAGTGTTCAGCCAATGAGCTTCCCTTCCTGGGCATTCCTTTCCGCAAAAGGGATTTATTTTATCCCTGCTTCACTCTGGTGGACATGCAAGGCAGACATGCAGCCCAGCAAACCAGCTCTCCCTTAGTCACAAGCCAAGGTAAACTCTCCAGCACTGCTCGGACCAGGTCACTGGAGCAGCCATTGGCAGGAGGCAGGGTCAGCTTTCCTGCTCATGCCCTGGTGTACTGGCTCACCAGCACCCGCGCCTCAGAACCAGCTCCACTGTGTCAAGGCGCAGAGCCCGCTCTCCCAAGTACTGCAGCCAGGGACAGCCACAGCTCAACTACCCACATGATCTCAAGGCTAGCTCTCCCTGCTGCCTCAGGTGGTGAGGGGTGAGAGTGGAGAGGGCATCACCCCTGCACCCACTACCTCACGGCACACACGAGGCGGGGCCAGATATCCCACACTTTCATCCTAGGAGCTGGGTCACCTGAGCCCTCTTGACCAGTGCCATCACTACTGTGCTGCCCAGGCAAGCAAGATGCAGGGCCTGCTCTCCCACGTGGTACAACCAGTGAGGGGCAGCTCACCTGCTCTCATGACCCCAAGGCCAGTTCTACCGACTGCTGGAGGAGGGGAGGTTATAGGAAGGGATGGGTGAACATCACTGCTGCACTCAAGACACCTCACAGCGAAGCTGTGGGGCCAGCTCTTCCATGCTCTCGCCCTCGGGGCTGCCTCACCTGTACCCCCATCACCAGGGTCAGCACAACCGTGCTGTTCAGGGGAGGTGCAGGACAGCTCTCCCACGTGCTACAGCTGGTGAGGGGCAGGGCCAGCTCTCCAAAGCTCATGACCCCGTGTGCAGCTTTCCTGACTGCCAGATAGCGAGGGGGTGAGGCACCTCTGTGCCTATGCCACTCCATGGCAGATGAGTGGTGGGGTCAGCTCTCCACACTCCCTCCCTCAGGGGCTGGTTCACCCCCACACCCCCACTACCAGGGCCAGCTCTACTGTGCTGCCTGAACAAGGCACAGGGCTACTCTCACCAGTGCTGCCGTTGGTTTCCAGAGCACAGCAGCCAGTGAGGAGCGGGGCCAGTTCTGCGCAGCCACTGGATATCCACATGATCCTCAGCCAGGGACGCCTCCATGTTCTGCGTCATGAGGACTCAGACAGGGCCCTCAGTGGTAGCTCTGGCTGGGACTGGCCACTCACAACAGACTTCCCCTTTCCGCCGTTGAGCCTCCAGTTCCATCTCTCTTCATAATGCTCAAGTTGATCCACTTCTTTCTCTCCTACCTGACCTTGCACATTGTGGCGGCTCCTGCTGCAGGCTGGCCATGCAGCTGCTGGCCCCTGGGTACCATCCTCCATTCCCACTGCGTGATGTGACAGAGACCGACTATTGCCTGCCTGTGCTATGCTGAGAACGGAGTGGGAGCCTGTGGGCTAGGTCTAGCCCGGGGCAGGGGTTGGAGGTGGGGAAAAGGGGCGCCCCAGCTGGTCCCAGGGACGAGTCCTTGGCTTGACAGGTCTTGGACAGGCAGGCTTGTTGGCAGTTGTGACTGGGAATACAGAGAGGCCTTGTATGGGAGACTAGACGGCAGCTCTATAGGCAAAGGCCTTCTCCATGGCTCTCCACAACAGATCTCGATGAAAAGAGGCAGCCTGTGGTTCCAAACCATTTATTGCCATAGTGGAAAGTGAATACATTAAACCATACCCTACTTCTCAGGGAGGGCCTGAGGTTAAATATCTTTTGCAAGAAGGAGTGTCTGGGAAGGAAAGCTTATTGGCTATGTCCTCCGGGCCTCTAGGCACCCCATTTGCCTGGAGATCTCTATCTTGAGCCTACATATCATGTCTCTTTTCCTATTGTCTTGGTCTGAGATGTTAGGGATGCTTTGTCTACATGTGGAAGGTCTCGGGCATTGAGTTTATGTGACTGATGGCCACACATCTATGGGAGGGGGATGGGGGGGCTCTGCGGCTAGTGACAGGGGCCTTGGTGCCCAGGAGCAGATAAAGCTTCTACCGTCCCTTTTCTTTCCTTTTAATCCTCATCATATAGACCAAAAAACGAGTGACCTTTCTCTGTGACATTGATGTGTCTTGGTGCCATGAATTAACCTTCTATCTAACAGCACTCACGTCAGGCATGTTCCTTTCCTGATACCCTGCAGGCTCCTGTCAGAGCAACCCTATGAGCATGCAGAAACCTACCCTGCTGATGTTTCAAACAAATGGAAATAATCTTTGTGCTATAGCTCCCGTATATCCACAGTATACAGGGATGGCAACAAGCTAATTAATGATCTTAGGTCATTGATTGCCAATAAAATCATAAGGCAGAAGGATGAATTGGCAAGATGTTTGGCGTAGAAAACAGTTGTAGCATGAGCTAGTATTTCCAAGGAAGCTCATACTGATATCAGATCCACTTTTATTAAGCACTGATGATTCACATGTGTTCCAAGACCTCTTCCCATGAACTGGAAGGGGGGCAGGCCAGCTGAAGGGTCTGACAATGTCAATAAATGGTTGTGGTATCTCACTGAGGTAATCACAGATTGCAAACAAGATGCCCCCACACTATGAAGAAGGGACACAAGGCCATCTTACTTTCATGACTGTGAGCTGCGTCTTTTTTTTTTTGAAAAGATTTATTTACTTATTATATGTAAGAACACTGTAGTTGTCTTCAGACACACCAGAAGAGGGTGTCAGATCTCGTTACAGATGGTTGTGAGCCACCACTCGGTTGCTGGGATTTGAACTCGGGACAGGTTGGAGTAGGTGTGGCCTTGTTGGAGGAAGTGCATCACTGAGTAGGTGGGCTTTGGGGGCTCCTAGTGCTCAGCCTCTGCCCAGTGTGGAAGAGAGCCTCCTCCTAGCTGTTTGCTTTCCTTCTGGCTGCCTTCGGATCAAGATGTAGAACTCTCAGTTCTTCCAGTACCAGTTCTGCCTGGACATTACCATGACCCCATAATGATGATGGACTGAACCTCTGAAACCGTAAACCAGCCCCAATTAAATATTGTCTTCCATAGAAGTTGCCTTGTTCCTGGTGTTTGCTCACAGCAGTGGGACCCTAAAACATCCTTTTTGCTTCCCGGGTTTCTTCTATCTACAAATGCAAGTTCTTTCACCAAGTAAGGGAAATGGTGAGGATTATTTCTTCAGTTCCTTCCCCTGCTTCTTTCCTAGAGTCTTCCTTGCTCCCTTTGATTCCAATTCCACATTAAACATTTTGATATTATTTTTCAGAACTGCCCCAGGCTCAGCTTTCTCCTCCTGCCTCAGTTCCCCAGAACCCCCACTTTGTTCTCAGAATGGAAACATCTAACTTCAAGACCATTCACTTTTTTTCTCTGTCACTAAGCAGATCCAGATGATGTCCCATCACAAAACTCATTTCCAGTCTTGTTATTTCCGCTTAGCTTTCTGTTAAATAAAGTTGGTCACTCTGCTGCACTTCTGTGTTGAAAAGATATAACCCCTCACCCAGTGAAGCAAACTTTCAATAGCTACTTTAGAAATATGATCTAGGGCCAAAGAGATGGCTCAGTGGACAAAGGTGTTTGTTGTGTAAGTCCTGATGGCCAGAGTTCAATCCCAGGACCCACACAAGGGTGTGAAGGGAGAAGAGACCCACAAAGTTGTCTTCTGACCTCCACACATGTGCCATGGCACAAGTGTGCATATACATGCATGTTCTCTCTCTCTCTCTCTCTCTCTCTCTCTCTCTCTCTCTCTCTCTCTCTCTCTCTCTCTCTCTCTCCTTTTCTCTTAAGATTGGGTTACATTTTCATTGTTTCTTTCATATGTTTAATAATTTCCTATATTCTTATTACACAAATTCTAACGATTCATTAGTTGCAGAAACCTTGGGCTCTGCTAAGTAGCTCCTGCAAAATGTCCACACTTTTGTAGCAGACAATGAACTTCATCAGGTATAAACGATCTCTTGGGTGACAGCGTTGAGTCTCAGTTCCATCTGTCTACTCTTTGACGGAGCACATTTCATGCTGGGATCAGGACCTCTCCAGATTTTGAGCAAAGTCTACCATAATGTATGGTCTGTCTTTCTGTGGGTTCTCCCTCCTCACTTCCATGGCCACAGTTGCCTCAAATGCAAGCCTTTGATTCTTTGGGCCAGGATTTCTATTGCCATCTTGTCTATTTTATAAAATCCTATTGAAAATGGGAAATTCATCCTAGACATTCTTTTTATTCCAGCATTGACTAAGCTCCAGAAACTGCCTGCTCATTAATTAATTAATTAATTAATTCACTTTACATCTCAAGATCAGCCTCCCTCTCCTCCCAGCTCCTCCTCACACAGATCCTCCCATTCCAGCCCCACACAACATGAAACTGCCTGCTTCTGTGCGCCATTCAGGGCCTTGTTTTTCACAGCCTGCCCAGAGTTTGACGTTGTTATGTGCCGAGGCAAGTATACTGGTGACTATCAGACTACACTGAGAGCAGAGCTGCTGACATCTCTTAGGATGCCTTACATTTGAGGTGGGCAGCAGCCGTGCAGCTGAAGATGCTCACCAGCCGATTGGAAAGAGACACACTTAGAGAACACTGGACTCACTTAACCTTTGACAGACAAGAAATCACGTGAGTGCCATTACCTATTGGGTGGGTGTGCAGTAAGAGATACAGGCCCAGGACCAAATCTCACTTGCACTCAGATGGTAAGGATGGGCAGGGAGAATTAAAAAGAAGCCTGGGAAAGAGTGCAAAACTGGGAGGCGAAATACACAGGAGTGTTCTCTTCGAGTTCAAGGGACTTCAACTAAGAGAGCAGTTGACTGATAACTGCTGCTGATGGCTTCAGTAAGACAAAGCTCACAACTGACTGCTGGGTGGCTCCAGGAAGCTCCTCCATGCTGAACTGTTCTAAGTGCTGGAGGTAGAACCTGATGAAAGGAACAGCCAAGTCCAGAAGAATCAAGTACTGGTCAAAAACTTTAAACACTGAACACAACACACACACACACACACACACACACACACACTACAGAAAAACAGGGCTGATGTTGGAGGACATATGCAACTTAAGAGAAGTTTTATTTGAATGTTTGACCTTAAAAAAATGGTACTGTGTTGGTATCCCAAAGGAGGGCAAGATGGAGAAGGAAACATGGGAGCATGGGGGTCCTATCTACAGTTAGTGTCTTGATCATTGTTTTATTGCCAAGAAGAGATACCATGGCCATGGCAACTCTTAGAAAGGAAAACATTGCAGGCTTGCTTACAGTTTCAGAGCTTCAGTCCATTCTCATCATGGTAGGGAGCTTGGTGGCCTGCAGGCACACATGGTGCTGGAGGAATAGTTTGAGGATTCCACATCTAGAACTGCAGGCAGCAGGAAGAGAGAGCCTTTGGGCTTGGCCTGGGCTTCTGAAACCTCAAAGTCTACCCCCTGTGACATACATCCTCCAGCAAGACCTCACCTACCAACAAGGCCACACCTCCTAATCCTTCTAAGTACTACCACTCCCTGATGACTAAGCATTCATGTGAGTCTATGCGGCCATTCTTATTCAACCACCACAGGTTTTCAGCAGGTTCATAGGAAGTTCCAGAAAATGACAGAGGCCACCCAACTGTTTTGGGTCAGCTCCTTCAGTCTGTAGATCATACTAATTAAATCTGTTTGTAGAGCTAAGCTACTCAGGCATGTAAAAGGTGGGATGGGAAGCATGCTGCCCCCTCATTCCTGTTACTCCCTGAGGAGATCTTAGAGTAGCTGTGCTAAGGGCTGCAGCAGGAGGACGTAGGGAATGGAGCTGGCCATGGGGGTTGACTCCAGAGGAACAGTGAGTGCAGAAGTCTCTGAAAGAGGAGTGTGACTGGAGTGAGTGTCAAGACAGTGTTGTTGTAGGGAGGTAGATCTAAGAATGGGCACCAAGGTATCATTTGAGATCAAATCCAGCACCTTCAGGTACATTTTGTCATGGTCTCTTTCCAGAAGAATGACAG
The DNA here is from genome assembly GCF_000001635.26 of Mus musculus. Lineage (NCBI taxonomy): Eukaryota > Metazoa > Chordata > Mammalia > Rodentia > Muridae > Mus > Mus musculus. The sequence continues at coordinate 32,222,669 of NC_000071.6, forward strand.
CATTTGGTCGCCATCCTGCCCAGGCCTGGCCAGGTAAGATTAACTGGAGTCTGGATTTGGGCTGTGGAGTTTCTTTCTCTGTCTCTGATCTTGGTTTTCAAATTAATTTTTCCCACTGTCCTTTACCTTTTTCTTCCTTCCCTTCCTGTCTTCTTTTCTTTCCTTTTTTTGGGTTTGTGTTTGTTTGTTTGTTTGTTTTGAGACAGGGTCTCACTCTGTGACCCAAACAGTCTCGGAACTCATTTTGAAACCAGGCTGGATTTGAACTTTGAGTGATCCTCCTGCCTCCACCTCTTGAGTGCTGTGTGTCAGTCACCATACCCCCCACTCAATTATTTTCACTAGTTTTACATCATAATCTAGTGCATATAGAGAAAGAAAACAAAGACTCCCATAGGACCAAAACTTCAATAAAGGGGTTGGGGAGATGACTCAGTGGCAAAATGCCTACTGTATAACCATTAGGGTCTGACTTGATCCCCGGTACCCACATAAAAGCCAGGTACTGAACTGGCAAAATGGCTTAATGTGTAGACACGTGTTGCCAAGTCTGATGACCTGAGTTTGACCCCTGGAATCCACATGGTGGAAAGAGAGAACCAACATCTGAACATTGTCCTCTGAGCTTCACACATATGTTGTGACCTGCACATGCCCCCCCCCCCAATATCCTCACACAAGCTCATACCCACAAATGGCAAATACAGTTAATAATAACTTTTAAAGGGCCAGGCTTATGTTTGTAACCCCAGTGCTGCAGGGGCAGAAACAGGTGAATCTCTAGAGCAAGTTGGCCAGCTATTCTAGCTGAATTAGTGAGTTCCGTGTTCAGTGAGAGATTCTGTCTCAAAAACTAAAGTAGAAAACAATAGAGAAAGACATCCAAAATTGATCTCTGGCTTCCAAGAACCCTCATATATTGTATTGTATTAGTTGTTTTCCTTTCTGCTGTGGCAGTGCGTGACAAAAGCAACCTAATGAAGGAGGAGTTTTCTTGTGGCTCACAGTTTGAGGGGATACAGTTCATGGTGGTGGGAAAGGCATGGCAGCCGGAGACGGAGGGAGTGAACCACTGTTTTCAGCTTACTTTCACCCTTTCATTCAGCCTTGTACCCCAGCCCGTGGAAATCTACTGTCCACATTCAGGATGAGTCTTCCCACCCCAGTTAATCCAATCTAGATCAGACCTCAAAAATATGCTCAGAGTTTGTCTCCTAGATAATTCTAGATCCTGTCAATCATCACATGCACCATCCATCATCTCGGTGCATTTCTCCTCAACTTAGATCAGCCTATATGAGCTTTGGGACACGTTTATGTCAATGTGCAGTTCGGCTGCTGTATTAGCCACTTTTCTGTTACTGTAATGAGATGTCAAGACTGTAGTAGTTTGAATATGCTTGGCCCAGGGAGTGGCACTATTTGGAGGTGTGGCCTTGTTGGAGGAAGTGTGTCACTGTGGGTGTGACTTTAAGATGCTCCTCCTGACCATGTGAGAGTTAGTCATCTCCTACCAGCCTATAGATGAAGATGTAGAAATCTCAGCAACTCCTGCACCATGCTTGCCTGGACACTGCCATGTTCCTGCCATACTCCTGATAACAATGGACTGAACATCTGAACATGTAAGTCAGCTCCAATTAAATATTGTCTTTATAAAACCTGCCTTGGTCATGGTATCTGTTCACAGCAGTAAAATCCTAAGACAGTGACCAAGGCAACTTATGAAAGAAAGCATTTAATTGGGCTTATGGTTCCAGAGGATTCTAAATCTTGTTTCCACAAAGATTCTAAATTCCACCAGGATGACAGTCAGGGTTAACTATCATACCCTATAGGACAAGTGATCAATGGAACTGAGATATGTAGTATAGAGTAAAGAAGGGCTAAGAAGCACACTTGCTTCATTTGTCAACCTCGTGGGATTTAGAATCCTCATGGAGACAAACCTCTGGGTGTGTCAATGAGGGAGTTTCTAGATTAGGTCGATGTGGGAAGATCCACCTTGAATGTGGGTGGCACCATCCCATTGGTTGTAGCCCCAAGAGTGAATAGAAAGAAAAAAGCCAACTGAATACTAGCATGCATTGTCCTCTGTTTCCTGGTGTAGGGTACAATGTGACCGCAGCCATGCCTTCCTGTGTCAATGGACTGTACCCTCAAACGATGAGCCAAAATAAACCATTCCAGAGATTGCTTTTGTCATGTATTTTGTCCCAACAACATGACTTCCTGACCCTTCATTTCCTATCCTCACAATACAGACAGGTTTCTTTTTTTTTTTTTCTTTCCATTTTTTATTAGGTATTTAGCTCATTTACATTTCCAATGCTATACCAAAAGTCCCCCATACCCACCCACCCCCACTCCCCTACCCGCCCACTCCCCCTTTTTGGCCCTGGCGTTCCCCTGTTCTGGGGCATATAAAGTTTGTGTGTCCAATGGGCCTCTCTTTCCAGTGATGGCCGACTAGGCCATCTTTTGATGCATATGCAGCTAGAGTCAAGAGCTCCGGGGTACTGGTTAGTTCATAATGTTGATCCACCTATAGGGTTGCAGATCCCTTTAGCTCCTTGGGTACTTTCTCTAGCTCCTCCATTGGGAGCCCTGTGATCCATCCATTAGCTGACTGTGGGCATCCACTTCTGTGTTTGCTAGGCCCCGGCATAGTCTCACAAGAGACAGCTACATCTGGGTCCTTTCGATAAAATCTTGCTAGTGTATGCAATGGTGTCAGCGTTTGGATGCTGATTATGGGGTGGATCCCTGGATAAGGCAGTCTCTACATGGTCCATCCTTTCATCTCAGCTCCAAACTTTGTCTCTGTAACTCCTTCCAAGGGTGTTTTGTTCCCACTTCTAAGGAGGGGTATAGTGTCCACACTTCAGTCTTCATTTTTCTTGAGTTTCATGTGTTTAGGAAATTGTATCTTATATCTTGGGTATCCTAGGTTTTGGGCTAATATCCACTTATCAGTGAGTACATATTGTGTGAGTTCCTTTGTGAATGTGTTACCTCACTCTACAGACAGGTTTCTAATCAGTTGATGTTCCTCTGAAAATGTCAGCCTTCAGAATTAGGCACCAAATCTCCTCCTTCAGGATGAGAGGGGAGACCAGAGACTCTCACCTGTTTACGACTAGGCTGCTCAACAGCTTATCACACTGCACAGCATTATCCATAGTCACGTCAGAGAAACAGGAACATGCAGCTGGGAGTAATGAGGAGTAGAAGGGACCCTGGCTCCAGAGCACACTCTGATAGGGGTGAGCTCACATGCTGGCCTCCTGGAAGGAATCAGACCTACAGAAATACACATGGCCTACTCAGGAAGAGTTCATACTGATTAATGATGAAGTTTAAGATGCAAATAGACTGGCAAGATGCTAGCTGGAAACTGACCCTCAGCTTCTTCATCAGAGAGACAAGAAGGAAGCATGGTGTGTTGGCTGGTTTTATGACAACTTGGCACAAGATCGAGTTATTGGGTGGAGGAAACCTCAACTGAAAAAATGTCCCACCAGATTGGCCTGTAGTGCAGTTTTTTGTTTTTTGTTTTTTGTTTTGTTTTATTATTGACGATTGATGTGAGAGGGTCAGGCTCACTGTAGGTTTTTCCATCTCTAGGCAGGTGGTCATTGGGTGTATAAAGCAAGTTGAGCAAGACTTGGGGAGCAAGCTAGTAAGCAGCACTCCTCCACGGCCTCTGCATCAGCTCTCCAGGTTCCTGTCCTGACTTTTGTTGATGAACTGTGATATGAAAGTGTAAGACAAATAAACCTTTTCCTCCCTAACTTGCTTTTGGTTATGGTGTTTGGTCACAGCAATAGAGGCTCCAGCTAAGACAGGTGGAAACTGTCATGAGTCTGGAGAGGGCACACACTGTGCTGAGGACGGCCAGTTATATACGAGTAGGATTATGGGATTATGAGAATGTTCTAGATCATAAACAGTCTAAAAGAGAAGCAGAAGCCTGCATTAAAAGGCACAGGATCATCTCATTTTTAAATGTCTTCTCATTTATCGTGTTCTCAGAATACCATGGGAGCCAATAGTGTCCAGGCTTGATGAGAGGGCAAAGATCTCTCAGAGCCCTGTTCTGTGGCCTCAGGGCCTGGAGCTGGGTGGACAAAGCCCATTTTTCAGGCAGGTCTTTCCAGATAGTTCTTAAGCCACTTCCATAACCAGGGCCAAACAAGTAAGAAAGGAAGAAAAGCTGTTGAGCCTGGAATGTGGGGTCACGGAGGGCTCTGAATGAAATCCAGCCTCCACCCTGTAAGGGCAGCTTACCTTTGTGAACCAGCCAGATGCCTCAGCCCTGCCTTAGCCTCTGGCTTTGTGAATGATGTTCAATTTTCCTTCCCAGGATCTGTCACTCCCTTATCTGTTTGCAAAGTAGGGAACAGGACAAAAATTAAAAGGTTTTGTGTCTCTTCTGATGGAAGGCATGCAATATATAAAATTCTCAAAGAACAAATAAAAACTGTTTTTAAAAAGCAAGCACATGATGGCAAGGTGTAGGTGGTTATCAAGCAGTCTGACAGTAGCATTGTGTGCAGAGAAGTAAACTGAGGCAGAGTAAGTTGCCTAAAGTCTCTCTGCTGGTTCGCTGACTTTAGCAGGGAACCCTCCCAGTGCCCTGGGAAAACAAATTGTATCCTGCTCTTACCCCAATCCACCCACTTGGACACTAGTCACACACTTGTGAGAGAGCTTGGTATTTTATGCAAATCTGAACATTCCATAAGAAGGAAAGAATCTTCTGAGATATTATTTTATTAAAAACAATATTAATGAAATGTTCATAAAGCCTCAATTTATATGCAACAACGACATAGCATGAGCTCCCCAAAGAGTTTTTAAAAGTCTTCACAAATTGCATGAATTTTAAACCTGGCAGGCAAGTGAATTATAAATCATCAAGTTCTTGGCCCTTGATGTCTGTGAGCCTATGTGTACAGTGTACAGCCTCTCTCTCTCTCTCTCTCTCTCTCTCTCTCTCTCTCTCTCTCTCTCTCTCTCGTGTGTGTGTGTGTGTGTGTGTGTGTGTGTGTGTGTGTGTGTGTGTGTGTGTTATTGGTCTCTCATTGACCTAGAGCTTGCCAAGTAGGCCAGACTGAGAGGCCCAGGGACCGGCCAGTCTCTTCCTCCCGGCTCTAGGATTACATATGAATATCACCACTCCTGTTTGGGTTTCTTTTTTCACACAGTCCTAGGAGTTGAGTTCAGGTCCTCCTGCATGTGAAACAAGGCCTTCACAGAGCTAGCCTCACCCCCACCTGCCACCCCACTCCCAGTGGACATGGCTTCTGAGCACATCTTCTCTGTGAAGTGAGCCTCCTTGTTTGCACTGAGAAGGCACTATTGGCCCTCAGCTTGGATGGAAACCTGAGCTGGCTGAGCAAGCAATGTAGTATGAGAGGCATCATGGTTTCTCCCATGTGGTCCACAGACACAGTCCCAGTGTTGACGAATGTTACTGAAGATGTGGTCCACAGACACAGTCCCAGTATTGACGAATGGTACTGAAGATGTGGTCCACAGACACAGTCCCAGTGTTGACGAATGTTACTGAAGATGTGGTCCACAGACACAGTCCCAGTGTTGACGAATGGTACTGAAGATGTGGTCCACAGACACAGTCCCAGTGTTGACGAATGGTACTGAAGATGTGGTCCACAGACACAGTCCCAGTGTTGACAAATGGTACTGAAGATGTGGTACACAGACACAATGGTCTTTGAATTAATTAAATTTGAACTTTGAAATTGTAAAACTTTCAGGGAATTAGATGAACTGAAAAATATTATACTACACCAGGTAACTCTGACCCACCAACACAAATGCTGCATTTTCTTTTCATATGGATTCCAATTTGGGGTCTAAGAACTTCTTTGGGGCACAGGGTACGAATAGGAGGGGGATCAGATGCTAGAGACTTGGGGTCTGGAAATGAAGGACAATGGAAACTGTTGGATGGCAAATGGACTTTGGGACCGGGGAAGCCTTCATTTTTAATCTCTTCCACTTCCTGTGGGGACTTTAAATACGAGGTCTTAAGATACATTCTCACTCATGGATTTTTGGCCTATTGGCTAAAATGAAGTGTCTAGTTCTTGTCTTTGTTTCAGGGCAGTTTTATCGAATGCTATTTTCTGAGACAGTAGATCCTGACAACTGGGCTACAGAGGCAAAACTTTCCAAAGAGCTGTGTCTACACTGACAGACCCATGATCAGCCAGAGAACAGGGATAATTGCTGGGGAGAAGAGCAGCTTAGGATGCTACCAGGCCTGGACAGAAGGAAAACACCAGGGGATCGGGGCATGGCATATAGTTCTCAGGGACACAGGGTACATTTTAGGAGAAGTTATATAGGAAGGGGTGTATTCTCTGTTGAGAAAAGAAAGCCTTAAAAGGGACAGCGTCCAGACCATAAGACTTGGATGGCAAAGTGGGTGGCTGGCATGCCAAGCCCCCTCTACACTGGTCCCAGCCTTTGGAGAAGCCATTAGCTCGGAGACTGCTGGGTTGCCAATCAGTGCCCTCTACTGGGATTCTGACAAGGTTTAATCTCCTGTTACTAGGGTTCCCCCTTGTCTCTGGATAAGAATGGTATCTCTTCTCCATCTAAAGGATGGACCTCTCCAGAAGAAGAAGGACTCTACCTGCCCCATCTTGAGCTTTGAGTTCTATGGACATCTATTGTCCCATTTTTGTACCAAGGATAGGTAATAGGGGACAGTTTAGGCCACACCTCCCATGTAAGGCAGCTTCTAGAAGGTGAGCCCCAAGTGCAGGCAGTGGTTGCAAGAAGCATTCTGCTCATATTTGGCCACCTATACAACTGTTTCAAGGGACAGAGGCAGCTCCCTCTGAAGTCATTTTGTGGAGGGGCTTGAGAAGGAGGTGCCAAGAAGAAAGAGGTTAGTGAGATTCTACTAGGGGACTTGGCAGGACTTCCCTCCTCTTCCTTCCTTGGAGGGGTTCTTGGCCTGATGGATGGCAGGGCTCTGTCTCAATCATGACACCAGGTGGACCCAGGGGGTACCCCCGCAGTGTGATGGCACAACTGTCCTCTAGCGTACCAACTGGCCTAAATTCTCTCTCAGAGAGTAAACTGTAGATTTACTCATGCTGAGTAATTCCAGAGAGAAGCTGCAGTCAATGGAAATGGAGAGTTTTTGTGAATGTCAAGTCTAGGCTATTTACAATTCATTTACTTAATTATTTACTTAGACATTTTTTCTTTATTTACTTTAAAAAGATAAATCTCTTTGAAAACACTTTACTAATACAGACATTTGTAAAAGGCTCTTTGCCCCCTAAAGCTCAACTCTGCTCTTGCTCTTTTGGAATGACCAGGGTTAAAAATAACAAGGCAGCTAGGCTCTGTGCAGATTTTTAAAAAATCACGGTGTTTGCGCTCAGATAACTTTGCATTCTTCTTCTTTCTCTTTGTTCTGTGTGAAGATTGCTTGTGCTTTTGTTCATGTGTTCAGGTGTGCCCCACATGTGTGTGTGGTTTATTGGATTATTTTTAACTGATTCCTTTTTGTTGTTCTTGTTGGTGGCAGTGGTGGGCTTTTGTTTATTTGTTTTGGGTTTTTGTTTGGTTGGTTGGTTGGTTGATTTGGTTTTCTTTTTCAAGACAGAGTTTCTCTGTGTAGTCCTGGCTGTCCTGGAACTTGCTTTGTAGACCAAGCTGACCTTGAATTTAGAGATCAACCTGCCTCTGTCTCCCAAGTGCTGGGATTAAAGGCATGTGCCTTTAATTAATTTAATTAGTGTGGCCAACATTCTTTTTTAAAGAGATTTATTGTGTTTTATGCTCTAGAGCGTTTTCCCTGTGTGTGCTATGTGTATTGCACATGTGCAGTACCCTCAGAGGCCAGAAGAGGGTGTCAAAGCCCTCCCTCCCCCCATCTCCTGTTACTGGGTGGTTGTGGTTCCAGGGAACTGAACTGGGGAATCTCTGTAAGTGCAGCGAATGCTCTGAAGGGTAGAGCCATCCCTCTAGTTCTTCCATCTTCGTTTCTGAGACTGGAGCTTGCCCAGTGAGCCCCAGAAGTCCTCCTGTCTCTACCTCTTCAGCTCGGGGCTGTTCAGAGCATGCTACCACTCCTGGCTTTGTTTTAAAAACACAGGCTCTGGCAGGTCAGAGCCTGCTTGCATGGTAAGCACTTTACAAAGAGTCAGCTACCTACTGGACGCTGCTTTGCTTTTCTTGATTTAAAAGAAAGAAGGAAAGAAAGAAAGAAAGAAGGGAGGGAGGGAGGGAGGGAGGGAGGGAGGGAGGAAGGAAGGAAGGAAGGAAGGAAGGGAGGGAGGGAGGAAGGATCATTTTTTCAGGCAGGTTTTGATCTTGTTTTAGAGAAACCCTGGTGTCTTAGTCAGGGTTTGTATCCCTGGACAAAACATCACAACCAAGAAGCAAGTTGGGCAGGAAAGGGTTTGTTTGGCTTACACTTCCATACTGCTGTTTATCACCAAGGAAGTCAGGACTGGAACTCAAGCAGGTCAGGAAGCAGGAGCTGGTGCAGAGGCCATGGCTTTAATTGGCTTGCCTCCCCTGGCTTGCTCAGCCTGCTCTCTTAGAGAAATCCAAGACTACCAGCCCAGAGATGGTCCCACCCACAAGCCCCCCCCCCCCCCATCACTAATTGAGAAAATGCCTTACAGCTGGATCTCATGGAGGCATTTTCTCAACTGAAACTGTGATAACTCCAGTTGTGTGAAGTTGACACACAAAACCACCCAGTACACCTGGTCATCTCACCTCTGGCCTCTTACCACTGTCCGAGCCTCAGAGTCTGCCCCACGTATTTGGACATCACTTAATTTGTAGTGGCATGGCCAGGCTGGTGAGGTTGGAGTTGTCGTTTCATGGGGTGTAGCTGCTTCTCTGGTCCTGTTGAGGTTCACTTCTGATCATCTAGGCCTCTCCCTGTCCATGGTCATTATTGGAGGGACAGGAGGAAGCAAGGGGAAGGCCAACATGGTAGAGCGGTGAGGCAAAACAGGTCCAGGTGTCAGAGCTGTGGGCCGGAGCCTTCTGGGCCCTGGGGTACCTCCAGCCATAGCAAGGTGTTGTGTTCTCAGGACAGATGGACTCTCATTTTCCTTAACAAGTACTTTTGTGTACAAACGAGGTACGAAGAAGGGCTCTGCATTAGATGTATTTGTTATTTTGATATTCTTAGGTGCCCCCTCACCCCGTGAAGGGGGGTCTTGACCCACAGGTTGAGATCCAGTACTTTAGATCTAGCTTTTCAAAGAAGGTGAGCTCATAGCTTATGGGCAGGACCTGGAAACAACCCCCAAGCGTCAGTTCAGTGTTCTTGCGATTTCAGGAGGCAAGTGCCATCCATGCTGGTAAGCATTCCGTAGATTCTATTGCAGAACACACTCACCTCCTTAAGGCAAGGGTGGGCTCACTCTATCATGAAGCTTATGCAGTGGCTAGATCAGAGCACCCCCTGTAAAAAGCAAAGCAGGGGATCAGGGTCAGAGATCTCTGGCTTGAGCCTTACTGGTTGGCCATCTAAGATGGGTGGAGCTTGCGGAAAACCTGGAGGTTGGGAAAGAACTGGTCAGATGTAGGTGGAGATAAGTATTCTGGTCAGGATATGGCTTGGGAGATTACAGAGAGGGTACCAGGATTGCTTATCTAGGTCAAGGGAGGGGATCTTTAACAAACTTGGGCCAGAGAGAAAGTCTTAGTCGTTGTGGAAGACTTTGGGGGGACTAGAGACGGTCTGGTCTTGTGGTCCTTCTACAAGGTCACAGGAATAATAATAGCACTCCAAGTAGGAAGAGATTCGCCTTTTGACACTGAGGAAATACCTGGGATGAAGAGAGCAAGGCCAACGGAGGCAAAACAAACAAATAAACAAACAAACACCCAAAAAAACGCTGGGAGATGAAGGAAAGAGGGCAAGTGGAGATGTGGGCGGGGCCAGGAGACAAAGGGAGGAGCCTGCCTCTGTCACGTGGGTAGTGAGGTGTCCTGGGAGATGCTCTCCAGAGAAGCCTGTGCATCAGTCAGGACCTCAGAGAGAAACCTGTAACTACCAACTCGGAGAGAAGCGAGTAGGGAGAGGAAGACTGATGTACATCTCAAGGTGAGAAGTGAACGTTTATTGCTGCGGTCAGGGGAATGGAGAAGGGACAATGTTATTTCCAGCTTTGCATGTGATGTGTGGTGAGCCCATGTGTCTAAGTGTCTTTGTCTGGACGCAAGTGACCCGTTTGGGACTAAGTTTTCACAGAATATATATCCTCTCTGGCATTGGCTTACAGGACTCTGGCCGTGTTCTGGCCCAGAGTCTGTGGGCCTCAATGAAGCAGCCAAGCTTTATAGCTGCACTTCTTCGAACGAGTTCTGCCCCGCCTAGTCAGATCAGCCAGGCCAAGCCCACATCTGGCTGCCCTTCTTTTGTTCACGTGCCTACAGTCAGACTTCATCATTTCTTCAAGATGGGGCTTGAAGTTGCCTTGCTCCAAACGGCTTCCCTCAGGGCGGCCCCTCTCTGCTCCCAGAGTGCTGTGGACCTCTCTCTCTTCTTTCTTAACGCTTCTAGACTCTATTGCTGCTGGTGATCCCATCTGATCTCCTGAAGAGGTGATGATAAAGTCTTTGAGAGCCGGGACCACACCTCACATTTTTCCCCCTCCCTGATGACACCTAAAGTAGGGGTTGGCTCACTGAAATCCCAGCCTATGCACCGGATGCTGAATGAGTCGGGAATTCTTTCCTCCCACGTGGGACCTATACCTTGGGAAAGTGACATTAAAAACAGAGATAGGTGTGGGGGTGTGATCTGGGAGGAGCTAATGGTCCCTGCGAAGGTGTTCTCGGGAATAATTATGAGTAGACAGGATGCTCATGTGAAAAGAGTTGCCCGTGGGTAGAGAGCTGAGCTGAGATGCTGAGGAACCTTGCATAAGATTGTTAAGATTCCATCTTGCTTTAGATCCTTGAGTCCTCCATAACCAAGCCTTTGTGTGTGAGTACACTCATGCACTCATGAGTATGTGTGAGTACCAGCCCAGATATGGTCAGAGGATTCCTGCCTATCTGAGTTTGGAAGTCTTGGCATTATGGACATATGCTATCATATCTGGCTTGAAGATAGGTTTAGGTTCTGGGGACCTAAACCCAGGTCCTCACATTTATATAGTGAGCTTTTTACCCACTGAACTATCTCTTGAAGCCAAGCCTTTACTTTTGTGGTCAGTTTCTCTTTTCTCTGCTTTGTAGATCTTTGCTTCACAGCCAGGTAATGACACAATTGTTCTTCAGGTAGGGGGTGTTGGTGGTGGTATTTTCTCTTCTCTAGTCTGTCCTGAGACAGGACCCACAGCCGTATTGGCTTCCCAGGACTCCCAAATAGCTCTAGCCCAGAACACATCTGCATGGTCTCTCATGCTGTCTCTCTCTTGAGACAGGCTGATCTTGATCTCACAGTCTTCCTGCTTCAGGCCTTCCAATGCTGAAATCCACCACCACTGGCTTCCCAGAGCCCACTGTAGAATCTCTGATTTACGGTCTGACCTGTCACTGTGATCTCTCAAGGGAAGGGCTTACTGTAGTGTCTAAGTCTACATTCTGGTTTCCCCTCTGCATTCTCTTCAAACGCCCTCAGCAGCCCCTCGAATCCCTACTCAAGGCACAAGACAATGCTACCCAGGCTGGATACCCACGCTGGTGCCTCTGTCTCCTTCATGAATACGCCCCACCCCCTTCTCCATGGCAAACCTCCTTCGTGTCTTAAGTGGTGGGCCACAACACTCATCCTTCTCTTCCTATAGCTGTGCTTCACAGAGCCATCACAACACAAGGAGAAGCTGGGTGTGTGGCTCAGTAGGCGGAGAGCTCGGGAAACATGCACTGCATCAACCAGGGCGACAGAATATGCCGAGAATCCTAGAACTCGGGAGGGGAGGGGGACCAGGAAACTCACAAGTTTAAGGGTTTAATTTAAGGGCTTAAGGAGTTTAAGAAGCATTCTTAGCTACATAGTGAGTCTGAAGCCAATGTGACCTGACTGAGACTTCCCTTTCAAAAACCAAACCAAACCACAAAGAGGTCTTGACAGTTGCTTCTTTAGCATCTTTGTTCCTTGGCACAAGGGCCCATGGGCTACCCAGGCATGGAGAGCGTCTGACTCGGCTTCAGCCTTTCTCACTCTACGTTGCAATCACCTTGGCCTTTCCTGGAAGTGCCCAGGACCTTTCACCACAGAGCTGTGAACTGAGTCTGCAAAGGCAATGTCACCCGACATCCATGGATGGAGTAGAAACTCCGTGAGATCAGAGGCCATATGAGGCAGGCAGAAGGAGCTCAGAGAATGTGTGCCGACTCCCTGTCTCTCAGGCTGATTCCTAGGGTTTCAGAGCACCAAGTCATGAAGGACAGGTATATGTTGGTCCCTATGTAGGTAGTTGGGTGGAGGCCCAAACGAGCCTGGAGCGCCAGCCTCCAAGGAGGAAAAGAAAAGAGATGCTACTTCAGGAGTCAGCCTTGAATTACAGAGGGAATCGTTTCATTCCCTGAAAGTATGAGAGGAGGGGAAAGCCATTGAGCTTTATTAAAAGGTGGCTATTCTCTTTAAACTGCTGTCACCTTTGGGACTCAGTCCCCTTCTTTTCAAGACATCTGCTTCCTGGGCTAATTACATGGGCCCCCAGAGGCCTTGGAGCAGGTGGGATCTTACTGATAGAAGAAGCTGAGAGAGCTAAGGAGAGAAGCCTTCTACTTTGAGCTGAGTACACCATAGCTAGAATATGGTCTCTGAGCTCCTAAGGGAGAGGGGCTTGGGGCTGGCTGATGCAATTTGTTCTGTTTCTAAGCCCGTGGGTGTGTACTGTACCTGTGAGAAGGAGGGGCGAGCCTTCATGACACCTGAGTTCTCAAGTCTTCAAAAGGAATGAACGGAAGAGTCAGGATATAGGATACTGGCTGACCTATCCAGGTGTAAACATAGGTATTGACTCCAGTGAGCTAGCTATAAGCATGCTTTTGACTAGTAAGTGGTCTGGTTCCATTCTCACAGGAGCAAGTCCCAGATGATAAAATATCCAACTGCTATGATATTGTCTTAGTTATGGTTTCTATTACTGGTGGGGGGGCACTACCAAAAAGCATATTGGGGAGGAAAAGGTTTACCGGCTTACACTTCTATGTCTCTGCTCATCATCAAAGGAAATCAGGACAGGAACTCAAACAAGGCAGAACCTGAAGGCAGAAGCTGATGCAGAGGCAGTGGAGGAGTGCTGCTCACTGGCCTGTTCCCCTGGCTTACTCAGCCTGCTGAACCCAAGGACCACCAGCCCAGCAGTGGCCCCACCCACAATAGGCTGGGTCCTCCCCTATCAACCACTAATTAAGAAAATGCCTTATGACCAGACCTCATGGGGGCATTTTCTCAATTATAGTTTCCTCCTTTCAGAGAACTGTAGTTTGTGGGTCAAGCTGACACAAGACCAGCCAGCACAGATATTAAAAATGCCAGGTTTCACTGGAAATGCATCCCACCCCCCAGTCCCCGCCAAAGCTGAGGAAATTCTTGGTACAAAGTCAAAGAGCACTTTCTCCTGTCCCTCTTGCTGGGAAAGCCAGGCTGCTCCAGGAGTGGGGGGTGGGGGTGGGGGGGTGAATGGGAAGAAAGAGGCTTTTGGCATCACTGTCTGGCATTATTAATGTTCTCAGGGCATGATGGATGGAAGGTTGGGGTTCCACTCTGGTTTTTGGTATCACTGTCTGGCATTATTAATGTTCTCAGGGCATGATGGATGGAAGGTTGGGGCTCCACTCTGGTGTGGAAGAGAGAGCCTGTGGTGGCTTTGGATGTTCTCATTGCAGACGTTTGTCGTCCTGTGTTTTTCTGACCCATATGATGTTTCTTCAGTCAGCTGTTCATGAAGAATCTCCTGTGCTCCTAAATGGCTTCACCCCACCTTATTGGGTTCTTTTCCAGGGTCCACATCTTTAGACACATCCTCATGCTGGCAAACCTGGCAGGTCTGGCCCTAGTCCTCCTCTCCCTCCTCCTTCCCCCTCCCCCTCCCCTCCCCCTCCCCCTCCTCCTCCTCTTCTGACTCCCGCTCCTCTTCATCCTCCTTCAGATTGATGCCTACTTCTAGTTGAAGATATCTAGTGAGTCTCTGGTCTGAGACCTGACCTGTCTGAACACCTGGGAACTCAGCGATCCCAACCTCCTACAAGGAGAATATGTCAGAGAAACGACATCTTTGAAAGAATCAAATTTTCAGGTCAAGTGAGCAGGCAGAAAAGGACAGCTTTTCTCTGGGCTTATTTGTCCTGGGTGGATGGGAGGCTAGTCTAAGGGAAGCTGCTAGCTCTCCAGTCTGGGAAGCCAGCTGCTAGGAATCACTCCTACCTTCCGCTCTGTGATCCTCTACATGACCCAGTGATACCTAAGGACACGGGGTGGATGAAAGGAGGGGCTGCAGGAGGCAAGTCATCAAGCACACAGCTCCAGGGCAAGGTTACCCAAGGTTACTTGACAATTCAATATAGCAGTCAAGGGATTCAAAACAGAGGGAGCCGTTTGAGGCTCTTAAGTGGGACCTGCAACCCACCAAGAGTCATGAGCTCTGAGATAGGCAGGTGAAGCAAGATGCAAGTTACAGCTTTAGGATTATAGGAAGAGTCCAACTGAGTAGAGACCAAGTTAGCAGACTAGTAAAATGTATTTATTAATTTACAGCCCAGAAGGAACCATCTGCAGGCGCTTCTGAACCCACAGGGGTTCAATGGTACCTAAGAAGAGGGGCGTGGTCTCTATCCCCAAGTAGGGTGGGAATTTTGGCAGTAACCTGGCAGAGCACATGACAACCCTTGCTGAGTTCATTATCCTCATTTTATAGGACAGGGGAAATAGAAGGTTTTCTTGGTTTTCAGGGACTTGTTTTAAGAGATTTCTCTGGAGGACAAAGGGACGTATTTGGGTCTAGCAGCAGCAGCAGCAGCAGCAGCAGCAGCAGCAGCATCTCTTCTCTCTTAAGGCAGTGTACTCTTCTTAGTCTCAAGAGACCAACTCTGACGACCCTGCTTCCAACTGGGTTGTTCTTGTATTAGGAGCTGTGTGGGAATCACATTGATGATTGCGGTACAGGGTCTGCCCTTTTCAGCCAAGCAGATAGCTCCAACTGCTCCACTCTTTGTTCCCCAGCGTGGTGAAGTAGCTAAAGCAACAGAGCCCTAAGCAACCTGCCAGAGAAGGAGGGGTTAGTTAAGCTTCTGAGATGTAAAACTTGATTCTGCTCACTGTGGCCCCTGAGGGATGACTTGCGTGGGAGTAGATTTATACAACCAGTCAGCAGTTACTGACTTCAGGCCTTATGCAGTGTAGTGGGGATGCAGCAGCAGTGTCCTCTTGGAACTTAAGTTTGTCAGACAGGATAATCTACAGACACGTATTGAAGGACATACAGGAGGCCAGTAGTGTGTGTTTGTGTATGTGTGTTTATATATGGATGTCTGTGTATGTGTGTTGGTGTGTGTTTGTGTATGTGTGTGTATATATATAGGTGTCTGATTGTGTGTTTGTGTATGTGTGTTTATATATGGATGTCTGATTGTGTATATGTGTTGGTGTGTGTTTGTGTGTGTGTGTGTATATATGGGTGTCTGATTGTGTGTTTGTGTGTGTGTGTGTGTATGAGTGTGTATAAAATAAGGAGAGAATGTGGGATTTGAGAATGGAGAAAAGGCACACAGGGCCTTATGGACCTTGCTGAGATGATCAGTCTCTGACTAAAGGGAAATGGGAACATGTCTAAGGGGTTTTATACAGGATGTGACATTAGGCTTATATGCTGACAAGATTGTTCAGGCTAATATAGTTAAAGAAAGAAAGAAAGAAAGAAAGAAAGAAAGAAAGAAAGAAAGAAAGAAAGAAAGAAAGAAAGAAAGGGAGAGAAAGACATAGAAGTAGAAATATAACTGGAGACATTTAGCCAGGTAGGCTGGGCCTACCTTGGTCCAGGAACTGGAATACAGAATTGATGGGACTCAGCCATTGGTGATCTGCTGGACTGAGCAGGAGATCCCCTGGATATTGTCTGGGTCTGTCTGCAATGGCCACTACTGTTTCCTGTAGGGCTAAAAAACGATAGCAGAAGAATGATGTGGCCAGTTCTACCCTTCCAGATCCCGAGGAACCCACAGACATCAAAGGGAGGGTATTGAGTCAATGAATGAGTTTATGGGGCTTGAAGCTCAGAATAAAGGTCTGTCTGGAAGTGGGAATGTAGGAATGATTGACACACAAGCTTTAAATAAAGCCAAGGGCTGGTATGGTTGCCTTGAGAACCAGCAGAGGAGGGTCCAGGCCAGAGGAGGAGTGGCCAGACAAAACCAGGAACCCCAGACAGTGCTAGTATCTCAAGAAAGCAGTAGAAGCCAGCACTCACACTCTGTTGAGACAAGCAGTGGGAGAAGGTATGAGGATCCATTGCTGTCTGTTGGATTCAGCAAACTACTGACCTTCAAGAACTTTTAATGGCATGGTGGGAACAGAAGCCACATTGAAGGACAGGGACAGGTGAGTGAAAGGCATTTTAGAAATGCTACCTGACAAAGAATTGGGATGTTCAGCCTACAGGAATTCTTATGGGATTCAGATGATCAAATGCAAGAGTTTTCAGCCTCATAAAGATTCGGGAGACATAGCTCTCCTCCCCGGCCAGAGAGAATTGAGAGGTGCTGGCCTGATGTGGCTCAGAAGCAAAGAAGAAAGGGAACAGGAAATAGTTTGCATGATTCTCACAAGGAGCATACTGAGATTCTAGCCACCCTCTGGAGAAACATGTAGCTGTATGTTCTTGTCCCTACATGCCCATAAGAGGCCCCCAAATGTCAATCAAGTGTTAAACTCAAAGGAACAAAAATGAGGAAGTTCTGTGTCTTAAGTTAAAGTAACCAGTCTTTGGAGCAGAAACACTGAGATAAAACAGAACAAAACAAAACAAAACAAAACAAAGCTTTAAAGCTGAGCATGGTGACACACAATTGTCATCTCAGGATCCAGGAGCCTGAGGCAGGAAGATGTTATGTTCAAAGCTGGTCTGAAATACATAGCGAGACTCTATCTCAAAACAAATACAAATAAAAGAAAATGTGCTTTTACCGTCCATTCTCAGGAAGGTTTCTACGTATTCCTATGGAGTTCCAGACAGTCTGAAAGGCTTGCATGGTGATGCAAGCTCGTAGCCCCAGTGCTGGCCTCCTCAGCAACTTCCAGGCCAATACAACGCTCTCTCAAAATAAAAGTGCATAGTCCAGGTGGACAACACCTAAGGTTGTTCTCATGCATGTACACATGAACACGCACACACAACACACACACACCATATACACCCATACACAACACCACCCACAACACAGTACACACTGAGAGACATATATAACATGCAAACACACACAACACACAGAGGCACAACACACAGAGACACATACACACACAAACACAACACACAGAGACATATACAACACACACACAGAGAAACACAACACATATATATACACACAAATAACACACACAACACATATACAACATATACACACATGCAATACACCCACATACATATACACATACAGAGACACACATGGACATATACGCATATACATATACATAGGACACACATATACATATACAGACACATACATATATAACATACATATACACACAGACACACATGTGAAATATAAACATATACATACATGCAACATATACACAACACACAGACACATGCACATGCTCATATATATACACAGACACACAGACACACATCCAGACACAAACATATTTACACACAGATATACACATACACACATGCACATACATGCATGCACACACAGACACACATGCATACAACATATACACAATACACACATGCACGCACGCGCGCGCGCGCGCACACACACACACACACACACACACAGAGTCTATTTTCAGAAATACCATAGTGTGAAAATAAGCTTAGGATAGAAAGGATGTAGAACTTGGGAATTCAATTTTTTGTGAAAAACCAAGGCCTTCATGCATTTCAGAAGTGAAGAAAGGACAGGTGACAGGCTGATGTAAGTCAGAAGCTCCTGGAGGCAGTGGTGTTTGTGTAGTCCTTCAGGAAATAAAACTTGAGGGACAGCTCCTCAGTGAGCCACCCATTCCTCACCTTGGTTGTCCAGATGGCTGGAGCCCAGCACAGACCTGGTGACTGGTCGGTATCAGGGCCCCAGGGGACAGCCCTTCTCACTCAGCACTTCCCTCTCTTTCGCCTACTCCCTCATAGCCCTCTGCCCAGGTGGTGCCATCAAACATAAACAGCTTGAAATGGAGCAGGCACAGTAAACAAGTCTGTATATTATTGCCAATGCCATTAACACCCACAAGCTGCCTTGGTGTCCTGGGTGTTGGCAGCCCAGCCCTTGACCAAGGTGATAACATAAAGGACAGCAATCCCCTGCCCCACAACCAAAGGAGCAGAGGCTGTGCTATGTGAATAGAGGGACGTCCAGGCTGGTAAGCTGCCCTGGGTCAGTCTTCACAAGCTGTTACCAGAATCCAGGTGAGAGATACTTCTTATGTGCACTAACTAGTAATCTTTATTTCTGTCCCTTTCTCTGTGTCCAAAACCTAGGGATGCTATCTGGACAGCTGCTCTACTGCGAATATAGGCCAGGGAGGTGGGTGGGGTCTACGTGGGATGCTTGGAGTATGGGATCCAGGACCTTCTCAGCATAGTAGCAAGCACTGAGATTCTTGGAGCAAACATTGGGATATTTGCTTATTCTCTTGGACTCAAAGGACACATCACAGCTCCTGCAGGCAGTGAGGGAAAGATGAGCTTCATGGGCAGGGCATCGAATTTAATGTCACCTGGCTCCCTAGACTTGCTCTGTGAAGCCATGGGTACCACATATAAGCATCTCAGCTCTGGGAGATCTAGGGAAGAGCTTTCCATACCAGCATTTTCACAGGGTCACCACACCAGGATAGAGATGGGGTGATTACAGGTGTTAGGCTTTCTGTTGATAATATTTAGCACAGGTTTTGTATTGCATAGTCATAGCTAGAACTTGGCCACTCCTGGTGGACAGACAAGAGTTCTGGGCTCTAGTAGCTAAGCAACCTTGAGTCAGTTACTTAGTCCTATGCGAGTTTTAAACTTCTTATTGATAAAACTAGACGAAACACACCATTGCTGCCATGGTCACAGTGATTCAGCGCTGAGCAATGAGTGGGAAGGAACACTGAACTTGGACCAGAGAGTCCTGCCCCAAGTGCTGTTCTTACTCAAGGGTGGGCTTCACAAAAGCCTCTTTCTTTGCCTCAGTTTTCTTCTGTGTACAGTAGGGGAGGAGAAAGCCTGGTCAGGTGACTGCCAAGGACTAAGTGCCTTCTGAACCATTCTTAAGGTGTCCCACTTGTCCTTGGAAGGGAGAAGAAAGGACTAAGCTGGCATCGACAGTCCCGTGTTAGATGGTAGACTGCTGTTAAGTTCTCTGGTTCTTCAGAAGTAGAGCCAGAGAGAGGAGTCCTCTGGTGTCAGGAAAAGGGGGTGCTTTACCTGGAGGTGCACCAACACCCTAGTTTCCAGATCCAGCATCCAGGAAAGAGGAATCACACTAGTAAGTCTACTGCCATACTTGGTTTAAGAGCTGAAGGCCTGCCTCCCGCACGCAGCTCAGGATCAAGAGCCCCCTCTTACTCTCCTCCTTGAGGGATGACAAGCCCTTGCACCAGGCATGTCTTCCAGTCGTGCTGGGGAGAAATGAATGGGAAAGGTGGCTTGGATCGGCACCTCCTTCTACACTCACAAATTGGGTGACCTTTGGCTGGAATTTTTACCCCTGCCCCTGAAGAATCCCACTAGTATGAAATAAAACATCTATGCACTTGAATCGCAGAGGCCTGTAGCTTAGTAGGTGCTCAACTCAGAGGCCTGTAGCTTAGTAGGTGCTCAACTCCTACTTAGTAGGTTTCAGTGAATGCTGTTTAAGTCTGAACCTGGGTGTCGGTGCATTAATGGAAATCAGGTAGGCAATGAGAATGGCTTTTCTGGACTTACAGAAAAGTACTGTGTTGGGATGTTTAAAATACCCTGACTGATCATCTCAGGCTCCTTGCCATATATATCAACATCATTTTCTGTGTGCTGGGAAGGCATGGCTCTAATAAATGCTCCTGTCTATGTTCCTCTAGAACATTAGAGTCTGGAGATCCCTCAGAGTCTGAAAGGGGTACGATGTGGAGAGAGAGGAAAAAAAAAAAAAGACCCATCATTAGAATGTCCAAGTGATTTGCAGAGTACCAGGGCTCAATACGGTAGGGACTCATTTGCTCCCTACCTGTAAATAGTGGTCAGCTAGCCTTAGTACCTACTTTGCACAAATGCTTGGTGTAGAAAGAGGGTATCCTGCATGCATGAAGTGGGCAAGTCAGATCACCCCTCCTTCAAACACCATGGATGTGTCTGTGTGCCCATTGAAGAATGAAATTCATGCTGTCGATCAATTTCACAGTATAGAAGGAAGAGAGAGAGACTTCAAGTGACAGCAGGCATCATAGCTGACCTGGAACTCTAGCTTATACATCCTGGTCTCAGACACTGGGCTTTTCTAGACACCAGAAGTCAGCTCTTTTTCCACCCACCCCCATGACCTCTGAAAAATAAGCCCCAGAATCTTTACAGATGGTGTATTCCAGCAGATTTCTCTTTAGAAGGTCAGCCTCTTTGGCCAGTGGTTAATAGCCTGTCCTCTTGCCAGGTGGACTTTTGGCTTGTATGATGCAAGTCAGAGAGTCATCTTTGTCTCCTTAGTGCTGGCTGCCTTGATAGTTAGTGCCTTGAGATTCCAAACGGTAGCCAGGATTGAGAACCACCATGTAGATGAATCCCAGCAGAGCCTTGGAGAGAGGCCATGATCCACCACCCACGTTCCTTCGTGCTTCATGGCACAAGGGAAACGTTCTCTTTGTCCTCAGCTTGATGTCCTCAGCCATGATTTGTATGCCTTTTGTCTTCTCTAGTTGGCACTATGAGCTGATCTTTCTGTGGTAGTCTTGGTCTCGGCTTCTTTCCGAGAATGAAGAAAACTTTCACTCATTAATTTATTCATTCAACACAGTGAATGCCTGCTACAGTGGCCCTCGGCTAGCTTCTGGGCAGCTAGCTGAGATCAAAGCAGACCGAGTGTCTCTCTTTCTTCTGTGGTCTGCCACTTCAAACTCTCTCTACTTACTAATAAGAATGAGATATTTAAAAATCGTGGGTTTTCTCCTGATCTACATTGTTGATCCCTTCTTTGTTCCCCAATGAAGTCTGTGTCTTTAGTATCTTGATTCATGAGCAGTCTCTGCTATTGGGTAGTTGAATAAGCCCATTTCTGAGCGTTTGATACTGTTTTGTTAGAGTGTACCTGTATAGGGAAACATGTACCAGTAGATTCACATCTGAGATGATGGGCTAGTAATGCACACTTCCTATCATGTGGTCCATGTTCACTCAAGTGAGCCTGGTTTTTCTTATTGAAAAAATAGGGCAATCTACCTAAAGCTTTGCCCACAATCTTCAAAAAGCTTGACCCCATTTGCCTTCCTTCCCAAGGCTGGGAACCAACCACAGTTGTTGCTTTTAGATACTCTGGAATATAGATGAATTGTAGCTAGGTGCATCATCAGACAAAACAGACCTCTCTCCTTTCTACTAATATAGTGGTTTTCAAATATCAACTGTGACCCACATTAAGAACCACACACTTCACAACATGTACCCAAAACAAATTCCCCGGGTGCTTTTCTTACCGCTGTTATATTCGATACCCTCAGATGTTCTGTGGTCTGTTTTTTAAAGTGGTGTATTTATTCATCAAACTAAATTCACGAGAATATAATCACTTATATCTGTCAGTTTGAAAACTACACTTCTAAGTCCTGCACTGCTTTGGTCTGTGTGGGCCTTGAACCTGAGATTTGGTCTAGCTCCTCCTAGTCAGTCCTTGGAAAATAGCAACTACTTTGTCTACAAGAAGTCTTCAGAGCAGGGAATACAGTCTAACTCTGAAGACATGAATTCAACCAGGCCTGTTTCCTTCTCAGAGGTCACACCAGAAGACATTTGCTAGCACAGGCAATGATGCACATTTCCTCTGTTAGGCGTTATCCTCGTGACATATTTCATAGCAAAACAACAACAACAACAAAGAACAAAAGTTTCTGGGGAAGTGATAGGGTTGGCAGTTGCTTGCCTCTGCCTGTGGAAGACTGCTTTCCCCTTGTTTTCTCAGCTGTAAGAGACCTAACAGATAGCAAGTGTCATTCAAACTGACAGATGCCTCCACAGTGTTGGCAGGAACGCCCACACAATGCTACTTACCAAGCCAGGGGTGGTGGCTCATACCTGTAATCCTATACCCAGAAGGCTACAGTGTATTATGAGTTTGAGGACATTCTGAGATACATTGCAAATTATGAGTAACCTGGAAAACAGTGTGAAGCCATGTCTTACTCCAGCCCCTACCACCCTAAAAAACAGGAGGAAAAAATTTTGCTTCCCTCACCTTACTTTTGTTGGGACTTCAATATTTCCTTGATCTAAAAGACAATTCAGACTGTCCTATGCCAAAATGCCCTCCGAGATGAAAATGGTTAAGTCATATCTCAGTTTTCTAGATGTAAAGAGGCTATAGGATAGGTTCTGGCCAGCAACACAGCAAAGGGACCAGAGGTGGGAAACAGATGTTTCTGCCTTTGCCCAGTCACACTTCCTGCCCTCCTTCTCCTGGCCTGAGCATGAGCAGAATCTTATGGACTCTTATTGCATTCAAGGAAGTTTGGCGATGTTCTTCCAGGCTGCTGGCAGCACAGAGTGGGTGGTTCTGGCATCCTTACTGGGGCAGCATCTGTGAGTCTGAGCTTCCATTTGTGGGCAGTGTAGTGCCGGTGACAAGTGTGCAGGTGCTTGAGACCTTGACATTGTGTACAGTTTCTTCTTCCTTTCTGAACTTGTCATCCTTCCGAAGGTCCTAGGATTAGCCATGGGCAACAGGGCATAGCCAGCAGGGTTAGTGTATCAGAGTCTACACTCTACTACATTAGCTCCTCACCCATACACATACTTAGCCGCAACTAAGCCTGAGGTCCATGGTCCCCCATGTTATATTTCTGAGCAGCAGAGAAGGGATGGCAATATCCTAGGATCAGGACTTGATAAATGAAGAGCCACGCAGCTCACTGTTACTTTAGACTCAACACAGTAAAGCTTTCTATGGAAAAAATACCTAAGTCAGAATGGAGAGCAAGATCTGCATTGGGTTATGGGAACCAGTTCAGGGCTCCTAGCGGAGTCAGTGCTCAGAGACTGCATTACAGGGCATCATTTGTTGGTATTTGGGGGAAAGGATGAACTTGTCACTCTGAACAGCTTTTGTTACTCAGGCTTTACACTCTACCTCTGTCTAGCTCAGTCTGCCCAGCTTAGTCTCAGCCCAGCAGCCCCCACTTTAAGTGCCCAGTGGGAACTGCTGATGGGGTCAGAGTGAGTTCCACCTCTCAGCCTTTGCTTCTCACAGCTCAACATTCAGACAGTGTGAAAGAAAATAAAACTTGAGGCCTGTGATTCATGTAATTTATGTCAAATAACCCAAAGAATTGTTTGTGAGCTTTGAAACCTGGGGCTGAGAACATAGCAGAACAGGCCAAGACATGCCCGGGGAAGGCCCGTCGTTAAGACATTCCTGAGGCTGCTTGGCCAGAAAGATAAAGAGAAGGACATGCTGGTCTGGCCTGGTGCCTCCCTATCTCCCACCCTTCTGACCTAAGTTAAATGTTATCTGCATGTACAGTCTGCTGATGTTTAAATGGACCAATCATGTGAAACCGCGCCAATTTCTCCCTGCTGATGTTTAAATGAACCAATCATGTGAAACCGCGCCAATTCCTCCCCCAGCCCCAGCTCCTTTTCTATAAAAACCCCTAGTTTCCAAGCCTCGTGGTCGAATCCACTGTCTCCTGCCTGAGATACGTTTCGACCCGGAGCTCCGCCATTAAACTACCTCGTGTTTTTGCATCAAGACGGTCTGTTTGTTCGTGATTCTTGGGTGCACGCCGAATCGGGAGTTGAGTGGGGGTTTCCCCACTAGGTTCTTTCAAATGTGTGTGCGCTGTGCCTGCCTGCCACTTCTGACCATCAGCGTTTGGAGGTGGTGTGAGGACAACAGAAAGAAACCTCCCCTTGAGGTCCAAACTAGAGAACCTGGTGGCTTCTGAGCCTGTGTGGGGATATATTTCAAACTGAGAAAGTTCCTGTTTGGAGTTGGTTTGATGGGTCTACAATGGTCATGAAGCACTTTGGTTCTCTGTGTCCTTTATTTTCTGTAAGCCAGGAAGTGAAGGCAGATGAGGTCCATCTTGGGGATGTGCCCAAGATTCCAGGGTTGTGTTACATAGTGGAATCCCTGCTTTACACATGGGATGTCTTCTTCGTAGCTCTGTCTCTGCCACCAGCCAACTCTGAATGAACCCTTGACATCATGGGAGGGAACAGAGGTAGCAGAGAGGCCACCATGTAGTCTTGATCTTTGGGTGTCTGAGATGAGAGTGTGCTACCCTGTTGTCAAGCGTCTGCCTAAATGTTAATATTTATCATTTACAGCCAGCCACTGCCCCCTTTCAAAGGTGAACACAGTAAAATATACGACAGGTGTGCTATCAGATCCCAGAGGGGCATAAAAGCGGGAGGCAGAGAGGTAACTCAGCCATCTGTGGAAGGAAGCCCCAGACACCTACAACACTGAGGGATGGAGCTGTACCCAGGTGTGTCCCCGGTGGGACTGCTGCTGCTGCTACTGCTGGGACAAGGTAAGTGTGACATTTGATGAGTCACTGAACGTCCCCTTCTGCTGAGATGAAGCTCCAAATGTAAAGCGAAATCACATGAGGACTTAGTTTGCCTCTTGTGGGATGGGAGGCTGGGCTGCCTATAGAACAGTTGAGAGTTAGGGGCTCTGGAGGCTGTTGGGGGATGGTGGGTCTGGGAGGGATAAGCATATGTGAGTTTCAGACTCTGGTGGGGGGAAAAGCTGTGAGTGAAGAAGAGTCACCAAGATTTCTATTACTTTGTGCTGTGGGGCCTGGAAAAGTTCTATCTACCTGAACCTCATTTTTCCTTTTCTTTAAAATGGGTGGTGGTGGCTGGAGATGTGGAGATATGGAGAGTGCTTGTTTATCAGTACAAGGCCCTGGGTCTAATCTCCAGATACCTCAAGAGATAGAGTAGAATGGTGTGTCATTAAGTCATGGTTATAGCTCTCTGTGGCCTTTGCTTTTTCTGTCAAGGACAGATGAAGGTGAACCAGTGTCATAAATCTTAAAGATGCCCATAGGTCTTAGTTGTATGATGTGCTTAGCCTTGGCTGAGCCGCACAGGCAATGCCCAGGGCTTCATGTTTCCTCTGATGTTGAGTGTGAACAGATCCTGCCTCACCCTCTCTCTGCCCATCCTCCTTGGTTTAGGAAGGCAGGATTATTTTAAGGACCCTGAGCAGGACCTCCTTCTCTTTCCTCACCTGAGGCTTGGGTCTGTAGCAGAAGGCAACTTCCCTGGAGCCACCCAGGGAACTGCCTGGGACCCCAGAGTCCTGTTGAGAACCTCTGGGGAGACTAGAATTGCAATTCTATGGTCTGCAGTGAGACTCAGGAAAGAGTTTCTTATGCTTATTGACCACCATGCTCTTTTCTCGTGCTGGGCTGGGTCTGTCCGTTTTCCTTTTCCTGTGGATTATTCAGGTTCCCTGTGTGAGCTGACTAATGGCTGTTTGGTGAGTGGACATATATGACAACTGTCTTTTCACTCCCCAAAGCCCATCTTTCTGCTCTCTTCATGGAAAGAGGCAGAATTCACTTTGTGGAAATAGGTGATAGGTGATTACCACCCAAATGGAAACTCTAAGCTGTCAACTCAGAGTTTGCTGGAAGGCTCCATAATTTGCCTTCTGTAAACTCAAAGAATGACAAGGGAGAGTTTAGTGGGAAAGTTTAGTGGTGGAGAAACAGAGGCTTCAGGTCTGCCACGACTGTGGGAGGTTGGCGGGAGGAGGCTAGAGGCACGCTAAGAAATAGGGCATCTTCCGCAATTTACTTGAGCCTGTTTGGTTTTCAACCTGTGTGTTATGATCCTTTGGCAAACCTCTATCTCCAAAAATATTTACATTACGATTCATCACAGTAGCAAACTGCAGTTATGAAGTAGCAATGAAAGCAATGTTATGGTTGGGGTCACAATAACATGAGGAACTGTAACGTACTAAAGGATCACGGGAAGGTTGAGAACCACTGCTCTAGCTGATCCTGAGCTGGAAGCACTTACAGAGCAATAGGGACAGAGGATGCGGTTTGGTGGCTGTGGATGGTGGTCAGACTCCCAGTGTCTTTGTATATTCTGTCGCGATGCCTGAGGTCTTTTCTATACAGTTGGTACTCCGTGTGTCTTGTTTGAGAGTGCCTCCCTTGAGGTCACAGAGAACTTTTCACCTTTCTTTCCTTATTTGCTTTCCGTTTAGGTCAATCTTGGTACATCTGGGATCAATTGTTGGTTGTGTCTAGTGTAAGAGCGGAGCCCCGAGTTGTGTTTGTTATTGTTTCCTTCCTGCAGATCCCCAGCTATCTCAGCACCACTGACTGAAAAGTTAGTTGTTTCCCACTGCCGCTGCTGTGGGCCACTTGTTTCCCAGGTTAGGGGTCACAGGGTTCCATGTCCTGGGCAAGCTTCTTTGTTTCTCTACCTAGCACACATTGCCATCACTTGGTAGCCTCACAGCTACATATATAACTTTCCATTTCTCCCTCTTTTGAAGTGTTTTGGCTTTGAATTCTCTTAAAAATTTATCAGCTCATCCATTTTTTACCCCAGAAAACTTGTTGGGATTTTGATAAAGATTGCTTTTGAGTCTATGAATCAAGTTGGGAGAAGTATCTATCCTTACAGTACTGAGTCATGCTATATGTAAATTTTAGTTCATAGTTCACAAAGTTTTCTTGCATGTATTCTTGATCAATTTATTCCCAGGTAGATGATATTTATGTTATATGGCAAATGGATTTAATTTTTTAAATTTTAAAAGTATTTATAAAGTAGTAAAATTGGTTTTCACATGTTAAGTTTTTACCACAACTAAATACCCATATATTTTACCCACTTCTCTGTGGGAACTTTTTCTAATCACAGCGTGGTTGGTCCTGTCACCTCCCTTTCAACCCCTCTTTCTTTGTTCTGTGTTCATGTGTTTTAGAGGTCTCTGAAACTCTGCCTACACTTTCTCACAGAAGAGACAGCTTGGATGCATCCTTATCTTCCACGTTCTAGCAGGAAGTATTCTCTTCTTCTCTTCAATTTTATAAACTTTGTTTAAAAATAAAAAGAACTTGCCAATAAATAAGCACAGCCGAATTAACCAGATCCCAAATCTATGGAGTTCAGGTCCATCAGCAAATGTGTTGCGTGCTATGGGCTTGTTTGTGAGTACATTTTGAATATCTCTGAAATGCACCAAAATGAGAGTGTTGCATGTAATTTTAGAAACATGCTAGCTCTTTATCAAGAGCTCTGTCTAAGCTCCTCAACTTCTTGTGGCTAGCTCTCCCAGTGTCTGCCCCAGCTGTGCCTTTTCTCCTGCCCACCCGAGTCGCTGAAAACACCAGGCAGTTCTAACACTTTAAAATCAGCCAGATAACACAACTACTTGGTGCAGAATCTAGTGCCCTAAACTCACGAGCTATCCTATATCAGAATTCCGGAAGCCAGTGGTAGAGACCACCGCTGGTTCTGTTTGCCCCCAGGCCTTACATGGTGGTCATGATCCTCTTCCCCAAAGCCTGGCCAAAAAGTACCGCCCCCACCTCCCCATCCCCTCCTCTTCTTCCTGGGACCCAGAAATCCCACCCTTTTTCCTTTGCCCAACAATTAGCTCCAATCATCTTTATTGACATAATCAAGAACCAATTAGGGAAACTATACCTCCATTTACTTCGTTGTTTTGAGACAGTGTATCCTACTGAAGCTGAAAGCCATCGCTCCAGCTGGGCTGGCTGGCAAGCTCCTCCATCCTCCTGTTTCTACACCGTCCTTCCCCACCCACTTCTAAGTTACAGATGTGTGCTGTGCACCCAGCTTTTAATGGGTGTGGGGGAATAGAACTCAGGTCATCAGGTTTACATGGTAGCCACTTGACTAACAGAGCTGTCTCCCCAAGCCCCAAGCAATGGCTAAATTTAAATCATTTTAAAATCAGATTTCTGCTTTCATCTTTTAAATATCTACAGCTTCTATACTCATGCCCCTCCTTTTAAAATTAATCATCATCATCATCATCATCATCACCATCATTCTTATTGTGTATAGGTGGTGAGAGAGACAGAAAGACATAGACAGAAAGACAGACACAGAGACAGAGAATGTGTGGCTGTATACTTGCCGGAATGTATGGAAGTCAAAGAACTTCTGGGAGTCAGTTGCCTTTTTCTATCTTGCGTTTGAGGCAGGGTCTCTCTCTGTGTACTCCCTGCTAGCTGGCCTGTGAGCTGATGGAAGAATCTTCCATCCCCATCCCCTGTCTTACTGAGGAGTGCTGGGATTTTACATGCATATCTCTATTGTCTTCTCACATAGACTGTGGTCAGCAAACCCAGGTATCAGGCTCGCCCGGCAGGTGCCTCTACCCACTGAGCAATCTTGCCCTCTTTGTGTGTGTGTGTTTGTGAGTGTGAGTGTGTGTGTGTATGTGTGTGAATGAGTGTGTGTGTGTGAGTATGTGTGTGTGTGTTTGTGTGTGTGTGTGTGTGTATGTGTGTGTGTATGTGAGTATGTGTATGTGTGAGTTTGTGAGTGTGTGTGTGAGTGTGTGTGTGTGTGTGTGTGTGTGTGTCTGTGCTTTGTTGGTATTGATTATTTCCTTTCCCTTTCTATTGGCAGGGGCCAGGGCCCTGTGTATATTAAGCATGCACTACATTACCTCTGAACTCCATTCCCAAGCGACTCCCTTTTCTCTGATTTATTATACCCTAAGTTTGTCCATTTGAATAATTTTGAAGAACCACTTTTTGGTGAGCAATTTTCTGTATAACAGTTATTTTCTGCTGCATAGCAAATTACACTACATCTCAGTGGCTCAGAGCAGCCACCGCTTTGTTTTCTTACAGTTCAGGGGATGTGCAACTTGGGAAGCTCCCATCAAAAGCATCTCACCTCTATCCCAGTAGTACTGTCTGGAACTGATCTGCAATTGATCTAAAATGACACATCTGGGTACTTGGCATTCTTGCTATATTTCTACATTGCTTGTGGAATTTCTAATGTGCAGCCTACATGTTATATAATGACCCACCCCCACCAGAAAACCCACAAGAGGTTTTCCTTTTTAATTTAAAAAATTTTTATTCCATGGGCATTGGTGTTTTGCATGTGAGCTGTCATGAGGGTGCAGGGAATTGAACTGGGGGCCTCTGGAGGAGCAGTAGCCAGTGCTCCTAACCACTGAGCCATCTCTCCAGCCTTCACAAGAGCTTTTCTTAAACCCAGGCCCCAACATCACTTCTGCTGCTTCCGGGGGCCAAGGCAGGTATCAGGGATGGCCTGGATATGGACTCGAAGCTGGGTGGAAGCTAACGTCACTCCACCACAGAACATAAAAGGGAAAGCGATGACATGGGCTGGCGGGGTGGCTCAGTCAAGAAACTGCTGGCCGCCCAAGCATGAGGACCTAAGTTAGGGTCCCCGGAATTCACATAGGAAACCATGCATGTAACCTGTACCTGTAAGAAATACATAAGAAGCACACCTGTAACCCGGGCCCCTGCACCAGTAAGGTAGCCTAGGAGGTGCTCTAGGACTTGCTGCCAGCTAGTCTTGCTAAAAATCAGTGAATTCCAGGTTCAGTGAGAGACCTTGTCTCAAAAGAAACACATAGAATCCTAAGTAAAGAGCAAGGTCGAAAGACGATAGAAGAGGGTTCCTGAAAACAACCTCCAGTGTCTCAGGCATCTATATACGCATGTGCATACAAGCATGTGCATACACACTTGCCACACACACACACACACACACACACACACAGAGAGAGAGAATATGTATATGTATGTGCATACATGCCAAGCCCATACTGTGTGTTTATTTCCTAGCTTAGGAATATCTGTACATTCACCTTGCTTGGTCTTCCTGGTGTGTCCCTAAGTTGTGGCTCAATGTTTTTTTTAACCTGTGTTGACTTGCCAGTCAGTCCTGTCTTTTCCTTGTGCCTTTCTCCTGTCACATGCCTTGCCTTGTCATCTCTCTTCCAATGCTACCGTCCCTTTATGTACTTTCTGCTCAGTGATTTATCCCAACACATGTAAGTCTTCCCTTCTTCAGCTGTGGCTAATTTGCTGTTAAGGCAGATAAAAAACGATTTTGAAGACTGCTGTTTTTATTTTTCAAATTTATTTTACATTTAGTTCTTCATAAACTTATTTAATTTGGCTTAGATGGACAGTATGCATTACTATATTATATACAGTATATTAAGCCATATTTTAATTATTGCATAAATATAACTTGGTAATTTTGGCTTCTTATGAAAACCTCAAGTATGGAAAACACAGTTTTCCAAAAAACAAAACAAAACAAAAACAAAAACAAAACAAAACAAAACAAAGATGCATGATTTTTGCTGTAATTTCAGCATGCAAAGCTTTGCGATATCTGTGCTCTATTTTCTCCATGACAATTCTTACTCATGGGAGTGTGTGTGTCTGTGCTTGGCTTGGTTGGTTATGTTTCCTGCATCCTGTAACAACTTCCCTGAAAAATCTACCCATGATAGTCTTTGGTGCCTAAACGGAAGGCGACCAATTTTAGAGAAAATATAAAGATTCATGCTTCAGACACTGAGACCATTGCCAATAAGACTCACTTCAAACTAAATTTCCCTGGAAGATGTAAAGCCTATGTCAAACCATTCTCACAGCTCGTCCCTGGTCCTAGCAGGGAGCGGGCTCCCAGAGACCACTTCTCTGAGAATACTCCAATCTGCGGATGCTCAGCTTTCTGTGTGTAGATTGATCTGTATAGACACAGGAGGAAGCCCCAGTGGCCTATAAACTGTATCTAAGGAGATTTCGATAGAAAACGAACTGGAAATACAGAGAGCTGTGGTGCCTGCACACCGGTTCAGTTCAGATGTGGGTTTTCAAATATTTTCAATCCGCAGTGGTCAAATCCATGGTCATGGGGCATCCAGCTGTGGAGGGCTGATTGTTCATAGCAAGTCCTGCTGAAGATGGACTCTGACATTGTTCCCATGGTGCACATAGGACCTGTGAGGCTTGGTAGCCTAACAAGAGTCATTCGGCTATCAAATAAAGGAACCTGAGTTAGTCCCAAGTCCAGAGCCAAGGCCCTTGCCACTCATCTGAGCTATGCTGGAACCCAGTGGAGGATCTAAATGCACTTCCGCCTAAACTTGAAAGTAACCTCAACAAATCACACATGTAAAAACAGGTCCTTGCTTAAAAACTTGAACTTCTAAAATAGAAACAGCATTATCTCCAACTGCTCTTGCCCCCAGCAAGATGGCAGAAAAGCACCATGGGTAATTAATAAAACACAGATTTTGTTAGAATTTCATTTTCCTCAGATGGCTCAGAAGCCCCCAGGAGGCTGTCAGATCCGTGGATAAAGTCTCATTGTCTTGGTGATACATCCAATATAATGTTAATGCACAGCCAGGGTCAGGAGCTGAGAGGACCTACTGTGCACAGCCAGGGTCAGGAGCTGAGAGGACTGACTGTGCACAGCCAGGGTCAGAAGCTGAGAGGACTGACTGTGCACAGCCAGGGTCAGAAGCTGAGAGGACTGACTGTGCACAGCCAGGGTCAGGAGCTGAGAGGACCTACTGTGCACAGCCAGGGTCAGGAGCTGAAAGGACTGACTGTGCGTGTTTATACCACAGATAGGAGCAAATTGAGACTACACTCATCTGCAAGAACCCAGAGTCCTGCCTAGAGTCTGATTTTCTTTTCCTTCCCTTCCCAGCCTTCTAGAAACATTATCATTATAAGTAAGAGTGGGAACAGATCCTAGAGAAAATCTCGTGGGCCGACTCCTTCAAATTATTGAAGCAAGGAGGAAGAGACTGGCCGAGGCCACTCATCATGGGTGTCAGCAGAGTCATTCCTCTTTCTCTACCTCTCCCATCCCTGTCTCCATCCTTGCTGTTACCCACGTGTGCCCCACATCCCTGCTCTGAGCCTCTAGCACAGGTACGGGCTTTTCTCTCAGGGCTCGAGAGTCTACTTCACTGGAATGTCACCTGTACCTTGTGGGGTTTTAGGACTTTCTGTCAATCATCAATTCTTAACTGGAATTTTTTTGCTGCTGTCAATTAACTGTCTGAGCACCCTTGGGAGAACCCAAGTCAGGCTGAGCCTGTTTAGCAGATACTAAAGACAATGTTAGGAACCCTCTGGGGAGAGCACTTGGGTCACAGGGAGAACGAAGTCCCAGCATAGGTGCAAAGAGCTGTGAAGGCAGCTGTAAGTTCTGAGAACTGAGGGAGAGAAGTCTGATGTGGGATGTTCTACAGAATTAGTTGGCTTGAAATAAACCCAGAAGAACAGACAAGGGGTGCAAAGGAGGGGAGGCACACACGTCCAGGCACGCACGTCCAGTCTGGGGCAAGGTGCGCCCCTCTGCCAAGTGGGCTGGTTGGGTTGGAGCCTGGTGTCCTTAGAGAATGAAACACCTAGCGCTCTCCCACTGAGCTTTGTCCTAGCCTCTGAGCAGGAGCATTGGTGGACTCTGGAAAGGGCTAATGTGGTTCTCCTGACTTAGGCTGCCATTTACTCTGGTATGGGAGGCTCTTTTCTCTCTTATGGAGGCCCATCCCCATCTCTGGGAGGAGACCTTCCTGATGGAGATACCCTAAGCCCCCCACACACACTTCCTTGAGATTCATCTCCTCTTGGGGCCCCCTTACCATCAGTCTTTCCCCACCAACACCACCATTTACCTTTGAGAGATCTCCATGGCCTTTTCTGTTCTGGCCCTAATAGCTGGCCCTGATGCAAAACAAAGTCAAGAAAAATACATAGGCCAAGGGCAAAACAGCCAGTCACCCGTGAGCATGCCCTATCCCGTGAGCACACTTCCAAGAGTGAAGGTTATGTGATGTTGGAAGGGGTGGGCGTAAGAAGATTGAGGAAATGGGAAGATGTACTGATCTCCACTCCAAGCAGGTGGTGGAGTCTTCCTTTGGCCATTGGCATTAGACACTGAACATTTAGACAATATTGGTCTGGGACTTTACAAATCATCTCTAATGACTTTCATGGCCCATCAGACTAGAGGTTGTATCTCCCCACGTGGAATGAGATTGTTCACTCTCTGGCCAGCCTGATGGTAGACCTACCCTGACTGTAAGGGAGCTGAAAATTATGGTCTTTTAGGCCCCAGGACACATTTCCATATGGTGACAACTCAGGGACAGTAGTGTTAGATTTCTTGTGACAAAATATCGACAAGAAACAATTTAAAGGGGGGAGGGAATTTATTTGGACTCGTGTTTTGAGATGGTGCAATCCATCGTGGGGAAGAGAGCGCTGATAGCAACAGGAGCGCGTGGCTTGGCTTCCTCCCATTTCTGTGGACCTGGAAGTGGAGAGCTCTGTCTTGAAGTAAGGTAAGCCTGAGCTCTCCCTGCTCTCCTTCCCACAAGCTGCCTACTGCCTCCAACTAGGCCCCACCTCCTAAAGGTTCTGGAACCTCTTTTAACCATCGATCGCCCAACTGAGGACCAAGTATTCACACACAGCAGCCTAAGGCACAATTTACATCCAAATCATAACCCACACAATAAACTTCTTATGTCCATTCAAAAGGCCTGTGGCCTCAGACTCAAAGAGAACTGAAAGCCATACACTCTTCTGCTAGTATCTTGTTGGGTGTCTTTAGCAAGTTTACTAACACATTAGACCACAACAAACAAGGCAATTGAAGAGGCTTACCCCCTCCCCATCCTAGAATTCAGAGACAAATACCCAGAAGTCAGTCCTATCAGTCTCTTTGAACTTCATTGTCACCTTCTACTGACCGGCATGAAACTGCTCACGTACCACGCTGACAAAAGGGTGTCTGTGCTGCCCAGCGTGCCTGGAATTCTGACATGGAAGCCCCAGTCGGGTGTGACTTGGAGTTTTCTGACTCAGCACGCACAGCTGGTCACAGAGAATACCTGCTCACAGGCCACCACAACATTCTATAAGTCGTGTGTATGAATGAGACTCGCCAATCATGCCCTCAGAGCAAAGCATCACTCAGAAGATTTGCTTAGAGACTGCAGTACAACTCGGGCCTGCACATCCATCGATTGTCTGGTCTCTGAGTCTATAAACAATGAGGTTCTCAAACCGTGGGTGGAGTATCAGAAAAAAAATTATGATTGGGGGTCTCCACAACATGAGGAACTGTATTAAAGGGTCACAGCATTTTGAAGGTCTAGAGGATTGTAAATCCTGCCTCTAGAGTTGCCGTGAGGATATTACCCTTTACAAAGAACACAAGAATTTAATGCACCCCACAGCATGACCTCAGTTCCACCTCTGTTGCTCTTGACCTTCCTCCTTGCAGTCCAGGGCCCTGCCTCCCTTCCATCCAGGAAGGTGATCTTTGCTCAACGCACATCTCTTGCCCACACAGCATTTTCCTGTTCTTTGATCCTCACAGAAACTCCAGGAAGAAAGTGAGGAAGCCAGGCTCATTCCCATTTTATAGATGAGGAAGTCAAGAGACAGCAAGATTGAATGTGTGGTGATCAAAGTCACCAGATGGGGCTATTCTTCCTCAAGGAAGGGATGGATTGTGGGAAATTGTGCTTCGGACAGACTTCAAGGAAATGTGCAAATTAGAGTGTGTATCCTGCTTTCATTTGGAAAAAAAAATTACCCCACCTACCTGTGGCCAGTTTCTAGACTAGCACCAATGGTTTGTCTTGTAGAGGCAGGTTCTTACCTTGGAAGAATGTGTGTGCTGCCCAAGGGACTTCTGTAATGGATGCCTAGAGTATTAGATCCACGCAGTCCAATGCAGCCTGGAGTTTTTGGAAGGGGAGGGGCAGTGTCTAGACATCGGGAGCAGTAGAGAGATGCTGAAAGGAGGGTCTCTGAGGGAGACTCCTCTGTGCACTGCCCCTCTGTGCACTGCACCTCATCCAGGCCTGCTGCCAGAATGGATCCCTTTTGGCTTGCAGCCCCAAAGGTTGCAGCTCTGATTGGGGCGATTGATCTCTGCCAGGCCTGTGCCTCAGAGCACACGCAAGTGGTTTTCTCCCTCACTTCCAGCAGGGTGGAAAGATACGTGTTTTTTTCCCTGACTGACCTTACTGAGGTGGGAGTTTTTCATGGACCCAGAAGTCATTTACAGATCCATCAGACTGATGGTAAACAACTTTCCAGAAGGGAAACCGTCCCTTGAGACCCCATGACTGGAGGTCAGTGATGTTGCAAGTGCTTTGATGGTTTCTGCCACAGGCACTGGGGGAGCACAGACAGAATTTTCTTTCTACATACCTGGTGGAAAGCAAAGAAGCAGAATGAGTGAATGAGTTCTAAGTGCCCCACAAGAGTCAGTGGGGACAGGACAAAGGGCTGTAATTTTCCACGAGGACTGAGACTGTCTCAATCCAAGGCACAGCCTCTCTGACATCCAAAGTAGTCATTCTGGAGACGCTCTCATCAGGTTGAAAATGCAGGCCCTAGAGCCTTTAGATGCATGGGTGATCTTAGGCTACAGAAACTGGGAGTAGCTGAAGGATTATCCATGTGAGCAACTCCCTGATGCTGATCATGCCAATCACAGTGACAAATTGCTGCATTTCTTCTGCATGTGTCGTCTACTACACTTAGAAATGTATTTACTTATGGGGCTGGGCAGATGGCTCAGTGGTTAAGAGCATTCGCTGGCTGGTCTTCCAGGGGACCTTGGTTTGATTTCCAGTGCTCACATGGTTCACAACTGTCTGTAACTCCAGTTCTAGGGCATCTGATGCCTTCTCTTTGGCCTCTGTGGGTACCAGGCATGCATGTGGTGCACTGGCAGGCATGCAGACAAAACTCCCATGCAAAAGAAAAAAAAAAAAAAACAAAAGAAAGAAAAAGAAAAAAAAAAAACAGACTCCCAAATATTCAAATTTATGTTTGTTCGTTGACAATTTCATTTGTACATAATGCATTTGGTCATATTCCTCCCCATTTCCATCTCTCACTCCACCTTTCACTTCCACTAAACCCCTTTTACTAACTAATCTTTCTACTCTAATATCTGTTTTGGTCTTATGACCCACTGACTTTAAATATGGTTCTTCGGTGAGCGGAGAGTTGGGGGAAGGGAGCTTTCTAGAAGAGCATGGGTCATGCCTTACCAAGGTCTACACCACTGAAGAATGATCCCCCTTCCCCAGCAGCCATTACCTACTCACTTCTTTGGAGAGGAGTAAAGCCTCGAGAGTCCATATTACAGCTGTTTAAGGCTGGCATTACCATGCCCATCTTACAGATGAGGAAAACAAGACTTGGGAAAGTTGACAAGACTCGGGATCTCTTAACCCTGTCTGAGACCTGAAGCTTCTGCTTGGACCAGGATTCTGGACAGTCTTCTTGTTTGGCTATCTGCCAAACAAGGGACAGCCTGCATTCCTATTCTGGTCCTGGTTTGGGAGCTGCCTGGCAACATCAGCTCTCCCGACATCCAGCCCTGAAGATGTTAAGAGTAATCTCTTAAACTCCTCTTCATCTTTTACTTCTAGTCTTCCCTTTGTGCTTGAATGGAATACCTGCCTATTTATGTCTCAAGGCACTGTCTGTTTTGGGTTCTTCTCTCTCCTTCCTCCCCTCTTTTAGATGCAATGTTTTAACTTTCAGGTCTCCCACCCACCCTGAGAAGGCTAGTGCTGATCATTAGAGGTCCACACTCCTATTTCATCTGGATGACCTCTCTTCAGGCCTAGTAGAAATCATGGATTAGTTGGCAAACTAGGGACATGGGTCAAATCCGGCCAAACCCGGCTTGTTGTCTATTTTTTTGTGCAACTTATGAGCTAAAAATCATTTTTACACCTTGGAGGAGCATCCAGCAACTCCAGCACTGCTTTTGAAAAGATTACATTTTCCTACCAGATTGTTTGTCTCTTTGACAAAGATTTGGTTGACTATATTTTTCTGAGCTTCTCTGGTCTCTATTCTGCTCTGATGATCTGTCTATTCCTTTGATAGGACCACACTGTCATGATTACAGTACTCTACAGTAAGGTTTGGCATTCTGTTGAATTGGTCCTCAGGGTTGTGTGAACTATTTGAGGTCCTTTGCATCTCCATGGAACCTTTAGAATCAGTTTGCTGATCCCCACGAAGAGTTCTATACTTTTATTTGGTTCTGAAGACTAAAAGGGAGAAAAGCACCTTACCACACATGAGAAGTGTGTAGGGTAGAAACTGTAGTCTCTGCAGATGAAGTTAATGCATGTGTGCACTGCTTGCGGCTGCTTTCACAATATTAAAATCATGAATAGAATGGAATGGTCATGTCAGTGAAGAGACCTTAGGGTCTACAGAACCTAAAATATGGATGATCTGACTTTTATAGAAAGTATTTGTGAGACCTAGTCTAGGTCTTGGGCATGAGTCTTCTACTCAATTTGTTGCTTCCAAACGTGACCCCTGTAGCTAGGTGAGCTAGGCTACCTGTTTTGAGTCTCTCTGCCACCATTTGCTAGCTGTGTTCACTTTAATGTAAGTAGAACCTTCTGGATCGATCTTATTTTGCTGCCTATAAGGTGAGATTGCGATGCTTATCTCATAGAATATCATAAGGATTAAAGCAATTACTTTATGTCAATGTTCTGAATACATAGGAGCTATATAGAAGCGATGCCTACCACTTAGATTAACATTTGCTCTCCTGGCCTGGGAATAACATAAGCTGAATGGTCTCAAGTCTCTGCCCTGCTAACTCATCTCTTTCAGCACTCTAGTAACAGAGTCTGTAAAATCATCTCTTCAAGGCTGGTCATGACTCCTGGTTACCCATGGGCTTAGCCTGTCATTTGTAGCTTTCAAGTCCAGCTGCCTCTATGTCTCTGTCACCTAGTTCTTTCTTGCACTCCAGTCACAGCCCCGGGGTCCCAGCTTTTCCCAGCACTTCATGCTTGGCCACACCTCATTGATTTCCTACCATAGGGCTGCTCAGAAAACGGGCTTCTGGGAACTTGGAGAGCCAATGAGCTCTGGAGATGGGTTGTAGGCATTGTTCATGGAAACTGACGGTCCCTCCGGGGTGGGGACTGGAAATATACTGCTTCTCCTTCGTGCCTCTCTAGATAAATTATTCTCTGGGTCAAAAAGTAAAATTGCAGAAGAAGGCTGGGGTGGAAAAATTAGTCTAGCTCTGTCTCTCAAGTCACGTTTGCCTTTCCCAGTGTCTGCTGCTCTTCAGATGTACTGCACACTGGGCAGAGAGCTGGGGGAAGGACCATCAGAGGAAGCAAGGGATCTCATTCCAGGAGCAAGTATCAAGCAAAGATGTGCTGCAGAGCTGCAGAGGCAGATGTCAAGATTGTGTTACAATAGGAAAAATACGTAGAGACCAGCATAGTGGCACGCAGCTTTAATTTCAGTATTTAGAGATGGAGGCTGGCAGATCTCCATGAGTTGGATGCCAGCCTGGTCTATGTAGGGAGCTCCAGGCCAGCCAAAGCTATATAGTAAGTTCCAGGCCAGCAAGGGCTACATAGCCAGAAGTATGCTGGGATGGGGGGTGTGTCTCTGTGGTCTACCCACCTGTCTTGTCTTTTCTTTTGTCTTGTACTTAGCACAGTCATAGCCGTTTGCCCTGTGTCAATACCCTTCATTGCATTCTAGTGCCATGTGTCTTTCCTGCTTTGTCCTAGATCTCCAAACAATGGCAGCTATCTGTCCAACATTAAGATCCTGAGAAATTCTTGGCAAGGAAATAGTATAGTAACCTGATAATGTGCTCATGCAGAATATGGGGTGATGGCTTATCTTAGACAATACTTCTGTACCTTGACCTGGGAATTATTCTACCATGATAGAATGTATTAATGGCATCATGTTATCCCAAACTATGATAGCTAGAGAAATGAAATATGTGCTTCTCTGCGATAAAGGACATTACAAATCCGAGAATGTAGATAATTGGGCTTGGGGAGAAGGATGTAAAGTTTGCGTAAGAGTTAAGTTCAACTTTAAAACCATCTCAATGGTACTGGCAGATTTGTCTGTATGGGCTAAGTGCAGTCCTCAGAGCCTACATAAAAACGCTGAAAATGGCAGCACACTTGTCAGCCTAGTGCTGGGAGGCAGAGTTGGGAAGATCCCAGGGGGCTTGCTAGCCAACCAATCTATTGAGATGGATGAGCTCTGGGTTCAGTGAGAGATTCTGTCTCACAAAATAAGGTGCAGAATGATTGGGGAAGACACCATTGGCCAACATGCAGGCGCATGTGCGTGTGTGTGTGTGTGTGTGTGTGTGTGCGCACACACACACACAAATACACATGTACACATGTAAAAATTGAACTGAAGTATTTCTGTTTACTTGCTTGTGTGTTTATTTTTAGGGCCCTCCCAAATCCATGGCTCTTCTGGAGAGAACACATTGGCATGGCAGTCCCAGCAAGTGGTAAGAGTTTTACCCTAGTGGGAGGTGTGTGTGTGTGTGGTGTGTGGTGTGTGTGGTGTGTGTGTATGTGTGTGTGTGTGTAGAGGGTAGGCTCTCTTCTAGTGAAAAAAAAAATTCCAAATTTCTGAGCAAGTTGGTGGCCCCTCATTAAGGCCTTAGCAGAATGGGCCAAAGGAGCCTCTAGGCCCGCCAGGCTGCCTGGCAGAACGTTACCATGGCTCCTGAAATTTGGGGCTCATCATCCTTACAGATGGATGGGTGGTTCCCAGAAGTGCCCTGCCAGCATTATAAATGGGCGTGTGTTATCATTGTGAACCTTGAAGCAGATGTTGTAAGTTATCCGAAGGCATCTGGGTGAGGTCTTCCCAGAAGGTCCACAAGATAAGAGATGAGAGTAAGTATAGGACATCTCTTCCTGTAATCAGTAATTCATGAGAAATTAACTTATGCTTGTGAGATATGGCAGGGCTTCATGCACTGCCTACCAATCCTGCCAGGATCTCTTGCACTTCCCGTGCCCCAAATCCTGCTGTGTTGTTCCGACAAAGAAGCCCCTCTGGATTCCTGTCACCCATACCCAGAGAGGCCAGTGCTGCCCTAAAAACTTGCATACTGGCCACCATGTCTTCCCTCTGCTCCCAGTGACCAATTGCTCTCAAGACACGTCAGTCTGGAGGAGACACAGGAGGCCCCTGAATTCATGTTTACCCAGTTTCTAGCAGCAAGTATGCAGATGCCTCATGTTCTTTCTTGTGTCAGAATAACAGAGGGACAGTTGCTAATAAAAATAAATGAGGTGCTGGATTTTTATTTTTACATTTAGTCTCAATAAACTAGGTCCTTTGGTTATTTCTTCTTTTAAAATTGGAATAAAAAATCCATAACAAACATTAATATTGACACCACATGAGCAGCATTGGGAATGCTGCTGTTGTGCACCAATGGCTGTCCTCCAGAAGACTCCGTCATCCCACAAGTTCGGTTTTATTCTCCTTCATCATCTGCCTTCCCTCTCCTCCACACTATTCCAAGCTGTGCACATGCCACGTGCTGAAATCCTCGTTAAGAGACACACGTCCTCACTCGTCAGGGGGACCTGAGTATGGAAGTTAGGAAAATGTGATCGTGTGCAAGTGTTGCTTCTGGATTTTGAGCCTAGGTAGCCAAGAGCTAGGTTGT
The DNA here is from genome assembly GCF_000001635.26 of Mus musculus. Lineage (NCBI taxonomy): Eukaryota > Metazoa > Chordata > Mammalia > Rodentia > Muridae > Mus > Mus musculus. The sequence continues at coordinate 32,263,603 of NC_000071.6, forward strand.
CTCTATGCCGATTGTTTTAGCAGGCAGTACTTCTGCTCATGGAAACTGATGCTTTGTGTGTTTGATTTCAGTTTTGGACCCTGAAGAATTTTCCATTCCCTTGCAAGCCAAAGAAGTTAGAATTGAGTGTGCTTTCTGAGTCAGGTATGTGCCCTCTGGCCATGAACAGGAAAGGCTCTGTGGCCAACAGAGGCTCTCCCTCCATCTCTCCTCTACCTCTTGGTCGTTCCTTTCTCCCTTAGCCCTTCACCATACTGACTCAGCGGTTCTCAACCTAAGGGTGAGGATCCTGCATATCAGATATTTACATTGATTCCTAACAGTAGAAAATTAGTTATGGAGTATCAACGAAGATAACGTTATGGTTGAGGGTCACCATGACATGAGGAACTGTATTAAAGAGCCGCAGCATTGGGACGTTGAGAACCATTGGTCTCTTTCCTCCTTGGTTATTTCTGTAGAGGGACAGCAACAACACCACACTTAAAAGATGCATGGGGACAACCCTGCCCTGGGAATTGTGAGTCAGGAGCTATCACTCATGTGGCTTCTCTATCCCTGCCATGTAGCCACATTGGCCATTCTAGTCATCCCCACCTATCATGGGTGAGGTTTTTCTAAGACCTGAATGCTGTAAACCAGCCTTACATCTTAAGTGGCTGGCTGGGTCTAATGGATATGCACACACACACACACACACACACACACACACACACACACACACACGTGACTTCTACTCCAGTTTCCACTTTAAAAACTTATTTTAAGAAAAATAGAAAATGTCATCTTTTAGTTTGCAATTAAATCCCCACCCCCATCCCCCATAACACAGCCAGGAAGTCTGGTTTCTAGGAATACATCCATGTAGGTTAAGGAGATGTGTGATCATTTGCATATAATTTGCATTTTGTAGTCACTGATTTGAGTGATAATCTTCAAGGTACAGCTAACCAATGGGTACCCAGATGACCTTAATTTTAGTCTCTTGGCCCATTCCTTTTTAATGGTAGCTCAGAGATGCAGAGTCTCAGGTAAGCAAAGGACCAGGCAAGAGTCATGGGATATTAGTTTGGAGAGGCCAAGTCCAGGTCAACAGTGAGGCCTGCAGAGGAGAGGGAGCCTTGATTAAGGGTTCCAGGATTCCCAGTAAGTACAGGATCCTGAATTTGCCTGCAGACTTGGCCTCGGTGCCTATACTGAGGCTGTAGGGTGTGGGTCTTCTCTGTGTAACCCCATAGGCATTCTCTGCCTACCTTGTGGTAGACCTGACCTTGCCCTACGGACTCTTATCTTCACAGTTCACTCTCTGAGACCCTCAGACATTAAACTCGTGGCAGCCATCGGCAACCCAGAAATTGTAAGTATTTCATGTGCTTGATTCAGGAGACCATTTGGTACTGGTGACACCATGAATAAGCTCTTGATGGCTTGGCATAATGTTCCATTGGAGGCCAGGCATGGTGGCACAAACTTGTAGTCTGAGCACTTGGGATGTGGGGGCAGAAGGATCAGAAGTTCCAGGTTATCTTCGGCTTCATAATGATGTGAAGGCTGGCCTGGGCTGTGGGAGTCTATTTATCGCAAACAGTGTTCCATTTGGGAGAAAGCATTGTATGTGCCAAAGACATGCTAAAATCTTAGAGGATCTAATATTTTAACATCAAATGAATGCCTAGGATCACCTCAGGAAAGGGAATGCTTGAAGTTTCTCATTAATAAGCTAAATCCACTGGCAAGAATTGCCCTGAATCTTGCCAAAAGGTTTAAGATTTGTTAAGTTTTCTCTAAGGTACTTATTTTTATTGAGCATATTCCCTTTATATCTTTTATCTCTTAATATTTACATTATCTCTTTCTATTTCTCGCCTCTCTTTCTGCCGTTAGTCACCCTTGATCCCCTGGGCTCCCTTCTACTTCTACTTTCATTTCATATATTCATTCATGACTTTATGTATCTATAGAAGATACAGGAACTTCAAACGAGAGAAAGCGTGTGGCATTTGTCTTGCTGAGATTGACCTAAGTCACTCAGTAGGATTGCCTTCAATCGCTTCCATTTTTCTTTCAACAACATGACTTGATTCTTGGCTAAAAAACAAAACACAACACAACAAAACAAAACCAAAAACATTCCACTATGTACATACACCGTTGCTCTGATGTCAGACACCTAGGCTGGCCCCATAATTTAACTGTTGTGAATGAGGCTGTAATAAACAGTGACCTGTAAGTGTTTGGGATGCGCTCACTTTGAATCCTTTGGGTACATACTCAGGAGTTGATGTGGCTGGGCCATACAGAAGACTTATCTTTAGTTTTCAAGAAGTTTCCATACTGAATTTCATAGCCATTTCTCAGAATTGGTAAAGGTATCTTCTTTTAAGCCTTGCATTTATAAGATAGAGGAAATTCTATGTCTGCTTTGTATTTTTCTTAATACATTGAAGGGCTGGAGTATTGTTCCAGTGGTTAGGAGCATGTGTTGGTCTTGCAGAGGATCCAGGTTCAATTCCCAGCACCCACAAGGCAGCTTACAACCATGTGTAACACCAGTCCTAGGGAACTGGGCATCCTCTCATGACCCCTGACTTTGATGGGCACTGGCTCATCACAGTGATGCACAGACATATATGCAGCAAACACTCATAAAGTAATTTTAAAAACACATTGACTTTAATCAAAATACATAGTTGTGGTAAATATGAATTTATACAACTTACCATCTTAGTCATTTAAACCTTCATTTATAATGTCTAATACAATGTAAATACAGGAAGCAGTGACAAAATGTCCACACCCAGCAGGGACACAGCCCCATGGCTTCCTCACTTCTCTTCCCCTCTTCCTTACTGCACCCACTATCCTCATCTAATTATCCCCCCTCCATATATCATGTGTTCTGTTGCTCCCCACCCCCACTTCTCTAGTTTTCAGGCTACTCTCTAGTTTTCCTCCTGGACATAAGGAAGGTACACTCTGTCACAGAAACACTCACATATCTATGTTTAAGCAACGGTGCACACAATAGCAGGGAAATGGGAGCAGGTGATAAACACGTGCTACAAATGCACCATGGGACTTTACTCAGCCACAAAGAAAAATAAAAATGTGAGATCTCCAGGAAAGTGGATGGAATTGGAAAATACTAAATGAAATGTCCCGGGCCTTCGAAACAAATAGTGTGTCTTCTCCCATATGCAGATCCTAGCTTCCATCTGATGCATTTTTAAGTGTGTACTTAGTAACATGTATGACCAGTCTCCAAAACATCCTTCATCTTACAAAACCAAAACTCTTCACTCATGAAGTAACAACTCAGATTGTGTTTTCCCAGCTCACAAAAATCACATTTCCACTTTTGGTTTCTGTGAGTTTAACTAGAGACTTAACATCCTTGAAATCACGTAGTATGTGTCTTTATGTAAATAGCTTGTTTTGTTTGACATTATTTCCTCCTGTGCCAGATGCTTCCTTTTTTATGGGTGACTAATATTCCATTGTATGCGTGGACATACCACACTCTGTTTATCTCTTCACACATGAACATGAGGTTGTGCCACTTTTTGGCTAGTGCCAATCCTGTGAAAAACACTAAGTACAAATAATCGGCTCGAGGTCCTACTTCCATTCTTTTGGAAAGACACCTTGAAATATAATTCCATGACTATCATCCTTTTAATCTTTTTTAAAGAAGTTGAACGTGATGATGCATACTTGTAATCCTAATTTAGGAAGCTGAGGCAGGATCAAAGCAGATCTGAGGCCAGCCTGGGCTAGATAACAAGTTCCAGACCAGGCTGAGATATGCAGCGCTATTTTGTCTAAAAACCATTCTCCTTTTAAGAATGTGTTGTATTGGTTTTCATAGAGGCTACACAACTCACATTCCCATCCGTAATGCATAGAGTTCCTGTTTCTCCATATTCTCTTCTAGTTTGGGCTGTGGGCCTAGCCTTTAAGAGCTGAGCCATCTCTCCACCCCTCCCCATAATCTCAATATTTATTTTCCTGTTTTTGTTTGATGCTGTTTTGTGGGGTTTTAAATATTTCTTTTGTAGACTTTATTTTATGTGTATGTGTCTGAGTGTATATAGCTACCATGAGAATGACTTCAGAAACAGAAAAGGAAAATCAGATCTCTTGGAGCTAGAGTTACATTGTGGTTGTGAGCCAGCCAGTATGGCTGCCGGGAACCCAACACAGGCCCTCTCTGGAAGAGCAGCCAGTGCTCTTAACCAGACCCATGTTTGCATCTTTCCAGACCCATGTTTCCTTGCTCTTTAGCAGGCATGAGGCTACAATCATTGTGGTTTTGGCTTTAATGTTTCTAAGGGTTAGTAGTGGTAGGTACTCTCTTAGTTGGGGTTTTACTGCTGTGAGCAGACACCATGACCAAGGCAACTCTTATAAAGGACATTTATTTGGGGCTGGCGTACAAGTTCAGAGGTTCAGTCCATTATCATCAAGGCAGGAGTATGGCAGCATCCAGGCAGACATGGGGCTGGAAAAGCAGCACACACACACACACCACACACACACACACACACACACACACACACACACACACACACACACACCAGGAGATTGCACATTTAAAGTCTTCAAGGCTGACATTTTTGCTTTGAGTTTCCGGGGTCTCTGAAATGAAGACATGCTCACTAATCTGGGATTCTCTAAAAACTAGTTAGCAGTTTTAGATTTGTATTCTTTCTATCTGAAATAAGATATGCAAATATTTACAAAATTTATTTTCAATAGCCCCTGCAGTTACATATTCCATACAAGAAAACTCTAAGTGTACAGGGTAAAAAAGAAGGAAAAGATCCATTCATGTCTTGTGCCACGAGAAAGAACACTGGCCATTTTCATGGCTTCTGAGACCTCCTAGATGAGCTTACCACCACCTCTCCTGTGGGGCAAGATATGTTGTCCATCAGTCAATTACAGAAGAAACAAATTTCTGGTCCCTAAATTACTTTGCGTCTTTAGTTCAATCAGCCACCAACATTGAAACCAGGAGGTTTCAAACATCGTGTTTCCAGTATGTGAACTATAAGGTCTCGCAACTGTAGGTTCCCTGACCCTCAGGCAATTATATGCTCAAGCTGGCAGTCAGTGTCCCAACTTGCAGGACTAAAGAGGTCCACTCCCCCCGACTGCCTGACCCACAGCTCCATGTCACAACCCCTGGCACGCATAGTCTAGTGATTTTTGTTCAACTTGTTACTTCTCCTGGAAGACTGACCTTCTGAAGTCCCTCTTACTTACACTTAGAGACTTTGCCCCCAGGGAGGGGAATTTTATGGTCAGCCTATGCTCCCTAGAGAGCTTTAAAATAGTGACCCATTTGCGTGGGCTTACCAGGTTGGAGCTAGGATAGCTGTGCTCATTAAAGCACCCTGGGCTAGGACGAGGACATAACTATCTACATGTTGCCACTCTTATCTGTTACCTTCTAGTTACTGACTAGTTACCTTTTAGTTACCTACTAGTCACCTTCTAGTTACCTACTAGTTAGTTACCTTATAGTAAACTTGACAGATCTAACCTTAAACACATCTAAACTTTGTGTGTGTTTGTGTGTTTGAAACTTTGAAAATGCGAATAATAACTAATAGTTGTGGGTGCTTTCAATGTCTTGGCCACAGCTCCAAGTCTCCCTGAAATAGGATGAAATTATCTTCCTTTCTGTACCATGATAAGCAACAAGCATTAACCTGCATTATCCAGTATCTCATCAAGGGGAAACCAAATTCATTTGTTAAGAAAAATACGTATTTGTTCAACATTCACCGAGAACTTATAACATGCCAGGCATTGAATGAGGTCAAAGAAATACAGCCAAGTGCAAGCAGATGAAAACAGCTGCCTATGATGGCTCTCACATTCTAGTCAAAGAGAGAGCAGTCACCCTTAGATGACAGATGGTTTTACTTTATAAATCAGTCTTCTGATTCTGTGTAGAATATAGCGTGACTTACATTATGTTTAAATGGATGCCCTGAAGAAAGCTGTGAGCCACTCTGTTATGATGGTCTAGCAGACAACCTGTGGGGAAGCAGAGGGTGGGGAAGCAGAGGGTGCTTGCCTCGGCATAAAGTGAGCAAGGTGGACTTGCTCTTCTATAGACCCGTAGCTTCCCTGCCTCGTGCTGGTTTCTCCTGACTGACTTACTCACACCAAGTATCTATCTTTTCCAGCCTCTAGCCCCTGGGTCTGGCACGATCAACATGGAGAAACCTCAAAGGTACCCATCCTGGTACACAGCTAGCAGAGACACGCCACACACTCCCTCTGCTAACTCCTTGCTTGATTGATGGGGGACACCAAGGACCAGAGAGTTCAAAGTCTTTGCTTAAGGGTTGGGGGACAGCAGTGACCAGAACCACTTCCTGCCCCCTCATCCTCCCAGAACCCATGACACCCGTGACTCCTCTGGGCGAATGAGAGAGAAGTGGGAAAGACCAGAGAGATGGAATCCCTGTGACTGCACAGGGCCTCCTCCCTCTGCTCCTGGGGGCCTTGCAGGGTTTGGACTGGAGTCATTTTACCCTGGACTCAGTGTCCTCCTCAGCTTTGGGCAGGACTAGATAGCTTGGGAAGAAGATCCTGAGGAAACTGTTTATCCTTCACTACCCCCAGAGCAAGTATAAGCCAAAGCTTGTTATGAAATGGCCCACGATGGCCAAGGAAAAGGCTCCTGTGCACAACAAACGTAGTCTGATCCTTGTGTGCTCGCTTCTTACAGCATCAAGAACCAACCACAGGATGTATGCATGGGAATCATGACAGGTGAGTCCTGGGTTTCCAGCCAGACTCCAAATCGTCCCCACCCCCTGGGACACAGCAGATGTTTTGTTAATAAAGAAGATGCACTTTATTGCTTCATTGCATCACTAGTGACTGGGAAGACGGGAAGGCATGCTACGGAGACATAAGGGAGGCAGGGGATAGAAGACGTGTGACCACACGTCCTGAATAGAAAGCATGAGAAACATTCAGGGTAAGGGGGAACTGGAAGGACCAGACCAAAGCCTGTAAGATCTTGCTCCTGTATGACTACCTCAGAGGTGGATTCATGGCACTTACCTGAGAAAAATGTCCTGGATCCTTCCACCTGTCCAAGAGGAAGACCCAAGCCTAATTTTCCATTTATTTGTAAAATAAAAGCTTATTCTATGCTCTCTCTCTCTCTCTCTCTCTCTCTCTCTCTCTCTCTCTCTCTCTCTCTCTCTCTCTCTCTCTCTCTCTCCTGTCTCACTGGGAAGTAATTGTGATTAGTGTGTCGGCGTCTCTGCATACAGATACGCTGATGAATCCATTCTCTGATCTGGGCATCTTTCTTTGATGCCAGAGGACTTTTGTGACTCTATTGAGCTACCCTAGAACCCTGAATTCCTAATGCTACTGAGCTTGTCTGAGTAGAGTCTCCCATCCACTGCTTGTGAGATGAGCTGGCAAGGCTCAGCTGCCACCCTGCCGGTGATGAGCAGGGGGTGGCTGGTGTCCTATCAGTTGGACTTAGAAATTGACACAAAGGGCTTGTGATGTATTTAGTTCTTAGAAAGGACAGGGATAAGGAAACTGTCCCTCTGCTCATGTTCCAGTAAGGAAGGTTGAGGTGACTCCATCACTCCCATCACCTGGTAAGGGGCTAATGAGGATTAGGGTTGTAGGAGGGTCTCCTAGGCAGGAGTCAGAATGGTCACTGACTTGGTGGCTGTCACAGCTCTGTTGAGGCCTAGACTTGTTCCTGTTCAAATGGTAGAAGAAACGTTATGAGGTGATTAATGTGGGAATGCCTGAGGATGCTCTTTGTACCTGGAGCCCCCAGGACCACTCTGTTTCTTTGCCTGGCTTTTTTGCCTCTCTCTCTCCTCCTCAGCCCACCATGTCTAATCACAATCAGGAATCCCAACTGAGCAGAGGACAGCAGAGGTGACAGGGAGGGCAGATCTTGCCCCTGAAGCCCTCGGCATCAGGACTTCTGAAGCTGAGGGTGCCCTGAGTAGGGAGGAATACATAATGGCTGGCAGCCGTTACTGACAGCTGAGGCAGGAGTGCCACAGAGAAAGTGGTCCAGGGATGCCCAGCCCCATTCAGTGTATGATGGGGTTGACCCAGGCTCAACTCTTGCACCCTCCGACTGAGTTTTAGAATACTCTAGTGACCTCCACATCAAGCCACACCCTTTCCATCTATGAGGCCATTTTGCAAATGGAAAAACTGAATGTTGAAAATAGATAAAGAGACTTTTTCCAAGGTTGTACGTTCAGTAAGTAGCAGAGTCCCTGGAAACACGGGGCATCTCTGCCCTTATGCCTTGCCTTTTGTTCTGTCCCCTACGACCAGAGAACCCTAAGACTAAGCAACGATAGACCAGGACCCCAGCAGATGAGACAACTTGATAGGCAAAGTTTTGTGAAATGTTTTAAGGGAAAATTTGATCACTTTTACTTTGGAAAGCAGTTCTCCCAGTGGCTTCCCACCATGACTTAGAATGCTTGTATTCTCACTAGCCTTTAGCAAGTATCCTCACAGGAGGGATGAAGTACTCCTCACATGCACACTTGCACACAAGCACATAGGCACACATGCACATACGCACACATGCACACACACACGCCATTCTTATCATGTTGAACTGAGTGCAAAGCTCTTCATTTCCCACCCACGGGCCTGGGATCCTGCAAGCTTGTCACAGCCGAGAAAACCTCGCTCATGTGTGTGGGGTCAGGATGGCAACCCTGAATGGTAAAGTTAGGTGACCACCTGTGATCATGAAGCCAAGCAACTGGTCCCTTGGCTTCCAGCCCAGCTCTCCTCTCTCTCCCTGCCTGTTATCAGCAGGTGTGTTCCCCCATAGAGAATTCTCCTGAAGCCCTCTGGATTTTGCTTCCATAAACCCTGGGGTTCTTTGAGGATGGGGCAAGAAGAAGTGGGAGAAAGAGGTACTTCCCTCTGCAGCCCAGCCTCCCCGCTCCGCCCTGTCCTCTCTGAGGAGCAAGACTTAAACATTCCTGACAGCACTATTTTTAGCAGTCTTCTGGCTGTCAGCTTGGCGACATGTTCTCTGTGTGTTCCCTGGAGCTTTCCCGCCCTGCTGTCACTCACAAGGAGCAAGGGAGCCGACGGGAAGGCAGCCCAGAGTTCTGGTTCTAATCCCAGTCATTTCTGTCAGCCAGGGGACCTGACATGGCTTGCTTGATGTCTCCATCTCAGTCTCCTTGGGAGTAAATGAGAGTGTGCCTGGAGAGCAGTCGACCTTGGGCCTGGCCCACCTAGGTAGATGCTCAATTTAGCTCCCTTCGCTGTCCAGGGTCTGCCTCAGGAGTGACTTGACAGCATGGGATGGAGGCTAAGCCGCACAATGAGGCAGCAAGGCTGTCTTGTCACCCTAGAGAGTTGATTATCTTTTGAGGTGACCCCTGGCTCTCTCTGTAGTTCTTTCAGATATCATCAGACATTTCAGTCCTTCTGTCCTGATGCCCACGTGTTCTCCTGGGAAGGGCACTGCAGTCCACACTACTGCTGAGTAAGTTTTCTTCTTCTCCGTCTCTGGGGTTGTGCACTCTTGCTGGCCTTGGGTATGTAGGAACTTGTGGGGACTGACAAGTCAGAGAGCTTTGAACTAGAGCTCTTCATTAAGTCAATGCCCTAATACCTTCCCCCTGCTAATTTCAGTTGGCTTTAAAGATTAGGTCAAGTCTGCCCCCTCAGAAGCCAGTGTAGTTCAGTGTAGCCTCTGGTTCAGATATTGGCAGCTGTCCTGGGAGTGAGGGCATCGCCTTCCTGAACATTAAGAATATAACTTTCTGGATTGTGCTTCCCACTTCGCAGAGATTTGTGGATTCAGGCTAAAGAGCTGGTGAGGCGCCTGAAGGACAACCCGGTAAGAGGCTTTGGAACTCTGGTGTGGGTGGGCTTTCCAGGTTTGCTGCAAGACAATGACCCCAAGATACAGAGTGCTGACGGCCCTGGTGCACAGCTCATGTGTCCTGGCCTCTGAGGAAACACCCGTTCCACTGTAATATTCTGAAGGCCAGTCACTTCAGAGACAAGAGTGACTGGTTCTGTTTACAATGGTTTCTTTAGGATGTCTTCCTGTGTAGAACTGCAGAAGCTCAGCAGATGGACTAAATGACCTTTCACGTAGAGAGGTGGTTGGGTTCTAGAGAGAGATGGGCTTGCTTACATATGACATGGACTTTCCAGGTGTGATGCTAGGTAAGGCACCCAGCCTCCCTTAAGCTCAGTTTTGCTATTTAAGCAGTGGAGGAATATCAAGAGCCTAATGCAAAGGGCTTATAGAGGATTGAATAATGTATTGAACATGCCTGGCGCAGTCGAAGCTCACCAAAAGCCAGTAGCTATCACTGTCCTTGAAGCAATGATTGCTATCATGAGTATTTACCACAGTGCTAGGGAAATGGCTCAGTCAGAAGAAAATGCTTGTCGTGTGATCCCGAGGGCCCATGTTCACTTCCTAGCATCCACATAATAACCAGGCAGAATGGTATGTGCCTGAAGCCTCAACACTGGGGAGGGGAGAGGCAGGAGGATCCCTAAGTCATGCTGACCAGCCAGTCTAGCCAAATTTGAGAGTACTGGCTTCATCGAGAGACACTGTCTCAGAAAAACAGCGAATAGTTGAGGGAGATGCCTACAAACACATACACACACACACACACACACACACACACACACACACACACACACACACACAGGGAATAAATTATCTAACAAGAAACAACTCAGGGAGGAAGAGTTTGTTTGGGTTCATGGTATGTGGGGTACAGTCCATCATGGCAGAGAAGCCATGACTGTCGGTTGAGGCATGAGACATCTGATTACACTGTGTCTTTCTCTCAGTCAGGAGTCAAAGAGTGGGGATGCTGGAGCCCTCTGGCTTCTCCTCTTTCCTCATATTCAGTCTTATCCCCTAGACCTGGGTGGTGCTAACCATGTTTGTGGTGGCTCTTCCCTCCTCAAGCCTCGCTAGAGCTTCCCACACAGACAAGCAGAGAAGTGTATCTCCTGGTTATTCTAAATCCCATCAAATCCAGGGATGGTGACTTACAGCCAGAATCCCAGCCCTCAGGAGGCCTAGGAGGCATGTCCTAGGCAAGCTGGTACCAGCCTGGAGCAGAGTTAGACTTTGTACTCAAAAAACAAACAAACAAAACAAATCCAGTCTCCCTGACAATGGCTGCTAGGCCATCATAATGATAATAAGAGTGTGATTGTTCTCTATAACCACTGGGCAGTCCTGAATCTAACCCTGTGATTTTAAAGATGAAGAAACTAAAATTCCAAGAAGTCATGTGACAAGGCCGAGTTCAAGCAGTCAGTTAGAGCTAGATCCTAAAGATCAGAATCCATAGAGTTCCCTGGCAGCACAATGCTGCCTCAGCAAACAGGTTTGTTTTGTTATGCGCACAGTGTGTTCACTATAGAAAAAACAGAAAGCAGGTGTAATATCAAACCACCCTTAAGCCTAATACCAAAAGTTAATTACTAGTAATGATTTTGTAGATATTCCCTTCCACATTTTTTCTAAGTATGTATATCTGTGTAAGCTGGTGTGTCACGGGCTATGAATGCTTTCTGTAATCAACTTTCCTCAATTTTTCTGGTGATGTTAATTATGGTTTCCATTTTCATCTTAACAACTACGTAGCACTTCGTTTACATGAGTGTTGGGTAGCTTACAGGAGAACACACTACTTCAGATGTTTATGCAGGCTGCTGATTCCCCTTCCTACGGACAGGGTGTCGTTGTAGCTAAACCTTGTACGGCCCTCCTTTCCTTAAAATATCCTTTGAGAGCCACGCCTGGCGGTACAGGGTTGTAAACACAGCTACTTGGTAGACTGAGGCAGGAGGATCACAAGTGCAAAGCCTGTCCGGTTACAGAGTGAGTTTAAGGCTAGCCCAGGTAATTTTGTGAAAATTTGAAAGTTTTAACTTGTCAAAATAAAAAGGATGTGTGTGTAACTCAGTGGTAGATTACTTTCTTAGCATGCCCAAGGCCCTAGGTTCAATTTGACATTGCAAAATAATTTTTTTTTATCAAGGTATGCTGCTTAATACAAGAAGGTACAAATTGCCTTATAGAAGAGTTGTTATTCCACGCTAGACTACCAAGTACTACTTTTGACAAAAAGAAAGATGGGGGGGAGGAAGGAAGGAAGGAAGGAAGGAAGGAAGGAAGGAAGGAAGAAGGGAGGGAGGGAGGGAGGGAGGGAGGGAGAGAGAGAGAGAGAGAGAGAGAGAGAGAGAGAACATCCAAGCCAATGGTAACTCATGCCTAGAACTCTCAGGATGCAGAGGCAGGAGGATCAGATGCTCAAGACTAACAAAAACAGCCCTAACAGTGACTCAAGGTGTTGGGGTGTGAGGCTGAGAAACATGGGCAGACAGACTTCTGGCTCAAGCTCTTTTCTCTCTGATGTTTCACTGCAGCAACTTGACTTTGAGAAGGACTGGAAACTCATCACTGTGTTCTTCAGTAACACAAGCCAGTGTCACCTGTGTCCCTCTGCTCAGCAGGTAAGCTGCAGGTGGGGAGGCTGAGATTGCTGGTGAGGAGAGGGGCTACCCACCCCTGTCTGAGCACTGCCTACCAGGCTGGGGATGTGGCCTCCTGTTTCAGAATTAGGACAAGTGAATTAGTGAACAGATGGACAGGCACGTGGATGGATGAATGGATGGATGGATGGATGGATGGATGGATGGATGGATGGATGGATGGATGGAAACATAGATTCTCAGGAAAACAAACGAAAAGTGATAAAATGTAGCTACTTCTTTTCCTCCATTTTAGGGTGATACAATACACAGGACATAGAATTGACCATCTTAACCATTTTGGTGGGTTATGATTTGGGTGGGATAAAATGGTATTGTAAGTGTATGCCCAAAGCCGTGCATTCGTAACCGTCACAAGAGCCAAGAATGCTTTTAAATTCTGTATTTTAGATTTGTAAAAGAAAATCTAATGTTGTATTCATTGCTTGAAATAATAATGCTTCTTGTGGGGTTTTTTTGTCTTTATTTATTTATTTATTTATTTATTTATTTATTTATTTATTTATATGTCCTAATCACTGCCCCCATCATACATGTATATAATATACTTCATGTATATAATATACCTCCATACACACATTACCTTTTCTCCCTCCTTCTGCTTCCCCCACTCCTTTCTTGCCAAATAGTTCCCCTTCTATTTCCATATCTTTTTTTAAAAATCTAGATTCTACATAGGAGAGGAAATGTGTGTTTGTATTTCTGGGTCTGGTCTATATTGCTTATCTGATGATCTCCAAGTTGCCCACTTCCTTGCAAATGACTTGGTTTCATCCTTCTTTGTGGGTGTATAGTACTCCACTGTGTAGACTATCACATTATCTTTATCCATTCATTTGAGGTGAGTACCCAGGCTGATTCCCTAACAGTGTCATGAGAAGCATGGCTGTATAGATAGATAAGGTATCCCAACTTAGGGTCCTTTGGGATTCTGAGGAGTACGGTGTCTGGGTCATATGATAGTTTTGTTTTGTACTTTGTGACAAACCTCTCTACTGACTTTTCAGTAGCTTAGTAATTCACTAATTCACACTGCCACCAGTCATATGTAAGGAGCCCCTCCCCCTCCCCCCTGTAGCTCCTGTTGTTTGATGAGAGTCTTTCTGAGTGGGATGTGGTGGGTTATCAGTGTGATTTTGATTTGTACTTCTGTGTTGACTAATGACATTGATTACTTTGTCACGGATTTAATGGCCATTTATATGTCTTTCAAGCACTGTATTCAGGGCATCTGGTCATTTGTTAATTAGACAATTTGTTTTGGGGTGTTTAACTTTTTTAGTTCCTTATATATTGTGAATATTAACCCCTTGGGAAATGAAGAGATACTTTTTGTTACGTGTAGGCCCTGGCGTCGCATAGATATCGTCTCCTTTGCTGCACGGGAGCTTTTACATTTCATATGATTCTACTATGGATTTCTGTACTCTCCAGTCAGGGCCTGGGCAGCCTGAGTCAATGGCTGTTCTGCATCCGGAGAGAATCAGCTTACTAGGTAGCTAAGAATTGTTTTGCCTCTCTCAGTTCTGCCTTCACGTGAGCAGTGAGTGCGTGGACAAGCGCAGGAAGCGGCCCTAGCCTCCCCTAACTAGTGTAAAACGCGCACACTCCACTCACCCTCCCTAACCCTAACTAGTGTAGAACGCGCACACTCCACTCACCCTCCCTAACCCTGAGTCCCAGCTTGGGTGGAAAGACTGGCATTTACCAAAGGCAAACGATCTGTGGATCTTATCTTTGAGGCTCCCTGGATTTCCTGGGGACAAAACGTGTGGTTTTATCTAGTATATGTATAGATAATTATATCGCAGATTGTGACTTCAGTGTTTATCAAAGATCAGCTCCAATCAGCCCAAAGTGTATGGGATAGCTGGGAAATAATAGGCTGTGACATATGAATGACATACACACTCTTCTTCATGAGTTCTAAAGTACAGCTGACACCAAGCTGTCTCTGTCATCTTGCCTACTGCTGCTCCTCAGCTCTCAGGACCTCTGTCAGGCCATAGCTCAGATATGGCCAGCTTTCTTGCTGTGTCCCTCTCCTGCCCCATCTTGCCTCCTTCCAAATGCTGCTACTTGCACAGATCCCTGGGCTACTATCAAAGCTACCTTTCATTTGTGCCATGGGACCCCGGGAGAATTAGTAAAACCTCCCTTTCTTAGCAGGCTCTCACTGTCCTTTGTCCCTGCAGATCTCCCGAGTGTGTAGTGCACAGAGTAAGACTGTCTCTGTTCACTAGGTCCAAGTGAAATTTACATGCTCTGTTTGTTCTCTCTGGGGTCATTATGCATATTAATGTTAACTCATGAATTATGCATCTGTGCATTGATATGTTCAAGCATGCATTTACACATTACTGCCTGCCTCTGTATCTCCACTCATTACTCTTTAGCTGCTCACACATTACCAAGCCCATACGTAAATCTGCCCTCTTAGGTGTAGAATCAAGCAGTGCTATCTTATCTGTGGCGACTTAGCTAAGAATGGCATCTGATGGTTTTTTCCATGTGCGAGAACACATTCACACTCATTCGTGATTTCTTCTCTGCTCTCTAACTTGCAGCTAAGCAGTCTTACAAGATATTTTTTTTTTTGCCTCAATGTCCCTTTGAGCATTATTGAGTTCATGATGCATTTTAAGTATATGTGTCTCATTTATGCGACTTGGGTTTTTTTTATTAATTTTTAGTTCCATAAGTAATATGAAACTCTTTCTTTTACCTTTAATATTCTTTGTTTTCATTAAAATGTATTCAGTGTGCATATCACCACTGATCACAACTCACTGTGATGTTCCCATATAGGTGTGCGCGTGCACTTTTCATCAAGCATGTATTTTTAAGACCTTGTCGTGACGGTATCCACAGACTGGACCGGTTCTTGCTGAGTGATCTGCTCCCTCGTGTGGGCCGACCACCCCCATCTCAAGCATTACTTACCCATGCATGCATTATCCTCTCATCTCTTTCAATTTAAACACAGAGAATTGTTTTTCTAGGTTTTGAGGTCATGGATGCCAGGACATTAGTGAGTGTTCGTGATTAAGTCAGAAAAGGTTGAAACACGAATTGTAAAATAAAGGAAGGGAGAGGGAATGGGATCAAATAGAAAATACTCTAGCTCATTGCATGGATGAAGGGGGCTGTGGACTCACGCGCTCTTGACTTTCCTTGTTCTGGATGCATGCACTGCCTGCCGCAGGAAGCACATAACATACTGATTCATGATGAAAGCAGTCTGAAGACAAATGTCTATGATAGTCATGGGGTAGTTGCTGAGCCAAGTGACAACCATTCTACACCTGTGATGGTTGGATGAGACTAGATTCCCCGAATGTCTAGAGACAAACCCTTGACTCAAGAGTTTCCAAAGCAAGATCTCACTCTGGAGTGGGAGTACCCTGCTCTTCAAGGGCCCCCAGGGAAGATGGATGCCCTGAACATGGTACAGCTGAGTTGCAGAGACCTTTCTGGACTCACGTCCTAGGGCTCTTTCAGAAGGAAAGCATGTTGCTCAGAAGAATCCAGACAGAGTGCTTATCACTGGCCAATGCTAACAGATGGGCTGGGATGCCAGCGTCTCACCTAAGCAGGAGCAGAGGACAGACAGGCATGGGCACTTCTTCCTAGGCTGTGGGTGGTGGGCAGCCCTCCCTGCAACCCTCATCTGATGATTGGCAGATGCCTCTAGAGTGCTTGCCCCTGTCCCCCCCAGGTAATAAATAGCACAGCTTCTTGCCTTTCCTTGTCTTGCTGTCTGAGCCACATTGCTGCAGGGGACAGCTAGTCTGCAGCCAGCTGAGGCGTTTGTCTTCTTGTATATTTCACCTATTTTTCACATTGAAATGATAACCAGGGGTCAAATTTAGAGGTTCCATCATCAGCTTATTTTCTCGCCTGCAAAGATGGGAGAGGGCTGCAATAGGTTGGGGAGGTGGCGGGTGGGATGAGACAGATTTATACATCCCAGTAATGGGGCCCTTGCGACTCTCTTTCTGAGACTGTTTTTTTTTTTTTTTTTTCTTACTCAGGGTAACTACAGCACAGGGGTGGGGGTGGAGAAGGAGGGATCTGGCAAACAGCCCAGCTTGGATTTCTGGTTAGAAATCCAAAATCCAAAAACTGTTGAGCATTTCAGATTTGGGGTTTTCAGATAATAAATACTTAGTTGGTAAAATCTATGCAAGTACCTCACACCTGAAAGACTCCAAAGACAGAAACAGAAGCACTTCTGGTCCCAAATCTCCCAGATAAGGAATATATATATATGTAGCCTGTGCCCTGGGGAAGTTTTGGATTTTTTAAAATTATTATATTTTGTATACGTGTGTGTGTGTGTGTGTGTGTGTGTGAGAGAGAGACAGAGACAGAGAGACAGAGAGAGAGAAAGACATGCAATGATGTGTGGAGATCAAGAACAATCCTGTGATCAAACAGGTCACCAGGCTTTAGTGGCAAATGACTTTCGCCCACCAAGCAACTGCTCCAGGTCCCGTTTTTGGAAGTTTTGAGATCTGTCTGGGTCACTAAGGCCAGGTTGATCGTGTTCCCTCTTCAGATTTATTTTCTTCAGGTAAAAACAGCTCTGTCAGCCCTTGGGAACGAATGTGTCCCACCCTTTGCCTGGAGCATGAGAGCCACCACGGTGGCTGTGATCACGGTTCAGCCTAGAGCTCGCCCTTCTCTGATGTGGAACGCCTCCCTAGTGGAGGATGAGTTAAAGAAACAGTCTGGACCCAAAGCCCAAACCGAAACGAAGCAGCTCCGAGATTCTACACTTGTGGGGGAGCACAACCTCCATTAAGCATCTGCCATAGTCTCTGTGGGGTCGTCCGAGTCTGGGCCCCTGGCCTTGTGTCCTCCCTGCTGCTGCCCTTGTTCACCCCAGTTCCTCTCTCACAGAAAAGTCACTTGATGAGGCACATGGAGATGCTGTGGGGGGTGCTGGATTACCTGCATCATGAGGTAAGGCAATGGCTGCCCAGCCCCTGGGGCCTTGGGGTATGGAACATGAGGCAAGCATCATTTTTGAGTGCCCATGAGGCCCTTCTCAGGGCAGCAGAGGTGGCATTCAGGTTGCTCATAGTGGCATTTGCTGGAGTAAGAGAACAAACAAGACCCTGAGGATGGAAAGCCGGAAGGGTTCCATCTTCTCACCTGTCCTGAAAGGGATGCTCCTGGGGTGAGGGTGGGGTGTCTGGGCACTCTCAGAGAGCTAAGCACCCTTGCTTTATGATGGAGGCTAGCCTCTCTGGAAGCTTCCGTCTCTGGGAGTTCGAGAACGGTGCTGTGGCTCACCTTCCCAAATACACAGTGCTTCCCCAGGATCTGGGCCAAACTCAGCACCAGACAGAGGCAAGAGGTGCATTCTAAGATGCACAGCTGAAGGGGTGACACCTTTAGACCAACCTCATCCAAACCCTCCAAAGAGTGGTCCCCAGACAAGGCCCTCAGGGTTCCAGAGGGCCCAGAGGCAGCCATGGCAGCTTGGCACATGCACTTGTCTCTTCCTATCTCGTATGTCTTTTCATCTCCTAGGTCCCCAGAGCATTTGTGAATTTGGTGGATCTCTCTGAGGTTTTGGCCATGGATCTTCAGCATCAAGAGACTGGCTTCAGGTAAAAGAGAGCAGGAGACAGACAGAGAGACAGACAGAGAGACAGACAGAGACAGACAGACAGACAGACAGACATAGTGTAGGACCATCATCTTTGGTGTGGTTATCACATGTCAGTACTGTAGGGACAGTTGAAGTAAATAGGTCAAGACACTCTAAGACCATGTTCTCAGCACAAATGAGGTTTATTCACCCCAGAGGAACAAAAGGCAGGGATAAGGGATAAAGAAAAGGGGCAAGGGAGAGGGGGAGGGGTATTTGTCCTGGAGGACAAAGGGCTGCCTCTGGATAGATATGAGACAGACATGGCCCATAGGAAAATGGTGCTTTATAAACGCAGAAGGGGAAACCCTGTGTTAGGATGAGGTGTTTAATTTTAACTGGGCATGTTAATTAGGTGAGCCAAAGGGGGGAAGTTTGTTGCTGGACTTCAGTACTTCAGTAGTTGAACTATGGTAGTCAGTCACAGGAGGAGGTTTCAGGGACTGGCCAAATAAGGAAATGTACCTTGGGGGCTAGCTTTAGGAATGTAATCTAACAGTTTTAGGGGAATGGTGGAGAAGGGCAAGGCTTGCCAAAGCCATGTTTGCCATGATCAGTCTGACTAGAGTCCTTTCATGTACTGTATAGGCTCTCCACATACATTGATCCCCCGGGAGACTGAAGCTTGGAGGCTGGAGAGTTCAATAGTTGTCTGGCTCACATAACAGCGAGAATGTTGCAATATTTAATTTGGTTGATGCCGTGACAGAGCCAGAGCCCCACCCCCAACCCCAAATGATTTGAGAGTTTAAACCACAGTTGAAAGAGTGCTTGCCTGGCATGCAAAACTGGAGTCAGTCTCCAGCACTGCAGGAAACTTAGGTGTGGTGATACACACCTGTCGTCCTAGCACTTAGGAGATAGAGGCAGGGGGTCAGAGGGCAAAGCTGTATACAACACATTTGAAGCAGGCCTGGGCTTCTACATGAGACACAGTCTTAAACAAACACACACAAGTTTGGCAAAGCATCTCTAGCAGTAAGAGGTATTACTCTGGAAAACGACTAGAAAACAAAAACAAAAACAATACAATGTATTTTAGTGTCTCAGAACTTGACTCTCATGTATTTCTGAAAATGTTTATAGGCTTTTTGCTTTAGCTGCAGAATCTGGTATTTGATTCTGGGAAAGAAGTTCATGTGAAGAAGGTCTGAGCAAGGCCAGCTGAGAAAGGAAAGAGGGGCTCTGAAGGGGCAGGAGACAGGATCGTAAGGATGGGGTGTGGGTTTCTGGGGTGTTGAGCAAGTGGGGAACACAAGGAAGGGGAGGTAGAATGTTTTCATAGCATATCCTGACCCTGTGGACAAGGGCTCCATGGGGTGCCTTCTGCCCTGAGTTGGCCATTTGTGTCAACTTGACACAAGCTGGAGTCTTCAGAGAGGAAGCAACCTGAATTGAGAAAATGTCTTCGTTAGACCAGGCTACAGACAAGCCTGGAGGGCATTGTTTAGCCTCGTGAACAAGCCATGAGGAGAAAGCTGCTCCCCTCCTTGGCCTCTGCATCAGCTCCTGCCTCCATGTTCCTGCCCAGTTTGAGTTCCTGCCCTGACTTCCCTCAGTGGACATTGATTCAGGATATGTAAGCCGCCATATAAGTCCTTTTTCTCCACTGTGCTTTTAGTCACAGTGTCTCATCACAGCAGTAGTAGCCCTAAGAGAAATTGGTACCAGGTTTGTGGGGTATCACTGTGATAGACCTGACCATATTGTTTTTGGCAGGATTGTGGGATAGAAAAGTCATTGAAGGTTCCAAGGTTGGTGAATGAACCCTGTGGGCAGGGCAGATGACAGAGGTGTGCCTTGTGAAATTTCAGAAGGACGTTTGACGTCACTTGACACTTGAGGTCATTGCATATTTGGAATTAAACCTCTGTGGTTCTGGTCAGCTGGGGCTGGAGAGTCAGCCATGATTTACAAGAGACCAAAAATAAAGTGAAACCATTGCTTTGCTGGGATAATTGATACTGGATCTAGAGCTGAGAAAGTAGTGGTGATTATGAGGAGACCAGCATGGTTGAAGTGAAATCTTCTGGGAAGTGTTTCCTGAGAGCACACAGAAACTGGGTTCCAGAGGTGGCCAAGGTTGTACCCACGCATGCTGGCAGCCAAACTTGATAGTGTAGGAGTCGCCCAGGTAGTACTGGTTTGAAGTCATAAAGGGATCATGGAGAATGGCTGAGGTTTGACACTGAGTGGCAAGAATAGAGTCCCTG
Organism: Mus musculus; assembly: GCF_000001635.26. Classification (NCBI taxonomy): domain Eukaryota; kingdom Metazoa; phylum Chordata; class Mammalia; order Rodentia; family Muridae; genus Mus; species Mus musculus. The sequence continues at coordinate 32,284,069 of NC_000071.6, forward strand.
AAGAGAGGGAGAGCCTAGTAGTGAATGTGCAGCCCCGTTGCAGCAAGAGGCCCCAGTGTTGTGGAAATGCCATGCAGCACTGTGGGCCTGAGCTAAGAAGATGAGCCATGTGTACTAATATGCTTCATGTTGTGATATTTATTAATATGAAATCTAGGAGATGAACAAGGAAGGAAAAGAAGGACTTGCTGGTGATATGCTTGTGTGTCAGGTTGAAAAAGGGTCAGTTGTGCTGGCCATGTTTATGTCACCTTGACACAAGCTGGAGTCATCTGAGAGGAAGGGACCCTAAATGAGAAATGCCTCCATAAGTGGGGGGGGGGGGGGGGGGAAGCAGGCAAGCCTGTAAGGCATTTCCGTAGTTACTGATTGGTGTGGGGGAGGGCCAGCTCACTGTGGATGGGGACACCCCTGAGCTATAAGAAAGCAGGCTGAGCAAGCCATGAGTGCAAGCCAGTCAGCAGCACTCCTCTGTGGCTTCTGCATCAGCTCCTGCCTCCATGTTCCCTCCACCTTGAATTTCTGCCTTGGCTTCCCTCCAGTGCACTGTGATTCACAATAGTTAAGCCAAATAAACCCTTTCCTCCCCAAGTTGCCTTCATCAAAGCACTAGTAACCCTAACAAGACACACCCCAACCTTCTTATTCACCATTTGCCTCTCTTCTCTTGCACCCTCTAAGGCTGCAACCTCCCTTTTTCCTAAGCGACTCTCTGCACCTCCCACCCCCATCACACTCTCTCTGTTGGAGCCCTCCCCCAGCCCCGCCCTATCCCACCAGTATAATCCATCATGCTTGGCTCATTCTGACCTGCAGCCCTGCACCAGAGGTTTGCAAATGCACAGAGACAACGACGCTATCCAAAGCTGTCATGCAGTGGTCCTATCAGGTGAGTCCCAGCTGGAACCTATGCTCCTGGCTCTCCAGGGGTTGGGTAGTATGGAGGAGGAGGAGAAGATGGTGGGAGACAGTGAGCTAAGCTAGCTCCAGTGAGACTTGGCTGAATTTGGGTCTGCTGGGGACCAATGAGAGGGTATCCTGGCAGTGCTCCTTGTGATGAATCCATACTGTTATCATAAAGGGGGAGCACCACAGCGTGTGTGATGGGAAAGGGGATTGTGCTGATACCAGCTGGTGAAGAGCTTTGCCCATTGCTTCCGAGATGTCTTTTGCTGCCTCTGTTGCTGGCACTGCTAGGCATGAGTTCTGTTCCACCCAGATGGTGCCTGTATGGAGGCAAGCCATGGTTCCTGAAGTTGACCAAAGAGGCCAAGTAGGGTGTAGTGGGTTCAGTGAAAGCCACTGTTTTTACACTTGAACTAATGAACAGTTCAAAATACAGGGCCTGCTGAAGGGCATTAACAATATTTTCATGTAGTTGTTGGTAGTGCAGCTGTGTGACACTGTCTAATCTGGACATTACAGACTGGGGCTGCCTTTGCAGACCTCGTCCCCCAAGGAGAACATGGCTCCTCCTTGGCATACAGGGCTGTCCTGTGCTTTTTGAGTTTCCAGAGAGGAGTCTCCAGCTCTCTGTCTTGTACGCCCTGGTGCTGGGGCTTCAGAGACAAGTGAAAACTGTTTTAGTCCTCAAGAGACCCAGAGTGTAAGGCAAGGGGGTCTTTCTGATCACATGATTGTATACCTTGTGTGGAGGTTGAGTTGAGGGGTCCTGGCGTGCGAAGCAACCTTTGCTGGCTTGAGCTCCTGACATTTTCTCTCTTCTCCCTTCAGGAAGCCTGGGAAGATCTTCTGGCCTCTAGCAAGTTCAACAAGCATGAGACCTTCGCGGTGGTTTTCCAGCCTTTCTTCGATGAAATTGAACCACCCTTGGTGAGTAAGCTATGTGCAGCATCAAGATTATGGAGTGCAGATGGTGAGGAAGTCTGGACCACACACCTGCCCCTTCCTCCTCCACCTCTCCCTCCTCCTCCTCTTCCTCCTTCTCCTCCTCCCCTCCCCTCTCCCCTTCCTCCACCGAAGTCCCAGAGTACAATCTCAGAGACAATACCACAGCAGTCTCTCACACTTTATCATGCAATTCCCTCACAGGATCGCATGGCCCCATGAGGCAGATTCTGAGATGCAGGGCAGCTCCAAAGTAAAGAGCAGAGACCTAAGGCTGAGAGTGTAGCCTAAAGTCCTGCTTCTGGAATAGGCCAAGTGTGTGACTTCAGGAAAATGGTTTGACCTCTCTATGTCTTGGTTTCACATCTGCTAAACGGGGACTGTTGCTAATAGTCCATCCATCTAGAGTGGATGTGAACTCAGGGCCTGGGGGTGGGAAGCCCTGGGTACCTCCCGCCTCTGTGCTTACTGAGGGTGGGGGTTTCAGGGCTGCAGCTAGGAACAGCTCCCAGCTCCTCTCTGTTGGCATCATTGTGCTACCTCCGAGACTTTCTGCTCATAAAGGGGAAGGACCCCCTGCCCGGGTCTCACTTCCTAATTCAGACCACAGCTGAGTCACATCTCTGTCACCTGCTCCTGTTCTGAGTTCAGGTTTAGAGGCTCTGTCACAAGGCAGAGCAACCAGAGACTCACTCTGCTTCCTGCAGCCCTGACCTCCAAACTCTCACCCCAGGCAGCGCTCCTATAAACTCAATGTTAAGGAATGGTGAGGGGACAGAGCTGGATGGGTCACAGCTCTGTTCTCATGGGTCAGTTAGTATGAAGGCCATCATATCCTGGGGGCGGGGAGCTGACATAGAGTCCCTTCTCACGCCTTTCTCTTCCAGAAAAGGTCCTCGCCCCAGGATCCCACCACACTCGCCCTCAGGATCTGGAATAGCATGGTAAGTGTGGCGCTCGGAGGCTCACGCCAGCCTGTGGGTTGGCTTACTTCCTTTCATCTCAGGGCACATCTTGGGGCACAGACTCCCTGGCAGCTCCTACTCACTCTCTGCCCTCAGGTGGCCCCATGCAGGTCTAAAGGCCTGGGTGGTACCCAGAGCCAGCCCTTCAGAGAGATGACTGGGACTCAAATTAGATTCTTCCTTTCATACCTGCATCAATTCAGGGTATCAACTCCCCAAACAACACAAAACACAAGCCCCCTGACCCCACACATTCAGTGTATCTCACCTTTGATGTCACAGAAGTGTTGATTTCCATAGGATAGCAATGATAAGTGTTCCAGGTCCCCAAAGGTTCCCCAGGGCCTTTGGATGGTAGGTACTCCCAAGTTTGATGTGCTTTCAGAGTGCTGGGGTGCTTCCTCCATTACCCCCCACCCACCCACCCGCTATCCATGTCACCTGAGCTTTAGAATCCCAGCAAGAGAACTTGGTTTTTCTTCTTCCTTGGATTATCAATATTTCCCTGTGGGGAGTATGCTGTGTTTCACATTAGCCCAGGGTGGCCTGTGGATGTCAGAGCAGGGAGGTTGGGGACCCCACATGGGAAACACTTCAGCCTTTCATGAAGGCATCAGGTGTCACTGACAAAGACCCCTGAAGGTGGAGTAGACCCTTAGATGGGATAACCCCTTACAGGTGGCTCTCATTCTTCCTAACACTGCAACCCTTAGAGTTCCTCATGTTGCAGTGACCCCCAACCATGAGATTATTTTTGTTGCCAGATGGTGGTAACACACACCACTTGGGATTAAAGTGCTACAGAGGCAGGTGCATCTCTGTGAGTTCAAGGCCAGCCTGGTCTACAGAATGAGTTTTAGGTCATCGGGGACTACATAGAGAAACTTTGTCTCTGAAAAGTCACACAGGCAAAATTATTTTTGTTGCTACTTCATAACTGTAACTTTGTTCCTATTATGAATCAGAATGTAAATAGCTTTTGGAGATAGAGGTTTGCCAAAGGTATCACCACCCACAGGTTGAGAATAGCCTTTCTCCCATGAAGGACAGAGAACAGACCCCAGGCTCCCTAGTTTGGGCTTGCCCTCTGACCATCTTCTCTCAAGGAGACAGAGTTAACTGGGCCAGCTCAGGGAAACCTTGGGCTCACACCATGCCTCCTCCCCCAACAGGTGTCTGACCACCTGAGGTGAGGAGAGGCCCTGAAGATGGGATTTGAAGTGGTGAAAGGAAGAAGGCAGGGCAGACATCCTTGGCAAGGGCCCTTTTGTGAGCTAAGGGTTTGAGGACAGAGAGCCAAGTACATCAGCAGGTGGCAGGAGGGAGGGAGGCTGATCTGCCAGAAACTGGGGACAATGGGACCTGGAGCACTGACAAGGCCTGGGAAGTGAGAGGGAGAACAGCAGGGGAGAGCCAGCAGCACTGGGCTCCTTTCTCTTTCTCCTTTGATCTTTTCTCCCTTCCCCTCCCTCTCCTTCTCCTTCTCTTTCCCCTCTCCCTCCTCACATCCTCCCTCTCTTATCCATGCTGGCCTTGAACTTGGAGTTTGTGAATGCCCCTATCTCTACCTCCAAAGTGCCAGGATCATAGGCATGTGCCACCACACTAGGTCTTAATTCAGTGCTGAGGATCAAAGCCAGGGCTTTAAGCATACCAGACAAAGCACTCTACTGAGACACATCTCCAGTCCATACAAAGTTTTAAAAACATCCCCCTTGGCCTCAGCCTGGGGCTTAGTAATAGAAAAGTTGCCTAGCGCATGCTCGTGCGTGCGTGCGTGCGTGCGTGCGTGTGTGTGTGTGTGTGTGTGTGTGTGTGTGTGTGTGTGTGTAAGGCCCTGTTCCTGAAGCCCAGCATAGAAGAAAACAAAACAGCTCCATCTACTTCTCCATTTGCCTTTGTTCCCAGTCTCCAGTGCTTTTCTGGTTCCCCCTGCTGTTTGTCCTTAGGTGGCCTTTGTGGTCACCGTGCTATGGCATTCTTTCTTAAGTCACTGGACAACCTTGTCAGTGAGCATGGGGGCCAAGCTGGACTCCCTGTCACTTCTAGCTCTGCAGCCCAGTTAGACTGGAGCCTGCTTGGCTTCATGTGAAGAAGCCGTGTAAACATCAATGCAGAGGTGGGGTTTTGGGTTTGGTTTTTAAACTAGACCTGAGTTTATGTGCATATAGATTGGCGGTTCCCAACCTGTGGGTTGCAACACCTTTGGGTGTCACATCGGATATCTTGCATATCAGATCTTTACATTATGATTCACAACAATAGAAAAATTACAGTTATGAAGTAGCAGTGCAATAATTTTATGGCTGGGGGTCACCACAACATGGGGAACTGTATTACAGGGTCATAGCATTAGGAAGGTTGAGAGCCACTGATGTAGAATATAGCTGCAGAAGAGAAGAAGCCAGGGACAGGACACATGTTTTTCACGTGCTGCCTCAGACTTGCCCTTCCTCCTTGCCTCTACTCTCATTGCTGTGGAAATCATCAGTGAGCCAGCCAAGAGCTGGGCATGGAGGAGAGGACATGACAACCACCCTAGGGTGATCATGAAGCCATGTAACCTGCTGCAGGATATCTGGTTTATTCAGAGTAAAAATGTCAGTCTGCCTAGGATACGTGCCCCAACCATATTCAGTTTCTCCTCCTGTGCTACTGGGGAAGTGGGCAGTCCTGCCTATGAAAAGTCAAAACCCAAGAAAACCACTAACCCTCACACAGTGGTCTTCAAATAAGAGTGCTACAGAGTCCCCAGGGAGCAGCAGGCTACACCCCCACTGAGGGTTAAGCTTCTGACCCCTAAGACAGCTGGAAATGTCCCCAATGGGCTGCTGATCCAAGAGTAAACCTCTTGAGAGACTCCCTGGTTGAGGTAGGGGGCATCTCAGGAGTGCCATGGAGGACTGCTGCCTGCATAAGGGAGGTGCCTCTGTTTTAGACATCACTTTCTTTTCTAGATGGAACCAGTGGGTCAAAAGGATGGGCTACTCAATACTGCAGAGAGAAAGACAATGAAATGTCCCTCTGAGGTAAGAGACACTGGACTGGGTGAGCTGGGATGTGGGCAGACACATGGAATTTGCTGAAAAGTGGGGTCTTACTGAGATGTTAGCCCCCTGACAGTCTTGGGTCTGTTGTCCTGTGCCTGAGCATAGGTTGTACATGTAGCTGTCCTAAAACATATTCCTGTGGACCGTGAGAGTGGGCTAGCAGAGGGAAGGCCTTCCACACCCATGGAAGTCACAGGAACAAAACCACAACTCTCTTGGCCTCCAGCTATGGCCCAATTCACCTTCTCTGGGCCCTGGTCTTGTGCCCCAGGTGCCACTTGAAACCCTTCCTCTCCCTTAGGAGGCAGAGTTGATGAGTCAATCCTAAGGGGTCTTGAAGGCTGTATCCTAAATATGTGTCTAACATGTAATAGTCACATAAGCAATCCTTCCAAAGACATGGATAAAGAAATAACCGAACATTAGTGCTGGAAATTCCTTCTATCATGGAATGAAGGTTGATTCTTCTTGATGAATTAGTAAGTTTATTGCGCTATGCAGTAAGAAGCAATAGTTCACCTTTTCCCCTCTTCACTATGGCTTCCAAAAAGCCTAAAAGGAGGTTCTCTTTTGGCTGAGATGCATGTGCTTAGCTCAGTGATACAGATCTTGATGCTGGTGGTTTGCAAATGAGCTAGAAAGCCTAGGGAACTTCTCCAGAGGGCCAAGAGGCAACTAGAGGGAAAGCCAGAGAAAGGGTTGGCTTCATTAAGACACGAGTAAGAATGCAGTGTTAGAATCCAGCCACTGTCCAGGCCATAACACCCGCAGCAGCCTTTTCCCAATCACAGAAATCGAGAGGCACCTCCTGGGTCCCTAGTTACAAACCGACCTCTGGGGGCAGGGCTGTTTCATGGGAAGTGAATTTATAGCCAAGAGGGTATTGGTCACAGGCATCCTGGTCCCTAGCTCTATTCCTGGCTCCTGTCTAGCTTACAGACTTATACTGTGAAACCTGCCCATTCTTATTCTGCCACGTGGACTCTGTACCTCTCTTCAGTGACCCCACCATGCTGTCTCTCTCTGGTGCTGGGACCTGGACTGTCCTCAGCGCCCATGCCGTGCCATTGTGTTTCTGTCTGCTTGTCTGTGACACTTATAACTTTTAAAATAAACCCCTTACTCCCCAATAGTCCTCCTCAGTTCTCTCTCGAACCCCATCCCACCATCTGAAACCTTTCAACATGAAGGTTCCAGTTAACCACATCAATGATAACAAGCTTGACTATTATGGATCACAGCTCTGGGTCACAGTTACATGTTACTATTTTTCTACAGGAGAGTCCCTATCTGTTCACCTACAAAAATAGCAACTACCAGGCCAGACGACTGAAACCTATAACAAAGCTTCAGGTAAGGGAAGAACAGCCTTGAATCTTTGTAATGTACTTAAAGGACAGCCTTGAATCTTCATAACCTTCTACTTGGCTCTCTGTGTTGTCTCTGAGCACACTGAAAGCTGTAGTGTTGTGGAAACTGTAACAAGTTTCTGAAATTCAGCCATGGCTGACTCGGGGAGTGTGCATGAAGTGTTCCTTTGGTGGCCTGGATCAACACAGTCTTTAGACCTGTCTCAATGTAGTTCTTGAAGGGTCAAGAGGCATTGGGGTTCGGTGGCACTGTGACAAGATATCTCAGACCAATCACAGACCTCTGGTTAGTCCTTGAGCCTTTAAGGAAAAAGGAAAAATAAACAAAACTTGTCTGAGTAATAGAAGTCAATTGAAGTCTGGAACTCAAGAGAGTCTGGAGACCAGATAGCTATAGAGTTGATCCACACCTACACTGTTTTCTTCTCATTTGCAACTTGATTATGGGCTATCTCAGTTGCTTTCAGATTCTTCCTGCTGAGATTAGATAGGACACTTTGCACTCCTCAAGGGACTCAGACACCTAAAGCGTGGCATCTTCAATCCAGGACAAAGGTAGATAAAGGTGAATTTTGACCTTCTCTTCCCGTCTTATGAAAAAGGGAAGTATTCGCCCCAAGCTGTAGCCTGGACTTCTCTAAGAGACCCAGGGTGAGAGACTCTTGGGTAACTAGTGTGCCCTGTATTTTTTAATATCATAGACACACCTAGAAGGAAGCAGACACAGTGAGATGAAGCCACTGGCTCTGTATGCAGAGTCTTCCATAGCCTGGTTCTGTGTCAATAAGCAAGGCCTTAACCTTCCTGTGCTTTGGGATTCCATCTGGGAAGTAATGGCTGTGACTGTAATGGTCTTGCCGCAGAGAGTTATAAAGTACGTTAAGAAACAGAAAGCATTTATTCCAGCATCTGGCATGCAGTGAATTCTAGAGAAGTGTTGGCATTGTTTTGTCTGTATTTCTATTCTCCTTCAGGGTACACTATTAAGTTTCCTCTACATCTCAAAAATAAAAGCTCAGAGAGGCAAGGACTCAGGGTCAGTGCCCAAGCATGATCTGTTGAGTGACTAAGTAGATGGATAGATGGATGGGTTACAGACATGAGACTTTAAAACACAAATAAAATACACTGCTGTTCCAAAAGAATACAGTTGGGTAGAGGAACAAACATACCAGCCAGCAATTACATGCGCTGTATGTAATAGCAGCTGGAATTAAAATTTGTGTTGGATCTTCTGGGGACAGAGAGGAAGAAAAACCAACTCAGATGGTTAAAGACAACTTTCCTAAAGGGGCCCATGGTTTCAGTTTTGAAGAGTGGCTAGGAATGAGCCTGGTGGGTAGATGGCTAAAAAATGGAGAGAAGAAAAGAATAGAGGGGCCTGTTTACACAGGGCTTGGGGTGTGGGGGAGGATGGAGACCTTGGTCAAGGACAGACTAGAGTAGGAAGTATTGGGATCGATGGTTTTATGCTGAGGCTGGTATATGGTAGCCATTTGTTCAATTAACAGATAATATTCATCTTCTGTGATGCTTGGTGCCATTCTGGTCTTTGGGATCACAATAAGAAACAGCAGGGATGAAACAGCCTGGCTTCACTGAGACTTTAGGCAGGGCATGGTCCTGAGAGAGACCACTGCAAATGGAGAAGAGGCCATCCAACCTGGTGGGTGGTGACACGGTTGAGGGTTGCAACATTCCAAGCAAGAGTATTAAAGGCCTGAGCTCATGTGAAGGAGGCGGCATCCCTGGAGTGAAGGAGACAGATTGAAGTGAGATCTTAACAAACACTGAAGTTCTATTCAGTTTTAATTGTATGTGGTCTTCTCCAATATAATGGCCCACTTCCCACCCTGCCTCTATCCCAGTATGTGCATTTACTTCTAACTTCCATGTTTGTCTCATTTTAGATGAAAGAAGGATCAGAATTCACCTGTCCTGACAAGAACCCCTCGAACTCAATCCCCACAACAGGTACATGGCTGTCATGTTCAGTGTGAGCTTCAATTCAACTTGAGGTCTGAACTTCAAGTCACAGCAACTTTAAAATGCCAAGGATTCCCAAGGTGTGAGCTCAAGATGGACGAGATGGCCTAGGACAGCATTTATGGCTCTGCAAGAAGCCACAGGTCATGTTTATGCTTGATTATTCTTTAACTAAAATAATAGCATCATTATCAGAAAGCATTTATTGAGCATTGACCCCACGTTTAGACCATGTTGTACAATGAGCCTAAGGGTTGTTGAGTGCAGTGCTTTTGTCTTAAAACCTTCAGAGGTGAATTTGTTCTTTTTTTTTTAATTAACTTTTAAACAGGAAGCAAAATTAGCCAGCCCATACTTCTTACCCAAGGAATGTTCAGAGTGTGTTCAAGGGCTGCACAGAGCATTATAAAGTACTATTCCCATTGTCTCAACTGTGTATCATTCCTTTCCTTTTCCTCCCTCCTTCCACCTTTCCTTTCTTCTTCTTAAGACATAGTTTCCTTATGTAGCTCTGGCTATATTGGAACTCACTCTGTAACCAGGCTGGCCTTGAACTCTCAAAGAACCCCTGCCTCTCAAGTGCTAAGGATCAAAGGTGTGCACCACCACTGACTTTAGTGTTTTCTAAAATGTTGCTGGGCTCTGAATATGAGACTCACAGAATGTTCTAGACAGTCATTACAATCTTCCTAAAAAGAAAACTATGAGCACTGTAGCTTTCTTTGCTGTGAAGCAGCTTGGGAAATGATGTCTGTACATATGCAAAGTCATATGAAGGTCGTAGTGGGACCCAGATGACTCAGGATGTTAGCTATCTATGACATCCATGTTATAGGCCCTCATGCTTGGCACTGGAGGATAGTTAGATATGCTCATTTTTCAGTTCACTTGCTGGCAAATTGTTGAATCTCTCCTATAAGCCATTTGGGAGTCTCTGTCCTAGCTGACCTATTTTAACCTCTGACCTGGATTACTGAAAAGAGAAAATGAGGTTTGGAGAAGTCACACTACCTATAAGGAGTCTTACATTTGTAGTAATTCTGTCTCATTGTGTTGTGAGCAGAGAAAATAAGTACCATGATTTCACTCACCTTCACAGTTGTCTTGACTTTGCACATGCAGATTAAGTCATATAGTTATCAAGTGAGTTAAAAAAAAATGTATTGCTGGGTGGTGGTGGTGGTGGTGGTGGTGCACACCTTGATCCTAGCACTCAGGAGGCAGAGGCAGGCAGATCTCTTAAGTACTGAGTTCAAGGCCAGCCTAGTTTACAGAGTAAATCCCAGGACAACTAGGACTACACAGAAACCCTGTCATGAAAAACCCAAACAAACAAACAAACAAACAAACAAAAGAAATAAAAATCTCACTAAAGCCTAGATTCAAAATTTATTCTTCAAAGCTATAGTGAAACAAAATTGTATTTAGTCCTTTACCTGTCGTTGCCTGTTAATCGTAACAAAATACCCAGAATCTGGAACCTTAAAAGTATGTAAGCTCTCTTTAGTCTATGGCTTTAGTGCCTGGTATTCAATATTAGACTGCTTATCTGTTTAGCCACTGGTGATGGCCCCTGTGGCAAAGTTAAAACAATAGCAAAAGGCTTGACAAAGGGGGGCCGTGTGTTGGGGTAGTCTTCCTTTGAACTGCACATTCTCATGAGAACTAATTCACCTTGCAAACCCAGCATTAATTCTGTCCACGGACACACCCCAGTCCCCATTGACCTAATTACCTTGCATTGGGCCCATCTCTTAAATTTCTACCTCCTTCACACCACTATATTGAGGACCAAACCTTCTGAACTTGAGTCTTTGGGGGACCAAATCACATCCACAAACCCCACAGAAGTGATGCAGATGATGATAAATGAAGATGAGTTTAGTCTTTATACTTCTTGCTCCTGTGTTTGATGACACTGAATTTCTGTTGATCTATTTACTAGGTGGACTTTAACAGCAGAAAAAGATCACCTTTATTTGTATGCCCTCCGGCAGTTAAAAACCCTTACTCTAAGACATAGATAGAGGTCTGAGTATAGAGATATTGCATATATCGAGATAGATAGAGTATCAGTTTGAAAGCTTTAATAACCATACTTTAATCTTATCACTCTGAGAGAGGGTGATCTGTAAAGTATTTTACAATCTCCCTAAATTGTGTTTCTGTCTTGGTAACCATCCATTAGAACCTATCTCCCCATCTAAAAACCAGATAAAGTACAGTCTCTTCCTTACTCCCTGACCCTGGTGACTATTGTGTTTATTAGTACTTGAAGAATTCAAGGGCAGATCTCAAGCCTTATGATCTGAGATACCTCAGTGATAGGCACTGTTTAAGTAAACAGATAGATATGTTGATCCAAGCCTCGCTGAGCTAACCAGATGGCCTATGACACACATGCCCATCTAGTGAAATTCAGACTCACTTAAGAGTGTTGGGGTTCACCTCTGAGTTTCTTGGAAAGTATCACTCAGGAAAACAACTGCAGAAAATGACATAAAAAATAAGGAAAAATTTTTCATTTTGTGCCACTGATCCATGACTGAGCATTCTAACCATATTTGCACCTGAAACAGTTACATGTTTAAAAAAAATAAAAGAGGGAAAAGAAAAACCTTAGTAAAAGAGCACACAACTATGTTCCTCTGATTGTTACCGTGTTTCTGGTAAATTCTTCCCTCTCTGGAGACCCTGTTAATGATGTCTAATTGAAATGGGAACAGGTGGTACACATCCTGTTAGAGCTGACCATCTTCATACATCCCTACTGACTTAGCAAATGAGAGGGACCACTAAATACATATTGAACAACTCTGAATAACTGAGAATTTCGAATTCATCCAATGATTCTCAGAGTGGATAACTAAACTAGGTCACAGTACCACCGCTCAAATGGTGTAAAACATCTATTTTGCCTTCAAAATTATTTTCAAAACCCTTTTGGTAGTCACCTTTCCTAGTGTGTCCCTCAATCCACAGATGTGCAGATCAAAAACTATGTTACAGAATAGGATACTGCCTGTCATCACTGGTCATGGTCCCTGGTGGTCTAAGTGTCCACTCTCATCACACACACACTTCATGAACCTGCTCACCTGTGGGGCTGTGCACGACGAGGTCTAGAAAGCTGGTGCAAGTTACTTTTTTTATAACTAATCAGCATTTGGAACTCAATAAAGGACAAAGTCTTGCAAAGTCTCCCTCCTGCTCCATATACATATAGGATTTACAAAGCACTTTGTGGCTTTTATAAACACTAACTATATTTTGATTCTTGCTCTCATATAGCTAAGGTGGCTTAAATATCTACTTGGGGGTAGTGTCTGCTGCTAACTTAAAGCCCCCCCCCCCAGAATGAGTGGCCATGAGGAGTGGAAGGGGATGTGACTCATTGGTTATCTGTTGGATTCAAGGTGCTTATTCTAATTCCATGCAGAGGAAACAACCCATAGCTCTGCAGTTTCTCTGCAGCCCTGGCTGTCCTGGAACTCACTCTGTAGACCAGGCTGGCCTTGAACTCAGAATTCCACCTGCCTCTGCCTCCCAAGTGCTGGGATTAAAGGCGTGCACCACCACACCCAGCTGGCTGCATCTTGAAATGTGATGGCATTAATAAACCTCAACCCAAGGTCTACAGAATATGAGACCTAAGAAATGCATGGGCTCCGTCTTAACAGTAGAATCCTAGATAAGTCAACTCCTCCCACCAAGCCTTGCTTCATGTGGTCTAATCTCTCCACTGAGAATCCTACAGAGTGGCCAACTAGAGATCCCCACTTAGAAACAAACTGTACACAATCGTGTGCACACACACACACACACAGTAGGGGAGCAGGATATGTGTGCATATTTTTGTTTCATTTTTACCCAAATTTAAGAAGTAAGTATGTACTGTTTGAGCTGCTTTTTATATTTTTTAAAAATCTTATTCTGTGTACACGTGCATATATGTGCGTGGGCTTGCTAGTGCTGTGGAGCCCATGAAGAGGTTAGAGGCAAGTTACAGGTTTTCTCTCTGTCTACCCTGTGGACCTGGGGACAAAACTCATGATCTTAGACATGGTAGCAAGAGCCTTTACCTGCTGAGCCATCCTGAGGACTCTGGACTGCTTTTGCTCTCATCCTATAATAAATGTTGAAGCTTTGGAGGCAAATCTGTCCATCTCCTTTACATTTAACCAACTCCAAAGACCTTCCCCAGCCTATGCATACCAGTTGGCATTCAGAGAATCCACCATTACGGCCCTAAGAATACAGTGATTGGCTGTCACCACAAGCTAAAATAACCACTTTGGAGGAGTTGAGAGAGGCTTTTTTTTTTTTTTTTTTTTTTTTTTGCCTCCCCTCCCATAGCCTGATTTCTCTGGGAAGAGGTCATTTTAAAGTTTCCATGCTTAGCCCCGTAGGCGTGTGTTAATGTGTGCAGCTGGGTTTGTGATTTGATATTGTTCTTCTAACTGCATAGAGTATCTGTGGAAGGCTGGGAAAGGCCACGTAGGCTATAATCATGTAAGAGGGAGTGGGGGGGGTGCGCATGCGCGTGCACCCATGTGTATGCGTGTGATGAATTCCAGACATGATGATGGGGGAAGGAAGAATAAAGAAAGATACTTGGTGACTCTAGAATCTAAGAAACAAGACTTCGAAGCTGCCATCAGGCTTTGCAATGGCAGCCAAAGTTATGTGAGTCAATTTGAACCTAAACCTGGAAAGAAACAGTTATGAGTTTTGGTCTCTCCTACAAATGCAGAAATAACCACTGTCCATGGCTTCCTAATGAAAACATACTTCTGGGTAGTTCTCAAAATGTGGTACCCAGACAGGACTTGGGGCAGCCACAGTACCTGAGCATCAGACATGCAAACATCTTAGACCCACCATAGACCTGCTGAATCTGAAGCTCTTGGTAGTTCAGGGGTCATAGGTGATTCTGTTGCCCAACCCAGTTTGAGGACCAGTAATCTCCATATTCTGTCAGGTACACATTCATCTGTCAGTCTACATCCTATTCTAGGACACATCAGGGACTTTTCCTTACCAGTGCAAGTCCTCAGTGGGTGTGGCAGCTGCCATTCTGCAAGCAGTGTGAAAGTGGTAGAGAAGCCTGAGTTGGCAGCCAGTGGGAGCAAGGCATGCCACTGGGAAAGCTAGTTTTCTCAGACATATAGGGGACTAGGTCAGGGCTTCCTGAAACCCTCATTTTCCATTCACCCAGATTTGCTTTCCAGTTCACAGCTTGCGGCCAGCTGATATCAAGATCATAGGAGCATTGGGTGACTCGCTCACGGTAGGTGATCTCAACTGTAGAAAATTAAGAAGAGAGATGTTTATGATTTTGAGGCAGGGTTTTGTGTAGCTCAGGCTGGTGTCAAATTCACTATGTAACTGGGGTTGGCCTTGAACTCCTGATCTTCCTGTGTCTACCTCCCAAGTGCTGGGATTACAGCTGTGGGCTACCACATCCAACTAGGAGGAGAGATTTTAATGAATACAAAAACATGAAACTGAAAGTTGAGGTTTTACTCTTAGCCTGTTTCTGGTCCCAATCCTCAAAGGCTCCCTATTCCCTTTGCCTGGCAGCTAGCATGCCCAACTTGGTTTTGTTTCAACCTCTACACTCCTCTGCCATGCTGGGGTGAAAAGAAAACAAAGTAGAAGGGCCCCTGAAGGGGCATGAGTGGCTAAGTGAAGTTATACAGCCCATGTGTGGGGCGCAATAGTATCTCCTGCCATGAGTGTCTCCAAAGACCCAGCCAGTCCTGTCTGTCCATGTAGAAAAGCTAAGAGATGCCTGTTCAAATGGACATACACAGGTGATGAGCTAGGAACAAGTGCTGATGGGTATGGAAGTGTTGGTAAGAAAAGAGGGTCAAGCTGGGCAGTGGTGGCGCATGCCTTTAATCCCAGCACTTGGGAGGCAGAGGCAGATGGATTTTTGAGTTCAAGGCCAGCCTGGTCTACAGAGTGAGTTCCAGGACAGCCAGGACTGCACAGAGAAACCCTGTCTCGAAAAACCAAAAAAAAAAAAAAAAAAAAAAAAAAAAAGAGGGTCAAGTTGAGGCTCCAGAGATGAACAAACCTACTTCTGTAGCTGCCCCAAGGTGATACTCCAGACCTCTTAGAAAGCACATCTCTAAAAAACAGAATGGAGTCCATAGAGAGCCTAAGGGAGTTGGTCCCCTAAAGTTTCAAGAGACAAGTTTCTAAGGTCACATTACTCCTGTAGAGTTCAGCTGTTGCCCTCTAGATCACTTACAAGGCAGCATTGTCCCGTGTTGCCTGAGCCCTCTATGCTCCTCGGTGTCCCTCTTGGGAACAGTGGGTGAGAAGGCATGGAATCAACTGCTCAGACTCCTGGAGCAAGTGAGAATGCGGCAGTAAGCTCATTTATTAATTCTTAGGAGCACCCTTTATACCCTCCACCCATGTCCCATTGGTCCCAAGCAAGTGTGTCTTCCAAGTGGCAGTTCCCAATTGGCTATGTGTGTCACCAATCTCTAGGCTTTCAGGCAGGCTTCAGTTTGGCCCTCATTACTATAATAGGCCCTCATTATTATAATAGGCAGTTGCCTCTCTGACTGTGCACCCTGTCCCCCATGTTTATGTGGAAGTAGTCACCACCTTGGCATTGGCCTTTCTGTTCCTCCTACAGCCAGGTTTGAACTCTCCAAGGAGCAGATATCTGGCCACAACTGTGATTTAGTCACACAGTGAAGTCAACTCACTCAATAGCCCCATGACAGAAATCCTGTGAGTTCTGACATTCCTCACAGTTGACCAATAAGGAAGGTTCAATGAGTGCTCAAGTCACTCAGCTCCTGAGTCTAAGGCCAGGCCCAGAATGTAGGATCTAGAATGTAAGCCCCACAGTAGTCTTCACCATGAGATCCCAGCAGTTCCTTATCCCAAAGGTCCTACTATGTGTTACCCCCTAGGAGAGACTGGCAGGCTGGTCATTGGCACCTTACCAGTCATATATCTCAGCCACTTCCTGGTGAGTGAAGTCTGATACCCACCCCCTCCCCATGGTCATTGGAAGATGCTTTCAGGTCAGACAGTCACAGAGAATCACAAAGGTGCTTGGGACTTTGTGGAGAGGCAGCACATGCTTTTGTTTGGAGGAATATGGATTTTTGTGACTTTGGATTTGGAAAGCCATAGAATACTTTAAATGGGACTTAATGGACCGTCCTAGTAGGACTATGGAAAACATTGGTGCTGAGGTCATTTGAATTCTGGAGATCTTTCTTATGATGTTTTGGTGAAGAATGTGGCTGCTTTTTGCCCTTGTCCAAAGAGTCTGCCTGAGGCTAAGGTAAAGAGATTTCTATGAATTGCGTTGACAAAGGAAGTCTCAAAAAAGCCCAGCATAGTCTTTGTTCTCTGGTTTATTCTCATGAAGAATGTTTTGATCAAGTGTAGCAAGCTTAGAAAGTCAAAACACAAAATGTAGGTTCACAGAGTAAAGGGGCACCAGGAAATGAAATGGAACTGAATGCTGTGTTCAAAGATATTAAATGGAATTAATTGAGTGGTGACCATGGGACAAGGACCCACTAAGCTAAACTTATGCATTTGCAGTTGTACAAGGGAGAGTTATATTGTGTTAGGCATTATTAGGACCTGGTTATTGTTTTCATTTGGACGTAAGGAGATATTAATATGTATCAAATTGACAAGGGATAGATTCTGATGACTGAAGGGGTCATGTAAAGAAGTTGAGGCTTGGCACCATGAAGAAAGCCTATGAGACTATTGGTAAAGCCTAGTTGCAGTGGAAGACCCCAGTATATTGGAGATGCCAGTACTATGGGATGACCACCAAAAATAGCAGCAGCAGTAGAGTGGAGTCAACCAGAGCCTAGAATTCTACAAAGGACAGAGCTGGAGATGTGACTCAACCCCTTTTGGAAGAGCCCAGAAAAAGAAGGTCACGTGTGGATCCCAGATATTGGAACAAGAAGCTGTAAAGTTGAAGTTGTGTTGCTAGATGTTAGAGATGTCAGAGCTGTGGGCTATCTGCCGAGGAAAGCTGCAAACAGGGAGTAGAAACAGCCCAAAAGAAGTTGTTGCAGTCACCAGAGAGGAAGGGAGTTGTAGATCTGAAGCGCACTTTGACATCAGACATGGAGGTGCAGAGTTTGGAATTTGCCCAGCTGGTTTTTGGACTAGCTTTGATATTTCCAAACTAGTATTTCCTCACTATGACATTTTGGAATAGTAATGTATATCCTGTAATGTTAGAGGTATATGATCTGCTTTTTGATTCTCATTTTATAGGGGATTCCAGTTAAGAAATTGCATGAATCTCAGAAGAGTCTTTGAACTTTGGACTTTTAACATTGTTGAGACTGCTATAGACAATGGGAGATTTGAAGTTGGTCTAAATGTATTTTGCATTATGCTATGGCTATGTATGGCCCCATAGACTCATGTATTTGAGCAAGCCTATGGGGACCAGGAAGTGGATTGTGGTGGTTTGAATATGCTTAGCCCAGGGAGTGGCACTATTAGGTTAGTGTGTCACTGTCGGGATGGGCTTTGAGACCCTCCTCCTAGCTGCCTGAAAGCCAGTCTTCTCCTGGTTGTCTTCCAAACAAGATGTAGAACTCTTGCCAGCCTGGTCTCCAGAGTGAGTTCCAGGACAGCCTGGGCAATACAGAGAAATCCTGTCTGGAAAAAAAACAAGAAAAAAAAAAAAGTAGAACTCTCAGCTCCTCCAGTGCCATGCCTGCCTAGATACTGCCATGCTTCCAGCCATGATGGTAAAGGACTGAACCTTAGTCAGCCCCATTTAAATGTTGCTCTTTATAAGAGTTGTCTTGGTTATGTTGCCCCTTCACAGCAATGGAAACCCTAACTAAGACACTACTGAACTGCAGTGAAGATAACCTGGGAATTTCTGCTGGAGTTTAGAAATATATGCTTCAGGGAAGGAGATGTCCTGCATCTTCCAGCTTTTTCTTACCTGCACGTACTAGGGATGTCACGATGTTCAAAGGCTTAATTACTCTGGTTACATGTTTCACAATTTAAAAAAAAAATGGGCACAGCTCCTCTAAGCACATGCTCTGAAGAAATACATGCTATAGGCTCTTGACACTGCAGGCTCACGCTTCTCCTACTTGCCATCCAGGCAGGGCTTTCCTGGAGAGGTATAGCTGTAGATGGTACTAGACTCATCCCAGAAAGGGTGGGAGGTATATCCACAGGGTGTTCCATCTGGATTCTAGAACTTTCCTAGATGTCCTAGACAGGATAAGGGTGCAGGCCTTCAAACAGGTGGACAGCTGGGCCCTGAGAAAAAAAGCATGGGCACCACTGGCTATTTGAGTTCTTTTTCAGGCAGGCAATGGAGCTGGGGCCAGCCCTTGGAATATCTTGGATGTCTTAACTGAATACCGAGGCCTGTCCTGGAGGTGAGTGAACCCAGAAGCCCCTGAGCCTTCTAGAAAACCTCTGTGGGAGATGGGCCATCTTTCTACAACAAATTTCCAAATTCAATTTATTTGCTCCTCCCATCCCCAAGACTATAATACCTGTATCAGGAGGTAGTGTTGCCTGGACAGGAGTTTGTGGGGGGGAGGGTTAAACGTGCACATCTCCCTTGGAGTCTTAGCCTTGGGTCGGGAGACCCTGACTCTCCTAAAGGCACTCTTTTCCAAGCTAAGTAGCGAAGAGAAAGATCCAGGGTAAGCTATGGGCGGTAATGGAGAGGCCAAGTGGTCCCTTGGTGGCCCCAAAAGAATCCCTCTGGATTGGGAAATGTAATGAAAGAGACCAACTTGGTTCTCCCTGCTCCAACATTAGAGCGGGCTCATAGCTGAAAGTACAGTAACAGCAGCAGCAACAGTTTAAGTTCTCTTGTCTGTTTGCTCCGGTGTACAGGGAGGGAGGAAAAGAATTGCATTTCTGCGACGGATAAAGGGCAAGTCCACCCGGCTGTGATTCAGAAGGGCACTCTGTCTTGCTTGGCATTTTAAACCGTCATTTTCTTTCTTGCTTCTCACCAACAGTGTGGGCGGGGATGAGACCATCAAAACCGTGACCACCCTACCCAGTGAGTACCCTGGTGCTCTGGGCGGCAGGCTACGCCTGAGCCCACTGCGCCTCCCTCTGGCAGTCGCCAGCCTCCCAAGGCAGGATGCAGCTGTGTGCAGTAGGGAGCGCTGCTTCCCGGAGGCTGCCTTCTCTTAGCTCCTGAGCTAATTAAAACTTTGGCGGGTTTTGTTTGCTTTTATGTGGGTCCCCCACCCCCACCCCAACGGGAAATCGCCTCTATCCAATAAATGAATTGCGTGAGGAAAGAAAGAAGGACTTAAACCAAATCTCAGGACAGATCATTTAAAAGTAATCCAATAAAGAAGGCATTCTGGACCTAGAGCGAGGGGTAGGGTTGCGGGGGTGGGGTGGGGTGGGAGGTGGCGGATGGGGTTTAAGCATCTCTGCTCACAAGACCTTACTGTGTAAACCCGCAGCACTTGCAGTAGTGAGAAATGAAACTACCTTGCTTGGGCAGTGCAAACATTGCCATACTTTGGATTCAATATTTTCCTTAATTGCTTTGCCAACACCTACTTGGATGATTTTTGTTTTTTAAAGCCTGGCTATATTTTTCTGAGGGGTCTGCCTTTGATCTTTTGGTTATAGCTATTGCTAGTGCTTTCTGTTATGTTATTTGATTCATTATCTTTAGTATTGCCAAGCCCGTGTTTATTGCTACAGTTACACTTTTTTTTTATATATATAATTTATTTATTTATTATATATAAGTACACTGTAGCTTACTTCAGATACTCCAGAAGAGGGCATCAGATTTCTTTACGGATGGTTGTGAGCCACCATGTGGTTGCTGGGATTTGAACTCGGGGCCTTCGGAAGAGTAGTCGGCGCTCTTAACCACTGAGCCATCTCACCAGCCCCAGTTACACTTTCTTATAATAAGGTGTTAGGCAATATTTACAGTGTATTCTTTGCTTCTCAGAAACCTTTAAGGATTTTACCTGGGAGGCACTTGATTGGTTTTATTCTATTTTTTCTGATATATATATATATATAGATAGATAGATAGATAGATAGATATAGATATAGATATAGATATAGATATAGATATAAATATATCCCTTTGGTACATTATCTTGACCTAAGACACAATTTGAGTTTTAAGCCAGCAAGTTTAGACAATAGGGATATGATACATAATGTCCACACTGGCACACCTGATCAGACCTCAAGTCTGTTATCTATTTTAGTTCTTAGAAAACTGTGTTGAATTTAAATAGGTACAGTTCTGTGTCATGAGAACTCCTTGTTCCCTGTTGCCAGAAGGTGACAGACTGCTCCCGTGAGTGTGATGAACTTGGCTTTGAGATGATCCAGCAAGATGGCTGGACATCATATTGTTCAAGATCATTCACCAAAGTGCTTTACAAATGACATCGACAGTGTCGCCCACTCAGGAGGGCTCCCCCTAATGCACTTAGCTTAGCTGTTCAGCTTTCTTTCTTAGAGGAGGGAGGACCACCTGATCATAGAGCTTCAGGATTCAGTGCATGGCAGCTGTTTAAAAAGGTAAAATGTGCTGTGTCGGTACAAGGTCAGGACAGAACTTATCCCCAATGCCTTTTTAAATTTAACCCAGCAGATGCTGTAGGATAGGGTGTGTGGGAGACAGACCTCTGCCCTGATCAGCAAGTCTCCAGGGCGAGGTATGCCACCACAAAGACAGACACATGAATTGATCATCAACAAGTATGGATGAAAAAGTCTGTATTGTGGAAAAAAATCAGCAAGAAAATTGAGATTGGGTGCGGGGACAGAAATGTTAGAAATGAAAATACCCAGTGAGACAAATAGCCTAATGAAAGCATTGCCAAAAGCTGTAACCAAATAGGGAAAGCATCGGGAATAGGGGACAAGACTAATGAACTCTCTAATCACACATCATTTAAAGAAATAAATGAATTTGACCACAATGTCTAAGAATTCTGGGGTATGATCGAGAGGCCAAATCTAAGAATGGATAAGATAGAAAGAGATGAAATAAATTCTAAAGGAATATGGAATTATCCAGGTAAGCTTATAGCACAAGATTTATCAAATCTAGAGAAAAATTCAAGCACAAGAGAGCCAAAATAAAGTCAACCAAAGAACCTCTCCACAATGTGTTATAGCCAGTGTATCAGAAGTTAAAAGCAAACAATATTAATAGCTGTAAACAGGGAAGGCTAACTCACCCACAAAGGCAACTACATCAGAATAGCAGCAGATCTCATTAGCAATCATAAAAGTCAGGAGGGCATAAAATAATGTATTTCAAGCCCTGAAAGTAAACAACTGCCAATCAAAATTGCTATACCAGCAAAACCATCTTTTAAGTTTGATTAAAAGATGACAAATTTTAAGAGCAAAATGAAGAAACTAACTTCGATGAAGAAAAGCCCAGAAATGGACAGATTCACTAATGAATTCCACTGAGCTTTTAGAGAAGAGCTAACAGCTGTCCTAAAACCATTCCACAACATGGAGAGGGCAAGAACACCACCTCACTCATTCCACGGAACAAGTAGCAACATGCCAACACTGCTGAACACAAGGGTAGCAAAAAAAAAAATCCATTTTCTTTGTGATTCTTAGTAAAATACTTGTAAATTACATTCAAGAACACATTGTGACCATATGCAAGTTAGTGTCTTTCTTTCCAGAGATACAAGGATGCATTGCCATATACAAATTAGTATGGACAGAAATCACATGATCGTCTCAGTAGATGCGGGGAAAAGACTTCAGCAGTAAAATCCCAAAAGAAACAAGGGCCTGAATGTGGTAAATTATTATGTGCTATGCATATTCTCAACCTATGGGTCCTAACCCTTCTGGGGGTTTAACAACCCATTCACAGGGGCCACCAAAGGCCATCCTGCATGTCATAAATTTACATTACAATTCATAACACTAGCAAAATCACAGTTACAAAGTAGCAACAAAAGAACATGAGCTGCATTAAAGAGTCTCAGCATTAGGAAGGTGGAGAGCCACTGGTGTGGAGTCTCAGACTGCTCAACATTCTGTTCTATGCTAGGCTGTAGCGTTGGGGCTCTGCTCTGTCCTCCACACTCAGTGTTCAAAGGAACTTGACAGTTGGCTGAGTAATCCCAGCACCTACAAGGCTTGGGTGGGAAGATCACCAGTTGAGGATAGCCTGGGCTACATAGGTGTCCCTGTGGCAAAACAGCAGGCAAAAAGGATTTGGGGCCATTGGTAAACATGTCCCTTGTATTTCCAGACATTCTCCGGGAATTCAACCCCTCCTTGAAGGGCTTTTCTGTTGGCACTGGGAAAGAAAGCACTTCCCGAGCATCCTTCAACCAGGCCGTAGCAGGAGCCAAATCTGAGTGAGTCTGGGTGTCCTGGAGGGAGTGCATGCTGGGAGGACGGAAGTGAGGGGCCCTGGGAAGGCTTGCTGTGCTGTAGGCTGTGAGAGGCTTGGCTGGGTAAGGAGCTGGCGTGGGCTCTCCTGGGAGCATCCTTTGCTGTCAGACACACAGACCTGGCCAGTGTACACTCAACCCTACCCTAGCAACTAGCCACATTCCTCTGATGCCACACATACACTTGAAGCAGATCACCCAGCCTCCTCTGTAGACTTTATTCCCTTACAAAGCAGTGGCTGTAAGTAGTGAGTCCCGATTAGCTTGTTGTTGCTGGTTTTGAGTCCTACATGCCCTGTCTTCATCAGAGGGGCATCTGGGACTCTGTGGCCCATGTACTTCCTGTGTCATAGGGAGAACATTGACAGGGGACAGGAGGCCTTCGGTGACAGCCACATTTCTTCTGTAGCCTCTGCAAACCTCTGAAGCAAAGAGGCAAGGCTGTTGCGAGCCCCTCTGTGGAAATTGTGACATTGACCCCTTCTTAGATGTGAAAGCTCTGGCCTGCTGTACTCCTGCAAAGCCTGATGGTGGACCCAGCACCAATTCACCAGGGCTGCAGGGCTCAGATTTCAAGCTCCATAGTGCCACCCTGCCTCAGCTCTGCTTGCACACTTCCTTGGAGCCTTGTTTCCTAGCCAATGAACATACAACACCACACCCAGCTAAACGGAACATGAAAAAAAAAAAACAAAACTTTCTGTTTTACCAATTTTTCTTCCAGATTCAGCCCAGGCCACACTTCTCTGCATGAGTCTAAGGTTCTTGTAGTTTGGTTCCTAGATTCTCTGGGGGTTTCCCAGATTTATAAGCCATCTCTAAGTAGCTTTCATGTTTGTGCCCCATAGGAAAGACAGATCATACCAAACCAAATAGGTTTTAGAACGAATTTGAAGGCTGCTTCTCCCTTTGGCAGGGATAGGGGTGGAAGTGTTTTGCCATTTTCAAGCTAAAGGTTGCTTTAACATTAACAGAATGTCTCTATTCCAGGTAAGTACTGCTGGTAGCAGCAGAAGTAAAGGAGTTCTAAGCATGGTTAGATCAGGGAGACACACATGTAAGAATGGACTCTCAGAGGCAAGGACCTATGATAGCCACAGTAAAAATGTCTCATGGCCTTCAATCTGTGACTGTACTTTTTCCTAGGCTCTAGGGAAGGCATCCAGGTGACAGAGAAAAGCAGGGGCAGACCAGTTGTTCCCATAGTGCACTTGAAACTATAACACAAAGAATCTATATGGCCCCAACAAGTACAGCAACCAGACCCAAGGGTCTTGCAGGCTTTATTCCAGGCCTGATCATAGCCCTTCATATACACACAGCAGTGCCTGAGTACCTTGCAGAATACCTTCATGATTATTGTCCTTGTATCCTACACAGTAGCTCTGTCAGATGGGCAATGTAGAGGGCTGATTCCCTGTTTTGTCATTGATTAAAAACTAAGCCCCTGAGCCATGGAGCACGCATTCTAAACCCTGGTCCAAAGAAAAAGGGTTGCCCTGGCAACCTCCCATCCACAGGTAAGAAGCAGGTTAAGTGACTTATTCAGGGTCACCTCCCACCCCCAGGTATCTGATACCCGGTGTTCTGGCCAGGATCAGAGCAACTGTGCTAGTAGATAGCTGTGTTGAGCATGGTGCCAGGGAACTTTGTGGATGGTGAGAGTAACAATAGAAATCATTCTAAGGATGCTTGCCTTGTGGTAGGCACTAAGGCCTTCATGTGACCCTCATCTGACTCTCTCAACTTCATGAAGAAGGCACTGCCACTGCTTTATTTGACAAAGGAAAGCCCTGGGTTTGTAAGGTAAATGTCTCCAAGGTGGTTATGGGTAGACCTGGCATCCAAACCCTTGTTATCTAGCAGAATAGCAGCTCTTATCCAAGGGGCTGCTTGGATTTCATTTGTACCTACAATGACTTTCCATGAACAGGTTGGTCTTTATGTTACTGTCTTTGCTTTACAGTATAGATACTGAGCCTAGGGCCTTGCTCACACTAAGCAAGCACTCTGCCACTGAAGTTATCCCCAGCTCTGTAATCATTTTAAACTGACGTCACCTTTGGAGGTTGGAGGCTAGGTGGGCCATGACATCTGTTCACATGGGCATTAATTGAGTAGCAGATGATGTAAAATAAATACATAGCTACCTATTTGCTTTGAACAAGCCTGGCTTGGAAGAGAAACCAAGAGTTTATCATTAACTATACCAACACAAAAATAAATGCACCGAGAGTCAACCCCTCAAACATGTAGGCCTTTACCCCTCTTGAGCGGTCCATCCTCCCCAGTGAAGCCTGGGCGGGGATGAAGCTGTGTGTGGTGGGACTTCAGTGCTGCCCCAACCTTCCTCTCCTAAGTCAATTGCCAATTGCTTTCTCTCTCTGCTACACTGATATTCTAGACTTTGATTCTCATTCATCTCCTTACGGTGTTCCCACAGTGGCTTAGCTGGCCAGGCCAGAAAGCTGGTGGACCTGATGAAGGCAGACAAGGTGAGTCTGGGAACATCAAGGACCCATAGAGCAGCAGGATACACACACAGACACAGAGAAGTCAGCAGGCGGGGAAGAAGGGCAAAGGGCTCAGGCCAGGTTTCTAGCAGAATCTGGGCCTCTGTACCCCTGTTCCTTTGCAGATTGAGTCCCCGTTCTCTGTTCTAGCCAGGGCTCAGAATAAACATGTAGAAGATACAGCACAGTCCTCTCCTAGAAGAGCTTAAAAGAGGAGACAAACATGAAGAAGCAAGATAATGAAACAGTTGACTCATATTTTGTAAAGAGTTGTGCACAGAGTAGAAGTGGGCACAACAGGGACAGGACCCCTGATTGGGGGGTTCAGAAAAGAAACAGAGGTGTTTGAGCTGGGTTCTAAAATCTGAGTGTGAGATCCTCTCTCAGATAAAAGATCAAAGTGAAGGCTCAGTGCAGACCTGGTTGGGGAGGCGGCATCCAGTGGATAAAATAACAAAAGTAGGGGGTCACGCCTGGTTATTTTTATGTGATGTGATGCCCCACCCACACCCCCAAATCCATTATTAGGAACATTTCAGAATATGTCTATGCCTGATGTCAGGCTTTCCTGATCTGCTACACACACACACACACACACACACACACACACACACACACACACACACCATATGTCTTTCACACTCATTTGGAGGCTGTGAACACCACACCCACCATTGACCATGGTGTTGTAGAATGCTTATGCCCACGTCCTTCCATGCAACCCTTCAAACATTTCTCTAGATCTCTCTTGCAGGAAGTTCTAGAGGTGGCAAACTCCTGGAAACTCTATGTTGCTCTGACCTGCCACTCCAACTGGAAGTTTGCTTTCTTTCTTCCTTTCTTCCTTCCTTCCTCCCTTCCTCCCTTCCTTCACTTCTCCTCCTCCTTCTTCTTCTTTCTTCTTCCTTCTTCTTCTTTCTTTCTTTCTTCTTCTTCTTCTTCTTCTTCTTCTTCTTCTTCTTCTTCTTCTTCTTCTTCTTCTTCTTCTTCTTCTTTCTCTTTCTCTCTTTCTCTTTCTCTCTTTCTTTCTTTCTTTCTTTCTTTCTCCCTCCCTCCCTCCCTCCCTCCCTCCCTCCCTCCCTCCCTCTTTCTTTCTTTCTTTCTTTCTTTCTTTCTTTCTTTCTTTCTTTCTTTCTTAGGTTTTTCCAGACAGGGTTTCTCTGTATATTTCTGCATGTCCTGGAACTCTCTCTGTAGACCAGACCAGCTTTGAACTCAGAGGATTACCTACCTCTGCATTGCTAGTGCCGGGGAGAACGCCATGCACCACAATGTCCAGACCCAGCTGGGATTTCGCACAGGCACCTTTAACTCATGGGCTAAGGAAAGTTCCTTCTTAATGGAAGATGGTCCTTCTTCTGTAAAGCTATTAGAACTCCAGATTTCTAGAAGACTCTAGAACAACCTTCCCTTCCCAGGGCCAGGACCTAATTCCCTATCTTCCATGCAAAACTCAAAAGAACTCCTCCTACCAGGGTGGTTGGAGACAGACCTGTGCCTGCTGTGCCAAAGCCCAGTTGTACTCTATGACATGTGGGGACTCTATGACATGTGGCCTTTACGGGAGTTTCCTCCCTAACCCTATTTATTTCTATTCATTTCAGACAATAAACTTTCAGGAAGACTGGAAGATAATCACTGTGTTTATAGGAGGCAATGACCTCTGTGCTTCCTGCAGTAACTCGGTAAGTCTTCAGCCCCTCACGCCCAGGAAAGATCCCATAGTTGGCCACTTCGTCCTGGAACAGCATAGATAGGTCAGGACTCTGTACATGGCTTGGCATGAATCCAACTGGGGATTCAGTAATCTTAAGGCCCAGAGGACATTCACCTCGAAGATTGGTCCTGATGAAGTTCCCTACGGAGGGAGCCTAATCATATCATTCTAGAAAACTAGATAACCTTGTGTTAAGAAAGACTTGCTTGTTTTTATAACTAGTTACAGGTTGGCTCCTTTCTGCAGTATTTACCGGCCTTGCCAATTGCACCTTTGTGCTATCTCTAGAGAAAGTGATTTCCAGTAAGGTTCAGGTCTACACCTCTTGGGGCTGATGGGAAACCCACAACGGTGTTCCTCTATGGCTGCCACATGTATTCTTCCTGGATTCCCAAGTCCCTCTGAAGGGGATCCCTTAAACCAAACCACCTGTGAGTCTCACAACCACACCTGTGCCACATGCTGTGCCCAGAGGTGAGCAGTGGCAAAGGAGACACAAGCTCTGTCCTTGGGGTTTCCTTTAGCCAGGGGCCAGAAACAAGCAACTTTTAATAGCACAGGAGAGATACCACCATTGGGTTTTGATGATAAATAAATAACTCCAAAATCAAAGTAGCCATGGCATATGGAGAGCAAGGGGGCTTCTCAGCACATAGTGCAGGAGACCAGCCTGCCAGCTGGGCATGTGTCTTGGTTAGGGTTTTATTGGCAACCCCCCCCCCCCCAGTGGCAAATGGCCTTTATCAAGAGTCACAATAAGCAGTCTGTGGCCTGAGGCCCATAGGTAGAGCTCTGCATAGTCCATCCCTGAGCAAAGTGGCCAGTGTCCTGGGCTGGGAGGGAGATGGGGCTCTGTGCCGGCTTCCCTACAGCCCTGGGGTATGTACTGAAGTGGGTCACCAGGCCAGAGGTCATGAGGAAGCCTCCAGCTAGGCATGGAGTTGAACCCTGTCATTCTGAGGAATCACAGTTCACATGAGCGAGCAGCATGACCTCTTCTCCACAGACAACTCCTCTGAGGGAGCAGTGAGATTGAGCATGGGGGAGGGGTCCCCTCTTGTGCTGAAGCCACAGTCAGGCTGGGAGCTCTCAGTGTCAACAGACAGGCCAGGCTCAAAGGTCTCAGGCCCTTCAGGGGCAGGTCGCTGTTCTCTGGCATTTAAGTTCTGGCAACTCTTTGTTGTTGTTGTTTGTTTGTTTGTTTGTTTGTTTGTTTTGAGAGAGGGTTTCTCAGTATAGCCATGGTTGTCTGTTCACTTTGTAAACCAGGCTGGCCTTGAACTCAGAAATCTGCCTGTCTCTGCCTCCCGAGTGCTGGGATTAAAGGCGTGTACCACCACTGCCTGGCCCAAGGCAACTTTTACAAGAACATTTAATTGGGGCTGGCTTACAGGTTCACAAGTTCAGTTCATTACCATGAAGCAAGGCAGCATGCAGGCAGGTATGGTGCAGGAGGAGCTGAGAGTTCTACCTCTCCTACCTAAGGCAGAGCTAGGAGAAGACTGGCTTTCAGCTTTTGGGTAGCTAGGATTAAGGGTCTTAAAGTCTATGCCCACAGTGACACACCTACTTCAACAAGGCCACACCTCCTAATAGCGCCTCTCCCTGGGCCAAGAATTTTCAAACTACCACAGGGAGTGAGGGACTAACAGAGTGAGGCAGAAGGATGCCCAGAGGATGACCTGTCCCCAAACCCTTACAATAACTTTCCTGATATCAGACTCATGTAGGGCTAGTGACTTTAAAGCTGATATTGAAAGATCTCACGGGAGAACTGACAGGCTCCTGGGGACAGGTAAAGCTTTGGAATCTTGGTCCCCCTCACAGCTTCCTGAGGGACACTGCTTTAACCTGTTGTAAGGTGGGGTTCTTGGATGCGCTTCACCCAGAGAAGGGGTTCCACTGATTTTTTTTTCAGTGCTCTGAAAATGGGGCTCGGTATGAGGGACTAGTCAAGCATGAAGACATGAAGATAAATTTCCTAGCATCCACAGAAGAAGCCAACTGTGTCTGTAACCTGTAACCCCAGTGCTTGGGAGACACAAAAGTATTCCTGGGGCTTGCTAGCCAATCCAGTCTAGCTGAACAGCTAAACCTCCAAATTCAGTACAAGACCCTGCCCCACAAAATGAGGGAGAACGACATCTGATGTGAACTACTGGACTCCATACACACACACATGGATGTCACCTGTATACATCCATCCCCTCTCCCTCCCTTTCCCTTCCTCCCTCCCTTCTTCCCCCTCATACACGCACAGTTCTAAAACCACAGATAAAAAAACAAAGTGTATTTCTGTTTGGAGGCTCCACAAACTCCCTCGTTGCCCCATGCACCCTTGAGGCACTTAGAAGTGATTGATGCGTCTGAGACTCAGAAGAGGGCAGGTAGTAGAACCAGATCTTGAGGTCATCCGCTTTAGTAGCCCCGTTTCAGAGGAGCTATACGGGATATCTAAGGCTATCAATACTAAATCAATTCAGAGTCGTCATTGTCCCCCCCCCCCCCCCGGCTCTAGGCAAAAGGAAAGACTCTTTCCTGAGGGTCATGATGAATGCAAGCATTGTAGCTAGGACCCCCACCCCCAAAGATTCACTATTGCCAACTCTGATTAAAATATAGAAAGAGGAGAAGCCAAGCCAGGAAGCAGTCCTGCTCATAGGGAGGAGATGGGGGATGCACGGGGCTCATGAGATTCTTCCTCTGCCCACAGACTCGCTTTTCTCCCCAAAACTTCATAGACAACATCAAGAACGCCCTGGACATCCTCCATGCAGAGGTACGGAGGTTAGACCACACAGGCCTCTGAGTTGCTCCATCAGAGCTGTTGTCTGTGACCCCGGAGGCCTCCCAGCAGTTCTGAGAGCTACTTGACAGACACCTGCATGTATGCTCTAGCATCCTCGGAGAGCAGAAATAAGAGAGGAAGGAAGTGGGTGGGGCCAGGAGGAAGTCACAAACTCTGAGCTCTAGCCCCCATGTGGGAAGCAAGAAGCCAATGCCATCTTACCATATTATCTTGGTGACTGATTCTGTTTCGGCAGGTTCCACGGGCCTTTGTGAACATGGCAATGGTGATGGAGATCACCCCCTTGAGAGAACTATTCAATGAACCTACAGTCTCATGCCCACGGAACATCCTCAGGTCTGGTGGCAACTTCACCCATGTTCCTGAAAGGACTGTGGACCTTGGTGGATTCTTTTAGGAACCCCCAGGGTAGAGTATAAGGATGGTTAGAACTACCCCATATTTTAACCTGAAAAGGCCTCCCTGGGGGACATACAGCTCAGGTTATCTTCTGTAAACATTGCTATAGACCTCAGCAGTCTCTCTGAGAGCGCACATAAGGAGTCTCTGCCTGCTGCCGAGTCAGCCACATGGCCCCTTCATCAAGGAAGAGAGAGAGGGTATTAAGAATAGGATCCCTCAGCCCACAGCATCTAGAGCAGAGTGACCATCTCCCAGAGGCTGGTCCCCAGGACAGACAGTGTTTCTGAATGGCATGTGTGTGCTCCAGGTGGGATAAACACAAACCCAGGGCTACTGTTACTCTGTAGAAGAGAAAGATGTGAGATCAGAATTAGCGAGATCCAGGGGTGAATCTTCTCTCAGAGAACAGAACAGTCTGGTTCTCAGAAGGGTGCTCCTAGGAAGCTGGTGCCGTCAACTCTCAGCCTCCAGACCCAACAGAAGATGGGGTTCATCTCTAGCACCAGACAAGTCTGTAACCCTTGGAAGGAGGATGCTTTTCTAACTGGTCATGGTGGCTGTGCTAGCCTTCCTCCCCTGCCCTCTAGCCCTCATCATGTTCCTGGGCACACACACCACATGGCCATTAGTCAGCTGAGTGTGGTGATTATCCTCCACAGCCTGTGAGCACTGAGTCACTGCCACCACAGCACAGGGGCTCAGGGGCTGTTTGCAGGTGAGCTGTATGAGTCATTCACAAGGGCCAGTCTTGTTCTTGGAAATTAAGGAGGTATACTGGCTGATCCCTGGAGAACTATGCCAGATCTTCCCTAGAGGAGTAGGGCAGACTGCATAGATTCCCTAGAGAAGGCTCAGGATACTGTGAGCAGACACACACACTGCCTGCCAGGGCTGGTGTCAGGCATGCTAATTTGCAACGCTGACTCATCTACTAGATCCCGCTTTCTCCAGGCACTGGAGCACATGGAGAGTTTGGTATATACATTCCACTTCAGAATAGATTCCCCCCCCCCCCACCGCCCCTCTCCAAAGCCTCCTGTTACTGGTCACTGCAGAGATTTGAAGGCCACTAAAACCTGTTTGGAGAAGTTTCTTGCCAAGTGCATTTGAAGATGAGAATGTCTGTGTTGATAAGATCAAGAGCTTCCTTGTTTTGAGACTGCCCTCTCTGCCCCTCCGCCTTTCTGTCCCTCTACACAGAGCCACCCGGGCTATTATCACCTTATACCCAGGGTGGAAGTCCAGATTTGCCAGATCTGGACAAACCAGAGTGGAGTTGCAGACTGACAGAGCCGTTTAACTCAGTGACTTCTTAGTCAAGTCCCAGCTCCCACCAGTGTCAAGTCAATATGGCTGTGTGACCTTGAGGTAGTTACTTAACCACTGAAACTTGGTCATCTCTTCTCCCTGATGTCCTCCGTAAATTCAGGACCTTGCATGTGCTAGGGAAGTCTGCTATCACTGAACTATGCCCAGCCCTTTTTGCCTTTGTCTTTTTTTTTAAAGGGAGGATCTTGTATATCCCAGGCTGGCTTCAAACTGGTCCTTGAGCTGAGAATGACTGCTATGCCTACACTTCTGATCCTCCTGCCTCTACCAACTAGAGCCCTAGGATTACAAGCAGAGACCACCACACCCAGTTTTTTAATATTGGGGATAGAACCCAAGGTTTTATGCACCCTAGACAGGCAGCCCCCAAGCCCCTTTGCTTTTTATGTTCAGATAGTGTCTTGCCCAGCTGTCTAGACTGGCTTCAAACTCATGATCCTCTTCCTTAGCCACCAACATAACTAGGATCACAGAGTGTGCCATCTTCAGATTGCTCACCTGTAAAAGGGGGACAATAAAAACTTCTGGGAAGCTGGGCAGCGGTGGTACACGCTTTTAATCCCAGCATCTGGGAGGCAGAGGCAGGCAGATCTCTTAAGTTCTAGGCCAGCCTGGTCTACAGAGTAAGTTCCAGGACAGCCAGGGCTACACAGAGAAACCCTGTCTTGAAAAAAAAAATCTGGGATGATGAAGAGATTTAAACATTTTAATACATGGTGCTTGGCACTGTTAACATGTAGCGTGTACTAGCAATTACTGTTATTGTTATTATTATTATTATTTAGGAGAAGGGTGTGTCTCTCTGCACATCTTCATACAACCTTCTGGTGACTCAGCTCCATAAAAATCACTCCTACAGACATCAGGAGGAAGGTCTTGTTTCCAAGAGCAAATTCAGGCCATGGACTTTTGTTTGTTTGTTTGTTTGGTTGGTTGGTTGGTTGGTTGGTTGGTTGGTTTTGTTTTGTTTTCTGTGACATCCTTTGATCCAGACTCAAATTCCTAATACTCTTCAACTTACAAGAAATACACAGAGTCTTGGGCCAGAGATCATTCAGGATGATGACCTCAGGCTGGGGGCTCTTTGGTTTTGTTGGTAGCCGACTGTGTCCTTGTGTCCTGGGCCTTGGTGATAACTCAGAAGAACTTTCCAGCCTCGTTCAAAGGAACAGGGATTATCAGGTAAGCAGGAGGGTTTTGCCACCGTAAAGGACTCTCAGAGGTTTGTAAGCCACAAGTAGAATCAGTTGATGCTAAGTCTCTTGTCCTTGGCTAAGAGAGTGGTGACTACCAAGGACTGTGCCAACTTAAATACATTCAAGGATGACAGGAGTCAGAGAGCAGCTTCTTTGAATGAAGCTTCAGTATGAGATCACAGAACACACTTCACTGAACCCCATCTTCTCCTGTCTCCTCCTCCTCCTCCCTTAGGAAGGAACTTGAGTATTGGTTAAGAGTAGGTAGTAAGACTTGAGACCAGTTTCACTCTGTTTTCCTCACTATTCGAACCCCTGTCTCCGTCTCCTCCGGCAGAAGAAAACTGAAGAGCTCATTAATAGCGGACGATATGACACGAGGGATAATTTCACTGTGGTTGTCCAGCCCTTATTTGAAAATGTGTCCATGCCACGGACCCCGGTAAAGAAATGAGGCATTGAGGATGAGGGGAGCCCCCAGGGTGAGCAGCTGAGTTTTCTGACATCTGTACTTGCCCCTCCCTTTCTGCCTGGTGACTAGGAGGGCGTGCCCGACAAGTCTTTCTTTGCCCCTGACTGTTTCCACTTTAATGCCAAGACTCATGCCCGCTCAGCCATTGCCCTCTGGAAGAACATGGTAAGAGCTGTAGGGTAAGAATCCTCCTTTCTGGTCCAGCTACCTGCATCTCCCTTCCTCCCCACACCCCCAGCATCTTGACCAGTCTGCTTGGTCTGCCTATTACTCATTCCCTGTCTTCTTGCTTTTTTTTTTTTTAAGCTGGAACCTGTGGGCCACAAGACAAGACATAATAATTTTGAAATCAAGGCCCCTATCGTGTGTCCGAACCAGGTAGAGTGGGCTCTCCTACGAACACCCTCTGAGTATAGCATCTCCTCTGCCCAGTCAGCCCAAGCCTTCATCTTAGCTCCTCTCTGCCCACCCACCCACCCCATCCATATTCCAGGTTGTCAAGCCACATCATCCCCTTTGGTTAAACAGAGAGGAATGGTAGACCCACAGTGACGTGGACCCTCTAGTGTTTTCCTCACCTCTGATGGCAAGGACATCAACACAAGTCTAGACAGGCTACACCTCTGTTGGACAGGCAGGAGTGAAGTGGTGGCTCTTATGGAAAGGATAGGAGATTTTCTAGGGCAAATGAGACAGGGATAACCTGTTTCCATGTAGCCCTTGGCTCATGACCAGCTGGGAAGAGCAAGAGACCAAGCATCAGAGTGATGCATGCTTGGATGGAAAGTGGAGGCAGGCAGGATGTTAAGATGGAAGTCAGAGCTAGGAAAACAGATCTTCACTATCAGCAGAGTAGGGCCCCAATTCTACTCACAAAATGTCAGATTTTTAGAGTTTTGCAGCCTCGCAACCCAGAATTCCTCTGGGTCCCCAAAAGGGTCTCAGGATTCTCACTGGGAACTACTGGACCAGGGCTTATTTGGAGAAGAAGTTGGGGGTTGAGGGGGGGTCTGCTTTTTCTTGCTTAAGTAAAAAGGAACTCAGGTTTCTATAGGGCAAAGTAGGTTTCAAATGGCAGGCACCTGGGGGTGACAGGGGTGCTGTTGGGAAGGGGTAGGGTAGAAAAAAGAGGCCCAACATCCTTAGCCAATAGGCTGAGTGCAAGAAAGAATATGGTAGCTACTTAAGGGTTAAGTCTGAGTTCTGGGACTTGGTTCAGGTTGCAGAGAAGACCGGATACATCCTGGGCAGGAGCACAGGGTGGTCAGCCTTTCTGGAAGGGTCTAAGCTCTGGTCGTGGCCCTGAGGAGGCTGCGGAAGAGCATGTCTAGGCTGGTGTAACTCCTTCCATTGCTCACTCACCTCTTCCCACAGGCCTCGCCATTTCTGAGCACTACCAAGAACAGCAACCTGGTATCTATCTATGGCTTCTCTTTGGCTCCCTGGGCAATGGGGTGGGCAGCTTCTGTTGATGGGAAGATGGGTAAGAATTCCTGAAAAAAAAAACAGAGGGTTCATTCCCTTTCCTAAAACCATCTCTCCACCCACAACTTCTATGGGCGAGAGTAGAATCAACCTAGCCTTACACAGCTGAAGGAAAAGGTAGACGGTGGGGTGGGTCATTTGTTCTATCCCTGAGTCTTACCTTGGATGAAAAAGAGGTCAGACTTACAACATCTCAGCTTGGCTGATATTCAGTGTCCCTGGAGACCCCTCCCCAGGAATAGGACCCAGGGCTCTGCTGAGGAAGACTGATATCCATCCAGCTTTTCTGCTGCCTGACTCCCACCCACTTAATCCTAAGATTCTAGGATTGGCTCTTTGTATTTAGGGTAATGGAACCTGGATGGTGTGCGAGGAGAGAGCCCCTTCTGCCTCACCACCAACCTCAGGTAAGCCCCTGTCTTAGTTAAGATTTTTTTTGCTATGAAGAGACACAGTGACCACAGCAACTCTTAAGAAAACATTTCATTGGGACTGGCTTATAGTTCAGAGGTTTAGTCCATTATCATCATGGCAGGAAACATGGCAGTGGGCAGGCAGACATGGCACTGGAAAAGGAGCTGAGAGTTCTACATCTGGATCAGCATGTAACAAGAAGGGAATGCCACACTGGGCCTGACTTGAGCTTCAGAGACCTCAAAGGCCCCCCCAACACCCTACACACACATCTTATACACATACCCTACACACACAATGACACACACCTCTGTAAGGCTATACCTCCTAATAGTACCACTCCTTGTGGGCCTATAGGGGCCATTTTCTTTCAGACTACCACAGCCCCTGTGACCCACCAAGATCCAACACCTCTCTACAAAGGCATACATTACTACTGAGTAATAAGCTAAAGCTTCATATGATAACCACTCAACACAATTCTATCCAGTGCTTGTTTCCAATCCTGAGTGAGCTATTTGTTCAACTTTGGCAGCATCATGCCTGGCCAAGCCCCCAGGGCATCTGTGTTAGGAGCTCTTTCCCATCCTCTTGCTTTCGAGATCTAAGCAGGGCACAGAGAAGACGTGGGAACTCACTTGCCTATGGTTGGCCCAGTCCTGCAAGATGATGAAGTCTGGAGGTTAACGAGGCCAGCGAGTCCCATGAAATGGATGTCTCTATGGAAATGTGTCCTCAGTCTCTGCCTGTGGAAGGGTCTAGAAAGTTCTCTGGGCTCTTCAAAAAAAGGACTTTAGGAAATTAGGGAAGGGCCTGCCATGACTATGTCTTAGATTCATGTGGAAATCTAAAACCGGGCTTTAAGTGGCCTGTATGTGAGCCAGTGCCTGTCTGGTTGGGCACTCAGGCCACCGCTGACTTCTCCTCACATGACCACCAGCACTAAAATGGAATTCTGCCCCATCTTCTCCATCCCTGCTTTGTGTCTTACAACATGTCTTAGCATCTGTTTCTCTATCTTCTAGCCTGACACAAGCCTAAGAATTGTTTGTGTCTCTTATAGGAAACTTGGATGAAAATTCTGCCAATGCAGTTTGGGCTCCTCGGTTCTACACAGTCTAAACACACATGCAGTCTTGTTTCTGGTATTGGCATGAAGCAAAAGGATAGACTATACCCTCAGCTCTCTTCCCAGACTCAAGCATGTCTGCTTGTCTTTCAGTGCATACCCTGAGACCTGCAGACATTCAAGTTGTGGCAGCTCTGGGAGACTCTCTGACTGTAAGAACTTTTGAGCCCTGGGGGTGGGAGTGGGCCGTGGGATGGTGGGGCCAGTTCCAGGTCTGCCCTCCTAACTTCCAAGCTTGTGCTCCCACCTTCTGTCATCTCTTATTCTTCTGCCCTAACTCTATCCATCCAAGAGAATGGCAACAATGTAATTGATTTTTTTTACAACTGCTTTGTCAAATAGATGTGCAGGAAAAATTATTTTCAGAAATGAACTGAATATTCTCAGTTGGCAGAATTTTTGAACACCCAACAGCACTTTTTGACATATGCAAAAATATGTCATTTTGACTCCAAATTCTCCTAACAATGCCCATGTAGATGCCATTCTCCCTCCATTGTGATCTGCCCAGACCCCTCTCTGTTTCCTCTGAATCAGCACAGATAAAGCCCCCCACATAAAGCACAGGTAGCTATCTTACCATGCTGGAGAAGGCGCTGCTCCTCACTTTTAATACTGGGTGTGCTTCATCCCAGGGCTCCACCTCCTGGCAGTACAGCTGGGGCTTTATAAATGCCTTCCTGGAGGTTGGTTCTAAGGGGAAAAAATATAAATGAGGGATTTTATTGGAATCTCTCCACCACAGTGGTTACAGCCCATGTCCACAAAGACCTGTGTGGTATACACGTTGGCAATATTGTCAATTTCACTCGACTTTATAAAGTACTTGAGAGTCTTCCAGTCTTTACAACTGTGATCCCAGTTGGGTCCCAAGCCTCTCCTGTGGAAAGGCTTGCTTATCATCAGTTTTGTAACTGGGCAGCCATAGCAAGGCAAGGCAAAGCTGGGAAGTGGGGGTCACAGACTAAGCCCCTTGCTCCCAGTCTTAATGCCAGTCTTGCTGCCCTGAGTGCACTGGGGCCATAGCCCCCACTTTCTCTCTGACTTGTTGGTTTTCCTATGGCATTTCATGTTTTCAAAGGCTGGCAATGGAATCAGCTCCCAAGAAGGTAACCTCACCGATGTCTCCACACAGTATCGAGGACTGTCCTATAGGTAATGTTGACTTCCGAGGGCTTGTTTGGTTACCTTTTTGGTTTTATGGATTTGTTTTGTTGCCAGGGTCTCAGGGAATCTGGGTTGACCTTGAACTCTCTATGTAAGGGAAGATGACTCTGAGTGTCGGACCTGCCTGTGTGTCTACCTCCCAGCTGCTGGGTTCCTAGTATGCACTAGCTGGGTTTAACTCCTATAAATGCACAAATCCCAAAGAGCAATGACCAGGTCTAGAAGAGGCTTTCAGAGGGACAGCAGTATATTTCTGCAAACTGTGAACATTGACTGAATAGAGAAGATATTTTACTGTTAATAATCTTTTTATTTTTTTTTAAATTATGCAGAAAAAGTAAACCAAGGTTCTTACCAAACTCCTGAGTCAGAAAATCCAACATGAAATGTGCCTGAAAAGCACCAAGTCCTTGTGTCTCCACCTGTCCATTTGCATGTCTGTTTTCATATGTT
The DNA here is from genome assembly GCF_000001635.26 of Mus musculus. NCBI lineage: Eukaryota > Metazoa > Chordata > Mammalia > Rodentia > Muridae > Mus > Mus musculus. The sequence continues at coordinate 32,321,807 of NC_000071.6, forward strand.
GATGCTACTATGTTTGTCTGCATGTATGTATTCATGTCATTTCACAGTCACACCTCTGCCTGTATGTATATGTACACATACTCACTTCTGGGGGAGATGCTGGAGGCAAGTTGCAATCCATGGGTGACTCTGAGCACCTCCTGTGTGCTAGCAGAGTTAGGAACTGAGTTGGGTGTCTGGGGGAGGGGGAGTATGTTAGCTGAGCACTCACCTGGCTTCCTAAATGCCACAGGGTGGGAGAAAAGAGAGGAACCAGCCCTTGTCAGCAAGGATGAAAGGCTTCCAGGAGAAAGTGGTACCCCAGCAGGATGTCAAATAAGGGAAGGTGTGAGAAAGGGTACCCCAGAGAGGAGTTCAGGTGGCTTGAGGTGTCAGGTAAACAACTGAGTGTTAGTTGTGTTTCTTTCTTTCCTAATAAAGTTCCTGGTTTTGCATGCTTCAAAGTAATTAGCCAGTATTTAAGAATTTACCTGGGAAAGCTAGACTGAAGCCTGCCACAAGAGGGCAGAGCTTTAATGAGCAGTTGGTTGCACAGGCAAGCACTTACCACTTCCCTTTCCAGGGTACATTCACTTCAAGGATGCTCCCTAAGAAAGAGACAGGGAACAAGGTGGGATGGTCAGAGCTAAGGAAAGCTCCAGAGAGACATGCCTGCCAAGGTAATAGAGAGGCAGGGCCAGCATGGCTTGTAGCCACCACTGGGAAGTACCTCAGCGTGAGGGCCGTCTCTCCTCCCAGAGAGAGGAAACTGTTTCTCAGCAGAGCCCCCACATGTCCACATGTCTTAGCCTGGCCAGTGGTCTCCAGTGGGCTGCCTGGAACAAAACAGAACCTCACTTACTCAGCCCTCCCCCGAAAGTTACTGAAGCTATGAGGGACCGGGATGTTGCGGGGAGGGGAGGAGCAGGGCTTACTGTAATCCAGGAGAGGCCCGGGTTACAGCAGCTGCTCCACCTTAACTAAAGGAGGCAGTGACATCATCGTGTGAGGGGAAACCATACACAAATGTCAGCTCCAGAGGAACACCCGTGGGGGCAAAAGTGACTGCTGCAGCCTCACAGGTAGCCGAGATAGTGGGGCTCCCAATCCAGATACAAAGTCAGCCTTCTGGTAGACTTCTTGGGCAGTCATGCAAATGTTCAGCTATTGTCTGATCTTTCCTAGGAACGAGATGTCTGAACTTTCTAGTTATAAGCCCAATTACCCATGGCCAATGACTGTTGCCGTTTCAAGTTAAAACCCGAACTTGTCTTAAATGTCCCAAACATCTTCCCCCAAGTGCACCTGTGTTGAAGACAGTGTTAGGTTAGAGTCTAAGTGACAGCAGTAGACAGGCACACAGGCAGGTGTTTCTCTGAGTTCTTCCATGGGATATTAGCTGTCCAAGAGGGGATTTCCTTTGTATTTGAGGTAAAACACTACCTACTATTTCCTTCATGTGCAGGCCAGCATAGAAAGGGCTCTGAGAGACACTGCAATGGAAACCTCTCTCTGTGTTTTATGTTTGATCCTCAGTTTCCCTTAATTCTAGGATTTTCTTTGTTTGGAGTATCTATTGGGAAATGTCCATGACATAGACTGACCAGAGAAAAACAGTTTTCTAGAGCTCACTACACTGGAAATAGCAGGCAATTAAATGATTCCAGGAAAATTTACAAAGTACCCTGGGACTTTTCCTTCAAGGGAACAATAGGGGGAGGGGGGAATTGGACCTCATATAGACAGGAGAGAAAGGGCCCCAGGGTTCTTGGGGTATGGGTGGTTGTAAACAGGACCTGTAGAGGTTTGGCTGGTTCCAAGGTCCCTTGGCCTAAGACTCTGTGCCTGTGAATGTCTTGTCACCTAGCTTGCCAGTGAGTCGGTCAGAGAGCTCTCTTGCAGTGGTTCTTAACCTTCCTAATGCCGCCACCCTTTACTACAGTCCTTCATGCTGTGCTGTCCCCCAACCATAAAATTATTCTCATGACCACTTTATAACTATAATTTTGCTACTCTTATGAATTATAATGTAAGTATCTGTTTTCTGATGGTCTCAGGGCCACCCTGGTGGCCTCTAAGAGGGGTTATGGCTCATAGGTTGATAACCACTGCTTTGTATGGCTTTTTCTCTGGTAGAAATACATTGGTTTATTTGAGATTACTCCATGAACCAAATAAAAATAACTTACCCAAGACAAAATGCATCTCCTTGTTTTTGTTCTGATTCTTCCAACACACATCACAAAACATCTATACCTTTCTGCACACTGGGTGACAACAGATGAGGAGAGTCTAGCCTACATTCGATGAAGAGTCTAATGTAGACTAGATGTTTGATGTGACTGTTTCTTCTCATGTTTGCATAGTTCTGATCAAAACGGTGACATATATACTTTTGAATCTCTCTGGGTTTATTTGTGTAGGTATCTTTTATCCTCTTGGACATACCATTCTAAAATGGCACTGGGAACCCTGCTGGTCTTGTTCTGCCCACCTTCTTTTTTTTAAAGTACCTTTAAGAAATGACAGTGGGGGGCACATAGTATGTATGCTTTTTTGTGTGTTATCTTGTTCATTGAGAGAAACACACAGAAGACAACAGATGGGACAGTACAAGGGTTTATAATTTCCTCCCAAGTCTCAATGCTTCAATCTGCTGACTTTGATTGGGAGAAGATAAGATTCTGAAGCAACCTGCATGTAGAGCTAGAAAAGAATTGGTGACAATTGACAAGAAGCCAAGCCACTAGCCCAGGCCACACATCTGATAGGCCACAGGGTGGGGACAGAATGGAGTAATATGGCAGGCAGAACTCCTCCAGCTCAAGCCCTTGACCACCCAGGTACAGGACAGTGGCCTTCATTCCAAGCGTTCTTTGACTGAAGAGCAGCTTTGATCTATGGCATCTTTGAGAGGTCTCTTCCAGTGTGCTAGATGCTAAGTAAGGTTGTGTTCTCAAACTCCCTGGCCTGAAATGAAGTGACTGGAACTGACCAAAGGGGCACAGAAGAAACCAAACAGTAAATACCAAATATTTGATGAGCATCTAGACTTTTTTAAAGATAGAAATAAGTATCTCCTTTAAGTATGTGGAAGGAAATGACCTCCTCTTAGGCAGTATGGTCTGTGGCTAGGCCAGATAAAAATGAGACTGGGCATTAGACGGCAGCAAGCTTCCTTCTGTCCCCTGAATCTTCCATTGGAATCTACCTGATACTGGGCAGAAGAAACTTATCTGTGTTCTCAAGGTTTCCAGCTCAAGCTAGGTTTAAATTACCCTTAGAAGTGAACCTTCTGGCACCTCAGCTTTCTACTCTGTCTCATAGAGATGTCCACAGCTAACTCCTGAGCTTAGGACAGGAGAGACCTAAGGCCTACATGCAGCCCATACTGAGCACTTAGGGTCCTCAACTAAGTACTACCCTCCAGAGAGGGTGGCAGAAAGTCCTTTAGCTTCAAATCCTAGACTAAGCAGGGAACAGTCTACTGGTGAATCTAGAATGTTCCCAGGATCCTGCAAATATAAGGACAGCAAGGATCCTTCTTTGGTAACGTTTATATACTGACTTGCTTTCTCTCCTTCCCTGCCTTGCTCTCTCCCTTCAGTGCTGGTGGGGACAAGACCCTGGAGAATGTGACCACTTTGCCCAGTAAGTAGATACCAAGGGCTTGAATGGGGCTATTCTAGAAAAAAATTAGTGCATTCGTGGGCACTAGCCCTGAAGTAGGAGACGAGGCCCCAGTTGTCAGTCTGAGGGCATGGGCATCAGACATGGAACCTGCAGACCCAAGTTCAATCCCTGCTCTTTCTTGTGAGGTGACCTGGGGCAGCAGTTCTCAACCTATGGGTCAAGGCTCCTTTAAGGTTGAGTGACATTTTCATAAGGGTCACCTAAGACCATTCTGCATATCAGATAGCTCTATTACAAGTCATAACAGTAGAAAATTACAGTTATAAAGTAGCAACAAAAATAATTTTATGGTTGGGGGTCACCACAACATTAGGAACTGTATTAAAGCCTCACAGCTTTAAGAAGGTAGAGAACCATTGGCTTAGGACAAGCCACCAAATTCCTCAAGCCTTGAGTTTTTCCATTTGGCCCAAGAAATGCTGGGGCAAATCTGATGGCAAGAGCGGGGGGGGGGGGTGGTGGAGGGGGGACGGGGGGGGGACTTCACTGCTCTGTAAGTTGGGCAGAGAAATATGCTTCTGTAAGGGAGACTTTTTCCAACCTTGTCTTATCATCACGTCATTCCAACAGAGAAAGTTTCTGTCAGACACATGTGCTAGAGTCTGCCTTTCCTCTTCCAGATATCCTACGGAAATTTAATGGAAATCTCACAGGCTACTCAGTAGGAACCGGTGACTCCAGTTCCGCAAACGCTTTCCTTAACCAGGCTGTCCCTGGGGCGAAGGCTGAGTATGACATTTGGGGGAACTGTAGAAAGGGGGAGAGAGGCACATGGTCAGTCCCTCAGATACCCCACAGAGACCTACAAAGGGACTTCACCTTATCTGCAGCAATGATTTTAAGGGTACTTTTTCCTGTCTGTCCACAACCAAAGCTATAGCATGGAGATTAGTTTCCTTGGACATGGGAGGGGTTACGTCTCTACAGTTGTTACCTGACTCCTCAGTGGCCAGCCTTTCACACACCATGTCATCTAAGAATTGAACTGACTAAGCATATCGGTAAAATTGAAGCTAAGTAGGTCTGAAATAATGATGCTAGAATCCCTCTCTCCCCAGAGCCTCACAGGTAGCGATTGCCCTATATGATCAGGGGAGGCTTACTATATCAAAGTCAAGATCTCCAACCTGAGGGAGCCTCTGGGAAAATCTCACCTTCTCTCCAGCCCTGACATAGAGCTAACATAAAACAGACGGGAGGTTTCCAGGGGGTGCTGAGGCAGAACTGCCTAGCCTCCTGAGATGGTCTCTCAAGGCAACACTAATTCTTCTCCTAGAGGTCCTGGAAGCCTGGGGTTCCTGCTCCTCAGTTCTTGCCCTTACACCTCTAGTTGGTGGACGTGCCCCCAACACCTGTTTGCTGGGCTCTATAATGGCTTGTAATGCACTGTCCCACTAGCCTATCCAAGGAGACCACAATGCTATGGCTCTGTCACTCAGACTTGTGCTGAGAGCCATGAATTATAAACCCATGTGTGGGTTTATATAACATGTGTGGGTCATGCGTTTCCTCTCTACTTTTCTGAAAGTGGCTCACAGAACAAGTTACACATGTGACACATAATAGTCATATATGTGTGCACATATGTGGGTACATGATACAGGCACATGTGAAGAATCACAGCCATGGTGACAAAGAAGGGATTGTGTCAACGTGAATGTTTCCATGGTTACTGTACCTGAGCATCAAACTGTCAGCTTCTAGGCAGTTAGGAAGCAAAGGAAACATTCTAAACCTTCATACATCCAATTACATGTTCTTTCCCAGCTACTCAAGACAGACAAGTGAGCAAGCTGTAGTGGTGCTCACCTGTAATCCAATCAGTGGAGGACTTGAGCCAGCCTAGGTTATATACTGAAAACCTGCTTAAGAATGGAACATCAGCTGGGCGGTGGTACGCCTTTAATCCCAGCACTTGGGAGGCAGAAGCAGGCAGATTTCTGAGTTCAAGGCCAGCCTGGTCTACAAAAATGAGTTCCAGGACAGCCAGGGCTATACAGAGAAACCCTGTCTCAAAAAACAAACAAACAAACAAGCAAGCAAGCAAAAAGAATGGAACATCAAAGGCAAATGGATTCTCAGTGTGGGACCTTAAGAATATCATGAGCACAAAATGAGACCAGGAGTGGCTTTGATGACTTTAGGACAATCTCCCAGCTTGCTGTTCACAAGGCCATTTGCTGCAGTATTTCTAGATATGTATTAAAATGTATTGAGCTGTATTTCATCCTTTCTATTCCTGACAATTCTCCTCCTCCTGACAAGGAGGCTGGTTCGGGGGTTCTGCCTCTTGCTTGCCATCGTGGGTAGCCACACATAACGAGCACTCTGCATTAACCTTTTCAGTTTGGTCCATTCAGTCTCTCCAACAGTAGCCCCTGTGGCCTGTGAGCCTTGGGGGGGGGGTCTCTGCAGCTCATGTAGTGTCGCAGAAGCCTGTAGTGTGTAGACCCCTGGGGTAAGATGTCAAATGTACACTCTGTCAACGGAAGCACTGACTTTCTCTTCTCAGGAACCTTACAAGCCAAGTCCGGACTCTGGTTCAGAAGATGAAGAGTGACAACGTGAGTCCATTTGATCACTACTGATAAACAGTAGTTGTCTAGCCCACTAAGGTTTTCCCAAATGCTGTGAAAATCAGCAGGTGCCCCATAGTTAGAGGCATTCAAGCAGAGATGGGGAAGATCCTGCCTGAGGCCTTCTAGAGGATATTACATCAATGGGGAGAAAGTGAATGCCAGGCGCAATGACCTTAAAGGTCCCTCCTGTTGCTAAGATCCTGGTCTATAAATAAGTCTCTAAAATGTCATCAACTTTGAGGTTCTTGCTGTATTATTTCAAGTGGATGAGGAAGTCACATGGGGCTGACTGGATTTCCTAGAGCTGTGATAGTTTGTCAGAAACAATGAGCCCTTTCCTCCCTCTTCATGCAGAGAGTGAACTTCAACCGAGACTGGAAGGTCATCACGGTGATGATCGGCGCCAGTGACTTGTGTGACTTCTGCACGGATTCGGTAATGAGATAGGGTCTAGGGCTGACCCTGACTTTGATCCTTAGGCTTTGGAGATCTTCTCGAAGAAAGATCCTCACAACTCACTCAAGGGGGCATTCGTACCCAGCTACATTGTATACGGTACACATAACTCATGCACACATTTATGTATGCACACTCCATACTGTTGGCCTTGTGGTATCTGGCACCGCATGCATGTCCGTCTCAAGCATGAAGGACTAGGTAGACATATATGGTGCTGCTTCTCTTTCTTACAACATATGAAAGAGAAGAAACTGTTGACCCCAAGCATTTTGAAGAATGTCTCCATCTTTCACTCTGGTTAATGGTTCCAGTCTTCTAGTTGGCCTATCCCTGACAACAGTGAGTGGTCAGGCATTCAGCTTAGATTCTAGCATGCTGATAGACTCACAGATGATGGGGGGAGGGAAACAAGTCCTTGGGGCTGGACCCAGAAGGGAAGCCCACAAGTGCCTCTTCTGCCTTTTGCACTGGAACCAACAACTCCTTCCTCTCCTCCCATTTCTCTTTCCAGAATCATTACTCTGCAGCCAATTTTTTTGACCATCTCCAAAATGCCTTGGACATTCTACATAAGGAGGTGGGTGAGGGCTTCTGTAACTTGGTTTCAGCTCCAATATAATGGACGTGCAGGTGGGAGGGGAGGGGAAGGGTGGAGCCAGCCAAGGGCATGGGCTCTGTGCCTGTCCAAAGGCTGCACTGCATTCTACTTGGAATATATCCCCAGAGATCTATGGTATGAAGAAAGAAAGGTACTGCGTACTTCTGTCTCTCTCCAGGACAACTGTTGGTTAGCAGCTAGCCAGTACCCAGGCTTGGCATTGCATTTTGAACCACAGAGAGTATTTTGAATGAGCTTCTATACCTAGCCTTATATCTTCTACCCCACTGCTACCTTGTGGCAATAACAAGCTGCCCCCGCCATGCCCTGGAAGTAGCATTCTGACCACCAGATGCTCTGCTGGCTATCTGAGTCCCCATGTCTACTCAGAAGAAGTTGACCCATGTCAAGCTGGCAAAAGTTGGTCAGGAGCCAATGACCTAGCAAATAAGTTGCCTATCACGTTATATTTTGGTTCACTAAATGGTGGCTGAACAGAGCTATGCACTTAGCATTTATTGTCATTTCAGAGGCACTATCTCTACTGAAGCTGGGCAGGGCACTCCCCACCCATTTCTGTACTAGCATCATGCATGGGCTCACAACCCCATGAAGTAGTCCCGTGTGGATGGACCTGTCTCTTGAACTTAAGGGATGAGCTGAGCTGGAAGTCTAAAAGGAGACTCTATCCAAACCCTGGGAGACCTTGTCTCATCTGCAGCCTTCTCTTTAGGTACCCAGAGCCCTGGTCAACCTTGTGGACTTCATTAACCCCAGTATCATTCGGGAAGTATTCCTGAAGAACCCAGACAAGTGCCCAGTGAATCAGTCCAGGTAGGCAGGCACCATTCCTCCTACCCAAGAGCTATCCCAAGCTCCGGTCTGACCTTTGCATTTAGCAGTGCCTCTCTGGAGCCTCTGCCCATGGGAGGTCAAGACTGATCTGATCCCTTACCATATCCTAAATGCCAGGCAGGAATTTCTATGCTAGCAAGACCACCGGGGCTACTGTTGGAGAGACTGAGTAGCCCAAACTGAAAAGGGCAATGCAGAATAGTCTTTGTGTGTGGTTAGACTGCAACAGAGAACAAGAGACAGAACACCTGAGCCAGGCACCTTGTCAGGAAGAAGATGTATGGCTGTTTTGTTTTTTAATTAAGCATCGTATTCTCATTGCCTGAATTCATTTACTCAACAGAATATGTGTCTGGCCTAGCCTCTGAAATCCCAATTTTGGTACTTATTAAAGTGAGTTCACTCAAACTTCAGACTCCTCTCTCATCTCTTTCTCTAGTACTTAGGAAAAGTATCTCAAAACCTCCAGGCACTTGTGCTGCCAAATCAGGGCTTGAATGAACCCTGCTATCCCTCCCAGCTCTGGGTAGCCAGAAGCGGTCCCTGAATGGGGCATCAGCTATTGGATCTTCTTGCCTCCCTTTCTTTATACAGTGTCCTGTGCAACTGTGTTCTGACCCCGAGGAAGGATTCCTATGAGCTGGCAAGGTTGGAGGCCTTCACCAAATCCTACCAGGTAAGGCAGAGGCCTCCACCTGTGTTCTTTATACTTTAGCCCAAAGCCCCTGCTACACAGGGGAGGCATGAAGGAAATCCTGGGCTCTCTCTGCTCCAACCTGGCTGAGGGTCTCAGTTTCCCTGGTTGTAAATGCCCCAGTGGCATCCAAGGTGGCAAAACTGGTGTGGCTCAGACACTGGTGTTGCAGGAGGGGGTGGCAGGACAGCTCTTATTGATAGCCAGTAGGCCTGGGAGGCCCTATGAAATCACACTGGAAGCCAGCTTCTCCCCATATCTCTGGCTCCAACTCTCATACCAGTCCCCACAGACAGGCCACAAAAAAGAGATTATAGGCTAGGAGGCTGATGATCTCTGGAGTATCTTCTCTGTTTCTTGTTCTTTGTGGGACTGTCTACCCAGCCTTGGAGATGGCAAGTTTAAAACAAAAACAAACAAACAACCCATTTCCAAACTTTCTTGAATGGGATTTACTATCAAAAAACATTTACATCATATGAACAGCTGAGTCAGCTTCTCTGTCCAATAGGATGGGGACAGAGAGTCCATGTACCCTACCCTGTGTTAAAGGCTGCTGTTTGTGTGTGTGTTCCCAGAGTAGCATGCTCCAACTGGTTGAGTCAGGCCGCTACGACACTCGAGAGGACTTCTCTGTGGTACTGCAGCCCTTTCTCCTCAACACCAAGCTCCCTGTCCTAGAGGTATACTCCCCTACCCACAATCTTGAGCTCTGGAGGAAGAACTGCTATGGGCATCTTTGCAAGAGAACAACCAAGGCAGGAATGCATGTGCCTCCACAGCATGAGAATAAGGCAGGAAGGCCACAGGGAGATCTACAGATGCTATGCTAGCAGGCACATGCAACATCTGAGCCCAGACATTATGCTTCCCACAGATAAGATTGCCACGACTGTCTTTGAGGATACTGTAAGCCTCACAGAACAAAAGGGCAGAGATGTGATATATCCTTCCTAAAATCAGATAGAACATAGAAGACAGGCAGAACTCCCAAGTATCCAACTCTACATCAGTGACTTGAGGCCACACATGGTCTCTCTCTCACGTGGCCCTGTGGTTAGAAAGGAGAGTTCCCGTGCTGTGTTTCCACCTACTGGCCATGCTCCTTGGCACTTCCTCTCAGTGCAGAAGAGCTCTGTGGGCAGAGCAGGTAATGCCTCTTGCCCAAAGCCTTATCCAGCTTCAGGGAAACTGGATGGAGAGCTGTGTCCAGCTGCAGAGAAGAGCTGGAGTCGGGTGCCCAGCTATCCTGATGCCAGCTCTGGCCAGGCCTGCTTGGTGCCCACTTTAAACCTCTCTACCAAAGGAGGCTGAAGATGAAGAAGGAAGCCCCACCCCGACACTACCTCCCTTTGCTACTTAGTATTCTCATGATAGTAACAAAATACCTAGCACAGCAACTTGGAAGGAAGGAAGGAAGGAAGGGAGGGAGGGAGGGAGGGAGGGAGGGAGGGAGGGAGGGAGGGAGGAAGGAAGGAAGGAAGGAAGGAAGGAAGGAAGGAAGGAAGGAAGGAAGGAAGGAAGGAAGGAAGGTAGGTAGGTAGGTTGGTTTGTTTTGGCTTATATTTTAGTTTAAGAAGATACAATGTATCCTGGCAGGGAAGCCATGGGCAGGAGCATGAGGTAGCTGGTCACATTGTATCAGGAAGCAGAGAATCAGGAATGTAGGTGCTCAGAGAGCTTTCTCTCTCTCTGCAAAGTCCAGTACCCCCCATCCATTCAGTGTTAGTCCTCCTGTCCCAGTTCACCTAACCTAGAAAATCCCTCACCAATATGCTGGGAGATGTGTCTCTGGGGATTCTAGATCCTGTTGGGTTGATGTCAATATTAACCAATATGCTACCCAAGACTCCCCCGGGAAATGAGAAATGTGCTTCTTCACTACAGCATGAGTTAGGCATTATACAGATGTACCCAAACATAGAGCACTATTAGAATTATGGAGAATATGGAGGTCAGGTGCAGGCTTGAGGTCACCCAAAGCTATTTAATCTGTGGGAATACCCTCATGTTCCTCAGGGGTTTCCACAAGAGGACAGTATCTTGTGATCAGCCTCAAGGATCACATAGTCCACAGCTCCCTCTAACCTCACGGGCCTTTGAGGAAGTATGTTTTCTCTCTTTCAGAACGGGAAACCAGATACATCCTTCTTTGCCCCAGACTGCATCCACCTAAACCAGAAGTTCCACACTCAGCTCGCGAGAGCCCTCTGGGCCAATATGGTAAGATATAGGACTGTTCCTGGTAACCTAGTACAAAGTACCAGCCCTACAAACTGGGATAGACCTGGAGGGTCAGCAGCTGGCACATCTGTGCAAGTCTTACAGCACGGCCACAGGTGATCCTGGAGATTAGTTTGACCAGGTTACACTGCCTGTTGTCCTCTGTGCTTCTTCTCATCTATGACGAGGTATGCTACCTACACAAAAGTCATAATATGCATGCACACCACAAATGAATACACATACACACCACATACCCCACACACACACACACACTCGCCCCCACAAACACACCAGCAGACACCCCTCGTTCAACCTTTTCTGTACACCATTACTTATGCTAGGCAGTTGAAACCACGAGATCTTTTGGCCCCTGCACAACCCCTCAGAAATGTTTTGAATTTCCAGAAACACTAACTGACTTGCCCTACTGCCAACATCTGCCAAAATGAAGTTCTGAGCCTTCCTACTGCAGGAGGCTGCCAGGGAGTGTTCAACAGAAACAAACAAACTTGGTGTGTTTTTCTTTTCTTCCCTGATCAGCTTGAACCCCTGGGAAAGAAAACTGATACTTTGGACCCAAAAGGACACATATCTTTGGCCTGCCCCACCAAGGTAATAAGAGAAGGACTACTTTGTCTATCCTCCTTTTTCCTTCCTCTTCGTCCCTCTCTCCCTCCCCTTCCCCTCTCCCCCCTTCTCCTCCTCCTCCTTCAATGGGGCTTGCTCAGCCTCTAGGCTGAGAGATGGACTTGGAAGTGGGGGAGAGGGAAATGCGTCCTTGAGATGGATGATAAGGGTGGTCCATACAGAGAAAGGAGCCTGGGCAGCAGAAGCCAGGAGTGCAAGAAAGAGAAGAGCAGATGGGAATGTGGGTGGGTGGGCCAAGAGAGCGACTAGAGCCTAGAAACTGGACTGAATGCTTTCCCCATGAAAAGGACCAACAACAGAAGCCACAAAGGGAGAGCGCCCAAGCGCTCTCAGGGAGGGCTCAAAAGGACCAGCCTGAATTGGCATAAGGGATAGCTCAGGCCTCCTTTTAAGGAGGAATATGTTAAACGTGACTTCAGGCCTGGAGTGGAGGCAGGTTCATGTTCCCATTGCCTTCAGCTCCTGTTTCTGGTTTTGGCTTACGGCTTTTTAACCTAATAAGGCCAAGGCTAGAGAGCCCTTAGTGGCCATAAAAGCAGAGTGCCTGACCTAATCTGGGAGGCTGGGTTTCCAGCCTGGCTCAGATAGCTAGCCTTTCCCACCCTCCTTAGCAGGCAGAGCCTCAGCCCAGGCTTGTAGCTCCCTTGGGATATCTGCTGGGGATCCCAAGAAAAGGGGAGCCCCTATCCTGCTCCATACCCCCTGTCAGCTGTCTTTGGGATAAGAGCTAAGGGAGCAGAGGGTCCAGTGGCTGGATCTGGTGCTCCAAAGCAAAGAGAGTCGAGTCATGTGATTATCAGTGTGCATGGGTGCCTCGAGTGCCAACAGTTGATCAGATGCTGGGTAAAGGGGCTTGGGTGAGGCCCCTCTATGCCATGTGTGAACATATATTCACTGCCACTTGCTGAGGCTACCCAGCGGTGTTGTGGGAGGGGCCTGGAGAACTTAGGCAGTGAGGAGCATTTGAGGACTTAAAGCAACCATCATACCATAATAATTTCATTTCCCATATCTGTGCACCCTTGTTTGTATGGGTATGCGTGCATGAACACACGAAGGCTAGAGGTTGATGTTGGATGTTTTCAACTGGTCCTTACTTTAGTTTTTAAGACAAGCTGTCCTAATGACCCTGGAGCGCACCCATTTGCCTAGACCGGTGACTAGTGAGTCCCATGAATCCTTCCTTTTCCACTTCCTCAGCTCTAGGACTACAGGCTCACACTTCCTCATCTGACTTCTCGTATGGGCTCTGGGGGTCCAAATTCAGGTCCTCATACTTGAATGGCAAACACTTTACCAACTGAGCCATCTCCAAGCCTATAATTTAGTACTTTAGTACTTTAATAATCAGTATAGCCACCGTGAGTATTAACCATAAGAGTCCCCTCCAGTGTGTCAACTCTTAGCCATCATGAGCTCTCCCTCCCAACAAATATATTGTTTGCCAAATTGGGAACCCAGCCCCAGGTCAGGGAGAGTCCCTTCATTGTGACCCCCAAGGCAAATTAGGCTCCTCTCTGTCCCAGTTTAGGCAAGGATCCCCACAAAGGGCTGATGCCCTACCTAAAAGCTCAAGCTTATCGCCTCCATTCTGGACAAAGCCTGACCTAACTATTGTTAAGGTGAGGAAAGAGATCCTGCCTCTTAGAGCCTGTAAAAAGCCCAGCCCAGAAGAAGTTGTTGCTAAGCAACCTTGGAGCCCATTCCAAAAGGGTCCATCTGTTGGCCAGACTAGCTTCACTGCACAGTGTCTCAGGTGCCATCTGCCATGTATGTGCCTCAGAGCTGTACAAAAGTCCACCGTATCTCAGCACGAGCTGGCGGGGGCCAGGCAGTGCATATTTTCATCCAGGCTGTGTCTAAACATAGAAGCAACAAGACCGATGGGGTGGGGGCGGGGCAGGCAGCAAGCTGGAAGTGAGTACTTCCAGTCCCCCTCCCCTCCCTGATCCCCAGCCTCACTGTTAACACGTTCTGCTGTGCCAGGTAGGGGGACTTGACAATACACCATGGTTTTAGGATGTGTTTGCAGGTTGGGTGAATTACTTATAGCTGAGCCTCCATTGGCTCTGTGGACTCTTCCCCCTCCCTACATTAACTGTCTTTCTGGCCCCTTGCTTCCCTAACTCCAGAGACAACTGGAAAATGAGCTCTGTCCTCTTTCAGCTTTTCTCCTTCTCGACCTTTGTCTCAGTTAACTTCTTCCTTGGAATCTGTTCCTCCCTGGATTTGAGAAGCCTTAAGCACCTTTTTTTTTTTTCTGATTTCCACTCTTCCCACCTTCCAATGGCATCCCTATGTCTAACCCTAGAAGCAAGGCTCCTCTTAGACTCTCCTGTCTCAGTCGTATTGTCTCCTCTCCACAGGTGTGCATCATCTCACTGAGGTTGATCTATTTCTAGAGTCATCCCACCCCACCCCCACCAGCACCTTGAACCACATAGCACTAGCTTCCTTGTCTCTCACTCCCCCCCCCCCCCACACACACACACTTTTTCCCCCTTTTCCCAGACACCAACCCTAAATTTCCAAACCCTTAAAACACATTTCCCCCTTGGAAGCTACATATGGTATAAGATTACCACTCCTACCAAAAGAGGAGCAGTGGGTTGGGGCGGATTAAATGTCTCCAGAGCTCAGGAAAAAAGACCCCTTCCTTCTCTCAGAACCTCCCATCTAGCCATGAGGCAGCCTGGCTCACCAGCCAGTCGCTGACTCAACTGCTGGCTCTCGCCCTGGACTCTGCCTCCGTGGCAGCCCACAGAAGCCAGGCAGTGTCCCTTCTACCTGCTCAGGCTTGCAACTAGGAATCTCTCATGAAGTCAGCTCCATCCCAGGCCTTTAAACCTGTCTGACTCACGTGCACCAAGCAACCAAGAGCCAACAAAGGCAGAATTCCAAGGTTTCTCAGTCCTCTGACCTCTTCAGGCACCCTCTCCTCTTCCCCTAACTAATGGATCTTATGTCAGATAAATATTTGTGTGACTCCAAGCTCTTCCAGAAAGGTGAAAATTGTCTGGCTTCTGCTCTGTCTTGTGCTGGCCACACTAGTACCAACCAGCTCTAGCCAGGGCTTCTTTGTGGAGGGAGAGTCATAATTAGCACCCACGCCCAGTCTTGTTCCGAGGGATGTATGTCCCCAAGTCTTGCATCAGCCTCTCAGCAAATTCCACATTCCCAGGTCTTCAGTTCTTCATTGCTTAGGAGTATCTCATGTCCTTCTCCCTTATGCCTAGGGCACAGATCTGCTGCTCTCCCCTCAGCACTGCTCTGGGCACAGGTAGCAGACCCGTATAGGTTTGTCTTTTGTACAAGGCACCTGGCTGCTCTCCTGGGGGGATGCTGATGGCACTGATAAATAAATAATGATGCTGACACTGACAGCCTAAATAAGTATGCTGTGTGCCGCTACAAGCTTCTCTGTCTTGCACTGGTAACACCACCTGAGTGTGGCTGGCCTCTTTTTCAGATGGGAATACTGCCACTCAGAAGAAAAGGGGAAATGGGCCTCACCATTTTAACCCTCTCTCCTCCTCTCCCTCCTCCTCCTCCTCTCCCTTACCTTCTTCCTCCTCTTCTTCCTCCTTCTCCTTCTGTCTCCCCCTCTCTTTTTCCTAATTCCTCTTCTCCCACCCCTCCCTAAGCCAAAATAAAACCTCTTTCAGCCCAGTTTACTGAGGAAACTTAAGTTTACAACACCTGGAATTGATCTCTAAAGATATCTTTCCCTACAGTCCGGCTGTCCTCTCTCATGTCCCTACTCCCTTCCTGTCTGGTTTCCATTCTTTCCAGTCCTGGTCTTTCTACTCTACAAGCATGTTCCCTGAGTGCCTCCCTGCCCTGGGTCTACCAGTATTTGCTAGTCCAGACCTTAAGTTGGTCTTGCTTCAATTCCATGTTGGATTTCCTCCTCGGTTGGTTTTTTTCCCCCCTGGTTCTCCTTTGCAGCTTCCTCCTCCCATCTTTGATTAACCCATCACCTGCAACTGGGTGGACTGGGAATGTTGACAGGGCTTGTATCAGCACTGATTGTACAGCAGATAGGTGTGGAGGCCTGAAGAGCAGGTTTGTCAGGGAGAAAAAGAAATGACTGAAAACAGGAAGCCAACCTAAAGGGGTAATGCTCAGCACAAAGAAGACAGAGAGATGACAGATAATAAAATACATTGATAACCCTTCTTCAGGAAAAAAGGTGCTGGACTGTGACTCTTTTGCCAGAAAAAAAAAAGTGAAGAAAATACATAAGCCAGAGGACCGTAGAGATGTGTGATCGCTACAGTTTACAAGAGCCCATGGAGCCCAGACCACAGGATGTGAAGAACTTTCTCTAATTCTCTAAGCCTTCTATTTGTGCCTCCCTGGTTAACAAGCATTTACAAAAACCCTTCTGGGAAGGACTGAAATTCTGTCTATTCAGCTCTTTCTACTTCAGTGCAGATCCTTGTTAAATAAACCTGGATGGCAGGGTAGTGAACTCATCTACAGCCTGCGTGCTGTTAGATAACCTCACTGGGATTTCTCTTTCCTCCTAGGATCAGCCCTTCCTGAGAACCTTCCGAAACAGTAACTACAAGTATCCTACCAAGCCAGCCATTGAGGTAACCTCTGACTCATGTCTGTGTCTCTTAGACACAAGTCAGTCCCACCTGCCAGGGACTTGGGGTGTGGTGCAGATTTCACTGTTAGTTTAAGCACAAGTATACCCATCTTACATACTGGGAATTGGAATGTACAAAAACACAAAAACAAAGCGAAACAATCTGGAACTAAGGCCCCAGAATAGTCCTGACTTGTTCTCAAGTTGCCCACCTGATGTCAGTGGCCAAGCAGAGCTTCCTCTCACTGAGATCAGTGTGCACTGACCTTTGCTGTCCTCAGAGACATTGTTTTCAATTAAACAGCTTAGCCTTACAAGATCAAGATAGCAGGGATAAGGAGAGGTAGGTATTAGTGTTGAGGGTGGGGCAGGGGGCATGAAGTGCCATCAACTTCCTGAAGGTGGAACCCTAAACTCAGTGGGAAGGAAGCTCTGTGCCAGGGGTGGGGCATGACAGGAAGCTGACGAATATCCATACCAACCCCCACTCTTACTGGGATCAATCGATCCCATTCTGAGCTTTCAGAGCCCTGTGGCTTTAAGGCTTGACACTCCAAAGATAGCTTGCCAGATCCTGGACCACACTACACCTTGAAGGACCTAGGTCTAGCCCAACAGGACAGAAAACAAAACATTTAACATCCACGCTGAAAGCTGGTGGGGATTCAGAGAAACATTGATGTGGTCCTGACCTGGGTAGTTAGGGTCCAATAAGAGTCCACAACTATTTAGTAAGCATCTAATATGTGTCACACACTATTTCAGGGAGTCAGAGTAGACCAAACAGATGGGATTTAGCTTTTACAGAGTCCCATCTGCTGAGTTGAGGCATCTAGGACATAGCTAAAACGATCCTTTAGGATAGGGACAGCAGTTGCTCAGAGGATGGAGACAACAGACAGAAAATGATGAGCCAAGGGAAGTGTGGCTGGTTCTGATGAAACATAATTGCTGAGCCTGTCTGAGATGGGGAGATTTGAACGGACACATGCAGGTCAAAAAGATGGCAGCTGCATGGAGGGCCAGAGAGAGCACAGAGGCTGGCAGCAGACAATAATTGAGGACGAGGAGGAAGGTGAGAGTGGCTGAAGTCGGGGCTTGTGAGTGTGGCTGGTGAAAAGCTAGGAGATCAAAGCGGTGCTCAGGGCCAGCCCACACAGAGCTGAGTGCCTGAGAATGGAGGTTAGGGTCCGGGCAGAGAGGCCCGGGGAAGCCATGGGAGGACCTCCCTATCTGCAGCCTTCTGGAGATGATTTCAGACATCAGTGCCTGGGGGAAACTTGCTTTTTAAGATAGGGTTGCACATGGTCCTGGCAGACCTAAAACTTGTTACATAGCCAAGGACAACCTTGAACCCCTGGTTCTCTTGCCTCCATTGCCTAAGTGCTGGATTGCAGGTATGTACCTCCACCGCTCCTAGCTTTTTAAGTCTTTGGTTTTTGAAATATGATCTCTGGGCTCTAAGTCACAATGATCCTTCTGCCTCAGCCTCCTAAATGCTGGGATTAGAGGCGGGAACTGCCACACCTTTCATAAGCCAACTGAAGCTCGGAGAATAGCCTCTGAGGAGGTGCCAAGAGGCTGTCAAGTGTGACATTCTGACTATTGCAGCAGTGTGGCTGGGAGCTGTCACCTCCAGGATCTCTGGGTTCTGACCCACCTTAACTCAAAGGAGTCAGGTTCTGCTTGAACCACTGACCAAATTCCTGTGTGACTGAGAGAGTCTTGTCAACCTGGCATTCATTTATTTCCCACCTCCTCATCAGACACTGAGAGGGGCAGCCACCATGCTGAGTAGGGGATGGGCAGTAGTGAGCAGGGAGGACCTGCTCTTCTGGATCTTTAGTCTCAGGGATTTTTCTTTCAGATATTGACCAACTTTAAAAAGGTTATGTGCTTGCTTTAATAGATTGTTGCTTAAAATAGGCAACATCAACACTATCTTCGTTACAAAGTGTTATTCTGTACCTACTTGGTGTACATACAGCAAGGTGGCAGTACCCTTGAAAGTCCCAGTTGAGTTCATAGCACAGTGTCCTTTCCTTTGTGACAGGTCCGATCTGTATGTGTCAACTCCAATAGAACATGCTTGACTATTAGAGAGTTCTATGATACTGGTGGCTCTAGAACTATCTTTTGTAGACTTACATTTCCCAAGTGCAACTTTCCCATCTGCCTGGTTTTTTAACTCCCATGAAACGTCTAAACAACTTGGTGACATCACTGTGATCTGCTGAGTAGGGCCATGGAATAAACTAACCTATTAGACAAAGCAAATGTTTAAGAGCATGTTTGAAGGCCCCTCCCCTCCCCACCCCCCAGGGAAGCCATACTTATGTTAAAGATTCTTCAAGGTTGAATGATCAGAATGTCATGAATGTAGAGTTAGAATGTTACAGATCCAGGACCAAATTCTCTCCTGCTATCTTTAGTCTTCTTGGGAGCTATTCATTTACCAACTCTGGGCTCAACCCAAATCCTTGTGATTATTAGGGGAGACTTTTTAAAAAACACCCCACATCAGCTAAACAGATGGACCACTAATTTCCATCAACACCAAAGCTAAAAGTGTCATCAGGTAGCACCTAAGAGGACAATTTTCTCCTTTACCATAACCTGACATCTAATATTTCCATCAATGCATTTCTTTTGTTCTGTTCTAAAAACTCACAGAACCACTTCTTCATTGAACATGTTACTTGGGGCATCTTAAATCTACACCCCCAGGCCATTGTCACTGTTTTTTTTCTTTCTTCTTTTTTTTTGGGGGGGGGGTTGGGTGGGGTGGAGACTGAAATATTAACTCCTAATCCCTTTGAGATGAGAGCTGTGTTTTGATTGACAGTTTGTACTTCCCTACCCTTCAAAGTGAAAGCTGTGTTTTGATTGACAGCTCCTCCTTGGTTGCTTGGAAGGGTTGCTTTAAGAAGCCGTGACTTCAGATGGCCTTTTGGAGGCAGTCACTCACACTCTGAGAAAATCAGTCAAACTATTGTGGGCAGGCACTGCTGTACCCCTAGTATTCACGTGTTTGGGCAAAGTCAGTTATTCAGGGCTCCCTTGGATTGTCATTGCCTCTACCCCCACCACACCCTGACTCCCCAGGCACCTGGAAAGCCTACTCTGTACTAGAGACGAGGGCAGTTGACTAAAGTGTCCAGGGTAGCAGGCGTTCATTTCTGTACACAGGAGTTGATGGCTCAGGGTTAGACACAAGGAAAACAGTCTGTGGCAGAGCTGTGTAGCAGCCAGGAGCTTTGCAATTACACAACCTCAGCATTTTTCTAAAAATATTTTAATGGATGGTTGTTTAGACTCTAGTATCATAATTAATGTCAATCAGCTTAACATTAATAACAACACCCACCAAAGCGCTCATGTTAGACTTAGAAAATATCTCATGTTAGACATGTAGAACCTCTTGTGTTAGATGTGTAAAATCTATGTCCTTTGCAGTACTACTTTTTGTAAGAATTCACTGTTTTCTCTTCTACTTTGTGGCTGCTGGCTCCATTCAAACATAGATAGGTCAGGAAAGGAAAGGCTGTGCTTGTGTGTGTGTGTGTGTGTGTGTGTGTGTGTGTGTGTGTGTGTGTGTAAGCAGAAGCCCACTTCTCTCCGATTTCCTTTTCCACACCTCCCGATAACCACTCCTGCCCATCTGGGAACGGCTCCAGTGGCATATCTCTAGGTCCTTGGCTGATTCTTCCTAGGTGTACTTTGTCCGCATGTGAGTGATGACCCTTATCTTCTCCCCCCTGACTTAGAACTGGGGCAGTGACTTCCTGTGCACAGAGAAGAGCCCTTCCAGCCAGGTACCCACCTCAGGTAAGTGGAAGCAGCACACCTCCTACGCTGAATCCCACACTGGGTGCCAGACCTGTAGGTGTACCTGGAGCATTGAGTGGACCTTGCTGGTTCCAATGCATGGCAGAGCTAGATGCTAGGAGGTCCCAAGAAGCTGCTCTGCACTTACTGCTGAACTCCCTCATGGAGGGCTCAGGCCTCTCCCCCCAGTAAGCCCATTTAGTCTCTTTGAAGTTTCGACACAGCTCCTCAGGCCTCCCTGATTGGTGAGACAAGTACAGCCAGGGATGTGATCCTAGCTGCTTATTTTGCATGACCCACACTGGAACTCTGCTGGACCAACCCGTAGGGTACTGGATAGCAGTAGCTATCAAGCCTCTGCTATTCAGAGCCTCAGTGTTCTGAATGAAAAGAAGGGACAGCACTGGTAAAGCCTGAGGCTAGAAGCAGGCAGCACAAGGAAGGACCTGTGAGCTAGGGCAGTCTCAGTGTATCAGGCTGACATCCGCCAGCTCTCCTCTTGCCTGTCTCTTCTAGTTCATGAGCTCCGACCAGCAGACATCAAGGTGGTGGCAGCAATGGGTGACTTTCTGACTGTGAGTACTAAGCCACGGGCCAGCGTGGGCTCCACAGAGTTTAGCCTGGCAGTGCAGAGTCAGCTCTGCTTCACCACCAATGCTACATTGAGGTTCAGCAAGGGGATTCCTTCCAGGCATGACTTGTGTATCCCAGCCCCCCATCTTCCTTCGCCTTACTTGAACTTCACCTGTGCACAAGGTCCCCCTCCTGATCCCCCACTGCTCCCTAACATTGTCAGTATTATACATGTTGCCTGAACACACCACCATCGACCCAGTCCAAAAAAGTAATAGGTCTTATCTACATATCGCCCCTCACCCCTCACCCTGCTTAAGGACATGTTCCTTAGGGACAGAGGGAAACCCAACTCGGTCCTGGCACAGTTACATTAGTCTGCTGTTTAGCTACTGCTGTGAGCACCATGCTCAGTCAGCAATTCTAAAAGGAAGAGTGGGACATCATAGCCCTCTGGCTAAGACAGCAAGACACTTCCAGGGAGGAGAATCATGAGTGAATAGGTGGCATGCGGTACTTTCACAATTCATGTCCATTCCTGTGGAAACAAAACTACCCCACGTGGAAATGAAGGCATTTTAATTGTGCTGTGGACATGGGAAAGTAGTGAAGGGTGTGTTCCAGGCCAGATCAACCATGACTTCACCCTGGTAGGGCATGTGCATGGGGGCAGGGGAAAGAGATGATGTAATAGATGAAGGAGGTTGTCAGGACTAGATTATTTCCATTTTGTTTTGTGAGTTGAGGGGTCTCAATAAATAGTCGTGACTGGCTCCAGCTTGCTCTGTAGCCCAGGCTAGCTTCAAACTCATAGCAAGCCTTGGTTTCTCAAGTTGCTGGTTTATAGGCATGAGCTACTCGGCCCAATATTGATTGTTTAATTTGAGAGAAGATCTCAAGTCGCCCAAGCTAGCCTCAGACTTCCTGTAACTCCCAACCCTTGTGCCTCTATCTCTGGAGTGCTGGGATTATGGGTATATACTATCAAACCCAACACTGAGAACCCACCCAGGCCTTCATGCATACCAGGCAAGAACCCTGCTAGCTGAGTTGTACCCCAAAGCCTTGGTGAAAGACTCCTGTGGTAGGATTAAGTTGTTCTTTTGCTTGTTTGTTTGTTTGTTTTTAATCTTTGTTTAACTGGTTATGGTGAGCATGCGTTACTTTGGTAAATTTCAAAGGTAGAATGCTTCTTTTTTATTATTTAAAAAAAAATAAAAGAAGGCAGCCTAAGAAATCTTCATAGAAAAGAAATGAGAAAGACGAAGCAAAAGGGGGAGGTGGGCTGCAGAGTATGCGTCCCCACTGGGGAAGAGGGGCTTGGCTTTGACCCTGAACTGGAGGGGACAGCAAGGAGAGGTGTGGTCAGAGATAGGAGAGAATAAACTAGAGGTCGCTGGGGCGGGGTGGGGAGTGGGAGCAACACTCCAGGAAGGGAGAAGGAAGGGGAGGGCAAGGACAGAGCAGCACAGCTCAGGGCCCTGGGCTTTGAAAGAAGTGACAGGCCTGTGTTCCTCCATGGAGGCTCTGCAAGAAAGCGCCAGGAGATGGTGACACACACCTTTCGTTCCAGCACTTGGGAGCAGAGGCAGACAGATCTCTGAGTTCAAGGCCAGTCTGGTCTACACACTGAGCTCCAGGACAGCCAGGGCCACACAGAGAAACCCTGTCTCAAAAAACAAAGAAAGTGGGAAGCAGAGGGACAGAACGGGGATGCTGGATTATGGCATCCACACTGGGGACAGTGTTTTGCTTTGGACCCTGGAGATGAACCTTGATGGCAGGAAGGGAGCCTGTGGTACCTATGAAGTCAGATGGGATGCCAGTGTTGTCCACTGCAGGCATGTGAATGTCTCCAAGGGTATGATGGACAAATTAAAGGACCTTCACTGGGGCTAGGGAAGCATCAGAAGAGATCAGCAGGACCAAGCGAGAGTCTGGGGGGAACGCAGACAGCAGAGAAGAGAGTAGGCATAGAGAAGAGTGGGACCTTCCCTAACAAAGACTAATCTGAGTGCCAGCCGCAATTCGAGGGCCAGAGGCCCCGGGAAGTCCTCAAGCTACATTGCTACAGGGAACCCTTTTCTGTTTTGTTTTGGTTTTGGTTTGGTTTGGTTTGGTTTGGTTTTTGTTTTTTTTTCAAGACAGGGTTTCTCTGTATAGCCCTGGCTGTCCTGGAACTCACTTTGTAGACAGGCTGGCCTCAAACTCAGAAATCCTCCTGCCTCTGCCTCCCAAGTGCTGGGATTAAAGGCGTGCGCCACCACCCAGTTCAACCCTTTTTAAAGCTTCTCTTTGCTCTCCACAGACAGCCACCGGAGCTCGGCCAAGTGGATATAAAAGGCTAGCCACGCCCTGGAGGGGGCTGTCTTGGAGGTAAGAGTGCTCTTGGCTCACTCTCTACAGATAATAGTCCCCTAAAGAGGTATAAGAAGCCAGGCACTGGTGGCATAAGCCTTTAAGCCCAGCACTCAGGCGGCAAAGGCAGGCGGACCTCTGTGAGTTCAAGGCCAGCCAGGTCTACAGAGTGGGTCTACAGAGTTCCAGGACAGCCAGGGCTACAGAAAGAAACCCTGTTTCAAACAAAACAAAACAAAACAAACAAACAAACAAAAGAGGTATAGCAAGTGGATTCCCCACCACCTGCTCAGGGGTAGGCCTAGTCCACATGGCCCAACTCTGATATCCAAAGAGACTGGGTGATGCTTGGGTTAGCTCTGAGGGTGGAAGGAGAAATGCCTCAAGGACAGAATCCCTCTGTCCTGACTCCTACCTGTGACAGCCCAGGAGGCCGAAGGTCAGTGCAACATTGACTGACAAAGTTACTTTCTCTTCCTCAGCATTGGAGGAGATGGAAAGTTGGAGACCCATACCACACTTCCCAGTAAGTATCCCTCACCAAAATGTCCACCATAACCCTCACTGAGACTAAGGGCTTCTGCCTACAGTGGGGGAAAGAGGGCACTGTCTGCAGGGGAGGAAATCGGCCAGCCCCAGAGGGATAAGCACCCACACACACACTCCCACCCACATGTGCTTCCAAACTACATGCCCACCTCAGTTCCTTTCAGCTGTGCTCTTTGCTTCATCCCTCTCTAAAGACATCCTGAAGAAGTTCAACCCTTCCATCACTGGATTCTCTACTGGTACCCTGGACAACAAGGCAGGATTAAATGTGGCAGAAGAAGGAGCCAGAGCTCAGTGAGTTGATGTGGGGACTAGCAAAGAGATTAAGGTGGGAATTTGGGAACAGCAAGGGGAAGTGTCTAGGACCCAGCTGGGTCGTAACCTCGGTACGCAGAGCATCCCTGAGTGCTGGACCTGCATCAGATCTTCCACGTGAATATCTCCTGTAATCTGTACACCGTTGGGCACAGGTACTATGGTGTGGGCTCTGTGGCTAGAGACATTCTTAAACAGCCAAAGTCACCTAGAAAGTTATGAGGGAAGAACCTGGATCAAACCATTCCTGAACATAGCCCTGACCACTGCACTGTTAAAGGGGCAATAGGAGCCCGTCTACTACACAAGCAGGCTCTGTCCCTGCTGGCTCCAGTCCCACCTCCTGTCTCTCAGGGACATGAGCCATCTGTTCAGAGTGGCTCACAACATCGTGAATCGCTCAGTTCGCTTCCTCTGCTTTTCTCTGTCTTGTCTCATATCCTTGACAGTTGGCTGTCAGGGCCCCTCACATAGCTCAGCAGTGGTTGTTTTCTCTGGGCTCTCTGTTGTTGACAGAAACCCAGGTAATGAAAGCTGAAATGTCTGACTGGGTTCATTGACTTCCTGCACGGAGCAGAGCACAGAGCATAGAGCGTGCTGGGTATTTGCTTTGCAGAAGGATCGCTGCTGTGTTCTTGTCACCAGGGAGACGGCACAGGCTTGACTCACTCTGCTTACAGAGAACATTCCTTTTGGAAGCCTAACCAGGACCCAGGGCTCAGTGTGAATCTCCATGCTGCAGAAGCCGTGATAGCTCCTCAGTGTCACATGAGGAAGGACTACTTTGTCTACAAAACACTGGGCCCTGTGGGCGTTCTAGCACCTAGTGACTGTTAGGATTACTGTCCTGAGCATGGAGCCCAGGCTTTAGGGCTGGCTCCTCAGTCTGTCAGTCCTCCTCCTCCTCCTCCTCCTCCTCCTCCCCCTCCTAGTAACTGTCATGATCATAGAACCCAGGCTTTGTTCACCAGGGCCTGGTTCCTCAGCCTGTCAGTGCTCCCACTCCTCCTCCACATAGTTACTGTCATATGCATGGAGCCCAGGCTTTGATCACCAGGCTCTGTCAGTGCTCCTCCTCCTCCTCCTTCTTCTCCTCTTCTCTTCCCTTCCTCCTCTCTCTTTGGGAGGGGGCATGTGGGTATGTGCATTCAGGTACATGTATACATGTACTCCTTGTGCTCCTACAAGTTGAGGCCAGAGGACAATGTCATATTCCAATCAATAACTCACCAGCATTAAATTTTCAAAGATTTCTTTTGTGTGCATGTGTGTGTGCCTGTGTGCCCTCCTGTGCCTGCAGAGGCCAGAAGAGAGGGTTGGGGGTCCCTAGAGCTAGAGACACAGACGGCTATAAGCTGCTTGGCATGAAAACTGAATGCTTGTCCTTTGCAAGCAAACATTTTTAACTGCTGAGTTTTCTCTCCAGCCCTCTGATGTTATTATTTGTGTGTGGTGTGTATACACGTGGGAGGTGCGTGGTCATCTTTGAGAAGCCAGTTCTCTCCTTCCATCATGGACTTCCAGGACTCAGACTCTGGGTTTTCAGGCTTGTGTGTAGCAAGCACTTTCCCTCACTGAACCAACTCGCTGCCCTCCTCACTTTGTATTTTGAGACCCAGTCTCCCTCTGAGCCTGGAGCTCACCAATATGGCTAGTTAGCTGGCTAGTGAATTTCAAGGGTGCACCGTCTCTACCCCAAGGAGAGTACAGGGGTACACTGCTGTGCCTGGCTTTTACATGGGCACTGCGGATTCCAACGCAGGTCCTCACGCTTGCATAGCGAGCACTTTACCCACTGAGCTGTCTCTCTTCAGTCTCCCGCCTCCCTTCCCCTCCCCTCCCCTCCCCTCCCCTCCCCTCCCCTCCCCTCCCCTTCCCACCCTGCCCTGCACCTCTGCCTGAGCAGAGGCAGTAGTAGGAGACATCATTGACACAAAGTGTCCAGTGTTGGGGGAAGCAAAGTTTGAGTAAAGTTTGGGAATCGTTCTCTTATGTCTACTCTGTCATTTATCAGCGTGGATAAGTATGAGTTCACGGGGGGGGGGGGGGAATCCAAGGCTCCAAGTTTGAATCCCCAGCAGTCATGTACACATGAGGCAGGTACACAGAGGTCAGATCTTCTGTGTTCAAATCTTTCCTCAAACCTGTAAGACTATGTGATCTTGACCAAGTTTCTTAGCATCTCTGAGTCTTGGATTTCTCCTCTATAATGAGGTTAATCATAGTACCTGTCCCTCAGAGCCGTCATAGGATTAAAGGAGATAAACTTTAGAAAGAATTTAGGACTAAGTACTCCACATGCATACAAAAATTTGCTGTTATTTGGGCTATTTAGTTTCACAGTTTTATTCAACAGCTAACTTCCCTTTTGTTAAACAACAAGCAAAACTGCATTCATTCTGAGTTAGTGAGAGAGAGCATAGCCTGAAATGGTGTAAACCCTGTGCCCTGAGGAATGAGTCCATCAAGGGACTAGACAACACCACAGACTCGGCTCACTTGATACTGGCCCATAGAGTGCGTAGGAAGGCAGGAGAATATCAGGACCTGTCTCAGGCCTGGGACCTATGTGGACTCACAGAGCTGTGGAAACAGCTACAAGGAGAGGCCCTGAGCCCTGGAGGGGATGGGGAGATGAGACAGAAGAGCTGCAGATAAGGACACAGGAATGAAGAGTGTGGTGAGGGAGGGCCTGGGGGCTAGGAAGAAGCTTGCTGGGGGGATGGTAAAGTGAAGGGGATGCAAAAGGTACCGCACCTCCCCAGGGAACCTAAGGGCTCATCACTATGAATGCCCTTGAGCCTGACTTGGGCCTATTAAAAGTTGCAGCATATCTGTGCCTTTACTTTACAACCTATATGTACCTATCAATACAATCCTGGGTGCATACGTTCTCCACGTAAGGGATGGGGGCAGCACCATGCATTACACAGACTGTAACCATCTTGCGTTGGCATCTCATGTTGGCCATGTGTCTTTTGCTCACCTGATTTCTCAATTTTGTTGTTTTGTGACAGGGTCTCAGGTAGCCCAGGCTGACCTCTAATTCACTATGTAGCCAAGGCTGGCCCTCAACTCCCAATTCTCCTGCCTCTGTATCCCTAGGCCTGGGATTGCAGGTGTGCTCCACCACACCTAGCTCAGTCCATATGTCTTTTTAAGGAATTCGCCTCATTGAGCTATATTGACCCACAATGAACCATGGATATTCAGAAGTATACAGTTTGATGAGTCTTTGACACCTGTGTACCCATGAGGCTATCACTGCCATCATGCTGTAAACAGGCCTGTCGCCCACAGCTCTCCTAGGTCCATCAATGCTGCAGATAACCACGTTTAATTCCTTTTCATTGCTGTGTGCTATTCTACCACCAGTCTCATTACCGAGTGTCAAAATCCAAGTCATGACTGAGAAGAACAAAGGGATCCGAGGGTTGGGCACTGGGGCTCAGACGGAGGTGAAGGGCTCGCCATGCCTGGGAAGGAGAAAGCTGGGGGATAATTTAGGAATGTGACTCTTTTCAAAAATAAAACAGATTATTTTTAAAACAGGCACCCGAGTAAGAATTAAAGAGGCTTGGCTTGTAGTGAAAAGATTTGGTAAAAGAGGGAGGAAAAAAAAATCTCTGGTGAGAATGTTCAAATCATAGATACAAAGTCAGTAAGACTCAGATCCTGCCCCAGGGGCATCAGGGTCTGGATAGGTGTAGCCCCCAGGTCCCTGGCAGCTCCCTGGTGAGAAAAAGCCCAAGCATAATCCTAAGATTGACTCAGAATGAGTTTCATGGAGTTAGTACTGTTGGAGTCCAGCTTAGGTTCTCCATCCCAAGCAAGTCTGAAAGTGACTTTTGTCCCTCTCTCTAGGGACATGCCGGCCCAGGCTAAGACCCTGGTGAAGAAGATGAAAAGCACACCTGTGAGTGCAGACCCTCTAAAAGCTGTTCTTCTCTTTAGCTGGGAGGTTACAGGCCTGTTGAACCCCTCCAGTGCCCCCACAGCTTGCCTTCAGGTGGTCTTCAAGGGAGTTCATGGGCGCTGCCTGCAGGCACCCTGCCCCAGGGTAGGCTGCAGGTAGGCAAGGTGGAATGAGGAGTTGGCCAAGATCACAGGCCTGGGGCCTTTACCCCAGAGCTGCCTTCCCAGCGCCTTCTTATATAAACACTAAGTTCTAAAAATAGGCTGCCCATTCCAGGCCTTCCCCTTTCTCCCTCCCCAACCCCTCAGAATCTCACTTGCACTTTTTCCTAACGCTCTGTTCTTGTGCTGTGGACTCCAGCTGGAGGGACTCAGTTTATAGTGGACAGTGAATAGGAAGCCACAACTCCAGGGCCTCCCTGGACCTACCCCACCATGCTGACCCCACTGGGTTCTCCCTCTATAAACCCAGGCCCTAGAAGCCCTGACCCTCAAGTTCCATCTTTTGACACAGACTCCTTTGAACATCTCAGAGTACATTTGAGGAACATGAGAGCCCATGAGGCCTTTCCTGTGGGACACACCCACTTTAGCCTATTAAGAGGATTTCAAGGGGGAGGGGGATAGAGAGTGTAGTCTGTCTCCTTTGTGTGAGCAGAATCCCCCCCCACACACACACACATAAACACACGTACGCACTTCTTACAGGGGCGTGCCCATCACCTCAGAGAAGCATGGAGGAGACCCTACCTCATACTTTGTGTGATACAGAAAAGATGACAGTATCTGAGAAGCTGACTGGGTAGCACGGTTAGTGTTACCAGCAGTTGTCCCCAGATCTTAAACTCAGGATTTGTCTTCTCAGACAATCAACCTACAGGAAGACTGGAAGCTGATTACACTCCTCATTGGAAACAACGACCTGTGTCTTTACTGTGAGAATCCGGTAAGCCCCTGGCAAGCCTCACTGAGAGCCTGGGAATTAAGTTGCTGCCCCCATCCTCCTCACCTTGGGCTCTGACTCATCTCCTTCCCTTTTGAATGTCATACTAGGCTGGGCTCCAGGCACTTGATTCTACCCAGGCAACCTCTGGTTTACACAGTTGAGACTTAGCTTTCCTAAGTGGTTCCCCAACTCAGAAGAAAGGTCTAGAAGGACCCAGTCTTCAGACACTGAGGTGGTGGCTTCTTTGGGACAGAGAGATGGCACTTTCCAGTAGATGGCCAGTGACTCTGTCTTGTGTCTGCTTGGAGTCTGCCCTCTCTTGGAGGGGGAGGTAAATGGAGTTGGGAAAATAGAACCAAACTGATTGTCCTTGCTGCCCTTCAGGGCCATGATAATCTAAGCAACCAACCCCAGCCAGCTGGCCTGGGAGTTGACCCCATTCCTGATGTGTCTCTATGGGGAAACATGTCCAGACTTACAAGCGTTTGAAACCTGTACCTTTTAGAATACATCTTGTTCTAAGCTGGGGACATCCTGCATTTTATTTTGCCAGGAAAAGGCAGCTGCCAGGGCTCTGAAGAGGTGGTGGAATGTTTGACTCTGTTGGGGGTGGCAGGCAAGCTCATAGCTCCTTGTGGATCTCAGAGAGTAACTATCAAGAGCCTGGCATGATTATTTTCCCCATGCAGGCTCAGCTCTTCTAGAATCTTCCCTCAGTCCTGTCCATAACTGGGAGTCTGGGCTGCACGAAGGACCTAACCCCTGGAGCTTTCGCTATGGCTGGGTCCTGGATTGTAGGGGTCATTGGAAACCAGAAGAAACCCAGAGCTGCCAGTGGATACATAGTGTAGGGAAATGCCTCTCTGAGTCCCAGCACACCTGCCCCTCATGTAAACAGTGTTGTCCCTGATCCTGGGGACATGTATTAATGAAAAAGGACACCATCAGGTCCCTCAGGCCAAGTCTGAGGAATGCAAGAAGGTGGGCTCTTAGGGACAGCAGTCACCCAGTTCATCCTCTAATTCTTCCTCTCGGAGTAGAAAGCCAAAGAGAGCCTCCTTTTTCCCTATACAGGAGGACAACTCAACTAAAGAGTATGTCAAGTACATCCAGCAAGCCTTGGACATCCTCTATGAGGAGGTAGGAATGGGTAGGAAGCAGTCTGCTCCCTGGTCCTGCAAGCCACCCTGCTTTCCCACTATTGACATGTGTGGAGGGCCCCCACTGTGGGTGCTTCTAGGCAAGTTGTATTTGATTCTCCACAAAACAGCTTCTGACTGGCTCGGAAGCTAGCCAGTGGCATAGCAGAGAGCTTCCACTGGAGCCAGCTGGCCTGGGTTTGAAGACAACCACTGTGGTTTTTATTAGCCCTGTGACTTCTCTGGGTCTCAGCTTTTCTGCCTAACTAAGAGAGACACTAGGAAGTGTCGATGTAATCATCCAGGCTCCTCCCTGGGCATCCATTTCTTCTGTGGTAATGATGGGGAGGATGAGGTTAGATTGACAACTGTCCTCAAACTCATGGACCCCACCCCTCTGCCTCCTGCAGCTTCCCAGAGTTTTCATCAATGTGGTGGAAGTCATGGAGCTGGCTGGCCTGCACCACGTCCAAGGTGGGAAATGTGCCATGCCACTGGCAGTTCAGTAAGTGTGCGGGGCAAGGCTGCCTGGGCTGGGCAGGGTTTCATAGGCATATTAGGAGGGACACAGTGTGGGCAGGGCTAGAAGCCAGGGACTTAGAAAACACTTGGATGTGCTTGGAGAATCACATGCCTACCTACTCCCTTCCCTGGATGGTAGCTTCCTTTTCTATAAAATGAGACACACCAAGGGACCTAGAAGACTCCCCGGCACTTCTGATTCCAAAGTCCTCACTGGCAAGTCTACTCTTTGCAGAGGACAATAAACCTCAAGGACGCCTTTAGTTTCCCTAAAATTCTGGCTCTGCTTCTGAGGAAACCAACAGTGTCTCTGGACCTCTGGATATTTGCTTATAAAAATAGGAATAAACCCTCCCCAAGAGTGACATCATCAGGAAGTTCATGTATGGGGCTAGTACAAGCTAGAAAGACAGCTTTTACCCCATCCTCAAAAGCAGGGGTCGGAGGTTCTAACGGTCAGGAATTACTGTGGGACGGACAGAAGTTTGGCAGCTGTGACTAAGAAGTCCTATCTGAAGACAAATAGATGTCTTGTAAAGGTGGCTAAGGAATCAAGTCCCCAGGTGGAATGGCCATGGTTAGCAAGGAAAGTCCCTCCAATTCCTCAGATGCTGGTATCACACAGTTCACCTTGTCAAGGGTGTCTCAGGCTGTTCAGTTGTCTTCACACTCTGGACCCTAAGGAAACTCCCCAGTGCGTGGCAGTGAGAAGCTTCAGAACTGGGGAGGAGTCCAGAGGCAGAGCCACCACAGAAGTCTTGCCAGAACTCCACCCAGGCCTTCCCTCAGAGTTAGGAAATAATCACCACAGAGAAAGAGGGTCTACACAAGAGGAAAGAGACCTTGCTTCAGGGGCTAACCCTTCCAACCGGAAATAAGTATCTTGTGTCAGTCTATGAGAATAGGGGAATTTTGGTTCTAGGCTTCACTTTTCAGTCCGTGGTCTCTTGGCCCTTTGACAAGACAGTTTTGGGTGGGAAAATGTGGGGGAACGCAGCTGGTCACTTCATGGAGGTTAGAAAGCAAAGCTGGTGGGAAAACAATGGGTGTGACTCCTGTGACTACTTCCTCCAGTTAGTCTTCACCCACTAAAGGCTCTGCCACTGCCCCATAGTGCCAAAGCTAGGGACCAAGCCTCCAGTCTGCACTTACCACTGCATACCTTTTCAACCACATTCCTGAGTTAAGGCTTTTTGACTTAGACCCAAGTGTTTTAGGCATACTTGTGTGTCAAGCCCCGCCCACCTCCATTTAGTGGCACAGACTGCACCATGTGGACAAAAACTTCTGTTAGGAGGGTGTGATTGGGCCAAGGCAGCCTCAAGACTAGATTTCTTGTCTTGTAGGAAAAACTGCAGTTGCTTAAGACACTCCCAAAACCTCACAGCGATGCAGGAGCTGAAGAAACTAAACTGGAACCTCCAGGTGAGTCTGGATACTCTCTTCCTCCCGGGTGCTCCTGATGGGAGCCCACGCCGTGTTCCCTGAGCGAGGACTCGGAACTTGTGTGTTCAACAAGGCTCGGCTGAGAGCAAGCGGCTCCCTAAAAGGAGATCCTATTCCTCACACTATTTACCTGGGGAAAGATGGTACAGAGATCTCAAAGGGGCAGTTGGGAGAAACCCAGCCTTCAGAGCAGATGATACACAGCAGGGCACTGCTAACCTCTAACCTTTCTGAGGAGAAGGCTCACTGTACCTGGCTCCCACTGCCTTCCCCTCTCCTCTCTCCATGAACAGAAACCCTGGTTCTACTAATAGTTTCTTCCTCCACCCTCTGCCTACCCCCCTAACACGCCTGCATATCAATGTTACCATTGTTGGCCTTGGGACAAGCCCACCCAAAGCCTGGTTGCAAGCTAACTCCTTTTAATGGGGCAAGTCATCTTCCTCTTAGAAGCCCTCCCTCCTCCCCCTCCCCCACACCCTCTTCACCTCAGCAACCTTCCAAGAGCAAGTGAGACAAGCTATCTGTGCTCCTCCTGTCTTCCCCTTTTGCCTCTGTATCTCAGGTGAATTGTGTGAAGTCCTTACTATGGGTATATTTTGTTTAATCTTTTTATATTCTATGTTTGGGTACTTGAGTCCAAAACACATGGACTCTCTATCCCTGTAGTCCTAAATTCTTAGGCATTTTTGAAGAACTGAGGAGATAGTCGTCCTCGTGTGAGCTAGGTCTCACTGACTACATGCAGTGAAGGCAGCTAGGCCCATGGCCAATTCGACATCACTAATGACTTAGACTTAGCCTCTTAGGATAAAACTAATAGAGCCTGGGAATGGAGAGCTCCAGCCAGGGACCCCTTGACTCTCTTCCTATTGGTCAGCGTAGGGAGGTAAGATACAGTGGTTCATACAAGCAGGATGAGTCCCTGTGTGGGCAGGCACACTTCCTTTAAGTCCCTTTAGTCTACCGTGGGTCTCCTCCCGTCACAACCAACCCATGGCAGCCCAAGCAGACCCTGTCTAACCTTGCCAGTTGGATTGAGCAGCCTCTCCATCCTCAGAGCGGCATCTCCGAGCTCTCCTATTGGCACCGGTACATGGAGCGTGAGGACTTCGCAGTCACTGTGCAGCCTTTCTTCCGGAATACCTTTATCCCACTGAATGAGGTAAGCTGCAGCCCATTCCAGGAAGCATAAGAATGTAGCACTTGTTTTTATTATCTTCTTCCAGCAAGCCTCCCACAGGTAGAGCTTTTCTTTCTACTGTGTGTGTGTGTGATTAGAACTTAGACATTCTTAGAAATAAGCAATAGTGACCAAGTGTCCCTCCCCTACCCCATGTCACCTCCCACCCCAGAATGGAAATCTTCCTAAAATTATTAGAGTGTCATTTTCAGGACAGTGTTGAACTAAGGAAGCTATAATAAATGTTCACTTTTTAAAAAAATCCAAAACCCCTGAAGATTTTCCCACCAGTGTCTGGAGCAGGTTGAAATAGGATCCAAAGGATGAAAGGGGGCCTGCTGTGTCCCCTGCTGGGTGGGGAGGCTGGCAGCTGAGTCCAGACATTAACCTTCTTGTCTCTGGTCACAGCGTGAGGGCCTGGACCTCACTTTCTTCTCTGAAGACTGTTTCTACTTCTCAGACCGTGGGCATGCTGAGATGGCCATTGCCCTCTGGAATAACATGGTAAGTGGAAGTGCTCCTGGGGGAGCACCCTAAGGGTATTGGCTCAGTCCCACAAGAGGACAAACTGCTGCTATGAATTTTTTCCCCTAAAACTTCACTGTTGACCCTGGTGTATGTGCCCCAGGGCACACGTTGGCTATCCTACCTTCTGCCTACCCTCCACTGTGTTGGGGCTACACACACACACAACCATGCTGTTTGTTTGTTTACATGGATTCTAGGACTTTGAATTCATGTTCTTATGCTTAGTTGAATTAGCAGCAAGCTCTTCCCCTCAGAGCCATCTGCTCAGCCCCTAATAGATCTTTATTATACCTGAGTGTGTGAATATACAGAGATCAGAGGACATATCCTGGGATCAGTTCTCTCCTTCTGCTGTGGGTTTCAGAGGTCAAGTTCAGACCATCAGACTTGGATGGCAAGTCACCATCTCACTACCCCACCCCTTGATGTGAAAATGTTTTAAGACGTTAGATTTGCTTATTGTGTGTATGCACATGCCACAGTATAGACGTGGAAGTCAGAACAACTTTTGTAGGAGTCAATTCTCTTCAACCATGTGGCTTCTGGGCCCCGAACTCGGGCCATCAGGCTGGCTGCAAGCTCTTGTACTTACATACACACCCCATGTATACATGCCTTTTTAAAGGCATACATTTGCACACTTAGCACAGCTACCAGCATCACGAAGAGAAGAATAGCTTTGCAATCAGACTGAATAAGACGATGAGAGTGCCAGCTGTACATCCTTGGGCAGAGTATCTCTCTGTTCACCTGTGTCAACATCTGTGAAGTAATGATACAGAATACAGAGACTCAGCACAAAAATCACTTTAGACCAATGTCAGCCCCGTTACGCTTTCAGTATCCAGTTCTCAAAATCTCCAACTAGAGCCGGGCAGAGGTGGCACACACCTTTAATCTCAGCACTTGGGAGGCAGAGGCAGGTGGATTTCTGAGTTCGAGGCCAGCCTTGTCTACAGAGTGAGTTCCAGGACAGCCAGGGCTACACAGAGAAACCCTGTCTTGAAAAACCAAAAAAAAAAAAAAAAATCTCCAACTAGTGTTTCTATAGGCAGCATCAATACAGCTTGTTCTCGCCAGTGGAGACCTATTCCAGTCCTTTCCACTCAAGGAGAGAACCTTATGAAATGAATATGCAGCCCTGGGTGCACAGGGACAGCTGTCCTTCTTTATGCCTTGCCTGTCACCCCTGATCCCTAAATCATCTGTCTCAGCAAATGAGGTGTTTTCATAGTCTTTGATCTAGGCTCTATAACAATACCCATCTGGCCTGCATGTCTCCCTTGGTGACTGAACCATCAACATCTCTAGTCTTTATTGCAGTTCCAGGCCAAGGGTGTCTGTGCCAATCACTGCTGGGCAGATATTCCTACACCCGTTAGCAACCCCAAATGCTGCCTGAAGCCTTCCTCAGTTGACTCACAATGATGACTTTCCCCTTAGCTACATTGCCACCTCCTCCCTAGCACCCAAAGTGGCATGTAAGCCTATTCAGCTGCAGACCCGGCTTCTTTTCCATTGATGTTGTCCGTCTGCACAGTTCTAAAACTTTCACCTCATATTCTTTCTGCACAGGATTCTAAATTGCCGTCAGAATATCTTTGAGTTTCCCTCCACCTGCCTTCTCAGTTTATCTTGATTTTCTTAGTTCCTATAGCCCAGGCTGACCTGATACTTTCAATACTGCCTCCCAAATGCCAGAATTATAACTGTATCCGGCTTTGTTGCGTGTGTGTGTTGTGTTTTATTGTTTTATTTCTGGGTTTTGAACCTAGGGCATCACACGTACTAGATAAGTTCTCCGTCACTCACCCCTGGGGCTCTGTTTACTTTTGTTTTGTCCTCCAATGACTATGCCACAGCTTGTCTCTTTTAACATCCCTCCATGGAATGGAAATCTATTTCCTGTCTTCTGCTCCCCCAAATCTTAGGGGAATCCACATATTATCAAGAGCCAGGAAAAGCAAAGTTCTTGCTCGTGCCTCCCCAGCTTTCCCTTCAAGCCACATCTGCTTCTAGCTGGGATTCTCCAGCGTCTCCTGAGTCTCCATAGCCAGATAGATGCTCAGTCATGACCAGGTCCATTGCTCTCTGCTGTAAGGTTCTTGTCTTCTTTTCCAAAGCAGTAAGGAAGTACTCTTTCCATTCACCCAGGTGCGAGAGTTTTGTTCCATGAGGTCAGGTGGAAGGGGTGTAGATATAAAAACAGAAGCTAAAACACTGAAAACACAAAACAACTGTGCTGTCCCAGCCAAACCCAAATTACAAGAAAACAAAAAACCCTAAACTAAAAAACAAAAACCTAAAACCACCCCAGAGTCCCTTGTCCTATGTAATTTAGGGGAATAATTATAGAGTCCCATGTTTCATCCCAAACCCGTCTCAGACATACATCTCTAGTATCCTGCCAACTCTCCAATCATCTTACTGGAATGCCACCTCTAGAGTCACAGCAAGCAAATAATAGGCTGTTAGAGCTGGAGGAGATCTGAGAGGTCACCAAGCCAGGGCACTCTGTAACTAAGAACAAGAGACATGGGACAGCCTCGCACAGCCGATTAGTGGCACCACAAAAACAAGAGTCCATGTTTCCCATGTCTTCCTCTGGTGGCCCAGCCATAACACCAACCTGATAAGCACATATACAGTCGATGAATTCATGTCTCATAATTAGAGTCCTATGACATAGTGTCTACATCTTTGGCTGATGTTCCCAGGGCACTCTACAGGAGCAACAAATGCACTTTAAGTCACTGTCACTGTATCTTGTGTGTCTCCTGGCTTTGTAACCCACATTTCTTCCTCTAGAGACCTGTGCAAAGGTCAAGACCAGGAGCTGTTTCTCTTCTTCTGAGTCCTATTTCTGCTACACAATACTCCTTATCAGCAAACCCTATGCCTCCTGTTTGGCATCTCTGCCTCCAGACGCCTACCCCCTGTACAGCAGTTCTCAGCACTGGTTCATATTAGAATCCTCTGGAGCCTTAAATCCTCGGGTGACTTAAATATAATGAATGTTTACAACCACTTTGGCAAGCTCTTGTGTATCTAATGATGCTGAACCTGTGTATTTCCTGAGACCCAACAACACTCTCCTGCAGAGAAGAGTCCACTAAAAAGATACATACTACAGTTTTCATAGGAGCACCACACACATCGTTAACTTCAAGCTGGAAATTTCACAGATGTCCATCAACAAACTGTTGTACATCCAGAAGCCAGAGTATTTCTACACACCTCAACATTATATGCATACGTGCAGCATATGCATGCACACACGCATGCACACTCACCTACATCAAAGGCAAGTAGCTAACTGTAAGGCATTAGAAGAAAGCGTCATCTTTCATGATCATTTCTCTTTAAGTAAATAGGGTTGAGGAAGATGTAGGAGGAGCCCTTCTGAGTACTGGTCATGTGCTAGTTCTTGGTTACCATGCTGGTATGATCTTTTTACCAAAATGATCAGCTGCATGTATGTATACTTATCATTTTTCTCTGTTAGCTTCCACAAATAGTACTTTTAAAATATAGCAGTGATCTGGAGGCATCTTGTCATCTGGCTTAAGAGTGTATACTGTTCTTGCAAAGATCCCAAGTTCAGTTCCCGGCTATGTCAGACAGTGTCTTAGCTAGGTTTCTATTGCTGCTATAAAACTTATCCAAGAGCAACTTGGATAGAAAAGGGTTTCTTTCAGCTTACAGTTCCACAGCACAGTTTGTCCATGTAGGAAGTCAGAGCATGAACTCAAACAGGAACCTAGAGTCAGCAACTGAGGAAGCAGGGGCCATAGAGGAATGCTGTTTTATTGGCTTGCTCAGCCTGCTTTCTTATATCATCCAGGACCATTTGCCCAAAAGAGACACTGCCCACAATGGGCCAGGCCCTCCCACATCAATCACTAAGAAAATGCCTACCTAATGGCTTACCTACAGACCAATCTCATGGAGGCATTTTCTCAATTGTGGTTCCCTCTTCTCAGATAACTATAGCATCCGTCAAGTCAAAAACCTATCCAGCACAGGCAGTTTACAATTGCCTATAATTCCTGGGAAGTTTGATGCCCTTCTCTGGCCTCTGGGGACAACTGTTTTCATATGCACACATGCACACACAGACATACATCATGTATGTCTCTGTGTGTGTGTGTGTATATATATATATATATATATATATATATATATATATATATGTATATATTATCTATTATCTATTGATAAATAGATAAAATTTGTCTGGAGTAGGTATTAGACTTGATATTCTTCTCTTTCTTTCAAGACAGGACCCCACTATATACCCCAACTGGTCATATAAACCAAACTGGTCTAGAGCTGATAGAGATACGCCTGATTGCGAGGATTAAAGTCATGTACCATTATGAATGGTCTAGAGTCACCACTTTTTAAAGGAACTCCCAAGATGATTTTAACAAACAGGGTTTATGGTCCACTGCCTTAGATCTGTTTCCCACAGAGCAGCTGCACAGTTTGTATAAAAGAGAACCTAAGCAAATCATGCCCTGCCTTCAGTCTTCCAAAGAAAAGAGAGATTAGACACTGTTGCTGTAGTACACGGGGCCTTTGGGACGTGGCCCCAGTTCCTTTTTCTGGCCACCATGCTAGGCACCCCCTGCCTCTACTTTGCAGTTTGGCAATCCCTGCACCACCTAAGTACCACTGTCCTTTTACCTTGGGTTCTCACCTCCTTGCCTCGTCTAAACAAACACTCAAAAGGCCAACTACACCTGGCCTTTTACCTCCTCAACATAGGCCAGTGACTTCCTGCTCCATGGCACCTTGCCTAGCCCTAAGGTTGGCTGCATCATTGGTACCCCACAGTGTTAAGAATGGTTGGTTCTGGAAAAACAACTCCATCCCCTGGGGCTGCTCCAGGCCTTTTCCCTTCTTTCCATTCCAGTCCTGCTGACTTCCATTTCTCTATCTGTTCATCAAACCACTCTCCGTGATGACTACGCAGTAGGTACTGTTCCAGGTGCCAGAAACTGAACAATAGAATAAAGAATACCCCTGCTCTCACCGAGTGTAAATAGTGTGACCAGGAAGAGATGGATGATAAACAAGTTAGACAGGTTAACACAAGGTCATATACAACCGACTAGATTGGGCT
This sequence comes from Mus musculus, assembly GCF_000001635.26. Lineage (NCBI taxonomy): Eukaryota > Metazoa > Chordata > Mammalia > Rodentia > Muridae > Mus > Mus musculus. The sequence goes on from NC_000071.6 coordinate 32,360,565, forward strand.
TTATAAGCTGTAAAGCAGGGAGGTGGGATGTAGGGTAGTGGTGAGGAGAAGCAGCTTCATTGATGCCATATGAATTGAATGCCAAGAGGTTGCCAGCCAGGCAGCGGCATGGGCCACAGTGTTCCAGGGAGAAGAAATAGGACCCATGTGGCATGGAGTCAGAAATGGGCTGAAGCTTCAAGTCCAAAGTCAGGGACCAAGGTCAGACAGACAGACAAGGGCCACATTCTCAGCTGTTTTAAACAAGGGCCTGACTGTTGCCGTTGGTCCTCTAGCTACTGTACAGATGTGGACTGGAATCAAAGGTACAGGAGATGAGATCGCATGAGTGGATGTGGCTGAGACCAGGGTGATAGCCCTGGAGGAGAGCTGTGGTCACTTAGGATGTATTTAAAATTTGCTGAGGGAAGTGACTAGGGAGGAACTCCTGGCTTTGGGGTCTAAGACACCAAACAGAGTCAAATAGCAAAAGAGACTTCTTCCTGGAAGTTGCATTCTGCATCAGGCCTGGGAAGTAGGGGCTGCCTCCTAGATACTCACACAGAGGCATGGGGTCTGCTAAGTGAAAGAGCCTGGAGCTCAAATAGGAAGGTCTGGGTGAGACTTGACAACCACAACAGAAAAGTGACATTGGAATTCACCCTAGGGGAGAAACTGGTAGTGGGAGCATAGGGCCAAGTACCAAGGGGCAGGCTAAGGAGGGACTGGTTACGAATGTGATATGGATGACTGCAAAAGAAGTCACAAAGACAACAGCCAAGGAGGTGGAGACTACTCAGGGCAGGTGAACAGTGTTAGATGCACTCTGATGGGAACCAACAGGAAGAGAACATTGATAGGTTTATTGAACCCAGTCCTTGGAGTATCTGTGAAAAACAGCCAACCTGACCTTTAGCCTCCATTCTGTCCCTAGTGGTTCTGTTTGCTAGAACACAGTTGTGTTTCCTTGGCTCTAAGAAAGCAGAAACAGATCTCCACCTCAAACCCATCCCAGTTGGCACGTGCTTCCATGTCATGGTTTCTCTAGAAGCCCTAAGATACTTGTCCTAAAACTCCTACCGCAGTTAATGGCAGCCATCCAGATGCCCTGGGAAAGCCAAGCTCAGAGCCATCTGTCTCCTCTAAGTTCCTAAGAGATGGGTGTGGAGGGCCTTCACACAGCAGACAGTGAGATCACAGCCCAGGTCTGTCTCCAGCACAAGGAGAGTGTTTACTTCCTGCATCATCAGGGATTAGAGGCTAGGGATAGACCTGAAACAGATTCTACAGGGGATGAAGGTCAGACCAGTTCAAGGTGCCAGATCTTTTCTTCCCCTTGGGGTACAAGTTCAACTACCTGAAGTTGCTGGGATGGGTTGGGGTATAGCAGCTTCCTGCTCCTCACTCTGCTATGGAAGCATTTAGCAGTACCACACCACACCACACCACACCACAGCTGCTCCCTGGGATATTTCTAGTAAATGTTTTCATCTGCTTGACAACCCAGAGAGCAGCTCCAGTAAGATTCCAGTTTCTTCAGGGTTGACAAGCCAAATGTAGTAAGAGTGTCATGGTAACCGATATGCTTTCAAAGTGTTCCTGAAACTGACTAGCTGCACACACTTGGACAAGTTGGTAAATATGATCACCATTTTATAAATTGAAGATATAGTGTCTGTAATCACAGCCACCCACACGTGGAGAGGCTGGGCATTCTGGTCCCAGCCTTATAAGAGATTCTTCATGGGCTGATTGTTCCTGGGGCCTTGATGTCCTTCTGGGTAAATTCAGAGGCATCCGCTCAGGAGTTCTGCCCTGTTGAGACAGATGTTTCTCCCTATGAGACAGTTCCAGCTCTGGCCAGAGCAGTGTGACAGAGCTTAACAGGTTGCTGGTCTGAATGCACTTTTCCAAAAGAGTATCCCATGTAAGCTAGCTTCTAACATTTCTATACAATCAGGGTGTCCTTTTTCTCTTTTCCAGCTGGAACCAGTGGGCTGGAAGACATCCTCCAATAACTTCATATACAACAGAACCAAACTCAAGTGCCCCTCACCTGTAAGTGAACATGAATAGCCTATCTGTCTTAAGTTGACTGGATGGGGGTCGGGGGGCCGGGACTTTATCATACTGCCGTTCACTGCATCATAACTGTCCTTTCTGATGGACACAAAATAGGGGAGGGCGAGTGGCAACTCGAGTGGCAGAGAAGAGTCACACTGGAAGGTTGTCGAGAGAGTACTAGCTAGATGCCTGAAACTACTAGTTACTTCAGAAAAAACTGAGCATTTTATTTTATTTTATTTTATTTTTTGAGACAGAATTTCTCTGTATAGCCCTGGCTGTCCTGGAACTCACTTTGTAGACCAGGCTGGCCTCGAACTCAGAAATCTGCCTGCCTCTGCCTCCCGAGTGCTGGGATTAAAGGCGAGAGTTTCTCTGTATAGCTTTGGCTGTCCTGGAACTCACTTTGTAGACCAGGCTGGCCTCAAACTCAGAAATCTGCCTGCCTCTGCCTCTTGAGTGCTGTGGGCTCTGAGCATCTTTTCGTGCCGAGCCCTACACTGGAGCTCAGGGATGGGAGCTGATAATGAAGACACCATCTGTGCTCAGAGTCCATGCTCCTGTCCTTTCTCTCCTGAACCACTGACCAGATGCCCATCTGTTCCTCCAGCTCTCCTCTGCTGCTTCCTCCTCATCCTCCACTTGCTTCTAGACACTAAATCCTGGAGTCCTGGAAAGTTACTCCAGTCTTGATAAGGATGCTGGGATCCTTATCTAGTCACCACTACCCAAGGGGAGACACCTACCTCCTGCTACTACTACACACCCTAGGCAAATGGGCCCACTTCCCATATAAGTCCCACTAGGTGCTTGTGTCTTGTTTTTATTCACTACTGGCTTTGACCCTGATTTCCTGGGCCCCTCTCTCATCTTGTCGACTTCTGCTGTTCCTGTCTCCAGACACACCCCTCTGTTGATCTCTCCCTTCTCTTTGCACCCCTCTTCTTTTTAACATGGTCGGTTCTGTACCTTCCTCCTGGGCAGTGACAGGATATCCTACCTCGGTCCTCAGGTGCTCATTAGAGCTCCCCAGAGCCAAGCAGCGGTACTTAGGGTTTGTTTACTGAGAACAATAAGACCCAAGAAGCCAGGCTCAGCTGCACCCCAAGACTTTTCCAATAGTAGCTTATCAGCTCCCCACCTTTCAAAATCATATTTGAAAGGAAATGCTGGCAAGGAACCAACAGGAGCTTATAGCTATGTGTTGACCATTAGACAGACCCATCCTCATTCAGAAGGATTCAGGCACTGGGTGAAGAAAGAAGAGTTCCACGAGGACAGACTAGGAAGATAAGTGAGGTCATTGTGCTCTTGTAGAGACAGGGCTTGAGCTGGTGGATGGGTGAATTGAGCCCTTAATCTCTGACCCTCCTGCCTCCTCCCCCAGGAAAGGCCTTTCCTCTACACCCTCCGGAATAGTCAGCTTCTTCCAGACAAGGCTGAAGAACCCTCCAATGCACTCTACTGGGCAGTGCCAGTGGCAGCAATAGGTGGCCTGGCAGTTGGCATCCTTGGAGTGATGTTGTGGAGAACTGTGAAACCCGTCCAACAGGAGGAGGAGGAGGAGGACACTCTTCCAAATACAAGTGTGACCCAGGATGCTGTATCAGAAAAGAGGCTCAAAGCTGGGAACTAGGTACTGAACAGTAATTAAGTAACCTCAGGGATGGGGACTGCCTGCCTTCCTCTCCTGGGAGTTCATGATCTCTTTTTGGAAAGATAAAAAAGAAAGAGAGGCCATACTCAGTGTCCATGTTCTTCTGGGCTTCTGTTGAAAGACTGTGTGGAGTTACCTGCAGACTATCTGTAGTTGTTGGTCTATTTGAAACAAAAGTGGGTCTCATCTTTAGACTTGGATTCCATCCTCAGGGCATGTCAACTACATATATACAAACACTACATACATATACATATATACCATATACCATATACATATACACAACTACTCAAAAAGTACAGAATCCAAAACATTCAGATCTGATACATTGAACGAGAACCTGTATGCACTGGAGGTGTTCAATGTCCTTTCAGGTAAACAGTGTAGTTAGGACTACAGCAGTGAATTGTTTAGCTGCTCTGAGTTCCTCTCAGGTGGAAGCATGTCTCCACACCTGCCCAAGAGCTCTAGATTCACGAATGAAAGACATGCACCCACAACCTTTATATTTAATAAGCCTTAACTTGTTCAATGGCTGGACCACTCCTGGCCTCCCTGCGGCTAGCCCACACTCCTCGGGATTCCTGAGTTAACATTTTCTAAACCTATATTTTATCTTTGCTACCCAAGACCCAATCGAGGGAGTGGCCCCTGGGGCTTCTTCCCTGACTCTTACATGTCAGCAGGCTCTTAAGTCTGATCTTTCTGCTTCCTCATCATGGCAATTCTGCCCCAATTCTCTCCTCTGCATTTCTTGCCTGGGAATCCTAAAAGTCCCACCTCTGTGTCCCCACCCAACCATGGGTTATTGGCTCTTTATTGATCAATCAAAAACCAATTAGGGACATCTGAACACAGAGATTCCCGTGAGATTTGGAGAGCTGAATTAAGACAAAGCATTAAAACCAATCCCCAACACAGGATTATGCCCAAAGCCACATCATGAACAAAGCCAGTAATTTCCAGGGAAGGTGTACACCCCGTAGAGGGTTTTAAATTTATAAAGGAAAGATTAGGGTGGATTAAACCTAGTCAAAAATCCTTCATCAAGGCTTTTGGAAGGCCAATTGAGCTCTGAAAGATGGAGAGATAATCTTGTTAGAGGCCAGAGGGAATAGAGCCATTAAGACTGGTAATTCCATGTAGGTGGAGAAAAGGGTGCACCCGATCTGGGGCAGACGCGCTTATGAGGACTGAGGAGTCAGCTGCTCGCTCAGAGGACAACTATGGAAAAGACAAGGGGTTAGCAGGGATCTGTGGTTACGATGGTGGCAGTATTAGGCTGCCTCTGGGAACTCAAAGGAAAATGTTCTAAAGAATGTTGAGGTGTTGGGCTATCACTCAGCAGCACACCACTTGCCCAGCATGAGTGGCTTGAATCCCTTGCACCATATAAGCCAGAAGCGATGGCACATATCTATAGGAAATAACAGAAAGGGGAATCAGAATTTCAAGAACATCCTTGGCTAAGTTAGTGATTTCAAGACAAGCCTGGGCTATGTGAGACCCTGAAAGGAGATATGGTGTGGGAGCGAGGAGGCAGAAAGAAGAAAAGAAAACTGACATCATTCTAGCACCAGCATCAGGCCACGCAGGCACCCTTGTACATAATAACACCCCTTCCTGTCATTACTGGCTTTGTATGGAGAAAAAGACCAAGATGGAGGGAAGAAAGAAATGACTCAGTTATGTTTTCCTTACACGGTGGAACATTAACCCACTGTATAAGAACAACCTCCAAATAGAGAATGGCCACCAAGTTCCACCATGAATTGAACCCAACTGCAAATGAGTAGTCTATAAAATCTAGAAAGTCGGGCATGACTAATATCATGACAGCTCTATCGCTCCCCTGGGCAGAAGAACTCATCTGATTACTAATCCGTGATTTGTGGGAAAACTGCTAATTAAGGTTAAAGTCTACCATTGGCCAGATAGCCTTCTGGGGCTTGCCACATAATGGGGGACTCTTCTTTTAGCAGAGTTTTTCCTTCTCTGACCTTGTCTGGAGAATTCTAAGCCCCGACACTGGCCTCTACCTGAGGAATGTCATTAGTTTATAGGATCAGTTTCTTTCTCTTGACAAAACCTGTTCAGCTAGCACCTGAGATTCCTGGAGTGCTTCCCCATGCTAAGGGGCATTCTAGGTGCCCTGAACCCCAGCCAATGACCTCTAACCATCCTGGGTGTCCCTACCTTCAGTCTCCCAAAATTTTATAAGCCTTCAGTCACTCTAAGTAAAGTTGATCTGACTACTGACAAGCGGTCCCAGTGTGGTCACTCACTTTATATACTCACAGGCTTGCAACTCCCTACCCTCCCACTGGAAGTCCCTGCTCTCACGACCTTTGTGGACTGTATTGGCTGATGGTTCACAAGTGCGGGAAGACCCACAGTGATTTTAAAAATTAATTTCAGAGTAAGATTTGTAGCTAAACCTCCCCCAGGATTCAGCTGCCTTCCCTGTCCCCGTTGCCAAGGAACTTTGTAATACAACCATTCAAAGTCTAGTTTGAGGCTATACTTACTTCAAGACTTGGTTTCCAACCTGGTTATGGGCCTTGGAGTTGGTTGCCAGCTCAGTCAAATGCCTCAAGCTACCCCATAGGGGCTACTCCATTCTAGCCTAGACCTAAGACCAACTACATATTTCATAAGGCTTAGTGCAAAATTAGAGTACAGGGCCCTTTGTGGGGGGAACAAACTGATGAAAAAAATGAACAGGAACCATAGTCAACCAAGAAGGTGGCACTTTGAATCTACTCACAGGCCATACACCCACAAAGCTGACCATACCTGGACTATTTAGCACTAGAGTAACAGGCCACCACCGTACCTCTGTGCCCTTTATATAGTCAGGACAAATTGGCACTGGGGTTAACCTTCTAGAGAGGAAGGTGCCCAGCCTGAGGCAGAGCCCAGGAGGCAAGCCTGCAGGGCAGCTAGGGTTGTTTTCACTTGCTGGGAAGATAGCTCAGAGCACATCTCTAGGCACTGGTGAGGATCGATGATAATTTATGTACTTTGATCTGCAGTTCTTTTTTTGTAGTTTTACACAGCAGGGCACAGGCACAGGACCAGGCTTTCTATGGAACTGAAATCCCCTTGACACACAAAGAAACCTAAGAAACTTCCTAAACTGTCCAAAACGGGAAGCCCACTGCTTCCAGAAGGCATCGTGGGTGCTGTGAAACCAACCCTGTGGGCATCCCCACCATGACGGAAACCTGGTGTGGCTGCTTCAGGTGTGTAGGGCAGTGTGTGGGAAGGCACAGGGCACTGCTTGGCACACAACGCTCATGGGGAATTTAGCTATTACTAGTACTATTCATCGGAAGCACTTCAGTTTCCTGTTTTATTGATATTTTATGATTGCCTTTGTTGCTCTGCTAATGTTCATTGATTCAGTGCTGCTGTCCTCCTTGAGTTGATACTGATGGTGTTGCCATAACAAAAATACCTGGACCAGTCCTACCCTCCAGTCAGCCGCAGGCAGGCCTGCCATCAAAGGGATGGGAATCCAGTCTTGGGATCCTAACTTTTCTACTATGTACCACCCTGCAAAGACTCCTAACACATGTACATTAATATAAAATCTATATCTATGTGTATTATTTTTGTGACAGAACAGTCATGAAAATAGGATTGGGCTGGTGAGATGGGTCAGTGGGTAGAGGCACTTGCTACCAAGCCTGTGGACCAGAGTTCAGTTCTAGAAATGCATGTTGTAGAGAGAACTGACTCTCCTACAAGTTGTCATCTGACCCCCTGCATATGTTACATGTGCACCCACATACATACACCCACAAAAATCCCACACACACATAAATATAGAGACATATTTACAGATTTAATTTTAAAGGGAAAATAGAATTTATAGTTATAATGACCATATAACAATTATAATTAAAGTTACAGATGAAATAAGCATTTGGCTCAAGCCAAAATAGTCCTCTTGTGGGGGAAGGGCATTTTGATGGAATAGATTTCACTATGTTTTACAAGCATCTAACCTTTCTAAATTTGATTTTAAAGATTATCATAGCTGGAAAGATTCCTTACAACAATGGGTAACCACAATTGTCCCTTGTCAGTTAGCAGAATTCTCATGCAATTCTCCAAAGACTTTTGTTAAAGTGCCTCTGTGAATTATTGAACCAAGGGCCATATATTTGCAGAAACAAAGCAAAGCAAAGCAAAATAAAACAAAACAAAACTCCCTGCCGCTGAGCTGCATGACTAGCCAGGGTTTCCCTTCTCCTCCCCCCAGCCCCCTTAGTTTTTGAGAATCTCTGATGTACAGACAGGCTTTGAACTCATTCTGTAGCCCAGATAGACTGCTTTTCTGGTCTTCCTGACTCAGCCTCCCACATAGCTGGGATTACAGGCCTGTGGTACCAGGCTCAACTGTAGAGCAACCTTAGAACATTTCCTTCTAAGCAGTTTGAATGTGCACGGATGGCATTAGTAACAGCAGTATTGCCAAACACTTTTCCCAACTTTTCTTTTTAAAAATCCACCTCTAGGAGCTGAGGAAGCTCAGTGGATGAAGCACTGGCAGCCAAGAGCATGAGGACCAGAGTTTGACTCTCCAGAAACCATGTAAAACTCATCACACATATCTATCATCCTAGCTTACCTTTGTCAAGATAGGAGCCAGAAACAGGAGTTTTGAAAGCTCCTGGGCCAGCTAGACTCTTACCCAAGGGTGAGCAGAAGAGAGAATGCCTATAATAAAGAGGAATAAGGTCTGTTAATGCCCAAGGATGCTCTGACCACGGTGGGCATGTGTCCATATGTTCATATCAAACACACATGAACACATACACACAATCCCTGTCAGGGCTGGGCTTATAGCTCAGGTGGCAGGTGGGTGGCTGTGTGGCATTCATGAAGCCCTGGATTTGATCCTTATCACTACATAAAACTGGTAGTAATGGCACATACTTGTTTGGGAGGTAGAGACAGGAGGCTTCAGAGTGAATATATACGACAACAAAACCTCGAAATAAATAAAAATAAAGACTTTTTTTTTTTCAAGACAGGATTTCTATGCCGGGCGGTGGTGGTGCATGGCTTTAATCCCAGCACTTGGGAGGCAGAGGCAGGTGGATTTCTGAGTTCGAGGCCAGCCTGGTCTACAAAGTGAGTTCCAGGACAGCCAGGGCTATACAGAGAAACCCTGTCTGGGAAAAAAAAAAAAAGACAGGGTTTCTCCATGTATCCCTGGCTGTCCTTAAAGACCAGGCTGGTCCTGAACTCAAAGAGATCTCTGCCTGCCTCTACATCTTGAGTGCTGGGGTGGGGGTGGTTGGCTAAGAGCCAAGGTTGAGTGGGAAGTGACTATGGGAGTCTTGAGCAGCTTCCAGCGACAAAAGCTTCAGGAGAAATTCTCTTCCCCAAAGTGTTACAGCTCTATATGACAGACACTCTCAGATGGTCTTTGATGAAATAACTTGTGTGTTTTATCCCTTGTGGACAGGGTCTTGTATACATTTTGGGGTGGGGTGGGGACTAAAAGCAGATGCTTTCTATTGGCTTGATCCAAGATGTTAAGGATGCCTCACCAGCATGTGGGAAAGGGCTTCAGGTGTTGTCCCTAGGTGAATGATTGTCACAGTCCTCTCCATGGGGTATTGTGGCCATGTGTTCCAGGACAGGAACTTGGTCAGGAGTAGATGAAATGCCTACTGTCATCAGATATGAAAGTATCAGGTTTCTGAATCACTCAACATTACCAACTTTTCTGTCTGGTGGCACGGTCCACTGCCCCACAATATACTAGGAAGGCAAAATTCTTCCCAACCTTATGAAAAAGACACATAAACAGTCAAGCTGGTATTGTTTCCCCTATCCTTACTGGATCCTCCAACATACTCCAAACTGGGGCTGGCTTCTCCACTGAGATATGCTGTATCCTGGGAAGCAGTATACGAATGTGCCACAAACATACTTCACCCCACCATTCTACACCTGCAACCCGGAGTTCCCAATGAAAGAGGATGTATGAAGTCAGAGCTTGTCTCTAAAGCCCCGGTTCACTGGACATGATGGTGGTGATATCTCAAGAGCATCCTATGCCCAGGATGGCAGTTATAAACAAGGGGAGTGTCTGGGCTGATTGGGGAAGCTGACACGCCATCAAATGAAGTTGATGCTGTGGTAAAGGGCCATACAAAGAGCCTTATGAGAGGAGGAAGAGAAACCCAGTGGGAAGGAGAAAGAGCAACTGGAGCATCTGCCTCTACCTGGACTTATGGATAAGCCATGAACATCTTTGTTCCTGTTTGGGGAACATCATGGTGTTCAAAGCTTATCAGGAGTGAAAAGCATTTCTGCTAAATACATAGGATATGAACTCTCCACATTGACATTACACAGTGCTATTTTCTCTGTAAGATTTATTTTTTACATATTTTACTCATTTTACATGAGTATTTTGCCTGCATGTATGTATGTGTACCATGTACATGTTTGGTGCCTGTATACCTATGGAAAAAGACATAGTTACCCAGAAACATGGTTGTGAGCTGCCATGTGGGAGCTGGGAACCAAACCCAGGTCCTCTATAAGAGAGGCAAAATGTTCTTATCTGCTGAACCATCTCTCTGGTCTTATTACACAGCATATTCCTTTTGTTTGTTTGTTTGGTTGGTTGGTTTTTGGCCTTTGTTTTTTTTGTTTGGTTGGTTTTTTTTTTTTTTTTTTTTTGGTTTTGGTTTTTGTTTTTTGAGACAAGGTTTCGCTGGGTAGCCCTGGCTGTCCTGGAACTCACTCTGTAGACCAGGTTGGCCTCAAACTCAGAAATCTGCCTGCCTCTGCCTCTCAAGTGCCACCACTGCCCAGCATACACACACAGCATATTCTTAAGAGACAACAATGTGGTGTAAGATGGGGTTTCTTACTATGTTTTCCTCCCTAAGATTTGGGTCCAAGACTATGAAAAGCTTCCATCCAGAATGCATTTGACTGTTATCTTCTAAGCAGCAGAGAGAGTTCTTCAAAGCAGGGGTGTAGCATGGAGAACTATCTGCCACGGTTATGTTCAGATATTGTCAACGTTCCCCTGTCATCGATTCCCTGGCAAGCTCTTTAAAAAGGCAGATTGCTGAGCCACCCCCAATCTTCAGAACCTCAATTTCCAAGGATGCATATAGAAAACAATTTGTATTCCACAAACTCTCCAGCTCCTCCTACGTTAACCACACCGCTGCTTCATCCCCAAATGACTTAGGAACATGTTTAAACTTGAGAACATTAAAATCAAGTTCATGGTGGGCTATGAGGACAGCCACTTCTATAGTGGATTTTAAGGACAGCATAGATGCATGCATACATGTATGTACACACACACACACACACACACACACACACACACACACACCATAAAACCTCCCAATAGGAGTACAGTCAAGAATAACAGGAACATTGCCACCCACCCTGTCTCTCCCTGTGGACAGATATATATTTGGACAGGGGAGGATATATATTTGTTCTCTTGAACCCTACATTTTTCAGTCACTCCTATCCAACTCCACATAACACCTTGTCTTTAACCTCTAACTGCTTCTAGCCAGGATGACTGCTCCCCTCTTCAGCCTTGGAATTCATATATCACCATGGCTGCCCATTAAACAGCTAGATTCTACTGCACACTACTGTTTTGCTCCCTAACTGCTCTGTGTGATGCCCCAATGTCTGAGTGGATTGTTTTAACTGCTGTTAACACTAGGTACTGAAGATGTAGTGATGGGTGGATATGATCCCACTTTTGCCTCCGAATCAACACCCACAGCAAACTCAAATGCTTTGTTCCTCTCAAATGCTAGAGTCATAAACTAACCAACCACCCCCAATGACAGCTTCTTACTTTGCTTCCCAAACCCCAAAGTGGCTTACATGTATGCGTTCTTGTGCCCACACATGCACACACAAATATCAAAGGAAAATAAAGGATTGCAAGCTGTCTTAGTAGATAGCTTCATAGAAGATTCCTCTTCATGGTAACAGGACCTGTTAAGGGAGATCTAGGAGGAGTGAAGGGTAGAGATGATCAAGAAACATTGTATACATGTATAAAATTGTCCAAAATGAATTAGAATATTACCAAAAAATACATTTTAAAAGAAACATCCTTTTCCTTGGTAAAATAATTATAATTGCGTTGACAGAAATTAAAAGGAGGACCTTTTGCCCTTTGCCAACTAAGGATAGATTTCTAACTCCTTTTGTCAAGCTCCTAAAGACAGCCTAGTCAATTTGATACCTATGCATAATTTTGAGCCTGACAATGAACTTCAACCCACTCTGGTAACTCATGGGCAGCTTGAGGAAATTAATGGGTAAATAAAACCACTGAGCTGCTGTCTCTGGGGCCAGTTGGGAGTGGAAGGCTCTGGTGGACTTTAATCTTAGCACCAGCTGGGGTAGAAGGCTCTGATGATTTGAGTGTGCCACATCTTAACTTTGGTCCCAGTTGATAGTAAAAGTTCCTGATTGCTTGAATGTAGTGACCTTGATTTTGGTCCCCAAAGAGAGAGAAGTCTCTGATGGCTTGAATGTATAAGGCCTTGACCTTGGCCCTTATTGGGAGTGGAACTCTCTGATGGCCTGTGTGTACTGAGCCTTGATGTTAGCCACATGGGACAGGGGATGTGTCCAGACAAGTTGGATTTAAGAGACCACAGGTATAAGTCTAGAGAAACTCACCATCAGTTGAGATGGTGAGATATAACTGTGAATGAATAGCAGGAGACAGGTGAGCAAGCTAGAGGCAAAGAGACAAAGGATGGATAGAGACTGAGGGAGACCAAGAGCAAACCCTCCAGGATGGAGGCTGAACCCAGATTGGGATGGTACAGACATTAGTGAGCAAGTTCTGTAGAACAAATCTTACTTTGCTTCTTAGGGAGGCTGCCTTCTTGAAGGTTCTGTCAAAACTGTCCTAACCAAAATGGAGGCATGCTGGGCCCAGAAGGGGGGTGGGCAGCTAGATTTGTTAAGAGAAAATATAGGCTATCTGATAAACATTTTTCACTTCAGATAAAACTTTATTTATATAAATGTTTATGGATAGTTGTTCATGTGCATGCATGTTGTGGATGGGGTCTAAGTACTTGAGTGTGTACATGCATGTAGAGACCAAAGGTTACCTTTAACTGAACTCCCTCCTCATTTTCTGAATGAGAGTATGTCACTTTAATACAGAGTGAAGATTGAACTGGACTAGCCGGCCATCAGGCCGCTAGCCTCCTCCCGACTCTGCCCCTCAGTACTGGGATGGCAAGCATAGTTGACTGTGCCTAGCTTTGCTTTGTTTTAAGATAGTTGTCCCTCCATGTGGCTCTGGCTGTCCTGGAACTCCCTCTGTAGACCGAGCTGGCCTTGAACTTAGAGACCCACCTGCCTCTGCCTTCCAATGTGCTGGGATTAAAAGTGTGTGCCACCATACCAGCCCAGATTTTATATGGTAAAACTCAGGTTCCTATGCTTGTGCAGCAAGCACAAAACCAGATTCCCAACCGCTAATAGCAATATTTGAATTAACCTTATCACAATGCTGCATAAGACACACACTAAGAACTTATGTGAAGCAGTAGGATAGGCCACAACTATAACGCAATACTCAGGAGGCTAAGGCAGGAAAGCTCATGAATCCAAGGCCAACATGGATCCTCATAGAGACCCTATGCCAAACTTAATCCTCCACAAAAATATATTTGTTGTTTCTTCTGACTCTTACATTTTACTGGGCATCTTGCCATCCTAAATCAAAGAATATGTTTGTAAGAGAATCGAAACTGACAGAAAGTTCCTACTCAGCAATAAGGTGTGAATGCACACAGAGCAAGCTGGAAAAAAAGCCAGAGATGGGGTTTAAAGCAAGCAAATACAAGTATTCACACCCTGGAGAACAGGAAAGCTAGAAGAGCTGACCAGCCAGCACTGACCAGGGTAAGGAGAGGCAGGCAGGAAGAACTATATCGTGACCTCTGGTAATTTTGATTCAGTAGGTCTGAAGTGAGCCTCTAGAACATACACTTCTGTGGTAGTTATATTGATTGTCAACTGGACAGAATCTAAAGTTACCCAGGAGTCAAGCATATATACAGGCATACCTGTGAGTATCTTAATTATATTCAATTGTGGTGGGAAGACCCACCTAAAAATGGCAGCACCATTCCCTATGCTTGGGTCCTAGACAGAATAAAAAAGAAGAAACCAAACTGAACAAGGGCATGCAGATACAATGTGATCAGGATTCTCACCCTCCTGTTGTCAGAATTTGCCCACCATAATAGACTGTACCCTCAAACTGTGAGCCCAAGTAACCCCTTTCTCTCTTAGGTTGCTATTGTTGGGGTTTTATCACAGACAGTAGACAGGTAACTAGTATGACTTCTTATCACACCTCCCAAACATCTCACATTTGGAAATGATAGCCCTGCAATTCTCAAAGCATGGTCCTTGGGCCAACAGTACTGCAATCCAACAGAACTTACTAGAAAGGCAATTCTAAGGTTCTACCCCATGCCTCCTGATAATTCTGATGGTTGCCCAAGTTCGTTGCCCACTAGGAGACAATAGCAGACAATGGTCATTAGATCTTTCCATTGCAAGAGGGGAAAGGAAAGAAGCAAGCAGTCTCCAGACAGAAAACTTGGTGGACTTGCCAGGACAAGCCCAGCTGGGTGTGGGTACACACAAGCACATAACAGACACCAAGGGACAACAGAGTCTGAGCCAGGCTACTTTTTTGCTCCTGCTCACCTGCGCAAACAAGGTGGGCAGAGTGCAGCCTGATGGCCGGAGAAAGGAGGAGGATCGCTAGGCTTTGTCGACCTTTTGATTGTCCCCTTAGTTGGAACAAGTAGGCAGTCCCCAGGGGACAAAATGCTAGAATTTAATTTGCTTGAAGCAAATTAAGTCTGTGGTAACAGCCAAGTTATAGCAATAGCTATACAAAACAGTATCTTGTCTTATTTAGATGTCCAACCCAACATGAGGTAAGAGGCCAGGAGCTAGGTGTGGAAGGCACAAAGAATATTGTAGGTATGGCCACTGGCCCAGCTGATAAAATGCTAGATTGTGTTCAGGAGATATTAACCTGTGCCAGGATTTAAAAAGATTGGAAAACTGCTTCCAACCCCTCCCACCTGGAATAGGTATTACACATGTGCTTGTTCGAGGTCCCATGGAATTGTCATTAAAGGCACCCACTGAGCTTCTGTGTAGTCTCTACTAAACACACACCCTCCTCTTTCCCTCCCCATAGAGGCATCCTACAGAGTACCAATCTATCAGATGTCAGTTTAAGAAACAACTCCTTAAAAAGCATGCTAGGGGGCTGGTGAGATGGCTCAGTGGGTAAGAGCACCCGACTGCTCTTCTGAAGGTTTGAAGTTCAAATCCCAGCAACCACATGGTGGCTTACAACCACCCATAATGAGATCTGACTCCCTCTTCTGGAGTGTCTGAAGACAGCTACAGTGTACTTACATATAATAAATAAATAAATAAATAAATAATCTTTTTTTAAAAAAAAATCATGCTAGGGATGGAATGTGACACCATTGGTGGAACACCTGGCTAGCATGCACAGAGACCTGGGTTCAATCCCTAACACCACAAACTTGGGGTACAGTGGTACACACCTGTAGCTACAACACTCAGGAGGTGGGAGTGGGAGAGTCAGAAGGTCATCCTCTGGACTACCTAGGGAGTTCAGGACTAGCCTGGGGTAGTGGCCCTTTCTCTAATAAATCATCCCAAGAACATCCTTGCTTTCCCAGCCATTCCCAGTCAGTCTAAACACACAGACCTAGCTCTCTCTTGGACAAGAAGTCTAAAAGCGTCTCTGTTCTGTTCAACTCTGACTTACCAGCCTATACTATTTTTTATATTTGTCCTCTTTCTTCTTATGCTTCCTCCCTGCCCCTCCACACCCCCACCCCACCCCGCATACACACACCCTTTCTTGGTACCAACTTTGTTGCCAGACACAAGTCCTTGACAATTTTTCCTCCGGAATTCTAGATTTTGGGTTCTTAAAACCCAGACTCTGGCTAGAGCTTGCTTCTACCCCATCTCTTCTTGATTTGACCCTGGCCTACCAGCCGGCACACCTCTACCTATCACTCCCCACACATCAGCTGTTGTTGGGTGTGAACTCTGATCTGCCAGGCTCCAACGTGTGCTTTAAAAGTACCTGTCCCATGCAGAACATTCCTGTCCCTTCCCTAGGTGGACCATCTCCTGATCTTAATTCGATGCCAGATCAGTTCTTTGGGCATTTTGTTGGGCATTTTTTGGGTGTTTTTCTAAAGGCTGGCTCCCCTCCCCCTTTGGTAGTAAGCAAATGATAAATTGCTGGTAATAACTCTGTCAGAACTGAGACACTTTCTGCTGCATGGCAACATGCAGGCCGTCAGGATAGTATGTCCAGTGTGGTCTAATGAACACCAAGCCATTGCCTTCTGCATCTAGATCTATGACCTTGGCCCAGCCAACCTCCATGTTGGGCCTTTATTTCTCATCTATAATGTGAACATAATAATATCTGTCCCACCTACCTTTAAAGGAGGCCAGGGGAGTGAAGATGAGAGAAAGCATTATGAGGGCTTTGAAAGCCTGCATTACCATGACAATGCCAGGCATTTATTAGCATTATTTTATGGCCTAGAATCTTTCTGACACATCACAGACTGGGGGCTTCTTGCTCAGTTTATAGAGATACAAATAAAGGTCTTTCAAAGGGTGACGCTACAGAAAACCAAGTTATAGACATCCCTGTCCATCTCATTGAATTGAGAGTTTGGATGAAGAGGCCCATTCAGTTGGCTGTTTTGGCACCCAGCAAACCAGGCAAAAAGCTGGACATTGGGCCTGCCTATCCCTCTCTGGCTGAGAGGAGCTTGGCCCCCTGCTATAGAAGGGGGTCTGCCCCTCTGCACAGAACAGGCCCTCCCACCAGAGTTCAGGTCACTGGCACAGGGAAGAGACTGGAAAACTGAGGGACAGATAACAGCAATGACAGCTATGGAGTTAGAAGACCTGGATCTGATCACAGCCCTGTCACTTCCGGCTGTGAGACCTCAGACATCACAGGACTTGGTTTCTCTTCAACTTCTTGGAGTTCATGGTTGTTGGGTCAGGCAGCTCAGTAGACAGCAGATAATGCTTGAGTCCCAAACAACAGTCAGTCTTCCAGTGTTGTATTTCTCTATGTATGCATGCATGTATCTTATGTGTGTTTGGATATGAATACATGTGTGTGGAGGTCAGAGCTCAATTTCAGGTGAGTTCTTCAGTCATTCCACAGTTTTGTTTGTTTTTTGTTTTTTTTTTTTTTCTTTTTTTCTTTTGAGACAGTGTCTCTCAGTTAACCTGGAGCTTATCAGTTTGGCTAGGCTGATTGACCATCAAGCTCTAGGGATCTACCTAGCTCCACCCTCCCGTTACTATGGTTACAGACACAGCCCAGCTTTTTACTAGTGTGCTGGGGATCTGCACTCCGGTCCTGACACTTACATGGTAAGTTACCAACTGCATCATTTCCCTAGCTCCTCACACCCACCTCCTAACAGCCTCTCTGGTACTGTCCATGTGGGATTTTAACAAGATCCTCAGGACATTAATATGCACATTAAACTTCAAAGGCACTGGTTTCATATATGCTGTGCCTGGGCTAAAAGTCCCTCCTTGGTCTCTGATGTACTTTTTCAATTGACTCTCCATGCCTGGGCAATCAGCAGATCCTTGGGACATTAATTTACTATGTTCTCCCCTGCCAAGCATTCTTCCTGGAGACAGCAAAGTCACTAACAACACTATCCAGCTGTCCCAAGAGCTTCTGGTGATGTCTTCAAAAGAAACGGAAGCCAAGGTCATGGCCATAGACAGTCTTCTGAGGCAAATGCCTCCCAGAGTGCATCCAAGGTGCTGTCCAGAACACCTGCCTGACTGCCCCTAAAGACTGTTTCACCTTGTTAAGTGGCTAAAGCACCTTGCTGGAAGCATTGGAATGATAGCTGACTTCATACCTGGTATGCAGTAGGGGCATAATAGAGAGAGAGCCAAATTGCTGAGCAATGACTACCTACCTTCTGATCCCTCCCCATTGCCGCGTTCCCTCTTTCTTCCTCTCCAAGAGTTTTCTACCCCTAAGAGGCCTCCTTTACCTTTTCCTGCTCTTTTCTTTTCCCAGTTTCTCCATAAATCTCTGTGCATGTTTTTCCTAGTCTAGATAGCAGAAAACACTGAGGACTCAACGTCACAGTTTCTGCATAAGCCTGGATGACAGGCGCACACAGCACACCCTTCCAACACAGTACACCCCTTTCCCATAAAACATCCCTTCCTCACAGCCCTGAGGGACATCCCAACCCTGTAAGCATGGTGAGAGTGGCTTTCTGTCATGAGCACTGGGTAGCTCAGATGCATAGTCGGGGCAGGCCAGGGCAGGCACCCTCCTACAGGTGCCAGGCTGCAGAGAGGCCTCCAGCTGCTCAGGATTTAATGCAGCTGCCATGCTGAGCTGTGAGCTCACCCTGCAGCTGGGTTACACCCCGAGGGTCAAGGACTTCCCCTTCCTCTGACAGATTGTACTACAGCAGAGAGCACAGCTCAAACTCAGAGACAACAAAGGGAACAAGGACAGAGGTGGGGAGGGGACCATCTAAGATCCCTGTCTTAGGCGAGGCAAGAATATCAGAAATGTACTTCAACAGAGAGGAAGAAGCCCAAGTTTGGGATTGGAGCTCCAGCTCCAGATGGCCCAGCATATCCAGAACCCTGGGCTTGATCTCGAGGAACAGTGTCGTTTGTCCATAATTGTGCCTTCACCTCCCAGATGCTGGAGGAGCTGAAGTTCAGGGTCCATCTTTGGCTCTATGGGTTGTTTGAAGCCTGCTTAGAATACATGAGTCCCAGGGAGAGAGAGGAAATAAGCACAGAATGGCGTCCTATCCATTTGTCTGAGCTCACTTAGTAGCTCAGTTTAGCTTTTTTTTTTTTTTTTTGGTTGTTGTTGTTTGTTTTTTGTTTTTGTTGTTGTTTTTTCAAGACAGGGTTTCTCTGTATGGCCCTGGCTATCCTGGAACTCACTTTGTAGACCAGGCTGGCCTCAAACTCAGAGATTCGTCTGCCTCTGCCTCCCAAGTGCTGGGATTAAAGGCTTGTGCCACCATGCCCGGCTCCTGAGCACACTTTGATCCCAGACATGAGACTATATTTTATCTGTGGTCAGTGTTTAGACAAGGCCAGATCCCAGCACTTCCTATAATTTCGATGAATATTGAAGGATTTGGTTCAGTAGCCAAGCATAAAACTTGATCTCTAGGATGGAATATCTGACATAGATGGTCTCTATAAGGAAAGGAACAAAAATTGACCCTGACTTTTCAAGTGAAAGGAAAACTGGACTATCTCACTTAAGACCCCAAAAGCCAGTCTGACATACAAGATGTGTTCACTCCAAGACATCTAGGTTTTCAAAATAAGAGAGGCTCTCTAACCTAGGCAATATGAGCAACCAGGCATGGGATGGTGAGTAAGAAATAGGGACACTGACTCCAGGTCCCAGCCTCCTCAGGGATACAGTCAGCACATGACCTTATCAACCCCACACCTTACTGGAATGATTCCCTCAATACAGAGTGCAGGATGCAGCCCATTCTACAGACAAACGGGCCTAGCAAAGCCAAAAGATATTTCCAGAAAAATACCTAAATTCACATCTCACACCCACGTGATTCCAAATGCTTTCCTCTGTAACCTACTATGTTTCACAGAGGCAACAAAGGTCTAGAAGCTTCCTTTGGGGCAGCGGAGGGCAGGGACAAAGATGCAGAAGATAGGCTTGTAATTAAAGCTTGGAAAACCCATGACGTCCCTGGAAACTGGGGCTGAGAATTCTGTGTATTTGCTGATGATGCAAAGGGACGGGGGTGGGGACTATGCGGTGTGAAGGGCCCACCTCCTGCAGGCTCAACTGCTTTTTATCTCCAAAGCCAATCCTTCCAGGTGTGTGCCCTGGACTTGTCCTTCTAGCCACATCTCTCTTGAATCAGACACTCATCAACCTTTTCACCGTCCTCCCTCCTGAAGTGCTCCTTTCTCTGTGTACAGCCTGCCTCATAGAAGTCTCACCATGCCCCACCCAGATCCTCCTGGGACAGACTTCTCAGTGGCTGCCTACCCATTCATACTCACCCCATACCAATGCCAGAGATGTCTCCTGTGTCCCACAACCAATCCCTGAGAACCCACATTCATCACACTGACTGAGAATAATGATTTGGCCACCCCAAAAATCCAGCTCCATGAAGAATCTCCCTCTTCCCCACAACCTCCTGCCTTGTGACTCCTTTTTCTTGGCCTCACCTCAGCTGCCACTAACACCTTCTAGCCTAATTTGTGTTGGTCACGGTTGCAGGTGCTCCCTGATGACACGGCTGTCTCGATCTACTCTGGTCACCCGGATGACTACACACTGCAGGAGAGAATTATTAAGTATAAGCTCAAAAACCCCTTCACATGCCTAGGGCATCATGTCTACCTGTACCCCTCTGGAAGAGATGCTGCCTCACACAGCCTTACCTCGTGTCCCTTGCTGTCCATGACTCCTTCCAGATGTGTTCCCCTGCCCCATCCCAGAAAGCAA
The DNA here is from genome assembly GCF_000001635.26 of Mus musculus. Classification (NCBI taxonomy): domain Eukaryota; kingdom Metazoa; phylum Chordata; class Mammalia; order Rodentia; family Muridae; genus Mus; species Mus musculus. The sequence continues at coordinate 32,380,928 of NC_000071.6, forward strand.
CACATAGCAAGAGGAGGCCTCCATAACCTGCTACTCTAACACTTCAGCATGCCGGGACATTCAGGAGGCTCGGCAGCCCATCCAACAGCCTAGCTTCCTGCCCTTTTCAACCACCACCTGGGGGCCCCTCCTGGAGTAGTGTTTCTCAGCATCGCCTGAAGCTTTTAAAACCCAGGTGGCTGGGATCTACCTAAATCAGGTCTTGAGGAAAGCTAAAGATTCCAATAACAAGCAGGTGCTGGTACCCATGCTGAGTGAGGACCGACCTAGGAAAACCATCTAGCAGGAGGATGCCTGAGGGGACTTTGAACATAGCTTTGAACTCTAGAGCACCTGCCAAAGCCTTATCAACTTACAAAGCTTAATTCCCTTGATCATAGAAGGAAGCAGGCAGAAAAATACCTTAAAAGGTCTACTATTGGGGGCTGGAGAGATGGCACTGGCTGCTCTTCCGGAGGCTCTGAGTTCAATTCCCAGCAACCACATGGTGGCTCTCGGCCATCCATAATGGAATACCCTCTTCTGGTGTGTCTGAAGACAGCTACAGCGTACTCATATAAATAAAATAAATCTTTAAAAAAAAAAAAGGTCTACTATCTATCAAATATAAGACCTAAGGGGCTGGAGAGATGGCTTGGAGGTTAAGAGCACTGGTTGCTCTCTCAGAGTACCAGAGTTCAATTCCCAGCACCCACATAGTAACTCACAAACTTTAAGTCCAGTTCCAGGGGATCTAACACTTCTCTTCTAACCTCTAGAGGTACTGCACACACATGGTACAGAGACATACTTGCAGACAAAAATACTCATATACATAAAAAATAAATCAGGACAAGACCTGATACAGCCAGTTCAGAGCCCTGGCTGACACAGAATCCTTCTGTTTCTGTTTTTGAGGCAGTGTAAAATTGAATGAGACTCTTATGGTACTTCAATAGTTCATCCTGTGGGACAGGCTTCTTACAAAAACATGGTCAGGTCCTTGGCGTCCTGGGTATGAACCTGATGGGGCTGCCCTGCCTGGGGAAGGCATGTTCCCAGGTTCCTCCCTGAGCCCCTCTAAGTTTCTGTTTCCTTCCAATGCCTCCTTCCACAAAGCAAATACAGAATTATGCCCCAGAGGCAGAGCCTCCTATGGCTCTCATCCTCCTAGAAAGATCCTGGGCCTGGAGGGAAGGCACACAGATGCAAACTTGCTGGTCATCAGTAAGAGCTGTGATGCCAATGAGATTCTCAACATCACTCAGTCTGATGCTTCCTTTGTCAAAGTACAAAGCAAAACCTAGACAACCCCTATTTGACTTTCAATATTATCGTTAAGTTATGCAATGGAAGGATTGGTTTTTATTAAAGTTGCTATTACTTCCCTCCTGTAAGACAAACTATTTTTCCAAGAGTAGCTTCTCTCGATGGGACAAATGACTATTTGTGTAATGAGCTATGCATGTTCAAGAATCCTCTCCCTAGTGGTAGTTGCTTACAGATCTTCACTGCTAAACTCACCAACTCTCGCCCCTTGCAAGGTTAAAACTACAGTTCCCTCCCTCTTTCAGACAATAGCCAAAAGCCTAAGCCTGCTTGCCCTTGCTCTCTTAACATTCTTTCTTTCTCTGTGTATCTCCCTCTCTCTGTCTCTGGGTGTATGTCTGTGTCTTTGTGTCTCTATATCTATGTCTCTGTCTCTATGTGTGTATATCTGTCTGTTTCTGTCTCTTCCTGTGTGTGTCTATGTCTTTGTGTATGCATCTCTCTCTCTCTCTCCCTCTCTCTCTCTATCTCTCTCTCTCTCTCTCTCTCTCTCTCTCTCTCACACACACACACACACACACACACACACACCTGGCAGCTGTTTGCTGGCTTCCATTGTTCAGCCTGCTTGCTATCTTAGTCTCTAATTCAAAAGTCTGACTTTCTCTCTTTCTCTAATCCAGGTTCATCCTTCTGGCAGCTGCCAAGATCTCCAGCTTGCCTGTCGAGGTTTATGTTCAGATTCTAAACTGTCCTCAAGTTTAAACCCATACATAAGGAGGGGCTCGGGGAAGCCATGGGAACACTGCCGGAGTCCCCTCTTTCATCTCAGGTTTTTCACAAGGCATCTGTCTGTCAAGCCTGTTGGAGCACCTTCTCCTTGCCTGGCACATCAAATACCACAGGCCACAGATGAAGGGCAGACAAGATGGGAAGGCCTCAGAGCTGTCAGTGTAGTTGAGTGACAATGACAGAGGGTCCCTCAGTGGCTGTGTCCTATCACTGGAGGGTTCACTGAAGACACACTGTGCCAGAAGGAGGACTGCAACAGGGAAGATTGGTTCCCATCTTCTTTTTTCCCTTCTTCCTTAGTGACAGAGTTCCCAACTTTTCATGTTATGGCTTTGCCTAGAAAGCAGACGGAATGGTGGTTAGCATATGTCCTTTTTTTACCTCCTCTTCTATCCTGCTGCCTGGAATTAAGATGTGATAAGTGGCTGGGCAGTGGTGGTGCATGCCTTTAATCCCAGCACTTCGGAGGCAGAGGCAGGCGGATTTCTGAGTTCGAGGCCAGCCTGGTCTACAGAGTGACAGCTAGGGCTACACAAAGAAACCCTGTCTCTAAAAACCAAAAGAAAAAAAAAAAGAAAGAAGAAAAAGGAAAGATGTGATAAGTGGGGCTCCAACTGCATTTCATGTGTTTATTTTTGACTTTGTGTGTGCGTGTGCAGGTGTGTGTGTCGGGGAAGGGGGAAGAGGGTATGCATGGGGCACATGTGTCAGGGTGTGCATGGCATGTAGAGATCAGAGTACAACTGTAAAGTTGGCTCTCTCCTTTATGTGTATCCCAGTGATCAAATTCAGGTCACCAGGCAAGCACTCCAACTTCATTTTAAACCAGGAGAGCAGCAAGGATCTTGAGGCAACAAATCAGGGACTGTGAAGAGGCCTGGATCCATAGCAGCTGTCAAGGTTCTGCACCCATCCCAGACTATCTCCGGAATTCATTAACATAAGAGAGAGCAAACGCAAATGTTATTTTAAAAGTCCATTATTTTCAGGTTACTGACACATGTGCTGATTGCAATCTCAGCCATTTCAAAGCTGGACTGTGAGTGGCCCGAGGTCTTTGAACTCATTATGTAGGAAATAAGGAACAAGAAGACGATGGTTTATAAGCTGTGGTGTAACTTGATGTGGAGAGAGAAATGAAGAATGGAAACGATCCAAGATTAAAAGAGCGTTGGGAGTGCATTTCCACTGATAGAAAGGTGTATGTGTGTGTGTGTGGGGGGGGTGTCCCAAGGGCACCATGTTACTTTTCTAGTTGGAACTAAATATATGACAAGAAGCAATTGTAGGGGTGGGGTGTATTGTATCCTAAGGGCTGAAGGCAAGAAAAGCCAGGTGTCTGAAGCAGCCCCAGCTGTGGTGGCAAGAGACTGCCTGCTCACATCTGGGTGAGTCAGGGAACAGGAAAACAGGGTGCTGGTACGTACTTTGCTTTCTCCTTCTCCCCTTTTAATTCTGTCCAGGACTCCAGCATCTGGGATGGTGTACCCACACTGGCCTTCTCTCGTCAAACACCCTTACAGGCACACTCAGAATCGGTCCCTAAGTGGTCTCAAAGCCAGTCAAGCTGGCAATGAAAATGGACCCTTACAGGTGACACACATGACTTTAGGTTTGTGAACTTTGAAGCAACCAGAATACATGCTTTTTTTTTTTTAATTTTATGTGCATTGGTGTTTTGCCTGCATGTCTGTGTGAAGATGTCAGACCCCCTGGAACTGTACTCACAGACAGTTGTGAGCTGCCATTTGGATGGTCCTCCGGAAGAGCAGCTCGTGCCCTTAACCACTGAGCCACTTCTCTAGCCCTACATTCATGTTTTAAAAGTTGGAGTTATGTGTGTGCAAAACAGGAGATGCAGAAGCAAGCAGTAAGAGAAAATGAATCCTGGAGCTATAGGTTTGGACCCATGCATGTAAAGTAAAGACAATCATGGGTCTGCTCCAGCATAGATAAACCTTTCTGGGTCTGTGCTGAGTGAAAGAGCCAGCCACAAAAGCACAAAGACTCTTTGTTTTTACATATGTGGAGTCCCTGTAAGCCAAATCCACAGGAACAGAAAGTAGATTTGCGGTGGCTGGGGGTGATGGGAAGAAGGGGCAGGAGTTACCTTAGGGGACACCTTCAGTTTGGTAAGATGAATGACAGTGGTGGTGATGTCAGAACAATCTAGAAGTGCACAATGCCATTGAGCTGTTCATTCAAAACTGCTGAGACAGTAAAAAAATACAAACATCCGAACACATGCATGAATAAGTTGGCACAAGAAGGTTTAGTAGCTTAAAAAAAAATAGTAACAGCTGAATCCCCAGTGTACGTGAGGGACCAAAATGAAGCAGAAGCACTCACATATAAGGGACAGAAGAAGATGTTGATGCAAAGAAGAAGAAGGGGGTCAGGGGGCCATGGGAGGAGGCTAGGGGGAAGGAAAGCCAGTAAGGGGGAGAGTGGATTATGTGTTGACAGGCTCTTAGAAAGAGTAGTGCCAGTCTGGGACTGTGGGAAGACACTCCAGTACCCCAGCCAAGGTGCCTTGCTGGCAAGATCCTCGGGTCAGCATAGAGCACAAGGCTGAAAGCACAGTCGAGGCCTGTTGAAAGTGGAGAAAGTTAGCTAAAGAGAAGTCCCATGCCACAGCACTGAATCTGCATGAAGGAAGGCTTGGGCAGCTCTTCCTTCTGCATCACTCTCAAGGTCAAGGGCTATGCATGAAGAACAGTGGAAACCACGCCAGCTCAGAAGGGAGCGTGTTCACTAAGACAAGCTGCTTACACACTACTGTGTTTACCAGAGAAAGGCTGAGAGGACAAGGTCTCTGGCAGGCCTACATCTGTGACTCTAACAAAAGCACACACCTGTCGTTAGGGGAGACTGTAGTGAAGTGGATAGATCTAGGCCTAAAGTACGGCAGAGTTCCAATTCTAGGTTGGCAGAAAAATACGGTAGCCATAAAGGTGGCTCGAGCCAAGCGGAGTGGCTCACACTTGTAATCCCAGAACCCGGGAGGTGAAAGATCAAGACTTTATGGTCATCCATGATCCTCTGTCTAAAAATAAACAGATAAGAGAAGGTGGCTTCAGAATGTGGACAGGAAGTGAGAAACAGAAGTGACCATGAGAAGGTACCAGGAAGACCCTGAACAACACCCAGGGACGACAAACACTGTGGTTTGGATGTCTCCTACAAGGTGCATGCTGGCACCGACCTGTCACTGAGACAGGAGTAAGAGCAGGATCTCTAAGAAGTGGTTAGGCCGTCACGGTGCTCCCTCATGAATGGAGGACTAACGCTGTTCTAGAGGGCGTGAGTTAATAATCACGGAATGGGAGCTGAGCAAACCAAGGTGGGTGTGTGTCATGTTCCTCTCACTTGCTCCTTAGTCATGTGATAGAACAGTGCAAAGAAAGGCCTTTACCAAATCCTGGAGCCATGTGTCCAGACCTCCGACTCTCCCAAACCATGAGCCAAATAAGCTTTTATTGCTTAGAAATAACCAAGAAGTCGGCATCCGGAATGACCAGCTTGGCTATGGATACCATAATAGCTAGCTAGCACTTTTCAGTAAAGTTGTTCTATTGCTGCCCCATTTCCTATAATCCTACAGAGTGGGGCTGTAAGGATAAGGGAGTGGCCACAGTGTCGAGTGAAGGTCAGAGTGAAGGTCGAGTGAAGGTCAAAGAAGCAAAGCAGGGATGTCAGCAGCTTACAAAACAGCAAGCCACTGAGGAAGAGGACATTTTAAGCGGGAGGGAGCAGAGCGTGGTGCTCCATGCAGGTGCAGACTGAGGACCGCACCAAGGCAGTGCATCTGCAGGGCTCTGGCCCTAGTCATCACAGATGGAATGTTTATGAAAACTCCCCAGTCGGTGTGCATGAAGGAATGGGGCTTTCCTTAAAACTGTCACAAAGGTGTCTTCTGGACTAACAACAACCCCGATCAGGAACTGAGGAATGTGACAGAAAGGTGGTAAATGAGGAGCGAGTGACGAAACTCAGACAGAGTACCCGGAGTGCCAAAGTGGGGATATGTGCTATCTACCTTCCCCTGCATAACAAATCACTCAAACCTTGACTGGGTGTTGCCTCCTGGTTCTGTGAGGGAGTTCAGATGCCTGCAACTGAGTGGTCCCTGCTCAGAGCTTCTCCCAAGACCGCAGTCATCGAGGGAGTTCACAGGTGATAGAGGATCCTGTTCCAAGCTTGTCACAGGGAACCTGGGAAGCCCCTGTTCCCTCTGGGCTCCTGGGATGAGGGTGTCTCTAGACAGCTACTCACAACATGGCAGCTTTCTTACCCCAATATGTGGAGGCAGGGGGCGGGGGGGGGGAGAAGGGAACACACAGTACAGAAGCCTACTATACTCTACTATCCAGAGATGCCCCATCCGCTTTGCTGGATTCTCTTTGTTGGCATTACTCAGTGAGAATTAATGTGGGTCACCTCAGAGGCTTCCCAGGAGGAGATAAAGACTTGGCCATCCTTTTAAAAAGATGTTGTCTATACTTAGTCATATATATGTATGTGCATCTGTGCCCTTGTGTGCAGGTGTTTGCAGAGGCCAGGAGAGGTTGTCAGATCCCCCTGGAGATGAAGTTATGCAGGTGATTGTGTGCTGTCCAACATGGGCATTGGAAGACTGAACTCCTGGCCTCTGCAAGAGCAAGAAACACTCTTAACTGCCAAGCCATCTCTCCAGCTCCTCAACTATTCTTGAAGAGGCAAAACTCTTTCTCTTATCCTACAAATAAAGTATTCCAGGTACAAAGGAAGAATTCAGGAAAAGTTCTAAACTTACTTTACACAGGAACCAAGGTATGCTCAGGTAGTGGCATGGTGGCTGAATTCAGCAGATGGCACTGGTTTGTCCCTCAGGGAGGGCCTGGCAATCTGCTTCCAAAGCTTTAGCTTTGCTGCCCCGAGTGAGTTTTCTGAGGCTACTTTAGTGTGAGTTCCTAAGTGCCCACAAAAGTTTCAAATCTAGTATGCATAGTCAGTTAACTTAGGATGTAGAGAATGCATAGTCAGTCCACTTAGGATGTAGAGAATGCATAGTCAGTCCACTTAGGGTGTAGAGAAGCATCGGAGGAAAACACAGTACGGTGGTTTGAGTAGGAAAGGCCCTATAGGCCTGTATATTCAAATGCTCAGTAACCAGGAAGTACAACTGTGTGAGAAGGATTAGGAGGTGTGGCCTTGTTGGAGGAAGTGTGTCACTGGGGATGGGCTTTGAGATTCCAAAAGCTTACACCAGGCCCAGTCTGTCTCTATTTGTCTCTGGTTCTGTGTGTGTGTCTGTCTCTGTCTCTCTGTGTCTGTCTGCTTGTCTCTCTCTCTCCCTCTGCCTGTGGATCGGGATGTTAAACTCTCAGCTATTGTTCCAATGTTATACGTACCTCCATGTTCCCCACCATGATGATAATGGGCTAGCCCTCTAAAAAACTGTTAAGCAAGTCCCAAATTAAATGCTCTCTTTTATAAGAGTTGCCTTAGACATGGTGTCTTTTTACAGTAAACAAGGACTAAGATAAACAGCTCCAAGTCTGGCTCTGCCTCTACCTTCTATGGGAATAGATGCTGTTATGTAGAGGTGGAGAGGTAAGGACACTTCCCAGACCAGCCAGTGACAGGATAACCTGTTTCTAAATAAAGGACTGGGAAAACACTGGACAAAGCTCTGGGCTAAAAGCCTCCAACTACTGCTAGATGCACAAATCATGTACAGAAGACTGTTAACATGCCTACCATGAAGCAGCCATCAAGACATTTGTTTTTTCCAAACTTTTGGAACAAAGAGAAGCAGAAGGACAGATGAAGAACATTTCAGCATGGAATGAACTGTTAGACTATAGCCAGGGCCTCTGGATTCTATTAGAGGCTCCTGGAATTTCTGAACCACTCCTAAGTTGATTCAACTTTATAAATATTTATCAAAGACCTGTTAGGATGATGGATCAGCTACAGGCCACAGACTGCCTCTAATGAAGTGCACCAAGAAAAGACAGAACTAGAATAGAAGGTGTATCAAGCTGGTAAGCATTAGGGCAGGAAGTTGCCCATTGCAGGTGAGGGGCAGCTCATCCAGGGAGGAGGTAGATAGTTACTGTGGGTACAAATGTCAGTGCCAGGGGCAGATACTGGCATGAAGTCATACTCTTAAAGCTTAGAATCAAACACCTGAAATCTGATACACTTAAAACTGAGAATCAAGCACATTGAAGCACATGCCTATAATCCCAGAACTCTGGAGGCAGAAGCTGGAGAACCAGGAGTTCAAGATTAGGGATAATTATACAGAAAGTTCTGGGCCAGCCTGGGCTATCTGATACCTTCTCTGATATAAGACATCTAGATAAAAAGACCTGGGATTTTAGATTCAAAGCTGAATCTAAATTCCCATTAATATTAAAAAAACAAACAAACAATACCTAGCCCTGACCAGGGCAGAGGCAAGTCCATGCAACATTCAAATGTAGGGTGATACTGCCTGTACTACAGGAGAGCATGGATCTGTCTGTCTAGAGCAATGGTTCTCAATGTTCCTAGTGCTATGACCTTTTAATACAGTTCCTCATGTTGTGGTGATTCCCAACCATAAGATTATTTTTATTGATACTACATAACTGTAACTTTGCTACTATTATGAATCATAAAGTAAATATCTGTGTTTTCTGATGACATCTGTGAAAGGGTCATCTCCTATGGTCATGGCACATAGATTGAGAAGTAATGTCCTAGCGTGAGCTACAAATCAACATCTGGAGTCCAAGGAGGGCCACAGGAAACAGAGGGAACAGTTTTAGGAATAGATGCTGGGAGAGCCAGCTCAGGACCCCAAGCAGGTGGTTCTAGGACTAATCCCATAACTAATAATTCTAGGACTCGTTATTGTAAATAACCTTCCTACTTCTGTTAGATGAGACCTGAACTCTGTCTGTCTTATTTGTTAGCTATAGCCTGGTCTAGCATAAGACCTGATTTAAAAAATAAATGGGTGCTTGGTTATGTTTTGAGGGATCCGTGTTCTCAAAGAAAAGTGAGAATCTGCATAGAATAGAGGACAAAGTAAAACAAGATCAATCTGGAAGTGGTTCATTTTGGCTTCTTTTTGTTGTTGTTGTTGTTTTTATTCTCCCAAGTTTTAGGGCATTCATGGGAGCCATTGGAGCACAGCTTTAATCAAGTTCAATGCAACTGATGTGATGTCAACCTTGTAGGTAAACACCACACTAGCAAGTCCAATGTGAAACTGGAATATTCCCTCTACCCATAACTAGGTAGGATGGCCTTCAGCAAGCAATGCCTTGACTCTTCTATAAGCCCCCTCTGTGCACTGAAGGCATTTGCCCAGTCAGGAGCTTTTCTTTTCTGATGGTCTGTGATTCAATGATGCTGCTTTGTTTTAAAGAGATTTCAGACTAGGATTGAGCACCATGAAAATCCACAGCGGTGCAACAGCTTCTAAGGAGAATTGGAGTGGGCCTCGAAGAATGCTGTGCACACATGCTGTTTCCATGGAGTCGGGCTCTTCTAGGACTCCGTGTCTGTGGAGGAAGCTGCAGCATATTTCCTGTGGGCAGTTGCTTCTGTTTCCTCACCCTCTGGGCAAGAGACAACATGATAAAGTTGAAAGCTCATTGGGTTTAAAAAGGACAAGACTGAGATTGTGGTCCCAAACCAGGCGTGTGTACTTGATCATTTACTGTTGTAAATACTGTCTGTGTCACTTACAATTAATACTGTCTTGGTCGTTTACTATTGGCTTGTCCAAGGTCATGGTTAGAGCCACTTCACTGGGAGCCATCAAGAGAAAGACAATGTCTCTTCTGAACATGAAGAGCTAAACTGAATACGTGAGCAGGGTTGGGAGAATTTAATCAAAATGGCTGGTGGGACAGGAGAAAATGAGGGGAGGAAATACTTTAGAGGTTAATTAATCTGTTGTTCTGTTGTTATGACAAATACCTGATAAAAAGAACTGAAAGACAGAAGGATTCTTTTACTTTACGGTTTTAGAGATTCCAGTCCATAGCTCTTGGCATCGTGGCAGCAGGACCACATGGAAGACAAAAAGCAGGGAGCAAGGAAGGGACTGGGTGGGGACCAGGTGTAACCTTCAAAGAACACATCCAGTGATCTACTTCCTCCAACACTAGGTCCCACCTCCTAAAAACTTCCAGAACCTCCCAAAACAGTGCCACCAGGGGAGACAAGCACTGAGCACACGAGTCTGTGTTTGTTTCATACTCAAACCTTAGCAGGGAATGTAAAGGACTCGCTAAAGGCATATGCATTTTATCAAATGAAACTTAAAGTTCGACGTTGTAGTCTGTCTGGTCAAAAGATATATGGCAGAGTTGTCGAAACAATAAAACCAAAGGGTAGCAGTTCCAACTCTGTACCGAACACACACCCCTGAGGCTGTTTTTGTCATCTGTAAAACACATATGGTCTCTTTGCCACACCTAACTTGTCAGAGCTGTCACAGGCAACCTTGGTTAACCAAATGTGATGAAATAATCCCCCAAAGTTGTGTTTATAAAAACAGTCCACTGCAAAGGCCCACAAAAACTAGGTGTCTTGGTTTGTTTCCTGTTGTTAAAACACAACATCTAAGACTAGGTAGCTTATAAGGTTAAGAAGTGGACTGGAGAGATGGCTCAGTGGTTAAGAGCACTGACTGCTCTTCCAGAGGTCCTGAGTTCAATTCCCAGCAACCACGTGGTGGCTCACAACCATCTGTAATGGAATCTGATGCCCTCTTCTGGTGTGTCTGAAGATAGCTATAGTGTACTTATATACATAAAGTAATAAATACATCTTAAAAAAATAAGATTAAGAAGTTTATTCTTTGTATTCTTTGTATTCACTTTGTAGACCAGACTGGCCTCGAACTCAGAAATCCGCCTGCCTCTGCCTCCATATGCCACCATGCCCAGCAAGAAGTTTATTCTTGCTTATGCTTCTGAAAACTAATAAGTTCAAGAACATGGTACTCAGCGTCTGATGGCCTTGAGGCACCAGAAAGAAGGGAAATGTCCATTTGCAAAAGACACAGAACAAGAGGGACTGCCTTGCTTTGTGGCAACTCACATCCATGGAAAGTAACCCAATCCCATGAGTGAATTATTATTCCTGCTCAATGGCCTCCTCATCTCTTAATGGTCCCACATTCTATCTAATATGGCCACAATGACAATCAGGTTTTAGCATGTATTTCAGAAGGGATCAACCATTTTCAAACCATAGCATGAGCCTCAGTCCTTCTAGGTCTCCTAGCAATTGATCCTGCCAAGTCTGTGAGGCACAACCCAGCCTGCAGCTACAGCACTTGGGGTACTTGAAATAGAAGAATGTCTCTATGACCTGACTTGTGGACAACTCTGAGGCTCTGTCTGTTCCCAAAGCATCCCTCACCTCCTCAGTTTCATGTCCTTTCTATGAGACTCCCTCCTTAATGCTGAGAGAGTTTTGCATAAAGGTGACCAGGCACCAGGTAAGTCTGGGCTGCAGTCCAGCTCAAATTCCATCCAAGGCTTGCAACAACCTGGAGAGAGAATGCTTTTCTCCACTCCTAAGGGTGGCCTGTTATTCTAACCAGCACATCCCTTACCTGGAGGTCAGAAAACAAGTTACCAGTGTTGAGGTAAACAAATGTTTCCTGGAATAGAAAGGTCACCCTGTCTGCCATTAGTATTTGGAACTTTGCTCTGGTGTGTGTGTGTGTGTGTGTAAGAGAGAGACAGAGACAATGAGACAGAGAGAAAGAGAGAGTCAAAGATAAAGGGACAAACAGCAAGACAATGGAAGAGGAAGACAGACAGACACAGAAAGACACATGCACAGGGGCAAAGAATATATATGCATGGGCACATGTATACATGTTCAGAGGATGTATATAAATATGTTCATTCATGCTTTTGCATGTGTAAGCCTTAGGGGAGTCCTCAAGGACAGAGAAGGTTGGTGCCGTAAGAGGGTGGAGTTCAGCCCAGCCTAGGAGCCAGGTGACGTTGGACAAGAGGCCAGGAGCAGCAAGAACATGATACAGGTTCTAGGGAAGAAGCGTTAATTGTAAAGTAACCCGCACACACTAACCTGACCTCACAATCCTGCTGAAAGTCAGCCCTCCAGTGTAAACAGCAGGAGAGGGATTGCAGTATACAGTGCTTGGTGAGGATACACGGGACTCTACACTGAAGTCTGGCATCACCGGAGGCACTTGCTGCAGCTGGTCCCACCCTCCTCCCTTTGGCAGCACAGTCAGAACCTTGAGCATCTCGGGGTGGCTTCAACCAAACATGAACATACAGTCATCTCAAGGTCGCCATGGACGTGTGTCCATGTGGACCCGTGTGACTCTTACAACTCTTCCTTTTGCTCTGAATGAGAAGCCTCATTGTTTGAAGCTTGAGAGGCTGGGAACCAGCTTGGCAGAACAATAAATAGAGGTGGTAGACTGTGCCCATCGTGGGAAGGAAGGGAAGTTTGCCTGCAGGGAGGACAGCACCAGAGCACTGGGTGCAGTTTCCTATAACCTTGGCGGCTTAGGCTATAACACCAAGGACATAGTCACCTACAGCAAGAGGGAGGGGCCGGTGGCCAAGCAGCTTCCAGCTTCTAGACCAGCAATAGAACCAAAGAAAAGCCGAATTCTAACCTTTCCCATGGACTCTGTGGTGGTTTGAATATGCTTGGCCCAGGAGTGACACTATTTAGAGGTGTTGTCTTGTTGGAGTAGATGGGTCACTGTGGGCATGGGCTTTAATACCCTAGTCCTAGCTGCCTGGAAGCCAGTCTTCTAGCAACTTGCAAATGAAGATGTAGAACTCTCTGCTCTGCCTGTACCAGGCCTGCCTGGATGCTGCCATGCTCCTGCCTTGATGATAATGGACTGAACCTCTGAATCTGTAAGCCAGCCCCAACTAAATGTTGTCCTTATAAGAGTTGCCTTGGTAATGGTGTCTGTTCATAGCTATAAAAGCCTAACTAAGACAGCCTCCATCCCTGCATCTTCAGAGCCCAAGAAATACTTCCATGGGAGAAGAAAATGGAATACACCAATAGACAAGGTACACACACTCCTTGTAGTAAGGTCCTATGGGCTATAGGTCCTGTTGGCTTGGAAAAATCCTAGAATTGAAAACTTAAAGCATTTTCAGATGTAAATTTGATCTGAAGGTCACATGGGCACTTCTTTCCAAGAGTGGAGGTTATGTTATTATTTGCAGTCAGTTTCTTTTCTCATATTGTTATCTATGCTTTTTGACATGTTGGAACACTTAAAGGTCTTTGGGGAAAACAACAAAAAGAAAAAAGAAAAAGAACACTTACCCATGCCCTTGTATTCACCTGGTTCTAGAGAGAAACCAGTACACGACACTCACTAATTGGACTTTCTCTTGGGACTCACAAATCATGATGACCTAGGCCCCCCTAAAGACTCATAGGACTCAGAATAAGAGGATACAAACTAAATCCCATGTACAATGGCCTACAGTCTTTAAGCTAACAATCAATATTCCATTGATTTTTTTCTTGACAAATAGATATTCACAGTGACCTACAAGCCAGAGTGTAACTTAGAATGGTCCTACTGCCCCCTCCCCAGAGGGTGCCAGCTCCCAATTCAGACTGAAGGAGGAGTCTGACTCCCAAGGTTCCTGATATTAAGACTAAGGTGGAGGGTTTGGGGGATGTAGTTCCATTGATAGAGTGCTTGTCTAACGGACATGAAAACTGGATGTAGTAAAGCTCACGTGTGATCTCAGTATCAAGAGCAGAAGGCAGCAGGAACAGAAACTTAAGTAATCTTCAGCTAGCGAATGTAAGGCCAGCCTGCATTACATGAGGCCCTGTTGAAAACTTGAGGGAAACCAGCAACCATTGGGAACAAGGTTTCTCACCCTACCCCTCTTCCTGTTTCCTTAGGTTTCTTTAGAGAGCTTCCTGGCTCTCACTATGTGAAAATGTAGCCTCCAAAAACCCAGTTCTTTAGATCAATTGGCTTATGTACATCTCTGTTAGGTTAGCTGGCTTTCCCAGCCTTCCCAGAACCTTGATTCTATTTGACTTTGGACAACTGTGAATTTCCCGGGTCGCAATTTGCTCAACAGCTTCCTCAAAGGCTTCTGAGAATCAAAGGAGGTGACACCTAGCCCAAAGTAAGCAGCTGTAATTGGCAAGAGTTGTATTGTTCCTCCCCCCATCCCCCAAATGAGAAAGCAGGAAAAAAGAAAAGCCACCTTAATGTCTGCCCTGAAGGGTGATGTGCCGCTCCTTCTCTGAGGACAAGGGACCATGCATGCCAGGCCAGGCCAGCCCAGCTTGCAGTCACACAGCTGACCAGCACACTGGACCACATCCCAGAGACCTCGTCAAATATTGATGACGTGTATAATGTCTTTCGAACACAATACGATAATCCTCAGGAAAGACCTTCCGTGACCCTGTGGAGAGGGGAAGGCTTTTTATAGTCCTTAATCAGCTCCACATCTGGGAAACTCTGCCACTGGCTCAGGGCAAACCAACCTATTTGGAGAGCTTTCCCAAGTGTCCTTTTCTAAGTCTTCCTAAAAAGAGAGAAAAGGACAATAAATAGACTGTGAACATGGCTGACAGTTAAGGACATTAACCGGATAACTTGAGTGAGGTAACCTCCAGCGAGTATAGCTGAGTGGCAGGGTGCTTAGCCAGCATGCTTGAGGCTAAGAGCTCAGTCCCAGCATTGTAAAAGCCAGCTGGTGTGCTTTGGCTGACACTACTCATGGAATAAAGTATACAGTGCGTGCCCATGTCCCCATTGGGTATGTGCCAGGATCATACCTGGGGAAAGGCCCTCATAGCTCTGCCCATTTTCATCAAAGTTTTCATACTGGAAATTAGAAGTAATTAAAGACTAACCCCTTCTGATGTGTCATGCCAAGTCAAGACTGGGAGTCCTCTTATCCCCTGACAAGCAGTCCCTGACTACCTCTTCCTCCTGCCCCTCAGCAGCCACCTTCCTTTCTTTCTTTGCCCTCCATGAAGGAAAATATTCAGAGAGTCTCACCTGCTGGGGAAAGAGAGAGTGCAGAAGAATGAAATAGGAGAGAATAAAAATACTTTGACTCACATGGAAAACAATTTACAGCCACACAGGCACGGTGTGATTATCCACATGTGCATCTACATTAGAGAGAGCCAAGAGAATAGATTTAGTAAGTCTTCATTGAGCTATGCCCTGAGCCCTCTGCCTTAGTGTTTTAACACTGTGGAATCTTGGAAATCACATTCTCAATTTGAACTTGGATAAGAAGAGATGTCTATGAACTAGCATTGTCCTCAGGGTGGGGACAGTTCTAAGTGACAATCTGGCTTCATTTGAGGAAAGGATTACAAGAGATGAACATCGACCATCGGGGAGAGAATAGATAAATGTATCAGGAAAAAGCTGAGGGACGCCAGCACCTTTCACAGGTAAAATTAGATAAGGTAGTGAATGGTATCTTTGTGCTTAGGGTAACCATGGGAACCGAATTCATTCATCATGGGTCACCCTACTGCATTCCTAGTACTGGGGACTGAGCTTCGAACTACAGACATTAAAGTAAAGCAAGTCTAGGATGACAAACCCAAGGGGACAAAACTGAGAATGGACCAGCTTCCTGTGTGGCTGAGGGCTTTGGGAAAAGCCAGCTTCTCCCCTCAGGCTAAAGCTGGGTCTGGGACTCAGAACTCTCAGATTCCTTTCTGAAGGAGGTCAAGAGATGTGAACAGGACTGGAACAGACTGGCCAGGCTGAAAGACATGATGAAATTGTGACTTTGCTCAACCCTGTACCTAACCTTGTGGCAAGGGTGCCAGTGAGTGGGCCTGAGACATGGGCCGAGGACTCCTCATGGAGATTTCTGATTTCTCTGGCCAAAGATAGTCTAAAGAAGTAGCTCTGGACCACAGAGCAGCAGGTGAGGTCCACCAGCGCCTTCTTCTACAGGAAGCCTTCCCCAAACTCATTGGTCTCCTGAGATCTCTTTAGGCCATTTTTTCCCCTATCTCTTACTGCCAATGCTGTGATCGCTAAAAAGGCCTGGTAGAAAGAGAAGGGCTGGGGAGGGAGAGATGGCTTGGCAGTTAAAAGCACTGGCCATTCTTCCAGAGGTCCTGAGTTCAAGTCCCAGCAACCACATGATGGCTCACAACCATCTGTAATGGGATCCAATGCCCTCTTCTGGTGTGTCTGAAGACAGTGGCAGTGTACTCACATACATAAAATAAATAAATCTCTTGAAAGAAAGAAAAAAAAAAGAAAAAAGAAGAAAGGAAGGAAGGAAGGAAGGAGAGGGGTTTTGAAGAAGGCCATGCACTTGTGTCACATTTCTCTGACTGCAAAGCAGAGCAAAACAGGGTCCCTGATCTACCTTTAAATGGCGACTGGTAACCACAAGGAGCCAAGAGATTCCAAAAGAAGATAAACCAAGCTCCTTGTAAATGGAGTCCAAGGGCCAGAGTGGGCTTTAGTGATTGAAGGAGGTCAGAGGTTTGACCTGGCTCCGAGACCTGGGCTTGATTCCTACCTGACTCTATCACTAAGTTGGGTAATTATAGCAAGTTACTTAACCTCCTAAAGCCTGTTTCCTAAACTTAAAAAAAAAAAAAGTAGACAAATATGCCTGTCTACTCCAGAAATTTATCACTGGTGGAACACTCACAGAGGACAGGAGGTCATTTGTTTGGAGTGATTGGCAGGGCACCTGCTCCCAGAGGGTGCTCAGCTCCTGCCGCAGCTGGGACGATTAGCACTATTTTAAGTCACCTACCTGGTTACTGTTTCCACCCATATGGGCCACTCTCCACAGTAGGCACAGGTCAGGCAGAGGAAGCTGTACACTTCCCATCATACCCAGTGCCTCTAGGGACAGACCTGGGTCTCCTTGTGTCTGGACAGCAACAGGCCCCACAGTCTAGAGAGAAACCTGTTCCCTAGCTGGGCTTCCACATTCCTTCTGGGTGGAATGCCTTGGCAGCAGATTCCCTGGGGGCTGGAACTCAACTCCTTACAGACTTCTGACAAACACCACCAGAGAGAACAATTCCTTCCTCCTCTCTCCTTGGAAAGCCACTCCCAGGGAATGTTTTTAGACAGTTACTCTCCTATGTCTTCCTTCTTGCGACCCTATTGTGCTGATGAGCCGGATTCTGGGACAGCAGAAGAGAGTTTGTGTGCTGAGTGTGCGAGTGTGCACTCGTGGAGTTAGCAAGAATACTGTGTGCTGGTGATGTGCAAAGCACAACATGCAGGAGTGGTGGATTCCTTAAGGTAGTCCCTAAGACAAGAGTAAGTAAACAGATGTGAGTACAAAGGTGGAAGAGAATTGACAGAACGGTGGGGCCCTGGACCCCAGAGCAGAAAAGCTTTAGTTTGCGAGCAGAGGCCCAACTCAGAAGAGAAGAGCTGCAGGGAGCTGTGTAATCCTCTCCCTTCCCTCAAAGAGCTTGGCCTTGGTTAAGGTCAGACTGGAGAGAGGATCCCCTTTATATGTAACATACCTGCTGAGCTGCTGCTGGCCCATGTAACCTTGCCCTTCTTATCAGAGACCCTGTCTAGCTCTACAAGGAGGCTGGAGGAGGAGGTTCAAGGGCCCATCAAGAAAATGAGCTGCTCAGATCAGCACTAGGCTAGAACAGCCTCTCAGGTCTCTCCAGCTTTCCAGACTAGATAGGACCTTCACTCTGAAATCTAAAAGCCAGTGCCAATTTGTCCCCTACCTTCAGGTGCTATATCCCCCTGTCAGATTTTTGTTTAAACTTCTCAGCCCAGAACCCAGGGTCCTTGGTCATCTGGCTCCTTCACCACCCAGCTTCACCCCAAAGCTCAGACTGGTCCCTTCATTCTTGCATCTTGCTGCATTGTTAACTCCCTGTCCACTCTTTCAGATCAAGTTCAATTGCTGTTTCCTTCATCAAAGCTTCCCAAATCTACCCACAGGCAGTTTCTTCCTGCCCACCCCACCTACCTCCTGAAATGGCCTGACTTCCTGTACTTCCTTGCTGCCTGGTGTCACTTGTCACAATCCACCTCCACCAGGCTTTAACTGACATCAGCGTCTCTATTTTGCTCTCTCTATCTGCCTTCACTGAAGTCCCATCCACAAAATGTTCTCTCTTAGAAGGTTGACCCACTGCTAGGATCTCTTCCAAATGCGGGCCTTCAGTCCCTAAAGCTCAAGTCCCTATCTCCCAACATCCTCTTGGCCTTAAACTCAAATGTGTAGCTAGCATCTCAGGGTTACTCTACAGTTCCCATCCCCCAAATGCTTGAGTCATGTGTGTGTATGTAAATCTAAAAGTGGAACAAGGACCTCCCAATTTCTGCCAAGTGCCAATCAAAACCCAAGCTATCAAATGTTCAAAAGTGTTTGAAGATGGGAATGCTCAGAATACGTGCCTGACGCTCACAGCTATGCCTGATGCTCACAGCTATGCCTGATGCTCACAGCTATGCCTGATGCTCACAGCTATGCCTGAATATGCCCAACCTCATCTGAGCTGGAGGCCTCTAGAGAAAATTCTGTGAACTTTGGTTTCTTTAAAAAAACTCAAGAATGTTATAAGAATGTGTTTTCATTTTAATCCCCAAGTGTGGGGCTGTGGAGCTGCTTCAGACTGTCCACACTAGCTAACTATGATTTGCCTCGTGCTCTAGCAGAGGTGTGTCATTTAGAATTCCGGATACTTTTCAGAGGGTATATAAGTGCTAGGGCCCTGGGGCAGAGGGGGAATGTCAGGGGTTGTTGTTTGTTGCGGGGGAGGGGTTGGTTGGGTTTGTTAGTAGTCATGCTCAAAGAAGAAGAAACAAAAGGAAAGAAATTAGATTCTCTCTCTTTCCCATCCTTCTCTCCTCTCTAGCAACAGGGGATGAAACTGGGGGGATAAAGAGTGGGAAAAAGAAGAACCCACAAAGTAGCAAAGACCAGATACAAAGGCTAAATTGTTGGACCTGCTCAGGCCTTGAATGCGAAGGCTCATCTCCAGCTGCCATTCTTCCCTGCCTGGGCCCGACTTGCAGGCTTGCCCTTCTGCTCGCCCATCTTTCCAGGTTTTTTCTGCTCTAAAACTTGGCTTAGAAAAATCCTCTACTGTGACATCCAACCTTCATATTGTTCTCCAGCCTCAGACCTAGGCTTTCTTTCTCCCTAGAAGGTCTACTAGTGAAGATGGAGAGCCACATCTCTTTTAGCAACTAGTCCCCACACTGTCCCTTCCTTATAACAGTGCTGCCCCTAAGATATACAAACTCCTCTCTAAAAACTGCATGCTTCCAGCTAGAAAGCCCAGAATCTTCCTTATCTTCAGTGCCAGACTCATTCTGCTCAAATACCGTCAGAATTGTCCTCTCTGGTTCCATCACCCTCAGACATTCCTCAGGTTCAGTCATTTTCTCCTGTGTGGTGTCACCTGAGTGTGGTCCCTTTCCTGGGCTGGGGCTGGTGAAGCACAGCTTGATCAGCTCCTTTGTCTTGTCACCTACCCCTACCCAGAAGAAGGCCCCGATATGCCTAGCTCTGCCAAAGTTAGAAGATCTCTCTGGGAGAGACTAGTCAAGGGACTGGGTCATTTTGTGTTCTTGGAGTACAAAAGGCAATTTATGGGAGGAGAAAGGGAGGTGGGATCAACTGTAGATCTGAGTTCACCTTTCTAACTTCCTGCTCCTTGGCCTTGTCTCAAACCGGAAGAGGATCGCCAGGTCATAAAGGGATAAAAACAGAAGCAATGAAAGATCTAGAGTGGGTCTGAGGATAAGCACTGAGACCTCCAAGTCCCCATCATTTCCCACAACATACTCATATCCCAGGAGCGAGGAAGAGACCAAGTTTGAATGTGTTCAGTGGATGAAGCTTGCAAACACACAATAGACTCTAATCAGCACATATCCGGAGGCCATGGAAGCATGGTGGCTCAAGCAACTAAAATGCTGATATTTAATTTAGCTGTCTGTTTGTTTAATTGTATAGTTTCCTGACTCTGTGCTCAGGAGGACTGGAAACCAGAAAACAGCTTAGAATGCTGTTGCCACTGAGAAGACCTGAAGCAGAAAGAACAGAGGCCATACAACACCTGATCTTTTCTGGGCTATGAACTCTACCTGTACCCTGTAGTTCCCCTGTTTATTCATTCCTTGAGTAAATATTGACTGAGCTACTGAATATAGAACTCGTGCTAAACACGGGCACACAGGCTGTGATCTCCCTTTCCTCTCTTTCCCTTCCTTTCTCCATACCTGTCAGCCTTTCTCACCCTCTCCCTGCTTCCCCCACATCTCCCTCCATGCTTCTTTCTCATTAGGAATTCAGTGAACTAAGGCCAAAAGCTGCAGAGCTTTCCTTATAGATGAGAAGCAAAGTGCAGACAAGGTCTCCCAAGACCCACACTCTCACAGTGTGTTCTCAGAATGCCAAGCAACCAGCAATATGCCCTGGACAGCCAAAAACACATCCCCAGCTCTCCCTATGTGATTTAAAATATGCACACAACCTCACTATATAATAAATTAGGTGTATGTGTTTGGTGGGGCAACACCACTTAGGAGGCAAAAGCAGGTGCATTGCAGGTTCAAGTCTAGGCTGGAGAGAGGGGGAAGGGAGCGTCTCCTCCAAGATAAACACTGACCCCCCACCCCTGTAAACTAAGCTCCCAGTGTTACTCTGGAACCAATAAGGAGAAAGGAACCTTTGCAAAACTTTCCAATGAGGAAGATGCCACCAGGAAACTGGAACACAGGCCACAGAAGCCCCTGGGAAATCAGTTAAGAGGTGAAGTGGCCACCCAGGAGAGCCAAAAGCAATTTTCTCCCACAGGTACTAGGAGAGAATGAGCTAAAGGCAGCAATGGACACAAATCCAGAGTCAGTAGGACCCGCTAAATGTGGGAGTAGTGGCCAGACATGTCCCTGCAGGAGCCAGAGTAATGCTTCCAAGCTGTAAGGCAGGGAAGATACCCACCCCCTGGTTTCCCACAAGTACTTCTTACTGGCCAAACCCAGCCAGAAGGCACAGGCATAGGAGGGTGGGATAGCCCTCCCAGGGTACCTGGCAAAGGCTGGTACAGGAAGGAGCAGGTGAGCCCAGCTGGTTTGGCTCTCACCATATGGCTGGGTCCCACTCTGAAGCTGCCGCTGTGCTTTGGTCCACGGGTGGAAGCACTTTTGTCCTTGGGGATGTATATCACCAGGACTGCATCCCCCTGCCCACTTTAAACATTGACTTCTGGATGCTTATACTGGTTGTTTCTGTCATATGATCCTCCCTCCCCTCAACCCTTCTCTCCTCTTTCCTCCTTGCCTCTACCCTTCCTGTACTTTCTCACTTCCCTTTTCTTCCCTCCCCTTCCCTCCTTCCTTCCTATCTTTCTTCCCTTCCCTCTTTTCCCCATACCTTCCCTTCTCCTTCCTTCCTCCCTTCCTTATCTACCTCCTTCTTCCGTTTTCTTATTCACCCTTCATGTCCCTGTGCATCAGGCTGAGCTTTGGAAACTTGTTAGAGAAAGAGAAATTCTCTATGCCCTCACAATGAATCCCTATAAAGCAGCCTGCACAGGGCAAGCGCACCTGTACACCCCCAGGTACAGGTAGGTATTAGGTGGGCGGTTGCATGGAGGGCGTGGCCAATTGTGTCCGAGTGATGGGGAAGAAAAGCTTCCCAGAGGAACCCAAGTTAAATCTTGAAGAGTATCACAAAACTAAATGAGCAGATAGGGCATTCCTTGTGGAGGGACAATATGCACAATAGGCATGGGGGACAAAGAAAAGGACTACAACCAAGGTGAGGGCAGAAGGTAAGAACGTGAGGGGGAGGGGCACATTCAATAGAAAGGCAGTGCTAGTTGTTGAAGGGTTTTCTGGATAGTTCTTTGGGGAGCTAGCAAAAGGTTTGACACAAGATATGAGTGTGACAAGGCTTACAGACCCAGACCTGTAATCCCAGCTACTCAGGAGGTTGATGAAAATCTCAAAGCCTGCTTAGGCTATAGAGTACAAGGCTGGCCTGCCAATGAAACAAGACCCCATCTCAAAAAGAAAAAGAGGAGCTGGAGATGTACCTCGGTGGCTGAGTACTTGCTTAGAGTGTGTGAGGTTCTGGGTTCCACCTTGAGTATTGAAGAGAAAGAGACAAACACAGACACAGGGAATATCTGGCCAGTCCAGCTCCTGTAGCAGAATGCCGTAAGTCAAGTAGCTAATAAACAATTGCAATGTGCTCTCAAAGGTGCAGAGCCCGGAAACACAGCACAGAGGCACTAGCTGATCGATGCCCCTTCTGAAGGAAACAGCTTCCTTATACACAGGTTGTCTGAAGTTCTTCTGTGGGGAAAGGGGAAGTCAGCTCTCCTGGGCCTCTTTTTCTCTTTCCTCTTATTTCCCTCCAGATTCAATTATTCGCCAAGCCTCACCTCCCAAGCTATCACCTTGGTGGTTAGGAGTTAACACACGAAGCTGAAGACTGGTCATAGTAGGAAGCTCATTAGAACTGAGTGTTATTAGCAAGGTCGCTCTGTCTACCACAGAGGAGCCACCTGAGGATGGCGGATGGGAGGATGGGCGTGGAATCCACAGGACAGAAGGTAAAATGACAGTCAAAGACTGAGAAAAGAATTAAGGGGAATGAGAGCTAAAGGGGTGGGTGAGAGGAGGAGGTAAGGAAGGAAAGCTGGAGAAAAGCAAACAAACCTGCTTAGGGAGAGTTAAGCTTTCTCCAATACATCAGTTGTCAGGGGCTGGAGTTGCTAGGTTACAGGAAGGTGGAACAGCCTGCTCTGGCTCAGATTGCTAAAAGGAGCTTTGGGGGAGGCCAGTGCAATCAGTCAAGTCTTCCCTCCTCCAGGCCCAGATCCCTGATCCTCACCCTAGGTAGGATGGGTAGGATGATGAGAGGGAGCAGGGGGGGGGGGGGGAATCCTGCTCTACCTCCAGGCCAAGCTAGCAGATTCAAACCATGCAGCGCAGCCCAGGGCAACGGCAGAGAGAGGTTTGAGGCCTGAGCCTCAAAGGCATGAGGTACATACATCCTTGGGATGGAGTACCAAAACCCAGACAGCCCATGCATCTACACATGTACAGGTGCCCTGGACATGCCTCTTGTCTGTCATTAACCAAGGCTACACAAGAGGCTATTGGGCATCCATCTGTGCTAGGTTAGTAGCACAGGGCCTTTCTGCTATTTGGGGTAGAAAGTACAAAGCATTCATTCATTCACTCATTCACTCAGTTGTTTGTTTTTCAAGACAGGGTTTCTCTGTGTATCCCTAGCTGTCCTGGAACTCACTTTGTAGACTAAGCTGGCCTTGAACTCAGAGATCCACCTGCCTCTGCCTCCCAAGTACTAGGATTAAAGGCATGCGCCACCGCCACCTGGCTCACCAATCGTTCTTCTAATGTGTGTTTAGGCCATAGGATAAAAAAGATCTCTAGAATTCTGGATTTACCTTGTATAAACAAAGGTGCTTTGTTAAAAAAAAAAACCCAAAAAACAAAAAACCCCAATTGGCTATATTGTAATTTTTATTACAGGGGTATGTATGTGCAACATTGTATGTCACAGGTCATCTTTCCGGAATCAGTGCTTGCCTAATGTGACCCTGTGGATGGAACTCAGATGGTCCAGCTTGGCAGCAGCAGGTGCCTTTGCCCACTGAACCTTATTGTCCAGGCTCCTGTTTTGTGTTGTGTTTTTTAAAATGTACCTTTTAAAGTACATTCATATTAATGATATGAGGAGAGCTACATGATAAGAAGCCCAAGAATAGTTACTCATTTTGCTTTCCTAGACCAAGATTAAGTGAATGGATGATTTTGCCACAAAGATTTGGATTTGACATCACATGGCCTTCAGTGCATGTTGGGGCTCAGAACTTTCTGGGACCAGTGGCTTCCATATGTACATGTCTTCAACTCTGTTCCCATGGAGACACACCTACACACACACACACACACACACACACACACACACACACACACACACACACACACAAAGAAAGCCACCTAAAAGTCACCTGCATTAAGCCTCCTGCCTTCTACATGCAGTCATCCCACAAGCTCTGCCGGGTCCCTCTGGGCCCAGGGCTTATGGAGGCAAAGTGTAGGTTGCTGAAAGAGATGCAGATGGCTGTCCAGGATCAGTCTCTAAGAAGGATGGGAAAGAGATGGGGACACCAGTGCAGTATAAGCCAGGAAGCCGGAGCGGTAAGGATGTTGAGTCTAGGCTTGAATGAGATAGTGCACTGTAGATGAGATGTTTTCATCACCACAGATGTTTGGGGTGGGGGTGGGGGTTAAGGCAGAGAGGAGTCAGAAGAAAATAGTCTCTGTCCTTAATCCCCACCAGGCCCCACACTGTGTAACCATGAAAGACACAGGAATGGCCTGAAGCCAGACCTCTTCAGACCTAAAGAGACTCTTTGTTCCTCTTTTAGAGAATGTGACTGCCCAGTTGGTGTCTATGGGGCCCCAAGTGAATAACCTTGCTGTGGGTCTGATTCCTCATCAGAATTCTCTAACAGCTTTGCTGAAGTTATTAAACAGATAAATGGCCTCAAGGTGCTTAGGACAGTATCTGGCATGTGAACTACTCAGGAATGTTAACTGGGGTTACTAACAGTATCACTACCATCTTCTCCTTATTTTATGCCCAAAGTGTGAAATAAACGGAGGAATGAAGCCGATGGGGGCTGAATCCTTGCCTGAGGCCACACGATTCTGTGTTGGAGCCAAGGTTCTGACTCAGATCTGCTCTGCCTAAAGTTTGCTGTATCAAATTCATCTCCCTTAGCTCCTGGTAAGCTCTGTGCTATATGTGGGGCGCTCAGAAACATTGTGCACAGGTAGTAACATTCAAACTGTGAAGCTGGACTCTGTACAGCTGGGTTCCAGGTCCTTCCTGCTATGTAACCTGGGACATGCTAGTTGTGCCTCTGAGCCTCCCCACTCCCCACCTGCTCACCCTCACCAGGTGAAGTGGGCAATACTTTCCACCTTTGAGGTTAGTGTCCAAATGGCAGTGAAGTCACCTGAAGGGAAATGGTAAGTCTGCGTCTTGAGCAGACAATTAACCATCATTCGAGTGGGGGCTGGGGATGTAGCTCAGTGGCCTGGCATGCCGGGGGTTTGATCCCAAGCACACCAGCCCAACAGGCTTGATGGCACATGTCTGTAATCCCAGCACTTTGGACGTGAAAGCAGGTGGGGTATTCAGAAGTTCAAGGTCATTTTTGGTTACCTAGTGAGTTTCAGGTCAGCCTAGGTTTATACAAGATGCCCTTAGGGCTATGCCTCAGCAGGACAATACATGAGATCTCTGCTCAATCCCAGAACCAAAAAAGAAAAAGTAGACTGCTCTAAGCCTCCTTCCCAACAGTTGTGCCCTGCTGGCTGCTTTCTCCTGGCTCCATCCACTGGCCTGGGGACTCACCTGCTCCATCTGTTTGTAAAACACTTCTCTGTCCTTTGCTCATCCCTTGTGTTTCTACTTTCAGCCCCAGAAGTTTCTGTCCCTCTGTAATTGAGGCTGCATCTATGTCTCCTGGGGAAGTAATACTATTTCATTGTAAGGTCCACGCACAAGCAAAATAGTGGCTTTGGGCAAAGCCTGACTCCAACATCTCTATTTTTGTGCCCCAAGCAAACTGTGGTGGCCTTCCCGCTCTGGACCCAAAGCCCTTGGGTTTTCTTCCCTCTGGCCAACCCCAAACCTGGAATTCCTTCCCACTCAGGTACAAGTAATAATCACTAATACCTCCCAAGAACATGGATGTTGTGAGGGCTGGGATCTTATGCTCAGGCACTAAAGACATCTATCCCATTTCACATCAGAATCTCCAAAAGGACTTGTGTCTGAGTTGTGCGGCATCACAGCCAGGCCCTGGCTGTGTCTTAGCACTGTCTCCTTTGCCATACTTGCCACAGCAATGCCATCTCCCATTTTGTAACTCCAAGAACTCTGGAAATGTTAATTAATACAAGACCCCACCTACGACAGCAGACTTGCAGGCAACTCGTTCTCCTTCCAATTGCAGCTTCTTTCCTACCTACCACTCCCATTAAGAAGGAAAGTCATGGCTTCTAAGGTCCAAGTCAGCCCTTGTTCCAGCACAGAGATCACATGCCCAGCCTGAAACACAGCTTCAGCCGCTCGCCTAGCTGATTTCAAATGACTGCTTCGCATATATCATCCCATCTGTATTAGGCACCCACATAATGTATGGGTTCCAGTACCACAACCCCCCAATCTTAAGGGCATGACCTTTCTGCCTCAGTTGCTTCATCTATAAAATGACACAATAGCTCACAACTCTGGGGGTTGTTGTGAGCCTTAAATGAGATAATATCTACCGAGTGTCTGTTTAATTCCCAAGTCCCACCCTGCTCTTCCCTCCTATCGCCACTGTTCTTCTACAAAGCTGTGCAGAGAAATAGGAGAAAGGTCATTTGTTAGTACCACCTGGTCCAAAACAAGACACATTTGATCACTAACTGTTCCTTTCTTAAAGTCCTCTCTAGAAGGACCTTTCACCCCTCTCTATATACAGAAAAGACAAGACAGAGTAAAAATAGAAGATGGCCTAAAGGGATAGCCATAGAGCAGAGTTCATTGGTCATGTGTTAGACACACCAAAATACAGTGTTTTTGGCCAGAGATTGTTTACAGTCTACCTATTGTAATTACTAGCCTGACCATGGCTACAATGAGTAAGAAAGGCTCAGCAAACACATTTCCTTCAGAAGTCTATGACAGGTAGCACACAGTTGGTCGTCATTCATCTCAGAAGCATAATAACCTAGACGCTTGCCCAGCCCCTGCGGCCTCCTTTAAACTCTGCTGGACGTCACCAGGCAGACAGAACAGACCAGTAACTGGGTATCCCTGATGGCCTTTGAGTACTGGATCCATGCTTGGAGAGCAAAATCGGGGGTGAAAACCTAATGAACAAATGGAAACTACATTCAGAAGGCAAATGTACTGAGCCTTTAGAAAACAGAGCTGCATCTCAGTTCCTCGAGCACTTGCCCAGCACGTGAGAGGTTCTGGGTTCAATCCCAAACAGCTCTTGGTGGGTGAAGTCGTAAAGGTCAGAAGTTCAAGGTCATCCTCTGTTACAGGTCTACTTTGTCCCCTGTCTAGGCTGCACCTGTCTCCAAAACAAAACAAAACAAAAATTATGCTAACAAGGAAAAAGGAAGGGGGAAAAAAAGCAGAATGGAAAGCTGAGGGTGACATCCTGAACAGGGTGCTTCTAAATGGAACAGTGGGCACCAACTGATCCAGGAGTGGCAGCCTGGGATAGGCATGTGGCGGGAGCCAATGCCAGCCCTGGAAAGGGGGGAAGAGGCTGGACCAGAAAATAGCCAAAGCTGAAGCAAGTAGAACAAAGAGTAACGAGGTGACTGAGAGACCTTAGCTTTCTGTCCGTTTACCAAAAGCCATACTCACCTGAGAGGAAGGAGCCTCAGCTGAGAAAATGCCTCCATACAACCAGGCTGCAGACCAGTCTACGGGCTGTTTATTAATTAGTGGGAGAAAGAGGCCCAGTCTGAGGGGGTGGGGCCACCCCTGGTCCTGGGTTCTAAAAGAAAGTATGAGCGAACCATGGGGAGCAAGACCATAAGCAGCACCCTGCCGTGGTGTCTGTATCAGCTCCTGTCTCCAGGTTCCTGCCCTGATTTGGTTCTGATTTTCCTTTTACTTTTTATTGATTCTTTGTGAACTTCACTTCATCTACCCCATCCCACTGATCTCTCTATCCCTTCATATTTACCCTCTGTCCTTGCAACCTCTCTCCCAAACACAAACAAACAAAAACACAACAAAAACAAAAAGAAAATCTCCTCTTGGAAGCTGTAGTGTGTCACAGTGTGTCCCACAGTGTACCCCTTTGTCTACACATCTTTACTTGCAAATGCTCATTGCAGTGAGTCATTGGTCTGTTTTGAGGTCTCTGGCTTCTGCTACTCCTCTCAGATATCATGTTGTTGGCCTGTGTCATGGAGATCTGCAACTTTGGATCTGCAGGACTGGCCCTTCATGCATGCCAGTTCATAGATGGGATGGATGCTGGGATAGGCCAACTCAGAGCCCTGGATCTGTTTGGGTGGGAGTTGAGTTGGCAGCTCACCAGCTCTCCTGCATACACCACCAGGGCCAACTCTACTGTGCTGCCCGACCAGCTCACCTTTCTTCACCTTTCTTGCCATGCCAGCCTCTAATGGCATCACATTCTTTGTCATGTGACACCCCCCCTCAGGGGCTGGTTTCCCTCTGTGATCTCTCCTCATCTCCCCATGTCTGTCTTCTGTGGCTCTCTTAGAAAACTGTTTCCATTGGATTTAAAGCTTGTTAAAAATAACCTAGAGCAGTCTCTGCCTTAGTTAGCTTTTCCATCTCCATGACAAAATGCCAGACAGGAAACAACCTAAGAAAGGAAAGGTTATCTTGCCCATGGCTTCAGAGTTAAATGCATCAAGGGAAAAGGGTGTTGCAGAATAAAACTGTTCAAGTAGTGCCAACCAGGAAGCAGAACAAAGGGAATACATGAAGGACCCAGAGCAAGATTCAGCCAAAAACCAAAACAAAGACAAACAACCTCCCCACGTGGTCTACTTCCCCCGAGAGAGACCTAACTTTCTAAGATCTGCAGAAATTCCCATATATCTAGAAATCTCATTTCTAGATCCTTAACCTTTGTGTTTATGCAGACAGACCTTCTTTCCAAATTCTCAGCTCCCAGGCTTCTGTTTGGAGACTCTCATTCAACTCACTACTGAGCCACTGTCCCATGCTTCCCTTCCGTAGACTCTTAGGGGAAAAGATAATGCTTTGATTAGCTGTCGCCTCCTTGTTGTAGTAGACAGTACCCAGAGACTTAGGTGCCTGTTCAGAGGTCACTAGCCACAGCAGTGGTTCTCAACTTTCCTAATGCTGTGACCCTTTAATACAGTTTCTCATATTGTGTTGACTTCCCAGCCATAAAATTATTTTTATTACTATGTCATAACTACAATGTTGCAACTGCTATGAATCATAATGTAAATTTCTGATATTCAGGACATCTGATATGCAATGCCCCCCAAAGGATTGAGAAATGCTGGCCTAGAGGCATTATAATTCCAGGCCCATCCAGGCCCCTAAAGAAGACAGAGAGGCATCTCCTAAAGTCCTACCTTCAGCTTATAGCTCTCAGGGGAGTCATGCCTATTTCCCCTTCACCAGGAGTCATGGGAGAGTTGCAAGTGCTGTCTGATTTGTTTCCTCATCTCCGACAGTTAACCTTTGCTTCTTTTTCATTTACCTTTTCCCTTCTGTACAACAGCCCTGGCTGTCCTGAAACTGTCTTTGTAGACCAGGTTGGTCTCTAACTCACAGAGATCTGCCTGTCTCTGTCTCCTAAGTGTTGGCATTAAAGGAGCGTGCTAACACTGCCTGGTGCCTTCCCTTAATAGGGGTCAAGAACATAGTTCAGTGCACATCTAGCATGCAAAAAGCCGTGGATCGATTCCCAGCATCAGAATAAACTAGATGTGGTGGCACGGGCCTATAATCCCAGCACTTGGGAGGAGGCAGCAGGAGGATCAGAAGTTCAATGTCATTGTTAGCCAGCCTGGGCTATATGAGACACTAAATAAATAATAAATAAATAAATCTACTTAGTGATAGCCATCTACTCTGCTGTGTAATTAATAAGCATCTCATTTAACTCTGATAACTTTCCCATGAGGTAAATACTATTACTTTTTGCATTTTGCAAAGAGAAATTGAAGTTAAAAGTCAAATAGCAGAACCAAGACTTCAAAGACAGGCTCCCATTTGCCTCAAGCCCCATCCTGACAGCCCTTCCTATGAAGCCCCAACAGATCCTTAAACAACCTTTCACTTGACCCAGGTTTGTATGCCAAGAGCCTGTGAGAGGTGAGGAGGGAGGTTGCTGGTCTTTCTTCCTGGAAGTTAAAGGTGATTGCTTGCAATGATGAGGGTGTCAAACTGTGATGGTGGGGTCAGGCCTACCACACTCATGGAGACTTTTTTATTTAGGACTAACCCACTTCAGTCTGGCACTTTAGAGACAAGGAAAGAGCAGGACAGAGCAGCATCCCTCTGGCTGTTTTCCCGTAGGCTCAGGGGACAGCAAGAATGAGGAAGTAACATTTAGAGTCCTGGCGGGGAGTCTCATTTCTGGTAAGGTAGCCAGCCCTTCCTCTCCAGTTGTCTCTACAGCACTGTTGTCTCACCCTCAGGCAAAAGAGCACACTGCCCTTCAAGGCTACACTATTAAGAAGACAAGAAGCCAATGTTTATTTGAGCAGGTAGGTTCTCAGATGATCTCCTTTGCATTATTAATCCTCCAACTTATCCTCTCAGGAAGATGCTCATGCCCTCCTTTTACAGATAAGAAAATGGGGCCCAGGGGGTTGAAGTGGTTTTAGCCAATGCCTTTCAACTAGTGGGTGGCAGCCGAGGGAAGTGTCTTATTAAACTGTGGGGCAACCTAGCCCAGGGGAGGAAGGTTAGGCAAGGCCTTGGGGATCTGAGCCTCTCTTGTGCATTTCACCTTTGCCCTGAGCCCTTCCAGTGCACTAAGGCTAGCCTCAGACTCTTCCTTACTTCATTCATATGGCAAAGTAATGTGTGCCATTGGCATGCCCCAACCAGAGACTGTTGCTGGGTACCATTGTGTCACATAGTTTCTCCAATGTCACCCTGGACATGGCAGATGAGGTTCCCACTGGCCTCCGTATAGCTCCCTAGTCTATCCTGCTTTGTTTCTAACAACATAGGCTGACCCGTGGCTTGGATTTGTCATTGCCCTGGTGACACCTGTTCTCTCCTCTACATCACACTCCTGTCTTGTCCCATCACTCAGGCAAAGGAAAATTAGAATTCTCTCCCCAGATAATGGCTGCCTCAGTATTGGGGCACACAGAAGGAAGAGGCAGGCAGATCTCTGTGAGTTCAAGGCTAGCCTGGGCTACACAGTGAGACCCTGCCTTGAAGGAAGAGGAGGAGGAGGGGGAGAGGGAAAGGGAGAAGGAGAAGGGGGAGAGGGGAGGGGGAAAAGAAGAGAGAAAAGAGGTCTTAATCTCATTAAAGTTTCTGTAGACTTCACCTTGTAAGAAAAGCATCTTTGCAGATATTATAAAGGAGAGAGAGAGAGATAGCAAGATTGTCTTAGATAAACCCTAACTGTATTCATGAATTTCTCTATTAGAAAATTAGGGAGATTTTATACACACACACATACACACACATCATACACATGCATACACACATACATATGCACACACACACACCTACACACACATCATACACATGCACACACACATACATATGCACACACACACATACACACACACACACAAGCACAGATGAGTGCACACAGAAAAGGCCATCTAGAGCCTGAGGCAAAGGAGTGTTGTAACCATAAACCAAGGAATGCCCACAGCCAACAGGAACTAGAAAGGCACAAAGCAGCTCTCTTCCTCCAGCCTGGGATGGAACATGGCCCTGGGGACACCTTGCTTTTGATGTGATAATACTGGTTTTTAGACATTTGGCCTCCATAACCAAATGTCTAAATAAATAAAGGGAATAAAGTCTTGTTTTAAGCCACCAAGTCCATGGCAGTTTGCTGTGGTAACCAGAGGAAACCAGTACAGGCCCCATGGGACTTAACTTGTTCTCCTGCTCTCTATGTGCCCTGCTCGGGTTACTGCCCTCCTCTCTCCCTCCCTCCTCTGGTTTCACAGCCCCTTTCCTTGAGAGCTGGAACCAACAGCCAGCATTTACTGAGCACCCCTCCATGCCAGGCACTGAGCCAGGGGCTCCACCTGGGCTGTGTCACATTAGCCCACAATCACACAGCTAGAAATTATTAAAGCTGAAGTCTAAACATGGCTCCTGCTAACTTCAAAGCCTGTGGCTGCAACCCTGCTGTCTCACTGCCCAAGGAGGGGCCTTTTCTAGATACTGGGACATTAGTTCCTGTGTGTCTTTTTCCAGAAGCCTATTAGTATCTCATACAATAAAGGCATGTGTTTAAGTGTGTGTGTGTGTGTGTGTGTGTGTGTGTGTGTGTGTGTGTGTGTTGGGGGTGCTCACACACTTATATATGCTGGACCTTGTGCTTAAGACACTAGGGGGAATGTTTTATGTTTATCATCAAAACAACCCCATGAGGTAGAAGCTATTTGTAGACAAGGAAACAACCCTTCCCTCTGGGAGCAGCAACAGTCAGTCCTGGCCTCCTGGGGTCCAGGACCAGTGTTATTTCCTGTGAGCTCCCCAGTCTCTCATTTGCACCACTGCACTTGGGTGTAATTTGCCTTGGACTGTGTTCAGACTTCAAAAGGCCTTTGTGTTGTCCAAAGTTTGGAGGACTTCCATTGAGTTCATATGTGGAGCTTGTTAACTTCCAGAAAGTTCAAAACACCCACAGCGCCACATAAATATGGCACTGCCTGTGCAGTCCCAAATGCCCGGACCACATTTTCCAAAGCCTCTTTCCTTCCCCTCATCCAGCTCCCTCCTTCCCCTCCTCATTAGAAACACTGGCTGGTTCTCACCAGATTAATAGATTGTGAAATTTGCAAAGGATTTATAATCACAGAACATCATAGTGATCATCATCTAAAATCTAGAAAACGGAAAATGTTTAAGACCTCACTAAAACACATATCTAAATCTTTTACTTAAGAATGCATGTTAATGCAATTGGGGTGTGGGGGAGAGTCAGGGAGAGAGAGGGAGAGAGAGAGAGGAAGAGAGAGAGAGCACTCTGTATGTATAAGCCTGGGATACTGAAACTGACTCATTTAGTGTCTGTGTTAATTTGCATGTTTTTACATGAAATGTGGAAATTTGAAACAGCAATCCATGCAGCAGCCAATAGAAGACAAACTGCCTTTGGAAGTGAATCAAGACTCCCAAAGGTTCCTGGATCATCCTGACTGTTTTTAGGTTTTGCAAAGAAGTAAGAATCAACGAAAGAGACTTCTCCACAACTGTGGAAAGACAGATTAATTGTAACAAGTGTCCCAGCAGGACCCCAGGACTCTGGATTCCAGTCCCAGCCCAAATACACACTTGCTGGGCGGTGCTGACCAGATGTTTATCTTCTCTGGGTTTCAGTTTCTCCCACCTACAGGTACTTCTTAAGGTGCCTTCAAGTTCCATGAGGACATTTTAAAATGAGAATAATAGTGATAGGGCTCAGCATTTACTGCCAATCTTGATGACCTGAGTTCAGTCACCAGGACCTGTGGAGTGGAAGGAGAGACCTGACTCTAAAATATAGTCCTCTGATGTCCACTTGAATGTTATGGTACACACACACACACACACACACACACACACACACACACACACTACAAACACAGAAAAGTAAACATTTTTGAGAGAAAAAAAACTCAGCCTTTTTAAAATTTTGTTTGTATAATTGGCAAGGAGGGAGCAGGAGGGGACTGCCCATATATTACTGCCTACGCATGAGCCATGCGGAAGTCAGGGGATAACTTTATAGAGTTGGTTCTCTGAGCACTGTGGGCTGCAGAGCTCAAGCTCAGGTCGTCAGGCCTGTGCCACAAGCCCTTTTGCCAGCTGAGCTACCTCACTGGCCCTCAGCCACACATTTCATTTTCTATGTCTTTTTCCCACAGTTACACACAGTTATATAACCCACTGAGAGACTGTGGCAAGGAGATCTACTTATAGTTGAGGGTTGACTACACTATAACTTGGCCTTCTGAGTCTCACACACAAATCTCAACTTGAGTGGCACTGTTCTCAACATGCCAGCTGGGACAGCCCTGCCAGGAAAGAAGCTGATAGTGACCTCTGTCTGAATCTTTCACTGGGACACTCCCGAAGGCCAGACTGTCATTAAGTCTGCAGAGTAAACCCCACCCTAAGCAGAAGCCAAACTAGGAGTCGCAGTCATCCCTGCCATAAAGGGAAGGCTCTAGGAACTGCACAAGTTCACCAGAGCCTGCATTCAAATGTGCAAGCTAATAGGAGACCCTCAAGTCTCTGCCCAGACTCCTGGGGCTCTGGGCAGCTTCAGAAGTATGTTTCACTGGCTGGTTCAGGTTTCTCTGGGAAAGAAACAGACACAAAGAACGGAGGGACCTGTTTAGGGGAACTACCAAGAAGAGCCCTACCCCCCCACCCCACCCCTGCCCTGAAGTTATAGGCAGGATGTGCATATTCAGGAAATCTCACTAAGTTCAGAGACCCAGAGGGTAGTTCCATGGGTACAGAGCTTGCCCACAGTGTATGAGGTCCTGAGCTCAGCCCCTGCATTTTATAAAATGGCTGTGGTAGCTCATGCCTAGAATTCCAGCACCTGGGAGGTGGAGGCAGGAGAATCAGTAAAATAAAACCATCCTCAGTGATTCAGACAGTTTGAGGCCAACCTGGGCTAAATGACAGAGGTCAACTTAGGCTACATGAGAAAAAAATGTCCATAATTCAGATTTGTCAATATGCACTAGACTATGTCCAGTCTTCAATGTCTCTCATGAAGGCATCATTTCTGCCTTATCATTTTGATCTTGCAAATCCACATGAAGCTTTGCAGTTATGAACTTGCATTTGTCCCGAATCCCGGTCTTTCTAGCAAATTCTTTTAAAGCAGAAGCTCCGGCTGTTGGGTCTCTAAACCTAACTAGGTGTCCTGTGCAGAACTGAGTCAAGACCGGCAGAATTGTGTCCCGTTAGCATGCTAAACGTGACCCCAAAGTGCCTTCAAAGCAGTTCTCAGCTGTTTCTGTGGCCCACAGAGGAATGCTTCCTCCTCCAGGTCTGAGAAGGACTGGGCATGGTGGCCTGCTGTCCCAGCACTCAGGAGGCTGAGAACAGGCAGGAAAATCTTGGATTTGAGGACACCCTAGGCAATACAGTGAGATTCCATCTCAAGAGCCCTCTGCTGTCTGCCCCTCCTTGTCCCCAAACAAACCACACACACACACACACACACACACACACACACACACACACACACACACACACATACACACACACACACATACACACATACACACACACATACACACACACACACACACACATACACACACACACACACACACACACAGAGAGAGAGAGAGAGAGAGAGAGAGAGAGAGAGAGAGAGAGAGAGAGAACAATGAAGCAGAGTGGTATCAAGTTCCTTCACAGCCCACACAGTCCCATTTTGGACTCCCTTAATGAGATAACAAGAGCTGGCAATTATTGGGTACTTACTGTATATGAGCACTAAGTACTTTATCATGTGATGTAATATTTAGGACAACTCTAAAACAAAGACCCCATTCCCATCTTATAGATTAAAACAACAACAAAGACAAACAAACAAACCTTTAAAGTACAGAGCTAAGATGGTAGATTAAAATTCAGTCTGGCTGCCTTGAATCAATCAATCTATCTATCTATCTATCTATCTATCTATCTATCTATCTATCTATCTTATTGTTTTTCAAGACAGGGTTTCTCTGTATAGTCCTGACTGTCATAGAACTTGCTCTGTAAACCTGGCTGACCTTGAACTCAGAGATGCTCTTGCTTTTGCCTCCCTGGTGCTGGGATTAAAGGCAAGTGCCACCACTGCCTGGAGATTCCCATGTTATAATGTGTAGGATATATGGCTCTCCAAACTAATGTGTAAATTCCTTGAAAGCAAAGATTCTGTCTTTTCTGCTTTTGTGTACAGCCTGGAGGAAACCTTAACAAGAGTGTCAACTCATGATGAGGCATCCCTATCTAGAGTATTCAAACACCAGAGGTTAGGTTGACTGAGAAAGTTTGAGAGGCTCTGGCTAAAAGAATTTGGAAAGCTAATCTTAGCCAGCCCCGTTTAGGATTCCAGAAAGCCCTAGCCAGAAGGGTAGACTTTATCCTCTGAAATTGCTCCAAGGAACAGTAAAGCATCCAAACTGTGCAGGCACATTAGTGGCCATGGGACCAAACCTAATTCAATGTCCTTGTCATCGGTGGTCATGAAGGAGCCAGTGCTGATCTCTGGGGCAATGTTCCTTTGCTGTCCTGGCCGACATCCAGCTTGGAAGAGCTCACAGTGCATACTTATTCCTGTCCTCTGGGCAGTCCCCTTCCTCTTCCAACAGTGACATGTGAAGGAATGTTGCCCTGCATTCCTGACCATTCACGTCTCTGTGCTTTAGTCATAGGTCAATCTCTTGGAGCTGTGGACGCATTTCCCATGGGAAAACATGCTATTTATAGAGGTTGGTATCCAAGGCTGAGTCTTAAAGGCTTCATCAGTAATTTTGCTTATTTGTTTGCTTATTTGTCTGTTTGCTTACTTAGGTTCTAGAAATGAAACTGGGAGCCTTGTTCATGCTAGACAAGAACTCTATTACTGGGATAACATTTTTTTTTCTTTTTCCATTTTTCTTTGTTTTCTTTCTTTGTTTGTTTTCCTAAACAAGGTTTCTCTGTTTAGGTTTGGTTGTCCTGGAATTCTCTGTAGACCAAGCTGACCTGGCACTCAGAGATCCACCTGCCTCTGCTTCATGAGTGCTGGTATTAAAGGTGTGCTCCATATTTATCTTTTTTTTATTTTATTTTATTTTATTTTATTTTATTTTGGACCAGTGAGATGGCTCAGCAGGTAAAGGCATTTGCCACCAATCCTGCCAATGTGAGTTCAGTCCCTGGAATCCAAATGTTGGAAGGAGAAAATTGACTCCTGCAAGTTGTCCTTTGAAGACTATACACACACACACACACACACACACACACACACACACACACACAAATAAATGTTTTAAAAAATAACAGCATCTCACAGTCTGCTTCAAGTGCTAGAGTTAGACATGCATCACCACGCCCACTTTTATTGAGTCTCTTATTAATCATTTCAAGTTGGTCAAACACAGGAATCAGAGGCCCCTGAGATGCAACTGACTTGAATACCTCCTCACTGAGGACTACATTTTATGGTGCCAGAAGGTTCCATGCAAGCTTCCACAGGAGAAAAGCAACCAACAGGCCTTCCTGGATTAGTAAAGTGGTGATTATGGGTTCACCTTCAAGGTCCATGACTTGTCTAGCTCGGGGAAGTTGGCTAGGTTTCCAGTACCAGGCATGGCTTCCCTCTTGATAAACATGTCTGAAGTCCAATTAGAGAGCTGTTGGTTACTGCCAAGGTAACAATGCACCCTTAGGGTTAATGTGCCATGCAGGCCAGCAGAATCCCTAACTATAGTCTAAGTATTTGTCCTTATACCCATAGATAAGTATAGTCTTTGCTCCTTACCACAGGGATAACTTCTCTCAGCAACAGATGGAGACCATTACAGAAAAACACAACCAATCAAAATGCAGAGTTGTAGATTGGGAAAGGATTTTTACCAATCCTAAATCTGATAGGGGACTAATATCCAATATATACAAAGAGCTCAAGAAGCTGAACTCCAGAAATTCAAATAACCCCATTAAAAATGGGGTACAGAGATAAACAAAGAATACTTTTTTTAAAAAAAATTATTATCTGTAAGTATACTGTAGCTGTCTTCAGACAAAAGAGGGTGCCAGATCTCATTATGGATGATTGCGAGCCACCATGTGGTTGCTAGGATTTGAACTCAGGACCTTCAGAAAAGCAGTCGGGTGCTCTTAACCACTGAGCCATCTCACCAGCCCCTAAACAAAGAATTCTCACCTGAGGAATACTGAAGGGCTGAGAAGCACTTGAAAAAATGTTCAACATCCTTAATCATCAGGGAAATGCAAATCAAAACAACCTTGAGATTCCACCTCACATCAGTCAGAATGGCTAGGATCAAAAATTCAGGTGACAGCAGATGCTGGCCAGGATGTGGAGAAAGAGGAACACTCCTCCATTGCTGGTGGGATTGCAAGCTTGTACAACCACTCTGGAAATCAGTCTGGCGTTTCCTCAGAAAACTAGACATAGTACTACTGGTAGATCCAGCAATACCTCTCCTGGGCATATACCCAGAAGATGTTCCAACTGGTAATAAGGACACATGCTCCACTATGTTCATAGCAGCCCTATTTATAATAGCCAGAAGCTGGAAAGAACCCAGATGTCCCTCAACAGAGGAATGGATACAGAAAATGTGGTACATTTACACAATGGAGTACTACTCAGCTATTAAAAACAATGAATTTATGAAATTCTTGGGCAAATGGATGGATCTGGAGGATATCATCCTGAGTGAGGTAACCCAATCACAAAAGAAGTCACTTGATATGCACTCACTGATAAGTGGATATTAGCCCAGAAACCTAGAATACCCAAGATACAATTTTCAAAACACAAGAAAATCAAGAAGAAGGAAGATCAATGCGTGGATACTTCATTCCTCCCTACAATAGGGAATAAAATATCCATGGAAGGAGTTGCAGAGACAAAGTTCAGAGCTAAGACGAAAGGATGGACCATCCAGAAACTTCCTCACCCTTGGAGTCCATCCCATAATCAGCCACCAAACGCAGATACTATTGCATACGCCAGCAAGATTTTGCTGAAAGGACCCTGATATAGCTGTCTCCTGTGAGGCTTTGACAGTGCCTGGCAAATACAGAAGTGGATGCTCACAGTCATCTATAGGATGGAACACAGGGCCCCCAATGTAGGAGCTAGAGAAAGCACCCAAGAGCTGAAGGGGTCTGCAACACTATAGGTGGAACAACAATATGAACTAATCAGTACCCTGAGAACTCGTGTCTCTAGCTGCATTTGTAGCAGAAGATGGCCTAGTCGGCCATCACTGTGAAGAGAGGCCCCTTGGTCTAGCAAACTTTATATGCTCCAGTACAGGGGAAAGCCAGGGCCAAGAAGTGGGAGTGAGTAGGTAGGGGAGCAGGGCGGGGCGGTGGGGAGGGAAGGTATAGGGGACTTTTGGGATAGCATTTGAAATGTAAATGAAGAAAATATCCAATAAAAAAAAAATGCAGAGTTGCTGCTCCGGGAGCCTTGCGCGCCGTGCAGTTCTGTGCCTTGCCCGTCTGTCCCTTCCGATTGTGCCTAGTGATGACCACCCAGCAGATTATTCTCCAGGGCCCGGGCCCCTGGGGTTTCCGCCTCGTGGATGGCAAGGACTTCGAACAACCTTCCGGTCACTCCCGGAAGCAAGGCTGCTATAGCGAATTTATGTATTGGAGATTTAATCACAGCCATCGATGGGGAAGGTACCAGCAGCATGACACACTTGGAAGCTCAGAACAAAATCAAGGGCTGCGCAGACAACATGACGCTCACAGTATCCAGGTCTGAACAGAAGATTTGGTCTCCTCTAGTGACTGAGGAGGGGAAACGTCATCCCTACAAGATGAATTTAGCGTCGGAACCCCAAGAAGTCCTGCACATAGGAAGTGCCCACAACCGAAGTGCCATGCCATTTACTGCCTCACCTGCTCCCAGCACCCGGGTCATCACAAACCAGTACAACAGCCCAACTGACCTCTACTCATCCGAAAACATCTCTAACTTCAACAATGCTGTGGAGTCGAAGACCTCAGCCAGTGGGAAGGAGGCGAACAGCAGGCCCTTGGTTCAGCCTCATCCCTCTGGCAGCCTTATCATTGACAAGGAATCTGAAGTTTACAAGATGCTTCAGGAGAAGCAAGAATTAAACGAGCCCCCCAAACAGTCCACATCCTTCCTGGTTCTGCAGGAGATCCTGGAGTCAGATGGGAAAGGGGATCCCAACAAGCCATCAGGATTTAGAAGTGTTAAAGCTCCAGTCACCAAAGTGGCTGCATCTGTTGGAAATGCTCAGAAGCTGCCCATCTGTGACAAATGTGGAACTGGTATTGTTGGTGTGTTTGTGAAGCTGAGGGATCACCATCGCCACCCTGAATGCTATGTGTGCACCGACTGTGGCATCAACCTGAAACAGAAGGGCCATTTCTTTGTAGAGGATCAGATTTACTGTGAAAAGCACGCCAGGGAGCGGGTCACACTGCCTGAGGGCTATGATGTGGTCACAGTGTTCCGCAAGTGATGGAGAGGACCTGCCCTGTCTACTGCCCTCCAGCCAGCCTGCTGCACCTGGTTCTCGGAATATTCTGGCTCTCTCCTCCCTGACAGTCCTATGCTTACTTAGTGTTAGTCATGCGCAATAAACACTGGGTTTTGTCTGTGCTGACTGACTCCCACTGGCAGTGTGACATCTGCTTTTACATTATTGGGAGATGGTTTTGTCCCTGTCCCTTCACCCACACCTTCAATCACACCTTCAATGCACCTTCTTCACTTGGAGTCTTCTCTGCTGCAAATGGACATTGGTCACATTGGAACTAAGCCAAATGTAGTATCTCTGATGTTACTTGGTTTTACTTAATAAATTTAGACTTTAAAGCAAAAAAAAAAAAAAAAAAAAAAAAAAAAAAAAAAAAAAAAAAGCAAGTTGTGGAGTACAGACCCAGTAGATTAATCTATAAAGCAACTACTACAACTGCGGCTCAGGGAACATTGCAGAAGAGGGCTCAGTGAGATTATAAGAGCCAGAGGATCATGGGGTTTGCTCTGAGGTGTGTATCCTGGTAACATCAGCAGCTACTTCCATAAAGTCTCACCAACAGGACTGTGCAAACAGGAGCTGAACAAGGACCACAACAATAGACATGTCACAGTGGAAGAGGCAAAGCCCAAGGCCTCCTCAATCCTACAGAAAGAACCACGGGCAACTAAGGAATGCTGAGAACAGGAGAAATAGTCTTCCCCGGGGGAGAACACACCATTGATTAACCAAATAGTCAGCCTTGAAAACAGACATATAAGTAACATACAGACAGAGCAGGTTATATTTAGAAACGAGTGTGTGTGTGTGTGTGTGTGTGTGTGTGTGTGTGTGTCCGCTCAAGCAACAATAATTGGGAAAAAAAAAGAGGCCATGAACCATGAACTTGACAGAGAATAAGGAGAGGTTTAAGGGAGGATTTGGAGAGAGGAAAGGAAATGGGGAGATGAAGTAATTATTTTCTAATCTCAAAAATAAAAGAAGTAATATCTTTTTTAAACAGTGCCAAGTCTCATTGACATAGGACCTATGAGTAGTCTTATTCACCTAGGAACACGAGTTCCTAATTCTAACTCAGCCTGTGGTGCCCGGCTCTCAGCCTCTCTCCTGGAAAGCTGGGCTTCCTGGGAGTGAAGAAGTTGGCAGCAACCATGACAACTGATGCTCACTGACTGGATTGCAGAGAAGACAAACACTGGAGGGGAGGAGATCACAAAGCCTTATCAAGGAGACCACGCCTGCTAAAGTGGGAGTTCCCCAGTCTCCGTGAGTCTGCAGGTGCAGATCACACACACACACACACACACACACACACACACACACACACACACACTCGGGTATAAGTCGCATTTCTCAGATCCTCAGGCAACCTGATTCTATTCTGTTTGTGTGTGTTCGTTCGAGTGCATGTGCGGCAGTAGCAGCGCCCTGTGAGGGTCAGAGGCTTCGAGAGCAGCGCCCTGTGAGGGTCAGAGGCCAGGATTCGGGAGCTGGTTCTCTCCTATCACCACGCGGCTCCCAGGGATCAAACGTGGGCCATCAGGCTTGGAAGTGTGTGCCTTTACCCGCTGACCCACCTCTCAGACCCCCTCAAAGCAACTTCAAAGTTCAAAAAGATTTCTAACATACTTAAAATTCCTGAAGCAAAGATATGGATTCTCACCTAGTGCCTAGTGCCATACCATACCCTCTTCTCTGTCAAACCTTCATGAGTAACTCTTTATTTAAAATAATGAATAAATAAATAAATAGCTATCTATTATGGTTGTTAAGTTTTGTCTTTAATTTTGTTTTTTAATGCTATTTTTAGGCCAAAAGCTCTCTCTGTGTTGATTTAACAGATTCTCCTGATAATGCCCTGTATGTATTTAGGCTCACTTAGAACCTGAGGAAAGACATTGGGAGAACCTGGGAGACATGTCTAAGAAACGTCTCCTAGATCAAACTGCCAGTAAAAGAAAGAGTCTGAATTCAAAATCTACTCTGTTGAAAATCCCAGGCTCCGAATGACTTTTGAACTGCTATATTTAGTTTTTACTTGGAGAGGGGTGGAGTGGAGGTTGGGGGTGGACCCAAAATGGAGACCAAAAAACAACACATCCCAAGAATAGAAAAATTGTATTTTATTGTAAACATGATAATCTTAAAAACCATACAAGTTTTTCCATATTCTGAATTACTAGACAATACAATTATAACTGAGTTTTGTTACAATATTTAATGTTCTCCCCTTTGAGGGAATTACAGAGGGCTTGCTATACAGCCCTGGCTGGGTGTGTACTTGCTATGTAGTCCAGGCTAACCCTAAACTCACAGGTGTCCTTCTCCCTCAGCTTCCCTTACACCCAAGGAATGGGATTATATGCACTAACCATCATACTATGCCTGTTTCTTATTTACTTATCTATATATTCCCCCCCCCCCCCAGTAATGGGGATTGAGCCTAGGGCTTCAAGTGTGTGGTGTACCATGAAGCTGTATCCCCAGCCTCTACTTCTCTCTTTTCTATTTGTTGGCAGTTGATTTCTACATAACTGCCACAGCAAATTAAGGAAGGTTTAGCAGCAAACAGAGACAAGTCATGGGAGAATGGCTTCCTCATAAAGACTTGCCCCACAGCAGCTCATAAAAACCTTCCCCTGGCTTGTGGGGCAATGGGCTACCCACAGACAGCCTAGTCTCCAGTCAAGCTGAGGTCTTGAACCCCGGTGGGACCCGTGGGTGGTAATTTCCACCTACATGGGACAGAAGGTGTTCGAACATGTCTCCTGGACCCCTGGCTCCTGTCGAAGTTACGGCCCCCACAGCCCGGACAGGAGAGGCATGTGGCTATCGGTCATGGTCACATAGGCAGTGTCCCAAGCTTCTGGCATTCTGGCTAGACTCCTCCCCACAGTTACCTAGCAACAGCAAGAGAGCAGCCCACTATAAGAGGGGCTGCTTGGCCTCTCCTCGATCTCTTAAGTTTTCACTTTTCTTACTCTCTCTAAGCTTTCACCTTTCTTACTCGCTAGCTCTCTTTCTCTCGTTCCCTTCCCCCCTTTCTCCACGTGGCCATGGCCGGCCTTTCCCTCTCTCTTTTTACCTTTTCTCCTTTCTCCCTGTCTTTCTACAATAAAGCTCTAAAACCATAAACTGTCTCTGACCATCAAGGCCCACCGTGCTTGAACGATGGGATAGGCTTTCTTTTAACGAGCCGTGTCTAATCTCCTGACGCTGCAGCCATGGACCGGACTAAGGACTCTCACCTGCATGGGAACCACCCAGGGCCACCTCTCCCGCTGCCCTCTTCCCTTATCTCCGGAGCCAAGTGCCTCCCGGGGCCCCTATTCTGTTCTCAGCTCCTCTGCCATATCCAGCTTGGGATGCCACAGGCTGAGAACCTGGTAGCTGGGGCTGTCCCTTGTCCACCACCTTTCGTGTAAGGTCAGTGGCTTAACACAGCCAGATGCGCACCCGGGACCATGTGGAAAGCATCCGGCAGTCCTCCCGCACCCACCCACCGAGAGCACCGGAACTCTGGGGGGACACAGGCTGTCTCCCATTCCCCTCTTTCCCACACACCCACAGCCCCTCACTGGCTCACCCCCACGCTATCCCTGACTGGAAGCAGAAACTACAGATTCCACTTTTCCGGATCCAGTTTCACCCCATGTTGACTCATCATTTGGAAAATGAGCTCCTTGGCTACCAAACTGCCTTAGTGGCCAGTGGGAATTGTTATAAACTAAGGCATCCCCGCCCCCTTCCCCTTAGTTACTCTTCTTTCCTGATGATACAGAGGATAATTATAAATTCCTTCTGGAATCTTTTCCTTTTTCCAATTCATAGAAACTTTAAGAAACAAAACAGAGACCCAGGTGGTCGTGGTACGTGCCTTTAATCCCAGAAGTCAGAGGCGGGTAGATCTTTGTGGGTTTGAGGCCAGCCTGGTCTACAGAGCAAATCAGGTCAACTGGGGCTGTAGAGTAACTTCTAGGATAGCCTGGGCTACATAATAATAATAAGAGATGGCTCAGTGGTAAAGAGCTCTAGCTGCTCTTCCAAAGGACCCAAGTTCAATTCCCAGCACCCACATGGCAGCTCACAACTTTCTAACTCCAGTTTCAGAATCCCAATCTTCACATAGATATACATGCAGGCAAAACACCAAGGCACATTAAAAAAAAAAAAAAAGAGTAAAACGGAAAAAAACAAACAAGGAAGCTATAGAAATTAATAAAGAATGAACCGTTCTTTCAGAGGACCGAGCTCAATTCCCATGCCAGGTGGCTCACAAATCAGGAGGGGGCAGGTGTTAAGAAAAATCACTTAGGAGAAGCCCGACCAGGCAGCCGGGGCAGAAGGGAGAGGACCAAGGAAAGGAGCCCATCAGGCAGAGGAAGCATCCCACACTGACGCCAGCG
The DNA here is from genome assembly GCF_000001635.26 of Mus musculus. Lineage (NCBI taxonomy): Eukaryota > Metazoa > Chordata > Mammalia > Rodentia > Muridae > Mus > Mus musculus. The sequence continues at coordinate 32,425,397 of NC_000071.6, forward strand.
GTGCAGACGCGAAGCCTGCACAGAGCTCTAACTATACTGAGAGAGGAAAATGGTAGCGATGATTTCCTATGCACAAGCCCTAGAAGCCATGATCCTAGGAAGAGCTAGAGGTCGTTCCCCTTCCATACAGAGCATCATCACTATAGAATGGGAGAGGGGTGGTCAGCAAGAATGGCAAAAGCCTAATAAACAGTTCCTTCTCCCCTGCAGATCCTGCACGACAGGTATGTTGTCCTCTATGTCATTTACTCTGGTGAGGTCATTTTAGTCTCAGACGATTGCACATTCCGGACAATCACATGACTAATACCTTTTGGCTGTCAGCAGGAGGTCTGCGTAGCGAGAGAAACTAGCTCAGCTCCTCAGGTGCTAGCAAGTTGCCTCCATCCATCCCTCGTTCGTTTCATCACAATCTCACTTGGCCCGTGTAACAGGAAAGGAGAAAGATACCATTCACTGCTAGTGCTCTGATTTAATGTGTTGGCTTGCAGTTGGCAGAGGAAGCAGAAGATCCAGTTTGACAAAAGAAATGATGAACAGTTACACAATGGGGTTCTGAGCTGGAACATCTTTTGTATACTGCCAGTTTCTAGTGTGACGGGTAATTCACTCAATTATGAGCAAACACCTTAGAGAGTAGCGGAGAAGTCTTAGGAAACAATGAGCGCTTTGGAAAGGACTGCCTTTCTTTATTTTAAATGCTTTCAGACAAAATTGCGGGTATGTTGTGTCTTAAATTTTTTTTGCCGACCTAAACAGTTGTCCAGTTGTCTAACATGAAGTGGGAGTTGACGGCTGTCTAATCAGTTTTTATTTGGGCAGCCACAACTGAAAACGGAGATGGGAAGACGAATAGGGTAGGTAGCAACAGAGAAACTGTCCCTCAAAACAGCCTCTTTCAACTGGCCATGATGACAAGAAGCAGAGGCGGGCAGAGCCTCAAATCAAGGCCAGTCTGGTTTACATAGGGAGTTCCAAGTCAGCCGGAGCTATATAGTGACAAACTGTTTCAAAAAACAAAAAAACTAAACAAAGTCCATTTCTTCTGGGTAGGCCTGGTCGTTACTGGTTCCTGGCTCCTGGCTTCCTCTCCAGCTACAGGCTTGGTTCTCTGTCCTGAAAGATGCCTGGTTCTCTTTTGTGAGCCTTTCTTCCTTGTTCGTTCTTTAATTTCTGTTTGTGTGTGTGTGTGTTGGGGGGGGGTTGCTTTTCAAGACAGGGTTTCTCTGTGTAGCCCTGGCTGTCCTTGAACTCACTCTGTAGACCAGAGCTGGCCTCAAACCTCCGAGATCTGCCTGCCTCTGCCTCCCAAGCGCTGGAATTAAAAGTGTGATCTTCCACTGCCTGTCTCTTTCTTGCCCAACACAGAAGGGCAGAGATTATGTAACCCAGGGTTTCTCACAGAGCTGCTTCAGCAGAACAATGCAACCTGCCTTGTGCTAGATGCTGAGAACCATCGGGAAAGCAGCCCAGCTATGCCTGAGAGCCACCAGGGAAGCTCATGTGAGCTGAGATCTGAATAGTGGCAGGGAGGGATCCCAGGTGAAAACAAATGCTACAGTGCTAAGGAGTGGAGGCCACCCCAGCTCCGGGAGAGTGGTCCGCACTTCCAGGAACAGGAAGGCTATGGCTGGATGTTAAGGAGAAGTCCATCAGTGTAAATTAGAAGAGATGGAAAGTGGAAAATGGGAAATAAGAGAAAGAAACTGGAGGTGAGAGGCTTTTTGCCCACCATCTAAGAAGGTGCTCAGGAGGCAGAGGCAGGAGAATCTCTGAGTTCAAGGCTGGCCTGTTCATAGGAGAGAAACCCTGTCTCAACAAACCAAACCCAAAACATGTCTGTGTTTGGCCAGTGAGACGACTCAGCAGGTCACAGCACTTACCTTCAAGCATGACAGTCTGAGTTTGATCCCCAAAACAACTTGGTAGAAGGAAATAACCAACTTCCGAAAACGGTCCTCTGACCTCCTCCTATGCGCTGTGATACACGGACACACACACACACACACACACACACACACACACACACACGTGAATAAATAAACATTTTAAAAACATACGTTCGCCTTGGTGCTTGAAGCACTAGGTTCAGTCCTCGGTATCATATAAACACAGACATGCATGTGACTCCCGTATTCAAGAAGTAGAGGTGTGAATATCACAAGTTCAAGACTGTCTTTAGGAGCATAGTGAATGTGAAAGCAGCCTGGGCTGCTTGAGACTCTGGGGGAACTATTTGGAAAGATAAAGGAGACCTTGAGAGATGCCAGATAAGAGATGGTGTTAGAGGACAGTATGATTAAAGCACATGGCATGTGAGCATGCAAATGTCATAATGAAACTCATTCGTTACAGTTTAGTAGAACCAGTCTGTCTTACTGTTACTGCTTATTTCTTAGAACTCAGGTCATCAGGCCTGACAACAAGGGTCTTGAGTGGCTAAGTCTTCTGATGACCCTAATTATTTTTAACCCATGAGTTCTGTCAACTGAACACAAAATTACAGTTAAAAATAACTGTTGTAACAATGTTATTTTTACAATTAAAAATTTTACAATTAACAAAAACAATTAGTGATTTGCTAATGGAGCAAATGAGTGTGGTGGAATACACAAATAAATGATGGAATTTATTTATTTATTTATTTATTTATTTATTTATTTATTGTCACTCACACAAAATGTAACTAGCTCCTCTGAACATCTGCAATAACTTAACTCAATCACCTTTGCTACCTTACATGTGTTCATCATACAAACACCTTTATATCATATAAACATCATATAAACACCTTTTGTGATGGTTTGTCCATGCTCAGCCCAGGGAGTAGCACTATTAGAAGGTGTGACCCTGTTGGAGCAGGTGTGTCACTGTGGGTGTGGGCTTTAAGACCCTCATCCTAGCTGCCTGGAAGTCAGTCTTCTGGTAGCAGCCTTCAGATGAAGATGTAGAACTCTCAGCTCCTCCTGCACCATGCCTGCCTGAATGCTGCTATGCTTCTTGCCTTCATGATAATGGACTGAACCTCTGAACCTCTGCAGGCCAGATCCAATTAAATGCCCTTTTAAGAGTTGCCTTGGTCATGGTGTCTGTTCATAGCAGTATAACCCTAACTAAGAAATCTTTATATCATACAAACATCATATAGGCAGTTTTACACATGTTTGTGGAGGACGCCATTGATGTGTTAATGCTAAAGAGCATAGGGAATTTCACTGAACTTTTTGGGTTTGATTTCTACCTCCTAAATTCATAAATGTCGATGGACACACAGCCCACATTACATTCTTGTTCTGCCTGTGCTAGAAAGCAGCCTGCCTTCCTGGGGAGCCCCTGGTTGGGAAGCTAGCTAATCAAAGGGATGTGTTGCATTTTCAGTCAATACCAAAGACAACTTTGCCTTTATTACCAAAACTAGAGTTAAAATTCTAGATTTTTCTTTGTATAGTCACACTTCTCTGAGTACCCTTAAAATGTAAAGTCAGGGGCTAGGGCGATATCTCAGTCAGGAAAGTACTTGTGGGTTAAGCATGAGGACTTGAGTTTGATCGCATGAAAGCCATTTTAAAACAAGCAAGCCATGGTTGTTCATGCCTATAATCCCAGTGCCTAGGAGAAAGAGACAGGAAGATTCCTGGGGCTCACTGGCCGTCCAGTCTAGCTGAACTGGTAACTTCCAGATACAGTAAAATACCATGTCTCAAAAAACAGAATTGAAAGCAACTGAAGAAGATACAAGATGTTAATATCTGGCCTCACACACAGGTATCACATGTGTACTTGCATATATATATATCTGCATATGCATGTATGTACATGTATACATGCAAACAAACATTAATTTAAAATGAAAACTCCTCCTAAGCAGGACAGATCTATGGGTCTTCTTGGAGTGAATGAGCAAAGCAGAGGTGGGAACTGGGAGAGAAGTATGGGGGCGGGATGGAGGGGGATGGACAGTTTGCACCCAGGTTCTGCACAAATTTCTGCAGTAAAGTATCCAGTACATATACTTTTCAGTGGATGCCAAGGAGGCCACCCACAGCCTCCCTCACTTGGGTCCACAGAAGACTTGACAAGTGATAACGGTACTCCTTAGGCCAACGCTGGGACCCTCAGCCAGGCAGGAGTGTTGCAAACCTCCAGGGCACAAAAACCTGGAAGATAAGGAGGGCCCCCAAAGTCTCCCAGAGTATCACATCTTTGGACCTACACTACTGACTATAAACTAGTTCAGACAACCCTACCTCATATGGGCAGGTGAAACTCCAAAAGGGCCTTCTCCTCCTTGAGGAGGCAGCTGTATGTAGCCTGAGAACTGAGTTCAAATCACTAGTAGTCCCCTTGGCTCTGTACCCAGCCTAGGATACAACCTGCACTGCCATGCATGTGGTTCTGGCCTAACCTGGGGCCATCACACTGGGGCAGGGCAGGTAGCCTAAGTTCTAACGGTGGTGCGTCAGAGCAGAGAGTACGATACTCCATTCCTTACTTCCCTGACGTCCCCTCAACCTTCAACCTATTCGACCTGTGGACCCCAGAAAGCCCCTTCCACACTGAAGGGAAGGGTTTAGAGTTTATATATATACATATACATATACAAATACAAATCGATAACAACTTATTTTAAATTGCTAATCTAGACTGGCCACCTCCTAGTCTCTGGAAGCCATGGTGGGAGGGTCAGGATGGGGGTGGATGGGCTCAGCAAAGACTTCAGCAATTGCTGCCTCCTGTCTACTATCTCAGAGAGAGTCAACACAGCTTTCCTTGACCTGGGCCCACCCCAGGCAACTGAACTCTCCAGGATTATGTAGACTTATCCAGGTTCTTGGATGGAGATCTTCCTGGTGTATCTAAGATGCGGCTTTTATTAAACCTTCCACATGACCACGCAGATATACAACATAGATGTTTTAATATCCATGCTAGAGAACTTTGCTAACTACACACACCATTGTAATCTACAGTCTGAGAAACAACCATTACATTCCTGCAGTTTCATCACTAAGTTTAGAAGTGAATGTTTTCAGAATATGAAATTAAACCATAAAGGTCAAGGGACAATGAATAATGTGTCATTTGTGGTTAATTATACTGGTTCTAAAAAAAAAAAAAAAAAAAAAAAAAAAAAAAGCTATCCTTCCTCAATATCACAACTGTGTGTGTGTGGTAATTTCACTTTGAAATGTCACAGCGTGGCCTGATTTAAAAAGGAAAGTACAAAAGAACACAAGAATATTTATGTAATACTGAAAGAAAATATTTCTTAAGAGATTATGACATTTAATTCTTTGTGGCTTTTCTTGTCCTCCAAATAGTTATAAATAACACAACTCTCTGAGCTATGGAAATTAAAGGTTCATGGTAATTTTTTTTTTTTTTGTCTTCTCAGAGAAAAAAGCCAAACTATTTAGATGACTGTTTCCCAACAACTATTGGATCCCGTGAACCACAATAACCATAAGGTAGCTAGAATTACACTCCATCTTTTTCCAGGATGAGGTCATTCATACTTTTTTATTAGGTATTTACTTCATTTACATTTAAAATGCTATCCCGAAAGTCCCCTATACCCCCCTCCCCTCCCTACCCACTCACACTTCTTGGCCTTGGTGTTTCCCCTATACTGGGTCATATAAAGTTTGCAAGACCAAGGGGCCTCTCTTCCCAGTGATGGCCAACTAGGCCATCTTCTGCTACATATGCAGCTAGAGACATGAGCTCTGGGGTTACTGTTTTTCCACCTATAGGGTTGCAGACCCCCTTCAGCTCCTTGGGTACTTTCTCTAGCTCCTCCATTGGGGGCCCTGTGTTCCATCCAATAGCTAGCTGACTGTGAGCATCCACTTCTGTGTTTGCCAGGCACTGGCATAGCCTCACAAGAGACAGCTATATCAGGGTCCTTTCAGCAAAATCTTACTGGCGTATGCAATAGTGTCTACGTTTTGTGGCTGATTATGGGATGGATCCCCAGGTGGGGCAGTCTCTGGATGGTCCATCCTTTCGTCTCAGCTCCAAACTTGTCTCAACTCCTTCCATGGGTGTTTTATTTCCAATTCTAAGAAGGGGCGAAGTGTCCACACTTTGGTCTTTGTTCTTCTTGAGTTTCATGTGTTTTGCAAATTGTATCTTGTGTATTCTAAGTTTCAACTTCAAACAAGAGTCTGTTTTTATTTACCCATGATAATCCAGACTTCAAAAGTAAAATATTTCTGAAATACTCAAGTGAAAGTCCTTTGTCTACCTAATTTTTACTTCTGTAATTAAATAGGGGAGCTTAATTGAAAGTGAATTCATCCTAACACTCTGTTCAGACAAACAAAGCATTGTTGCTGGTAGTCACAATGGAAGCAGTATTCCACACGGTCTAGCTAAGACTGACTTGTGATGGGTGGGTACTTGAGGAATCACCTTTACAAAAAGAAGGCAAGCTTGCTTTTGCTTTCTGCATGATTTTGCCCACCATGCCCTGGAAGAGCTGAGAAGAAACTTTCATTCAACAAGGGAAGCCATTACCCTGGGATTTAGATTCCTGCTCCTGCTTGATATAGCAACAGCATTGAACAGTTACTATCAGACTCTGTACTGGGTTAGGAGATAAAGCTAAAGAATATGGCCTTTAACAGACCATAGTAGAATGTGCTTATAATCCTAGAATTCTGAAGCCAAGGCAGGAAAATCATCAGTTCAAGGCCAGCCAGGACTATATAATGAGACCCAATGAGGAAGAGAGAGTGGGAGGCAAGGATGGAAAAGGAAGGAAGGCCGAGGTGTAACAGAACATCCTTATCAATACAGCATTTGATGGGTCATGGAGGCAAGAGGCTCAAGACAATTCTCAACCATATAATGAGTTCAAGGCTATTTGAGATCCACAGACAGACAGACAGACAGACAGACAGAGGGGGAAAGGAAAAGGAGAGGGAGGAGACTGAGATTGATTTCTTGATAGTCAAGGAGACTAGTAGACAGAATTCAGATGTATAAGTATCCCTCCATCTGTGCCCTGTGCTACTCTAGGGACATCACAAGATACTACAAATCTAGTCAGCCCTACAAGGTTTTAAGTTTAGTGCAGAAAGTTAGTTTCTTCATGCCTTGTTTAGGGTTTCTATTGCTGTGATAAAACACCATCATCAAAAAGCAAGTTGGGGATAAAGGGTTTATTTGGCTTACACTTACAGTGTAGTCCCTCACTGGTGGAAGCCAGAAGAAACAGAGCAGGGTCCAGGAGGCCAGAGCTGACACAGAGGCCATGGAGGGATGCTGCTTACTGACTTGCTCCTCATGGCTTGCTCAGCCTGTTTTCTTATAGAACCCAGGGCCATCAGCCCAGGGATGGCCCACCCACAATGGGCTGCACCCTCCCTTTCAATCACTAACTAAGAAAATGCCCTACAGAATTGACTACAGCCTAAGCATTTCCTTAGTTGAAGTTCCCTTCTCTCAGGTGACATCAGCTTGTGCCAACTTGATATAAGACTATCCAGCACACTTCATCGGATGTATTTCTGAAGAGACAAAGGCATGTTTCGAGTGGTATGGTCAGAGAATGCACAGTTTCTCTAGGGTCTATCAAAACTCTAAACTGTTTCCAGTTCTAGTAGAGACTCTTGGTTAACACTGTATCATCTCAGATAGAGTGTTCATCAGCAAGACTGTGTGAAATATAATACTTGTACTGCACAGATGACATTATGAGTCCTGGTCTTTTCCAGGCACGTCTCTGTTTTTCTGATACTATCAACCTACTTAAAGTTTCACATTTGAGCCAGGTGGTAGCTCACACTTTAACCCCAGCACTAGAAAGGCAGAGACAGGCAGATCTCAGGAAACTCAATGCCAGCCTGGTCTACAAAGTGAATCCCAGACCAGCCAGAGCTCCACAATGAGACCCTGTCTCAAAGCAAACAAACAAACAAACAAACAAACAAACAAAAACAAATGTCCACAGTTACATTTTATTACTAGGGAAGGTGAAGTCATGGGTTTGCCTTCAGTCCATCCTCATTTGGTGAAGAATGGCTTTATCATCTGACATGTTGCTTGCCCCAGATTCAAGTTCTGAAAGACATTTTGATCCTTTTGAAATGAACTCATCGAGACTGGAGAGGCCTTAGCATGGTTTCAACTTCCAGCTTCTTCAACTATAGGTTTCACCCTATCACTGAAAGAGGGGGGCTGCAAAACATTGGCAACAATAGAAGGTTTTCCAAATGCACAGAGACCAAAATTGGTGTTTATGGTGCTACTCTCCTGTGGGCTATCACATGACTTCACTGCAGTCTTGGTTCTAAACATTCAACACATGTACTTTGCATTACACATAGTGTCAGCCTATGAAACTGCTGTGGACTAGCCTCAGTCGGCTCCTCCACAGGAGAAACTAGGGTCCCGATACAGGTGGGTAGGATTCGGCAAAAAGTGACAAACAAACATGGACACAAGGGAGTGTTGTATCTGAATGCCATTTTGTCAAAGTTAGCATCAGATTTATATATTACAGAAGAAAACAAAGAAGTTAGGTGTCACAGCAGGCAAGGTACATTGAAGTTATCTGACACAAAACAGAGAAATGCTTTCAAAAGACTGGTAGGAACCAGGCAATGTTTACAGTTAAGATAAAAACAGCCCTGCCTAGAGTCAGCTAATGACAGGGGCCAGGTGAGGATTTCACATCCTAGTCACAATTTATGCTATTCCTTTGAGCCTTGTGAAAGCTTGCACCAGAGGCTTCTGCTCTAGCAGACCTTTTCCTGAATAATGCAATGCTGTAGTTCTTCCTTAAACCACAACCTCCTTTTTCTTAGGCCATGGTAAATTCTTGCATATGGGAGTAACTTGGTTGCTCTTTTAAGTATCTGTAGGGAATCTCCATTTGTCAGAAGAACTCACCAACTTTCTTCTAATATGCAATGTAGTCTGCCAAACCTGATTGTAGTGAGGATTCTAAGTATACTTTGCTAAGCTTGCCCTGAGATTTCTAACTCCTATCCGGCAAACTGAGATGCCTGATTGCTAACTGTCAGCACTGGGGCATTTCATCTGAGTGAGTAACATTCTTACGAAATTTCAAGCCCAGGGTCAGCTCAAGGACTGCCTAGGACATTGGTGAAGGCCAGGGAATAAAGCTCAACCTGATTTAGGTATTTGTAAAATCATTTCTTGGAGGCACCTATAATAAAACAATACTGAAAGAAAGCACACAGATCCATACACCTGACTAACGCAGGGACAGGCTTGGAGCATTCTTGCTATGGGAATGCCAAGATTCCAGGAGGCTAAGTTTCTGTGAAACTCTTTGCCTCAAGACAGTGTCCAAGCCTTTAGGCCTGTCACACAGACTTCACTGGAGTGGGTGTGGCACGAAACACCAAAGCATGCTGCCTGAATCACCTCAGCTCAGGCTCCAGACTATTGTAAGTTAGGAATTACAGTGATTTGACTGTAGAGGCAGTGAGAAATGGCTTACTATTGAAAACAAAAACAATATTTTCCTACCATCATTCTTCAGTACTCTGAGTATTAAATTATATCATAATAAATATATACATATATAATATATAGTAAATTATATAAAAGTATTGCATTAAGTTTGATTTTCAAATTTTCTGTTTAGGTTGCTATCATGTGCTTTTTTTTTTTTTAATTACTAACTTAATTTGGCTTGGTATCAGGATAAAATTTCCAACAATTTCTAAAGTGGCCTACAGACATATGTAGCATTCTGTGCCATGTCCTGATATTCTCACCGGTGGCTATTAAAAAAAATCAAAATATCAGTCAACTCTGAGAAGTACTGAAGATGCTCTGTGGTCACCAATAGCAAATATTCAGTCAAAGTTTAATTATCTGTGTAAATATAAACAAGAAGGGCCAGCATGGTAGCTCATGGGCATGGGTGCTTGCTGATAATCCTGATCAACTGAGCTCCATCCCCAGGGCCCACATGGTGGAAGGAGAGAACTGATTCCTACAACTTGATCTCTGACCTCCACAAGTACATTGTGGCACATATGTAATATGCCCACCCCCATAAATAAAATTAATATTTTAATATTTATGTAATATATTGTATAATACACAATTATTTATATGTAAATAACTTTACATAAGTATATATTTATTTTTATATAACTATACTATATGTAATATAGTATACATTATGTAAAATCATAAAACAAGAATGTCAATATCATCATACAAAAACTAGTATGCAAATTTGCTTTAATTGTCAATAAGTGGTAAAATTATGTGTATACCAAAGAATTGTTTTGGAACAAATTTGTTTGTAATTTACCATCAGTAAATGTTTGCTTGCACAGCTATTTTAAGATACCTATGTGCTGACTACTTTTTGTCAACTTGACACACCCTAGAGTCATTTGAGGAACTGCCTCTATTACATGGGACTGTGGGTGCGTCTGTGGGTGTGACATTTTCTTTCTCTCCTGGGTGGGTAGTACCAGATCGTATAAGAAAGCAGGCTGAGTTGAAGATATGGGCACAGGGGAAAAATTCCTGAACAGAACAGCAATGGCTTGTGCTGTAAGATCGAGAATTGACAAATGGGACCTAATGAAACTCCAAAGTTTCTGCAAGGCAAAAGACACTGTCTATAAGACAAAAAGACCACCAACAGACTGGGAAAGGATCTTTACCTATCCTAAATCAGATAGGGGACTAATATCCAACATATGTAGAGAACTCAAGAAGGTGGACCTCAGAAAATCAAATAACCCCCTTAAAAAATGGGGCTCAGAACTGAACAGAGAATTCTCACCTGAGGAATACCGAATGGCAGAGAAGCACCTGAAAAAATGTTCAACATCCTTAATCATCAGGGAAATGCAAATCAAGACAACCCTGAGATTCCACCTCACACCAGTGAGAGTGGCTGAGATCAAGGATTCAGGTGACGGCGGATGCTGGCGAGGATGTGGAGAAAGAGGAACACTCCTCCATTGTTGGTGGGATTGCAGGCTTGTACAACCACTCTGGAAATCAGTCTGGCGGTTCCTCAGAAAATTGGACATAGTACTACCGGAGGATCCAGCAATACCTCTCCTGGGCATATATCCAGAAGAAGCCCCAACTGGTAAGAAGGACACATGCTCCACTATGTTCATAGCAGCCTTATTTATAATAGCCAGAAGCTGGAAAGAACCCAGATGCCCCTCAACAGAGGAATGGATACAGAAAATGTGGTACATCTACACAATGGAGTACTACTCAGCTATTAAAAAGAATGAATTTATGAAATTCCTAGCCAAATGGATGGACCTGGAGAGCATCATCCTGAGTGAGGTAACACAATCACAAAGGAACTCACACAATATGTACTCACTGATAAGTGGATACTAGCCCAAAACCTAGGATACCCACGATATAAGATACAATTTCCTAAACACATGAAACTCAAGAAAAATGAAGACTGAAGTGTGGACACTATGCCCCTCCTTAGAAGTGGGAACAAAACACCCATGGAAGGAGTTACAGAAACAAAGTATGGAGCTGAGATGAAAGGATGGACCATGTAGAGACTGCCATATCCAGGGATCCACCCCATAATCAGCTTCCAAATGCTGACACCATTGCATACACTAGCAAGATTTTACTGAAAGGACCCAGATGTAGCTGTCTCTTGTGAGACTATGCCGGGGCCTAGCAAACACAGAAGTGGATGCTCACAGTCAGCTAATGGATGGATCACAGGGCTCCCAATGGAGGAGCTAGAGAAAGTACCCAAGGAGCTAAAGGGATCTTCAACCCTATAGGTGGAACAACATTATGAACTAACCAGTACCCCTGAGCTCTTGACTCTAGCTGCATATGTATCAAAAGATGGCCTAGTCGGCCATCACTGGAAAGAGAGGCCCATTGGACACGCAGACTTTGTGTGCCCCGGTACAGGGGAACGCCAGGGCCAAAGGGGGGGAGTGGGTGGGTAGGGGAGTGGGGGTGGGTGGGTAAGGGGGACTTTTGGTATAGCATTGGAAATGTAAATGAGCTAAATAAAAAAAAAAAAAAAAAAAAAAAAGAAAGCAGGCTGAGAAAATCAAGGAGAGCAAGCCAGTGAGCAGCACTCCTCCATGGCCTTTGCTTCAAGGTGCTTCCAGGTTCATGCCTGGAGCTTTGGCCTTGGCTTCCTTCCCTCTGTGATGGAATGAAATCTCTAAGTCAAATGTGTCCTTTCCTGTCCCAAGTTGCATTTGGTCAGTATTTTATCACAGCAACAGAAACTGGACTAGATCAGCCCATATATCCCAAGGCATGTAAAAGTTTCTAGGGTGAAAAAATAAAAATCATGAGCAGAAAAAGGTGAAGAAGCCCTGCTTTGGCCAGCGATTTACAGGCAAAGATGGTGAGCCCTGTGTGGACTCTCCTGGGGTCCAGCCAAGCTCCCGGTTGCTGATTCAAGAACCATTGGCTTCTCTATAGCTCTTCTGTGGGCCACTTCTAAATCAGTGGGAACACCCTCCAGAACCATTGTAACTACTTGGAAAAGTTCTGTTTTGTTTGAAGAGGTTTCAAAAAGACCCCCAATTAAAATGAAAAGCAATCTAGATTGGTAAATTGAAACTTCACACAAGGAGAGCTAAAGGCTTTCTCAGCCTCACAATGCTCTCTCTGTATGATCCTTGTCCACTGGACAATCACTTCGACAATAATTGACAACAGGAGGCTTGGTCACCAGCTGCCCCACCCTGCCCTGCCCAGTTCACGTTTTGGTCAATGACATCTATCTGTTATCTACACATTCTGAGTTTCTGTCAGTACACCTGAAGGTGTTTATAGGAATAAACAAATATACTTAAATCATCTATTCACCTTCACCACTACCCCCCCCCCCCCCCCGCCAAAAGGCTTCAAAGGTCTTTTTTCTCCTTCTTTCAGAAAGTCTTGTTTCCCATCCCCAACCCCCACCCATGAAGGAAATGATGCAAGCCAATTGTTGCTTGGTCTGGAAGATCCGGTTTCCCTGCATGCACACACTGGGGTGCAAGTCAGGTTATTATACAAACTGCTGGGCATCTGCCTTTGTCAGGATAAGTGTAGAAAGCTGCCCTTTGCAGAGCCAGGCTGTTACATGCCACGGAGAAGTGTGTTGCTAGAGCTGTTTTGGGATTGCTAATAGCCAGAGCTAAAGTAGTTCTAGTCCAAAGGCGTTTTCTTATGAGCTTTGTTTTTGTGAGTATTCAGTAGGACAGAAGCTCCCGTCTGGCATCTCAAACCTGTATGCCCCCTTGGCTGGCCCCCACCCACCCTGCCAGTACACAACATTCACACCCCCAACTTCTTCAGACTTTCCTACCCAGTTTGCTCCTCACTGTGAGACCATCTGTCCTCACAGACAGGCAAAGGTACTCAGTGTGAGCCTGGATGGGAATAGGCAGCTTATAAATTCATTATCTGGGGGAGTCTCTGCAGAGATGGCTCAGTGGTTAAGAGCACTGGCTGTTCTTTCAGAGGTCCTGGGTTCAATTCCCAGCAACCACATGACAGCTCACAACCATCTGTAATCTCCGTTCTAGGAGACCTGAGACCCTCACAGAGACATACATGCAGGTTAAACACTAATGTACACACACACACACACACACACACACACACACACACACACACACAAGAAAGAAAGAAAGAAAGATTTAAAAAATTCGCTATTTGTTAAGGGGTAAATATATTCAAGCAGCTTAATGACCACACCTCCCCACTTGTGAGTAGACAGCTCAGGAGGACAGCTTATCAAACTGCAGCCATCAGTCGCAACCCCCAATGGGAGCCTGGTTTTGTACTGAGAGCAAAGAATACTTTTATGTTTTTATGGCACTATAAACAAGTGATAATAATAAACATGGGGTGTGGTCCTGTGTTGGATTCCCAGTGCCACAATGAATGGATGGATGGATGGATGGATGGATGGATGGATGAGAAAAAGACAAAACAAAAATCCAACAGAGGCTACATACAGCCTAAAGCATCTACTATGTTTATTATCTGGCCCTTGACAGCAAAAGCTGTCTGGAGGCCTGCAGTACCCAAGTATCTCCTCAGTATGAGCTCTCCCAGCTGAGTTCAGCTAGAATCACTCCTGACCTATCACTTCCCCCAACCCAAAGTCATGCAGATGCTGTGATGGCTACTTATGCTACTTATGCTCAAGAGGAGTTTAGACCAGCCCTTGGTGGAGGTACCTTTTCCGAGTCAACTGGTTATACAGGTTGTGTAAATTCTAGTCTGCACCTTGACATGTGATTTGGGCCCCGTGCAAGATACAAGTCACTGGAACATTACATCCAGAGGTAGACACATAAAAACCCAAATCCAAAGAGACTATTACACAACAAGAACTCAAGCCAGTTCCAAACAGTAAATACAAACAGCTAACAAGCTGTCCAGTAACTGCATGAGGGCCCTCGGGTACATATGTCCCATGCTTAGTCCCCACGCTGAGTCCCCAGGCTGTGTGTAGAGAGAGCATGACTGCTAAGTGAAGAGGCAGGTTTGTGATTTATCAAAGAATGGCCTTAACTCCGAGATCTGAGTGCATAATAAGCCCTTGGGCCTGAGACTTCCTGAGCAGTTCTAGGCAATGCTTCTGCCAACTGTCTGCTTCTTAGGGTGAGGTCTCCCAGGCTTCAGGCTGACCACTCCCTGGCCCTTCTGCCTCTTACAACCTTCCAGGCTTCTTCTTGCAGTTAATAAGAACATTCTCATACTTACAACCTGAGTAACCCCAGAGTACTGGGGCTAACTCTACAGGCAGGCTCAGTATTCAGTGATTTCCTTGTGATCCATGTTTGCTTTCTTAGCTCACTTGCTCTCCCTCCCTCCTTCTCTCCTCTGATCTAACTCTCAGAAGGTAACATTACTTCCTATTTCCAGGCCTTTTTGGAAGTTATTGTTATCCCATCTGCTGCCAATAAGGGTTTTTGTTTGCTTGTTTGTTTTTGTTTTTCTTTTTTAGTCTCATTTGAAAAAAATCCTCAGCGCAAGTGTTTTTACTCTGCTTTTAAACTTGGCTACTTAAATTCAAGCACTTAGATTGTTTTTGCCTGATTTCACATGGCAGTAAAGCCTGGGTGAGTGCTCACAAATACTGAGTGAGAGCCTCCATCTAACTCGTCAGCTTTTTACTTGGCACAGCTTTAAAATCTCTGATCAAAACCCAAAGGAGGTAGATCAAAGCACTTTGCCCTTAAGGAGAGAAATAGTTGGATGCCGCTAATGTCTCAGGTCAGAAACATTTTCTTTTGTTCTCTGCCTTTCTTTCTCCTCTCCCTATATTAGGAGAGTCTGAACAGGGAAAATATAATATAATAAAAGATTTCTGAGTCAGCTGAGCATAGTGGCACACACCTTCAATCCCACCTTTGGGGTCCAGGGGTCAGGGAGGAGGCAGGCAGATTTCTGAGTTCAAGGCCAGCCTGGTTTACAGAGTGAGTTTCAGGACAGCCAAGGGCTACACAGAGAGACCTTGTCTCAAAAACAAAAACAAAAATAAATAGATAAGATTATATATACACGTGTGTGTGTGTGTGTGTGTGTGTGTGTGTGTGTGTGTGTGTGTTGGGGTGGAGATGTTGTTCAATTGGTAAAGACCTTATGCATGTAACATACTTGAGGCCCTGGGTTTGATCCCCAGCTCTTCTTAAACCAGCCTTGGGACTCTGCTGTGCAGAGTGTGCTAGAAAGTGATTAGGTGAGGCCATCAGTGACAGCCTCTCTGAAGGGTAGCATTTTAGATGAAACTTGAATGACAGGAGAGGCGCCAATCCAAAAAAAAAAAAAAAAGGAGGTAGGATGGATCACAGGAAGATGAGGATGGAGAACAGGTCAGGGCCAGCAAAGATCAGGACAGAGCTCAGCAGTAGTGGCAGTCCAGGGAAGGACAGGGAGGAGATGGAGACCAAGAAGAACAGTCTTCCATTAAGAGGCTGTAAAATGTGTGCGTGGCAAATACAGCCCATGATTTCCTCATTTAGAGAGCATAGCCATTGTGATTGCTTTATGCTGCCTTGTTTTATTTGCCCTGTTTTTAAAATGTGTGATAAGGAAGGAGGGGTGCACCAGATGGGCTGTTTCAGCCTTCATGACATTGGCCCTGGCCAAGTTCACTGTGTATCTTTTCCAAATTTACTAGGCTATGACTCAAGCCAACCATGACAAATGGCATTCGAAAAAGCAAAAGGGCAGAGATGTTTAAACTGTATCGACATGGGCCTCAGTGTCTCAGAGGTCACAGGTGTTGAAAAGGGTAAAAAGGCAGGACCCAGGGGAGTGACTCTGGCTGAACAGTTCTAGTAAACTGAATAAGCTTTCCCCTCTGGAAGGACAGAAGCATCAGGAGTCTGAATTCTACATGTTTCTTCTCATTTGGTGCATGGACAAATTAATAGAAAGATAGATGGCCTTAAAATATGTGTGTCGGGTCGAGGCATGTGGCTCAGCAGTTAGAAAGCTGAGGCAGGAGTACTGCCAGGAGTTCAAGGATGAGACAGAGAGAGAGAGAGAGAGAGAGAGAGAGAGAGAGAGAGAGAGAGAGAGAGAGAGAGAAGGGGTAGAAGAAAGAAAAGGGAGAGCTAAGCAGAGAGCTCTAGGTGTAACATCTTTGCTGAACAAATATGAGAACTTGAGTTCAATGTAAAAAAGCAAGGCATGGTGGTACAAATGAGTCAAGGATGACTACAGAGGCTCGCTGACGAGCCATCCTGACCAAATCAGTGAGCCCCAGGTCTCATTAAGAAACCTTGTCTCAACATACAAGGTGGCTGGCTTCTGAGGAACAACACTCAAAGTTAACCTCTGGCCTACACACACACAAGCACACACACACACACAAGCACACACACACACATGCAAGCACACATAGTGCACAGGCACACTCACACACATACGCCCATAACACATTCTTCTTCTAAATTATGTTGGTCTGAGGTCAAGAGTTTGTAATTCCATTGCTCTTGGCTCACTTAAGAAAGAGCTGGCACTGAAAAGACAATTAGCATTAATCAGAATTATAATGGGCTGACTAATAAGTACAGTATCACTTCTTCATTATTTATATCTGTTGGTCAGCACAGGCTCTTCCTGGTAGGATTCGTGGTTGTGGGAGGTCCTGGGGATTGAATCCAGGACTTAGTACTGGGCAGAGAAGCACTCTACCACAGAGCTACTTCTCAATCCTTAATTTTATTTTCTATTTCTAGACAGAATCACTAAGTGGGCTGGCCTCAAACTCAACAATCCTCCTGCATCAGCCTCCAGAACTGGAATTACAAGCAGGCACTACTGTTGTCAGCTAGATCAATATAGTTAGGAAACCAAATTAAGGCCAGTAAGGAGTCATATCCCTGTATTCCTAATACCTAAGAGGCTAATGAAGGAGGCTAGCCAGTTAAAGGCTAGCCTGGGATACATAGCCAGAACCTGTCTCCAAAAAAAAAAAAAAAGGGTGGGAGATGGGGGGAAGCTAGGGGTAGGGGTGTAAAGGAGAAAAAAAGGAAGCAATTTTCCATCAAGAAGTTGAAATTTTAGATATTCTGCTATACTCTTAGATTGGTGCCTAGCCCAATGGTCATCAGAGAGGTTTCATCCAGCAGCTGATAGAAACAGATGCAGATACCACAGCCAAACATTAGGCAGAGCTTGAGGAATCCTGCGGAAGAGTGGGAGGAAAGATTGTAGGAGCCAGAGGGGTCAAGGACACCACAAGAAAAAACACAGAATCAACCTGAGCTTATAGGAGACTGAGCCACCAATCAAGGAGCCTGCATTGGACTGACCTAGGCCTCTGCATATATGATACAGATGTGTAGCTTGGTCTTTGTGTGGAACTCCTAACAGTGGGAGCAGGCTCTTACTCTTTTGTTGGCTTTGGGACCCTTTTCCTTATACTGGGTGCCTTGTCCAGCCTTAATACAAAGGGAGGTATCTACTTTTAGTGCAACTCTGTATGTTTGGTTGATATCCATGGGAGGTCTGCCCTTTTCTGAAGAGAAATAAAGAAGGATGGGGGAGGGGAGGGGAGGGGAGGGGAGGGGAGCAGAGGAGAGGTAGCAGGGAGGGACAGGGAGGAGAGGAGAGGGGAAATTTCAGTAGGGATATCATCAATCATCATCATCATCAAGCTGAACAAAGTTGGTGTTATAGAGCATTTTCATTAAGCAATAGAAGGCTGATGCATCCTTTGATCATCATAGAAACCATTGGCAGACATGTCCCGGGGAGATGGAAAGAACCATTTATTCACCCTCAAATAGGCCAAAGACAAGGTTCCATCCAAATCAAAAACTCTGGAGTTTATCGGGGTTACTTAATAAGCACACAGATAACTTAAAGGTAACTCCAAGGCAGGAAGCGTCTTCAGCAACTTGCAATCAGTTACAGCACTGAAGAAACCTCTACAAAGGAAGCTACTGAATGGCTCAACCTGCCGTCAGCTTCTACCTACACAACCTCAGGAGAGACGGACCCTTGTGAGGAACACATGAAGACTGCAAAGCCTTGTTGAACCCATAGCCTTGTAAGACCCCACTGCACCCAGTCCCTCCATGAGGAAATATTAACAGGTTGTATCTCATGAGGATCTCAAGCAAATGGTCACAGGTGCTCTAATTCGAGAAGGCAATGGCCAAGTCCAAGAGAGAGGAGCCAATCACATGACATGGGAATATGGTTCCAGTTGGGCAAATGACATTCTATTCAGCTGGACAGGGAAGGCCAAGGCCAGAAAACCATGATAAATTGCCAAGCTGTACAGCCTTGAAGCAGTTGCTAAACTTCTTTAAACCTCAGTTTGTCTGTAAAAAGAAACACAATGGGTTCTATCTTTGAGGATTATTCCGGGATAACTGATATATATATATAAGCTATCAGGATAGCACATGCTCACGGCTGTTGCTATTACCTCCTTTGCTGTCATTTTTCATGTCCTTACTCAGCGACCACAATTCTGTTCTCTCAGATTTGAGCTTCTCAAAATCAAACACAGCCAAGTTCATTAGTTACAGCATCAAGAGGTCACACTCCTGGCAGACTCTTAGTACCATCTCCCAAACTGCTTTTTATTAATATGTCAGCGCTATGATCCTTAAGGCTGAAAAGAGGGCATATGAACCCTAAGCCATTTTCAACCATGCTTCTAGTAGCAGCCACAGAGTTTGACTTAAAATTCTCTCAACTTTGACCTCAAAGTCTGACATATTTTTGCCCTGTGTTAGAAGATAAGATGCAGCCTATTTCTGAGCTGAAAGTTCTGTGTGTGTATGTGTATGTCTGTGTGTGTGTGTCTGTGTGTGTGTGTGTGTGTGTGTGTATACCTGTGGAAATCAAAAGTCAACCTCAAGTGTTGTTCTTCAGATTCCAATAACCTTGTTGGTATTTGGTTTTTGTTGTTGTTGTTTTGTTTTGTTTCTGTTTTTGTTTTTGTTTTATGGGATCTCACTATATAGCTTTCCCTGGTCTAGATCTTGCTATGTAGGCTGGACTAGCCTTGAACTCATGGAGAGCTGCCTGCTTCTGCTTCCTAAGTGCTGGGACTTTATATAGGCATGCACCACTGTACCTGTCCTGCCTTGTTTTTGGAAACAAGTTTCTCACTGGCCTGGAACTCATCAGATAACTAAGGCTAACCAGCCATCAAGGCCCGGGGATACTTCTGTCCCAGTGGGATTACAATAGCAGCACAGGCCATCGTGCTTAGGTCCTTTCTGTGGGTTCTGAGGACAGAATTCAAGTCCTCATGCTTGAAAAGCCAGCACTGCATTTACCAAGCTGTCTCCCCAACCCCAAGCTGGGAGTTCCTTATTGACTTCAACAACGTACCAAGTTATTTAGAATCATCCCTCTAAATGTTTTAATTACACACCACGTTACATTCACACTATCCTTAAAAAAAATGAGCAAGAATTAAAATTATGTCTTTGGCTGAGGAGTAGCAATCAGGAGGAGGCAGGGAGGTACTGTGCTAGCACAGCTGGAAGGGACTCGCTGGACTTTGAAGGGAGAACTGACAGTGGAACCCTTCCACTGCCTTTTCATCGGGACACTTCAAAGCAGTTTATGAACAATCATTAGGCCTCAAAGCATCGATGTGACAGGCATAATTACTCTAACCAAAGAGGGAAGAAGATAAGTGGAGCAAATTACTAGACTAGGCTGAGTCGGCAGCAAAACCATCCGGCGAACCTTTTGTCCCTGCAATGCAACTGTTTCTGCACCTGTTTTCTCCAAATGTCAGCGTAAGATTTAAAACTAAGATAGTAGTGGGGGTTGGGGAGATGGCTCAAGGACTTGGGTTCAATCCCTTCAACCCCTAGAACTCAGTCCCTAGGATCCATGCGCACAAGCTGTCTGGGCGTGCAAATGTAATGCAGGCAGTGGGAAAACGGAGGTAAGTAGATCACTGGAGCTCCATTCCTGGATAGAGTAACTTACTCGGAGAACTACAGGCTGGTGAAAGACCCTGTCAAGGAAGGAAGGAAGGAAGGGAGGAAGGGAGGGAGGGAGGAAGGAAAATAGGGGTTTGTAAGATGGCTCAGAGGCTAAGAAAAGCTACTTGCCCTTTCTGAATGTAAAGACCTGAATTAAAATTCAGGAGGGAAAAAAAAAACTCTTAAAGTTATCCTCTGACCTCCATACCATGTACCATGCCACTCACACACACACACACACCCCACAGACACACACACAATAGATAGATAAATAGATAGATAGATAGATAGATAGATAGATCGCCAGATAGACAGACAAACAGATAAAATAGTTAAAAAAAATTAAAATAGAAAATGGTTGAGACCTGTTCTTTGGCCTTTATACATGTACCCAAACACATATACTTGCGCATACATAAAAATAAAACAAACAAATAAAAAACCCAACTTGCTGAAAAGTTGAAAAAGTTGATCTATTTTTACAAAAACAACAATAACAACAAAAACCAGCTGGTCTCACCAGGGGAGGAGAAAAGGAAAGTATGGTTGGTACACTTGGGGAATAGCCGGGGTTTAGCTACTCCGAGATCCTTTATGTCTGGTCTGCTTTCCAGTGGACTCCTGTCCCTCCCTCACCGCCATCTCCCAGTAACTGAGCTCCTACGCTCTGATACTGGCTAGACTAGAACAGCAGGGGTTCTTGTTGGCTGGGCCAGCATGGCTTAAAGGGCGCTGCTGAGAATCACCCCTACCAGCCAGAAAGCATGTGCTCAGCTCTACCCCACTCTGCTCCAGGTCAGTTTCTGCTAAACATGGCTCAGCTTCCAGCTGGCAGGACTCTGAACTATTTTTAGCTGAGTTCAGAGATCAGGGCAATAAATGGAGATAGGTACCTGAGATTTAGCTCTAGTTAAACACACACACACACACACACACACACACACACACACACACACACAGCTATTGTTTCATATTGTTTCATTCCTCTCATTACAATTGATACTGCCTTCATTTTAGATTAAAAAAAAAAAAAACTACACCAAGGGGAATGGTCAAATATTGAAAACATAGCAAAAAGAAGAAAACTGAAATGCCCTGTAATACTGTTTATTGAGGCATTGTACATATAGCCAAGCACACTATTCATAAGAGCTTCTATGTAAGCATGTAAGTATTGCTTGCTTAATCACCACTCATAAAGACTTCCAGCTTTATACCAAGTTCTCCCCTGCCCCTTCCTACACAATGTGCCCAGAAGTAAACCCATGTCTGACTGTGAACACTTTTCATTAGGTTTCTGGTTTTTGTTTCATTTCAGGATTGTTGGATAGTTTTTGGTGCTTTGAAATGGGGTCTCCTGTGGGTGATTCTAACCATAAACTCACTATGTAGCTGAGGGTAACCTTGAACTCTTGCTCCCTTTGCCTCTGCCTTCCAAGTACTGAGATTGCAGGTGTGCACCAAGGTGTCTGGCGTAGTTTGACCTGTTTTTAAATTTCATACAAATGAAACTGGGCCACTCATCATTTTTACACTTGTGTGACATTCGTCTGTGCTGTCACATGTAGTAGGTAGGGTCTGGTTTTACTGTGTGGAAGTCTACCATATGAACTTGCTGTGGTTTTGTTATGGGCTCACTGTGTGACACTTAGCTAGTTTTCATTTTGGCTGTTATTACAAGTAAAATTGAAAGTGAACCTTTTAGTGTGTCTTTTAGTGGTCCCATGCACTCATTTCTCTTGAATATATTCTATGGCTAGGACAGCTAAGTCACAGGATGGGCTCAAAGCTAGTTTTCAGAATTGTACTAATATTCTGAAGTAGCCATATGATTTCACATTCTCACTATCAATGTGCAGAGTTCTAGTGATCCGTCTCTTCACCAACACTTGATATTTAGTACCTGTCTTTTTTTTTTTTTTTTTTTTTGGTTTTTCGAGACAGGGTTTCTCTGTGTAGCTCTGGCTGTCCTGGAACTCACTTTGTAGACCAGGCTGGCCTCGAACTCAGAAATCCACATGCCTCTGCCTCCCGAGTGCTGGGATTAAAGGCGTGTGCCACCACGCCCGGCTTAGTACCTGTCTTTTAACACTGAGTTGTGGTTTTCAGTACCTTCCCTAATGTGTCTTCCGTACCTTCTTAGATACTTGATGAATATTTAGAATCTTCTATGAAATCCCTGTTCCTATGTTTAAACAGGGTTATTTACCTCTTCTCATTGGTTTTTTAGGAATTGAATTGTTGGATGTATGTATATATGCATATATATGTGGGTAGACACACACACACTCACATCTTCCTTAGGGAAGAATTCCCTTGTAGTTATCCAATACCAAGTGGCCAGACCTGAACTCATATACATACAAGTAACATTATAAATTGATGAATTATAAATTATAAAATTTAGCAGGTTGCATATTTGTTTTATAATATAATTTCTATTATTATATATAACAATTAGACAAAAGAGGTCATGAACTTAAGAAAGAACCAGATAAGGTACATACAAGGGCTTGGAGGAAGGAGAGGGAAGGGGAAACAATAGAATTATATTTTAATTAAAAAAAATAAAGAAAAGACTGGCATGGTGGCCCATGCCTTTAATCCTGGGACTTGGAAAGCAGAGGCAGGTGGATCTCTGTGAATTTGAGGCCAGTCTGGTCTTCATAGTGAATTCCAGGACAGCCAAGGCTATTTAGAGAGACTCTGTCTCCAAAAGCCAAAATAAATAAATAAATAGGATAAAAAGTTCATATTTTTTCTATTAAGTTTCTGTTCTCAGTCTTTTCTTTCATAGTTAGTGTTTTTTCACTGTTTAGGAGTCTTCGGTGGCCCTACAGTTATGGAAATGTCCCCTGATTTATTATTCACAGGCTGTACTTTTTGTTACATAAGACTCTAATCCACTCCAAGGTAATTTTTGTAGGCTATAAAGTAGAGATCAAAGCTCTTTTCATAAGATTAGATAATATAAGAGTATTTTGAGGGGGGGTTGGTTTTTTGGAGACAGGGTTTCTCTGTGTAGCCCTGGCTGTCCTGGAACTCACTCTGTAGACCAGGCTGTCCTGGGACTCAGAAATCTACCTGCCTCTGCCTCCCAAGTGCTAGGATTAAAAGTGTGCTCCACCACTGCCCAGCAATGTAGGAGTATTATTGATTGAAGCCTGGAGTGGTGGCTTATGCTTGTAATCCTAGCACTTGGAAGGCCAGGCAGGTGAAGCACTGTGAGTTTGAGGACTGACTGAGCTACAGAGTGAGAACCTCTCTCAAACGACAGAAGGAAGGAAGGAAGGAAGGAAGGAAGGAAGGAAGGAAGGAAGGAAGGGAAAAAGAAAAGGAGGAAGGAAAGGAGAAAGAGAGGGAGAAAGAGGAGGAGGGAGGCAGGAAGGGAGGGAGGAGGAGAAGGAGGGAGAGGAGGGAAAGAGGGAGGAAGAGAGGGAGGGAGGGAGGAAGAAAGGGAGGAAGAAAGAGAAGGAGGGAGGAAGGGAGGAATACAACATCTCCCAGACAGAATTATTGATTTAGAAGACTCTCAGGGTGGGTTAAGGGCTAGGGATGTAGCTTAGCATAGAGTACTTGTTTAGCATATGTAAGCCCTAGGTTTGATACCCTGTGCCACAAATGATAATCTAGCTTTCCTCCATTGTGTATGTGTGATACTGCATCTACAGTATCTAGACTCTAAACTCTTCCCTACCAAGTTGTCTGTTCCTGTGCCAATACCACACTGACTTCATCTTGTATTAATCCTTTTATCCTGAGAGTATAATCTGCTAGCTTTGCTGTTTGTCTTCAAGATCCATCCTGTATATTTTAGGTCTCTTGCATTTCTACATATATTTCAGTGTTAGCTTGTCAGTTTGACCGCCTCTCAAACAACTACAAAGAAGGTAGTAAAATTTCCACTGGATGTATATTGAGTCTGGGCAGGAGAGGTGGCTCAGTGGCTAGAGCGCACATTACCCTTGCCAAGAACCCAAGTCTGGCTCTCAGCACCCATATTAGGCAGCTCACAGACACTAGTAACTCCAACCCTGGGACATCTGAAATGTCTTCTAGACTGTACAGAAACCAGCTACTCACACATACACAGCTACACAAAGATGCACATGCATACACATAATAAAATATGGTAGACCTTTCAAAAAGAAATTAAAATTTAAAATATATTTAAAAGTATATAATCTATAGATACATGTTGAGGAGGTAGGTTTTTCTTTTGTTTATTTCCTTTTGTTTTGTTTTGAAAGGAGTATCTCACATAGCCCAGGCTGGCCTCCAAATTACCATGTAGAAGAGAATGACCTTGAACTCCATGAGCTACATCCCTGGCCCTAAAAGATACTTTAAAAAAT
Source organism: Mus musculus (assembly GCF_000001635.26). Classification (NCBI taxonomy): domain Eukaryota; kingdom Metazoa; phylum Chordata; class Mammalia; order Rodentia; family Muridae; genus Mus; species Mus musculus. Next base: position 32,450,190 of record NC_000071.6, read on the forward strand.
TGTGCCTGTGTGCCTGTGTGTGGTGTATGTATGTGTCCATGTAGATGCTTGTATGTGTGCATGTAGGGCACAAGCTCCTGTGTGCACATGGGTGTGCAGGCCAGAGGTTGAAATCGGCAATCTTCTTCAGTGCCTCTTCACTTTATTATTGAGTCAGGCTCCCATTAATCTAGAGCTCATAGCCAGCCAATGAGCTCCAAGGGCTCCATCCACCTCTGGCCCCTTAACCCAGCAGTGGACTTACAGATACACACCACTGTGCCTAGGTTTTCATGTGAGTGATGGAGATCCAAACTCAGACCTAAAGTTGACACTTTCCAACTGAGCTATCTTACCAACTCCCTCAAGGAAAGATTTCTGGGGAGAAAAAAAAAAAAAAAAAAAAAACAAGACTTCCCACCCAAACAGCCTCACATATCAGCACACTCACTGACAGAGAGAGACAGAGAGAGACAAAGAGACAGACAGGCAGGCAGGCAGACAGACAGAGAGACAGACAGACAGAGAGACAAACAGAGACAGAGATGCAGATTGAGAAACAATTCTTGGTTTGCAGAAGATTAAGCTATATTGAACATGGGTTTTTTTTTCTTGTTTTCAGACTAAACTTTATATTAGACATTTTTATGACTCAGGCAAATTTTGTTCTAGGTAGAAAATTCCAGATTCCTAAAAGTGAAAGGCTAGAAAACATTCTACTCAGTGCTTGTATGGGAGAAATTTTGTTTTTAACTGCTATTTAAAATAATACCTTTGTGACATATTCTCAGACTTTTCATTTTCTCATCTATGCCATAGAATAAAAAGCCCAACATGGTGGTGCACATCTGTAATCTCATGGCTCTTGAGACAGAGGCAGGATATTTGCCAGTTGTAGGTAGACTATGCTCTGTTTTGAGTTCAAGGCTAACCTGAACTACATAGTGAATCACTGTATCAAAACCAAACCAAACCAAGGGCTGGGGGTGTAACTCAAGGGCATAGGCATGGCTAGGACTCTGGGTCAGATCCCCAGCGGTTCACAAGGGAAACAAGAAGATGTTGGTCCTGACAGAAGGCCCCCCCAACTTCTAGCATCTCACCATTTCACTTCATGTGGTTCATTAAGTTCATGGGGTCAAAACAGTTGAATTGAAACAACCAAGGCCTATATATGACTAAAACCACAGAATGACAGAAAATACATATGCTACACATAAACAATAGGAGTTGCCCATCTGTGATGGGTCACATTGTCAGCTTGACAATCACCTAGGAGACAGACCTCTGGGTATTCCTGTGAGTGGTTATCTAGATGAAGTTAATTAAGGTGGGAAGACCTGCCCTAAGTGAGGAATGCTACCATTCCACGACTGGGGCTCTGCGTTGAATAAAAAGGAGAGAGGAAGTCGAGCATCAAGAGTCATTTCCCTCTGTATCCTGATCACTAAAGCAATGTGAACAGTGGCTCTCAGCTCCTGCCATTGTGACTTCTCTATCATGGTGGACTGTAGCCTGAACTGTGAGCAAAAATAAACCTTTCTTCTTAATCACTTTTATTAGATTTCTCTGTAGCAGTAGGAAAAGCAGCACACCATCCAGAATATGAAAACTGAAACAAATAGATAGGTTTAAGTGTGAATAACCAATGTCCAGTTAACTCCCTTACGTAATCAAGAAAGGTGAACAAGAAGTTCAAAAATTATAAATACAATAAGGCTCATTAAAATAGACAATTAACATGTGGTGAGCCTATCACCAGATGCCTGTTAAACTAGCAAAAATAAATAGAAATGTTAAAATGCCAATAATGCCTAGATGGTGAAGAGACACGTCATTTCATGTGTATGAAGCATAAAATGATAGGTTTGGCAAGGTTAGAGGACAGAGGGCAGGGCCAGATCAGGGAGAACAAGATGCAGAAAAGGCAAAAGACACATCCCGGATTGGGCAAGGCATGGTACACCCAGCTAGGTATTTAGATGCTATCCGGAGGACGAAGTGCATCGGCTGAATGTGAGCTGGTAACTGGTGCAATCTCTATTCCTGTGAAGTGTAAGTTGGAGGATCAGGGAGGAAAAGCAGATTAGAACGGTGTTAGTACTCAAGAAGATGAATTGACACTATCCTTCTCCTGCCAGCATAGATGCCTGGTAAGGAAAACTACCCGACTCTGCTGTCTCCCCCAGCACAGAGGAGATCCCCAATAACTACATAGTAAATGAACACACACACAGATCATTTCTTGTGTCACATAGCTTCCAGTTCCACTCTCCTTCCTTCACATCCCAGGTCCTTCAGGACTGCCTTCTTAATTATCCCATCCTATAACACACCATCTGCTCTGGGGAGTTCCAGCCTCCCCACTATTGTGTAAACTTCACCTTTTCCAGAATGAGTCTTTTTAACAAGTTTTGCTGTGTTTCCTTTGGTTTGGTTTTTGAAATCTACATCAGTGAGAAGTCGGGGAGGGAGTGGATAGTGCTTTGAGAAGACTTCCAGGGGCAATGTCTCAAAATACAGCATTGATTATTGTGGAGAAAGTTCCCTAAGTAATTTTTTATTTTGAAACAGAATCTCACTTTGCAGTCTGGCTTTGAACCCACCTCACGGGCCTGGCTTTGCCTCTCATGGGCTGGAGTTATAAATGTGGACCACCATAGCTGGATCCCTAAAGTGATTCCACAGTAAACAGAGCAGCCACTGAAACCACAAGTCACTGATCTAAATGGCTTCACAATCCAGGTCAAATCCCCTCTCAGCTTTGCAGACTTGTGTAACCTCCCTGACCTTTTTTTTATTAGAATTCTAAAAAAGGCTTAGGAACTGACCCAAACCTCTCAAGCAATCGTGCTGGACTTGCATAAGAGAAGGACAGGTGAAGGTTTCTTGGGTTTGTTTGTTTGTTAAGTTTTGGTTTTTGAAGAGAGGGTTTCTTTGTATAGTCCTGGCTGTCCTGAAACTCACTCCGTAGACCAGGCTGGACTCGAATTCAGAGATCTGTCTGCCTCTGCATCCGGAGTGCTGGGATTAAAGGTATGCGCCACCACCCTCTGGTTAGATGAAGGTTTCTTATGAGGATTGATCTGACCAGGGAACTATATGCAAAGACAGGAGTCTCCCTGTCCTTCTCCTAGTAGGGCGCTTAGAATCCTTCTTGTGGTTCACTTCCTAGAGGACTCCCTCCACTGTCTGAATTGCCTGCATTCCTTTCTGCTGTGAGTCTAAGCTGACCAACCCACTTGGCTGTATTCATGGCCCCAGGTCCCTGTACTTTTCTCTTCTTCTCACTACAGCTTCCAGGGCTGTTACCTAATTAGCCCTAGGCAGTTTGAGGCAATCAACACTCATCTGCCTTCAGTTCCATAGCTAGGAAACTTATTGTAAGTATTCCCAGCCTATGGCTCTAGGATGTATCTCAGTGGGTTGAGGCTCTCACCAAGCCTGTGTTCAGGTTCCAGGACTCCACAAAACCGGGTGTGGTGGTGCATGTCTGTAATCCTAAAATTCCAAAGGTAGAGGGGTAAGAGGCTAGAAGTTCAATGTGATCCTTGACTGTATAGCAAGTTTAAGGGCAGCCTAAATTACATGAAGCCTTGCCTAAAACAAAAGCAAAGCAAAACAAAACAAAAACCCACAAAACACAAAACAAACAAACAAAAACCCCAAACAACAACAAAAACAACAGCGTATAGCATCTCTAGCCTATGGCATTTGACAAAAGAACAATGTCTATGGTTTGGGCACTGGGTCACAGAGCATCTCCATGAAAGTACTAGAGTTTGGGTTGCTCATCACATTCCCTAGGTTGTTTATGTAAGCTTTCAGTGGAAGAGCAAGGACCAGAGCAACCTGTTGTGAGCAAGTGGCATGTCATCCTCTGGGTTGCTGGGGTTGTTAAAGTGAGCCATGGGGACAACAGGAAAGTGTTGTTCTGGTTGCTCTGGAAAATAAAGAATGTGGGTGGGCAGGGGATGCCAGGTTCTAAGATTCCAGAGTAGGAAGCAGAGAGGCAGAAAAGAGGAGTTTCTTGCATAGCATGGTGCCTCTCAAGTAAAAATCTTCGAGAGACGAAGAAGAATAGAAACAGCAAGGTCCAGATTGCAGGTTCCAGCTTCAGGATTATGTCAACAAGATTTAACCTTTATAGATATCAAATGCTAATTAAAAATAATCGTGTCTTTTTTTTTTTTTAAGTTCTTAGCACAGTCTGTTCACTTGCTGTTTCCCGTTTGTCCTTCCATCCCCATCTTTTGGTTCAGAAGTGAACTTCTTCCTAGCAACCAAACCCCTAGACACCATGGCTCTGCTGAGTCCACCCTGCAGGTAGGCTCAAAGGTATCAGGGCATCCCTGCCTTTTCATTCTACAAGGCTAGCCCTTGGGCTAGGACTATATGAAGTTGGAAGAGAATAGACTTCATATTTATTACTCAGGGCAGTAGAAACCCCTGAGAGGTGTTTTCTCCATGCAAAATTAGAACCCAGGGGAGTGTTCTCCACTGATGTTTCAAAGGCTGGAGGTGGAAGTCCACACTGCCATAGACCTTTTTCTACAATTGCATTAAGTATCAAATTGGTTTTGCAGACTAATCTGGAAATTCACCATGGTCTCTGTGGAAAAACATATTCTGTGTTCCAACCTTTTGGGGTTGAGCCAGTTCCTAAGCTGGGGACATTTTGCACACTGTTGTATTGTACATATAGGCTTCATTTGTGTGCTTTAGAATCAAATAATTCTTAGAAGTAGAAAGTACTATGAAGACTACTTTAATAATAGAAACCTTTCGTAGATAATAACACCAAGAGTCAGAAAGACAGGGTTAGTTGTTCAGCTACTCTCGTCTTCCACCTTTAAGCCAATTCCTTTCCTCAGATTCAACTCATTTTGTTGTCCTTTTCCCACGTGATCAGTGACTTTCCCAAAGTATCTCCTTTAGTGCAAAATTGAACAGTTTCTTAATGCTCAATTGATCCATTATACATTTAATTTTAGAATTCTGTCCATTGTAAGCTTTCTGTAAATAACAAAGAACACAGGGTATTTCAATTAATAACTAATGTGTTGGGGGTGAAATGGCTCACTTAGCAAAGGTGCTTGCTGTTCCAATTCCTGGAACCCATGCAAAGGTTGAAAGAGATAACCAACACTACCAAGTTGTCCTTTGCATGTGTACATGCACAAACAGACTCTCACATACAACAATCATACAACTTTTTTTTTTGATTTTTCGAGACAGGGTTTCTCTGTAGTCTTGGCTGTCCTGGAACTCACTTTGTAGACCAGGCTGGCCTCGAACTCAGAAATCCACCTGTCTCTGCCTCCCAAGTGCTAGGATTAAAGGCGTGCGCCACCACCGCCCGGCCATACAACTTTTTAAAAAGAACATGTGTAATGAACTGGATGCACTTTAAGTTGCAAATAATAATTCATAAATTCTATATTATAAATTCTAAATGGGCTTTTATATTAAATATAAAAATACATGGTTTTAGTTTTAGGAGATCTATTGATTTTATAACATTTTAGAAAACTCATCTTGGGCTAGAGTTATAGTTCAAAGGCAGAACACTTTCTTAGTATGTGTTTGGATCTATGTTCGATTCCCCAGAACCAAAAGGAGAGAGTGGCAGGGAGTGAGTGAGTGGGGAAAAGAAAGGAAGGAAGAAAGAAAGAGCTCAGCAAATTATTCTATTTATCAGAGTCAATTGAAAGAGAAACTTAAGAAACCAAGTAGTTAAACCTCCAATGCAGAAAGTGAATGGAAAGACTTTTGTTGCAAGAGACCAACTTGTATTAATGACAAACCATTTCAAGTATGTCATTTGAAACAAAGTTTCATTTTGTATTCTTTTCCTCACCAATAAGATGCTGTTGGTGCAAACTCCTGGTATGCTGTTTGAAGGAGGCATCCTTTCACACTAAAAGAGAAACACTTTTACCTATGTAGATGACAGGTTTTGTTGTAACAAACTAAGGCTGACCTAAATACATACTGCTCCTGTAATCTCCTTGTAAGAGAAAGGGAAGGGCCACAGACTCAACATTTCAGCCATTAATCACCATTGATGGTGACTGTTCATCTATCTTTAATTACCTCTACTTAACAGTTCTCCTAGCTGACAACGGTTAATGAATTCCTTCAGTCACTAGGGATTTGTTTTCTATTCAGTTTATCTTGAAGGATAAAGATAAATTGTTCTACTGAAAAATCTACTCCCCCACTCCAGGTGGTGGTGGTGGTGGTGGTGGTGGTGGTGGTGTGTGAGGAGGACTATCTGTGTGTCCCTTTTGGGGGCCAGGATAAAGGAAAAGTCTTTGCCCCAAGGTCAGAGAAGAGGCATTTAGTTATATTCGCTTTAATTATTTTGGACTAGGGGAGAGTAGTGTGTGTATAATAAAAGTACATATGTACATATTAATATAGAAGATAGGGAGTGTCTTAAGTGTTTGTTAGCTTGTTTGGGATTTTTCTTTTTCTTTTTTTTTTCTTCTCTCTTCTCTCTCTCTCTCTCTCTCTCTCTCTCTTTCTTTCCTTTCTTTCCTTCTCTCTTTCTTTTTTGAGACAGGCTTTCTCTTTTAGCCCTCCCTAGCTGTCCTGGAACTTGCTCTGTAGACCAGGCTGGCCTCAAACTCAGAGATCTGCCTGCCTCTGCCTTCCAAGCGCAAGGATTAAAGGTGTTTGGCACCACAGCTCTGCAAATTTTTACATTTCTTTTGGGGGGACATTTCATAGAAAAGTTTGTTGGACTACTAGTAACAAAAATTCTCTCAGCTCTGTGTAATGACACACACATTTAATCTCAGCACTAGGGAAAAAATAGGCAGGTAGATTGCAGAGTTTGATGCCAGCCTGGTCTACATAGTGAGTTCCAAGCCAGCAAGGGGCTGCATAGTGAGACACTGTTTCAAAATAAAAAATAACAAAAATGATGCCCCTCCCTGGAAAAAAAATCCCAACATTTTCTGCTATGACCCATTTCTTTTTCAATCTTCCAAGACACTGGAAAACCTGACGGGGAATGGAAACTCTGACCTTCTCTCTTGTTTCCTTGAACCCATAATTCTGTCGGACTGAATTGTGTCCTGTTTACAGCAACTCTCTTTTCAATGATCACTTTTTCTCTTTGTAGTCCCATTGGACGGGGGTACCCTTTTTAGCATGTCTGCATATAATTGAACTTTAGTTGTGGATAAGACTTAAAAGTTCTTTTCCTTGGGACTTATAGGGCCCATAAAAACATAAGACATCTACATAAGCATTCCCAAGTATTCTGAATTCTTAAAGTCATGGAAGAGATAGATTTGGAGAAATGGCATCAAAATATCTACCTCCATTTGTAACTGGTGTTTCAGTTTCTTAGTTTCTAGAAAGCAGAGAGTCAACTTTTTAGCCCATCTTTTTCAAGTTAACAGAATCTTCCAGCGTGCATTTTGGAAATAAAGCCCCTGGTTTAATCTGATCTTTCCCATGCTTGGTTTCCTTTTTTTTTTTTCTATTTCCTTCTTTACTTTTAAAAAGTATTTTTATGCATATGAGTGCTTTGTCTGCATGTATGTTTGTGTACTATGTATAGTGCCCATAGAGAGGACCGAGAGGGCATCAGATGCCCTGGAACTGTTAGGTCTCAAACCTGGGACAAATGACAGAGGTACTTATTTAACATGTGAAAGTGGTTACTGGACCCAGGTTCTCTCAGCCATTCCTACCTGTTACAGGGTATGTATGGCATGCACACTCCCTGCCCTAATCTTCTCTTTCCCTCCCCCTCAGAGTCATGCTCGCTCTGAATATTCCCAGATGTCTTTCCTCCCAACTATGTTCTCCCATTTATCTCTAATAAACCTTTTTCTTCATCATACCTAGAAGCAATCATGTCCTTTTCTTTTTATTTTATTTTTATCAGAATCAAAATTACAGATAGATAGTTGTAACCATGTGGGTGCTGGGAATTGAACCCATGTCCTCTGCAAAAAAACAGGCAGTGCTCCTAACCTCTGAATCATCTCTTCAGTCCCTGTATTTGTTTTTAATTTATCCCAACTGCAAGCATTTATTATGTAGCTGAAGATGACCTTGGGCTTCTGGATCTTCTGCCTCCATCTCCCAGTTGTAGGGATTACAGGTCTCTTATGCCCGGTAAATGTGATTTTTATCCTCTAGGAACCGAGTGCAGTAGAGAAATGTTTAAAAATCACAAGATAAGAGAATTAAGCAATATAAGAAATCAATGAACAGAAAAGAACTATAGAAAAGTGGTATCCTGAGTGTATGGAGATGTCGGGAGCGTGTAAAATCTTATTGCTGTTGACTGAGGCCCACTTTGAATCCTGTTTCTTCTAGGGTCACCTGGCGAATCAGCGACTCTGGTGATGTGATACAGAGCCCTTGATCTGCAATGTCAATCTTTTTCAACAGAGAAGTCTCTTATCTCCAGCACACCTGGGTTTCCAACATAGGCAACTGAAACCCACGTTTCCGGGTTAGCGGAAATACGAGCAATTGTTTTGAAAACCAGTGACTGAAACCTAGAAAAGAAAAGCAAGGCGGGAAGAACGCAATAGTTAACTCTGCGGAACCACCAGGCCCTGGGGAGCAGGGAAGGAAGGTCATTCCAGCCTACGCCGGCTCTGCGTTCACAAGCAAGGCAGGCTCCGCCCTGCGCCTGCGTAGTGGCGACTGTTCGTTGCAGTGGAACGCCTGAGAGAGGGAATCGCTCCTGCGCGTTAGCAACCGCGGAGGGGAGGGCGGGGAGCTGGAGAGGCAGGAAGGGGACGTGGCGCGCGTGCGCGCAGTTCGGCGCGGCTAGGCGGCCCGCAAGGGCGGAGGGGAGGGAGTGACGCTGAGGGCGGGGCTGTCCGTGGCGCTGCCGAGCTTTGCGGAGCTGGGCGGTGCCGAGGAGGAGGTGGAGGAGGCGGTGGCGGCTGGGGTCTGACGCGGCCCGGTTCCTGACGCGGCCCGGTTCCTGGGGGCCTGCTTGTTTATTTATTTATTTCCAGTGGGCGCCGCCAGCGTGTGCGCGCGCTGTCGCTGCTCGGCGGGGAGGGGGTGGGGGGAGGGCCCGCGCCCGGGGGGAGTTGGAGCCGGGGTCGAAACGCCGCGTGACTCGTAGGTGAGAACGCCGAGCCGCCGCCGCCGCCGAGAAGCCCTGTTAACGCTTTAGGGAGGAGAGTCTGGTGCCGACAAGATGGCGGACGGGGAGCTGAACGTGGACAGCCTCATCACCCGCCTGCTGGAGGGTGAGTGCGGCGCCGGCTCGTCTCCCCACCCGGCCGCGGGGCCCTTCCCGCTCGAGCTGAGGTCGGAGAGGAGGGCAGGCGGGCGGGCGGGCGGGCGGGCCGGGTGCCCCAGGAGGCCAGGAGCGCGGGCTGGCGGGCGGGCAGGCGGGGAGGCCGGGCCGAGCGAGGCCGGAGGCCCATCGGCTGGTACAGTCTTCCCGAGAGGCGGCCGGGCTCCGCTTGGCCGCTGTGCTGGCCTCTGCAGACCGTTCCGAAGAAGGGGCGAGGATGCCTGCCGCTGGGCTTTGTGTGTCCGTGGAATGTGTATTTCTCGGTTCTCTTTGTGCGTTGCCCTTGGCAGCCTCCGATGGTCGTTCCGGTAGTGAATTTTACATAAAACCTTCCCAGTAAGGCTCTCGGATCGTTTGCATTTTACTGGATGCTCTAGAAAGAATTAGGGAGAGGATACGATGACTAGTTTACCATTTATTATCTGGAGTATAAAAAAACAGTAAAAATCCTGAATCAGGTTAAAGACGTCCGTTAGAAATACGAAACGCCCGGATACATGTGCTGAAGGGGTTGATTTGGGGGCTTTTTTTTTTTTTTAAACATGTTTGAGCCGAGTTTAATTTCTGCACAAACTTAGCAAATGTCTGTTGTGAATAATCTCTTGAGCTTAAAAGGTATTTTACAAGTGTTCTCAGCATTTGAAGTTCCGGGTTCTTATGCTTTTATCGATTAGTTTTGTGTTGGTGGGAACATAAGGAGAAAAGAGGAGATGGAGAGGCCAGTAGTTAAATGTATTGGTCCGTTGGGGGATACTGTTCGAAGTTAAAGGCGGGTCTTGGTCAAAAGAACCCTTTTACGCTATAAAATTTGCGTCGTCACTAATTGTGGAGTGTGTAAAAAAGAATTGCGTTTTTGAGTGGTTAAGAGTCCTTTTTGTCAGCCTCCTAATGAATGCGTGTGTTTACTACAGCGAAGCTGTTTGTGTTTGGAATTTTACCAAAGAGCGTGGAGAGGGGTGACTTTTCTTTAACTAGTTAAAGTACGAAGTATTTATTCTCTGTTTAAAACAACAACAACAACAAAACAACTCTGTTTATATGCTCCAGATGTAAAAGCTTTCCAGCAGCCTTAAGGCTGAGAAAAAGGCAGAACTTTTACCAGGAACTCTTTCTTATTTACCTTCTCCTTTAGTATCAAGTTATTCCTGGGAGGCCCCCTGGTGCTTGCTGTGTTTACTGCTTGGGATTTTGTGGTCTTTAATTGATAGAAACATCTTGCTGGGTCTGTGAGAAATTTGTTTAGTTAAAAAAAATTTATGCTTGTAGTACATGGCTGGCTCTATTAGGGAAATATAGTTATTTTAAATCTTTATATCTTGTTACTCTTCGGAGAAGGGGAATTTAAGCCCACCACTGTTTTCATATAATCTAAATTTTAAATTAAATTTGGATCAGATTTTATCGCAGTTTATTAATATTTTTAATTTTTCATAAATACCTTATAGCAGATGCATGTATTTTAAACCGATCTAGAAGCCTTTAAATCAAATGTACTTCTATACAGTTACAGATGCTTAAATACAACTAATAGAGTGGGAGTTGTAGAGAAAAAGGGGAAAGTAGCCTGAGCTATATCATTGTTAAATATTTGGTTCTATCATCAGTCACCAGCACCCACCAGTCCCCCCTTCTTGGGTAAGAATACGTTCTTTTTTTCTAATATAGCAAGTGTTTATTGACTGCACTGCCAGGCACCAGGAGTCAAAGATAAGGCTCACTCCTCACTCAAGCAGCTCAGTATAAACAAGTGGCTTCTCAGTGTGTGCTAGCCTTCCTGCTCTTCCTGCTTTGAATGTACAATTTATTAGTAGTTTTGTTACATTCTTGTTCCTTAATCCAGACGAAGACTGCTTTTGTTGTTACTCTAAAATATTACCAGTCCCTCCTTCCCTCCCCAAGCCTAAACCTGTTCAAATAAATTTTGAAGTCTTGGATTTTCTAGTGAGTAAATTCAATCTTGAAAAAAAAATTTTTTTTGAGACAGGGTTTCTCTGTACCTGGCTATCCTGGAACTTGCTCTGTAGACCAGGCTGCCTCAAACTCTGCCTCCCCAAATACTGGGAATTAGAGACATGCACCACCTCTGCCGGGCAGCCTACTTTAGTTTTCAGTATTACATGCTAATTTAACTCAAATTCAAGTGGTGCTATTCTGTAAAGTTGCCTCGCAGAACAGAATAACCTGGTTATATATTTTGTGCGTCCTAAATGAAAGTGAACATTAAAAGATACATAATTATAGTTAAAGATGTCTAGGTTATATATTTTGTGTGTCCTAAATGAAAGTGAACATTAAAAGATATGTAATTATAGTTAAAGACGTCTATCCATAGCAAGACTACAGTTAGTGGTCATTGTATTGAAAGTGTGAAGAGAACCTTCGAGAATGTGTGCTCTAAGGACCAGTATGATAAATATGACATCCTTGGTAGATAAAATGTGTGGATTCAGTGTGTTCAGCCATTTCACAGTGTATGCACTTAAAATATGTGTTCCTAAAAGATGCAGTGTTGTCTATCAATTAAAGATTGCTTTTGGCTGGGCAAAAAGTTGTGGCTTTAATCCCAGCACCCAGTAGGCTGAGGCAGGCAGATCTCTGAGCTCTAGACCAGCAAAACACAACAGGAAAAAAACCTTGCTTTTGTAAAAATGTTTTTTTGCATTAAGAGAAAAAAATTGATCAGAACCTAGTCTCATTTTAAAGTGTTTACTTTATGTTACAGTTTATTCATTTAAAAATATATTAAACTCTGATGGCCAGTTAAGTGCACTCACTTTCAGTAACTACTTTTTATGTTACTTTGTTCGATGTTAGACCATTTAAATAAAAAGACTAGAACATTGTTTGGACTGGGTGTGCTTCTCCAGTATTATTTTCTTGGTTTAAGTTTTACTTACAACTAAACAATAACTGTTTTGCCATCTGTAGTGACCCTACTATAGTCTTGTGATTTATCATAATTGATTACATAAGTTCAGATTAGTTCTGTGAGTGAGCTAGAAAGCCTGCCTAGTAAAAGGTTTTGCTTAGAGTGGTTGTTCTCTAGATATTTGAAGAGGAAGTGGGAGTCACCTGGGGGCCTTAGGTAACATTCCAAATGAGTTTATTTTGAAAGAAGTCAAAAGTAAGTAGAATCCTGATACTTTGTGAAAGAGAATCAAATGGTGCCCTTGGAGGCCAGAAGATGCCCTAGAACTGGAATTACGATGTGATGAGCCGCCCTGTGGGTGCTGAGATTTGAACCCAGGTCTTCTGCAAGAACAGCCAGGCTCTTAACGGCTGAGCCATTGCTCCAGCCCAAACCTTCCCTTTTAAAGACAACTTTGAGATGCAGTTCATATCCCACATGGTTTGCCTATTGCTGCTGTGTTAGTCAGTGAGTTTTAGTGTGTCCACAGTGTTTTGCAGCTATCACCACTGTCAGCTTTAGAACATTCTCCCTCCCTTCCACCTCCCCCCACCCCCACAAGCCCTGTTTCTTTTTTCTTCATCTGTCTCCCTCTAGGCAGTAGAGCGGATCGGATCGTTAATCTGCCTTCTTTCTCCAGATTTGCCGGTTTATGCACATATTATGTAAATGAAAGTGTATATAATGTGGTCTTTTGTGACTAATTTTCTTTTGAGTTTTTTGAGTTCAAGTTTTTGAGACAAGGTGTTACTGTGTTGCCTTTGCTGTCCCCAAACTCAGAGATCCTCCTGGGATTAAAGGCTCTGTAACTCCTGGGCCTCTTGTAATGTTTTCAAGTTTCAACTATGTTATAAAATGTATTAGTACTTCATTCCTTTTATGGCTGAATAATACTCCATTGTGTCTGTGTAACAATTTTCAGAAATACTCACTGGTTGATGGCTATTTGAGTTGTTTTCCCTTTTGACCTTTGAGGACGATCCTGCTCTCAACTTGTTTTTGAGTGGATTTAGGCTTTCAGTTCCCTAGGCTAGATTGCTGGGAGGGGAATTGTTACATGGTAACTCGGTGTTTAGACTTTTGGAAAACTGGAGAGAGTTAAAGCTTCTTTATTGATTACATTGCTTCAAGTTCAAGCCCAGTAGTTTAAAAGACAGGTTGAAGCAGGTGCCAGCTGCTCTGGCTGCCTCTTCCTTCACAGGGAACATCTTCATACTGTGTGTGAACATGAGGTAACTCATTAGAAGTAAGAGCAGGCTGGAGAGTAGATCATTGGAGGTAGACTTTCTTCTCTTGAGTGTTCTGGGTGAGTCATAGATAGACCAATCCCTGTTTGTCCAGAAAGTAAAGGAAACTGATTTGATTTGAGAAAAAAACCAAAAAACCAAACCAAAACAAGAAAAACCTCCAGAGATATTTTCTGTGACATTTCCAAATAATTCATTGAAATTTAGAGACCTATTCGAATTACTATCTGCGGAGAGAAGAGTTACTCCCACCCCTCCTTTAATTACTAAAGGACATTATGTTGAAGATACTCTACCGGTGAGATACTTCTCCAGCTCTTTTATTTTTATTTATTTATTTATTTATTTATTTATTTAATTTTTAACAAGTTTTGCTAAGAGAGTAGCCATTCTGGCCCTGAGCTTGCCCTGTATCCCAAGCAGACCTTGAACTTTGAATTTTCTGACCTGGACTCCCAAGTAGCTAGGATTACAGGTGTATGCCCTCATACTCTTTACATTTATCATTTGACTATTCCATTTTCAGTGGCCATGGTGGCAAATTCATACCAGTAAATAGAAACGTTAAGGTATTTTTATATGATGAAACTCCCATTGAGTATTTCTGAAACAAAAGTTTTAGAATTAATTCAGTGTCCGTAGGCAAGAAATGGTTTACTGAAGTATGTTTGGTAGACTCTTGACTATCCTGGGTTTTTTAGCTTTGTTAGGGTGCAAATTTCTAACCTTTGGCAACCACTTTTTTTTGTAACTATAAATAACCATTTCAGGGCTTGTTTCTTTTAGAAAAAAAATAGGATCCATGAAGGTTGGAAAGAGAGGTCAAGGTCACTAATCTTTCTGTGTATCACTTCATTCTGAAACTGAGTTGCCATGTTTCCAAAGTTGTTTTTAGTAGATGAAGTCTAATTTTTACAGCTGTTTTCTGAAGTACATTCCAAAATAGAATCTCCATTTGATTAATGAGATGGGAAAACTGAGATAGTCTTTATTCTATTATGGGAAGTAAAAGACCCAAATGGAGAAACCTATTCTGAAGGGAAAGAAGTTATAACAGCACTAGCTAGGTTTGGTGGGGGATGATCTTTAATTCTTGGTAGGAATTTGTAATGCACGGGTGTTGTCCTTTCTTCTAGCTTTTCATGTGTGTAGCACAGTGATTTATAAAGTAGTCCTAACTTCCCTGAGTCACTGGCCAGAGAGATTTTCAAATTTCCTTGCCCTGTATAATAAGGAAGGACAAGAAGACGTGTGCACAGCGGGAACATGCTTTTGGTGGTTGGTCCGTGTTAAGATTGTAACAGGGAAGTTTTGACCCAGCTTATTTCACCATAAAGGAGTTTTATTCCAAGAGCATTAAAATATCCCAGTGTAACAGAAGCTACCACCAGAATACCTACAAAACATAAGAACTTTTATGATTAATTTATTTGATACAATAGTCATTGCAATTTAGTATGTGATTATTTGTGAAAAAAATAACTTCATAAATTATTGAGGATGTTGTTATTCATTTGTGTAAACCTAAAGTCTGCACAAGAGACAGCTAAATTCTTACCTCTCTTTTTTTCATTGTTGTTGGTTATTGTATTTTGTTTGCTTGTTTTGAGACGGGGTCTAATGTAGCCTTTGATGGTTTGGAATTTTCTGTGTAGATAAAGCTGGTCTGGAACTTGCAGGGATTTGCCTGCCTCTGCCTTTGCCTCCTGGGTGTCAGGTTCAGTCTGTTTTGACCCATGGCCTTGGCTGAAATATATGAAGAAAATCTGTATTTGTATTGTATCTATGTTGGTATTTTAAAATTACATTTATTTTGTATGCATGCATGCATGTTTGTAAAAGTCAGAGGGCAGCATTTGGAAGCTGGTTCTTTGCTTCTACCGTGTTGGATCTGGGGTGCCAACTCAGCTAATCAGGCTTGGAAACAAGCAGCTTTGCCTGTATCTGTCTTTTTACTGAATTAGAAAATGGTGTCTTTGCCAGCCATGGTGCACATATGTAATGTCCAACACTGGAAAGGCAGAGGCAGGCACATCTCTGTGAGTTAAAGTTCACCCTGATCTCCACAGTGAATTCCAGGTCAGCCAGGGCTCATAGTGAGATACCATCTCAAGTAAGTAAGTAAGTAAATAGCCAACTGTTTTAGACAATTGTGAGTACTTTCTCGTACTATCAAGAATCAACAAGGGGCTTTTTCAATTGCAATACAAATTATAATTTTTTTCTACATTAACCTAAATCTATCTTGTACTGTAAATGTTCTACACATGACTTGGTGATGGGCATTGGTCGTTTGGAAAATGGCTCACTGAATTATATAGATTTAAACTCATATAAATGTCAGTAGAGCTCATCAGAAGAGACTTTTTTCCATTTTTATTAGGTATTTAGCTCATTTACATTTCCAATGCTATACCAAAAGTCCCCCATACCCACCCACCCCCACTCCCCTACTCACCCACTCCCCCTATTTGGCCCTGGCGTTCCCCTGTACTGGGGCATATAAAGTTTGCGTGTCCAATGGTCCTCTCTTTCCAGTGATGGCCGACTAGGCCATCTTTTGATACATATGCAGCTAGAGTCAAGAGCTCCGGGGTACTGGTTAGTTCATAATGTTGTTCCACCTATAGGGTTGCAGATCCCTTTAGCTCCTTGGGTACTTTCTCTAGCTCCTCCATTGGGAGCCCTGTGATCCATCCATTAGCTGACTGTGAGCATCCACTTCTGTGTTTGCTAGGCCCCGGCGTAGTCTCACAAGAGACAGCTACATCTGGGTCCTTTCGATAAAATCTTGCTAGTATATGCAATGGTGTCAGCGTTTGGATGCTGATTATGGGGTGGATCCCTGGATATGGCAGTCTCTACATGGTCCATCCTTTCATCTCAGCTCCAAACTTTGTCTTTGTCACTCCTTCCATGGGTGTTTTGTTCCCAATTCTAAGGAGGGGCATAGTGTCCACACTTTAGTCTTCATTCTTCTTGAGTTTCATGTGTTGGACATAGTACTACCGGAGGATCCAGCAATACCTCTCCTGGGCATATATCCAGAAGATGCCCCAACTGGTAAGAAGGACACATGCTCCACTATGTTCATAGCAGCCTTATTTATAATAGCCAGAAGCTGGAAAGAACCCAGATGCCCCTCAACAGAGGAATGGATACAGAAAATGTGGAACATCTACACAATGGAGTACTACTCAGCTATTAAAAAGAATGAATTTATGAAATTCCTAGGCAAATGGATGGACCTGGAGGGCATCATCCTGAGTGAGGTAACACATTCACAAAGGAACTCACACAATATGTACTCACTGATAAGTGGATATTAGCCCCAAACCTAGGATACCCAAGATATAAGATACAATTTGCTAAACACAGAAGAGACTTTAAGAATGGGAGGAGGTATTAGAGGAGACAAGGTTTCCTGAAATCTTGAACTTCATCATTGCCTACAAGTACTGTTTTCTTTGAAATGATTTTGTTTGATTTGAGACTATTTGTTAATTATGTAAGTCTGGTAACAACAGTTTTCAGTCATGTATTTTCCTTTGAGGCAATTACTGTGTTGTATGCAGTAGGTATACGTCTGGATACTTTGCATTTTCTTGTATAGACAAAGATATAATTTCAGGAGCTAGGTGTAATTGATCATTTTTACTGTTTTTATCTCAGTATTTTACAGAATTGCATGGCAGTGAACACACTAGATTCCTAGTAGTTTGATACCTCTGGTCAGGTGTGTGTATCAGAGTGTGTAGAGTGTTCCTTCAATGTCAGCACAAGAGGAGTTCTTACTTTGAACTGGATACTTCTTTATTCCTGAGCAGCAGCATCCCAGCCTGTTCATCAACATCTTCCATTCTTCATGCTACACCACCTGTTTTGTTTGCCAGTGTGTGGGTGGGGGAGGGGAGTATTACTTAGAGTGTATCACAGATCCCTTTGAGAATTCATGAAAAACACTAAAAGTGTTACTTTTGCTCTTGTTGCTAATAGACTTTTGTACTCGATATAGAAGAATTGCCTATACAGAATTTAGGTACTCTAGAGTAGCTGACATTAGTCAGTGATGGGGTGATGAGGGGAGGTGGGTCGTAAATGAGATGGAAATATCTAAGATTTCGTGAGGCACACCTGCAAAGGTATAGAATTGGTTCCTTTTATTTTCCTGTTGTTTTTTTCTGTTAGAGTAAATTGGAGAAAGTACAGGTGACAGTGAAAGATAAACTCTAGTGTGCATACAGGATGCATGAAGATACATCACACATCTTTCTTAGTTCAAAAGACTGTAGTAGAAAATTTTCACATAAAAATTGTACTAAAGTGGTTAAGTACAGTTTGGGTTTATGTAATTACTGGAATGGAATTCTTTTGGAGAGACTAACATTTTACTTAAGATTCAAAGTTAGCCTTTTCAGTATTGATCATCACATTTGACTTAAGTGCTCATCTGCTAGTGGTGATCTGTAATGAGATTTTATGTATTTAATCTTGGAAGATGTCCTTTCACAGTTAGAGCCACCAAATATTAACAGTAGTCTATAAGCATATGATTTTAATTGAGCATATTCATTACTTAGAACACATTTATACAATTATTTAGACATTTGTCTTTTAACATGCTGTGTTACATATGATTTTCACAGCTGGGTGAAAGCTGCTTAGCTATACGGTAAACCCAATTTTAATGTGGAAATTGCTTTTGCACCTAAGGTCTGAAGGAGGCTGTACCTTGAATTAAGAAACAATTTGCTGTAGATGTATGAGAATAAAGATCTAACTTATTTTGACTTTTGATAGCATGGGAAATGAAAATGCTATTGTTAAAATGACATGCACTATGTTTGCAAACTGTGGTGGGGGAGTTGTTAAAGTTTGAAGTTGAACTTGTTAAGTAGCATTAAGTTCTGGGTAGTGAGGTCACACATATGTACCTGTAACTCAGTAGTCTGAGGTAGGAAGATCTTGAAGTCAGTGTAGATTACATATCCAGACCCTACCTAAAACTATTCTGTAGTGGTAATGATTAAGAATAATTTTCATGGGTTGAAAAGATTAGCAGTTATGAACACGTGCTGTTCTTACACAAGATCTATATTTGGTTCCCAGCACCCAACTTCCAGTAACTCCGATGCTAAGGGATGCCACACCTCTGGTCTCCGTAGTACTTGCACTCATATGCTCATAACCTACACACAGATACATTTATTCGCATAAAATAATTTTCATTCCGAAACCTTTATTAAGTTAAAATTACTGCCATAATCACAAAACTAGAAATGGTTAAGTTTATGAGGACAAAAGAAATTGGTTACTGATACTACTGGTTTGATAACATGATAGGTTAAGGTATTTTTCTGCAGAGTAACTATCATAGGTTTTTAAAGAGCCTTTACATTTTCACAAACTTTATAGTTTGTCCAACTAAGGCCTTTCCCCCTCCCCATTTTATTTTTACCACCATTGGGTCTGCTATTAGTTATACTGAGTTGTTTTTTCTCAGCTTCTTTGAAAGCATTCTTGCTGTAGTTCCACACTGGCTATCCTAGAGGCTAACTTTGCAGTCTCAGTTTGAACACTAGCTCCTCAAACAGTTTAGAGTGTTAGTAACAACTGCCAACTAACCAGGACTATGAAAAAACACTCAAAGCCAGCTTTTTAATTGTTGATATTGTCCTCAGTTTCCTTAATTGGCTGATAGTCTTTAAAATTGTCTCAAGATATTTTTTTAAAGAGCATCCCAATCAAACATTGACCTAACATTGGTAAAAGAGCTTACCTCAGTTGGCTGACACTTGAAAATTCCTTTTTGAATTCCAAGTTTGAGGCCAGCCAGAACTACGTGGTGTGACCCTGACTCAAAAACAAAACTAAGCAACCAAACACATGAAGAATGCTACCAGAGCTACCAGTCATGCCCTTTAGGTAACAACAGAAAGGATAATGGCCCATCTGTCACCGAAACTACGAAATCCCAAACCGAATGGCTTTTAAACAGCAAAAGAAAAAGAAATACTTAGCTAGAATTCCAAATCTAGTAAGACCATCCTTCACCGGTAAAAGCAAGTTAGAACTGAGAAAATTGGTTGGTTAAAGGGTCTGGAAAGATGGCTCAGTGGCTAAGAGCAGGGCTGTAGTGTGAGTCCCAGCACTCACATGGCAGCTTGCAAACATCCGAGATCTGAGCTTCGTTGGCATCTGTAGGAGGCATTTCACCAATGTGATACACATACATACATGCAGGCAAAACACTCACTCGTACACATACAATTTTAAAATAGAGGGAAAAGGTAAGGAGGAGCCTGGCATGGTGGCACAGGCCTATTTTTAAAATGTATTGTGAGGAGAGGGACAGGGGATGGATGAGTTCTTGCAAAGCACCAGAAAAGTGGAATCCAAAAGATCAAAGGCCAGCCTGGGTTACATGAGACCTTGTTTCAAAAGCAAACAGTAAATGAAAGACAACCAGTGGAGGTGCAAATAAAATGAGTTGGTGTCCCCACCCCAAGAAATGCAAAAAAGAAAGAAAAAGGAAATAAAGAGCAGATAGGTTAGACTGGAAACAAATAGTAGAGCGAGAAAGTCTGACCTGACTTGTCTTTACAAGTGAATGTAAATTAAAAAGAATCTAATCAATACCCCAAAATCTTGAGCAAATTTGTGTCACCATGTAACCCATTAATGTGTGTTAATAATTACGATCTTAAAAACATTTGCATGTTGAATCTGGCTATGTATAAAAGATAGCATGTCAAAAACTAACCGGCTTGTTTTAGGAGTCCAAATTCACTAATGCTGAGAATGTCAGTTAAGGTAAATCATGTTAACTATATATATATATAAAGACTTAGTAAATTAGAAACAAGCTTATCTTCAAGATAAGGAACATAAAGATATAGCTGTCAGACCTGACATGAGTTGCTGATGCTATTTCCTGGATTCAGGAACAACATTACTTCTGTTCCTGGAAGTTCTGGCCAATTCAACAAGGAAGAGAAAATAAACAAGGATTATATCTTAGTCACTGTTCTGTGGCTGTGAAGAGACTTTATGACCAAGGCAACTTTTGGTTTTTCGAGACATGGTTTCTCTGTATAGCCCTGGCTGTCCTGGAGCTCACTTTGTAGACCAGGCTGGCCTCGAACTCAGAAATCCGCCTGCCTCTGCCTCCCGAGTGTTGGGATTAAAGGCGTGCGCCACCACGCCCGGCCCTGCAACTTTTTTTTTTTTTTTTAATTATTTTATATGAGTACACTGTAGCTGTCTTCAGACACACCTGAAGAGGGTATCAGATCTCATTCATTACAGATGGTTGTGAGCCACCATGTGGTTGCTGGGAATTGAACTCAGGACCTCTGGAAGAAGGTCAAAAGCAATCAAAAGCAAAAATCAATCTCCAACCATCCAAGTGTCTGGGATCCAACTCATGATCTTCTGGGCTCCTCCAAGAGCTTGGGTCATTTCTCCAGCCATGCCCTTTGTAGCACCCGTGTCGTCCTCTAGGCTCCAGATGCCTGTACTCCACTGCTGCTGCTCTTGGTGGTCATCTCATGGTACTGGCATCTCCAAAACACTGCATGACCCCTTCAGTCCTGGGCGGTCAATTGCAACTGAGGCTGCACTTTCACCAATGGCCTTCCATGGCCTCTCACAGTGCCAAGCCTCAGCTGCTCTGCTCAACTCCTTCATGCCTTCAAAACCAGTACCACCTGGGTGACCCTTACACATTACCAAGTCCAGCCACAGCACAAGGTACAACTTTGGCTATATCTGGAACAAAGCCACTGTGCTCTCAGAAAACACTTCCCAGAAGATGTCACCTCAATGATGCTGGTCTCTTCTTAATCACCGCTAATTTCTTAGCTCCAGCTAACCAGCATCAATAGTCCCAGTAATGCAAAGTTTTTGCTTTTGTAGTTCTGGTATCTTGTTAATCACAGCTGATTCTTCAGCCCCAGCTAACCAGAACTACAGAATCTTCACAATCAAAACAGCAATGGCCTTGAAAAGAGTCTTTAATTTTCCCTTTGAAATTTCACAAACCAGACCTCCATCTTCTGCAGTGTTCTCAACATTATCTTCCAAGCTCCTACACAATATCCGACAGAGCTCTTAACAAAGGATGGATCTTCAAGCCCAAAGTTCCAAAGTCCTCCCTCAGTCCTCCCCAAAACATGGCCAGGTTGTCACAGGAATACCCCACTATGCTGATACCAATTTGTCTTAGTCAGGGTTTCTATTCCTGCACAAACATCATGACCAAGAAGCAAGTTGGGGAGGAAAGGGTTTATTTGGCTTACACTTCCATACTGCTGTTCATCACCAAAGGAAGTCGGGACTGGAACTCAAGCAGGTCAGGGAGCAGGAGCTGATGCAGAGGCCATGGAGGGATGTTCTTTACTGGCTTGCCTCCCCTGGCTTGCTCATCCTGCTCTCTTATAGAACCCAAGACTGCCAGCCCAGAGATGGTCCCACCCACAAGGGGCCTTTCCCCCTTGATCACTAATTGAGAAAATGCCTTACAGTTGGATCTCATGGAGGCGTTTCCTCAACTGAAGCTCCTTTCTCTGTGATAACTCCAGCTGTGTCAAGTTGACACAAGTTGCCAGTACAGCAAGAAAGCATAATGATAAAATATAGGACCAAAGCAAAACTGACACCAAGCAGGATAGACTCCAAGTTCTGTATCTGTGTCTGATGTCAAAAGTGTTCTTCAGATGTCCAGTTCCTTTCAGTTTTGTTGACTGCAACACACCTCTCTCCTGGACTAGTTCCACAATCTGATAACAACTCTCCTTGGCAGGTATCCCATGACTCTGACCTCCAGCATCTTGGGTTCTTCAACACTGTCCAGGCTTCACTCACACCTTCATGCAGTCTATACTTGAAGTCTTTGAAGTCTCCTCTGCAATGACATTATTCCAAAACTCTTTAATTAGCCTCAGGCAGATGCTTAGGACAGGGGCAAAAAGTTGCTACATTCTTTGCCAAGTTATCACAAGAATGTTCTCTGGGTCAGCTGATAAAACTCTTGTGCTGTGCTGACATCATTCAAATTAGCATACTTGGGTGTGTGGTATAGTTAACCATTACTATCTTTCAGGCTCCTACTAGAATGTTAAGCCCCACCTTTCAACTGCTTTCCTAATCCATATCCTAAAAGTCTGCTTCTACCAACAAGCGGCCGGTCAAGCTTGTCACAGCAATACCACTCCTGGTAACAACTTCTTAGTTATTCTCCCCTTGCTGTGTGAGACCCCAGTGACCAAGACAACTTTTTTTTTCTCCCTCTAGACAGGGTTTCTCTTTGTAGCCTGGCTGTCCTGGGACTCTCTGTAAACCGTGCCGGCCTGGAACTCACTATTCACCTGCCTGTGGTTCCCAAGTGCTGGGATTAAAGGCATGCACTATCATGCCTGACTGCAAGGCAACTTTTATAAAAGAAAGCATTTAATTGTGGGCTTGTTTACAGTTTGAGAGGTTTACTCCAAGGTCATTATGGTAGGAAGCAGATAGCATGGTGCTAGAGCAGCAGCTGCGTGGTGGTGGGGTGGGCACAGTGGACTGAGAACTGAGCTTGGGCTTTTGGAACTTGAAAGCACAGCCCTAGCGACTTGCCTTCTCCAACAAGGACACACCTCCAATCCTTTCCTAATAGTTCATCAGCTGGGGACTAAGCATGCAAGGATTTGAGCCCTATAGGGCACATTCTCATTCAAACCACCATGGATTAGAAAAGGATTCAAACTTTTATAGCAAATGATTGGCCTTAAAATTAAAAAAAAAAACTGTAAACTTATTTAATAATATACAAAGTCAGTATACAAAATTAATTCCTATATATATTACAATTACATAATATCACATAGTGGGAAACTAAAACATTTATACTAGTCTTCTCAAAATCAGCTTGATGAAAAATACTCAAGACTGCCATAGTAAATGCTTCAAGAGGAAAATAAACCTTGTTGAGGAAAACAACCAAAGCTTGTAACATAGCCCAGCAAGTAAAGGCACACACAGGCATGCACACAAGAGAAATTAAATAAAAGAATAAATGGCTAATAAAAGGCAAGGGAAGGTCATGGGTTAGAAGAAGACTTAAAATTAAGACATCAGTTCTACTAGACTCAGTTCATTTCACAAATATCCCACAAGCCCTACAGATTTGGGGGTCAAACAAACACAGGCCAATTTTAAAACTTTGGGAAACATAAAGATCTAGATTACCCTAAGAATGTTAAAGATCAGAATTGAAGTGTTCTTAATCCATGTATTGAGGCTTTACAAAAAACTATGATGGTGTGATGATGTAAAGAGACTCAGGCACTAAGAAGGGTGGTGGTTGTTTTATAAGCTGCCGATGCTGTCTAAGGAGGGAAAGGATCACCTACAACACGTGCTATAACTCTGGGCTGAAGAGATGGCTCAGCAATTAAGGGTCTTCCAGAGGCCCTACGTACCCATATAATAGCTCACAACTGTCTGTAACTCTAATTTTTTTGGATCTAACATCTGTGTCTTTCACCAGCACTGCATACATGGGTATATAGACATATATGCAGGCAAAACACCTATACACATAAAATAATCTTAAAAAACAAATTGACTTTTACTTCAAGCAATATAACAACCTAACTTATGATATACAATTAATTAACCAAATGTCAAAAAAAAAAAAAAAAGAAAAAGAAATGCTCTTAGCAAGGGTAGTGGTTTCTTGGTAAGATGTAAAAAGCTCTAAGAAGCGAAGACAAGATTAACCTAGTTGAAATTGTTTTAAAATTTATGTTCATTAAAAAACTTCTTTTTGTTGAAACAGTATTAAGAGAAGGGGAAAGGTCCATCGCGCTTTAAAGAATAAATAAGCAATATTTAAATGGCCCACTCATTATAGGAAAAGGCACTCAAAACCTTAGTGATCAGGGAAATGCATGTCAGTAAATGTTGCTACATAGCCAGGAGAGCCATTAAAATGTAAAATAGGGATAATAGCTAGTGTTGGCAAAGTTACAGAGCAGCATGATGGTTTATTATAAATTGATACAATCACTACGTAAACTGCTGGTGTCTCTTAAGTAAAAGCCTTCTCTGTGACTTTGTTCTACTCAGTGTTAAGGCATAGGAGAAATGTACTTGAAGTTCTTGATAACATTGATGGTAGCACCAAAGTGACCCGTCCTTGAGTGGAGTACTGCAGGTGACCGTACAGTTACCTGGGTAGTAGGTGTCACAGAAAAGATTATGAGCAAAAGAGTTTATTTCTGTTTTCTAAAATTCAAAAACAGGTCAGATTATTCTGTAGTGAAGGAATCACTACACTTGGACATTGTTATTTAGGGCAAAAAGGAATAATTGTGACTGCAGGGAACAGCATATCCTGAGCTGAGAAGTAGCATACTTGGGTGTGTGGTATAGTTAACCATTCATAGAGTTATATATTTGGGCGTAGTTATGTATACAGTACCTTAGAATGTCTTTTGTTTAGCTATAGTATAGTAGATGTTTGCTATATTTTGATTGTACTTAGTGGCTTTATTGCAGACTGAAGGATTTTACCATGAAATTTTATCTATAAAGTGAAGAAAGTACTGGTTGTGACATGTTCTGAATTGTTCCTGTTGTTTTTTGCTTTCTAAGTGTTGTGAAATCCAAGTGTTGTGATCCTAAGTTATCAAATCTCTTATTGTATAGTGAGATAACTTGGGCTTTCTGGGATACCAAAAGGGCCAAATGACAGGAGATGATAGTGTTCTGAGCCTAATGAGGTTTGCAGCCTTGACTGTATCTTTATAATGTGATGTGACCTTACATCTGAACCTTTAATTCAAACACTGGAGTCCCGTGAATATTGTGGGCTGTGACAGGAACAGATGATTTCTTTATGGTACCTCCACCCCTCCAAAGGTGACTGAGAAATGTGACCCAAGAGTACTCTTTGACCTGAGAGGTCTTCAGGGTATCATTCTGAACTGGAAGAATTGAGCTGCTCAAGGACTGCCTTGGTTCTCTAACATTTGGCCAATTCACTTTGAGATTTGATCACTTGCTAAAGGCCTTTGAAGCCTTTAGTTTCTGATAGCATTTCATCAGTCCCTAAGATCTACTTCAGTCGAAAATGTACCTTTATGTGCTACTAGGTGGGGAGAAAAATTAATCCTAAGAAGCTGTTGGTTAGAAATACAACTTCAGCTGGCGTGGTGCGCGCCTTTAATCCCAGCATTTGGGAGGCAGAGGCAGGCAGATTTCTGAGTTCGAGGCCAGCCTGGTCTACAGAGTGAGTCCCAGGACAGCCTGGGACACAGAGAAACCCTGTCTCGAAAAACCAAAAAGAAAGCAAGAAAGAAATACAACTTCAGCCACCATCATTGCAACATGATTTTATTTGATTTTTAGTTTTGTAGATTAATGCATTTTAAACTTTGTAAATATGTTAACTGTTTAGAATTACTTGGGGGTTCAAAATTAAACCTATAGCTGGGGAAATGGGTCTGCAGATAAAAGTTCTTTGCCCAACATGGAGACCACCATGTGGTTGCTGGGATTTGAATTCAGGACCTTCAGAAGAGCAGTCACTGAACCATCTCTCCAGCTCCAGAGTCCTTTTCACCTCAAGCACATGCCATTGTGCCAACTTTAAATGTTTTTGTGGTAACCAAAAGTGCTTTTGTTGGCTTCATTGCTACTATTTTTAACAACTAATACACAGTGGGCTTCCAAGTACTTAGTGAATTGATGACTTCTGAACAATCATTTTTAGTTCTGCATTTACTTGACCAGAAACTTTTATCTTTCTCAGTGCATACTTTTCCCACTTAAACTAAAAGTTTACCAAATTAAAACTAATGTCAAACCTAGTATGGTGCCACACACCTTGGGAGACAGAGACAAGTAGATCTCTGAGCTCAAAGTCAGCCAGAGCTACACAGTGAAGCAGTAAAAAATACATACATACATACATGCATGCATGCATACAGGCAAACAAAATCCAAATGCCAAAACCAGGTGTAGTGGTAGATGCCTGTAAGAGCTAGGGCTCTTGGGAGATAGAAGTTAGAGGATCCAGAGTTCAAGGCCATTTCTTGCTACACAGTGAGTTCAGACTCAGCCCAGTCTATATGAGATCTTGTCTTAAGCAAACAAGGGAGTGTGTGTGTGTGTGTGTGTGTGTGTGTGTGTGTGTTGGTCCTTCCTTCCTTGCTTGAACACATTGAATCAAGGGCATGTGTATGCAAGTGTGAGGACAGGGACAGCCTCTTGGTGTCATTCCTTAGTTGCCTCCACTTTAATTTTGTCTTTTGAGACAGTCTCTCACTGGCCTAAGAATTCACCCTTGAATTCAAAGTAACAAACAATCAGCAAAACTACTTTTTTAAAAATACAAACCCAACACAGCTTTAAATGAATGCTCAGATTACAGTTGTGAAAAACTTGGGTTTTTCTAAGCAGTTTAGGCTGGCTGGCCAGGGAGAGCCCCAGGGCTCTACCTCCTGTTTCTGTCTTCCTGGTGCTGGGATTTCTTCACCCTGCTTTTTAACATGGGTTTTTATGCTTTTAAGATAGTATTATTAGCTGGCATATTTGCCAAGGTACATATTAAATGACCCACATTCATCTTTTGATTTAATTATAATTGCCATTAAGTTTCAACTTATGAACAATGTTGTATTCTTTTATCTTTCTTGCTAGTTTGATGTTAAATGTAGTCACAGAATATAATACAATTTTAATACGGGTGCCTGGGTTGACTTTTGGATTTTTGATACAGGCTTTTTCTGAAGTTCATTCTGTAGACCAGGCTGGCCGAAAAATCATGGAATAGAGATCCAGCTGCCTCTGTCTCTTGAGTGGTGGGATCAAGGGTGTGTGCCACCACTGCCCAGCCTGACTTTTTAAGCCTGTTTCAGTCTGACAAATCATAGCAGTTACTGGGGGGAGGGGAGGAAGGGATTGAGGTGGGTAAAGAAGGGGGGGAATCATTTATAAGTGGCAAATAGCAGGGGTGGCATGTTGTAGTGTTTATTTTAATCAACAACTAGACATGTGGTCGGTAGGCTTAGGTGCTGCTGATACTTGATGGAGCTGTTTGAAGCTGGATCATCTCACTCTGTTCATGGCTGCTGGCTCCCTAGTGATGCTGTTCTTCCTGCTCAGTGCAAGGCTTGATCTAATGGGAGTAAGCTAGGCCTTCAGAGATGTTAGCCTTGAAGTCTATTAAGTATCTTGGTCTACTAGCTCATGCTGTGTCCTTGGAAACCAGCAACATTGGGAATTAATATCACAGTTCATAAAATAAACTCATTGTTAGCCATACAACCCAGTCCATGTGTGATTTTTTTTTCCTTTTTTTTTTTTTTTTGTCTTCAAAATATGGATGTAGCTACTATCTTTAAGCATCTTTATTTTATGGATAATTTTGCAAAGCTGATGAGCTTCCTCATTGTTTTTACCAGTACGAGGATGTCGTCCAGGAAAGATTGTACAAATGACTGAAGCAGAAGTCCGAGGGTTGTGTATCAAGTCTCGTGAAATCTTTCTCAGCCAGCCTATTCTTTTGGAATTGGAAGCACCACTGAAGATTTGTGGTATGTAAATGGGGAAAGTTAAAAATGAGTTTTCCAAAGCACATTTTCTCCTGTATATATAGTAAGAATGACTTAGTGAAAACTTCTAAATTTGATAGGTTTATTAAATTGGAATCCATTGGAATTCATAATAATGATAGGTTAGAAGCAACAGAATTGCTATTTGTAGTATATAAAATGGCCCTGGAAATAAAAAGAATAGTGTTAAGAAAAATGGGCAGATTCTAGGAGATTGCTAAAATCAGTGGACTGCAGCTTAAAACACATCCCTAGCTCATCAAATTACAAACAAAAAGTGCCAGAGATTGATATTTAGTGCTTTTAAGGATGTGATGAAATTGGCATTCTAGAATGCTGCTTAGAAACAGTTAATAGGGCCAGGCAGTGGTGGCGTACGCCTTTAATCCCAGTACTCCAGAGGTGCAGGCAGGCAGATCTCTGAGTTCAAGGCCAGCCTGGACTACAGATCTGAGTTCTAGGGTAGCAAGGACTGTACAGAAAAACCTGCCTGGAAAAACAAGAGGAAAGAAGAAAGAGTCATGGAATCTTGAGTGTCAGCGTGGCAGGATCCATGGTCTTCTAGCTT
Organism: Mus musculus; assembly: GCF_000001635.26. Classification (NCBI taxonomy): domain Eukaryota; kingdom Metazoa; phylum Chordata; class Mammalia; order Rodentia; family Muridae; genus Mus; species Mus musculus. The sequence goes on from NC_000071.6 coordinate 32,478,784, forward strand.
GTAGTGATTTTCTTTTCTTTTCTTCTCTCTTCTTTTCTTTTCTTTTTTCAAGATTTATTTATTTATTATATGTAAGTACACTGTAGCTGTCTTCAGACGCACCAGAAGAGGCACCAGATCTTGTTATGGATGGTTGTGAGCCACCATATGGTTGCTGGGATTTGAACTCAGGACCTTCAGAAGAGCAGTTGGTGCTCTTACCCGCTGAGCCATCTCTCTAGCCCAAATGATTTTCAAGATACTACTTAGACGTTGTGTTTGTTCTCTTAAGTCTTATAGTTGTTTTAGCCCAAGACAAACACTTAGAGAGAAATTATTACATTAAAAGTAGCATTTTTCTGTAGTTCACGTACAACAGGAAGTGGTATAAATACTACAGCATGCTGGCGTTTCCTTTGGTGATACAGGCAGTCTTTGTAATGGTTAAAGTGTGTCTGAAGAAACTTCTGTGCACTTAGAATAGCTTTTGCCATATGCAAAAATGTCCTTTTTGCTTGTTTCTAAGCTTGTTTCTACCTTGAATCCATATAAGATGTTTGGGGCATTTTCTTCTAACTGCTCAGAAATGTTTTTTGCTAATGGGGTACTACTTACTGTCCTTTCCCAGGCTGCTGCCCTTTCCATACCAGGGTTCCACTGAGCTCAGTATCATAATGTCGGGGCAAAGGCACTGGGACCCTGGCACCTGGTGTGGAGGAGAAATTTGTCCCTCTCTGGGGATTGTTTTCTGGTCTGTTGTTAGGAGCAAAGTGGGAAGGGACACATTCCATCAACACTCAAAGCTCCATAATGTCCCTCAGCTGGGGTTGCAGGGTAGTGGAGGCTAGGAGTATCTCCTGACCTCAGCACATCAGGCTTCTAGGATAGTGTCAGAGAAGCAGCTCTGGGCAAAGTGACAGGGTTTGGGGAAAAGTCACAGGGGACTGCAGTAAGTTTGGTCATTATGTAGGTCGAGTCAGGAGAAATAGGTGACCATGTTCTTCTTGGACAAGGACGACTTGTGGAAGGGCTCCCTAGCGTCCAGGCTGAGCGTTATCCCAGTGGTTGCCTACTTGTTCCAACTTGGAGGGCATCCTCATTCCAGTGGCTATTGTAGAATCATTGTGGTTAGATTGAGGGTACTGCAGATTTAACATACATCTATTGTTCTTTGTATTCTCTTTCTCTGTGGGGTTTATTAAGTCATGTGTGGTGCCTTGTACAGTATCCGTCAAATAAATAGGTGCAAAGTAGATGTTGGTTAGTGTGCTTAGAACATCACCCTTAAAGCAAAAGCAGTAGTTTGAAACTTTGTAGAAATGTTCAGAATCTTGTGATTATTATAAATAAAATAATAACATTAAGTTGAAAATATAATAAGCCCCAAAATATATTTAGAACACTAATGCTGAACATTATCACTTGACACATCACATTGTAAACCATCGGTATTTTACATCTATGATCACATGACTGGTGGGAGTTAGAGCTTGCTGCTGCCACTCAGCATCTCCCAAGTGTTGTACTTTCACTAGCATGGGAAAGTCAGCGGAGCTACAGTGCTTATAAAGTGAGAGTCTTGTAAATGAAACCATTTTAAGTCATTGTTTGTATTTCTTACTAGTACCCCTTCGGTGTTACTTAATACAGCAATAATTTGAGGTAATAGAAGTATTTTAGCTCTTGATATTTGGTATAACAAGTATGACTTAAGTTTAGCTATCGGCTAATAAGAGTAACTGTGCCAGTTGTCTATTATTTTATTAGAAATTGCCTGACATTTTTGTGGGGCACAACAATATTAGCTTATCATCCCAGTTTTTATAAGGTAGGGATTCAGACACAGCTTTGCTAGATCTTCAGGTTCTAAGTCCTAGAAGCATAAAATTGCAATCAGTTGTTCTAACCTGACTTCTTTTGGTTTTAGGAGACATTCATGGACAATATACAGACTTACTAAGATTATTTGAATATGGAGGTTTTCCACCAGAAGCCAACTATCTTTTCTTAGGAGATTATGTGGACAGAGGAAAGCAGTCTTTGGAAACCATCTGTTTGCTATTGGCTTACAAAATCAAATACCCGGAGAACTTCTTTCTTCTAAGAGGAAACCATGAGTGTGCTAGCATCAATCGCATTTATGGATTCTACGATGAGTGTAAGTGGGATTTCAAACACAGGAGAGGAATTTCCATATGCTTGTACAGTTCAGATGAATTTCTTCAACTTAGAGAAACTAGGCTTTTTGTTTTTTAAAATAGGATCTCAGACAAAGACCCAGAAAGAAGAGCCTAAAGCTAGGAAACACATTAAATTGTTTTCTTGGGATCTCCTTGGTCATGTTTTCAGGCTGGCTACAGCTTAGTTGACTGAAGGAGGCCTCTTTTAATTAGTTTATCTGGTAAAATCTCCAAGTGAAACAAATACAGGTCAGTAGTCTCCATTTTTCTGCTGTTTGATAGGGTTCGCTTTTTACATTTATTCATTATTAATATGTTTTGTGTGTGTGTGTATGTGCATGCACACACATACAGTGCATACATGGTATCATGACACAGATTTGGAGGTCAGAGGACAGCTTATAGTTAGTCCTTTCCTTGTAACTAGAAGTTGGAAGTAGAGAAATGGCTCAGCAGTTAGGAGCCCTTGCTGGTCTTCAGAGGCCTTCGGTTTGGTTCCCAGCACCCACATCAGGAGACTCACAACTGCTTTTAGCTCCAAGTTCAGGGAATCCCATTCTCTTTATGGTCTGGGCAACCACTTCATGCACATGGTTAATACACAGAGGCAAGTAGGTACACATGCATACACATAAATAGAATGCTAAATAAAAGTCAAACTTTATTATTAGGATTTTAATCTGTTTATATACCTAGAGTGGTTACTGAGTCCTTGGTTATATAGTGTTCTTGTTTGTTAATCAGTCTGATTTGCTGCTGTGTAGCAGTCTTTCCAGTGTCAACTCTGCATTTGGATTTGGGTTTTCCGTTTAATTAAATTAAATATGGGAATAGGTGTATTTAGTCACCTATAGTTAAGTCATTTCTAGTAGTTTTCAAATCAAATTTATTTTTGACTGCTAAATTATCTATTAGAATCTATTTTTTCTTAAATATGGTAGTCTTCAACAAACTCATAGCTTAATTCCTGTGATGATATAAGAAATGTTTGTAAATGTGTTGTATATGCTAATCACTTCTAACATTGGAATGTGGTAAAATTCAAGGCAAGTTACTTTAAAAAAACAGAATTTATGTTATACTAGGAATCATTCTGTATTTGAGTTTTACATTACATTTTTGTGACTTTAAAGTCAGGCTTGTGCAGAGGAAGTAAGTTGAAGTACATCAGGTGATAGCCATCTTTCTATGAGGTATATTAGTATGTTCTTAGAAGATAACTTAAGGCCTGAATGTCCCTAAGTGTAGAAAGGACATCAGATGGAACGATGTGTGGGAAAACTGCTTGTAAACAGTCTATAAATTGTACTTAATCATTAAAAGGTAGAATAGGACATAAAACATGAAATTAATAGTTGTGACTTTCATCCTTTCTCCGGCTTGGTAGTTGAACTTAATGCCAAATCAGGTAACTCTCAGTGGAAGCTGCCTTTGTTAGAGCTGGGCTATGGGAAAATTATAGCCTTGTGTCTTTTCACTTGCCGTAGTGACAAGGTGTAATTTGTTCTAAAGTGAATACCACTTAGGCACTTGGAAGTGTTCCTTTGCTGGCAGTAGGTTTATACTTCATTACTCAGTGCATTAAGTTAACGTGGACTAGCTCCAGAGGTACCATTTTCACTTATGTCTACTTACTTAGCTAGGAAATGTATTGAATGGGAAGAAATTAGCTAATATTCTATTAGATGATTTCAGAAGTATTATACTATAGTGATTTTTATAAGATAAAGTTGTTTGATGAATGTGTTTCATAGAACAGTACAGTCTTTGAAGTTTCTGCAACTCTACAGAAGGTATTGAATGTTTTATTCCCCTTTTAGAACTATCTAAGAAAAAAAAAATACATGTGGTGATAAACCTGAATGCTGGACAAGTACTCAGATATGAGCTACATCTCCAGTGCATGAAACTGAACATAGCTTATTCACTTACAGAAAAAGGGGCTAAGTAATTGTCTTAGTCAGGGTCTCTATTCCTGCACAAACATCATGACCAAGAAGCAAGTTGGGGAGGAAAGGGTTTATTCGGCTTACACTTCCATACTGCTGCTCATCACCAAAGGAAGTCAGATCTGGAACTCAAGCAGGGCAGGAAGCAGGAGCTGATGCAGAGGCCATGGAGGGATGTTCTTTACTGGCTTGCCTCCCCTGGTTTGCTCAGCCTGCTCTCTTATAGAACCCAAGACTGCCAGCCCAGAGATGGTCCCACCCACAAGGGGCCTTTCCCCCTTGATCACTAATTGAGAAAATGCCTTACAGTTGGATCTCATGGAGGCATTTCCTCAACTGAAGCTCCTTTCTCTGTGATAACTCCAGCTGTGTCAAGTTGACACAAAATTAGCCAGTACAGTAATCAAGCACAGAGGGAAAAAAAACAGTTATTGATTCTTTAATTCTCTGTGTTTTCCCTTTTTATAGGTAAACGAAGATTTAATATTAAATTGTGGAAGACATTCACTGATTGTTTTAACTGTCTGCCTATAGCTGCTATTGTTGATGAGAAAATCTTCTGTTGTCATGGAGGTAGAGTAATACATTTGCTGTTTAGAAGAGAACTGTAATAATGACAGTACTGTGGGAAAGCTGAGTGTGGCAGGAGGTGTAGAGCAACTAGAAGCCAGCTTGATTCCAGGCCAGGCAGGCTTAGGAACACCCCGTCTCAAAATAGGAAATTCTTCACTGGGCCTTACAGAGAATGCCTCCTATACAAGTGTTAACAGAAGAGTGGTCCACACACACTGGAATCCCAGGACTCAGAGGCTGAGGCAGAAGGATCTCAAGGCCATCCTGGGCCATAGATTCTACCTCAGAAAGAAAAGAGAAGGGAAAGAGAAAAGGTAATTAGATGTGTGTGGAGTATTTTTACTTTGCCTCAATTTATGCTTGACCAGCTGGTCAGATGATTTCCTGTGGTGCTGGGATCTAGCTCATACCTCAGATTTTAATAAAAGGTACTTGGCCATCATTAAGAATGAGAGGCTAATTATTTTTCTGTCTGTATTAACTACCTTTTATCAAACTCTAAACATAATTCATACAGCTTTCCAAGTTTTGTGCACTACGCCAACATGTTAGGAAATGAGGACATTAGAATATAGAGATTAGAATTTAGATCAAAAACAGTTTTCAGCTCTCCAGCTTTAGCACCCAGCTTTACCTTGGTGTGTTTCTCATTTATGCTCTGAGGATCATAAATTGCCATGACTAATGACTTTCTAAAGAGCTTCAAATGTGTAGTAGTCATGAACAATTTAGTCTTCTAAAGATGAAAGTTTTGTAAGTTTACACACATGAGAACTCCCTGAAGAATATGCAGTAAACTTTTCTATGATAGTACGTGTACACACACACACACACACACACACACACACAAAAAGTTTTTCAAAAGTTAGGGAAGATTATGGTAAGGGCTTGCTTTGAAAGTCCTGTGACCTAAATTCAATCCTTAATCAGGGATCTTGAGGCCAATGAGGTTTCTTCCTTAGAACAAGGTAGAAGCAAGTACACATTTACTCTCAGCACCCAGGAGGCAGGTAGGTATAGTTCTGAGTTCAAGGCCATCCTGGCCTATGTACCAAGGATCATGCCAGCCAGGGCTTTATAGTGAGAATCAGTCTCACCACACACACGCATACATGAGCACACATTTACACACACTATGGAACAATTTAATGATATACAGGAAAAATGGTTTCTTGGTATCATACATGGTAGTGTCTTTTGGGAAGCATAGAGGTGGAAATGCTGAAAGATGGTGGCGAGGCCTGAGACGTGAGTGGTTTATTCTGACAGCACAGTTCACTCTATTAGTTGAAATGTTGTTTTCCATAGATACTGACCATTAAAGGCATTGGCAGAGTTGAGGTGGGAATATGGCAGTGTGGAATATGTGTATTTAGCTTCATTTCTTGTGGTACTTGAATTACCTACCAGAGAAATAATACCTTATGTTCTACTTTACAGATATATTCTTGTGCTTTTTTTTATCCTTCTGATTATTAGTTTAATGCACATTTTTGCAGATAATGAGACTGTTGAGGTGGGATATGGGGAAAGGTTCCTAGGGGACCAAGAGAGGCGTATAACTTGCAAGTAAAAATGCTTTATGGGGATCTGGTGGTCATGAAGGTACAGAAGCAGTAGGAAGGTTGCAACTAAGTGTGTTCTCAGGAAGGGGGAGGGCAACTGCAAAAAAGTAGTAGAGTTTCTCCTTGGAATCTCTCGAAGAATAATGATTTATTTCCTTGGTAGAAAGATAGAAAAGATAGCATGAGTATAATTCTGCTAGATAGCAAGTCTCTTTCTTTCTATATATAGGACTGTCACCAGACCTACAATCTATGGAACAGATTCGGAGAATTATGAGACCCACTGACGTACCTGATACAGGTTAGTATATACAGAAGTTCAGTTCATTGCTTTACATAAGATGTTGACGTGCTTGGACCTAATTATATTTAGTGAAAGTCACTTAGAAACCTAGTTTCATCCCTGAAAACAGTTAACAAAGTGATCAGAGCAAGAAAAGGAGCCGCCCTGCCAGTCTTAATTAAAGTCATTAATGTGTTCATGTCTTCGTGATAAATCAGTAAAGTATTGCAATATAGGCTGGTGCTCAGTAGTAGTGTAATGCAAGGAGTGGATAAGCTGTGTACAGGAAATGCTAGCCAGAAAGGAAATAAAGGCCTCCACGTATTACATATACTTGAGTATGCCACACACATATTTCCTGTATGCAGAAGTCAACAGAAAGTACTACCCTAGGAAGCTAGAGAAAGTTGTACTTTAACAAAGACTGGTTTAGACTGGAGTGCCTAGGGACAAGGGATGATCATTGAAGTTTAAGAAGGCAGGAGAGATGTGCTGTAAATGTGTGCTGTATTCTGTGCTTGCTTCTATTTCACTGTTGGTTTGTTTGTTTTTTTTCTGTTTTCTAAAGGTTTGCTTTGTGACTTACTGTGGTCCGACCCAGATAAGGATGTGCAAGGCTGGGGAGAAAATGACCGTGGTGTTTCTTTTACTTTTGGAGCTGATGTAGTCAGTAAATTTCTGAATCGTCATGATTTAGACTTGATTTGTCGAGCTCATCAGGTATACAGTATACGATATTTTATTGTTAATTTCACACATTTTCATTTATTGGTAGGTAGGTAGATAATTTACCCTGATGTCTTTTAGTTTCTGTGACACTTGACCAAGGCAGCTTATAAAAGAAAGAATTTAATTTTGAGCTCACAGATTCTGTGACCATTGTGGCATGGAAAGGGGTGGCAGGCAGGTAGGCATGGCTCTGGAGCAGTAGCTGACAATGTCCATCTTGAGGCAACTGCCATGGGGCAGAGAGCGAGAACTAAGAATGGCTTCGGCTTTTGAAGTCTCAAAAATCCCACCCTAATACTTCCTAACAGTTCCACCTTCTGAGGACCAAACATTCAAATATATGAACTGATAACCTAGGGAAGGTAGTGGGGGAAGGGGGTTAGAGAGTTGGCTCAGTGATTTAATAGCGCTGGCTTTTCTTCTAGAGGACCCAGGTTTGATTCTCAGCATATTATGTGTCAGCTCAAAACTGTCTGAAACTCCAGTCCCAGGAGACCAGACACCTCTAGCCTCCAATAGCACCAGGCATGCAAGCCATGCAGACACACTTGTAGCAAAACACCCATACACATAAAATAATTAACTACAAACTTAAAAGGTAATATGACTTATATGTGAAGAACATAGATGAGGAGGCAAGACTCTAGATCTCGCAAGTCAGTACCAGGCAGTGTTAGCTTAGGCATCTCACTCTGAGTGATTATGTTTCAAAAGAGAACATTCTGTAGTACAGTGAGCTAACTGCAGCCCCACAGTGCTTTGCTGGTTTCCAGGTGGTCTGTTCTCTTTGTGGCCTCTGTGTGATATGGTAATAATCTGATACTACCCAAATGTGTCAGTATTGTTTCTTACAAAAATGAACTGTGATATGAGAATTTTTCTGAGACAGTTGTGGAATGCAATTATAAACTGGTTAATAAATATTTTAGCTTAAAAAAAAAGTCATTATTGATAGTGTAAAAGAGTGTCCACTGTTCAAAGTGTTCATGATCCGTAAACCATAATTGGTTTATAATATATTGGCTGAAAATATTTTTTACCTCTTATTTTAATTTTGTTTTTAAAGTGTGTATTTTATTTTCTATGTGTAAATGCTTTGCTTTCATGTATGTGCAGGCACTATAGGCTTGCCTAGTGCCTACAGCGGTCAGATGAACGTGCCAGATCTCCTGGAACCTAGAGTTTCAGATGGTTGTGAGCTAGTGTGAGTGTTTGAGAACTGAATTCAAGTCCATCTGAGAGAGCTACAGGTGCTCTTAACTGCTGAGCTGCGTCTTCAGCTCTGTTGGCCTCTCTTCTTTGTTGGTTTGGTTTTGTAGATTAAAAAAAGTTCCATGTGTGTATGTGGATTGTGTGCAAGTGGAAGATTGATTTTGTTTCGTTTTCTACCATATTGGGAATAAGGCCATGGTCTCAGCACCTGATACTGAGAGGCTTTGTTGTTGTCTGGCCGTCGCTTCATTAGCCTGCATTAGCATATGTGGTTCAAATGACTCACTAATAAGTGCTTTTCTTATTTTCTTTGACAGGTGGTGGAAGACGGATATGAATTTTTTGCTAAACGACAGTTGGTAACCTTATTTTCTGCCCCAAATTACTGTGGCGAGTTTGACAATGCTGGTGGTATGATGAGTGTGGATGAGACTTTGATGTGTTCATTCCAGGTAAGACAGGAAATGAAAATGTCTGTCTGTCTTCCCTTCCCTTCTTTCCTTCCCCTTTCTCTTTTCTTTGAGATAGGATCTCCCACTCTAGCCTGGGCTGACCTTGAATTTGCACTTGCTGCTTTCAGAAACTTTAGGTTGCACCATTCTTATTTCAGATGTTTAAACTATTAATCCTTCTGTTATATACTGGACAGTGAATAATTACTAAAGGAATGGAAATGGCAAGCTGGAAAGGTGGCTCAGTGAGTAAAGTGTTTGCTGTGGAAGGTTGCAGACCTGAGTCTGGATCTTCAGTACCCATGGAGCAGTGGCAAGTGCCTGTAATGTCAGGCTAAGGAGGTAGAGACAGGAGGGTACCAGGGTGTTGCTGCCTAGCCACCTTAACCCGTTAATGGACTTCAGGTTTATCAAAGCAGCTGAGGAAGACACCCAACATTGGCTGACCTTTCTGTCATACACAGGTATCCTCCTACACAGAAAAGAATGAATGCAGTGGATAAAATAGGTTTCTGTTTCCTTTTGCAAGTTTAGTGTATGAGATAGGCATTGGGGAAGAAAGAGATGAAAATAAGATAAGAGTGTTTACCTAAAAGGGGGAATTTCCAGTCATCTTTAGTACACTTACAGAAACATGCACATTTCAAAGGATTCGCTCTTGCTTTGTTGTGCTGCTTGTTCAAAACCATTCTTAATTGCTGGTTGGTAAAGCTCACTTCTGCCACATGTACACATTGGGATTGCATTCAGAACTCTCATTACCTCAGAACTCTCTGAGGATTCATACATTCCTCATATAAAATGGCACAGTATTTACATATAACCCATACATAGCCTTCCTTTCCGTAAGATTTAAGTGATTTCTAAATTGTTTACAATGCCTGCTGTTTAAATTAGAATCATGTTGTTGGCCTGGTGGTAGTAATGCATTTTAATCCCAGTACTTGGGAGGCAGAGACAGGCAGATATGTATGAGCTCAAGGTCAGCTGGATCTACAGAGTGGGTTCCAGGACAGCCATGGCTATATAGAGAACCCTGAGGGGAAAAAACAACAAAAAACAAAACCAAAAAAAATTCATGATGTTTAGAGAAGGCCAGAAATGACCATAGACGTTCAATCCAGAAACTTCTTTTTCTGAATTTTACTGTAATATAGTTCAATCCAACAGCTGAACTAAGAGGTTGCAGACCACTGGTGTGTACAACTGTCATCAAGGTTTCCCTTGTATTAAACTATATCCATCAACTACAGTTGAATGTCAAATTGTTGGTATCTTCATTATATATTAAGGGTTCTAACCAGGTCTTGTCCTTCAGCAGTTGTCATAAGGAGTCAGAATAATGTTATTTCTTTTACTTGGATACTCTAGTATGTAGAGTAGTTTTAAGGAACTAGAGAGATAGCTTAGCAGCTAAAACCACTAGCTGCTCTTCATTCAGCAGACAGATGTTCAATTCCCAACACCCACATGGCAGCTAACAATTGTAACTCCAGTTCCTGGGAATCCAACACCTTCACACAGACATAAATGTAGGCAAAACACCCGTGCACATAAAGTTAAAAATAAATTATTTTTTTTAAACTACATAATTTTTCCATACTTTTTTAATAAGTAAAACTCTTATTTGTGCTCACTATAATTAGTGTAATAAAAGTGTCAACTGTTTATGCATGATGTGGTTGCATATGTCTTTAATCCCAGCAGTCAGGAAACAGAGACAGGCACTTATCTTTGAGTTCAAGGCTTACCTGCATTATATAGCAAGTTTGAAGTCAACAAGATGACATACTCAGACCCTGTCTTTAAGAAACAAAATGTAGCCAGGCAGAGGCAGGCGGATTTCTGAGTTCAAGGCCAGCCTGGTCTACAAAGTGAGTTCCAGGACAGCCAGGGCTAAAATAAAAAACAAACAAACAAAAAAGAAGCAAAATGTTGCAAGGGCGTGGTGGAACAGTTTAAAACTTAATACTAATGATGGAAATGCAAATTACTGCAGCTGCCTTGGAACACAGTTTGGCAGTTAATTAAAGGGTTAAACATTGTGTCATTAGATGACTGAGCACAATTAGATCTATACAAAATCTTTTATAACATTATTTATAATAGGTAAAAGTGGAAACAATCCCAGAGCCTAGCTGAAGAATTGATAAATAAAATGGGCTATCCACCCATACAATAGAACATTTTAGCAATAAAAGCGGCTACAGATCCTGACAGATAGCGCAGCATGGAAGAACCTATTCACACAGATCATGTTATTTGCTAACAGTATTAATGATGCTAATAGTTGGCATCAGTTATATGAAATATTGTAGACTAGACAAGTCCAGAAGGACATAAGGTGGGTGAGTGATTGCTAACGCTTACGAGGAAGGAGATGGAGAGCCAGAATGTCATCTGACTAAGAACAAGGAGTTTTGGGGGTTTGGACACAAACTACTAAAATCAGATAACTGTAGTAAATATATACTATACTAAGTAAGTAAATAAACATACTAAAAACTGTACATGTTAAATGGTTAAACATGATGATATGGAGTGGGCCATGGTGGTGCATGCCTTTGATCCCAGCAGTCGGGAGCAGATCTCTGAGTTCAAAGCTAGCATGGTTTACAGAGTGAATTTTAGGACAGCCAGGACTACACAGAGGAACCTTGTTGCCGGGGCAGGGGTCAGGGGTAGGGAGGAGGTGTGTAGGGGAGACTTAGTCTTGTGGAATATACCATAAAAAAACTTTAAGTAAGACTTACCTGTATATGAAATATACAGTGGCTTACGCCTATAATCTCAACATTCAAAATGGTGAGGCAGAAGGATTGCCACAAATTTGAGGTTGGCCTGACTACACCAACAGCGTATCTCAAAAAACCTGGGGGAAAGGTCAGATTTAGATGAGAACCTAGGGTTTTTGACTCAGACCAGTATTTTTTCCTCTCTAATAAGGTGAACTAGTAGAGAAGATTCTTTAAAACTTAAATTTAAGCCTCAGTTATGAGGCTGTCTATCTAAGCTGTGTTTCTAGAATCTAAAGCAAATGTTAAGCAAGTGTTCTTCCTTGGGGGAGGGCGGTGCTGCAGACCAAATCCAGGCACTTCCTATTGAGCTGCTCGGCCAAACTTACACTTCAATCTAAGAAATGTTTGTGCAGAATTGCTAAGGTATTTTTATTTTCACTGGACAGTTGATGGCATTTATTGAAAGAATAATATTGTTAATAAACACATTATTTATTTATTTATTTAAAGATATTGAAACCATCTGAAAAGAAAGCTAAGTACCAGTATGGTGGGCTGAATTCTGGACGTCCTGTCACTCCGCCTCGAACAGCTAATCCACCGAAGAAAAGGTGAAGACAGGAATTCTAGAAAGAGAAACCATCAGATTTGTTAAGGACATACTTCATAATATATAAGTGTGCACTGTAAAACCATCCAGCCATTCGACACCCTTTATGATGTCACACCTTTAACTTAAGGAGACGGTAAAGGATCTTAAATTTTTTTCTAATAGAAAGATGTGCTACACTGTATTGTAATAAGTATACTCTGTTATAATATTCAACAAAATTAAATCCAAATTCAAAAGTATCCATTAAAGTTCTATCTTCTCATATCACAGTTTTTAAAGTTGAAAAGCATCCCAGTTAAACTAGCCCTGTTAGTGACCCAGATGAAAGCATGAAGATCCATCTGTGTAATGTGGTTTTAGTGGTGCTTGGTTGTTTCATTATTTTGAGCTTGTTTTGTTTTGTTTGTTTTTGCTAGAATAATGGCATCTACTTTTCCTATTTTTCCCTAAACATTTTTAAAAGTGAAAATGGGAAGAGCTTTAAAGACATTCACCAACTATTCTTTTCCTTTACTTATCTACTTAAGTAACTGTTGGATCTTACTAAGAAAACTTACCCCTCATTACAGTAAAAAGGAACTTTAGAGGTCGATAGGTTTTAAAAATATACAAACTATCTGATCCATTGATTTTAATCAAACAGTTTGACTGGGCAAACTTTGCAGCTGATAATGAGTATTTCGCTTTTTACAAAATTGCCACTGATTTGGATTTGTGCACTCTAATCTTTAATTTATTGATGCTCTATTGTGCAGTAGCATTTCATTTAAGATAAGGCTCATATAGTAATATCCAAAACTAGTTGGTAATGTGATTATGTGGTACTTTGGCTTTGGGTTCTAATTCGCACGAAACACCTTTTGGCATGCTTAACTTTCTGGTATTACCCTCACCTGCATTGGTTTTGTTTTTTGGGGTTTTTGTTGTTTGTTTGTTTTTAGATTCACAGAACATGAGAATCCTTTTTGACAAGCCTTGGATAGCTGGCTCTCTTCTTTCCCTCTCTCTATGTGAAGGATGTATTTAAATGAACGCTGGTCAGTGGGACATTTGTCAGCTCTGAATATTGGGTGCTTCACTAATAATTGCCATGTGAATGTTGTTTTGACTGTAAGGCTATGTCACTAAAGATTTTTACTCTGCGTTTTCATAATCAAAGGTCATGATGTGTATAGACATGCTTTGTAGTGAAGTATAGTAGCAATAATTTCTGTATGTGATCAAGAGTTTATTGCATTATTTCTTTCCCTGTTCTCTTTTTTTTTTTTTTAAGGGTTAGCATTAACAAATGTCAAGGAGTAGCAAAGTCAACAAAGATTTTAGAAGGAGGAGGAACTAAGAGCATACACAGACTTATGATTCTTTGGATGTGACACTTATTGGATGTGATTCTAAAGTCTTTTATTGAACATTGTCAAATTCGTACGCTTCATAGGATGGACATAATGTTTATATAATGCCCTTCTTATGTGTTACCATAGATGTGTGAAACCTTATAGCGTCCTTGAAAGTGTTAAATTGAGAACTCTGTTAACATTTTATGGATTGACACATTATATTACTGCAAGTAACATTTGATTTTCAGCACAGTGCAAAAGTTCTTTAAAATGCATATGTCTTTTTTTTTCTAATTCCATTTTGTTTAAAGCACATTTTAAATGTAGTTTTCTCATTTAGTAAAAGTTGTCTAATTGATACAACGTCTGAGTGATTATTCTGTGTTGTTTTGTTTTACAGTGAGATATGTAAGCACAAGTTGACATAGACTGAAGCATAGACAGTCTCTGAGCTGTAGCCATGTTCTATTAGGTCACACATGCTTTTATTTAATGCGATTGGATAACTTACATACTAGAGTAAACGAACAATTGTTTACTCAAACAATTGCTAATAGGATTTTAGATGTTATCTCTGAGTAATCAATACTTAAGGTAGCTCAAGAAAATAAGCCTTAGTCTCAATATTAGTTAATGTACACTAATTTGTATCTTAAACTGTTTTGTTTTTTGTAAATGTTCATTCAAATTAAAACTAGGGGCGAAAAGTAAGCAAATTAGTATTGGTTGTTAAAGGATAGACATTTACCATGTTGGAAAATTATTCAGACCTCTTAAAACTACTTTACAGCTTCTCATATATAAGTACTCAGTACATCATGTGCTCCTAAGAATGATAACACAGATTATTAATTATACTAGTTTACTGACAAAGTCACAAAGACAAACAGTAAAATACAGGCTACCTTTAACCCCATGATTGGTGAGGCAGACAGAGACAGGTGAATCTATGACTTGAAGCCTAGACTACATGTTACAGTGTCTGTTTACTAGATGAAAAGCTACAAGCAATTGCAGAGAATTTGGGTTCAATTCTTTTTTTTTTTTTTTACACGTATTTTCCTCAAATTACATTTCCAATGCTATCTCAAAAGTCCCCCACACCCTGGGTTCTATTCTTAACACTCAGAAGGCTGTCTGTATGGCTAAGCCAAGGGGATCTGCTGTTTTATGCCCTCTGAGGGCACCAGGCACACACATGGCACACATGGTGGGTACATAGACATACATATAGGCAAAATCCTCATACACATAAAAATAAAATGTTTAAAGGATTTTTTTATTAAGTGTTGAGCAAATAAAATGAGTTTTTTGATTGGAGCAGTTGTCACTGTTTTTGTCGTTGTTTTTTTGTTTGTTTAGAGACAGAGTCAAGTCCAGGTTGGCTTCCAGCTCTAGTCTCCTGCCTTAGCTCCATGAGTGCTGACACTATAGGTGGGATCCATGCTGGGTTAAAACAGCCAAGTCTAGGTTGGCTTCCAGCTCTAGTCTCCTGCCTTAGCTCTGTGAGTGCTGACACTGTAGGTGGGATCCATGCTGGGTTAGAACAGCCGTGTTAGTTTATAACCCTCTATAACTGGTAGCTTCTAAAAATGCCTTAGAAACTATCTGTGGCAGAACTCATGAACCTGTTTAGCATAACAAATTAAGCTACTTGCTGCTTCAGAAAGTTGTGTTTTGTTTTTTGTCTTTTAAGATTTACTCATTTATATAATGTATATGAGTGCTTTTGCCTGTGTGTATGTGTGTGCACCACATGGGTGCCTGGTGGGTGTGTTGAATCTTCTAGAATTGGATGTATGGATGTTGTGAGTCATCATGGGTGTTAGGAATGCAGCCTGGATCCTGTGCAAGAGCAACAAGTGCTCTTAACTCCAGCCCCTGCTTAAAAACAATCTTACTGTGAGCTGTAGTGACACACACCTATAATCTTAGCAGTTGGAGGCAGGATGATCAGGAATTCTAAGGCCAGACTGAGCTACAAAAGACCCTGTCTTAACCACATATGGGAGTTGTGGGGGAGGCTAGTTTAAGTTTAAAATAGTTTAAGTGACTGACTATTTTAGTGTTCAACCCTAAACCCATCTAGAGCCCAACCCACACTCCAGTCTCAGAGCTTGGACGTGGGAGGGAGACTGGAAAAGAGTGCCACTGAGTGGCACAGCATGACACACTCATAAACTGTGGCTACCTGCAGAGTCGAGCCTGTCAGCATCTAGGACGCATGGCTGATGGGCTCACAAAGCCCTGCCCCAAGCTGAGGAACTTTTGACCCATAATGGTTTCTGAGGGGAAGGAAGTCATGTCTTCAGAGGGGTAGCTGGTGCTGAGTTGCTCCACACCCATGTTCATGGATGCAACCTTAATTAAAATCAGTGGATCAGAACAAATCAAAATGAGGCATGGGAAGAAGGGAGCCAGAAGGAGATATGGATAATGGGATGAAAATGATTATTATAAGTGTGTTCAAAATTGTCAACAAATAGTTTTGAAACTTCTCTCCCAGCAAGCATATTTTGTTAGGAAACTAGACTTTTAACTTTTGAATTCCCCAAACTGAGTGAATTGTCAATTCTGATTTGGAGCATTGTGTGTGTTGGGTTTTTCCTTCAAGACTGTGTCAAGTTTGGCCTTAAAACCTTTGGGAGGTAGGGGGAGATGCTGGAGAGGTGGCTCAGCAGTTAAGAGCACTGATTGTTCTTCCAGAGGTCCTGAGTTCAATTCCCAGTAACCACATGATGGACCCAACCATCTGTAATGGAATTGGATGCCCTCTTCTGGTGTGTCTCAAGACAGCAACAATGTATTCACCTATATAAAATAAATCTTTAAAACAAAACAGCAACAACAAAAAAAACCTTTTGGTAGGTGGCTTAGACAAGCTCTAGGGCACAGATTTTTGTTTTTATTACTGAGGTATTTCCTAGAGTGATGCATGGTAATGTCAGACATACCAACATCCAATGAATCACAGATTTAAAAATGATTGCTCCTTTACTGCTGGCACGTTGACCTTATGGAGAAATTTACAACACAATTCCAATTTCCCTTTATTCACATGTCCCAAAACAAGAATGTCTCTGAGGAATTTGAAATAAATTTATCTGAAATAAATGGTTCATTGTGAAAACTGTGGTCCTAATAATATAAGAAAAAATAAAGTAGTTGGTTTGTTGAAGAAAGCTGACACCTTATAGAAATGAGGTTTGTTAGGAGAAACATCCTTGAGATCATGATCTTGTCTAAAGAGCAAGAGAGAACATTAGAAAGAGGATACTGCTGGGTAGCGATCATAGTTTTAATCCTAGCGCCCAAGAGGCAGAGACAGGCAGGCACGCTCTGAGTTCAAGACAGTCAGCCTGGTGTACAGAGCAAAGTATTACATTAAAAACAACAACAAAACTCTTGGGGGGGGAGGTGGGGGGTGGTGGGAAGAAAGGGATACAATATATTCAAAATTACATAGGGCCTTAAAGGGAAAGAGACTTCCTTTTAAAACCTGAGGAGAAGCCTGGCAGTGGTGGCGCACGCCTTTAATCCCAGCATTCGGGAGGAAGAAGCAGGCGGATTTCTGAGTTTGAGAACAGCCTGGGCTACACAGAGAAACCCTGTCTTAAAAAAACCAAAAAAACAAAACCAAAAAAACCAAAAAAAACCATTAATTCCCAGAGCCAATACTAGGGGCTTATGAGAATGGGTTCTACACTTGCGAAGTTTCAACAATTCCCCCAGGACAGGAAACACATAATCTTCCTGTAGGGCAAAGAGCTATTTCCTGGAACTTAGAAGAAAAGAAGCTTTCGTTCATGCTATGTGTTGTGTTGGTGAAAGTGAATCTCGAAGTTCCTTCCTGCAGATGGTAACTAGACCTAGTAAGGGTGTATACCAGACTCCCATGCCAGTTCAGAGCACATGAACATATAGTACAGATTAATGCATTGATCAAGCCACTAGGAAGTTATATCCTTATCCCCTAAGCACTTTATACATACCAATGCATTAGTTTATACCTTATCATATCAGAAAAATCTTGTCACGAAAGCTGAAATTTTAAAATAATTTGTTGTGTCTATTACAAATTAACCTATATAACTAAAATAAGCCATCTCAATAACAATATTTCATTGTCTATAAAGTTTGCAAAATTTGCTTAACATTTGTACAAAACATATTGGCATACATTCTACATATTTACATCTAAGAACTATTTTCAGTTCCACAAATCATGAGTATTGGCAATATGAAGTCAAGCTTCCAGAACCCATATGTAATATGTTCAAGAAGTAATCCAAAATCACTCAGCAAACAAAGAACCAAAAATAGTCACATGCAGAGGGATAATTAATGTCAAAACAAAGATGATACTGAGGTTGGAATTATCTAATAAACTTTGAGCTAGTATATTTTATTGAACTGTTTGAATGAAAACTGACAATTTTTTTAAGATTTGTTTATTTTTATGTATATGAGTACACTGTAGCTGTTCAAATGGTTGTGAGCCTTCATGTGGTTGTTAAGAATTGAATTTTTTAGGACTTCTGCTCCCTCCGGTCAGCCCTGCTCACTCGGGTCCAAAAATTTATTTATTATTATATATAATTTGTTTATACATAAAGATTTATTTATTATTACACTGTAGCTGTCTTCTGACTCACCAGGAGGGGTCAGATCTCATTATGGGTGGTTGTGAGCCACCTTGCAGTTGCTGGGATTTGAACTCAGGACCTTTGGAAGAGCAGTCAGTGCTCCTACTCACTGAGCCATTTTGCCAGTCCTGAAAACTGACAATTTTAAAGCAAATTTTAAAGTAGTCTGAGCAAATATAAAAAGGAACCAGTACTCGATGCATCAAGTTCTATTCCTCTCTGCTATAGACCAGTAATGTTCCAGATCACTCTACTACATCAGCTCATGTCTCAAATTAAAGAGCAAAAAGAAGGGAATAAATACTTCACATGAGTTAGATGTGCTAACTTGGTGAAATGTGTGTGTGTTCATACTACTCCATACTTATCCTATATGCATTGACAAAACTAAAACTGCTCAATTTGTAATACACTAGCCTTCAAAAATGTTATCATGGAATCAGAAATTTTGACTCAAATATTTATTCCATGTGAAAACTCTCAAAGGACTGTCAAGTAAGCAGTTAATCTCTAGCAAATTCCTAGACTGACAGTTGACAACATAGCTGCTTTGAACACTCCTCAGGTGCCATAAGGAATCTAGACTACACCACAGATGCTTGCAACCAAAACACAATTGGGTCTCCAGAAGTCACAACCTCAGATAAAATTGTTTCAAATAGCGTATGCCAAAGGTTTTGCCATTATTCGTAATGGCAAACATAGGGAACTCTAGCAACATTTTGATGCAGGCCTGAAATTAAAAAACACTTGCTTTAGAGGTCCATCAAAGGCCTGTTCAAATACAGTCCTTCATTTGTATAAAAAGCAATCTCATGTCTGATGCAAATGATGACTGAGTCTAGAGGAATGCTGGGGCACTGAGGCAGGAGGGTGTCTGTGGGAAGGGGCACCCTCAAGAAGCTGTGGGGGCAGGATAGGGGAGAGGATAGGGGGTTTAATGGGAAGTGGGATAACATTTGAAATGTAAATAAATAAAATAACCAATAAAAATTTTTAAAAACTTTTTTGAAATTTTTATTAGATATTTTATTTACATTTCAAATGTTATCCCCTTTCCAGATTTCTGCCCCCTGAATATCGCCTATCCCATCCTCCCTCCCACTAGTTCTATGAGGGTGCTCCCCCACTCACCCACTCCTGCTTCCCCATCCTGGCATTCCCCTACACCTGCATCAAGCCTTCACAGGACCAGGGGCCTCTCCTCCTATTGATGACCGACAAGGCCATCTTCTGCTACACCTGTGGCTGGAGCCATGGATCCCTCCATGTATACTCTTTGGTTGGTGGTTTAGCTCCTGGGAGATTTCAGGGTTCTGGTTGGTTCGTAGTGTTGTTCCTTCTATGGGGTGCAAACCCCTTCAGCTCCTTGGGTCCTTTCTCTAACTCCTTCACTGGGGACCCCGTGCTCAGCCTGATGGTTGGCTGTGAGCATCCACCTCTGTATTTGTCAGGCTCTGACAGAACCTCTCAGAAGACAGCCATACCAGGCTCTTGCCAGCAAGCACTTCTTGGCATCCACAATAGTGTCTGAGTTTGGTAACTATATATGGGTTGGATCCTCAGGTGGGGCAGTCTCTGGATGGTCTCTGCTCTACACTTTGTCTCTATCTCCTCCTATTGATATTTTGTTCCCCCTTCTAAGAAGGACGGAAGTATCCACACTTTGGTCTTCCTCCTTCTTGAGCTTCATGTGGTCCGTAATTGTATCTTGGGTATTCCGAGGTTTTGGGGCTAATAATCCACTCATCAGTGAGAGCGTACTGTGTGTGGTTTTTTGTGATGGTTTACTTCACGCCCTTCACAATAGCCACAAATAATATAAAAGACCTTGGTGTGACTCTAACAACGCAAGTGAAAGATCTGTATGACAAGAACTTCAAGTCTCTCAAGCAAGAAATAAAAGATCTCAGAAGATGGAAAGATCTCCCATGCTCGTGGAATGGCAGGATTAATGTAGTAAAAATGGCCATCTTACTGAAAACAATCTATAGATTCAATGCAATCCCCATCAAAATTCCAAATCAATTCTTCATAGAGTTAGAACAATTTGCAAATTCATCTGGAATTTAAAAAAAAACCTAGGATAGTAAAAACTATTCTCAACAATAAAAGAACTTCTGGGGGAATCAACATCCCTGACCTCAAACTGTATTACAGAGCGATAGTGATTTAAAAAAAAAAAAAAAAAAAAAAAAGCTAGGCATGATGGCGCACGCCTTTAATCCCAGCACTTGGGAGGCAGAGGCAGGCAGATTTCTGAGTTCAAGGCCAGCCTGGTCTACAGAGTGAGTTCTAGGACAGCCAGGACTACACAGAGAAACCGTGTCTCAAAAAAACAAAACAAAACAAAAAAACCAAAAAACTTACTCAACAAGCAGAAATCATGCACGTGTGCACATGCTGTTTGTCAAGCATCACCACAGTGATTGATCAAATGCTCATCATATAAACAATAGACAGCCACAATCACACTCAGTGCTACAGAAGTGAGGCTCAGATAGCATGGGAATAAAACTTCTTAACTTCATCAGGGATCAGCAAGGGAGACTAGAGGGAAATGCCACACCTCAGTTTAACAGCACATGACTTGCTTTTCCTAAAATGTAGACTTTGGGTCAGATGGCTTGTTAGGTAAAGGCACTTGCTTCCAAACTTGTCAAACCTGAGTACAACCCCTGGGATGCACATAATAGAAAAAGACTAATTTTCTTTGTTTGTTTGTTTCGAGACAGGGTTTCGTGATGTGTAGCCCTGGCTGTCCTGGAACACACTTTGTAGACTAGGCTGTCCTTGAACTCAGAAATTCGCCTGCCTCTGCCTCCCAAGTAAAAAAACCAATTCTTACAAGTTGTTCTTTGACCTTAATCCATGAACCATAGTACACAAATGCTTTCCACCCCATCTACATGCATGTGCACACAAATAAATAAGTAAAAAATATTATCATTTTAAAGTAAATTTGGGGGAAGAATAATATCTAGAATTTATTTATCCTCAAGATCCAGAAATTTTTCGTGTGGGTAGAAATTTCTCATTAAAGATTGATTCTTGATCTTAACACACACACACACACACACACACACACACACACACACCCTGCATGGTATTGTTACAGACACACAGGTAGATCAATGGAACATAATTGAAGACCCAGAAATGAACCCACACAGCTACAGTCACTTGATCTTTGACAAAGGAGCTAAAACCATCCAGTGGAAAAAAAGACAGCATTTTCAACAAACAGTGCTGGTTCAACTAGAGGTCAGCATGTAGAAGATTGCAAATCAATCCATTCTTATCTCCTTGTACAAAGCTCAAGTCTAAGTGGATCAAGGCCCTCCACATAAATCCAGACACACTGAAACTAATGAAAGAGAAAGTAGGGAAGAGCCTCTAGTACAGGGGAAGTTTTCCTGAACAGAACACCAATAGCTTATGCTCTAAGATCAAACATTGACAAATGGTACCTCATAAAATTGCAAAGCTTCTGTAAGGCAAAGGACACTCTCAATAGGACAAAACAGCAACCAAAAACTTGGGAAAAGATCTTTACCAACCCTACATTCCATAGAGGGCTAATATCCAATATAGACAAAGAACTCAAGAAGTTAAGACTCCAGAGAACCAAATAATCCTATTAAAAATGGGGTACAGAGCTAAACAGATAACTCTCAACTGAGGAAACTCGAATGGCCAAAAAACACCTAAAGAAATGTTCAACATCCTTAGTCATCAGGAGAATGCAAGTCAAAACATCCCTGAGATTCCACCTCACACAGTCAGAATGGCTAAGATCAAAAACTCAGGTGACAGCAGATGCTGGCGAGGATGTGAAGAAAGAGGAACACTCCTCTATTGCTGGTGGGATTGCAAGCTGGTAAAAACAATGCGGAAATCAGTTTGGCAGTTCCTCAGAAAATTGGATATAGTACTACCTGAGGACCCAGCTCTATCCAAAAGATGCTCCAATGTATAACAAGGACAGATGCTCCACTATGTTCGTAGCAGCCTTATTTATAATAGCCAGAAGCTGGAAAAAAAAAAACAGATGTCCCTCAACAGAGGAATGGATGCAGAAAATGTGGTATATTTACACAATGGAGTACTACTTGGCTATTAAAAACACTAACTTCCTGAAATTCTTAGGTAAATGGATGGAGCTAGAAAATACCATCCTGAGTGAGGTAACCCCATCACAAAAGACTTCCCTTAACTGGCATTTTATTGGCTACTTTTACTTTTACCTTTAGTAGTGAAACCAGAGCTGCTAACATGCTAGAGGCACCAGTGGTGGTGGTGGTGCCCATAGGTGGTCAGCTGGGGCCAGAAACAAGTGAAGCAGATAGAACAAAGACAGCAAACTCTCCAGAGTCCTAGAGGCCTAACAAGTCCTTAAGGGCAATACTCCCAACACCCACAGGCTGAGTGTCCCAGCATCTGAATCTACAACATAAAACACAGCACCTAAAAAAATAGCAGGCCCCAGAGAATCTTCACAGCACTTTTCGTTGTCTAGAAACATACACTCTTATGAACCAGAGATATTTTAACTTAATCGTATTACTGTAGGTTTATAAGAAAGGCATGATCTTACTGAATTTATAAAGAGCTTCAGTTGACTTCAAAAAGACCTAGGTGTGTGTCAGGGCTTGAGAGATAGCACATCCATTAAGAAAACTTAATGCTCTTGCACAGGACAGAAGTTGGGATCCCAGCACCTACATGGTGACTCACAAATATTTGTAACTCTATTTCTAAGAGGTCAAATACCTCTTCTGAGTTCCACTGTCTCCTGCGTGCACGTGCACACACATACATATTCAGATACATATATATTTAGGTACACACACACACACACAAACATTTTTTTAAGGAAGTAGGTGTAGCATAATCATCCATGTCTACTTCTTTATTTAAAAACCTTTTCTGAAAATGCAGAGTTCCAGAATTGCTTTAACTCAGTTTGTATAATGAATGGAATGATAGCTGGAAATGCACTCTCTATTTTAAGGCTCATAATAACTGGGTTGGCATCATGTCTAATAAATTTAGGGCCTAATTACTCATTCCTTCATTTATTTCAATTACCCGATTAGGAGAGTGATGTTGACTCACTTATTACTCAAATCAGAAGGGTAGAGTGCAATTGTCATTCAGTACAAAGAAATTCCATTTTCCCTCTTAGTCAGATTAGGCTCCACTTAATATGTCTTTCCTCTTAAGGGGAAGAGGCATTGTTCTTTCGACACGTTCTCTAATAAGGATTCTCAATACCTATTGCAAAACGCTTTATAACAATCCTACTGACGATGGGAAATTGTATGAATGCTTTGAAATGTTCTTAACTCCATTCCTACCATGGGAGACAAGGGGAAGAAAAACAGAGCTGATCAGGTCATCATTCGTGTAAATTTATAGCACTAATTGCCTGAGCCAGAAGTGATTCATAATCATGTTTTTCATTGCCTTTATTTGAATCTACACATTTACATTTTTTTTACATTTTTTATTAGGTATTTAGCTCATTTACATTTCCAATGCTATACCAAAAGTCCCCCATACCCACCCACCCCCACTCCCCTACCCACCCACTCCCCCTTTTTGGCCCTGGCGTTCCCCTGTACTGGGGCATACAAAGTTTGCGTGTCCAATGGGCCTCTCTTTCCAGTGATGGCCGACTAGGCCATCTTTTGATACATATGCAGCTAGAGTCAAGAGCTCCGGGGTACTGGTTAGTTCATAATGTTGTTCCACCTATAGGGTTGCAGATCCCTTTAGCTCCTTGGGTTCTTTCTCTAGCTCCTCCATTGGGAGCCCTGTGATCCATCCATTAGCTGACTGTGAGCATCCACTTCTGTATTTGCTAGGCCCCGGCATAGTCTCACAAGAGATAGCTACATCTGGGTCCTTTCGATAAAATATTGCTAGGGTATGCAATGGTGTCAGTGTTTGGATGCTGATTATGGGGTGGATCCCTGGATATGGCAGTCTCTACATGGACCATCCTTTCATCTCAGCTCCAAACTTTGTCTCTGTAACTCCTTCCATGGGTGTTTTGTTCCCAATTCTAAGGAGGGTACACATTTACATTTATTTACTGTCATGTGTATGGGTGCTTCGCATGCTTTGGATGTGCCATATCCATGTCTGGTGCTCATGGAGGCCAGAAGGGTGTTGGATCCCCTGTAATTGGATTTACACACGTGGGTGCTAGGAATCAAATCTGCTATCCTCTGGAAAAGCAACAAATACCCTTAACCACTGAGTCATCATGCACTTTAGATTATTTTTTATCTTTTAAAATTAGGGGTAAAATATTGGGCAGTAAAGGAATTAATTAAAAAGTTTTTTAAATATAAATTACAAAATTTACCTTTTTTAGAGGCTAATAAGATAAATAGGGTTTGTTTAGATTGTCAGATGAAAGTGACCAAGACGCTCATCCTAAAGATATGGTGTTTAGGTGTTTATTATTTATGAGGATCTGTGGAAGTCTGAGACTCCTAAAGGAGAAAATGGACCAGGGCAAAAGACATAGAGTTAGTCAAACAGGAAAAAAAATTTCTCTAGATATGAAACTCACATGGAAATAAAATGTCAATAGACAAAATTCTAAGACACTGTCTATCCGTTTCATTCACAGGTACAAAACAGGAAAGATTAGAATGATGTGTGATAATCACATCATACCTTGAAATGAAATTTAAATAAATAGAAAGAAAAAAGGGCAATAGATTATTGGAAATAAAACCTGGGAATTCCAAGATTAGACTTGAAAACCAAATTCCTGAAACTGAGCCGTTAAAAAATGATTCAGAGGCCAATGAAATATCTCTGAAGTTTCTCTAGGCTTAATCATTTCTTCAGCTATTAGAATGTTCTTGAACTTTTTCATGTTGTTTTCTAAATGTCTAATACTTCTTGTTTATTTTTCTAACAGTTGCCTTTTTGATTTCTTGCTCACCATGCAATATTGGCTCACCTACTGACACCTTCATGAATCTTGTTGCTTTTCTCTTCCAATTTTAGTTAGTGTTTTTACAACTGGTAATGCATTAGTAGCTATTATGTACCCTGGAGTGTTTTTATAAATTATTAAACATTAGTGGTTTTGCTTTTATGTCCATTTAATATGTTTAGATGCTTTATATTTCCACCTAAAATTCACATCCATGCGATGATACCGGTTTTACAATTTAGAAACATTTTGTCAGTTTTTACTATGTTCGATTTATATTCAAGAAACATTTCTCAGTTTCAAAACACCAACATCTGCCAGGCATGGTGGCCCAGGCCTGTCATTTCAGCACATGAATGGTGGAGGTCAGATGAATGGGAGAACAAGGCTATCCTCAGCTACTTAGCATGTTTAATTTCAACATGGGCTAATGAGACCCCATCTCAAAAACAGGAAAAAAAATAACACTTGTAATAGCAAAAACAACATTTTCCGAGGACTTTCCTAAATGGATAAAAGACTTTAAATACTATGTTACATAAGAATGCAAATCAGAGCTAGAATGATAACTCAGAGGTTAGAAGTGCTGAGTGCTCTTCCAGCGAACCAAAGGGATTCATAGCAACCACATGGTTGGGAAACAAATGTAAAAAATCAGTAACTCTACTTCCAGGGAACCCAGTACCCTCTTCTAGCCTCCATGGGTACCAGGCACACAGGTGGTGCATAGACGTACATGCAGGCAAATCACCCACACATATAAAAGTATTTTTTAAGAAAATGTAAATCAGACTCTGTTTTGTGTGGGGTTTTATTCTGTTCTATTTTGTTTTGTTTGTTTTGTTTACCTTTCTTTTTTTATTAGATATTTTCTTCATTTACGTTTCAAATGCTATCCCCATGGCCCCCATCCCCCCCCCATGCCCCCGCTCCCCAACCCACCCATTTGTTTACCTTTCTTTACAGAGAAAAGAACATGAAGTTGTGTTAGGAGGATCTGGAAGGAATTGATGAAGAGGAAAGAATATGATAAAAAAATTGTATGAACTTTTCAAAGAGTAAAAGCATTTTATAAATAATATAATATAAAATGATGCTTTCATGTTTAGAGCCTTATAGAACTCCCAACTCTTCCTCAGAACTCTCTCTTCCTTGCCAGCTGGGCCTAAGGATTGAGAAGGTGGACCCAACTGGGACTATATTTGTTATCTCACCTTTCCAAGCTGGGAAAACCCCAGGCCAGTTGGACCCCACCTGCATATGTCCACAGGCACAGGCTCTTTTTTTTTTTTTCCCCTGAGACAGAGTTTCTCTGTGTATTCCGGAACTCACTTTGTAGACCAGGCTGGCTTCGAACTCAGAAATCCGCCGACCTCTGCCTCCCGAGTGCTGGGATTAAAGGCGTGTGCCACAACGCCCGATTTAGGCACAGGCTCTTTGTTGAAGGCACTGATTGGCCATTGGTCACCCATGCTGACCCCGCCCCCCCACCCCCTTGGTGGCTGGCTGGCCTACAGTGGTTCCAAGGCTGAATTCCAGAGTGACCATCTAGAAACCCAAAGTTCCAACAGAGCTTGAAGAAGCACTAGCTTAGCAACACAGTGAGTTCTATCTTGGCAAGAATAGAAACTACCATCTGTCATTTTCTAAGCATCACTCACAGACTTAGTGAGAGGGGAAGCAAACTCACTCCAGCTTTTGAAGGGAGACCAGCAGGGTCATGGAGGAAGGCTTTCTCTGGGTAGGAAGGTCCACAGTTATGTTAGTCTTTACCTCCAAAATTTGAAGGCAAAGGCAATTGCAAATTACTGGCAGAAAACATCCATTTTCTTATTTGGTGGTCTGTGGGTAAATTTGGAGAGCATACAGATGGTTCCTGACCATTGGTTTCTGGGATCGACAAGGAAGACAGAGTTGTAAGTGGAACACCTGAGGCCATTTTAATATAGGTTGGATGTATATGGACTCTTGGCTTAGTGTGTGTTGATTGCCTTTCAAGCTCTCAGATGGTAAGTACGGTCAAGTACAGTCTCTCATTGAGCCTGTCCCACACATACAGCCTCTCCTTGCCTTCCTCTTCCTGCCTTCACCTCTCACTAAGTCTGTCAGCGAAGGTACATGTGCCTGTGGAGGCCAGAGTGTTCAATGCTAGCTAGGTGTTTTTCTTAATTATTCTTATCCTTATTTTTTAAGACAGGATTTCTCACTGATTGAAAAGTTTGCTGCTAGCAACACTCTGAGATATCCTGTGTCTTCTTTCCCAGTTTACTAGAATGTGCTAGAGTAGTTGACTTTTTTCATGGGTGCTGGAGATCTTGTGTCCTCATGCACATGGGACAAGCAACTTATCAGCTGTCTTTTCCCTATCCTCACAGAGTGTCTCTGTGTACCTTAAGAAGGCTTCAAACGCATCATCAGTTTCCTTCAGCCTCTTGAGTACTGATCTGGATATGTGTGGCATATCCAACTATATCTCTTCTTATTATGATTCTCCATCCCAGACATAAAGAGTTGATTAATATGGTGATTTTTAAATATATTTTTATTAGATATTTTCTTTATTTACATTTCAAATGTTATCCCCTTTCCTAGTTTCTCCTTCGAAAATCTCCTATCCTTCCCCCAACCCCTGCCCTACTTACCAACCTACCCACTCCTGCTTTCTGGCCCTGGCATTTCCCTATACTTGGGCATAGAACCTTCACAGGCCTCTTCTCCCATTGATGACCAACTAGGCCATCCTCGGCTACGTATACAGCTAGAACCACAAGTTCCACCATGTATTTTCTTTGATTGGTGGTTTAGTTCCAAGGAGCTCTGGGGGTACTGGTTAGTTCCTATTGATGTTCCTCCTATGGGGCTTAAGACCCCTTCAACTCCTTGGGTACTTTCTCTAGCTCCTTCATTGGAGACCTTGTGCTCCGTCCAATGGATGATTGTGAGCATCCACTTCTGTATTTGCCAGGCACTGGTAAAGGCCCTCAGGAGACAGCTATATCAGGCTCCTGTCAGCAGGCTCTTGTTGGCATCTGCCATAGTGTCTAGGTTTGGTGGTTGTTTATGGGATGGATCCCCAAGTGGGGCAGTCTCTGGATGGTTGTTCATTCAATCTCTGCTCCAAACTTTGTCACTCCTTCCATGGGTATTTTGTTCCCCCTTCTTTTTTTTTTTTTTTTTTTTTTTGGTTTTGGTTTTTGGTTTTTTGGTTTTTTGAGACAGGGTTTCTCTGTATAGCCCTGGCTGTCCTGGAACTCACTCTGTGACCAGGCCGGCCTCGAACTCAGAAATCCACCTGCCTCTTGTTCCCCCTTCTAAGAAGGATTCTGAGCTACTGGGCTAATATCCACTTATCAGTGCGTGCATATCATGTGTGTTCTTTTGTAATTAGGTTACCTCACTCAACATGATACCCTCCAGATCCATCCATTTGTCTAAGAATTTCATAAATTCATTGTTTTTAATAGCTGAATAGTATCCATTGTGTAAATATACCACATTTTCTGTGTCTATTCCTTTGTTGAGGGATATATGGGTTCTTTCCAGTTTCTGGCTATTATAAATAAGGCTGCTATGAACATGGAGCATGTGTCCTTATTACATGTTGGAGCATATTCTGGATATATGCCCAGGAGTGGTATTGCTGGATCTTCCGGTAGAACTATGTCCAATTTTCTAAGGAACCACCAAACTGATTTCCAGAGTGGTTGTACCAACTTGCAGTCCCACCAGCAATGGAGGAGTGTTCCTCTTTCTCCACATCCTCGCCAGCATGTGCTGTCACCTGAGTTTTTGATCTTAGCTATTCTGGCTTGTGTGAGGTAGAATCTCAGAGTTGTTTTGATTTGCATTTCTAATGATTAAGGATGTTGAACATTTTTTAGGTGCTGCTTAGCCATTCTTCAGTTGAGAATTCTCTGTTTAGCTCTGTACCCCATTTTTTAATAGGGTTATTTGGTTTTCTGGAGTCCAACTTCTTGAGTTCTTTATATATATTGGATATTAGCCCCCTGTAAGATTTAGAACTGGTAAAGATCTTTTCCCAATCTGTTGGTTGCCTTTTGGTCTTATTGACAGTGTCCTTTGAATATGGCGATTTTTTAAGCACAAACATTTTTGCCATGATGTAAAACTGTAGCAACTCTAGGATCACAAAACTTGTATAGACTATGACAATCCAAGACCTCGTGCACACTGGCCATATAAATCTAAATGCTGACAGATTTTCTCTTATTCTTAAAATTCCAAAGGAATCTTTGAGTTTCCTTTGATTTGTCTTGATCTTATCTGATGTGTATCAAGCACCTGTGTGACAAAGGAAAAATTAAGCATGATATCCACCATGAAAAAACTCATTCAAATGGAGGAATGCTGGCATCCATAGTGAGGAAAATTCAAGCAGTACATGAGATGGTTAAGGGGCAACCGAGCAGTTATGATCATTCCTAGGAGCCACAGAAGCCAGTGCTGCCATGCTATGTTTACAAGGAGGAAGTCGGCAAGTGAAAAGAAGGGAACTGAACAGTTATTTTATACAGTATTTGTGAGCCTTTCTTAGGTCTAGAACTGATGGTAGATATCATATGTTCCAGGTAAATAGCTATTTTACACTTGAGAATTGAGTATCTGTTATAAACACCTCCTCATTAGTTGCATGCCTAGTAGATATGATCAGAAAATAAATATTGTGTTGACTTTCTGCAGAGGACACTGAGGTGTAAATAAAGTGGCTTTTCAACTCCCCCTCCTGAAATTATCATAAACAATAGTAGTTACCCCAGGGTCAAATAAACCTCAGCTTTGC
Source organism: Mus musculus (assembly GCF_000001635.26). Taxonomy (NCBI): domain Eukaryota; kingdom Metazoa; phylum Chordata; class Mammalia; order Rodentia; family Muridae; genus Mus; species Mus musculus. The sequence goes on from NC_000071.6 coordinate 32,508,802, forward strand.
ATCCTAAAACAAATACTATGTGTGTAAGAGAGCAACAAGCCCAGGGCTGAGAATTTGGCATCTGACACTAAGGCCTATGACTTCGAAGACTATTATGCTTCCTTGATTGTCAAATGATGCAGTCACATGAGAAACTCTAAAATTCCAGAGCTGTGTTTTCATAAACAGTTCTCAACGAGTTGCTTAAAACCCATTATTGCTTGAATATGGCAGCAGTTCAAGAATCTGTCCAAAACATCTGAAATTAAGTGCCACATCAAGTTTTGAGGGACTAAAACGTTTAACTACACATTTCCCTTTAAATATTTCTTTTTCTTTTTCAAAATCAAAGCTAAATTTCCTGAGCTGTGATCAAGAATTTGAGAGTCCAAACAAGCTTATTGCATAGCAAAAAAAAAGCACTCAGAAGACACTTGTAGCTACAGAACCAGAAAGCACTAAACCAACAATATTTGTCTTACTTTGAAGCTGAACAATCCACACGTCAGAGGGAAGTGAAAGCCACCCTAGTGGGGAAGAAAATGATATAACGTTAGCACAAAGAGGTTTGTGATTCAAGATGTGAGGATTCAAAGAATGTTTTCTCTTCGCACCATATTTACAGATGTATTGTGACAAATTACCTCCTCCTATACCTCATTTCATGAATTGCTTCTCCACTAAATATATTTAGTCATTTCTCCTTCCTGTTTACTCACTAAAACCATTTCAATTGCAATCTTCAACCCGTAGAAAATTTTTGTTTGTTTGTTTGTTTGTTTTTTGAAAAAGGGTTTCTCTGTATAGCCCTGGCTGTCCTGGAACTCACTCTGTAGACCAGGCTGGCCTCAAACTCAGAAATCCGCCTGCCTCTGCCTCCCGAGTGTTGGATTAAAGGCATGCACCACCACGCCCAGCTTTTTTTCTTTTGTTTGAACCTGTAGAAAAATTTCTACATTAAACATTTCTCTTGTTTTAAAAAAAAAATGGACAAAATACTTAAAGAGACAGGGCAGAGGAGAGAGCCTTCAGCTGACCTGGAAAACGAGGATTCTCCTAAAGTGCCAGGGAAGGACAAGCTCGCTCCTTAATTGAGTAGGCCATAAGCATGGGTTTGGAGAACATGCTCTTCTCCATTTCTGGCCTACTGAGCTGTGCATTCTTCATGGTCAAACATTTGTTCAACTGGCCATTCCCAGTACAAAGCATCTCCGACCGCTTATCAGTACTTAGGCAGTTCATTCACAATACTCTTAATGCTCCACAGTGAAGTTATAAACTATTTGTCAACTTAACTGATGAACAGCTATCCAAAGTAAGCATCATTTCTAAATGTTAGCATTTTTATTAGTAGACTATAAAACATGTTACTTAATCCAAAAATACAGTACATGGCTGGCCACAGTGTGACTTCATCAAATCTGCTGAAGACCGCAAAGAACAAAGAATGCTGCAGAGTCTACCTTTTGCATTCCGCCTGCCCAGTGCATCTTACCTCCCTGTTTCTTAGATTGGGTTTTATACCAACATCTCCCTTATTTCTCAGGCTTTCAGAATCATCCAGAATTACATTTCCTTCTTTCTTGGGACTCCAGCTTGTAGGTTCAGCCTGCATAATTTCATAAGCCAGTTCTTCATCATACATACTAAGGGAAACATAAATATAAAAGAAATGGAAATAAATGAAAGTATCTCCTGATACACTCCCAGAACTGAGGCCAAGATTCCAGGCAGCCTTTCACTAGGCTATAGATGCAGGAACTTTACTCCTATTGCCCAGGTCTATGAACAGACACATCAGACTTGTATTCTTAGTACTATCTGATCTAGCCTCTTCCTATCCTCCTCTGTTCCTCTTTAGACAATCTCACCCCTTGGATTTGATGATATCTTGTAAACATCCTCATCTGAGAGCATTTGGACACCAGAAAGGATAGCTACAACACCTCCATAAAATATGAATTCCCTTACTAATAGGCCTTGCTCTTCCTTCCCTCTCACCAGTCAGATGCTCTGGCTACTTGAGAGACTATTTTTTTCTTGACCATCACTTGTTATTTCTTTGCTTTGAATCTAAAACCATAATGCTAAGTCCCTCTGTACCCTAGTCTAATGCCAAACTACCCTAGAAGTCTAAATTCTCTTGGACTCCTGAAAGACGATCGTGTGTTCAACCATTACCTTTGTACTGAAATGGCATCTGAATAAATATCTAGTTACTTGAGCTGTGCCCTTGTCAGTCTCTCAGTACCTTGCAGGGGAGGACTGCATCTTCCCCTTTCCATCCTAGCCTATATGTCTATATGCAGAGATCCTGATCTGAAACCTTTCACGTGCTCATAAATATTTGCTAAATAAGTAGATCCCTAAATCCTACAGCACACTCTTTCTAATATCATCCCAGTCATACCCTAAGGTCCCTTCAGGACCTTTAGCGCCTGATTACCAACTGTGATGGTTTGCATATGCTTGGCTTAGGGAGTGGCACTCTTAGAAAGTGTGGCCCTGTTGGAGTAGGTGTGTCACTGTGGGTGTGGGCTATAAGACCTTCATACTAGCTGCCTGGAAGTCAGTATTCTACTAGCAGCCTTCAGATGAAGATATAGAACTCTCAGCTCTGCCAGCACCATGTCTGCCTGGATGCTGTCATGCTTCTGCCTTGATGACAATGGACTGAACCCCTAAACCTGTAAGCCAGCCCCAATTAAATGTTGTCCTTTATAAGATTTGCATTGGTCATGGTGTCTGTTCACAGCAGTAAAACCCTAACTAAGACATCAACCATCCTTACTTCATGGATTCCTCCATCACTTCCCATTGGAAAACACAGATATTTGCATGACAATTTATAACTAGCAAAATTATAGTTATGAAGTATCAACAAAAGTAATTTTATGATTGGGGTCACCACAACATAAGGAACTTGTATTTAAAAGGTCCAGCATTAGGAAGGTTAAAAACCACTGTCCTAGATTATAATATCTCTTGTCTACATATGTTTTTCTTTGTCCTTTTTTGGGGGGGAGTGGGGGTCAGGATCCACTGTGGGATAGCCTACAACTATGCTTCAAATCCCAGGGATGATGGAATTGACAGTATGAGTTGCCTTTGTTACTAGAATCTGATAGTAATTAAAGTGTGCCAACTGTTAACTATAAGCATTACCTCTGCTTAAAGAACAAACCACAGGTAGCCACTGATCTTAGAACAAAGACCTTCAGACCCAACTGTAATTGAACTCATAGGCCAAGGAACAGTCTAAGTCAGCGAGATTTATCATGTGCCATCCCTTCAGTGGCAACCCACTGCAAGCCATGCTTACTTCATGTTCCCCAAGGCCCTGATTTATAAACTACTTATAAAATGAACTATAGCATACTAAGGACTTTGTATCTTCTTCAAAAAACAGTGGCTCATATTTTACAAACCTCTGGGATTTCCTGATGCTTTGCATTGTGAGTGTCAGGCTGACAGAGGTTGCTATTGAGCCTTCTTTTGTTTGGCATGGTAAAGGCCTTCCCTGACACCTTTCTCTTGGTAAATAAACTTAATCATAATAATGATCACATTTTATGTGAATGCATAGATCAGATATTACCCATAAATCAGCAATATTGCATACTTTTCAAGTTTGGCTATTTCAAATGCATCAAACACACACACACACACACACACACACACACAAAATTTGATTAGTGTTGAAAATGTAACATGGTAATGAAAGTTGAAAAGACTATTTAGGTAATGAAGCCATGAAGCTGATTAAAAGCATTTTGAGAGGGCTGGTGAGATGGCTCAGTGGGTAAGAGCACCCGACTGCTCTTCCGAAGGTCCGGAGTTCAAATCCCAGCAACCATGTGGTGGCTCACAACCACCCATAATGAGATCTGATGCCCTCTTGTGGTGCATCTGAAGATAGCTACAGTGTACTTACATATAATAAATAAATAAATAAATCTTTAAAAAAAGCATTTTGAGGTTAAAAATCATAAGGACTTAATCCTTGACATCATTAAGACTGTATTTTTTCTATGTTATTTTTGTTCTAAGACCAAATACAGTTTTAGATCCCAAGCAAAATTTAGGTCTAAGGTAGCTTGGGGATTAAAGAACAGATGGGAAACCAAGAGTTCAAAACTGGAACATTATCCAACCTCTGATGTGCTGTCTGATACTTAAAACATTGCTCTTTCAACTCTAAAATGAGTTGATTTGACAAAATAGTCCAGTTAGCAATGCCAAAGCTATTTTGGAGTTGTCCTATTCAGGGTTTCTTTAGACACCTCAGGGATAACAGAATTGAAAGCTCATATATGGAGAAACTATTGTTGACTTCAACTTATAATTTGATTTAAAAAAAAAAGGAACAAGACAATGGCTCAGTGGGTAAAGTTTTTATTGAGTGAGTGAGTATAAGGACCTAAGTTCAGATTGCCTATCTACATGTAAAACCTGGATGTTGTGACCTAATGCTGTTACCCCTGTACTGGTAGGAAGATAGCAAACATCGATGGATCTTTAGGACTTGCTGGGTAGTCAGTCCACAGAAATGAAGTGTCAAGTTCAGGGAGAGATCCTGTCTTAAAAAGTAAGTTGGAAGCTGGGTGGTGGTGGCACTTAGGAAGCAGAGGCAGGCAGATTTCTGAGTTCAAGGCCAGCCTGGTCTACAAAGTGAGTTCCAGGACAGCCAGGGCTATATAGAGAAACCCTGTCTCAAAAAAAAAAAAAAAAAAAAAAGTTAAGTTGGAAAAGGATTGAGAAATATACAGGAAGATAACCTATGGCCTTTACACATGCACACAAGGGCTAGCACACCACACACACACACACACACACGCTCCACATACACACCACATACATCCCACATACACACAAAAAGAATAGAAAATGGTTGCTCGGGGCACTGGAGAGATGGCTCAGTGGTTAAGAGCACTGACTGCTCTTCTGAAGGTTCCTGAGTTCAAATCCCAGCAACCACATGATGGCTCACAACCATCCATAATGAGATCTGACTTCCTCTTCTGGTATGTCTGAAGACAGCTACAGTGTACTTACATATAATAATAAATAAATCTTTAACAAAAAAAAAAAAGGAAAAAGAAAATGGTTGCTCTTATATAGTGCATGTAGTATACCTTACTGGGAATAATCCAAATTTTAGAAACAATCAAGGATTCTGCTGACCTACGTGCTGAGTATTTGGTAAGCTATTAAGATGTTTTGAGGCTTGGTTTTCTCGTCTTGCAGGTAACAAAATAACCTGGGACTTTGAAGAGGGTAGAAGTTACGCATATGTACATAGTATAAAATCACTAACAAAGGCATAGTTACATCTCAGAGATAGAAAATAATTCTCACTAATATGATGTCAAACCATTGAGCTGCAGTGAAGTGTCTAAACTTACTAAAAGTTGGAAAAGGATTGAGGAATTTACCAGAAGACAAAAAATAGGGCTGAAAAAGAAATAGAGCTGCTTGTCATGGGTGACTAGGACTTACGTGGCTTTCAGATTATGTTCCTAGGTTTAATTTTGTTGTACCCTGAGAACCACAGATGGACAAAGGGACTTGGTGTCATTAAGAAGAAATCGTAGCAATATAAACAAAATACATAGTTTCACCTATCACAATTATACTCTGCAAATGTGAGTCTCATCACAAACCAAGCTTACCAGGTGTACTGGCTAGTTTTGTGTCAACTTGACACAGCTGGAGTTATCACAGAGAAAGGAGCTTCAGTTGAGGAAATGCCTCCATGAGATCCAACTGTAAGGCATTTCCTCAATTAGTGATCAAGGGGGAAAGGCCCCTTGTGGGTGGGACCATCCCTGAGCTGGTAGTCTTGGTTCTATAAGAGAGCAGGCTGAGCAAGCCAGGGAAAGCAAGCCAGTAAAGAACATCCCTCCATGGCCTCTGCATCAGCTCCTGTTCCCTGACCTGCTTGAGTTCCAGTCCTGACTTTTTTCAGTGATGAACAGCAATGTGGAAATGTAAGCTGAATAAACCCTTTCCTCTCCAACTTGCTTCTTGGTCATGATGTTTGTGCAGGAATAAAAACCCCGACTAAGACACCAGGTCACTTGTCTGATAACAAACACCACCTCCTTTATTCTGTCTGCTCCAGTTCAGTTTGACCTACTAGTCACTGTCAGACTGAATCAATCACCTGAATCAAAAGTCTAATGACAAGGCAATCAATACGCAACACCTATCCTGGGCCTGGTCTATCTCCCTGGCACTCCTTTCATAACTCCCTGCTATTCTTAAGGACCCTAGAATTCAAGTTTAAAGATAAAAAATCCAAACAAAACAAAACAGCAAACCAACAACAACAAAGCCACTCCCAATGTGAAGTTTTTCTAGTTTGCCAAGCAAATAATGAATGTTGGGTGAGCAGGCCTCACAAAGACTAATTACATAAGGCTAAGCCTCTCTTACTTCAACAATAGTCCAGATACAACTTAATAAAGCTTAGAGTTGTTAAAAGGATGAGGCTTCATCTAACCCAACCATGTATTTGATGAAGCTAGATTGCAGAACAGAACATCCAAGTAATTTATCCATGTTTACAAAATACAGAGAGATGAAAACCTAAGTTAGAATTATCTCCATAATTCCTCAGTAAAAACCCCTGCAAAAGAACGATGCTGCATGCCCAGTTCTCTTCAGCCATAGTGCTGAATCAGAGGAATACTTCTTCCCCATTTCCATCTCTGCACTTATGCCCTCTGCTACTTTTGAGTTGCACAACTAAATTTATGAATATAGTTGAAACTTAACATAAGTTGTATGGAGATTTGAAAACTGCATTTAGGTATTCAGTGGACTGTTCTATAATTCACAGGTTGTTGGGTTTTTTTTTTTAATAATCTGTTTGGAAGACAAGCAGATATGCTTAATGAAATACAGAGGATCTATACTTCTTGTCTTGAATAATGTTATTGTAAAGAAGTGGGGATCTGAGCGGGTGGGGGCACAGTGTTGGGGAGGAGAAAGGCAGCTTCTTCCACTTTGTTTTTCACGTCATCCAGGAAGTCAGCTTGACAGGGTTTCATGTGATGGAACTATCCTGGTGACCACTGACAATCACCTCGTGCACACTAGAGTGGGTCTGATGGTATGCTGACTGCTTCAATTGCCAATGTAAGTCTAAGGTTGTGCTTTCAGGCAAGGAGCCAATACAAAGGCTTTGTCCGCCACAGTTCTCATGCTGCTCTGGACTCATCATCACTTTGCAAACTAACCGTGAAGATCAAGAGTGTTGTCTCTGTGCTGAGCTATACTGGCACACTTTGAAGCCTGCTTGAATCTACCTTCACAAAACTTCAGTGTCGAACACTGTGAATCACTCCCAAGGAGTTTTATAACCCCTCTTTCTATTTTCAGGGACCTTTGCAAATGACATCATTTAGTTTCACTTTATATTAGTTGGAAGTTAAATGTTGTAAATAAGAGAATGAAAAGTGATTCGAAACTCCAGATCATTACAAAGAATCCGTTTCCAGATTAGGAGATGACTTCTATGGGGTTCCATGATGTGCTTCAAAAGAGTATAAATGTCACTATTGAGTAAGCAGAGATATCCATATGACCCTCAGTAAAATGCTTGTCTTCCTTATTTGCAGATATGGCTACAAGACAGGAACATACAGAGAATGGTGAACAGCTAATAACATAGTTCTCGAGCCATACAAACAGACTTCCATGTTGGCTCAATTACCTAACTGTCTAGGTGGAACCTGTGGGGAAAACAATCCTCCTTTGAATGAGATTTCAAATGATGCTTTTCCCCACTGGGCTATGCACATCACCATAAACCTTCTACTTTAACTCAGACGGATGCTCACGCCGATAGTAACATCTTGACGCACACCTTCAAATGAATTTGTTCTAAATAATACATCAAGAACCTAAGAACTCACATCTTAAGCTATTTTTTTAAAGTATATTGTGAAGTACAAAGCACAAAAAAAAGCAGCCATGTTGCCTGACATTTGAATAGAATGTCTATTAAACTAAAAAGATTTTTTTTCCTGGACAAGTATAGAAGTGAATTTCTGATCTGGGGTTTGAGCATCATAAAAACTTTCTTGTCTTTAGATCTCAGTTCAAAGACAGAAAGCTGTGTCTGGTGTGCCATGGCCAACAGAGATCCACAGCAGTTCCTCTGTAAGAAATAACGGAAAGAAATGCATAGTTCACTGGCAGACTACCAGCCCTGGAACAGTGGCCACAACAGTGTCTCCCAAGTAGTGTTAAGTACAGGATCTGTAAGGTAATTGTGGATCTCTGGAGAGAACAATTTGCTACTTCTTAAGAGAATGCCTACAGGTCATAAAGCAGCTTTGGAAAGGTTCAAAACCTGCTCATGAGCTTTAAAGTATAATGTGGAAGTTCAAGATAAAAAGGTGAAGGGAAGGCATTCTGTGGTTTGACAGATACTTATAAAACTCCATTGTATCTGGATACCGAAAAATTTGTGTCTTTCCCTCAAGAACAGGTGTCTAACCGATTATTGCTAACATTACAAGAAAACTTAAAAGCATCTACCAAAGATGCAGTCATGGGGAAAGGCCCTTTCTTAGTCTCTGCATGACATGTCTCAGAAAGCTTTTTTAAAACTCCATGCCTTTGCCTGTTAGAATATCACATTAAAAAAAAAAAAACTGTTGCTTGTACAGTCAGCATCCCCCCTTTTAAATTACAGTTGCTTTAAAATGGACTAGTTTGTGAGTTCTATGCATGAATAGATTGCATCTTAGAACTCCCACTCAGTACTAAGAAATGACCCTGGCCTATAACTTCTGGTCAAGTTGCTAAACTTAAAAACTGACTCACCCATGGCAATGTATGTAAAACATCAATAGATCCTCCAGCTATTCTGACATTATCAGCAGTGCTCATGGGCTAAGTGCATATGGGAAATTCTATGACAGGTGGAAAACTCCCTTTTAGGCTCCATGATTGCTTTGTTAGAATCAATGAACGCCAAAACGATTCCCTGAGTTATCGCTGACTACAAACAGCTTATTAGACAATTTCAAATTATAGAACAATTTCTAGAAACATGAGTCACATCATGCTATATCCATGTGGTATAAAGTGCCAGCAGATGTAGTAAGGCTGACAACAGTTCAGAGGTGCCCATCAAAATAAGGCCTTATGACAGTGATAGTTTCCCAGGACTTCTATCACATCCCAGATCACAAAGACCCAACAAAATATACTTTCTGTTGTTAAGATTTGAGATACAGTAGAAATCAAATGGGGTCAGGGCAATGAAGACAAATCCAAAGAACATTTTGAAATCATGAGTCAGTAAAGCTTCTCCCATTGCCATGAATGGACATGATGGTTTCTAAGACACCTTCAACGCTGGAAATTCACCTTGTACTCCAACATATCCTGTTACATCTGACCTTCATGGAAACCCAGGGAGACAAAGAGAGCAGCTCCATTTCCAAACTCTAATTAGAAAATTGGTGCTAACGCAAACTGTATATGCCCCAGTACAGGGGAACGCCAGGGCCAAAAAAATGGGAATGGGTGGGTAGGGAAGTGGGGGGGGGGAGGGTATGGGGGACTTTTGGGATAGCATTGGAAATGTAATTGAGGAAAATATGTAATAAAAATATTAAAAAAAAAAAAGAAAATTGGTGCTAAGGGGCATAAAGGAATTAATCCAGTATCACATGCTAATGTCAGGACCAGTGTCCCTTCACCATTCCACTGCTGTCACTGCACCTTGTCTCTGAATATTCCACCTCCATCAGCCTCACTGGCTCACACAAAGCCTTTATGAGTAGGCAGATGGAATTAAGTACTCATTTATAGTCTCTGCAATGACAACAAAAGAAAGCATTAATAAGAACTGTATTGAGGAACTACGAAAATCAAGTTAGGGGTGGTAGCCCATATCTTCATTCCCAGCATTTAGGACCCAGGCTGAAGCAAAAGTATTGTCATGAGTTCAAGATTAGACTATGCTACAATACAGTGAGCACCAGATCACCAGCCTAGGCTCTACCTGAATAGTACTCTACCTGAATCAGAGACAGAGCAGGGTTAGAGCCATAGTTAACACAGAAATTTAAAAGATCCCCAAAAAAGTCAGAAATTTTCTGAATTTTTCCCCCATGGTCACCAAATTGCTCACCATGGGGGAAAAATTTTGAAATGACATCATGCCTGGAGCTGAGTTAGAATGGACTCAGCATTAAGACTAGCCTTGGCTACACAGACAGCTACATGGAAAGAGAAAGAAAGAAAAAGAGAAAGAGAGAGAGAAAGAAAGAGAGAAAGAAAGAAAGAAAGAAAGAAAGAAGGAAGGAAGGAAGGAAGGAAGGAGGGAGATAGAGGGGAAGGAAGGGAGATAGAGGGGAAGGAAGGGAGAGGGAGGGAGGGAGAAAGGAAAGAAGGGAGAAAGGAAGGATTGAGTAAAGGGGAAAAAAGAAAAGAAGGGGAGAGCGGCAGAAGGGAGGGAGGGAGGGAGGAAAAGTAGGCCTACATAATTCATAGCCTCAGTAACTATAGGACAAGAGAGAAACAAGAATTTCTTCTCCATAGAAGAAACTGCTCTGGCTATAGCAGCAGGCATGCTGCAGGGAAACAACAAGCAGACTGCTGGACTCCCATGATAGCAAGAACATAGCACTAGTTAGACAGCATGAGCTGCAGGAAGCCCAGTTAACACCAGTAACCACCAAGCTGACAAATCTGACTGACCTTGAACTTCATTACATTTTTATTGAAATATGTTAGCATAATAAGACCTTTACCAAGAGGGACCTGTAACACAAATCTAAGGGCATTGAGAGCCATGAGACAGTCTATACTGAAATCTCCCCCCTTCCCCCCCCCCACCCCAAATGCAGGTCCCAGAAAGGACATGGCTATTCAAGCCAATAAACAAGATATGTGCTTTTGTTACTGCTTGCTACTATCCTATTTGGCAGGATGCTGCCATTTTCCCTTCAAGACACTCTTCATTGACTGGGCTGCATTGGGCCTGCTGTGTTTCTTTTAAGTAACTCTCACTTTCCCTTTTCTTCAAAAATTAAGCAGGATCTGATTTCTATTCTACAGGAGAAAGGACCCACCTGGCCAATAACATTCTAAAAGTAACCATCCTCCATGAACATCACCTTGAACATGCTTTATTTCCCCCCATTCCTCAAGAAATTTGAAGTCTCCAATCTCTTAGATGATCCCTCTTGCTATAACACTCCTCAAATAGGCAAAGCAAGTCTACAATGTTTTCCAGCTATAAAGTAAAGTTTCTGAAAATTGAAAAGAAGATGAAAATGTGCTATGATGGTTTGAGTGAGAAATGGCCCCATAGGCTCCAGCATTTGAGTATTTGGTCCTCAGTTGGTCCTGTTTGGGGGAGGTTTAGGAGGTGTGGCCTTGCTGGAGGAGGTACATCACTGTGGACAGGCTCTGAGATTTTATAAGTTCATCCCATTCCCAGTTCGCTGACTCTGATTGGTGCTTGAAGTTGGAGATGCTCACTCTCTGTCCCTGCTGTCATGTTTCCTCCTCCACTCTTACAGACTCTCTATCTGCAATCACAACCCAAAATAAGCTCTCTCATCTACAAATTGCCTTGGCCACAGCAACAGAAAATCATCTACTATAGGTGTAGTCACTCATCATCTTAGCTGAAGAGAGTATTGTATGAAATTCTTAAGGGCCATCAGAAGTGCATCCAGGGAAGGTTATTTGACATCATAGAGAAGAACATGGAGGCTCAAAATATTAAGAATAGAAAGGCCACTGTGGCAGACTAAAGGCAAGCAGCGCCTCCCAGTGGCTCAGAATTGAGGCAGCTTAGAATTAAAAAATAGCAATGTGGATGCCTGAGGGAACATGCTCAAGTTTAGTACTGGACAAACAGTAACTTGAAAAGTCTCCAGTTATTGAAACAGGGGGTGAGAAACAACATAACACCTCTCAGCCTGTAAGCAGCATTGTAGAGGGAAGAGCTAACTGCTAGGGAAAGAGAGAAAGGCGTAATGGGTAAAACTGGTACCAAAAGAGATGGATACAAAAGCAGCCTGAGCTTAGACCATCCCTGTGCTGTGGAGAAGGTCTGTGCTTAAGAAATGTTCTGGGTTTCTCAACATAAAAGCACAGTGCTATAACTGACAGCCATGCAAAGGTCAGCACCAAGCTTGGTGCTTTAGAGAATATAAGTTCTGCATCTTCCTTTCGCTGGAAGATCATTGTCAATATTGACATGCTGTTCTGAACATGTAGCCCAGTCTGGCCCCAGAAGAATGCCAGTGAAGCTAGCTCATTGTGAAAGATGTGCATATTCAGGCCATAAATGAGGCAAGGGGTGGAACTTGCTTTAGCTGTATAGCTAAGGTCAAGAGACTCTGGAAGCTCTGGATTGTGAGCAGGTAGTGGCCCTTGGGAAACTACACCTCTGTATGGCCTTTGTCTTGTATTGTTTTTTTAGCCCATCCCATATTTAAACAACATGGGTTATGCCGCCAAGACAAAGTTGATTCCATGATAACCTGGTACAAAGCAGGGAAACGAATGTAGACCCAATGACCTCCAGCTCTAAGCCATGCCCACTGACCTACTGACAATACTAAAGGAGGAAGGGGTGGATATTTTCACAGGCTTTGAGTGCTCCATTGGTTGCACAGTGTACTGAGACGTAGAAAGATCAGTGGGAATGGAGGATAGTCACTAACTCTTGTGGTTGAGACATTGACATGGTTCTCTTTTCTTTCCCTTTTCATTTCTTATGAAGACTTTTTTATGCTTGTAGATGAGTTTATGGTGTTTCCCTATTTATGTTTGTATACATATGTTTTTATTGTTCAGTGTTGTATTTTTGTTTTTCTTTTTCTCTCCTTCTAGTCATCAAGTCCTTATACTGCATTTTTCCTGTTCTTATAGACAGTCTTCATTTTTCATCATACTACTGATCTCTATCTTTTAATTTTTTGGATATTATTTCTGCTTTCCATTCTCTGTACTCTTCTTTCTTCATCTTTCTTATATATTATGATGCTTAAAAACTATTTTATCTGCATCATTTAAAACTTCAGTTTGGGCCAGCACTGGGGCACCTTGGGCGCGGAGTTGGCGAACACCCCCAAGGTCCCCTAGAGGACTCTCCACGCAATCTTAGGACCACCGGTGAGTAGAACACAACTTCTGTTCCAATCCAATCGTGCGGGACCTGAGATAGCATTAGAGAAGCAGGAAACCCGGACTGACCAGGGTCACAAGTCCCTTCCGGTTGACACCAGCACTTGGTCACCTGGGCACAGAGTCGGTGGAAACCTCCAAGGTCCCTAGAGGACAGCTTCTGAGACAGACCCCGTTTCGGGCCCCAGACATCCGGGCACCTTCCCTGCCAGAGGAGAGGTGTCCGCCCTGCCCGGGAGGGCTGTGCTGGAGCACCTGGGGGAGCCATTCTTGGTTCCCGGATCCCTCTGAGACTAGTCTGTGCAGGTGAGAGTGTTGACTACAGAAGCTAACAGCTTCTGGGACAGGTCCTGTTCTGGGCCTTCATCTTCTGTCAGGAGGGAGGTCTGAATGCCAGATATCTGTGCACCTTCCCTGTAAGAAGAGAGCTTGCCTGCAGAGGGTGCTCTGACCACTGAAACTCAGAGGAGAGAGCTAGTCTCCCAGGTCTGCTGATAGAGGCTAACAGAATCACGAGAGGAACAATCTTTAGCAAGAGACAACTATAACAACTAACTCCAGAGATTGCCAGATGGTGAAAGGCAAACGTAAGATTCTTACTAATAGAAACCAAGACCACTCACCATCATCAGAACGCAGCACTCCCACCTCGCTCAGTCCTGGGCACCCCAACACACCCAAAAAGCTAGACCGGGATTTAAAAGCATATCTCATGATGATGGTAGAGGACATCAAGGACTTTAATAACTCACTTAAAGAAATACAGGAGAACACTGCTAAAGAGTTACAAGTCCTTAAAGAAAAAGAGGAAAACACATCCAAACAGGTGAGGGAAATGAACAAAACCATATTAGTCTTAAAAAGGGAAGTGGACACAATAAAGAAAACCCAAAGCGAGGCAAAGCTGGAGATAGAAACCTTAGGAAAGAAATCTGGAACCATAGATGCAAACATCAGCAACAGAATACAAGAGACGGAAGAGAGAATCTCAGGTGCAGAAGATTCCATAGAGAACATCGGCACAACAATCAAAGAAAATGCAAAAAGATCCTAATTCAAAACATCCAGGAAATCCAGGACACAATGAGAAGACCAAACCTACGGATAATAGGAGTGGATGAGAATGAAGATTTTCAACTTAAAGGGCCGGCATATATCTTCAACAAAATTATAGAAGAAAACTTCCCAAACCTAAAGAAAGAGATGCCCATGAACATACAAGAAGCCTACAGAACTCAAAATAGAGTGGACCAGAAAAGAAATTCCTCCCGACACATAATAATCAGAACAGCAAGTGCACTAAATAAAGATAGAATATTAAAAGCAGTAAGGGAAAAGGGTCACGTAACATATAAAGGCAAGCCTATCAGAATTACACCAGACTTTTCATCAGAGACTATGAAAGCCAGAAGATCCTGGACAGATGTTACACAAACACTAAGAGAACACAAATGCCAGCCCAGGCTACTATACCCAGCCAAACTTTCAATTACCAATAGACGGAGAAACCAAAGTACTCCACGACAAAACCAAATTCACACATTATCTTTCCACGAATCCAGCCCTTCAAAGGATAATAACAAAACAAAACAAAAAAAACCCAATACAAGGACGGAAACCATGCCCTAGAAAAAGCAAGAAAGTAATCCTTCAACAAACCTAAAAGAAGACAACCACAAGAACAGAATGCCAACTTTAACAACAAAAATAACAGGAAGCAACAATTACTTTTCCTTAATATCTCTTAATATCAATGGTCTCAACTCCCCAATAAAAAGACATAGACTAACAAACTGGCTACACAAACAAGACGCAACATTTTGCTGCTTACAGGAAACTCATCTCAGAAAAAAAGATAGACACTACCTCAGAATGAAAGGCTGGAAAACAATTTTCCAAGCAAATGGTCTGAAGAAACAAGCTGGAGTAGTCATTCTAATATCAAATAAAATCAACTTCCAACTCAAAGTTATCAAAAAAGACAAGGAGGAGCACTTCATACTCATCAAAGGTAAAATCCTCCAAGAGGAACTCTCAATTCTGAATATCTATGCTCCAAATGCAAGGGCAGGCACATTCATTAAAGAAACTTTAGTAAAGCTCAAAGCACACATTACACCTCACACAATAATAGTGGGAGACTTCAACACACCACTTCGTCAATGAACAGATCATGGAAACAGAAAGTAAACAGGGACACAGTGAAACTAACAGAAGTTATGAAACAAATGGATCTAACAGATATCTACAGAACATTTTATCCTAAAACAAAAGGATATACCTTCTTCTCAGCACCTCATGGTACCTTCTCCAAAACTGACCATTATAATTGGTCACAAAACAGGCCTCAACAGATTCAAAAATATTGAAATTGTCCCATGCATCCTATCAGATCACCATGGACTAAGGCTGATTTTCAATAACAACATAGATAATAGAAAGCCAACATTCACGTGGAAACTGAACAACACTCTTCTCAATGATACCTTGGTCAAGGAAGGAATAAAGAAAGAAGTTAAAGACTTTTTAGAGTTTAATGAAAATGAAACCACAATATACCCAAACTTATGAGACACAATGAAAGCATTTCTAAGAGGAAAACTCATAGCTCTGAGTGCCTCCAAAAATAAACTAGAGAAAGCACACACAAGCAGCTTGACAACACACCTAAAAGCTCTAGAACAAAAGGAAGAAAATTCACCCAAGAGGAGTAGATGGCAGGAAACAATCAAACTCAGGGGTGAAATCAACCAAGTGGAAACAAGAACTATTCAAAGAATCAACCAAATGAGGAGCTGGTTCTTTGAGAAAATCAACAAGATAGATAAACCCTTAGCCAAACTCACTAGACGGCACAGGGACAGCATCGTAATTAACAAAATCAGAAATGAAAAGGGAGACATAACAACAGATCCTGAAGAAATCCAAAACACCATCAGATCCTTCTACAAAAGGCTATACTCAACAAAACTGGAAAACCTGGATGAAATGGACAAATTTCTAGACAGATAACAGGTACTAAAGTTAAATCAGGATCAGGTTAATGATCTAAACAGTCCTATATCCCCCAAATAAATAGAAGCAGTCATTAATAGTCTCCCAACCAAAAAAAGCCCAGGACCAGATGAGTTTAGTGTAGTAGAGTTCTATCAGACCTTCAAAGAAGATCTAATTCCAGTTCTTCACAAACTATTCCACAAAATAGAAGCAGAAGGTACTCTACCCAATTCATTCTATGAAGCCACA
The DNA here is from genome assembly GCF_000001635.26 of Mus musculus. NCBI lineage: Eukaryota > Metazoa > Chordata > Mammalia > Rodentia > Muridae > Mus > Mus musculus. The sequence continues at coordinate 32,525,197 of NC_000071.6, forward strand.
ATTACTCTGATGCCTAAACCACAGAAAGACCCAACAAAGATAGAGAATTTCAGACCAATTTCCCTGATGAATATCAATGCAAAAATCCTCACTAAAATTCTTGCTAACCGAATCCAAGAACACATCAAAACAATCATCCATCCTGACCAAGTAGGTTTCATTCCAGGGATGCAGGGATGGTTTAATATATGGAAATCCATCAACGTAATCCACTATATAAATAAACTCAATGACAAAAATCACATGATCATCTCCTTAGATGCAGAGAAAGCATTTGACAAAATGCAACACCCATTCATGATAAAAGTCTTGGAAAGATCAGGAATTCAAGGCCCATACCTAAACATGATAAAAGCAATCTACAGCAGGCCAGTAGCCAACATGAAAGTAAATGGCGAGAAACTGGAAGCATTCCCACTAAAATCAGGAATTAGACAGGCTGCCCACTTTCTCCCTACCTATTCAACATTGTACTTGAAGTCCTAGCCAGAGCAATTCGACAACAAAAGGAGATCAAGGGAATACAAGTTGGAAAGGAAGAAGTCAAAATATCACTTTTTGCAGATGATATGATAGTATATATAAGTGACCCTAAAAATTCCACCAGAGAACTCCTAAACCTGATAAAGAGCTTCAGTGAAGTAGCTGGATATAAAATTAACTCAAACAAGTCAATGGCCTTTCTCTACATAAAGGGTAAACAGGCTGAGAAAGGAATTAGGGAAACAACACCCTTCTCAATAGTCACAAATGATATAAAATACCTTGGTGTGACTTTAACTAAGGAAGTGAAAGATCTGTATGATAAGAACTTCAAGTCTCTGAAGAAAGAAATTAAAGAAGATCTCTGAATGTGGAAAGATCTCCCATGCTCATGGATTGGCAGAATCAATATAGTAAAAATGGCTATCTTGCCAAAAGCAATCTACAGATTCAATGCAATCCCCATCAAAATTGCAACTCAATTCTTCAACGAATTAGAAAGGGCAATCTGCAAATTCATCTGGAATAACAAAAAAACCTAGGATAGCAAAAACTCTTCTCAAGGATAAAAGAACCTCTGGTGGAATCACCATGCCTGATCTAAAGCTGTACTACAGAGCAATTGTGATAAAAACTGCATGGTACTGGTATAGCGACAGACAAGTAGACCAAATGAATAGAATTGAAGACCCAGAAATGAACCCACACACCTATGGTCACTTGATCTTTGACAAGGGAGCTAAAACCATCCAGTGGAAAAAAGACAGCATTTTCAACAAATGGTGCTGGCACAACTGGCAGTTAACATGTAGAAGAATGCGAATTGATTCATTCCTATCTCCTTGTACTAAGATCAAATCTAAGTGGATCAAGAAACTCCACATAAAACCAGAGACACTGAAACTTATAGAGGTGAAAGTGGGGAAAAGCCTCGAAGATATGGGCACAGGGGGAAAATTCCTGAATAGAACAGCAATGGCTTGTGCGGTAAGATTGAGAATCCGATAAATGGGACCTCATAAAATTGCAAAGCTTCTGTAAGGCAAAAGACACCGTCAATAAGACAAAAAGGCCACCAACAGATTGGGAAAGGATCTTTACCTATTCTAAATCAGATAGGGGACTAATATCCAATATATATAAAGAACTCAAGAAGGTGACTCCAAAAAAATCAAATAACCCCATTAAAAAAATGGGGTGCAGAGCTTAACAAAGAATTCTCACCTGAGGAATACCGAATGGCTGAGAAGCACCTGAAAAAATGTTCATCATCATTAATCATCAGGGAAATGCAAATCAAAACAACCCTGAGATTCCACCTCACACCAGTCAGAATGGCTAAGATCAAAAATTCAGGTGACAGCAGATGCTGGCGAGGATGTGGAGAAAGAGGAACATTCCTCCATTGTTGGTGTGATTGCAAGCTTGTACAACCACTCTGGAAATCAGTCAGGAGGCTCCTCAGAAAATTGGACATAGTACTACCTGAGGGTCCCAAAATACCTCTCCTGGGCATATATCCAGAAGATGTTTCAACTGGTAAGATGGACACATGCTCCACTATGTTCATAGCAGCCTTATTTATAATAGCCAGAAGCTGGAAAGAACCCAGATGCCCCTCAACAGAGGAATGGATACAGAAAATGTGGTACATTTACACAATGGAGTACTACTCAGCTATTAAAAAGAATGAATTTATGAAATTCTTAGGCAAATGGGTGGACCTGGAGGGCATCATCCTGAGTGAGGTAACCCAATCACAAAAGACTCACATGATATGATATGTACTCACTGATAAGTGGATATTAGTCCAGATACTTAGAATATCCAAGATATAAGATACAATTTGTGAAACTCATGAAACTAAAGAAGAACAAAGACCAAAGTGTGGACACTTTGTCCCTTCTTAGAATTGGGAACAAAACACCCATGGAAGGAGTTACAGAGACAAAGTTTGGAGCTGAGATGAAAGGATCTAGAGACTGCCATATCCGGGGATCCATCCCACAATCAGCCTCCAAACGCTTACACCATTGCATACACTAGCAAGATTTTGCTGAAAGTACCCTGATAGAGTTGTCTCTTGTGAGACTATGCTGGGGCCTAGCAAACACAGAAGTGGATGCTGACAGTCAGCTATTGGATGGATCACAGGGCCCCCAATGGAGGAGCTAGAGAAAGTACCCAAGGAGCTAAAGGGATCTGCAACCCTATAGGTGGAACAACAATATGAACTAACCAGTACCCCCCAGAGCGTGTTTCTCTAGCTGCATATATATCAGAAGATGGCCTAGTCGGCCATCAGTGGAAAAAGAGGCCCATTGGTCTTGCAAACTTTATATGACTCAGTATAGGGGAACGTCAGGGCCAAGAAGTGGGAGTTGGGGGGGGGGTAGGGGAGTGGAGGGGAGAGTATGGGGGACTTTTGGGATAGCACTGGAAATGTAAATGAAGAAAATACCTAATTAAAAAAAAACTTCAGTTTGTTGTTCCTACTATTGATAGGAATGTTGATTTCATAGTTGTTACTTGGTTTTAATGTTATTAGTTTCCCCCCTTTTTACTTGGCACTGTGTATGAACCTCAACATTTATACAGATGTCCACTTCCAACACAACCAAATAAAAATCTGCTGTCCACATGAAAATCCTCATCAAAATACTTGCAATTCAGGTTGAAGAACCTATCAAAATGTCACACCCAAGTTGGTTTCATTTCAGAGAGGCAACAATGGTTCAATTAAAACACTAGGTAAAACCCAACATTCTTTCATTATAAAAACTATGAAAGCCCAGACAAACTATGTAGAGCATTCTTCATCAATATATGAAAGTTACATATAACAAACTGATCATGAACATCATACTCAATGAGAAAAAAACTGCAGGCCTTTCCACTGAGATAGGAAACATGACAAGGATTCCCATCTCACTGCTGTTATTCAATGTATTTCTTAAAATTCTAGGCAATGCACTAAATGGTGGGGAATGAGGAAAGAGGCTGTAAACATGGAGAAAATAAGCCAAATTATTTACCTCCCACCAAGGCTTCTCCTTCCCTCTGCCTCCCATGATTATTTTGTTCTCCCTTCTAAGTGGGTTTAAAGTATCCACACTTGGGCCTTCCTTTTTATTAAGCCTAATACAGTCTGAGAGTTGTATCATGGGCATTCTGAACTTTTTGGCTAATATCCACTTATCATTGAGTACATACCATGCATGTCCTTTTGGGTCTGGAATACCTAACTCAGGATGATATTTTCTAGTTTCATGAATTTGCCTGCAAAATTCATGATGTCTTTTTTTTTTTTTTTTTTTTTTGGTTTTTCGAGACAGGGTTTCTCTGTGTAGCCCTGGCTGTCCTGGAACTCACTCTGTAGACCAGGCTGGCCTTGAACTCAGAGATCCACCTGCCTCTGCCTCCCTAGTGCTGGGATTAAAGGCGTGCACCACCACCACCCGGCGATGTCCTCATTTTTAATAGCTGAATAGTATTCACAAAAAAGCCAAAGCCATACAGCAGAAAAAAAAAAAGGAAGCATCTTCAACAAATGGTGCTTGTCTCACTGGCAGTCTGCATGTAAAAGAACGAAACTTGATCCATGTTTATCTCCTTGTACAAAGCTCAAGTTCATGGGGATCAAGGACCTCCACATAACATGTTTGGAAGAATTAATTTTATTAAAATATTCATATTCCTAAAATTAATCAACAGTATAATCACCAAAAAAATTCCAATGACATTCTTTACAGAGATAGAAATATCCTTAAACTTATATAGATGTACAAGGGATTCCAAACGGCTCCACTTTGTTAATACATACATACATACATACTTATAAGTCTCACAAAACCTGAACTCAGATTATACTATCAAGCCATAGTAATAAAGCTCTCACAATAGCAACATGAAAACCGAACGTTAGACCAATGGAATAGAACACCCATAGATAAATCCAAGCATCTACAGACCTCTGGTTCTCACTCACCAAAACATATTTCTGGATATAGCTTCTGGGAAGCTGGATGTCTTCTTGTACAGGGATTAGAATTAGGCTATTGTTCATCCTAAATGAAAATCATCTGAAATTAGAACAAGTTTCCTAATGCAGGTCATGAAACTTCACAGGTACCACCAGAAAACACAGGGGAAACACTTCAACACATAAGCATAGGAAATGGTCTTCTGAACAGGACTCAGAAAATGGGAGAAATAATAGGAGGACTAACAAATTAGGTTGAGCCAACCTTGGAAGGGTTTTAATATCTAAAGAAGAGGGGAAAGACAGTCTATAAAACAAGAGAAAATCTTTACCAGTTATTCATCTGCAGGAGGATAAACACATAGTATCTATAAAAAGAAAACCAAAGAATAGAACACCAAAAAAAAAAAAAAAAAAAACAAATTTAGTGACCCAACCAGCAAATGGACAGGTGAACTGTGCAGTTTTCCAAAGAAAAACCAATAGCAAATAACTACTTGTCCAGACATTCAACACTTTTAGTCACACGGCAATGTAAATCAATATACTTTGAGATTCTATTTGGCCCTAGCCAGAATGGCTATGACCAAGAAAATAAAAATTAACAAAATCTGGCAGAAGCTTGGGTGGTGGGAGGGTGGAGGGTATGTATGTAAAGCACTGTTAGTGGAAATGTAAATGAATGGCGTTATGATGGAAATCAGTCTAAAGATGCCTCAAAGAAACTAAAATTAGAACTACTATATGATCTGCCACAGCCAGAGGAATCAAAGTATACTATTCAGTAGAGATCTTTGCATACCCGTGTTAACAGTCTACTACTCACAATGTCCACACTGTCAGATAACCTGGTTACTCAACAATGAATGAAGCAATAAAGAAAAGGCAGGGTGCAGATACTCTTCAGTCATAATGAAGATGAAGCCATTTTATTTGGAAGAGCATAGGTGGGCCCAGAGATCATCGGTAAGTAAGATAAAATTAGATTCAGAAATACAAGCCTAGCACATTTTAGAATGAGTGATAAGTGATATATATATATATATACACACACACACATACACAGAGAGAGAGGGGGGAGGGAGGAGGGGAGAGAAAGAAGAGAAAGAGAAAGAAAGAAAGAAAAAAAGAAAGAGAGAGAGAGAGAGAGAGAGAGAGAGAGAGAGAGAGAGAGAGAGAAAGGGGAAGTCAGTCTTCCACTAGCAGCCTTTGGATGAAGACAGAACTCTCAGCTCTGCCTGTGCCATGCCTGCCTGGATGCTGCCATGCTCCCACCTTGATGATAATGGACTGAACCTCTGAACCTGTAAGCCAGCCCCAATTAAATGTTATTTTTTATAAGACTTGCCTTGGTCATGGTGTCTGTTCACAGCAGTAAAACCCTAACTAAGACATGATCCTTGTGGTAAAATATACATTTTAATAAAGAAATCATTTATTTGAAAAAAAGAAAGGGGAAAGTCGAAAGGTTCCATTACAGAAGACGGGTATCACCAAGATGATGATGGAGAAAGAAGAATTAAGGAACAACAGGCAATATAAACATGATCCGCATGTAAATGTTATTCCCTTGCCTGAAAAATATCACAATGAAAGCCACTGTCTTGTACAATGAATAATGCTTATAAAAATAAAAAGCACGAAAATTTTAAAAATAGACCCAACATCTGACCCTAACATAACCTCTATAAACAAACAAATAAAGCCAGCACATCAAAGAGGTATTTACACTCATGGATTTGTCTAAACACTACTTAGAGTAGCCAAAATATTAAATCAACCTTGGCATCCATTTTTTATGTTGTCTTTTGTTCATTGGTATAGGTGTGTACCTATTGTAGGATGTGTGTGGAGGTCAGAGAACAATTGGAAGGAGTCAGTTCTTTGCTTCTATCCTGTGAATTTCAGGAACTAAAGTCAGATCATCAGGCTTGGTGGTGATTGTGATTTTCCAGTGAGCCATCTTACAGGCCCAAGTATTGCTTAGTCTCCCACCATTGATGTTATAGCACGTCTGCTAGCTCATTATTAAATGTTCAGTCTGGATTGAGGTGCTATTTTAAAGACTAGAAAGCCTTACGGGTGGAGACTGGCTGGCTGAGGTAGATCAATAGAAAGGGTGGGGGATCTTGGAAGGCTAAGCCCACCCCAGGGTCCCAACCTAGTGCTCTCTACTTCCTGTCTGCTGCTGCATGCTCCTAAAGCTGTGAAAAGAGGCACCAGCCTTTCCTAATATGATGGACTGACATCTCTAAAAACATGGGTCAAACTCACCTTTCCTTCTGTAAGCTGCATCTAATGGGGATTTTGTCAATTTTCTCCCATCAGTAACTAGGCTAGGGACGCATGGACTTCAGTCTTCCCATTTCCTCCACTTTGTTTCATTCCTCAATCAACTCTGAAGAAACGTGTGCAACTCTACTCACTTAGGAAAAAAAAAAAAAAAAAAAAGAATGAGTCTCCCAGAGGACAGGCTCAGGCATCTGGTTTCTGATATAGGTAACACTACATTAAAGGAGTCAGGAACGGCTGACAACCGTTTCTTATTTGTGGAGAGCCGTGCCGCGAGCAATCGCCATTATAAGATGGCGCTGGCCTCCGCTGTGCCTAACTAGTAAACAAGCCTTGTACGCAGGTGCGAGAGTGAACTCACTCCTAGTCACTCCCATTTTCGGGGTGTAATAGTGGGGTGATGGGCGAGCAACGAATCAGGAGCTGTCACGCCATATCAGGTGCTGAAACGTCACGCTGTGGGCTATAAAAGCGGCGCCATTTTCCCGGTTCGGGGTCTTCCTGAAGAAGTAAGCAATAAAGCTTTTGCCACGGAAGTGTGGGAAGCCACATGTGCCGTTGCTGAGTGGCACTGACTACTGCTGGCCACCACGCATAAGTTTGGACAAACAACCAATGTGTACATATGCAGTAAAGTTTTTTGCAAAGACACTGCCTGGCCCAGGCATGATAATGAGGTTCTGTAAGGTACTGAGAGTATAACCAATCAGATGTGAGACATGCAAATGAGGTATAATAATAAGGTTCTGTAAGGTACTGAGAGAGAGTAGCCAATCAGATGAGGAACATGCAAATGAGGCTTAGTGCATAACCAATCCGGGTGTGAGACACGCCCCTCCTAGGCCTATAAAAGCAGCACCAGTTCTGGGCTCGGGGTCTTTTTGCCTCTACAATCAAGCTCTCCCAATAAATGTGTGCAGAAGGATCCTGTTGCAGCGTCGTTCTTCCTGGCCAGTCGAGTGCGCGCAAGACGGAAGATTCTGGTTTGTTGCGTCTTTCTTGCCGGTCGAGTGGGATGCAATAAGTGGTGCCGAAACCTGGGAACTACCATCACACCGGCACAAGGAAGATCCCTCGTTCGCAGGGCAGAACCAGAACCGTGGGACAAAAAGCTCTACAAGGTACGTACAATCTTGAACTTTCTCCAGAGTTAGAAGCCCTTTTGATTGTTTGCACGGCGATTGCACTTTTCCTTTCGGTTTCGTTTTGCTTCCACTGCTGGAACTGCTGACTGGTTCTTAGTCGTGGCCAGGCCTGGACAGCACCTGGACAGCGACCAGTTTCAGTCACGGTCAGGACTGGACAGCAGCAGTATGGGAATCTCCCATTCTATAGTAGTGGCCTTACGCTCAGTCCTGAAGCAGTGTGGCCTAAAAATCACCACTAAGACCTTAGAGGGATTTGTCAGTGAGATAGACCATGTGGCACCATGGTATGCTTGCTCAGGGTCGTTAACTGTCGCCTCTTGGGACAAACTGAAAGGAGATCTAGTTAGGGAACAGCAGAACGGCAAACTTAAAGCAGGGATCATGCCGTTGTGGAAATTGGTGAAATCGTGTTTAACAGATGAGGATTGTCAGCAAATGGTAGAAGCGGGGCAGAAAGTTCTGGACGAAATTCAAGAAAGTCTATCAGAGGTAGAGCGGGGAGAGAGTAAAAGTAGAGAGGAAACAAAGTGCACTGAAGAATTTAGGCCTTTCCACGGGCCTTGAGCCCGAGGAAAAGAGATACAAAGGAAAGAATGCCTTGGGAGGGATAAGAAAAAGGGATGGAAAGGGAGAGAAGAAGGGAGATCGAGCTGGAGAGGCACATAAGGAAACGAGCCTCTACCCGCCACTGGATGAATTTAAGCAGCTAACTCTTAGTAGCTCAGAACCAGATGAAGGAGTTAGCTCCTCTGAAGAAACGGACTTGGAGGAGGAAGCAGTTCGTTATAAGGGAGAAAGGTACCAGCAAGGTAAAATGCAAGCTACTCAGTCCAGAAAAAGGCCAAAAGCGGCTGGCGAAAGCCAGCTTGCTGCTCAGCCTCTGGACTGTCGGCTTCAGGGTCCTAGTGCACCTCCGCCTTATGTGCAGAGGCACCATTCAGAGCCTTATGTGCAGAGGTATCATTCAGACTCATTTATTACAAAAGAGGAACAGAAGAAAATGCAACAGGCATTTCCAGTTTTTGAAAGAGTTGAGGGAGGGCGTATTCACGTTCCAGTAGAGTATATACAGATTAAGGAGCTTGCAGAAGCAGTCCGTAATTATGGAGTCAGCTCTAATTTCACTGTAGCACAAGTTGAAAGGCTTGCGACTCACGCTATGACTCCCGGTGATTGGCAGACTGTAGTAAAAGCTGCAGCCCCCAGTATGGGGATGTATCTTGAATGGAAAGCCTTGTGGCAGGACTCCTGCCAGACGCAGGCAAGGGCCAATGCCACCATGGAAGGGGACCAAAGGACATGGACGTTTGAATTGCTTACAGGTCAGGGACAGCATGCTACTAACCAAACAGATTATCATTGGGGAGCATACGCCCAGATCTCAGCTGCCGCTGTTAAGGCATGGAAGGCACTCTCTAAGAAGGGAGAGGCAAGTGGGCATTTGACCAAGATCACTCAGGGCGCCCAGGAGTCGTTCTCAGATTTTGTGGCTAGAATGACAGAGGCAGCAGGGAGAATATTTGGAGATACAGAAGCAGCTATGCCTTTAATTGAACAGTTGATATATGAACAGGCTACCCAGGAATGCAGGGCAGCTATTACACCTAGAAAAAGCAAGGGACTGCAGGACTGGTTGAAGGTTTGTCATGAACTTGGAGGGCCACTCACTAATGCCGGTTTAGCAGCTGCCATTCTACAAGGGCAAAAACGCCCTGACATGGCTGAGCTCAAACTCTGCTATAATTGTGGCAAACCGGGACACTTAAAAAAGGACTGTAGAGCCCTTGTCAAAAGGAGAGCGCCAGGACTGTGCACTAAGTGTAGAAAAGGATATCATTGGGTTAGTGCTTGTCGTTCAGTCAGGGACGTTCGAGGCAGGCCCCTGCAGCCAGGATTCCCTCAAGCAGTAGATAATGAGACCATTTCAAAAAAACAGTACAGGGCCCTCAGGTCTCAGGGCCCGAAAACATACGGGGCCTCGACAGGCGAAAGGTGGACCCCACAGTCCGCAGGGCAACAGAAGGCTCAGCTGGATTGGACCTCCGTACCACCACCCGATTCATGCTGATCCCTCAAATGGGAGTGCAGCCTATTCCTACTGACTATAAAGGACCTCTGCCATCTGGAAGTATCGGCCTAATATTGGGCAGGGCTTCCCTTACACTACAAGGTCTTATTGTTCACCCTGGAGTCGTAGATCAAGATTATGAAGGAGAACTTCAAGTTCTCTGTTCCTGTCCTCAGGGTGTCTTTTCTATTTCACAAGGGGATAGAATAGCTCAGTTAATAATTCTGCCAAGCCTACATGGCTGTTTTCCCTCTTCTGGTGTCCCTCGAGCTACCAGAGGGATTGGTTCTACTGGAAATGATTCGGCTTACTTAATAATGCCTTTAGATTCCAGGCCATCTTTAGAGTTAGTTATAGAAGGGAAACAATTTAAGGGGATTTTAGACACAGGAGCAGACAAAAGTATTATTTCTTCTCACTGGTGGCCAAAAACTTGGCCAGTTACTCAGTCATCACATTCTTTGCAAGGTTTAGGTTATCAGTCCTGTCCCACTATTAGTTCCCATTCTTTGAGCTGGACAGCTCCTGAAGGTCAAACAGGACGATTCACTCCTTATGTTTTACCACTCCCAGTAAATCTCTGGGGGAGAGACATCTTACAGGCACTAGGACTGACCTTGACTAATGAAAACTCGCCACAAGCTGTTCAAATGATGAAGAAAATGGGCTATAAAGAAGGAAGGGGATTAGGGAAAGGAGAGCAGGGTAAACTTGAACCTATCCCTCAAAAAGGTAATAATGGGAGACAAGGTTTGGGTTTTTTCTAGAAACAGCTGTTGAGGGTTCCATGCCCATACCATGGCTTACAGAGGAAGTTGTATGGGTTCCTCAATGGCCTCTCTCCTCTGAAAAATTAGAAGCAGCCACAAAACTAATTTCTGAACAACTACACTTGGGTCATTTAGAGCCCCCTACCTCACCCTGGAATACACCTATTTTCATAATTAAGAAAAAATCTGGCAAATGGCGCTTATTACATGATCTTAGAGCAATTAATGCACAAATGCGTCTGTTTAGACCAGTTCAGTGAGGGCTACCATTGCTTTCTGCCTTACCCAAAAATTGGGAAATTATAATTATAGACATTAAAGATTGCTTTTTCTCTATACCTTTATGCCCTCAAGATAGGCAAAGATTTGCGTTTACCATCCCAGCCATTAATCATTTAGAGCTGGATCAAAGATACCAGTGGAAGGTCCTACCTCAGGGGATGGCGAATAGCCCCACCATGTGTCAACTGTATGTACAATTGGCACTTAAGTCAGTTAGAGAGCATTTTCCATCATTACAGGTGATAATTTATATGGATGACATTTTGATTTGCCATAAAAATTCACAGTTATTGCAAGATACATACCCTATATTAATAAAAATGTTAGGGCAATGGGGATTGCAGGTGGCCACCGAAAAGGTGCAAGTTGCTCGAATGGGAGCCTTCCTAGGGTCACTCATTTATCCTGACAAAATTGTTCCTCAAAAATTAGAGATTTGCGGGCTGGTGAGATGGCTCAGCAGGTAAGAGCACCCGACTGCTCTTCCGAAGGTCCTGAGTTCAAATCCCAGCAACCACATAGTGGCTCACAGCCATCCGTAATGAGATTTGACTCCCTCTTCTGGTGTGTCTGAAGACAGCTACAGTGTACTTACATATAATAAATAAATAAATCTTAAAAAAAAATTAGAGATTCGCAAAGATCAACTACATACCTTGAATGATTTCCAAAAATTGTTAGGAGATATTAATTGGCTGAGACCATTTTTGAAAATTCCATCAGCAGAATTAAAGCCCTTATTTGACATATTAGAGGGAGATACTCATATCTCCTCCCACAGAGCACTTACCCCAGCTGCATGTCAAGCTTTACAAACTGTAGAAAAAGCCTTACGGGCTGGCGAGATGGCTCAGTGGGTAAGAGCACCCGACTGCTCTTCCGAAGGTCCAGAGTTCGAATCCCAGCAACCACATGGTGGCTCACAACCATCCCCAACAAGATCTGACTCCCTCTTCTAGAGTGTCTGAAGACACTCTTCTAGAGTGTCTGAAGACAGCTACAGTGTACTTACATATAATCAATAAATAAATCTAAAAAAAAAGCCTTACAAGATGCTCAATTACAACGCATTGACGAGTCAAAGTCATTTGAATTGTGCATATTAAAAACTGCACAGTTGCCAACAGCGGTCTTATGGCAAAATGGGCCCTTATTGTGGGTCCATCCTAATGCTTCCCCTGCAAAAATCATTGAGTGGTATCCTAATGCAGTTGCTTAACTTGCACTTAGGGGGATAAAAGCAGCCATTACTTATTTCGGGAAAGAACCTTATATGCTAACTGTACCTTATACTTCTGCTCAGGTTCAAACCCTGGCAGCAACAACTAACGATTGGGCAGTCTTGGTTGCCTCCTATTCAGGACAACTTGATAACCATTATCCAAAACATCCAATTTTACAATTTGCCTTAAGCCAAGCTATAGTATTTCCAATAATAACAGCCAAACACCCACTTCCGGATGGGGTAGTAGTGTATACAGATGGATCCAAATCTGGTATAGGTGCATATGTAGTAAATGGCCAAGTAACATCTAAACAATATCATGAGACATCATCCCAGGTTGTAGAGTGTTTGGTAGTTCTAGAAGTCCTTGAAACTTTTCCAGGACCACTCAATATTGTATCTGATTCCTTATATGTAGTTAATGCAGTTAATACGCTTGAAGTTGCAGGCTTAATTAAATCATCTAGTAAGCTTGCTCACATTTTTCAAAAAATTCAGTCAGCCTTGTTACACAGAAGGCATCGTATCTATATTACTCATGTTAGAGCTCATTCTGGCCTTCCTGGCCCCATGTCTTATGGAAATGACTTAGCAGACAAAGCCACTAGAATCGTGGCTGCTGCTCTGTCCTCGCAGGCAGAGGCTACAAGGGAGTTTCATAAACGCTTTCACGTGACGGCTGAGATATTACGCCGCCGTTTCACTTTAACCAGGAAAGAAGCTCGTGACATTGTCACCCAATGTCAAAACTGTTGTCAATTTTTACCTACTCCTCATGTAGGGGTAAATCCTCGAGGCATCGGGCCGTTACAGGTCTGGCAAATGGATGTCACTCATATTTCCTCCTTTGGGAGAAATCAATATTTACATGTTTCTATTGACACCTGCCCTGCTGTAATGTTTGCCACACCTTTAACAGGTGAAAAAGCCTCTCATGTTATACAGCACTGCCTAGAAGTGTGGAGTGCTTGGGGCAAGCCCACAATTCTTAAAACGGATAATGAGCCAGCATATACTTCTACTAAATTTCAACAATTTTGTCATCAAATGAATGTCACTCACCTGACTGGCCTTCCTTATAATCCTCAAGGACAAGGCATTGTGGAACGTGCCCACCGCACACTCAAATCTTATCTTATAAAACAAAAAGGGGGAGTTGATGAGACTCTGCCCTCAGTGCCAAGAGCAGTGGTATCTATGGCGCTCTTTACACTTAATTTTTTTGAATCTCGACGAGCAGGGACGTTCTGCAGCTGAGCGACATAGCTCAGACCCTGATAGACCAAAAGAAATGGTCAAATGGAAGGATGTTTTAACTGGTCTGTGGAAAGGCCCGGATCCTATCTTAATCAGATCCCGGGGAGCTGTTTGTGTTTTTCCACAGAGTGAAGACAACCCAGTTTGGCTGCCGGAACGACTCACCCGCAGGATATTCATCAAGGATGGTGCAGAAGATGCTGACCTCCCGAGGACTGTTCCTGATCCTGACAATGCTGAACTTGTCTCAGGTTCCTAGTATAATGGGCGAACAGAGATGGGCTATTCTCTCGACTTTCCCTAAACCAATGCCAGTTCACCATGATGCTATAGTTTTTCCAAAATTCTTTACTACTATTAAAACAGTAGATTTGCCATATTTACCCTATGATCCCACCCAAGCACCATTAGGAGAAAATCGCTCTTTACTAGAACAGGGTTCTTTATGTTTTCAAATTAATGGACCAGGAAATTGTATCAACCTCACAGCCCGAGCTTTGGGGAAGTTTAATGAGCATCAAGGAGGTTGGGTGAGCACAACCCAAGATACTTCCAATGTAGATATAACCTTTACAAATTGGACCTTTTGGCAGGAGGTAATTTGGGTTAATGGTACATTTCTACCACCTAACTTTTCAGACAAAGAACGTTCACATCAACCAAACTTAGCCCCTCATTGTAGCTTGGAAGATGAAGGGCTGATCCTGCCTTGGTCTGATTGTCAATCCTCCATCACTTGTTGGGCAGATCAGAGTAAAACTTTTTCCTTTTCTCCCAACATGATAGATGACCCAGAGAAGGAATTTGTTATGAAAAAGGGACTTTTCATACAGGACTTTAGAATGCATCCCTTTCACAAGTGGGTGCTTTGTGGAGTCAAGGGCAGCTGTACAGAACTCAATCCTTTGATTTTTATCCAGGGAGGAGCAGCTGGAAAGGCTTCTTTTACTGGCATCTCAAGATTTGCTCAGTATTGGGGAATACATGATGCCTCCCAGGACTCTTATGGATATACTAATACCAGTGTAGAGATCACTGGGTTCAATAAAACTTTGGTAAACCAGATTAATTATCCATCTACCCCAGTCTGTGTTTACCCCCCTTTCTTGTTTATTCTTTCAAATGATTCATTTGAAGTATGTTCCAATGATTCTTGTTGGATTTCTCAATGTTGGGATGTAACAAAGAACACCCGTGCCATGGTGGCACGGATCCCATGTTGGATCCCTGTTCCGGTGGAAACACCCTCCACCTTATCTCTATTTCATCAAAAGAGAGATTTTGGCATTACTGCTGCTGTGATCATAGCAATTTCAGCCAGTGCAGCTGCTGCTACAGCTGCAGGGTACGCTATGGCTAGTACGGTTCAATCAGGCACAAAATTAAATCAGCTTTCAGCAGATCTGGCTGATGCCATCACTGTCCAAACTTCTGCTAGTACCAAGTTAAAGGGAGGGCTGATGATTTTGAATCAGTGCCTTGACTTGGCGGAGGAACAGATAAGTGTTCTATACCAGATGGCCCAGTTGGGTTGTGAAAGAAAACTGGAAGCTCTGTGCATTACCAGTGTCCAATATGAAAAATTTACTTATGCAGCTAATCTGTCTAGACAGCATTCTTTATATCTTGCAGGAAATTGGTCTGAAAGATTCGATGAGACCCTTGAGGCCCTGAGAGCAGCTGTTCTAAAGATCAACTCGACACGAGTGGACCTGTCATTGACAGAGGGCCTCTCCTCCTGGATTTCATCTGCATTTTCTTATTTTAAGGAATGGGTGGGGGTAGGTTTATTTGGTGTTGCCACCTGTTGTGGACTTGTGGTCATGCTCTGGTTGGTTTGCAAACTCAGAACCCAACAAACAAATGACAAGGTTGTGATAACTCAAGCACTTGCTGCCATTGAGCAAGGGGCCTCCCCCGAAATCTGGCTATCTATGCTCAAAAATTAGTTGACATTGGTGGCTGGCCTCTTTTATATAGTTCGCCCTAGGTCATTTAGTAGTTACTGTCACATAGCACTGCGGTATCCAGGGACGGGCAACTTTCCTCATGCACAGATCAACCTAAGACACAGGGCCCGGTGGCGATAGGGTTACCCTATGACAAGAAAGGCTGTGACATTGGAGGAACGACCTAAGACAGGAGCCACAGCGGATGGGCATAATTACACAGGCCTAGACCAGCCTCAAATTTTAATAAAATAAAAAGGGGGAGATGTGGAGAGCTGTGCCGCGAGCAATCACGTGCGTGCAGTGAGCAATCACCATTATAACATGGCACTGGCTTCCACTATGCCTAACTAGTAAATAAGCCTTATGCGCAAGTGCAAGAGTGAACTCCTGCCTAGTCACTGCCCATCTCGCATAAACTCACTATTAAGTAGTGTAACAATCAGTATATGAAATGCTGAAACTTGGAGCCAAAAATATTTTTTCCTTGCTTGGGTTGTTTCTGTCAGATATCTGGATGTGGTGAGGAGAAAGTGACTACCATGTATGCACTGCACAGAAAAGCCTCACAACATTCTTGTAGGATAAGGGGAACAAAGGTCACCTGTGAACATAAAGCAGAGCCACAGAGTTCTCCTGGCCCAGACACTCCATATCTTCTGTCACCATCTGTCCACACAGAGTTCTCTGTCCTGACCTATACACTCCATATCTTCGGCCACCATCTCTGAAACCCCATGGTCGACTAACTCGTTTACTTCCTAAAATCTTCACTGGAGTGCCGGGAACCACATCTCACATCTCTCAGTATGGGAGAAATACTCACCACACACACTGTTCAAAATCCATCTTTTACAACCTACTGGTGGGATGTCCAGGGGGAAAAAGAATTCTGGGATAGAGCTAGGCAGGAGATGTAGGAGACAGACACTTGGTACCTGAGCACAGGTAGCCAGTCACATGACATAATGTAGATTAAAATAAATGAGTTATCTTAAGCTATGATTCTAGTCTGAGAAGAGCCTGGCTATATGGCAAAGGTATATGTAAATATACTTTGAGGCTGAGTCTTATTTCTTCGCACATGGGACTGAGAGGTAGAACCAAGACCTAACTTTGACATGAATGTCCCTCCCTTCTATTTCCTGTGTGTCTCTCTACCCATCCTCCTGATTTTCTCTTACTCTCTATGGTATTTTCCTATGTTCACTCTCGGTCAACTGTTTGCTTGTTCCACCTCTTGACCTATGGTTGACTTTTTTTAATCCTGATAACAATAAACAGAAAGCTCTTGGATTAAAAGTCTGTGCTAGGGCTGAGCCACACCACAATTAGAAACAGGTTTTCCAGTAAACAGCACAGTCTCAGGACTCACCGTGTGATCAAATATCCTGCAACACTACCCAGTAAGAGTAGAACAACTAACACAAAAACACAATTAACAACACAAAAATCACACAGATACCAAAGTTCTCAATACTATACATAGGAGCGCTGCATCCAGCAGTTACTGAACATACACCCTTTTTTAACCCCAGAGAGTACAGTCTCCAAGATAATTCATATACTGGCCAATGAAACAATGCTTTTTACAGAGCTAGAATTTATTTTTATACCCCAAATGACTTAAGTTGGAAATCAAGAAAAAAAATGATACTAAGATCAACCACAAATGCAAATGAAATAGTTCTCTTCTAAATAATTCATGCAGGTCAAAGATGAAATCACAGGAGACATTAGAAAACACTTTTCTCAGAATGGAAGTAAAAAATATAAAATGTCAAGATACACAGAATGATCATAACAAGATCGCATTCATATCCATTAGGATGGCAATTTCGAAACAAAATAGAATGCTTTGGTGAAAACACTGGAACCTTTATGCACTGTTAGTGGTAGCTATAAAAAGCACAATGGTGGTTTCTGGGGGTGGGGGGTGGATAATTCAATATATAATCTAACTATTCCATGACTGCTATAGTAGCAATCTGAATACATCTACCAAATGTTCAAACTAAGAGAAGAAACTTGGGGGAAAGGGGAACAAAATAATGCATGCTTTATTATTTATTTTTATTTTGTGCACAGTGTAGATTTGATGATATATATGCATATCGTCATTTAATTCTGTGTGTGTGTGTGTATGCATCATGAAGGAAGAAGAGGGACAACTTGGAGGGATGAGGGGACTAGCAAGAATGATTAAAAAGGTGAAGGGGTTGAGCTGGGCGTGGTGGCGCATGGCTTTAATCCCAGCACTCAGGAGGCAGAGGCAGGCGGATTTCTGAGTTCAAGGCCAGCCTGGTCTACAAAGTGAGTTCAGGACAACTAGAGCTATACAGAGAAACCCTGTCTTGAAAAACCAAAAAAAAAGGGGGGGGGTGTATGTGAAGGGTAGTGGGGGTGGAATATGAGCAATGACACATATGTATGAAATGTCATGCTAGATCTCATTATTGTCTAGGCTAACTAAAATAATTTTTAAAAATCAATAATTCATCATGGTACAAGGCATCAAAATATGATCATGGGAGCTGGCCCTCTGCAGACTACCTCTATGCAGCTATCCATCTATTGCTATAGTATATTTACTCTGGTGTTTAATATTTTGGAAGTTTTCTTGTTGTTTTCAGGGATTTTTTTCCTACTGTAAATTGTCAGAATTCTTTTCATAATTCCCCATGTTATATATTTTATCTTCACATCATTTCCAATACTGAAAATACAGATTGTGCAGACTGTTTACAAGCTCTAATTCAGTCTATGCAATCTTTAGCAGGTCTGACTCTGCAAAAGCACATTACCCTGCTGACATCGCATATAAAACAGCCTTGTCCACTCTCCTGGCACTGGTCCCCTTCTTACCCCCAAATAACACTCTGTTTTCATGTCATATATGCAAATACACAGTTGGATAAGTGTCTACTCTCAGCTGCTTGTTGTCAAACTAAATTCAACCCATGAATAGAAACATGAGAAAGTAAGAGCACTGAAACGTCTTCCATGAACTCAACCAACAACACAAGGTCACAGCCATCAACCACCTGAGCTGATAGAAGCATGTGTAGTGTTAATAAAACTGGCTTAACGTGTTCATTACAAAGAAAAAACAATCAAGCACTATCAAATTCTAACTCCGACCAAAACAAGTGCTTTATTTCTAAGATACTGTTGTATTTATTTTGGTCTTTTTTTAATGCTACTTCACACTAATCTTCCTGCATAATCAATATTTTCGCCCTACCTTTGTATGATACTCTATAGCATCCAATTCACCATTTCATCCATTGATTGAAAGCAATGCATCTTTTATGCTTCTAAAGAGAGGGTGATGAGAAAAAAAATAATATTGTAGTCTGTCACAAAGCTGACATTTTGGAACCTGCTAGATTGTATTTTTTGTACTACATTTTTAAATAGTGTACCTATTTTTTAAAGGTAAGAAGTTCCATTGAGATCAAAATCAATGCAAAGGTTACTAGTGCCCATGGAATAAGAACTGTGGTTCTTCATAAGCAGTTACCATAGTTACCCATTAGTTTATATGTATATGACATAATTACTCTCAACTTTCTTCATTTCTGACATGAACTACCTACAAGCTATCAAAGAAAATCTAGGGCTGTAGCAAAAGACCAGTGGTTAAAAGCAGCACTGCTCTTGCAAAAGACTCGGGTTTAGTTCCCAGCACCCACTTGATGGCTCATGACTATGATTCCAGTTGCAGTGGATCTGACGCCTTCTCCTGGCCTCTGCAGGCACCACACACACACACACGGTACACAGAGGTTCATACAGGTAAAATACTTATACACATTAATAAATCAAAAAACTAGAAAGAAAGAAAATAGAAGGAAGAGAGGGAGGGAAGGAGGGATGAAAGGAGAAAGAGAGGGAGGGAGGGAGGGAGAGAGGGAGGAAAGAAGGAAGGAAGGAAGGAAGGAAGGAAGGAAGGAAGGAAGGAAGGAAGGAATCTTGAAACCAAGTGTGGCATCTCAAGCCTGTAATGCAGGAAATGAAAGGTACAGGCATGAAGGGTGGGAGTTCAAGGTCATCCTCTGCTACACAGTGAATTCCAGAATAGCCTGGCCTACCTGGACCCTGCCCAAAAAAGGAGAGAGAGGGGAGGAAAGACAGACAGAAAGAGCCCAAGTATAGCTATAATCCCAGCAGCCAGGCGGTAGGAGCGTCAAGTTCAAAGCTTACCTTAGCAACATAGCAAACTGCCTCAGGGAAAAAAATGCCAATTTTAACATATTTTAAATGGCATTTAGAAGACTGGCAAGATGACACTTATCACCAAATCCATCATTGTGCAAGAACAGAATTCCTGAAAACTGTCCTCTGACCTCCATCTGCAAACCATTGCACAAGTGCACCTATACACACACAATAAATATATGGAAATGTTTAAAGGCCTTCAGAATTGGTCTGAGGGTTACAGAAAGCCAGTGTTACTAGCAATATTCCACACCTAACTACACCACAAAACAGAGCATAGAGCAGGAACATAGAGCTATAACTTCTTTTCATTGCTGACTTGCTATTAACATAGTATCAAATTCTCAACAGGCTAAAATACATGTTGACTAATTACATAAAGAGATATACTCATTAGCATATCAGAAATGATCAATTTCATTATAATAGTATTAATTACATATGCTGATCTGTATCTTCCACATTAAAATGAGAAGTTTGTCAAACATGGTGGTATGCAATTATCATCACAGCACTGCAAAGGCAGGGACAGAGTTTAAAACAGCCTGGTCTACACAGTGAGTCCAAGACAGCCTGAACTACAGTTAGATGTCTAATTAAAAACAAACAAACAAAAAACCCAACTTCTTACCCAAACTAAAGTCAAATGCTTGGTGGTCTGAATTAGTGACAGTGATACATCTGAGGTTTTCTTTTCTGTGCTTCACATGTAGATGAATCAATACATACTTGCTGAAAAGGAAAAACATGTCCAAAAAGAAAGAAAGAAAGAAAGAAAGAAAGAAAGAGAGAGAGAGAGAGAGAGAGAGAGAGAGAGAGAGAGAAAGGAAGGAAGGAAGGAAGGAAGGAAGAAAGAAAGAAAGAAAGAAAGAAAGAAAGAAAGAAAGAAAGAAAGGAAGAAAGGAAGAAAGGAAGGAAGAAAGAAAGGAATCATGCATTTCTCACTGCATTTCAGGTACCTCTCACAGTGGAAGAGGTTACTTCAAGTAACTTCCTTATTCTAACTCTTAGTATGCTTTCCTAATTTTTTAACCAATTATAAGGTACAATAAATAGATAAAGGCAACTGTGCTGGGCTGGTGAGATGGCTCAGTGAGTAAGAGCACCCGACTGCTCTTCCGAAGGTCCAGAGTTCAAATCCCAGCAACCACATGGTGGCTTACAACCATCTGTTACGAGATCTGACTCTGTCTCCTGGAGTGTCTGAAGACAGCTACAGTGTACTTACATATAATAAATAAATAAGTCTTTAAAAAAAGGCAACTGTGCTTATCTTGCTTCATCATTATGCACAAAAGTAGATGGAAGGAGCTTGCACATTTGCTAAATGAACAATCATTCATTCTTACCCCTAACGAGACAATATCTACATGGAGTGTGTATGATCACCTCTGAACTATTGGAACACACACAAAAGATTAAAGTGTACACTGAAGGTGCTTGCTGCTGAGCCGGACAACTTCAGTTCAATCCCCAGGGCCAATGGACAACATGGTAGAAGCAAAGAAAAACCCTACTCCCACCATTTAATCCTGCAGGGTATGCTCACATATCTGTTTTTGTTGGGGGGAGGTTGTTGTTTGTGAGGGGTGCTTTGCTTTTTGGGAGAGGATCTCCTATAGGCTAAGCTGACCATGAACTCACTGTGCAGTCAAGGGTGGCTTGCGTTCCTGTTCCTCCTGCTTCTACCTCCCAAGTGCTCGAATTACAACCGTGTACCACTGTATCGGACTCAAACTTCTGGGAAACTGTCCCAACGTATATACTCAAACACAAGTACCTTATAAATATGTATATTCCATAGAAGCTTTCCTATTATCACTAGAAAACTTTCCAAAAATACCCTTCTCTCAAACTTTTATTAGACGAGCCTATTCCCAAAACCCACTGAATAATTGGAAATTTTTTTCATAGGAATTTAAAAAGCAAAAACACGGGCTGGAGAGATGGCTCTGCCGTTAAGAGCACTGACTGCTCTTCAGAAGGTCCTGAGTTCAAATCCCAGCAACCACATGGTGGCTCACAACCATCTGTAATGGAATCTGATGCCCTCTTCTGGTGTGTCTGAAGACAGCTACACTGTATTTACATATAATAAATAAAATGTATACATTGTTTAATTCTGGAAATCTCCCTAAAATATTTTTTAAAAAAAGCAAAAACAGGTGTAAAAACATTCAGTAACTATTTACCACTCTGGCTGGAAGTGACACCTGGGAGAATGAAACCAACAGATGAGGCAGATTAATGTCTCATGCGATGGCCAGTTTTCTCAGTTTATCAGAGTATCAGACAATTTATATTCTGAGGGTTAAGAGTCACGTGAGTAACAGGCACAATCACAAAGGCAAGCCAGATGAGGTTGACAAGCAGGGTACGGTAAAAACATGATTTTCCATAAAGACATATACACAAGTAACAAAGTCCAGTGGTGATGAATAAATTCCCTTGTATCTGCTACACCTGAGAGGGACACAAAAGCACATCCCAAGATCAATTTCATGATTTTCAAGCATCTGAGGTCACAAGACTCTTGTTTTCTTTCAGTTTTTCTCACAAGCATCTAGAATCCATTTATTAATTTGTGCATTCATTGTTCATTGTGGGGAGGGGTGCACAGCCATGGCACCCAGGCAGAGGTTAGAGGACAACTTCTGGGAGACAGTCCTCTCTTTCCACCAAGTGGGCCCTTGTGATCAAAATCAGACTATGAGTTTCAGCAGCAGGCACCCCTGTTTGTCTTCTGGGCCACCTCTCCTGACCTCTGTTTACTTTTTGAAACATGCAATGTGTTGTTCTAAAATAGCAGGATGTTAGAAAGTATGATTAAAGGTGACTGATGGCACCTGCTGAGAACCCCAGCACTTGGGAAGTGGAGACAGGAGGATAAAAAGCCTACGATCCTCAGCCACACAATGAGTTGGAGGGCAACCCACAATCGCTCTTGGACATGCTAACACCTTCTGCATTATTAACTCTTTTTTATACTTAGAAAATGGGAAGATGTTTGAGATACTTAATGAAATTTTTTGTTTCAGATTTTAAAAAAGACACTTAAAACTTCCTACCTTCCCAACAGAAACAGAGACCTCTTGTTTATCATCCGTCAGTAGATTGTCACTTTTTGTTACTTTGTTGGCGATCTTTGTGAACAGCTGGAATTATGTAAGGTTTGGTGACATTAAATAGCTCAGATCGGAAAACATATTTTTGGGTGACCACTTCACAACTTCCTCCATCCTCATTGCCCGACACAGTAGTGGAGTCAGGAGCAAAGATTGTAGCAGGAGCTCCAAATCCAGCTGAAGAGAATCCATGTAGAAAGAAGTGGGGTTGCTTTTATTACAAAAAGGCTCTTGATGCTGGTGAAGTTGATAGTTTACTTTGTTAATGAAAGAAAGATGATCCAGTAACCACCCAGGAGGCAAATGATGCACCACAGACATTCTCACAAAACCAAACCAAACAAACAAAACAAACAAACCCTGATAATCAAGAATCAGAACCAGGGCTGGGAGTATAGCTCAGTGTGGGGGTCCTGGGTTTGAAACCAATGTTGTAATTAAGTTCTTAATGTCCTGTATATCAATGATGTACTTTGTACACACAAGTAGGTTTTATATTTAAACATACAAGGCAAGTGTAGACATACCACCTTTAAGGAAAAATGCAATACTTTAAATGTCTTGTAATTTCAGAATTGGTCATTCAAGTTTTTCAGCCAATCTAGCCAAAGACACTTTTTAGCTTGATCCTCCTTTCTTCGGGTGCCCTCTATGGTCCTATTTTGGTCCTTGAATCAAGGCACTAGTCCACATGGTCCAAGTATTCAAGTCACTAAATCCTTAAAAGGTGAGTGTCCTATCAAATCAAAGGATAGTAATTACCTACAAAAATTTACCCTTTTTAGATGATATAAATCTATCTAGAGAGGGCCACAGAATTTAAAGGAAAGAGAGCCATTGTGTTTTCAAACTACAATTACCACAGGAAGTCACTCCATTACTCAGATCCCTGACCTACTTAGTAGTCATCTGCCACAGACTAACCCCTTCTGGTCTCCTATCTGAGGAGAACGGGCTTCTGGTTGCAGGTGGGCAAAGAAGTCGGTGAGAAGGAGGGGTGCCAAACAGATGCAACACAAGTGATCTGTCTAACCCCCTGTGGAAGCTAGGACAGAGTGCATAGTGTATGATGCTGCAGAGATAGAGACACAATCCAACAAAGACATTATTTTGCTACTTGTTTTTAAAAGTAGGAGCAGCCTGTGTTGTGAACCGGATTGTTTTATCTTTGTTGAAAGGTGTTGCAGTAAATCTCCAACCCAAATAAGCCCGGGCAATGAAAACACAACACAGTTAATATGAATACAGGCTGTGTGCCTAGATTGGGCAGATCTACCACTGCACTATCATCTTCCCCATAGAAGAGACCCCTTAGAACTTGTGGTTTCTCCAGGCCAGGTGCTCTTCCTCCTTCTCTTCCTCCTCTTCCTCCTCCTCCTCCTCTTCAGTCCTCTTTCTCTCCTTTTCTCCCAAAACCTTCAGCTCCATCTTCCCCTCTTTTTTTCCACCCAATCACCAGCTCTAGTCTTTATTTGTAAATTAAGGTGGGAAGCAGGTTTACAGGAAATCACCTGAGTGCTGACTCAGTCCTTGTTCCAAGCCTCTCACTGGAGAACAGAATTAACACCAAATACAATTAGCCCCAGGGCTATCCACAACAGACAGGGTGATTAGAACCAGAAAGACAGTAGTGAGTATTAACTAAGAAACAGTGGGTTCATTGTAAGCCAGGTGTAGTAAAGTAATAAAGTTTGTGCACTGTGTAGTTAGAGCCGATTTTTATGCCCAGAAGTCTGGTTGTAGTCCAGAGGTTGACTTGGTCAGCATCTCTGGTCTCAATGTTCTGTAAAAAATTATTTTTCAATGTTACGTAAAAAATTATTTTTCATCTCTTCTGATTGATTAATTAAGAGCTGAACAACCAAAACCAATTAGCTGGGCAGAAGACAAGAATTGGGCAGGAATCTGAACCTGGTCGCAGGTCCTAAAGAGAGCAGAGAAGTAGTTATGAAGAGACCATGTGGATAGACCAGAGATGTCAGGAAGGGAACAGCCATAAGAACACATGCATGGACCAGGGTGAGCCAGAGCAAACCTCAGATTGCAGGTAATAGGCAGCCATACAGAGTTAGAATAGCTCAGAGCCTGCTCAGCTTAGTGCCAACAGCTTGTTAATACAAATACCATGTTCTATGTCATTCACTCGGGAGCCAAAACTGGCTGAAGTGTGTTAAAGAAACACCATGCCGTTACTTGGGAACAGAGGGGGAGTAAGAAAACCCCCTAAGAAGTCCTTCTACACTCTTTTAAAACCAAAGAAAACATTCTGAGTGAGAAGTAAAGGAACCTGAAATTTCTTGTCAGGCAGCCCATGTATTACCATTAAAATAAGCACAAGAGATAGCAGTGGTGTGCTCAGTGGCTTACATACAGAAATTTTGTGATCATGAATTGATCTGTGATACAGAAATCATACATTGTTCATTTTTGTATTGTGTTATATGTGTCTGGTATTTAAGTGTATTTAATACTTGAAGTTGCATAGGTGTTCTTTGTAAGAACTTCAGTTTACATGAACAAATATAGCATACAAGGAAATGATTGTCATAAAGAAACAAACTTAGTTGCTTTCCTACTAGAGAATAAAGATAATAATTGTTGCTCGATGAATTGCTTGAATCTGGAACATTTTCCTAACGCTGAAATCCTGAATTAGGTTGGGAGAATGAATCGCAGTTCAGTTTCTACCTGTGGTGGTGGCCGCCTCTCTATGCAGGAGTTAAGGTCCCTGGACCTCAATAAGCCAGGCCTTCATACCCCTCAAACGTAAGTGCCTCCCCCTGTGGTTCTCAGCTGCCTACTTTACTGTCTAGAGCAAAAAAGTGCCAGGAATGGTTAGTACAAAAGTGTAAGTGATGTCTTGGTGAATCCTACCTCTTCCCAGTAGTACTGGATTCGAGTGGGGAGGGGGAGGCACAATGAAATCTAAATGGACATGATGCTGTGTTTTACCTCGTTGTCTCTCCAATTCCCAAGTCAGATTCTTTACTGGGCATGCTATAAAATGATTGTCAATGCTTGCTTTCCTCTTTTTCCTTTGTCACTACCAGTTTAAGTAGGCACCGTGGTATAACTCATAAGTTAATAAGATGTTTCCAATTACTAAAGGTAGTAATAAAATTGAAGCAGATTTATTTGTTTTGATGATAATTTGATGATAGTTTAGGGGCAGGTGTCCAGGTGAACTTGCTACATAGCTTGGTGTGGTCACACACACATACACACACACACACACACACCTACAATTCCAGTATTCAAAAGACTCTAGGAAGAAGATGGCTCAATGTGAGTTTAAGGCCAGTGTGGCTATATAGTAAGTTCCCCCAGCTTGTATAGTTCACAGAACAACCAACCAACGAATTTCTTATGGTAAACATCAGTTTTTCACTCTGAGGTTGCTCTTCCAGTTAACAGAGGGCTATCTCTAACCCTATATCCTATAAAGTCTACACATAAGCTAGCTACTTAATAAGCCATTCTTAAATCACTTGTATTGATATAGTATTAGGCTCCTCTACTTTTTTGTTTGTTTTGTTTTTTCAAGACAGGGTTTCTCTGGCTGTCCTGGAACTCACTTTGTAGACCAGGTTGGCCTCGAACTCAGAAAAATGCCTGCCTCTGCCTCCCAAGTGCTGGGATTAAAAATGTGCACCACCACCGCCTTGCGAGGCTCCACTACTTTTAGAAATGTCAACTATTTACATATTTTCCTTCTGGATACTTGAAGCACTTTTTTTTTAACTATGGCACATTGCTTACACCAAAAAAGATTTTGTGCATTAAATTGTACTTAAAAGCAAAAATGTTACCATTGCCATTTTTCCTCATAGTTTAGAAAATAAGGCTTAAATGGCTATACCTAGTTCTGCGCTGAAAGAAAAATTTTGAGTCTGAGGCTAACCCAAAATACATAGTGAGTCCTAGGACATCCTGGAATACAGACTAAGACCCTATCTCAAAATTTTAAAGATTAAACTTTAAAAGAAAGAAATTCAAACAAAGCTGTCAACCAATAATTAGGTACTTCTTATATTTTTATTCATATATAAAGTTTTTATCCATATATATATACATATATATATATGAATTTTTTAAACCTACTTTAGGGTTTTGTTTTGTTTTTTTAGATTTACTTATTTTATGTATGTGAGTGCACTGTCAGTGTCCTCGGATACACCAGAAGAGGGCATCCCATCCCATTACAGATTGTTTTGAGCCTCCACGTGGTTGCTGGGATTTGAACTCAGGACCTCTGGAAGAGCAGTCAGTGCTCTTAACTGCTTGAGCTTTTCTCTAGCACCACATAAATAAATTTTAAGATAAAAAAGCATAGATTAAAATTTTTAACATTTTAAAATTATACTATCTTGCAGCTCATCCGAATGATAACAGCTACCAAAAACTTAAATGATTTCAAAAAATTTTGTGGGTAGTGGAATAGTGGGAAAGAGGAATTAACTCTAACATATTTCAAAATTTACTTAAACTAGTAGTTTTACATTTGTTTTAAAGAGCTTTCTGTTTTTCTTTAAAGCACAGAAAGATCAACCTTTGGAAAGCTGAGTACACACAAACTGATATCTGAAGGAAAAGTCCCAATATTTGGGAAAAGGTAATGAGGTTTTTAAATTATATTTAAAGAGTAGATTCTTACAGACATTCCTTTATTCACTTAGAGCTCAGTAATAATGATGGGTTGTAAGGGGCTTTCAAGCAGGACATATGATCCAGTTTTCCTGTGTCAGTTGGTCAAAATCCTAGGTGATGCCTTCTTTACATGATGCTAGTGGTGAAAAGATTCTGTTATTATAAGGTGATGGTCAAGTCTACTGTGTTCTGTATCTAGTTCTCAGAATCCGGTGGATAAAGAAGAGCCATCTTCTATTGCAACATTTGAGTTTCAACTCTTTCACACTATGAAGGCTAAGAGTGACTTCAGAGAGCTTTTGTTTTATAGTCTATGTCTGCCAGTATTGATTATATTAGAAATTGAACTCAGAAAATGTCATATAAACTCAACTTTAAATCATTATAATCTCACATAGTTACAAAAATAAAATGCTTTTAATGTTTAAAAACCTTTCTGGGCCAGCAAGATGGCTCAGCAGGTTAAGTTATTCAGCTCCAAGTCTAAGAATCTGCTTTAAACTCCCAGTTCTACAAGGTAGAAGAGAAACTCCTACAGGCTGTCCTCTTCTCTCTCTCTCTCTCTTTCTCTCTCTCTCTGTCTCTCTCTCTCTCACACACACACACACATGTATGGCACACACACACTTTTATAGACACACTGCACACAGATTAAAAACATCCTTTTTAAGGTAGATAATTGAAGTATCTCTTTGTAGAGCAGTTCTAAGGATTGATGGATAGAGATAGATATTTACAGAATCTAATATTTAGTGAGTTTTCACAAAGGCCAAATGTTTTAAGTCCTTTGCATATGTTAACTCTTAATATTCCTGGACAATGTTTTCACTAGAATAGTGGCAAGGGAGTAGAAGTACAGGAGCAGCTATGGGTCAGTAGACATGGGAGTGCTTAGGTCAGTGAGCAGACTCCACAGAAGACCCGTGCACTGGAAGCATACCTTCAACGATAATGAGTGGTGGTGGCACAAAGAAATTAGTTTGGTTTGGTTTGGTTTGGCATTTGTGATGCTGAGGATTGAGCATGGAGGACTGTGTGTGCCAAACAAACCACTGAGCTGTGTCCCCAGTCCCAGAGCATGTTTTGTTTCCATCTCGTTCTATGCCTGAAACAAGCTCCTGTGACCTCATGGGTATGTTATGTTACCTTGAAATAATATAAACTTTTTAGAATATACTTCTAGGACTAGTGGACATGAATCCAGGAATAGTCAACTTGGTATATTTTCCAGTTCTGAAAAAAATCAAGGACCCAAGACCAGTTAATGACAAAGCATTCATTCAGCAGTGTATTTCACAACTCTATGAGGTATTCAATAATTTAAATTGTCTGAATTGAGTGTTTTTATATCCAATATGTTTTTCTAGTCCAAAACTTTCAATGCTTCATAAAGATGTTTGTAGTTTCTTACAGAAAATGGTTATGTAGATAGTGTATCCATAAAGTCTCTACAAGCTCCATCTACTAAAGATTTCCTAAAGATCTTCGCCTTTCTTTATGGCTTTCTGTGCCCATCATATGAATTTCCTGATACAAAATGTGAAGAAGAGGTCCCAAGAATTTTTAAAGAACTTGGGTATGTTTTCCATTAGTCTAGAGACCTTACCAAGTCACAGAGAAGAAACAAATGAAGACTTGTAATAAGTTTGTGAATAGTTTGGATTAGTTTGAAGATGAGCAGTATTTGTAGAATAAATTGAAGAGAAAGGAAAATTAATAGATACTATAATATACCATTTTCTTTGTCCACCACTGCTTGGTAAAATGTAGGTGTCATGGAACTAAAGTGCTCAGTGGTTTAGAGTGCTGGTTGATCTTTCAGAGGATTCAGGTTAGGGTGCCACATGGTGGCTCACAATCATATATAACGATTCATCTTCTGGCCTCCACATACATATGTTATACATGCATGCAGCCAAAACATCGATATACACAAAATTACAAGTGTATAAGTACACATATATTTATGTAATATGTATTGTAAGATATATAGAGATATTAGACTACTTGATACATAAAATCTGTGGGCTTGAAACACATGAGTGTGTGGCTTAAGTCTTGGCAATGATGGACAGGAAGCCCCAAAACATGGGTTCAGCATCTACCCAGCCTCTAATAAGCAAGGGCTTTCTTGGTGGGTTGTGACATGCTAGAAGGTACTATATGGCAAGAAAGAACAAGTGTATCAAAGAGATTACATTTTTGACAAAGTCACTCCGTGACTAGCCCATTAATACAGAAGTGGATTCATTCATGTGGTCTGTGACAGTCACCTCCCGAAGGTCTCATCTCAGTATCTTTAATATATAACTGGAGACTAAGTTCCCAACATGAATTCTGCAGAATAAACCTTCAGACCATAGCAGTACAATATTACAGAAATTTGTGGAATAGATCATAAGACTCAAACAATGAGAAATATGAAGTATAGCCTGGTATGGTCATGCAAGCCTTTAATCCCAGCACTCTGACACCGGAGGCAAGTAGATCTCTGAGTTCGAAGCTACCCTAGTCCTCATGGTGAATACTAGGCTAGCCAAAGCTTCTCGGTGAGATCCTGTCTCAAAAAAACACGAATAAGGGGTAGCCTGGTTACCACAGTTTTTTGTTTTTGTTTTTGTTTTTTAAAGATTTATTTATTATTTTATGTAAGTACACTGCAGCTGTCTTCAGACACACCAGAAGAGGGCATCAGATCTCATTACAGATGGTTGTAAGCCACCATGTGGTTGCTGGGATTTGAACTCAGGACCTATAGAAGAGCAGTCAGTGCTCTTAACCACTGAGCCATCTCTCCAGCCCCACCAAAGTTCGTAGTAACAAAACCATAACAGTAAGGTCTTGATGGTGAAAACAGTGACGCCATCTTAATTTGGTTTTCTGATACCTGGGTAAAACACAGAACAAAACATTGAGTTTATGTGGTTTACATATTCCTATTACATCAGTCACTGAGTAAAGTGAGAGCAGTAACTCACACAGGAACCATGGAGGGAAACTACTTACTGGCTGCTTCTCTATGGCTTGCTCAGTTTGCTTTTTCCTACAACCCAGCACCACCTGCCCAAGAGCGGTATGGCCCACAGTGGACTAAGCCCTCTCCCATCAGTCATCAGTTAAGAAGGTGCTCCACAGACATGCCCATGGCCCAACCTAACAGAGGCAATTCCTTTATTGACATTCCATCTTTCCAAATTGCCACACCCACTCCAGTAGTGACTGTGACAGGCCCAAAAGCTTGGATGTAGTCCTGAGGTGAAAAGTTCATGGAAACTTAGTCTCCTGAAACCGTGGCATCCTGTAATAATGAGTGCTCCAAATCTGTCCTTTCTTTAGTCGGTGAGCGGATCTGTGTGCTTTCCTCCAATATTGTTTTATTGTAAGTGCCTCTAAGAATTATTTTGACATATATCTAAATTAGATTAGCCTCAACCAGTGTTTCAATGTCCTAGGCAGTCCTTGAGCCGACTCTGGGCTTGAAATTCAATAAGAATGTTACCTATTCAGTAACATCCAGAATTAACTCTAGTATTGTAAGAAAGACAGTGAAAGAAATCAGGCATTGCAATTTACTTGAATAGAGCTAGTAATCTCAGGGCTAGTCTACATGGTAAATACTTAGGGCAATAGCCGAGTCACTCCATACACAGGAATTTACAATGGCCTAGGAAGAAGGAAGGTTGTGGTTTTAGGAGGAACTGGAGTATTGTATTATTCATGAAAGGGTTAGTAGTATGGAACTCCCCTGGTGCATGTTTTTTACTAGGTCCAGAGGAATAGCATAAGTAGGTATATACTAAGGGACCCCTGGTGGTGGGTTTAACAATAGACTAGTATTGCATCAGACCTTTCACCTGGCTCCTGTGAATAGCTGACTTTACATAGGGCTGATTTTATCTCAATTGTCAACATTACCTGGTTCCTGTCAGTCTTTTTGTATGCATTTTTTGTTTTGTGTCAGATAACTTCAATGTACCTTGGATGACCTTAATGTATCACTTAACTTCCTTGTCTCCTTCTGTAATATAAGTCTGATGCTCGCTTTGACAAATTACATTCAGATACAACACTCCCTTGTGTTCCTGTCTGTCACTTTTTGCCAACTCCCTGCCCACCTATACCGGGACCCTGATTCTCCTGTGGATTGAGGAGCCAACTGAGGCCAGTCCGAGGCACCAAATAACTCTAGTTTGTGTCTGATTGACAAAACTAAGCAGCACAGAGATAAAGTTAAAAAACATTTTATACACACACACATAGTCTAAGTACAGACCAAATGTGGCACCATACATACTCCTATGATCCCAACACTTGGAGAAACTGAGGAAGAAGGGCTATGCTATGGACTATAGTGTGAAACCATCTCCAAAAACAAAACAGGAAGAAGAAACACAGGGAGGAAACTAGATTTAGTGACAGATAATTACAAATGTGTAATAGTACACTGAATTTAAGAACATAAGAGTATTTTAGGAGATGCCTACTATACGTGGTTGTTAAACACTGCAATGGAAGGAATTGTAAGTGCACAGTAATCTATGGAATTGAATAAATTCACAAAATCCTAGATGAGTAAACCCACCAGAATAGATTCAAATACCTTCACTACAAGCTAGGACTACGCAGTGTATGTGCAGCTTTAAAATGTAACTTCTAGTATAGCTGGTATGCTTCCTAATGTGATGGCACCTTTTTATTCCTGGTTTCTCATAGGTTTCCCTTCCTACTGTCCAAGAGCTCCATGTATGCAGTGGGAGCCCCTCACACGTGGTCTCACATCGAGGCTGCCTTGGTGTGGCTCATAGACTGCATCAAGGTATTTAGCCGATAGTTTTTTTTTAAAGATTTATTTATTATTATATATAAGTACAAGTGCTGGGATTAAAGGTGTGCGCCACCACTGCCAAGCTACATTATGTATGTATGTATGTATGTATGTATGTATGTATGTATGTACGTACATATGTGTGTGTATATATATATATATAATTATTATATTTTTTTACTGTATATGAGTTCACTGTTGCTGTCTTCATACACACCAGAAGAGGGCATCGGATCCCATTACAGATGGTTGTGAGCCACCATGTGGTTGCTGGGATTTGAACTCAGGACCTCTGGAAGAGCAGTCAGTGCTCTTAACCACTGAGCCATCTAGCCAGCCCTACATAATATATTTTTTTAAACTTAAGCTTTCAGAAAAAAATAGGAAATAATTTTGTCCAAATGTCAAACAATACTAACAATTACTAGAATTACTTTGAGTCATGGCTTTTATCAGATTGTGAAAAATTTTCAAAACAGCAACACATCTAATGCTTCAGCTGAAAGTTTTAAAGATTCAAAGAAGTCTCAGGAAAAGCCCAACATCTGCTGAGCCTACTCACAGATGTCACAGAGAGAACTGAGTTTAGAGGTGGCTCAGTTGAGAAGTAAATACACTTCAACAATTTGTATATAATGGTTATGCCTTGGGCCAAATATATTTATGTTGTATCTCCACCTTTCCTAAATACGAACCACCTGACTTGTATCCTCTCTCTATGTAAGTCACTGAAAGAAGTGTCTCACTCCGTGAGTATCAATTATGACATCTTTCTTACTTGGGCTTTCCTTTTATTGCCTTTTATTATTATGTGCATACAAGGAAATGGTGATCATACATGTGCATACAGGGTATATACCACAGTGCTCTAGGGTAGAGGTTGGAGGACAACTTTCCAGAGTTGATTTTGTCCTTCCACCTCAGGGGTACTAGGGATGGGACCCAGATTGTCAAGCTTAGCAGTAAGTCCCTTAACCTGAGGGGTCATCTCACTAGCCCCAGGTAAAGGTTTTATTTTTGTTTTTTATGAAAGAGGGTCTCATATTCCAAGGTAGCCTTGGCTTCCTTATTTAGACCTTGAGCTCCTCATCCTACCTACAAGTGCTGGAATTACTAGTGAGCCACCACATCTGGCTCTTGTTGCTGCTTGTGAGACAGTAGTTCAGGCTGACCTCGGACTCCAAATCCGCTAGCCTCAGTTGCCTATGTGCTGGGATTACAGGGATGAGCCAGTATATCCAATTGTGGGCTGGAGAGGGTAAGCACGTGAAAGCACAGAGTCTGAGTTCAAATTCTGAGCACCCACATCGAAAATCTGGGCATAGGCACATGTGCCTGTAACCCCAACTTTGGGGAGTGGGTGAAGGCAGATCCTAGGAGCTTCCTGGCAAGCCAGCCTACCCCAGAGGAGAAGCTTCAGGATCAGGGAGAAACTCTTGAGAGAACACAGCAGATGTCCTCCTCTGGCCTGTTCATATACAACGCCCTCCCTTCCATACAAGATAGAAAGTATGTGCAACATAGTAACCCTGCTTCACACGCTGTCATTTGTGTCTTTAGGACAGATAATAATATTTATATCAGATGTGGATACCTGTCCTGCTGCCTCTAACTGCTCAGGATCATCCTTCCCAGTTTTGGGGTATGGGAAGGTGAGGGAGTTATAGGATAAAAGAATATGTCACTCCAGTCCAGATGGTCAACTTTTTTGGTGAGATTTGGTTAAGGAGTCATCACTTTAATTTCTCTTTATATTAAACAAGCAAAATTAGCAGAGACACATTTTCCCATTTCATTTAGTTGGATGAAACCCAAGGAAGGAATGAGGAATGAGGAGTGCCTGGAGGCACTGACCTGTAATCCCAGCTACTCAGGAGGTTGAGACAGGAGGTTTAAAGGTTCAAGGCAAATTGAGACCTTTAGAGACCCTGTCTGGAAGTACTTGGGAGGCAGAGGTAGGCAGAGATCTGAGTTCAAGACCAGCCTTGTTTACATAGTGGGTTTCAGGCCACATGAGTGAGCAACACAGTGAGACCCAGTCTCAAAACTCAACCAACTAACAAAGTAACAACAAATAGCAGCAACAATGAAACAAGAGGACATGGCAGCACATGAAGGTAGAGACAGGAGGGATAGATGTGCAAGACCAGCCTCTGGGAGGCTGGAGAGATGACTCAGTGGTTAAGAGCACTGACTGTTCTTCCAGAGGAGTGAGTTCAATCTCCACCACTCACATGGTGGCTCACAACCTTATGTAACCCCAGTCTCACATACAAATAATAAAGCTTAAAAAAAAAAACCAACCAGCTGCTACATAGCTGTCTAAGGCCAAACTGAGCTAGAGAAAGGACCCAAGGAGCTGAAGGAGTTTGCAGCTCCATACTACATATGTAGGAGAGGATGGCCTAGTCTGTCATCAATGGGAGGAGAGGCCCTTGGTCCTGTGAAGATTCTATGACCCACTATAGTGTGGGTTGAGAAACAGTGGGAGGGGAGCAGGGATAGAGAGTTTTTGGAGGGGAAACCAGGAAAGGGGATAACATTTGAAATGTAAATAAAGAAAATATCTATCTAGAGACTGCCATATCCAGGGATCCATCCCATAATCAGCCTCCAAACGCTGACACCATTGCATATACTAGCAAGATTTTGCTGACAGGACCCTGATATAGCTGTCTCTAGTGAGACTACGCCGGGGCCTAGCAAACACATAAGTGGATGCTCACAGTCAGCTATTGGATGGATCACAGGGCCCCCAATGGAAGAGCTAGA
This sequence comes from Mus musculus, assembly GCF_000001635.26. Lineage (NCBI taxonomy): Eukaryota > Metazoa > Chordata > Mammalia > Rodentia > Muridae > Mus > Mus musculus. The sequence goes on from NC_000071.6 coordinate 32,560,243, forward strand.
GAAAGTACCCAAGGAGCTAAAGGGATCTGCAACCCTATAGGTGGAACAACAATATGAACTAACCAGTACCCCGGAGCTCTTGACTCTAGCTGCATATGTATCAAAAGATGGCCTAGTCGGCCATCACTGGAAAGAGAGGCCCATTGGACTTGCAAACTTTATATGCCCCAGTACAGGGGAACGCCAGGGCCAAAAAGTGGGAGCGGGTGGGTAGGGGAGTGGGGGGGAGGGTATGGGGGACTTTTGGGATAGCATTGGAAATGTAAATGAGGAAAATACCTAATTAAAAAAATCTAATAAAAAATAAAATTAAATTAAAAAGGTCAAAAAAATGAAAGTAAAAGAAAAATCAAGAAAGTAATCTTTCAACAAACGCAAAAGAAGACAACCACACAAACATAATTCCACCTCTAACAACAAAAATAATAAGGAGAATAAGGAGCATCACTTTTCCTTAATTTCTCTTAACATCAATGGACTCAACTCCCCAATAAAAAGACATAGACTAACAGACTGGATACGTAATCAGGACCCAGCATTTTGCTGTGTAAAGGAAATGCACCTCAGTGACAAAGACAGACACTACCTCAGGGTGAAGGGCTGGAAAACAGTTTCCCAAGCAAATGGTCCCAAGAAACAAGCTGGAGTAGCCATTCTAATAACGAACAAAATTGACTCAATAGAAACAGATGTATAAATTTGGGGTCACAGAATGCATAGAAACAAACACTTATCTAGGACTAATTGGCTCTTCTGGGTCTTTTGTTGTTCTGTATCAAATTGAGGATTTTCTTTCTATTTATGTGAAAAATGAGATGAGGATATTGATTGTGATTTCATTGAATCAGTAAATTGTTTTGGTAGAAAGATCTTTTTTTACAATGTTAATTCTACCAAGCTGTATGCTTGGGAGGTCTTGAAATTCTAGTATTTTAATTAATCTCTTTCTTCATACATTTAAACTTTTCATTGTAGAGGTATTTTTTAAAATCTCTTTTGTTTTATGTATTCTAAATATTTTATTTTATTTGAGAAACTGGGAACAGGAGCATGTCCATGATCTCTTTCTCAGCAGGCTTGTCACTCATATGTATTAAGTCTTTTAAGTTTTGTAAGTCAGTTATGTATCATAACACTTTGCTGAAATTATTGATAATTTCTACAATTTTCTAGTCAAATTTTGGGAACATTGGGTATAAGATAACATAATCTTCAATAAAAAATAATTTGACTTAATATTTCCCCATTTATATCCCTTCTCTTGCCTTATTGTTCCAGCTACTGCTTCAATCACATTATGGATGAGCGGTAGGTAGAGTGGACAGTCCTCTCCCATTCTTGATTTTAATGGGGCTTATTATTGGTTTTATTCATTTAGGATGATATTGGCCATGAGTTTGTTATATATAATCTTTATTATGTTGGAATATGTTTCCAACAGTCCTACTTGTTCTAGGACTTTTATTAAGAATGCATGTTGAATCTTATTAAAGACTTTTTCTTTTCTTTTTTTTTCTTTTTTTTCTTTTTTTTTCTTTTTTTTTTCTTTTTTTGCTTCCATTGAGATGATCATATGATTCTTTTATTTTTTGTCTAGGTATTTAGTTTATTACAGTTATTTCTTATATATGTTAAACATAAAATTTAAAAATTTTTAAAAGAAAAAGAAAAATACAGTCAAGGAACTTCATAGTAACATCAACAGATGAGACAAAATATGTCATTTGTTGGGTATATTCTTGGCAAAAGAATATTGTACATAAAATGTCACATAATTATTTGTCTTAAAAATCATTATTGTGTACATGTTTAGTGAGTGTTTTAGTGTGACACAGTTGCACCATGATACATGGATGGAAGTTAGTCGGGCAGTTTGGGGAAATTGGTTCCCTTCTTCTACTATAGGTTCAATAGAGCAAACTTGAATTATCATGTTTATATAGCAAAGCATTCTCACGAGCTGAGCCAATTGCTGGCTCAATGACCTAGCAAAGGCTGGCTGTCACAGTATGGATTGTGACTTTTTAATATTTTCTAAAAACTGAAGTCTTTATCTATGGACACTTGGAGATACTCTTGTTTGATTTTCTGCAGGTGTGACTGGTATGTTTCTCTGTGTTTCAGTGAGTCATGACAGTTTGGAAGTTCATGGCTGTTGGTATGGTTCAACGGTAGACTTTTAAAAAGTTTACTTTTCTTTTTGTTTTTTTCTTTTTAATTATGTGTCCATGTGTATGCCTATGTGTAGATATGTTCATATGAGTGCTGGTATGTAATGAGGCTAGAGGAGTTTACAAGCAATTGTGATTCAAAGTACAAAGGTGGACATTGGGATCCAAAGTCAGATCCTCGGAAGGGCTCTTAATTGCAGAGCCATTCTTCCAGCCCCAACGTAATAGAGTTCTTGCTGATTGAGTGCAAGGCTTGTTTGATCCCAACCGCCACTAAATATCAGAAAACAAAGTATCGGGTCTGGAGATGCTACTTATATGATTCATTTGGAATTTTCTTCCACTTGCTGTTTTTCTCATTTTAACATTTTTGATGTTTTTATATTTTAATTTCAATCTCCTGTATAGACATTTATTGTTCTTTTTCTACTATATTTCAGTTCACTCATTTTATTATTGTTATTGTTTTCCTACTTAAAAACTCCCTTCAATTTATCTTCCAAAATTTCTCTTGTACTTTTCATTTTTCTTAGCATATTACACTTTTAATAATCCTTTAAAGTCCACAGAATACTCTTTATTTATATCTTGTTCTGGTTTTATGAATAAAAGATCTCCTTAGATTGTATAGAAGATTTCAGTCTACAAAAAGAAAAACCCTCTTCATGAACTAATTTCTTTTCTTTCAACAGTTGGAGTACTTCTGTCTCTGCTGTGTCACTTGAGTGACTGACAGCATTGACTATCTCTTGTTTTTTTGTCTTTCTATTCTTTTGTAGTTTTTCTTTTGTTTAGTTTTGGTACTGGGATGTGATTTTTATTTAGTATTCAGAATTAAATAAAAGTGAAATGGTTCCACCCACAGAGATAGCTTAGTGGCTAGGAGTACCTTTCTCTCTCACAGAGGACCTGGGTTCAATTCCCAGTACTCACACAGCTACTCACAAATGTCTGTAACTCCAGGTTCCATGAGATCATTATGCCAGTGGCACATTTAATGCACATGATACACATACATGCGTGCAGGCAAAACACTCATATACATAAAATAAAAATACTTAAAATCCTCTAAAAAGCCAGCCGTGGTGGTGCACGCCTTTAATCCTAGCACTCGGGAGGCAGAGGCAGGCAGATTTCTGAGTTCGAGGCCAGCCTGGTTTACAAAGTGAGTTCCAGGACAGCCAGAGGCTATACAGAGAAACCCTGTCTCAAAAAAAAAAAAAATCCTCTAAACAAACCTCAAAATGGTAAAAAAAAAAAAAAAATTTACTAATTAAATTTGTTTTCTGGTAATTTTATACATATTTGTGTATATGTGTCTATCTATCTATCTATCTATCTATCTATCTATCTATCTATCTATCTATCAAACTGTGCTTATTCTCACTCCCCCATCCTCTTTTACTCCCAATCCCACCTCTGCTACACCACCCATTTCTAAGGATCCACTTCCCACATTTATGCTTTTTTGTTTTGGTTTATGATTCTTTGATTCTAACCAGGGCTGCCTGTGTGTCATGGGTTTAGAACTATTCACTGCTTCACCATTTAGTACACAATTGAAAGTAATGGCTTTTCCTTCCCCAGAACCTATCAGTTGCCATAGTTCATCTGGAAGGGGTAGGGCCACATGGATCCCTTACCGTTCCATGATTGGCTGTTGACAGGTCCAATCTTGTTGAGGCCTAGTATAGGTGACTGAATCTGTTCTGAGATCAGGTTTTCAAGGACTACATCATGTCCTGCAGACAGCATTTCTCATCTTTTCTCCCTATCTTTAAAGTCTTACATTCTTACTGCTATTTCTTCTGCAGTGTTCCCTAGAGCAAGATGGAATTGATATAAATGTTCTGTTTAGGGCTGATCTCTAAATAGCCATTTATTCTGGGCATCTTGAATAGCCATTTTATTTTATTTTTTTTAAGAAACCTTATTTATTTATTTATTTATTTATTTATTTATTTATTATATGTAAGTACACTGTAGCTGTCTTCAGACACACCAGAAGAGGGCGTCAGATCTCGTTACAGATGGTTGTGAGCCACCATGTGGTTGCTGGGATTTGAACTCCGGACCTTTGGAAGAGCAGTCGGGTGCTCTTACCCACTGAGCCATCTCACCAGCCCTTGAATAGCCATTTTAAAGGGCCGAGAGTCAGCACAGAACATAACCAGACAGCAAATTTTCAGTACAAAGGAGATTTGTTACCCCAAAGGGACAAATGGATGGGTGAGGTGCCTTGGATCAGACAAAAAAAGCAAAAGGTGTTTTTGCAGATGTGGTTTTTAAGGCAAAAAGGGGAAGGCTATGGTAAGTTGGTAAGTCCTGACTATACATGTTAGCCAGTATAGCCAAATAATGACCTGGGTGTTTTGATAGCTGGACCTTGGAGTTTTAGTCAGACATAAGGAAGTGGCCAAATAAGGGAGCAGACCTTGGTGACTTAGGAATGTAATCTAGTGGTTTAGCAAGAGAGAGGGAAGTAGGGGAGATAAGCCCTGCCAGTACGATGTTTACAGTACTAGGGCCTATATTTGCCATACTTGGGCCTGCTAGCACCCTTCAGCCATAAGTCTCTGCATTCATTACAGTTCACTACAAAGGAAGAGAATAGCATTTGTCTGAGTATAAATATAAAAATTTAGACTTCAATTTTTAACTACACAGTACAGAAATTTTTCCCAAAATATTTTATTATCATCATCTTTTGAGGATTTTATAGATGAGTACATATTTTTTATTTATTATGTATACCCCTTCCTCTCCTCCTAACTTCTCCAGGGTCCCTACCTCCACCCCCACTCAAATTCAGAATCCCTTCTATAATTATTATTTTTGTATACTGATTTTACACTACTGATTTCATTTAGTGCATGAGTTTAGGGCTGTCCACTTAGGATTGGGAAACTTAACGGAGCCTTGTCTCTTGAGAAAACATACTCTCCTTTCTTCAGTAGCCACTAACTTCCTGTAGCTCTTCACCTGGGGATGGAACCTTGTGAAATGTTTCCCCATCCGCATTGGAATGTCAGCTGGTGTGACCTTATATAAACAAGCTAACATATTATATAGATATTTTTACTTGATTTCTAGATATCAGAAATATAAAGGTAAATTTTTTATAAGTGGGGCTGCCTGCATTTACTAAAAGAAATGGCAAAACCACAATAATCACTGCTGGGGATCTATAGGCGTTGATGCTTCAAATCCAGCTGAGAACTTCGCTACCCTCTCAGCTTTCTTTCTGACTGTTCTGAGATCTTCTCATCAGCACTGCCATTGATTGCCCAGAACTGGATGTTGTATGGCCACACGAGACAAGAAACCATTCTCAAACTTTGTAATCAAATATCTACTCACACCCACATAGAGAATAGCTACTTGCTCTTCAGTAGCCATGGGACAGCAATGTCCTGGCTCCATCAGCTTGATCAGATGAACATGATGACTCACAAGGAACAGAACCAAATTGGGAAAAGCACTAATATCATAACAATGAGCCAGCTCCATCTTCATGGGACCTACACCTGATTCATAGCCCTAGTTTGGAAGGCAGTTCTGACAGGTCATAGTCAAACCAGCATTAACAGCACTTGTCTAGAATGTGTGAGGTCCTAGGTTCAATTTCAACCCTTTAAATAAACTTTCTCATGACCTATAGTATGAAATCTAAAAACTCTGTTCAGTGGGCTTTTACCAACAATTTGTGTTTCTGGTGGGGCTGGAGAGATGACTCGGTGGTTAAGAGCACTGACTATTCTTTTGAAGGTCCTGAGTTCAAATCCCAGCAACCACATGGTGGCTCACAACCATCCGTAATGAGATCTGATGCCCTCTTCTGGGGTGTCTAAAGACAGATACATTGTACTTACATATAATAAATAAATAAATCTTTTAAAAAAAAGAAAAAAAATTGTGTTTCTGTTCCTTCCAAAACAGAGTGAAGTGACCAAGGTGACTCCACTTTGTCCTGATCTTATCCTGACTTTAATTTGTGCCTGCTCAGGTGCTAACCATCTTAAACAGTCACAACTACCTTAGGGACATATTTGGGACTTTCCATGACCCAAATGTATAAACAAGAACAACTAATGTGTTCTGTCAAAATAAATGCTATAAAGTTCCCCTGACCTATACCTAAAAATAATAGTATTGCTGGGTATGGGAGTAACTCTAGCTGAGATTCCTAGTAGTGGGATATGGAGCCTGAAGTGGCCACCTCCTGTAGTCAGGCAAGACTCTCAGTGATAAAGACACCAAGTGACCCACAAAACCTTCCACCCAAAATGTGTCCTGCCTACAAGACATTCAGGGACAAAGATAGAGGTGAGACTGATGGAATGGCCAACCAATGACTGGCCCAACTTGAGACCCAACCCAGTCCCCGACACTGTTAATAATACTGTTTTGCTTATAGACCTACCATAACTGTCCTCTGAGAGGCTCCACCAGAAGCCAATGGAAACAGATACAGAGACTCACAGTCAAACATTAGACAGAGCTCTAGAGTCTTGTGAAAGAAGAGGGGGAAAGATTGAGGAAAAAGAGTTGAGGGAAGGATTGAGGGACCCAAAGGAGATAGAGTCTCCACAAGAAGACTAATAGAGTCAACTAACCTGAACCCTTGAGGGCTCCTGGAGACTAAACCACCAACCAAAGAACAAGCATGGGCCTAAGCATAGACCTAAGGCCCCTGCACATATGTAACAGATGTGTAGCTTGGTCTTCATATAGGTTCACCAACAACTGGAGTGGAGGCTGTCCCTGACTCTGTTGCCTGTCTATGGATTCCATTACCTTAGCCGGGCTTCCTGTCAGGTCTCAGGAGAAGAGGATGTACCTAGTTTTTCAGAGACTAAACATGGCAGGGTAGGTTGATACCTGGAGGGAGGTATCCCCTTCTCAGAGGAGAAATGGAGGGGACCTAGGAGGAAGGGCTATAGGGGGACGAGAAGTGGGCTGAAGATGTAAAATTAATAAATTAATTAATGAAAAACTAATTTAATTATATCTGCTAATCACATTTATGAACTATCCTCATAACAACATTTAGATTGGTATTTGACTGAAAAACTGGATGTTACAAGCTTGGCCAGGTTGATATGTAAAATAAATTACAATTCCCAATAGTGGCTTTTTGTTTGTTTTGTTTTTGAGCTAGAGATTGAACCCAAAAGCCCCAAGCATGCCTGACAAGCACTTTAGCATGAGCTTCATCCCCAGACCTCCCATAGTGATTTCTGCTTTCATTATCACTATGGCTTGGATCTTGAATGCCCCATACCCACCACAAAAGACTCCTAAGATCAAGATTTGCTTGATGGAATACCAATGGCCTTACTGGGAGTTGGAGGATCTTTAAGAAACAGAACCTAGTGGGAGGTCCTTGTGTTGAGGGATCCACAGGGATAGTGGGACTTCCATCTTTTCCTCTTTCTTTCTGTTATGTCTCAGTCACAAAGCGAGTGGCCTTATTTACCATGTGCTTCTGCCACAGAAACAAAGGAGCCAACCATGGACTGAATTCTCCAAAACTGTGAGCCAGAATAAGGCCCTGTCTCCAGCGCCTGTCAGGACGACAGAAAGCTTACTAACAATTATAATTAGCAGGTAGCATAGCTCCTATGATCATCCAATTCAAAATAAGACAGTTTTGTCTAAACTATGACCTTAGCTCTCAGCCTGCTCCAAATCATGAGGAAATAATCCTTTAAGTTGAATTTACATGAAAACTATTTATGCTTGATTAAACCCTGCCTAAAATCAGCAGTCACATATATAACAACACTAGGGAAAATAAAAGTAGTGGTTTATGGGTAATATTCTGAAAAGTTATTTATAGTTAAGATTTACTAGCCAAATTAATAATTAAATAGATCTTATTGCAAAAGGGACAGAGCTAAAATAAATAGGAATGGAACTATTTGAAACTTTTTAATATACAAATTCATGGAGCTTTTATTTAACTGAACAGTTATTATAATAATTAACAACCTGATAATCTTCAAGTCCCATGGAGCACATGACCTCTAAATCTGAGACTACTGACAGAAATAGCCTAGCAATTCAGCCCACATGGGAGGAAATAAGGCAATCAATGAAATGGTGTGGGAGAACATGGGCAGGAAAGAGAATCTCGGATTTGTTTTGGATTATTTCTTTAGAGAAGAATGGAATTTTTTGTAGCCATTGACTTAAATATGCAAAACTATGTTTTCATTCTTTTATAACTGACTTTAAATGTCTGCTCTGAGCTTCTAATGCCATCTGATTATAGAAAGTTTAATTAAATAATTTCTAGTAACCTCAGTGAAGTTAACAACTCAGTATCCTGCTTTGGCCAGTTAATTGGGGTGCCAGAGGGCTTTGAGAGTGCCAGCATTTCAGCAACTGTGGTATCTAGCTTTTGATGGTTTTCCATTTTTTCCAGAAACATCCATGGAGATGTTATTCATCGTGTTGGGTTGTTAGTAGTGAATACCTGTCTGCCCTCTTTATCCCAGCTAGTTTGTCTCTTTCAAATGGTCTATAGACTACTTTCCTTTCATCATGACAGGGGGGGACACTTCTACTGTATCAGTTACTCTCAGTCAATCGTGTGCAACTTCTCTTAAGAAACCTCTAACACAGTCCTCTGGGACCACGAGAGAGGGAGCCTCAGGCTTTCTGTCTAAACATCCTGTGCCTCAAAGGCATTGGCTGCTGGCAAGAGGAACTTCTGTGCAAAGTTTAGGCCTTACTGAAAAAGAAGGAGGTAACACAGCCATAGCCTCTCAAGAGTACATGATAGGAGTAAGAGTGGAGGGACATCAGGATGCCAGAATCTTATAGCTCAGAAATGTGTTTACCAACTGAGAAGCTCACAAGGCTTTCAATGTCTAACATTTTTAGAGTCTCGCTATATATTAGGTGGGATTAATTTGGTCATTGACCACATGAAGGAATTTGATGGCCAATCCTTTCCTGTTCCTATAGGAAAGAAAAGCAGATCATTTCACTCAAAGTTTCAACCTGCTATTCACATTTAGTCTTTCTGACACAGACAGTCCCGGTCCCAAAACTACTTAGGGATCTATCATGGTCACCTTATTAATAAATTCAGGCTTTGTCTGAGTGGCTCACCATAAATAATGCATGTGTTCATCACTGAGTAAATTACAAAGGTTTAAGAGCTCTATCCCAAGAGCCTGAAGACCAGACAAATTATTTTTCAGAATCTTATTGTGTAATGTAGGCTAATACATACATCATAGTGAAACCTATTATTTTATATGACAACTAAAAATCAATTAGAAAGATAACTAGCATAAAGAAAAGGAAACTTTTGAACTTTTAAAATCAGCATCATGAAACTCTTGTAGACTGCTTTATTGTATTCCCCCTAGGTCTTATTTTACCAACCAAGCTATTTCTAATTCATGGTCTCAGAACTGGTACTGACCAGTATTAAGGTATGGAATTACTACCTATTAAAACTTAATGGAAAATATCAAGCAGTGATTTATTATTCCATATGTGATTTTTTAAAACTATCATTTCTCCTTTGAAGTATCCAAAAACTTCTCAATCACTTAAAGATAAAACCTCTCTCGGTATTTTTTCCCACTTTTCTCAGAAGTGGAAAGAACCTGATTTCCTGCTCTTTGATTGTTAAGAAGGACATGAAATTTGTCTTTAGTGTCACAGGTGTAGAGAGAAGCCGTAAGTCCTTAATTTGTAAGAAAACTGTCCTAGGAACCTGAACCAGCCATCTTCTGTAACCAGGCAAGACCTCAAGTGAAGGGATTGGAACACTAACCCAGCTACAAAAACCTTTGGCCTACAGCCTGCACAGTGTTCTGGGACCAGAGCCTAACAGATCATCATCAAAGAGGCCAGAGAGACTTCATCTGGCTACTCATGGGAGCAGATGCAGAGTCCCAAAGCCAAACATTAGGCAGAGCACAGGGAGTCCTTTGGAGGATGGAGAAGAAAGAGAGGAAGAACCAGAGGGTTCAGAGACAACACAAGAGCATGGGCTACACATTCAAGTGACTAGAACTCATGGAGGCTCACAGAGATCAGGGAGCCTTCAGGGGTCTGTCCTAGGTCCTCTGCATATATGTTATGGCTAAATAGCTTGATGTTCTTGTGGTGATTTTAGCAGTGGGAACAAGGGCTGCCCCTGACCCTTTTGCCTACTTGTAGAACTCTTTTCTTCCTATTTTGTTGCTTTGTCCAACCTTGATGTGATGGTACGTACCTTGTCTTCTTGTAGCTTGTTATGTGGTTTTTGGTTGATGTTTTCTCGGGGTAGGGTGTTGGACTAGTTGATCTGGAGAAGAGGAGAGGTTGGAGGAAAAGACTGGGGGAAGGGAGGGAGGAGAAACTGCGGTCGTATGTAATAGATGAGAGAAAATAGAAATTAATTAATGTATACTAATTGTACGTATTAATAGATGTCAGTATGACAGTTCCATGAATATATAAATCATTGTTTTGGTTGTACCCACTTTCCCAACTCCCTTCACCTAATCTCTTCCTCTAAGGTCTCCCTACTCTTTTCTGGCAGCCCATTACTTTCATATGGTCTTTTTCTCTTTTTCAAATTTCCCATATGAGAGAAAACATGCAATATGTGTCTTCCTGCCTCTACCTTATTTCACTTGTATATGCACACGTGCACACACACACACACACACACACACACACACACACACACACACACACAATGTCTTTCCCTGGTGCTGAGGATCCAGGACTTGCAAAGCACTTTACTTACCACTGAGCTGCAGCCCCAGCCCTTTAGACAAATCTACTGGACTGGATCTACTCAACTAAAACTTTTAAGTTTTCACCCTTAAAACTGTAGGAATAAAATCACTTCTGTCCTCAAACCAGAACATTATTCTACATACATTCTATACACACTACATTGTGCTTTTATATATATGTGTGGGTTTCACGATCTTCTACATCTTATCTATTTTGTTGTTGTTTAAGACAGGGTCTCACTACCTAGTTCTGGCTGTCCTGGAACTCTGACACAAGAGTTCTGAAACTAAGGGCATGTGCCATCACACCCTGCCTACGTTTTTCTTTTGCAAGAGTTTGAGATCAGATAACATACACTCTTAGAAAAGACTCCAGAGGCCTGTAATTCAAAGCTCTCTGCATTGCAACCGTGGAGCCCAGAAAGTAGATCTTACACAACCACTCTCCAGCTCCTGAGATCCCTCCAGCCACCAGGAAGTCCTCCCAGACACCCGAGGCCCCTTGGGCCACCAGTTTCTCCTCTCTCCATTCAGCTGTTTGGTGTCTCCAATTTTAGGAAAATTGTCATACAGAGGAAAATGTAAATTGGTACTTAAAAACTAAAATGTACTAGTAATTTTGACATAGTCTGAATTCTTTTCCAAGAGGTCTTCACAGCTTTTCCAAGGGGGGAAGTCTTAGACAAAAGCAGTTTATGGGCTTGATGAATTTCAGCCCCAAAAAAAAGCTTAGCAGGAAATTTTGTTGCCAGGCATCTACCCTCTAAAGAGCGTCGCTGCTTTCAATCTAGCAGTAAGTGACAAAGTTCACTTTGCAATTATTTCCCAGGAAATACAAGAGCAACGGTCTCTCACGGTGTGGCACTGCCACCTTGTAGTCATAGCCAAAACCACAATCGGTGACCTCTGCTGGCTTTTTTGTTTTTTTTTTGTTTTTTTGTTTGTTTGTTTTTTTTTTTTTTTTTTTTTTTTTAGCTTTAAAACTGAAACAATGTCTAATTTATTACAGGAAATCCTCTTAGAGATCAGGAGCCATCTGTGCTAAACCTGAGACCAGGAACCTTCATGCTGATCAGAAACTCCATCATATCTTTTGCTTTCAATATTTCTATTATTCAAGTTACACCAGAACTCTGCCCACCTCATCCCACCCCATCCCACCCTACCCCACCTCACCACCGCAAGAAAATTGCAAGAAAAAAAAGAAAAGAAAAGAAATCATAAGCTGTAATTTTGACATTTCAACACCACATTTTACAAAAACCCTTATGAGGCAGAAATGAGAATACAAATATAAAACAAAGAAATACAGCACTTGTTTGGTATATACCAATTGATACCAAGGAGCCATTTGATTACATACAAGAAGGGAAATTGCACTTAATTTACAGGTTTACTTTACTGTTCATAAAATGCTAATCTTGAACTGTGTATCTGTGTGGGCACCTGAGCTTTGGATGTATGGCTAAGGACAGTGTAAGAAATAAAGTGTCACCCTTAAGGGCTGGAAATGTTGCTCAGTGGTTGAAGTTTGTTGAGCATCCTGAAGACCCTGGTTTTGATCCCAGAGCTGCATACCTGTATGACATGAAAGTTGAGTAAAACCATCTAAGGAAACAAAGACAACAGGTGGGGGAGGGAAGGGGAAGAGGGAATAATGGGTGTGGGAGATGTGCCCGACAAGTACTGTATGAAATGCCCTCGTGGGGACTGGTGAGAAGCTCAGTCAGTAGAGCGCTCATGGAGAAAACCAAGTGCTTAATGGTAACCCCAAATGGGAAGCCAAAGACAGGCAGGGCCCTAAAGCTCACCAGCCAGCCAGCCTAACCAAATTGGAGAGCTGCAGGCTTAGTGAGAGTTTCTGTCTAAAAAAATAAAAACAAACAAACAAACAAATAAAATTAAATTAAATTATAAAGGTACGGGGCTGAAGAGATAGCTCAGAGGGTAAGAGCTCTGACTATTCTTCAAGAGGTCCTGAGTTCAATTCCCAGCAACTAACTACACGGTGGCTCATAACTTTATATTATAATGGTAATGGGATCCAATGCCTTCTTCTAGTGTGTCTGAAGACAACTACAGTGTACTTGTATATATAAAATAAAATCTTTTTAAAAAGTAAAGCGTGGTTAAGGAAGGCACTGGACCTCAGCCTCTGGTCTCCACATGCATACTGACACACATACACAATCACACACACAGAAACAAAGAAGCAAAATGTCCTCAGTAACACACTACCATGTACAATGAAATATACACAATAAAATGTTAGAAGATATTTTATTGTAATAGTAGTATATGTATATCAATTTTTGAGAAATAAACTAATTTCAAAATACACCAAAACAGCCTCAATGTCTTCTCAAATATGCTCAAACACTGTCACTGAGAATTAATCCTCTTTTCTCATTGTCTTTCTCTTTTGAGCCGATTTGTGTGGCATAAGTTTTGGTTGCAGGGAGATTATGACCCTTTTTATTCAGAATATTCTGCATACCCTGTGAGCATTGCTGTTTCCCTGTCTTTTTCCCTCCCTGCCATAATGAAGCATCAGACTCTTTTGCTGAGCAGCCTAGTAGGGCAGGGAAGGAGAGGCCACCAAGCACGTGGTCTAAAGCACATTCTTTTTTCTACCTTGTATTTTTTTTTTTTTTTTTTTTTTTGCTGTCTTGTCATCTGTGTGCTTATTATCTCTAGGAAGGGCAATAGCTCTAGATTTACCAGTTGAACCTTAACTCTTGGGTTGGTCCGGGGTCTGCTTTTTATGCAGCAGGCCCACAGTCCTGGTTGCTAAGGAAACTTTTTCACTGCAAGAATGAAATTGAGGAGCCGGGCGTTGGTGGCACACACGCCTTTAATCCCAGCACTTTAATCCCAGAGGCAGGCGGATTTCTGAGTTCGAGGCCAGCCTGGTGTACAGAGTGAGTTCCAGGACAGCCAGGGCTACATAGAGAAACCCTGTCTCAGAAAAAAGAAAAAAAAAAAAACAAAAAAAAACAAAAACAAAAACAAAAACAAAAACAAAAAAAGAATGAAATTGAGGGCTGGAGATGGCTCAGCAGTTGAGCACCGACTGCTCTTCTGAAGGTCCTGAGTTCACATCCCAGCAACCACATGGTGGATCAATACCATCTGTAATGGAATGAGATCTGACTCCCTCTTCTGGTCTGTCTGAAAACAGCTACAGTGAACTTACATATAAGAATAAATAAATCTTTGGACCAGAGAGAGCGACAGAGGTCCCAAATTCAATTCCCAGCAACCACATGATGACTCACAACCATCTGTACAGACAGTGCACTCATATACATAAAATAAATACATAAATCTTGGGGGAAAAGAAGAGTGAAATTGAAGGTCACTGATGCGATTTGCCCATGATTCATACTGGCTTTTCATACATCTGAGTATTGTTTGAAAATTATATTGCATTCTTAAATGGCAGCCCAAACCCAGATTGTTTTAAAATAATCCAAGACACTAATAAATCAATCTGTTTGTTTGTTTGTTTGTTTTTGTTTTGTTGTTGTTTTTTCGAGACAGGGTTTCTCTATGTAGCCCTGGCTGTCCTGGAACTCACTCTGTACACCAGGCTGGCCTCGAACTCAGAAATCTGCCTGCCTCTGCCTCCCAAGTACTAGGATTAAAGGCGTGCTCCACCATCACCCAGCTAAAAAAATTAATCTTAATAGGCAGATTCTGTAGTCTGGCTGCAAGGTCAAAATTATGACAGCTCAAGCAAGATTTTCTAGATGTCTATAGAATTCCACATAGAGTACTTGTAGAGATAATCTCTTGTGCACTATGTAAAAACATTTACTTGCCAATAAAAATGCCTATGCAAATGAGCTAAGGGAGGAAATAAGAGATGGGAGTTCCAGCAGAGAGAGAATTCTGGGACACAGCAGTCCTGAAAAGATTCACCTCCAGGATGCTAGAAGGATGCTGAGACACTGAGACATGTTTGTCCCAGCATCCTGCATCATCCAACTCCAGACTACCTTTTTAGCAGTTTCATCAACACTTTCTTCCAGTGTAGCTTCAAAACAGCTAGCTAGATTGTCCAGTATCACAGCCTGGTGCAGTCAGGACTTCAGTTAAGCTTTGAACTTTCTCAGCATGAAGAAACAGAACATGCAGAGACAACCAGCTTTCTTAAGATTAACCAGTATCTCAATTTTCTTAGGGCCCCCACAAGGACATGACAACCCAAATCAGCAGGAAGCATTTTAAGAGAATGATGCACCATTCCGTAAAGATTGGGTGGATAGTTTTTGGTCGTTCAATGGATGATGGATGTTTATTGTTCTTTGAAGGCAGGGAAGCTGTTTACAAGTTGTAATGGTTTGGTCAGGGGGGAAATAAAACGAGGGAGGTTATAGATTCAGGGGTTTCTTTCTTTTTTTTTCTTTCCTCTTTCTTTCTCTCCTATCAAGTATTGGGGGGGAGGGGAAGGGAGGAAAGGGAATGAAAAGGAAAAAGGGGATATAGGAATAATACCAAAATAATAGGAATAAAGGGTAGATTATTGAATCTACTCTTAAACTATAGAGCTATAACTGGCCAAAAATCTTACATTGGTATAGATCTTTGTACATTGATACAGAATTAAGGTTATATTTTCTTACAACATATTATGTATCAACTCTTGTTTAAGGTATTATACCTAAAAATGCAATGTAAAGTTTTAGTCCTTTTATAAGTTGCCATTACAATCTCTTTAGGATAATTAAGAAATGCAAGTTAATAGTCATACAGTCAAACTTACAGTCATGTTAGATACTAATCTTGAAAGACCCACAATGTGAGGACTCCCCCACGTTCTGACTCAGGAGAGGCAACACCCCAAATCACTCACGAGAAACGGTCTTGCTGCAAACCGCAAGAGGCCTTTTATTCCAGGTGCGCTCTGGAATAAACCAGGGGTAGAGGACCATGTGGGCCCCGAGTATCTGGGAAAGGGAGTATTTAAAGAAAAAAAACACAACTCAAGAGGGTAGGGAGGGCGTTATTGGAAAATATCAAAATACCAGTTAAGAGTCGAGAAGAAGTGGAAGTCACAAGGCATAATACCTGGTAATTGTGAGGTTATTTCTCAAGACAGTTTCTATGAGCCTCTAACAATACAACATTTGCATAGAGGGTTCCAGCAACAGTCAGGGTGACTTTTTTTTTTTTTTTTGAACAAACACTCCCTGAACCCAGGAAGCAGGTGGGTGGAGGAATGTCACTATCTGTTTTATGATTAGAGTGCCTTGGAGCACTGAATCACAAAGGTCACATTCTCAAGCCTGGGCCTAAAGACTTTTTGTTTTTATGTTACACTTTTTCAGTCTAGTTAATTACAGTAAGCTGTTTTCAGAGTTGAACAGATAGTAAACAGCTGGAAACAAACAATTCAGATATTAGATAGATAGATAGATAGATAGATAGATAGATAGATAGATAGATAGATAATCTTCAAAAACCTCAGAGATCTACAGAATATGGCATTTAAAAAAAGATGCTTTATGAATAAAAGACATTTTGGCAGTGATACATGTCAGCTCCTGGCTGTCAGCACCCCCATTCTATTTCAAAGATGAAAAACATCAAAGAGCATCCTTATGGAGTTTACTTCAAATATGGCAAGCTAGTTACCAGACAGGAACTGCCCTGTCCTCAACTGCTCAAATGCTGTCCAAAATGGACAAAAGGGATGCAGGGAGGTCAACTATTAAGCTTTTCTAAGACAAGTCCTTTATAATTCCAGTTCACAGGAAAGTCTGTCAGATAATCTGAACCTGAGGCTGAAGATGAATGCTATAAGGTTATAGAGAAAAACTTGGAGGATTGTCTGGGGAACCAACTATCTCTGTCACTTCTATAGTTGAGGGAGCTGTTTGCCTGTACTTCCTGCATATTCAGGTAATATTTATCCCTTCTCAAGTCTCTGATGGGGTTAAAAACTAGCTAGTCTCACAATTAACCTTAAATAGTTTAGGATTTTTTTAAAAATGTTTTTAGATCTAAGAAGATATTTCTGGATTTACAAATACAAGTTTTCATGGAAAATGATTTTAAGTACAGAACTCTAAACAAGATAAGATCAATAATAGAGTACTTTCTCCAAAGTTGCCAAATACAAATGGGCAAGGCATTGTGAATGTAATTCTTACCTGATGATTTTCATTATTGTTCTTATCGTATATAACTTACTGTATATAATTTAGCATTGTAAGAGAAAGAGCCTTTTACTGGATTAAAAGGGAAAATGTAAAAAACAAAAACAAAAACAAAAACTCTCATACACTATGTAAAAGCATTCACCCGTCAATTAAAAAAAAAAAGCCTAGGGCTGGAGAGATGGCTCAGTGGTTAAGAGCACTGACTACTCTTCCAAAAGTCCTGAGTTCAATTCCCAGCAACCACATGGTGGCTCACAACCATCTGTAATGGGATCTGATATCAAAAGCTTCTGGTATGTACACTGAAGACAGCTACAGTGTACTATTATAAATAAAGTAAATAAATATTTAAAAAAAAAACCTATAGCCAATGAGCTAAGGGAAGAAATAGGAGGTAGAAGTTCTAGGAGAGAGAAAGAGGATTTCTGGGAAAGAGCAAGATGCAAGAGATTTGCTGTGAACTCCAAGGAGGAAGCAAGACATAAAACTGAGAAGAAGTCGGGTGTGGTGGCGCACGCCTTTAATCCCAGCACTTTAATCCCAGAGGCAGACAGATTTCTGAGTTTGAGGCCAGCCTGGTCTACAGAATGAGTTCCAGGACAGCTAGGGCTACACAGAGAAACCCTGCCTCAATAAACTGGAAAAAAAAAAACCTGAGAAGGTAACCAATCATGTGGCATACTCAGACTAGAATAAACTGGATTATTGACATATGAGCTAGTCAAAACATATATTCATGAAATATTAAATATCAGAGTCATTATTTCTGGGAACAAAGTGGCTGGGTTGCAGCCAACAGTAACAGAGACATAGTGCTGGACAGTAATTGAGAGTTCTACATCCTGATCTTCAGGGGAAAAGAGAGGGAGAGGGGGAGGGAGAGTGTAGCCTCCCTCAGCCCTGAAGCAGGCTGATCCAGACTTTGACCTTGCTGCCACTGAGAAGGAGATTAACTGTAGGAAGCCGCCCTCACATTCGCCGTTACAAGATGGCGCTGACATCCTGTGTTCTAAGTGGTAAACAAATAATCTGCGCATGTGCCAAGGGTAGTTTTCCACTACATGTGCTCTGCCTTCCCCGTGACGACAACTCGGCCGATGGGCTGCAGCCAATCAGGGAGTAATATGTCCTAGGCGGAGAATAATTCTCCTTAAAAGGGACGGGGTTTCGCCATTCTCTCTCTTGCACTCTTGCGCTCTGGCTCCTAAAGATGTAAGCAATAGAGCTCTTGCTCTCTTGCACTCTCTGGCTCCTGAAGATGTAAGCAATAAAGCTTTGCCGCAGAAGATTCCGGTTTGTTGCGTTCTTCCTGGCCGGTCGCGTGAATGCGTGTAAGAATTAACTAGGGTTATCCTTCTGACTTAGATGGCTCTTTTGTTCTGTCACCTGCCACTGCTCTCTCCAAGCCTCTGCTACCTGCTGAGAAGCCCCTGAGACATTCCAGAGGAACATCCTATTCTGCACATCATCCCCTACAGGCTGGCTCCAGACACCAAGAATGGACTGGTATGGGATGGGCCTTCCCCTTTTATAAGCAGACTCTCTTAGTAAACTGGTGGGCCTTGAACAGAATCATGTCTTGGTCTCTTTCAGCCCCAGCCTGCCTCCCAGGTGTACCTGGTTCAAGTAGGCTGCAGGCCGGCATACGACAGGAGAGGGAGAGGGGAGGAAGAGAACTGGGCCCTGGGTCTGGCCTGGCTTGGCTTTGAGTATTTTAAACCCCAAAACCTAAACCTTTATGGCATATTTCCTTTGACAAGACCATACCTAGCCCAATAAGGTCAAA
Organism: Mus musculus; assembly: GCF_000001635.26. Lineage (NCBI taxonomy): Eukaryota > Metazoa > Chordata > Mammalia > Rodentia > Muridae > Mus > Mus musculus. Next base: position 32,579,120 of record NC_000071.6, read on the forward strand.
CCTCCCTAGTGACCAAGCATTCAGATCTATGAGCCTGTGGGGGCCATTCTTATCCAAACCACCACAGTTGTTTGTACACAAAGTGAAATCTCAGAGGGAATTACTTTAAGAGACCATAAGGTTAGAGACTGCCATCAAAAAGCATGTCAAAGACAGCTCAGGAGTCACACAAAATACATGAGACTCAAGCAGAAGCTGATAAGAACACAGTCAAAGGAAAATTTGAGATCTCTTCCTTAGGGAACTTTCTGTTGAAGAGTCTCATTAGAAACCACTCTGGTGGTGTGATGAAGGGTGGGAGAAAGTTTCAAGACTTCACCTGAGCCCTGAGATTCAAGATGCACTTTCTTCATACAAACAATGCCAAGAATAAGTATTCTCTCTGGTTTATAGACTCTGGAATTGTAACCAAGATTTAACTGTTGAAAAGTATCTGATTTTGTCCTTTATGGAGTGAGTCAGAATGACAAAAAAATTAATCACATAACTACGGCAGAGAATGATATGAGATGAGGCTTTTGATGTGGGCTGAAGGGTTGCTTTGTCTAACCCAAATGGATCATAAGAAAAAAAATTATTTCCCAGGCATAGTGGTACAGACCTGTAATCAGGATGTTGAAGAAGAAGCATGAATTTGAGGTCAGTCTCAAATATAATTTTTTGTTGTTTGCGTATTACCCCTTTTGCAATGGAAGTCATTGGGAGACTTTTTTTAATGTTAAGAACATCCTGAACACTGAGGGTGTAGTTCAGTAGTAAAGAATTTGCCTAGCACATAGGACACTCTGTGTGTGTGTGTGTGTGTGTGTGTGTGTGTGTGTGTATCCATGTATATATGTATGTTAACATATGTAGGTACATTTGTGTATGCAGGTGTATATGAAGGCCAGAGTTTAACATCATATGTCTTCTTTAATAATTTTCTACCTTGTATCATAAGGTAGGATTTCTCACTTGAACTCAGAGCTTGTCTATTCACTTTGACAGTAAATTCCCCTATCTCCACTTTCAAGTGCTAGGATTTCAGGAGGGCTGTCACTTCTTCCTAACATTCAACAGAGTGCTGCCATCTAAACTCCATCCTCCCTAAGCTATCACCCCAGCCCCACCAGTACTTTATTTTATAAGCTGGAGAGATGACTCAGAACTCAGCAATTAAGAATATAAACTGGGGCTGGGGAGATAGCTGAGTGGTTAAGAGCACCGACTGCTTTTCTGGAAGTCCTGAGTTCAAATCCCAGCAACTACATGGTGGCTCATAACCATCTGTAATGAGATCCGATGTCCTCTTCTGGTGTGTCTGAAGACAGCTACAGTGTACTTACATATAATAAATATATAAATCTTTGGGCCAGAGCAAGAAGGAGAAAAGAAGAAAAAAAAAAGAACATATATTGATCTCAAAGAGGACCCGAGTCTGGTTCCCAATACCCATATCCAGTACCTCACAACCATCTATAACTCCAGCTCCATGGGATCTTATGCTCTCTTCTAGCCTCCATTAGCATAACAATCTCACACACACACAAACCCATTCACACACACGTATACATATAATTTAAAATAAAATAAAATCATAGCCAGGCATGGTGGTGAAAGACCCACAACGTGAGGACTCCCCCACGTTCTGACTCAGGAGAGGCGACACCCCAAAATCACCCACAAGAAACCGTCTTGCTGCAAATTGCAAGAGGATTTTTATTCAAGAGCGCTCTCGGGCCCACGGTCATACACCATGCAGGGGTAGAGGACCGTGGCGCCCCAAGTAGCTGGGTAAGGGGGTATTTAAAGGAAGAAACCACAACTCAAGGAAGTGGGGAGGGCGTTGTTGGAAGATACCAAAGATACCAGTTAAGAGTCACAAGGAAGTGTAAAGTTACAAGAGTCACAAGGAATACCTGGTAATTGTTAACTCTCAAGACAGCTTCTAAGAGCCTCTAACAATAGCACATTTGCATTGCAGGTTCTGGTAATGGCCAGGGTGACTTTCTTTGAATAAGCACTCTTTGAATCCAGGAAGCGGGTGGGTGGAGGAATGTCGCTATCTATTTTATGATTAGCATACCTTTACAAAGGCCACATTCCCAAGCCTGGGCCTAAAGGCCTAGAATTCTGTTTTTACTTTGTTATACTTTCATTGGTGCATGCCTTTAATCCCAGCACTTGGGAGACAGAGGCAGGCAGATTTCTGAGTTCGAGGCCAGCCTGGTCTACAAAGTGAGTTCCAAGACAGCGAGGGCTATACAGAGAAACCCTGTCTCAAAAAACAAAAACAAAAACAAAAAAATTTAAAAGTTGCATGCTTATTTTCTAGTATAAACTGAGCTAGCTACAGTTTATGCTTTACACTGTTTCAGTTTAGTCAGGTAAATATTCTGTGAGAGTCCAACATGTCTGGTCCCTGTTCTAGTCTTTGGAAATATAACTATTTAGCAAGATATATGCCAAGCCCACGACCAGCCTGAATTTTATGCCTGAATAATTTTTAAAAGACAGCCCTTCTGGGAGCAAATATAGAAAAACTAGATTTTAGCCCATTCTTCCACCTCAGCTAGAGCTTCCCTGCACAGTGCACAATGTGTGTATATAAATAGCCATAGTCTCTAAACAATGAGTTGACCTCAAAGGACTTACCTTTGTTTTTATTTGTTTTGTTTGTTTGAGACAGGGTTTCTCTGTATAGCTCTGGCTGTCCTGGAACTCACTTTGTAGACCAGGCTGGCCTCAAACTCAGAAATCTGCCTGCCTCTGTCTCCCAAGTGCTGGGACTAAAGGCGTGCGCCACCACTGCCCGGCAGGACTTACCTTTTAGTGAAGGCAGAAAAAACAATAACCAAGCTGTGGTAGTTTGGATGAGAATTGTCCTCATAGGCTCATATGTTTGAGTACTTGTTCCCCAGCAGGAAAAGATGTGCCACTGATGGGAGGAAGTCAGGCTCTAAAGTTCCAAAAGCCCATGCCATTCCCTCTTAGCTTTCTGTGCTTCATAGTTGTGTCTCAAGATGTAAGTTGTCAGATATTACTCCAGCACCACTTTTGCCTGTCAGCTTCCATGTCCCCCTGAAAGAAAATAAACTTGAGACCTGTGATTCATGTAATTTATGTCAAATAGCCCAAAGAGTTGTTTGTGAGCTTTGAAACCTGGGGTTGAGAACATAGCAGAACAGGCCAGGACATGCCTGGGCAGGCCCGTCGTTAAGACATTCCTGAGGCTGCTTGGCCATAAAGATAAAGAGAATGACATGACCGGACTGGCCCGGTGCCTCTCTATCTCCCACCCTTCTGACCTAAGTTAAATGTTAAACAGGCTGCTGATGTTTAAATGGACCAATCATGTGAAACCACACCAATTCCTCCCCAAGTCCCAGCCCCTTTTCTATAAAAACCCCTAGCTTCCAAGCCTCGTGGTCGAATCCACTGTCTCCTGTGTGAGATATGTTTCGACCTGGAGCTCCACCATTAAAACTACCTCATGTTTTTACATCAAGGCATTCTGTTCTGTTCGTGATTCTTGGGTGCACGCCGAATCAGGAATTGAGTGGGGGTTTCCCCACTAGGTTCTTTCACCCCACCATTATGGATGGACATGGACTCTACTCCTCTGAAATGTGAAGCCCCAATTTCTTCTACAAGTTGCCTTTGTCATGTTTTCTTACTGGGGAAATGAAGAGAAGAAAACTGTGGGCAGCATCAGGGTTGGGGTTAGAAAGGGTTGGAAAGGCTTAACTCTAAGAAGCATCAGAGAACAAGAGCTGCCCCTCCAAACAGCCAGGTCCCTGGGACTGAATCTGTCCCTTGCTGTTCATTTAACCTCTCTGAGGGTTGCATTCCTCTTGTCAAATAGAAGTGCAAATTATCTATTTCATCATATTGAGCAAAGTATTCCATGAGAAAATTGATGCAAACTTGTAATATCTGGCACTTCTTTGGAGCTTACCACATATGCACACATAGCAAGCTCATAGTTCCCTGAAATGTAAACTGAGAAGGACTAGATGAGAGTCTGAAGACTCATGTCAGAATTGAAGAAACAGCTGAAGGATGAAGATGGCCAGTGTCTTAGTTAGGGTTTTACTGCTGTGAACAGACACCATGACCAAGGCAAGTCTTATAAAAAAAAAAAACAACATTTACTTGGGGCTGGCTTACAGGTTCAGAGGTTCAGTCCATTATCATCAAAGAGGGAGCATGGCAGTATCCAGGCAGGCATGACGCAGGAGGAGCTGAGAGTTCTATGTCTTCATCCAAAGGCTGCTAGTGGAAGACTGACTTCCAGGCAACTAGGGTGAGGATCTTATACCCACACCCACAGTGACACACCTACTCCAACCAGGTCACACCTATTCCAACAAGGCCACACCTTCAGATGGTGCCACTCCCTGGTCCAAGGATATACAAACCATCACAGCCAGTCACAGCAAATTTCCAAGAGGGGTCAAGGAGGAGGAGGAGCCAGAAAATCAACCATTGACTTTGCCAATGATTACTCTATCAAGAATAGCTTCAGCATGTGGTGGAAACATTGTGACTAACACTTGAGGAAACAAAGAACTGAATTTACTCTGAGATGAGGTTCAGCTAGGGAAGGAAAAGAGACCTCCACTAAAGTGGAGAATAGAACTACATTTACTTATTGTTCCGAAGTCAGATCTCTTAAGCATGGTCACTTTTCCACCAGTAGGGAGGAGACATACTCATTGATTTACAAAATGGGAGGGTAGAGGTTATAGAACTTAGAACCCAGATAAAGGAAACGAAACATACCTTTTGTTGTAAGACAATGTGAAGATTTAAATAAAAAATGGCCTCAAAGACTCTTAGGGAGTGGCATTATTGGAGGTAGTGCCCTTGTTGGAGGAAGTAGGTGGGGGGGAGGTATGCTCTGAGGTTCAGATTCTCAAGCTGGGCCCAGTATTTTACTCTCTTCCTGCTGCCTGTTCATCCAAATGTAGTGAAAGACCTCTGAAGGGAGACCCTCACTCAAGTCTTGGGATAATAGCAGACCCCCAAGAACTCACAAGAGACAAAACTTGATGCAAACCACACGAGGCTTTATTCAGGGAAAGCCAGAGCTCTGGGGACGACTCATATCCCACACAGGGGTAGAGGAGTCGACCCCAAGGGGAAAGGGGTCCCAGTTTTTATAGGTCCTCAAGGGGGAAAGGAGAAGGAGGGAGTAGGGGATTTCCAGATCTAAACAATGTCTATTCTAAAATGATTGATTTCTTCAGAAATGGGTATGGGAGGGAAACAAGGAAAGAGTCTAATGAAGGTGCAGTAACTCCGCATTGGCCCTGACTGTGGTTGCTGGGGAGATTTTCTGACTCCCCAGCAACCAATATCACAAACACCTGCCAGTGAGGTGCAGCAGTGGGCACACACATGGGTTCAAGGAACAGCCAGAACATTGGCAGACACACGGGTTCTATGAGTGGCCAGAGCATTGTACACCTCTATTTTTCTAAATCAGTGAAGCTAGTTCTGCTAACAATGAAATCTATTTTGCCAATTTCAGGACTTCTGTGACCTTTTACATTCTGTCAGGATCTTTCAGTAGAACTCTCTCAGCTACCACTCTGTGCCATATCTGCCTGCATGCCACCATGCTTCCTACTGAAAGACCCACAATGTGAGGACTCCCCCACGTTCTGACTCTGGAGAGGTGACACCCAAAATCACTCACGAGAAACAGTCTTGATGCAAATCGCAAGAGGACTTTTATTCCAAGAGCTCTCTGGGGCCCACAGTCGTACACCATGCAGGGGTAGAGGACTGTGTGGGCCCCGAGTAGCTGGGAAAGGGGGTATTTAAAGGAAGAAACCACAACTCAAGGGGGTTAGGGAGGGTGTTGTTGGAAAATACCAAAAATACCAGTTAAGAGTCACAAGGAAGTGGAAAGTCAAGACAGTTTCTATGAGCCTCTAACAATAGCACATTTGCATAGCAGGTTTCAGCAAAGGTCAGGGTGGGTCAGGGTGACTTTCTTTGAATAAACACTCCTTGAACCCAGGAAGCGGGTGGGTGGAGGAATGTCACTATCTGTTTTATGATTAGCATGCCTTGGAGCATTGAGTCACAAAGGTCACATTCTCAAGCCTGGGCCTAAAGGCCTAGGGTTTTTTTGTTTTGTTTTGTTTTTATATTGCACTTTTTCACTACAATGACTAAACCTCTGAACTATAAGCCAATCCTAATTAAGTGTTTTCTTCTAAGAGCTGCCCTGGTCATGGTGTCTCTTCATAGTGTAAGGATCCAAAATCATTGAAGAAAGACCCCAGGCTCAAATAGCATGCAAAGACAAGGAGTGTTTATTCTGCAGAAGCAACCAATATGCGGGGTCAATCAGTCTCCAAAATGGCAACCCTAGACAAAGGTACACAAGGCCTTGTTATAGGGAACAGGGTAACTCTCTAGAAGGATTAGGTAATCTAAAATTTCATTGGTGCTAAGGGGTCACAAGGTGGTCAGTGCTCTGTACTCCTATGTAATGAACATTTAACCATAGGATGAGATAGGACTGACTGTCAGCACAGATGACCCATTCTGAGACAAGATATTTTCCCATGTTTGTGGTTATCCCCAGGATGTTCTTTGGGAGGGGGTTTTATGACCTTGTTTCTGGATTTCATGGCCTGTTCCTGGAGCTAGTGCCCTATGGCTTTCTTTTTGAAATCAGGCCTGGTCCTTAAATGGAAACAAATGGGGTTTATGCTATCCTTTCAATAGCAATAGAAACCTTGAATAAGACAGACATGAAAATATGGAGCTGGGCAGTGGTGGTGCATGCCTTTAATCCCAGCACTTGGGAGGCAGAGGCAGGTGGATTTCTGAGTTAGAGGTCAGCCTAGTATAGAATGAATTCCAGGACAACCAAGGCTACACAGAAAAACCCGGGTCTCAAAAAAAAAAAAAAAAAAAGAAAGAAAGAAAGAAAGAAAAGGAAAAGAAAAGAAAAGAAAAGAAAAGAAAAAGAAAATATGAATGGGGACTGGAGAGATGGCTCAGTGGTTAAGAGCACCAACTGTTCTTCCAGAGGTCCTGAGTTCAATTCCCAGCAATCACATGGTAACTCACAACCATCTGTAATGGGATCTAATGTCCTCTTCTGGTGCATCTGAAGAGAGCAATGGTGTTATACTCATATGCATAAAATAAATAAACCTTTAACAAAAAAAGAAAATATGGATGAATATTTGTGATGGTTAATCTTCGTTGGCAATTTCACTGGATTTTAAATACAACTAGGAAACACACTTCTGGATATAGTTGTAACAGTTTTCTGAGGAGTCTAACTACAGAACTACAGAGAGGATATTTATTCTGAATGCAGGCAGGACTATCCCATAGACAGGGTCCTGGATTGTGTGAAAAAGAAAGAAAGAAAGAAAGAAAGAAAGAAAGAAAGAAAGAAAGGAGGGAGGGAGGGAGGGAGGGAGGGAGGGAGGGAGGGAGGGAGGGAGGGAGGGAGGAGCACCAGTGTTCATTTCTCTCTTCCTCTAGACTGAAGATGCATGTGATCAGCTCCCTCAAGCTCCTTCCATCCTGCTGCCTCACCAGGATGACCTGTACCTCGAACTGTGAGGCAGAATAACCTTCCCTTCCTTAAACTGCTCATTTCATGTGTGTGTCACTGCCATGAGAAGAGTGGTGAATGCAAAGGTAAATTTGATAAACTCTTAAGAAAACAAGTATATGGTTTGAATTCTCATGATCTACCATATGCTGTTATCAGATATAAGCCTAAGAGGCAAGAATTTTAGTGGTAGAATTACAAGACTAACTTGTAGAATGCAAGCCTGGGTGATAGCTTGGTATCAGATTATAATAAATTCTGGATAGTATAATTTATTTTTAAAGATTTATTGTTATTTTGTGTGTTTAGATCTTGCCTGCATTTATATCTGTGATCCAACTGTGTACAGTGCTTGTGGGGGCCCCTTAAAAAAGGGCATCAACCCTGGAACTGGAGTAATTAATGACTTAATTGCCATGTAGGTACTGAGAACAAAACTTGACATCTCTGCAAGAGCATCCAGTACTCCTAACTGCTGAGCCATCCCTTTAGCTGTAATTTCTTTTTTCTTTTTTTTCCCCCTTTGGATTTGTTGTTTTGTTTTGTGTTTGTTTGCTTTGGTTTTTTGTTTGTTTGTTTTTAAGACAAGGGTTTTCTGTGTAGCTCTGGCTATCTAAGAACTTGCTTTGAAGACCAGGCTGGCCTCAAACCATCTGTCTGCCTCTGCCTCTGCCTCCCAAGTGCTGAAATTAAAGGCAATTGCCACACCCCCATGACCCCTCCCCACCCCCACTCCCCCACCCCCATTCCCAGTTTAAAATTTGAAGCTCAGACTAAAAAATTGAAGGAGTAAAATACTTCTAAGTATAAAGGAACCAGAACTCTTCCAAACAGTTCTAAAGCTAACTTTTTCGAGGGTAAATTTTTAAACTGAAATTTTTCTAACAACAAAAACAAAACAAAACAAAAAACTCAACAACAACAACTTGTGAATGCTAAGAATTCACAAGAAGAATACAGTTCCTGGCCAAAAGCCTTGCATCTCTGTTCAAGGTTTAACTGAAAGAAAACTTGCCTCTGACGTCTGCTTTAGTCAGTTTGTTTTGTGACAGCCTTTATTGCAGATGCCCCTGTGCCCTTGGATAGGAAATTCATAATCCAAGGCCATTTCCAGAAAATTGTTCTGAGAAACCCTCAGAATCAGACATTTGACTCATCAATATCAATAATCATCTATCTTAAAGGTCATTTTAAATTAAGAGTCTGTCATGGCTTATTGTAAAGTGACCCTGACCTCATCTCTGCTCAGCAAGGGCTATTAAGTAGCACACATGCATCAGAGCATTTCATAACTGCATTGGGAGATGTGTGAGCTGTATCTAAATATGAATATGGAGTCATTTTCAAGGTCTTTGTTTCAATAAAGAAGAAGCCTAATTGAAGTAAGTGGATTCCAAAGAAGTTTTGGCCACTGTTAAAGGACTTCTCTCCAATGGGCCAAGCAGACCATAAATTATTCACGTGAGTTATTCTGATTTTCCTGATGAAATTCTGGCTACGGTACCATATCCAGCTCACTCACAATCTGTTCTAACAAGAGACCACTCTTATCCTGGATAGAGCTTCACCTCCTTGAGACCCAGCTTCCAAGAGCCTGGCAGAACTTCATGACAATACTATTTCTTTACGCCACAAGGTGGCACCCGCAAACTTCCTCAGCGCTGAACAGCCTGGTGGCTAAATTCCCACCCTTGGAGACTCTATTAAATAAAGGGATGTCAGAGAAAGATCATCTAATCCAATTTGCCAATGTTGCAAATGAACACACTGAAACCAAAAGAACATAAATGACCTATTCTGAGTCACACTTGTAGTTCAGAGGAGGCATGATGCAAGTTCAAATTCTCAAACCCACATTCATTTCATCAAGAAGCAGTGCTTTCCAAAGCAAAATAATACACTATTTTTTTTCTAACAGTCTTACAAATACAATCTACTTCCACTTTTCCTCCAGTCACCCTCCATCAGGAGCCAATCTGATAGAATTGGCCTTGAAGCATTGCTGAATAACCACAGAAGATTCTCAAACAAGTTTGAAAATGATTGATAGGTGGAATAGCTGAAGTAGGAGTCCTAACACATGTTTGTCACCCTGACTGTCCCTTCTCCCAGGGCCCCATTGTATGTCCATCTAAACTACCGATGGAATTGCACAGGAATCCTTAGTTCAGATACCTGGAACCCTTCATGACTTCCGAGTCTAACAATCCTACCCTGGCCCAAAATTAAATTAGCCTTCGTCATGGTTGCACTTGGCCCTCTTTGGCCACTTGATCTTCAGCCCTATTTTCAGTCTAATGGCCCTCCTCTGCTTCTTCTGCTGCTGAATTATGCAAAGGAAATCAAACAGAAACTGCTTGCTTTTGCTATAAAACTGTGCCCAGTTTTCACTGACCCTGACCCTTATCAACAGCTACTTTGCAGTTCTGGTGGCCCACATCCTACAGAGGATGCTCTGCCATCAAGCCCTGTCCTTGTTTCTGTTGTTGCTGACTCAAACCAGAAACAGTTACCAGGTGTTGTTCTGGAAAAGTCCATATGCTAATTCATCGTAGTCTTTACAAAGATCCTACAAAGCTTGGAAGGGAAAAAAAAATCCCCATTTTGAAAATAAGAATCTTAGGCATAGAGATCAAGAGCTGGGGAATGGCAGAAGAAATAGAATTTTAGTCTAGGAGATCTATCTCCAAAGCCATATTCTTTGTCAAAAATGTGTGTAGCCTCCAATAGCTATGCTGGAAGCTTTCCTTAGAAAGCAGAAGCCTGGCCATTAAGACTCTCCATTCCTAATGACGTATTTATATGCCCACTGTATTTGTTACTTTCTCAAGCCCTTCCATTCTCACCCATCTATCTAATGATTTGTTTATATTCCTACCAGATTTATTACTTTCTCAAGTCCCTCCATTCCACTCTATATCATGACTTATCAACATTCCCAAGGCATTTGTTTGTTTGTTTGGTTTGGTTTTGGTTTTTTGTTTGGTTGGTTTGGTTTGGTTTGGTTTGGTTTGGGTTTTGCTGTGACAAAATAGTTAGCAAACACAGCTCCAGGGTTTACCGTGGCTCAGGGTTTAAGAGGGGACACTATCATAGTAAGGTAGCTGGCTGCCCACACTGAGCGAGGAAACAAAATCCAAACCGGAAATGACAGTAAAATTTAAAACTCTCAAGGTACACCCACTTCCTCAAGTAAAACTCTACTTCCTAAAGATTCCATGACCTTCAAAACCATGCCATCAGTTGAGGACTGAGCATAACAAATTTTACATTCAAACCACACCACTAGCCATCCTTCAGACATTTTCCTTACCCAATTTGTTTGTTGTGGGATCTTTGTTCTGAAGTGTAGAAATGGAACCCAGGCCTGGGGCATCATGGAGCACCCCTGGCCCCTCTACCAACAGTTTTGATCCCAAATTCTCTTTTCCAGTGATGCCTCCTTTATTTCTTGTGTGGGAAATACTCTATAAAGGTTTCTGATAAAACTTCACTTACAAACCTCAATGACTGTCCCTTGGTCCCTGTCCTTTCTCAATGGAAGCTTCTTTCTCTTATCTTCCACTGCATATTTATCTTTTCTGTGCTTTTACAACAGAGTTTCTCACTTGCTACTTTGTTTTTAATGGGTTGATCTATTTTGTAATTGACAGATAATTGTGCATATTTATGAAAATTATCTGATTAATTTGGTGTATGTGTATATTTTATAATGATCAATTTGGGCTAGTCAAGCTGTCCATCATCTCAAACATCTATCATTTCCTTCTGATGAGAACTTTGAAAACTCTCTCATCTAATGTTGATAACTGTAACTACATTGTGTAATAGAACAAGAGAACTATCTAAGCATTCACTTTGGATACACTCCAAACTTGCCTTTTTTTTTCTTTCTTTTTTTTTTTTTTTTCAGTGTAGATGTTTGAACCTATCCATAGACCCAAGGGTTTGCAGTTTTTCAAATCTCTGCAGGTGATTTACCTGTATTCCAGGATTAAAAATATGAAACAGGCTTGGTAGTGGTGGCACACATTCTTTGAGGAGGCAGAGTCAGGCAACTCCTGACTTAGACTCTGTGAGTTCAAAGCTGGCCTGGTCTACAGAGCAAGTTCCAGGACAGCCAAGACAATACAGTAAAACTTTGTCTCAAAAAATCAAAACAAGCAAAAAGAATATAAAACAGGCGCAAAAGACAAATGAAATGATTTTACTTTAATGGGGTGCCCTGAGCCCTGAAACTCAGAGACAGGAGGCAAAACAAATGGCTACTCGGGCCAGTCCTGACCTTGATGCCTTGACTGTTTTCTCACCTGAAGTGACTTTCTCTTCCTTCTTGCCTGGCTCAATCCCATTGGTTTCTAAGGTTCAGTTCCTGGGGCTGAATGAAGTAAATTCTTGCTTTGTTTATCCTCCTCCTCCTCCTCCTTCTCCTCCTTTTCTCCTTCTCCCTGTCCCCCCCCCTCATTAAGACTCCTGAAGCAGAGATGAGAGATAGGAGGATCATCAGTCAATGCATGCTATGTAGTGAGACCTTGTCCTCCTCATCACAAAATAAGTTGTAAAGTTGTGTTTGTTGTACATGTCTTTGATTCCTAAGTCCATCTCTATTTCCAGTGGCACTCCTAAACCGCCTTAAATTTAGACATCCCATTGCTGTCATCCACTAAACACTTACTTTCTCTCAGACATTTTAGACACAACATGACCAAAAATAATTTTACCCTTGTTTACCCTGATTTTCCTCCTGGTTTTTTGTTTCAAATCCTATCATCATCATCATCATGCAGTGTGCTCATCAAGTGCTCAGAACAAACACCTTATAACCACTGTGGCTTTATGAAAGTTAGTAACATTATTAGCATGGTGCACAGCCACAACCCTAGAACTTACAAGGCTGAGGCAGAACTTGAATTTCCAGACCACCATAGACAGCTTAACAAGACCCTGTTTTTAAAAGCCAAATAACTGTGGCTGGAGAGATGGCTCAGTGGTAAAGAGAACTTTCCCCATCTGAGGACCACAGTTCTGATCACCCATGTGGGGCAGCTTACAACCACTTGGAACTCCTGTTTTGGGGGATCCAATTCCCTGTTCTGGCCTCCAGGGGCACCTGCATACATGTAGCACCCAAACACATATCACACACACACACACACACACACACACACACACACACAAATAAAATAAAATAAAAGTAAAGTAAAAAGTTTAAAGAGCAATAATAAATAGAAAAGTGATTATTATAATAATAGAATTGTAATAAGGACTTTCAGAAATTTGGTGAATCTGTGATGGAGATACTGATACTCATAGCTCCATATTTAGAATAAATTTTAAAAATCAGCACCTGAGAATATGGAAAAAGCAAATGTTAATGGTGTGAACTACCTGTACTGGAGGCCAAATACCATCAGTTCCCCTCTCCAGAGCACTGTTAGACAAGGTATAAGGTACATTTTCTTTTGAGAGCAGAGCCTTACAAGAGGCATAGCAAAAGGTACTGACAACGAGATATATCTGTTAAAAAGAGGCAGGCAAGCACTTGTTGAACATCTTTCTGTCTCTGTAGTCAAGATATGTTATAGTTTACGCAAGGTGTTTGAAGTATGTGTTTGCCATATTTTTAAAGAAGAGCTATTATGAATAAGGTACAATGTGTATAATGGAATATTATTTAGCTTTAGAGGGGAAGAAAATTATGGCATAAGGTAAACCTTGAAGATGCTATTACAGATGAAATAAGCAGGACACAAAGGGATAAACATTTTATAACTCCACTTACCTGAGGTACAGGAAGCAATCCAATGCATAAAGACACCAAAAGAAAGGTGGCTGCCAGGAAGGAGCTAAGGAGGACGGAGAATGAATATCCAATGAGAATGGAATTGTGGAGTAGAGGATACTGAAGATTGGACCTTGGGACTACTCAAGTGTTCTACCCTCCAAGCTACATATTTAGCCAAATGAATTATGTATGGAGTTGAAGAAAATTGAAAGATTGACCCTGTAGATGGATAATGGTGATGATTACACAACAGTATGAATGTTCTAATAATAGTGAACTGTATGCATAAAATGAGTAAAATCATAATTTCCATGTCACATTTACCACAATAAGAAATAACATAAAATGAGCCAGGCAGTGATGGTGCACACCTTTGATTCCAGAACTTGGGAGGCAAAGGCAGACAGATCTTCAAGTTCAAGGCCAGCCTAGCCTAGAGATCGAGCTCCAGGACAGCCATTGTTACTCAAAGAAACCCTGTCTTGAAAAAAAAACAACAAAACAAACAAACAAACATAAATACATAAAACTAGCCATTGTGGGCCACGCCCAGGGTGCTAGCTAATTGGAAGACTAGGATCGAGTACTTAGTCAAGGAGTTCAAGGTCAACATGGGCAACACTGAAAGACTCTGGAGAGAAAGATGGAGGATGGAGAGGGCAGAGGCTCAAAGAGGGAGAAGGAAGAGAGAAATTGAGCAAGAGGAAGGGCAAGAGGAAAGAAGGGAAAGTTATGTGTCACTTCTAGGTTGGAGCAGGTAAAAGCTACTGTTCCTTTTCTATGTTTTTATGTCATCATGACAATGTGAAAAGTCACTAGGTGTTACAGGACTCAGGAAGCCCTTGGATGCTACATGCATACTAATATGGTAAATCTGTATTTAGTTATTTTTGTTAGAAATGAACATTTGATTTTTTTTTTTTTTAGCCACTGAATTTAAGAGGCTTGTTATATCGACATAACCATACTTCTCCTAACAGAGTATTCAAAAGACAGTGACATGAGAATCATTAGTTCTACTCATGATCACTTCTTAAAACTCCAGAATGGGGAGCTGGAGAGATGGCTCAGCGGTTAAGAGCAACGACTGCTCTTCCAGAGGTCCTGAGTTCAATTCCTAGCAACTACATGGTGGCTTCACAACCATCTGGAATGGGATCCAAAGACCTCTCCTGGTGTGCCTGAAGACAGCTACAGTGTACTCATCTACGTAGAATAATTAAACTTTAAAAATATATATTAAAAAAAAGAACAATTCCAGAATAGGGCCAACAAAATAGCTTACCTAGTATAGGCACTTGCTGCCAAGTCTCAGGATCTAGTTTCAATTCTTCTTGGCCCCACAGAGTAGATAGAACCAACTCCAAGATTTCCTCTGACTTCCACATATGTGTTGTGCTGCCCATGCTTTCATGGGTGTGTGCATGAGTGGACACATACCGCAGGCATACAGGGTGAAATAGATGCAATTTAAAAGTTGTTTAAAATCTCCGACGTGACCTTTACTAAATACCAAGAACCACTAGAGGGCACAACTGAGTTCCAGGGACTTTTGTCAACGGTGAATTTGAAGTGAGAAATGAAAGAAACCTTAAGGTTAATTAAACAGTGCAAACAGAAAATTGTTAGCAATTCTTTCTAATTTCTTTCTCTATAAGTTCACCAGCTACCTTTTTACCCTCTGAGATAACTAAATTAAAATACATTTGGGACTTCAGTTTTAATATGAAATCAATATTCTATAATATATAAAGTACATTTACAGATGGGATTTGTTGCCTAGAAAAAAAGTGGAAGATGTTCTTAGTATAAAAGGAGAGTTTGAATTCCAACCTAAA
Source organism: Mus musculus (assembly GCF_000001635.26). Lineage (NCBI taxonomy): Eukaryota > Metazoa > Chordata > Mammalia > Rodentia > Muridae > Mus > Mus musculus. The sequence goes on from NC_000071.6 coordinate 32,594,316, forward strand.
GTTTTGCTTTCTTTAGATAACTCAGTCTAGGGACAATGGCTTTTTGACTGTGGGATCCTTACCGCGTCTAATTTGGTCAGTTGAGAAAACTGAGATTTCTGAAGATTTGGGACTAGGGGAGCAGACCAGATGTTCCACACATCAAGCTGTTACAGGAAGTGTCCCACCCACTCCCAATGTCAGGCCGAGTTCTTGACAGACTTCCTTTTCCTGTTTCCTTTTCCCCCTCTTTCTAATTTTTTTTCAAAGTTTATTCAAAGGCTACTGCCAACGCCATCGTGCTCTATTGTCCTGGTGCTGACATCCTTCCATTGCCTTCTTCCTGTGAACTTTGATTGCCTCACTGTCCTGTTACTTCTTGCTGCTTCTCACCAATTGTTACATAGGATTGTCTTGTTTGCTTGATTTGGAGGATTTGGTGGAGGGAGACAGGAGAGCAAGCTCTTCTTTTGTTGAAACCAAATCTCCCTGAATAGCTCAAAATGGGATAATCTTTTTTTTATTAGATATTTTCTTTATTTGCATTTCAAATGTTATTGCCTTTCCTAGTTTCCCCTCTGAAAATCCCCTATCCCCCGCTCCTCCCCCTGCTCCCCAACCCACCTACTCCCACTTCCTGGTCCTGGCATTTCCCTATACTGGGGCATAGAGCCTTCACAGGACTAAAGGCCTCTCCTCCCATTGATGACAGACTAGGCTATCCTCTGCTACATATGCAGCTAGAGCCACAAGTCCCACCATTTGTTTTCTTTGATTGATGATATAGTCCCAGGGAGCTCTGGATAGTTCATATTGTTGTTCCTCCTTCAGCTCCTTGGGTCCTTTCTCTAGCTCCTTCACTGGGGACACTATGCTCAATCCATTGGATGACTGTGAGCATCCACTTCTGTATATGCCAGGTACTGGCAGAGACACTCAGGAGACAGCTATATCAGGCTCCTGTCAGCAAAATCTTGCTAGCATATGCAATAGTGTCTGGGTTTGGTGGTTGTTTATGGGATGGGACCCAGGTGGGGCAGTCTCTGGATGGTCATTCCTTCAGTCTTTGCTCTGAACTTTGTCTCTGTAACTCCTTCCATGGGTATTTTGTTCCCCATTCTAAGAAGGAACAAAGTATCCACACTTTGGTCTTCCTTCTTCTTGAGTTTCATGTGTTTTGCAAATTGTATCTTGGGTATTCTGAGCTTCTGGGCTAATATCTGCTTATCAGTGAGTGCATATCATGTGTGTTCTTTTGTAATTAGATTACCTCACTCAAGATGATATCCTCCAGATCCATCCATTTGTTTAAGAATTTCATAAATTCATTGTTTTTAATAACTGAGATTGTGTAAATATACCACATTTTCTGTATCCATTCCTCTGTTGAGGGACATCTGGGTTCTTTTCAGCTCCTGGATATTATAAATAAGGCTGCTATGAACATAGTGGAGCATGTCCTTACTACAAGTTGGAGCATCTTCTAGGTATATGCCCAGGAGTGGTATTGCTGGATCTTCTGGTAGTACTATGTCCAATTTTCTGAGGAACCACCAAACTGATTTCCAGAGTAGTTGTACCAGCTTGCAATCCCACCAGGAATGGAGGAGTGTTCTTCTTTCTCCACATCCTCACCAGCATCTGCTGTCATCTGAGTTTTTTATCTTAACCATTCTGACTGGTATGAGGTAGAATCTCAGGATTGTTTTGACTTGCATTTCCCTGATGATTAAGGGAATGCAATGTTGAACATTTCTTTACGTTTTCTGAGCAAGTCAAAACAAAAGGGTGTTGAACATTTTTTAGGTGCTTCTCAGCCATTCAGTATTCCTCAGTTGAGAATTCTTTGTTTAGCTCTGTACCCCCATTTTTAAAAAGAATTATTTGGTTCTCTGGAGTCTAACTTCTTTTCTTTCTTTCTTGCCCCCATGGAGTCTAACTTCTTGAGTTCTTTGTATATATTGGATATTAGCCCTCTATTTAATGTATGGTTGGTAAAGATCTTTTCCCAATCAGTTGGTTGCCATTTTGTCTCATTGACAGAATCCTTTGCTTTACAGAAGCTTTGCAAAGAACCAGAGGTTCTTTTATTGTTGAGAATAGTTTTTGCTCTCCTAGGCTTTTTGTTATTGCAGATGAATTTGCAAATTGCCCTTTCTAACTCAGTGAAGAATTGAGTTGGAATTTTGATGGGGATTTATGAGGTGCCATTTATCAATTCTCAATCTTATAGCACAAGCCACTGGTGTTCTGTTCAGGAATTTTCCCCCTATGCCCATATCTTTGAGGCACTTCCCCACTTTGTCCTCTACAAGTTACAGTATCTCTGGTTTTTATGTGGAGTCCCTTGATCTACTTAGACTTGAGCTTTGTACAAGGAGATAAGAATGGGTCAATTCGCATTCTTCTATCTGCTAACCACCAGTTGAGCCAGCACCATTTGTTGAAAATGCTGTCTTTTTTCCATAAGATGGTTTTAGCTCCTTTGTCAAAGATCAAGTGACCATATGTGTGAGGATTCAATTCTATTCCATTGCTCTACCTGTCTGTCAGTGTACCAAAATCATGAAGTTTTTTTTTTTTTTTTTTTTTTTTTTTATCACAGTTGCTCTGTAGTACAGCTTGAGGTCAGGGATGGTGATTCCACCAGAGGTTCTTTTATCATTGAGAATAGTTTTTGCTATCTTAGGTATTATGTTATTCCAGATGAATTTGCAAGTTGCCATTTCTAACTCTGTGAAGAATTGAGTTGGAATTTTGATGGGGATTGCATTGAATCTGTAGATTGCTTTTGGTAAGATAGCCATTTTTACTATATTGATCCTGCCAATCCATGAGCATGGGAGATCTTCTTTGATTTCTTTAGAGACTGGAATTCTTTTTTTTTTTTTCCAAGACAGGGTTTCTCTGTATAGTCCTGGCTGTCCTGGAACTCACTCTGTAGATCAGGCTGGCCTCGAACTCAGAAATTCACCTGCCTCTGCCTGGGATTAAAGGCGTGTGCCACCACGCCCTGCTGAGACTTGAATTCTTATCAAACAGATTTTTCACTTCCTTAGAGTCACACCAAGGTATTTTATATTATTTGTGACTATTGTAAAGGGTGTTGTTTCCCTAATTTCTTTCTCAGTCTGTTTATCCTTTGTGTAGAGAAAGGCCACTGATTTGTTTGAGTTAATTTTATATCCAGCTACTTCACTGAAGTTGTCTATCAGGTTTAGGAGTTCTTTGGTGGAATTTTGGGGGTCACTTATATATACTATCATATCATCTGCAAATAGTGACAGTTTGACTTCTTCCTTTCCTATTTATATTCCTTTGATCTCCTTTTGTTGTCTAATTGCTCTGGCTAGGGCTTCAAGTACTACATTGAATAAGTAGGGAGAGAGTGGGCAGCCTTGTCTAGTCCCGGATTTTAGTGGGATTGCTTCCAGCTTCTCTCCATTTACTTTGATGTTGGCTACTGGTTTGCTGTAGATTGCTTTTATTATGTTTAGGTATGGGCCTTGATCCTGTTCTTTCCAATACTTTTATCATGAATGGGTGTTGGATTTTGTCAAATGCTTTCCCAGCCATCTAATGAGATGATCATGTGGTTTTTGTCTTTGAGTTTGTTTATATAGGGGATTACATTGATAGATTTCCGTATATTGAACAGTCCCTGCATCCCTGGGATGAAGCCTACTTGATCATGATGGATGATTGTTTTGATGTGATCTTGGATTTGGTTTGCGAGAATTTTATTGAGTATTTTTGCATTGATATTCATAAGGGAAATTGGTCTGAAGTTCTCTATCTTTGTTGGGTCTTTTTGTGGTTTAGATATCAGAGTAATTGTGGCTTCATAGAACGAATTGGGTAGAGTACCTTCAGTTTCTATTTTGTGGAATATTTTGTGGAGTATTGGAATTAGGTCTTCTTTGACGGTCTAAGGTCTGATAGAACTCTACACTAAACCCATCTGGTCCTGGGCTTTTTTTTTTTTTTTTTTGGTCGGGAGACTATTAGTGACTGCTTCAATTTCTTTAGGGGATGTGGGACTGTTTAGATTGTTAATCTGATCCTGATTTAACTTTGGTACCTGCCTTAGTCCGTGGTGATCTGATAGTTGCATGAGTTTTTTTTCAATATTTTTATATCTGTTGAGGCCTGTTTTGTGACCTATCATATGGTCAATTTTGGAGAAGGCACCATGAGGTGCTAAGAAGAAGGTATATCCTTTTGTTTTATGATAAAATGTCCTATAGATATCTGTTAAATCCATTTGTTTCATAACTTCTGTTAGTTTCACTGTGTCTTTGTTTAGTTTCTGTTTCAGGATCTGTCTATTGATAAGAGTTGGGTGTTGAAGTCTCCCACTATTATTGTGTGTGGTGCAATGTGTGCTTTGAGCTTTATTAAAGTTTCTTTAATGAATGTGGATGCTCTTGCATTTGGAGCATAGATATTCAGAATTGAGAGTTCATCTTGGTAGATTTTACCTTTGATGAGTATGAAGCGGCCCTCCTTGTCTTTTTTTGATAAAGTTAGGTTGGAAGTCGATTTTATTCAATATTAGAATGGCTACTCCAGCTTGTTTCTTGTGACGGTTTTCTTGGAAAATTCTTTCCCAGCCTTTTACTCTGAAGTAGTATCTGTCTTTTCCCCTGAAGTGGGTTTCCTGTATGCAGCAAAATGTTGGGTCCTATTTATGTAGCCAGTCTGTTAGTCTATGTCTTTTTATTGGGGAATTGAATCCATTTATATTAATAGATATTAAAGAAAAGTAATTGTTTGTTCCTGTTATTTTTCTTGTTAGGGTTGGAATTCTGTTCTTGTGGCTGTCTTCTTTAAGGTTTGTTGAAGGATTACTTTCTTGATTTTTCTTGGGTGTAGTTTCCCTTTTTGTGTTGGAGTTTTCCCTTAATAAAGGGAAATCCTTTGAAGGGCTGGATTTGTGGAAAGATATTGTGTGAATTTGGTTTTGTCATGGAATACTTTGGTTTCTTGCTGGGTATAGTATCCTGGGATGGCATTTGTGTTCTCTGTATGACATCTGTTCAGGATCTTCTGGCTTCCATAGTTTCTTGTGAGAAGTCTGGTGTAATTCTAATAGGTCTGCCTTTATATGTTACGTGAAGTTTTCCCCTTACTTGTTTTAATATTCTATCTTTGTTTAGTACATTTGGTGTTTTGATTATTATGAGTTGGGAGGAATTTCTTTTCTGGTCGAGTCTATTTGGAGTTCTGTAGGCTTCTTGTATGTTCATGGGCATCTCTTTCTTTAGGTTAGGGAAGTTTTCTTCTATAATTTTGTTGAAGATATTTACTGGCCCTTTAATTTGAAAATCCTCATTCTCTCTATACCTATTATCCTTAGGTTTGGTCTTCTCACTGTGTCCTGGATTTCCTGGATGTTTTGGGTTAGGATCTTTTTGTGTTTTGCATTTTCTCTGGTTGTTGTGTCCATGTTTTCTATGGTATCTTCTGTGCCTGAGAATCTCTCTTCCATCTCTTGTATTCTGTTAGTGATGCTTGCATGTATGGCTCCTGATTTCTTTCCTAGGATCTCTATCTCCAGAGTTGTCTCCCTTTGTGATTTCTTTATTGTTTCTACTTCCATATTTAGGTCCTGGATGGTTTTCTTCAATTCCAACACCTGCTTGGTTGTGTTTTCCTGTAATTCTTCAAGGGATTTTAGTGTTTCTTCTTTAAGGGCTTCTACCTGTTCACCTGTGTTCTCCTGTAATTTTTTAAGGGATTTTTGTGTTTCCTCTTTAAGGACTTCTACCTGTTTAGCTGTGTTCTCCTGTATTTTGTTAAGGCAGTATTAATGTCCTGCTTAAAATCCTCTACCAGCTTCATGAGATATGATTTTAAATCTGAGTCTTGCTTTTCTAGTTTGTTGGGGTGTCCAGAACTCACTGTGGTGGGAGTACTGGGTTTTGATGATGCCAAGTAATCTTGGTTTCTGTTGGTAAGATTCTTACGTTTGCCTTTCGCCATCTGGTCATCTCTGGTGTTAGATGTTCTAGCTGTCTCTGGCTGGAGCTTGTTTCTCTTGTGAGTCTGTAAGCCTGGGTTGTGGAGAGCCTCCGTGAGCAATCGCGAGCCGTGAGCAATCGCCATTATAAGATGGTGCTGGCCTCCGCTGTGCCTAACTAGTAAACAAGCCTTCTACGCAGGTGTGAGAGTGAACTCTCTCCTAGTCACTGCCCATTCTCGGGGCGTAGTAGTGGGGTGATGGGCGAGCAACAAATCAGGAGCTGACACGTCATATCAGGTACTGAAACGCCATGGCTGAGGGCTATATAAGCGACTCCATTTTCTGGGGTCAGGGTCTTCCTTCCTGAGAAGTAAGCAATAAAGCTTTTGCCGCAGAAGATTCCGGTTGTCCCGAGTGTGTTCTTGCTGATGGGGACAAAAGCTCAGGATACTGGGTTAGCACTCCTGGGAGACCAGCTCCCTCCTGGCAAGACCAGTGCACAGAGGGCTGAGGAACAGCCTCACCTGCAGATGTAGGCCCATAGGATCTTGTCCCAGAAGCTTTTTCCTGTGCTCTCCTGAGCTGTTCTGCCTTAGAGAGACACTGGAGAGAAAATGGGGGTTTCCCCTGAGTCCCAGGTCAGAGCACTCACTGGAGACAAGCTCTCCTCTGGCAGGGAAGGTGCACAGAGGACTCAAGCTGGTATAATCTTAATTTTTAAAATGTTTGAGTCTTAAACTGATGCTAGAGACAAAATTGCAACACTTTCTCGTTTCTACTGCATTCTGTGATGCGATTTTAAAATGTTATCTTCTGAGTGTGCTTCAGATTACACAGTGAATGGCATCACACCAACAGAGAACCTTTTCCAATCAGAACAGTGAAAACATAAACCAGGCTCTTTTGCCCAAGAAATGCCAGAGGTTTCCCTTCTCAGCTTCCAACTTGCCATAGAAGCACTAGAATTACAAACATTACTCGGGTTCTGGGTACCTAACTCTATTCCTCATTCTTGTGTAGCAAGTGTTTTGCCACTGGGCCATCTCCCCAACTTCTTCGCCTCCAAGTCATCTTTCGAATCCAACTGGAACTGTACTACCTGTTCTCTGGCTTTATTAAGACATGCTGCAGAACTTCCCAGATGTAGTAACTATATGAACTAATTTCTTATGATATGTGTATAGGCATTACATTGGACCTGTTTCTCTGGAGAACCTTAATGGAAGCTTCTTAATATTCATCCATGATACTTTCCAAAGGTCAAGAAGAATAGAGAAATAACAACTGCAACATTCTATGATTCCTTGTCTGAATGGGACAAAAACCAATAAATTCATTATCCACTAAATAAATAATTCACTTGAGTAATTCACTCAATCTACCTGTCTCATTCATTCATTCATCCATTTGTTCAACAAATACTGGCAAAATTCTTTTTGCCAGACACTGAAGGTATTGGGATAGGCACAAAAGCCATGTAAGTTGATAAGTAGAGCCTCATTCTTTCAAATCTTAATGCAGTGAAAGCAGGAGGTATCTTATAGAAAATTTCACTTTCAGTGTGGAAGATATTATGATTAGTTGTTGAACACCACTCCTCCCTATTCTCCCCTATTCAAACACTGGCATCCTATACACTCTATTTTATGCATGCTTGGGATTTAAGCTATATCTATGCCACACCCTCCCTTTCTAGAATTCCTTTCTAGATCATATCCCACCGCCTTTCAAAGGTATCGGATCTCTCTACCTAAGATCTAACCCATTTCTAAATTCCCGATGATTTTATTTTCTAGTCTTTTTGCTTTCATAAAGTATGGAATATGCATATACATTCATCTTTGAATATGATATTCTATTGTTGAGTGTCTAAAAGTAGGATATGTTCTTACATTTCATCCACTTTAGTAAGCATTTATTGATTAATGAAATATTTAATGTTGTTGCCTAAGCAAGATAAAGTGGAAAAAATCACTTTATTTCAATGTTCTTATTTTCACAAGCTAGACAGTATTTTTTTGCAGTAAAACTCCAACCCAAATATGCTCTGGCAATGAAAACATAACTCAATTAATATGAATACAGGCTGTGCACCTAGATTGGGCAGATCTACCACTACACTACCATCTTCCACATCTATGAGACCCCTTATAACTTGCGGATTCTCCAGGCCATGTGCTTCTGCTCCGCTTTTCTTCTTCCTCCTCTTCTGCATCCTCTCCCTCTTCCATTTTCTCTTTCTTCTCTCTCTCCACTTTCCACTCCACCTTCCCTTTTATCTGCCCAATCATCAGTTCTTCTTTATTTTACAAATTAAGGTGGGAAGCAGGTTTACAGGAGATCACCTTAGTGCTGACTCAGTCCTTTTTTGAAGCCACTCACAGGAGAATGGAATTAACATCAACTATAACTAGCCCCAGGGCTACCCACCACAGTATTTTATAGTGGAAAAGACACAGTTTCTAAGCAAGGAACCTCTTAGTTACATCCCCAGCAAGAATCTGACTTATAGTTAAGAATTAAATTTAAATTTAGCAAAACTCCTAAGCCTCTTATTACTTATAGTTACAATTTGCCAGTATATGATTAAGAAAGTAGGTGCTGGAAAAAAACTGCATGGCTGGGAACAATTTAGCAGTTCATAGAGGCAATGGTGCAACATGAAGGACATCAGATTTACAATCTGGCCATCTTGGTTAATATTCTTTTTTTTTTTTTTTTTTTGGTTTTTTGAGACAGGGTTTCTCTGTATAGTCCTGGTCCTCGAACTCAGAAATCTGCCTGCCTCTGCCTCCTGAGTGCTGGGACTAAAGTTGTGTACCACCACACCCGGCTACTTAGTTAATATTCTTAAACCTGTTTTCCCACCTTAAATATTTAAAAATTAGAATTTTATTCCCCCTGAAGCTGACCCATTTCAAAAAAAAAAAATGTTGTTTGTCACAGACAGGACATTTCTGACTCTCCAGGCTTTCCCCTTCCATTGCTATCTGGAAATATAGGATTGGTATAAGAGATTAGAGGCACTAGGAACTTGTCTGATGCGTGTCAGTTGTGAAATAAATGGAACTTGCTTTCAAACATAAATGGCCAAGAACCCTGTGTTTGGCTGGTCACACAGGTTCTGTGTATTTCTACTGCTAAATGTGCTCTCCTATACCTTGGAGAAATCTTTCATCTGATTTTCCCCAAAGAAAGTTTTACAAACCAGAAGTTCATGTCTCATGTTATGCTTCATACAAGCGCCTTTTCTCTATATTACTTATACTCATTGCTGGTGTCTTTATCTTGAACATGATTCCTAGAACATAATTAATCAGGGTGTCTAAGAACTGGAAAATTTGGGCTGGTGAGATGGATCATCGGGTAAGAGCACTGACTGCTCTTCCGAAGGTCCTGAGTTCAAATCCCAGCAACCACATGGTGGCTCACAACCATCTGTAATGAGATCTGATGCCCTCTTCTGGTGTGTCTGAAGACAGCTACAGTGTACTTATTTATAATAATAAATAAATCATAAAAAAAAGAACTGGAAATTTACTTACTCCTATTAGATTACAAGTTACAAAAAGGCATCAGATTTTGGGGTCAAATGACTTCAACTGAAATATAATTTATATATAGTAAAAGTAACTCTTGAAGTTCATAGTGAGTAGCTTTTTAAGTATAAATCTATGCAACTATGACTACTAATCTCACAATATTTTCATCACTCCATGAAGAAATCCCGAATTAACCAGTAATGATACCAAAATTTAATTTATTCAGAATCCAATGGTTTTTAGACTATCATAGCCTTATACGGATAGTCAGACTGATTATCTTAAGGATAAATAAGCCTGCCTAAAGAATCAACTTTATCAAATGGTTTATAGGATTTTGAATATCTGTGTGCTAAAAACAATCTTAAAGTTTCATATAGATTTCTGTATTTTTCTTCCCACAACCCCATTCCTTCCGGCTTCTAGAGAAGACATGGTAAGCACTCAGAGATGAGTCCTATGTCCTTGAAAGAGGCTCAGGATATGCTTTGTTCTTTGGGCGTACATCATCTTAAAGGAATGAGACTGGTCCTTTTACAGAGAATGTGTGAGGGTTTAAAAAATCTTAAAGAAGTTGTTTATTCTAGAGTCTTTTATAAAAGAATTTTTTTCTACTTCAAGGTATTAAAATCCATTAGATAATATACTCCTAAAAGATTTAAGTAGAATCAAAATGATTTCCTAGACACAAGTTCAAATAAATTTTACATCATTCACCATACTATAAACTGACTTTCTAATCTGTTTTATTTTTTTCTAAAATGTCCATTCCTTAGTCTCTTCCTTTCCTTCAGTTTTAACTTACTAGAATAATTTTTACATAAAGCAAGCACCAGTATCAATGTGTTTTTTGTTCCAAAATTACATGGGTTTCACAAGGAAAATCTCTGTGAAAGGTAATCATGTTTATGTTATTCAAAAAACATCCTCTAAACTGTGAGCGTCATCATATATGATTTGAATCATCAGTACATAGTTGATAATTCTTTAGAATGCAGTTTTGAGACTTCATACGATTATCTAACCAGGTAAACCCATCAGAACATAGAGCTCAAATGACGTGAAATGGTTGAGGATTAGCTCATGGTAATGAAACACGAGAGTGAGAAGGCTAGAAGGCACTTGAGAAATAGCGTCTGGGGTTTTCTTTTTTTGTTAAAACATTTAAACCATAGTAACTTTAGTTAATATTTCTAAAAGTGTTTGTTTGTTTTTCAGGACAGGATTTCAATTTGTAGCCTTGAGTGTCCAGGAACTTGTACTATACAACAGGCTGGCATCAAATTTAGACATCTGTCTACCTCTGCCTAACCCTACCTGGGGTTAAAAGTGTGCAATGCTACCAATAAGCTCTAAAAGAACGATTTTAATATATAAAACTGTATGGGTATCAAGTCATTTTTTCTCTAGAAATAAAGGCCCTAATAGTCTCTGGAAGTCTCCTCATTGTTGTATTTTGGATTTCAATATGTCTCTCACTATCATGTTTCCCTAAGCTAAAAAAATCATAAAATGTTTAACATAGACTAAAATATAATCTACCAGGTAGTGCTTTGTAAATGTTTTACAAATAAATTGACTTTAGGACATTAAGAATATTACTTCCCATTATGTTATTTTATTAACTGTTATTGGGTCTTATTGTTAAGGCCTGGGTGTTAAGGCCTAGGTAACTATTACCTGTCTAGCCTGCCATTTTGTGCTGTTCCGAATGTCACGAGGAAACTTACTTATATCCTGTTACTGGTGTTAATAGGATGTTCTGTGCTTTGGTGTTCTTGGTATCCAATCACAACAGAAGTTGGTTAGACTGCTTTGTATAGTTAGCCACCATAAACTTGGACCCGAACCAACCACCCAGCAGCACTTCCTGCACCTGTGTATGAATTTCTATAGTGTTTACTTTTATAAGCTGCCCCTGGGATGGACTCCAACATGACAGAGACACCTGTACCATTATAAGAGATTATTTGGAATAAGACTTCCATTTTGTGTAGGGACTGAGTAAAGTTTAAGTTCCTAAGATCTCCCTGGGAACTGACATGTATGTGCGTAGCTGACAACCTGGTTGGCAAGGAAAGACATGAATGTTAGACAGGGCAAGTCCCCTGCCACAGTTGAGTACCCCTAACAAGCATGGTAACAGAAGTGTATTCCTAAGGAAACTCCCTATCCCTGTCTATAGAGCTCAGGCTTATAGGATCAGCCCATAGGATCTTGACCCAATGTTGCAGTCATCTGCTGAGTTTGATCTGTGGCCCTAATCGATTAGTTTTGGGGTGTGGCATTCAATAAACCATCCCCATTTGACTGTGGTCAGTGTGAGAGGCTTGTGTGGCAATTTCCTAACCCCAGCACTTACCACTATGGTTATCATGCAAAGCTTAACTGAGGTCAGCTCAGCTTGGCAGATTAAAATGGAAATACTAACAGGTACTTTTCATTTGGAAAGATGACTGTTTTATATACAATTATTTTCTAGGTATTTGGTTTTTGCTTGAAAAACATGGTTTATGTAGGTTTTAGTGGAAGTTGGTAGTCATCAGAAAGCTTTATCTGAGTCTTTTTAATTAAATGAGGTAATTCTTTTAAGACTAGTATAATACATTTAAGTTTTTCTCCTTTATAGGATTGTAATAGAATTTTCTATGAAGTTATAGAACCCCACATCTCTCTGTTGTGCATTTATTTTTAAATTCTAATTTATTTTTGAAAGAAGATTTCACTATTATCCCAACTGGTCCTATAGGTGCTAGAATTACAGATATGTGTTTCATACTCAGCTTAAGCTATGTATTTTTCTATGAGAAATTTACCTGCTATTCTAGAATTGGGGAAAAATATTTGTGGTTTTACATGGTCACTGAAATAACATTTTAAAATAATTGTTGGTAGAAACAGGAAAATATTTTTTGAAATCATAAGGATTCTCAGTAGATTTTGGAGTGGCTTCTCTCATTGTGTTTAAGTCCTTCCTCTAAGCCTTAGAGTTCCAATATGAAAACCTGAGAGCTCCAATCTGAAAACAAGGCTGCACTCCAAGGATATTCTAGGGATTAAAGGAATGCTATAGGCAAGCCCTGTGCATTGCCTAGGGCTCAATAAAAGGCACCTACTGCTTTTGTTATTGTTGGTAATGTTTTATCAACTTTACTATCTGCATTGCTGATCTGATTAACACATTCGTTCACATGACTTAGCACATTTCACCAAAGTATGGGTTTAAATATTTAATGTACATGTGTCTCTTTTGTTTTGCTTTTCAAGATAGGGTTTCTCTGTGTAGACTTCTGCTTCCCAAGTGCTGGGATTAAAGGCAAGCATCACTATGTGTTTCTTTTTAGTAAAGAAAAAAAAATGAACAATTTCAACTCATCAAAAGCTCTACTCACATACAAGTCAAAGAAGAGTGAATACATTTTGTTAAAGCATTAAAAACATTGTAGTTATGTCAGTAAGTCAGGGTTTACAATTTTGTCAGATATATATGAGAAAATGATCTTTATAGCTAAAGTTGCAACAAAATCTGTTCAGCTTTAGAAAGGAGATTTAAAGAAAGTTAGAAAAATATACATTCTAAATACATTGTCTAAAACCCAAGCTAGTGGGCTGGAGAGATGGCTCAGCGGGCAAGAGCACTGACTGATCTTCCAAAAGTCCTGAGTTCAAATCTCAGCAACCACATGGTGGCTCACAACCACCCATAATGAGATCTGATGCCCTCTTCTGGTGTGTCTGAAGACAGCTACAGTGTACTCATATATAATAAATTTAAAACAAAAAAACAAAAAAACAAGCTAGCACCATCTTGGAAAACATCTAATTATAAAAAGCTCCCTAATATATTTTATGCTTCATGAGCCTATTCAGTGAACTTTAAAGATAGAGCCTGATTTAGTTTCTTTTCTAAACCATCAGCTCTGGTAAACATTCTAACTTCAACTTCTTGCCTCTAAGCAAAGTTAGGTTCTACTTCTCCTAACCCATGTGTAAAAGTCCTTAGAAGTAGCAAACTGGAAGCAACTTAGTGGAGGTTAAACTCAAGGCCAGAAGCAATGCCAATGTTATTACACATCAGCTGCAGATACCAGAAAACACAGGCCAGAACACTCAAGAAAAACTATAGAAACCACAAACATGGCACATGGAAGGAAAGGAGCTGCTGTCAAAATTGTGCTGAGTAGAAGTCTGAGGTTTGAGTTAGTGCTCAGGGGGAAAGTGATGCCATGATCTGGGAGCCTTGACTGCCTCACTTAGGATGTGTCAGCCTTGTGCCTGGCAAGAATCACATTACTATGTTAGGGCTCCTTTAAGTTCCTGCCTCCACTCTGGCTGTGCTGCTACTCCTTCCCTGTCTGTGAAAATCGGTTCCCCTGTAAGTGTCCCACCCCTAGTCTGAACAGAAAGCAGGAAATCCTGCCCTCAGAGCTGAGGTGATAGTCAGTCAGCAATACAAAGCAGTAGACGCTAAATTGTGTTTTGTTTTGCTTTAGTTTTGTTTTCTGGGACTTTTGGTTGAGACAGGTTGAGCCTAAGTTAGCTTGAAACTCAGTAAATGGCTTAGGACTCCTGATTCTTTACCTCCACCTCCCAAGAGCTGGGGTCTAAATTGAGTTTCTTACTTGCAAAGAACAGACTTTCTACTTAATTTAAGCTGAAAAGAAATTTATTGGAGGAAGGTCAGTTGAGAGGAAGGGAAAACAAATCCACCATGCCCACTACAAGGTTATGAAAACACAAAGTTTGAGTAAGTAATGAACTGTACTGCTTCAGAGAGTTTGTTATAATGAGCCTCACACTAAAGAAGAAATGCCTGAACCTACAAATCTTAGCTTAGGATGGTTCTTGTGCTCTTTCTGGGTGGGGCTTGGAGTAGGCATGGCCAGCTGGAAAAGGCAAAGCCAGGACAGCACAGATACATGCCATGTGTACACAAGGACATCCTGCTCCTAGCGCGTAAAAGTTATCTTTGAAAACTCTTTCTAGGTCTGGAGAGATGGCTTAGCGGTTAAGAGCACTGGCTGCTCTCCCAGAGGTCCTGAGTTCAATTCCCAGCAACCACATGGTGGCTCACAACCATCTGTGATGAGATCTGACGCCCCTTCTGGTGTGTCTGAAAACAGCTACACTGTACTCACATAAAAATAAATAAATCTTTAAAAGGAAAAAAAAAAAAGAAAAGAAAAGTCTGTCTCGTAGTAGGGATGGTGGAGATCATACAGTGCATGGCTTCCCACTGTTGCAGGAAGAAAAACTCATTACCAGGACCTTAGTGAAGTGGGCAAATCTCTCCCCGAAAGCACTTTATTCTAAGCAAGAACATTTCCAGGCAGAATCATAGGTTCCATTGGTCATCATCAGTTCAACTTCTAATAATTCAAACTTCCAGCCAACTTTGATAAGTAAGAACACCTTAGTTTTAGAAATACCTAATATAGTTCAAATTTTCCACTGGCCTTCCCCTTCCTTCCTAGGGCTGATTTTCCCAGAAGTTTCAAGATAGGTCTTAACACACTGTAACATTGTGAAGAGGGATGCATGAGCCGACACTCACCTGACCATTTCAGAAACAGGGTTTTAGCTATGACTAGTTTCTATAACAACAAAATTTCCCAGCAAAATTTCCCAGATCCTGTCACCATCTTTAAGAATATTTCTAAAATAGCCATTAAATGTAACCTTTAAGTTGTAGGTGTATTTTTGATACTCTCTCCCTACCTTAAAGTACAGAAATTGTGTGTGATGGTACCTACTTGTAACCCCAGAAACTGGGAGGTAGAGACAGGAGAAGGAGGGGCTCAAAAATCATCCTCAGCTACACAGCAAGTTCAAAGCTATCCTGGGCTACACAAGACTCTGTCTCAAAAAAGCAAGCAAAGTAAAACAAAATAAAATATAAAACAAATTCAAAACAGGTTAGACTAACATTGAGAGGGTTTTTGTTTGTTGTCTTTTAAATTGGGAGAGTTTAGGGTCACAAATATATTTCTATTTTATCTGTAGGTTTAGAAAGGCAACAGCTCAAGTAACTAACGTTCTAGTTTCAAGAAAAAACTTGCTGGGCGGTGGTGGCGCACGCCTTTAATCCTAGCACTTGGTAGGCAGAGGCAGGGGGATTTCTGAGTTCGAGGCCAGCCTGGTCTACAAAGTGGGTTCCAGGACAGCCAGAGCTATACAGAGAAAAACAAAAAAACAAAAAAACAAAAAAAAAAAAAAAACAAAACAAAACAAAAAAACCCCTTAATGCACCAGTCAATGGCAAAATAAAGCACCGCGCTACATCACACATAGTTGTTCATGTGGATTCCCATTCCTTTCTCTGAAGAAACTTTTTAAAGCTGTGTGCATTTAAGTTGCTAAAGTACCAGACTACTGACGGAGTTGATATGTCAAAGATGATGCTGAATTTCTCTGAAAACCACAAAGGAAACCAACAGTCCCACATTAATACTTCGAATAACCCCACCAAAGAGGAAATACAAAAGGGAAATTAAGAGTGTGATAAGGCAGACGTGCCTTTAGCAGGAGTACTTCTAGATTGTCTTTTGACCCTCTCAATCTTGTACCTCAGTTCCTCCTAAACCCTTCCTTTTTCTACAAGGCAAGCAGAAAAAACGATGCAAGGCCTTCGGAGGGAAAACAAACAAAAAACCTTTCATCTTGACTTCTTCACTTCAAGGGGCCCAAACGTCAGCTTTCATAGCTGTCAAGAAGAGTCACAGTGCCTGTCCGGGTTCCCTATTACGAGGATCAAATACAATGCTGTCCCACTCTAAGTGAGAGCCACCATTCCTGGGAGAATTGCCAACACAACTCAGGTTCGGTTCTACTCGCGCGGCAAGGCTGGTTCGACCTACAGTCAACAGGAAGCTTCTGCGGCCAGACGAGAACCAAGGTGTCAGCACTGCCCTGATGGCTCACGCGGTTCGACTGTGATTTTACTATCAGTGACAAAGGGTGCGGAGGCACAAAGCTGAGAAATGAACAGTCAACCTTTCTCCAAAGAACCCCAACCCCGATCACCCTCCGAAAACAAAGCCCCACACCCCTCAGTGTTTCGGTGAGCCAGGCGGAGCCCCGCTTCGCCCGTTGCGGTAGTCGGCGTGCGGGCAAGGCAGGGAACCACATGCCGCTGCTGCTTTCTCCTCACGCCCCCTCGGGAGCACGCCTGACCCCTGGCGCCATGTTGGGCCGGCAGGCACGACACGGCCGGGCCTCCCAGCGGCCCGCGGACCCCGCGCAGAGCTCCCGCGCCGGAAGGCGCTCCCAGCAGACAGCAGAGCGCGAGTTCCGGTGAGCGGGCGCGCGCAGGTAGCCGCAACCCCCGCCCCGCGCGCGATCCGGAGCGGAGGGGCGGGGCCGGCGGCGAGAGGAGGAGAGAGGGAGGCCGCGGGGTGCGGGCGTCCGGGAGTTCCCTCCTCCTCAAGTAAAGCGTCCCGGGCCGGCTGCGCCGCCGTCGCTGCCTCCTGGCGCCCCGCGACCTGGAGGTGGAGAAGGGAGAGGGACCCGCGGGCGTCCACCTCGGCCGGCCGCCTTCTCCCCGCGGCGACCCGTGCGAGTGCGGCCGGACTCAGGTAAGCTCGCGGCGTGGCCTCGCGACGTAGGCAGCTGACCCGGACCGGGCAGCTCTAGGCCTCGGCATCCACCCTCCTGCTCCCGGGCTTCTCGAGGCGCCGCCGCCCCTGCCGCTGTCCGCCTACTGGTCCCGGAGTCTGGAAGTTGAGGAGAAACTTCTCCCCTCCCGCGGTCTGGCTGGCGGGCGTGAGTGTCTCGTCTCCTGGGCTCACTACCTGCTTGCCCAGTGCCTCGGTCTCCGCCCTGTCCAGTACTTCCCGATTCTGCGGGAGTCCGGATAGTGGTCCAGCCTATGTGGTGCCGCCGCTGCACCCTCCACCCCAAA
Source organism: Mus musculus (assembly GCF_000001635.26). Taxonomy (NCBI): domain Eukaryota; kingdom Metazoa; phylum Chordata; class Mammalia; order Rodentia; family Muridae; genus Mus; species Mus musculus. The sequence goes on from NC_000071.6 coordinate 32,611,702, forward strand.
GGACGTGGGGTCACTCCCGAATGAGGACCAGAGGGTAGGGCAGCGGCCCCTTCTCGTCCTAGCGGCTGGAGGTCTGTGTCGCCGGACGCCCGCAGCAACTGTCTGGAGCGAGGAGTGGAACTCGTGGAGCGAGCGGGTGAGCGGCGGGTTGTACTTGGTTTGATTGCAAACCACGACCTGTTTATAAAGTTTTCCTTTGTTTGGGTTTGAGGGTGTTGGGACGTGTTACAATCAGCGGCCACTTTTAAGTGCCTTGCCACTCCGCCTCCCCGTGAGTTCGGTTCTCTGTCCTCCTGTGTCAACGAAAATTTTGTTTGTGTTTTGCTTCTTGATAATTGCTTCCAGCTTTTGCTTTATTGGGCTTGAGAAAGAGTTGTTTTTAAAAAGTGGGAATATCGTTTCTGGTATAGGGATTGTGAATGGGGCATAGCGTAGTTTTGATGTAGTTATTCTTTGCATAAGTGATTGGAACAGCAGTGGAAATGACAGTTATCAAAGTAAATAAACGAAAAGTATGCAGTTGAAACATAACTTTGTACCTCTCTTGTGTGTTCCACAGCTGTGTTTTTTACATGTGATTTCACAGGATATTTCGGTATGGTATATTCATGTATTTCGTGTAAAATTACTGACCAAAATTGGCAATTGAAAGTGAGTTTAAACATCCTGTTAAATTTCTAAATTTAAATTACTCACTAATGAAAATGTTATTAAGTGTGCATGTGTGACTCAATTTAAGGCCAAATGTGTGCTACCTCTATTAACCAGCACAATGGTGTGGACTAGAAACATTTTGAGTGGGCAGATAGGGAGTGTTAAATTAAAAGCCAAAGTTCTTATATGCAACATATATGAGAGAGAATACAACTGTAGGAAAGTTGTTCTTCAGGAATTTTTTCCGCTTGCTAAATGCATTTAGCTATATCTTATTTTTGAATACCAGCAAAACCTCAGTGAAAATGTAGATGCTGGTTGACATTTCAGTAGGTCCTAAATTTAGGGGAGGGAGAAGATTGCCTTTGATTGAAACTTAGATACAAGACTGTTTATATTCCATATTTCCAGGATAAAATAAAAGCTTTTAAAATGTGTGCTTTGCCATAAAACTACGGTAATGTTATACCTTTAATTTTGTAGCTAGTTTTTGCTGACTTCACAAACCACAAAATTGACTCCTTTCTGTTCAACTGAAAGTGAAATTACAGCCTTGACCTGTCTTCTTGGGATAGGTGTGAAATTTATCTCATGGCCAAAGGATAATATTAATATATAGTCAAAAATTGTTTTTAGTTGAAGAAATTCTCAAAAAAACCCATTGTCTTTGCAAATAAAATTTTATTTCATTGCATATATAAATAAAAGAATATGCTAAAAGAGTAGTGAAATATTACTACTTGTATACTTGTTTAAATCCTTGTTTACTTACAGTTCAAATTTGCATAGTTCTAACAGTAATAGCATACTACTGTGGGTAATTTAAAAAAATATATTTTATTTATATAAGTACACTGTCGCTGTCTTCAGACACCAGAAGAGGGCATCAGATCCCATTACAGATGGTTGTGAGCCACCATGTGGTTGCTGGGAATTGAACTCAGGATCTCCGGAAGAGCAGTCAATGCTCTTAACTGCTGAGCCAACTCTCCAGCCTTGGTAATTTTTAAAAAAAATATATTGAGCTTCCAATTTAGTGGTTCAGGTTGGTGTGAGCATCATTTATTAGTCTTATTACTTATTACCATTGTTTAGGAAAGAAACCTGAGCAGATTTTTTTTTTTTTTTTTTTTTTTGAAGAGCATTGCTAGGTTCTGATGTCTAGGGATGCAAATTTAAGTGATAAAACTATTAAAAAAAAAACTACAAGGAAGTGATGCTTCTATCCTTGGGGTCTTGGAGGTGTTAGTTTTAATTTAATTTATGAGCTCATACATTTGTGTGTTTGTTACCTGGGTTTTATATTTTACATAAAAATATTTTTAAGAAGCCTGAATGTAATGCAGTATAGAAGGTGCTTAGGTTAAGTTAATAATTTTCAAGATAATCTGGTTTCCTGTCACATCCTTTAATCTTTTCCCTGTTGATTAAAAATTTTAGTCATTGGTGTCTAGCTTAAGGGCACTCCCTGGGCTCTTCTTTGCTAACAGGTTTAGACTTCTTGCATCATAAATATCATATACTAGTTTGTGTGTGAAAATACCACACACACACACACACACACACACACACTCACACAAAAAAATCTAATAAAAAAAAGTTAAAAAAAAAGAAAATACCACACACTTCCAAATGTTCTTGATTTTTATGTTATTTTAATGTTCTGAGAGGTGTTATGTGTTATTAATTTTAAATATAAATAGTAAATAGAAAGTAATCAAAATGTTTATTGAATGGATAGGTGTTCTTTTATCAGGTACCTACCTTTCAGAAAATCAGGTACCATGACAAAACTGACATAGCAAGAGTTGACTTTCATTCATTTTTTTTTCCTTAAAGCAATAATGCTTCAAATAAGAACAATTCAGTGTCAGTTTTAACATAAGATTTTTCATTGTGTAGTGATTTTCCCTTTAATTACACTTTATGAGGTTTGTAGAGTCTGAAGCAATAATATACTTTTGTTACAGAAGGAAGCAATGACAATGGTGTTTCAGAGACAGAGTGGTTGCCTGAGGCCGCTTTAGTTATTCTGTGTAGTTGCTTGCTGTTTTAGCTGTTGGTTTTGTTACTTTATGTTGATGTAATGGAGCGCTGAAGAAGAGATTGCATCTGTGCCAAGTTCATGTCACAGGAACTTTGCCTCATTGTAAAGGCAATGTTTGTGATTCTGTCCTTGTGTGCATATTTACAGGAAATTTTAGTAAGATCTTCCATTGTTCAGAGAGCTACATGGCTAGGTCACCTTTGGTTCACATTTAAACTTACTTATACTAAAGATACAAGTCCTCTAGCAAAAGCCCTAACTGCTTCTCTTCAGAGGAAATAATCTGTTCCTATTAAAGTGTGTTGGTGTCTTACCAGCACTGTGTACAGCCACTTATGTATGACTACAATCGGGTATATATTTTCTTTTTTCTTCTCTCAGCTGCTCCAGTGCCACAATTAGCTGAGTATTGCTCAGCTGCAGCTGCTGGGTGATTATGAGCCATCCAGCTCCTGTCTAAACTCAGAGACAGATTTAGCAAAGGAGCTATAGTAACAGCCGAGATAGAAAGGGAAGAGCCAGTGCTGCTGCCAGTATCATTTGAGCAAGTCTGTGCCAAGGGATCCTTGGCTGCTGCAGCACTACTGTTGTCTTGGAACCAGCCGACTTGATGGCAGCGTGTCTGTATCTGAGTGGAGGTTTATAACCTTAAGACTGGGAAACATACTCCAAGAAAAATGGAGAATGCTATGATTACAAAGTAGAGTGTGATGTACTGATGGCATGAATTACAAGCCTCGGTGCCTCATCTCCTTGCCTAGCAGTGCCTTTCAGATGTTGGGTTTTAAGAAGCATGTAACATATTTCAAGTTAGAGGGGTGGCTGGATTGCTGATGTACATTAATTTGGACTCTCCTACAAAAAGTAGAAGATCCCTTGAGAGGGGTTAGTTCTAGAACTAGCTACCCCCTGTTGTCTGAACTTTGAAAATAGAAACCCCAAATTCCTTTTTCTTACTGTTGGTATTTGAGAAGCTAAGCCTCAACAAGTACAGGTACTAGTAATCCATGGTAGTCAGTAAGAGGAGGTGGGATGGGGGGATTGGGAGTTCAAGGCCAGTATTACCTTGTCTCAAAAGTAAAAGGGGGAAATGCAAACACAGTGTCAGCTATGTATGGCAAACCAGACTGGAAGAGACCAGGAGACGATTTTGCTGCCTGTGAAATGATAATGCATCGTTTTATACTGTTCTTTTTACAGCTATCTACTGAAAATTAGATGGAACAGATCCTTTTAATAATCCTGGAAGTACTGGGTGGCTCAGGGTTTGGGCTAATTTGAGGTAGGGATTAGAAATAGTTCAAATTAGCATAACCCTAAGGAAGAGATGCGGAAGACTGACTGGTTGAACATGATCAAGAATACATTGTCATTAGGCCACTGAACAATAGACTGGTAAAATATTTTCTTCCTTTGTGTCTTACAAAGTTCATATGACTAAGCACATTTCTCATAAAATTGTAACTAATTTCTTTCTGTGGCTCTTATAGTTGATAAAGTGTTCCTGAGTCAAGGTGCAGTTTTATAGTAATTCACAGTAAATATTTTTTTAAAGATTTCCTTATTTATTTATTTATAGAGTGTGTCTCTCTGTGTGTGTGTGTGTGTGTGTGTGTCTGTGTGTGTCTGTGTGTGGGGGGGAGTAGGTGAGAGGACATAGCTGGAGCAACTGAGGATAGACTCCCTAGAGTAGCATACTTGTGATTTAGCATAATGAATCAAGACCTTTATTCCTTGGGAATAAGAAACGGTGGTAGAAAAGAAGGGTCTTTTCCTTTTTCTTCTATTTTAAATCATATATTTGAATTGGGAGCAAAACCAACCAACCAACCAACAAACAAAAAAACAAAAACAAAAAACAAAGACAAATATTCACTTACATTTTTGTTGTTATTTGTTTCTTTGGTTGTGTGTACCGTTTTACAGGGTAACCAAACTGGCCTTGAACTGGCTCTGTAACACAAGCTGGCCTCAGATTTTTAGTCTTCTGGCCTTTGCTTTCTGCTTCCTAGGGGTGGAGTTAGAGACATCAACCACTATCTAACTCTTACTTTTTCTTTTCTTTTCCTTTTCTTTTCTTTGTTTTTTGTTGTTGTTGTCCTTGTTTTTTCGAGACAGGGTTTCTCTGTAGCCCTGGCTGTCCTGGAACTCACTTTGTAGACCAGGCTGGCCTCGAACTCAGAAATCCGCCTGCTTCTGCCTCCCAAGTGCTGGGATTAAAGGCGTGCACCACTACCACCCAGCGTGTTCCTGTAAATCTTATTGCTATACAAATTCTTCACTGTTTGAACAAAAGTTTCCGTCCAGAGCTCTAAATGGAAGTTTTGTTTGCTACTTTGGCCATGTATTCTTATGTTAACATTTCTTCCTTCACTACCTTAGAAGTCTTCTTTGGCTTCCTTTTATGTCTTGAATTGTAACTGAGATTATACTGTTAGTCCTCCCTCGGTAAACTAGAATGTAAGTTTTCACATGAAAATTGACAGGCTTTATTCTGTTATAGTGCCAGCTATACACTAGAATTTAAGCTTCCTGGGGTGGGGAGTTTTGTTATACTCCTAAAATTTTCCATGAATCTAAAACTGTGACTCTTGTGAAGTGTTTTTGAGTCTAGGGGTGTGCAGCTGGCAGTGTTTGCTTATCACAGACCCATCAACAAATACCTCATTAAACTCATGCAACAACCACAGGTTTTTGTTTATACTTAATTTTTTTGTGTGTGGCAGAGCTAATGTAATTCAGTGACAGTTTTTTCAAGTACATTCAAATAAGCATTTAACTTGACTGATGTTTGAACTGTCAAGGAGAGGTGTTAAAGAGTTATCGTGGATAGCCCTGGGGCTAATGATATTTGATGTTAATTCCATTCTCCTATGAGGGGTGGGGAACTAAGAATGAGTCTGCACTCAGGTGATTTCCTGTAAACCTGCTTCCCACCTTAATTTATAAAATAAAGGAGAGCTGATGATTGGGCAGATAAAGGGAAGGTGGAGCAGAAGGTGGAGAGAGAAGGAGAAAATGGAAGAGGGAGAGGATGCAGAAGAGGAGGAAGAAGAAGAAAAGCGGAGCAGAAGCACATGGCCTGGAGAATCCGCAAGTTATAAGGGGTCTCATAGATGTGGAAGATGGTATTGTAGTGATAGATCTGCCCAATCCAGGCGCACAGCCTGTATTCATATTAACTGAGTTGTGTTTTCCTTGCTTGGGCATATTTGGGTTGGAGAAATCTACCGCAACAAAGAGTAGTACTTAATTATCCCTAAGCACAATTACTATTTTCAATGAAAGCATTCCGTTTATGTCTAGAGACCATGCTTCTTAAAAACTGTAGCATATGTCAGTTCCTGCTATATTAACATTAATGTAAACAAGTCATATGGATTTACCAGATGGCTATAAGAAGAGCTGAGCAAATAATCCTTGTTAAGGCACCCTAGTTTCTTAGAACAACTTTACACACAGGAGGAGAAAAATTTTTGGTGGATAGATAGATATCTCTGCCACAGAAATGACCCAGTAATTAAACAAGTTGGATAGTGTTAGATCACAGAAACCTAGGACATGTCTCACTCAATACCTGTGGCTCCTCCCAGCCCTTCTCACACTACTAACTACCCTAAACCTCTCTCTCCCAGGGTCTGGGCTTCCACTTCCCTTCCCCCAGCTTCAGATTCCACAGCCATTTTGGTTATGTACCTTCTAGGTTTCCGGACTAGCTCTTGGATGCTTGGTCCATGGCTCCCCTCTTGGACTACTTGCTACTCCCCTTCTCTTCCCTACTTGCTCCCTTTCCCCATCCCTCCTCTCTCATGGCCCCATTCAGTCTGCTGGCTATACTTAGTCTAGACCATTCTAGATGCTGTCCCTCCCCAATATAATATGTATATGTATATATAAAAATAAAATGTATGTATATTTCTTTCTTTTTTTTTTTTTACACTCGAGATTTTATTCCCCTCCTGGTCCACCCTCCCCCCTTTCCCGGTCCCCTTTCCCTCCCAGGCTCCTCCCTCCCAAGAAAGTTTATTTTCTAAGCTAGAGAGCATCTGTTAAATTTAATTTGGCATTTGATCTTTGAACTTAATTTAGGAGCACTAAGAAGGAAAAATGCTGGCCATCTGCAGATTCTTGACAGAATCTTTGGTGGTAAGGGCAGTGTCATCCTTAAAAGTCCTAGGAAAAACAGTTTTTCATTTTAAGAAGTACCCTGACTTTAGGAAACATTAAAATCTACATTTACTAATGTGTAGCTTAAGATTCTAATGGGCAGCATGGCAGCATTTAATTTGTTGATATTTAAGTTTCATCTTCTGTATACACCTCAGTGTATGTGTGTGCCCTTTTGTGAGTGCATGCACCCTTGGGCATGAGAAGAGGACATTATATCCTCCGGAATTGTAGTTACAGTTTTGAACCACTGTACATGCTTTAGCGGCAAGTTCTTTCAACCACTGGATCATCTCTCCAGCCTCACCCAACTTTTTATAGGAAAAACTTATGAAACATTCTGGTTATGGTGGTAAAGGAGAGTTCAGACTAAACCTAGGATTGTATTTCTATCCACACAGTCCTTCTAGTATTTGAAAAGTGAGCTTAAATAACAATGTCAACGAATTTGATGGGAGGTAGTAGCTGGTAGAAATTATAGTGGAATTCCTCACCCTCTTCATTGTCTCAGAAATCTCTTAGTCACTCCTATTGGAACTCGGTGGTAGTTTTGTGTTGTTCTAATAATAGAGGGGGTTTTGAACATCTTAGGATATTAACCAGAGAACAAGTGAGACTTTTAGAATGTCTTAGGAACGTGATAATACTAATAAATAGCAAGACACTGTTTCAACTTTTTACCTTTTCTCTTCTCTTCTTCTCTCTCTCTCTCTTTCTTTCTTTATTTTATTTTATTTTATTTTTTGAGACAGAGTTTCTCTGTGTAGCCCTGGCTGTCCTGGAACTCACTTTGTAGACTCTGCCTCCCAAGTGCTGGGATTAAAGGCGTGCACCACCACGCCAAAACAAATCTTATGTGAAGGTGTAGTTTGAGATATTTCCTGACCTCTATCTGAGTCAATGGAAGTATGCTTGTTCATCAAGTGTCCATTGTGTACATCTATCAGTTGGTTAAGGCAAAGAAAAAAGAACTGTCAGACATCATATTAGTGGACTTTGATGAAATGGAATAGATATAATGCAGTGTATTTTAAAGCGTGTAATATGTGATATAATACTTAATAAAAATGAAAAATACTTTAAAATGGAAAAGAGGTTATCTAGCTTTAAATAATATCAGGTCTTTAGTTTGAGAAGAATTTCATATCTTATTTTCTTTTTTTAAAATATTTTTATTACATATAAGTACACTGTAGCTGTCTTCAGACACACCAGAAGAGGGTGCCAGATCCCATTACAGATGGTTGTGAGCCACTATGTAGTTGCTGGGATTTGAACTCGGGACCTCTGGAAGAGCAGTCGGTGCTCTTAACCACTGAGACTCACAGATCAGCCTGCTTTTGTCTCTGCCTTTGACTCTGCCTCCCCCCACCCCCAAGTGCTGGGATTAAAGGTGTGCAACATCACCAGGTTTATTTTTCTCTTTTCTATAATTAACTCTTAATGAAATGATAAAAATTGATTTATCTTTAAAAAATACTCAAAGCTAGGGATGTTGATAGACTAAAAATTATTTTTATGTCTTTCCAGGTGTGTGTTTAAAGAAAAATGAACTGAAATATGTAGGCATGTTTTTTTAAATTTTTTATTAGATATTGTCTTCATTTACCTTTCAAATGCTATCCTTTTGGGTCCCTTATACCCCCCCCCCCCGCCCTGCTCCCGTACCAACACACTCCCACTTCTGTAGGTATGTTTAATATCTATGAACATAAACATTTGTTATTTTTTATATATATACATACATATATATATATATATATATACATACACATATATGAGCAAAGATACTTTAAGTTATTTTTTGAGTTTTTTATTTGTTTTATTTTGGAGTTTTTGTTTTGTTTTTGTTTCTCGTTTCTTTGTTTGTTTTAATGGTTTAGCTCTATTGCCCAGTCTAGCTAAGTGATCCCCTTGCCTCAGTCTCCCCAATTGTTGGGACTACAGGTGTGTGCCACCTCATCCAACCTTTTAAAGTTACTTTAAATGTGTCCTCAATTGAAGGCTCTTGTACATTTTTGTTTGTTTGTTCAGTTGGTTGGTTGGTTTATGTCTCTTTGCTTGTTTTTGAGATGGGATCTTTGTATATAGTTTTGGATGGCATGGAACTTTCTCTTTTTTTTGGTATTTTTTTGTTGTTGTTTTTCGAGACAGGGTTTCTCTGTATAGCCCTGGCTGTCCTGGAACTCACTCTGTAGACCAGGCTAGCCTCGAACTCAGAAATCCACCTGCCTCTGCCTCCCAAGTATTGGGATTAAAGGCATGTGCCACCACCGCCCGGCCAGCATGGAACTTTCTATGTAGATCATGTAGGCCTTGAACTCACAGATATCCAAGAGCCTCTGCTCTTGGAAATTCCATGTCTGATTGCTTTTCAGTTAATTCCCTTAGCTTTTGCTGTTTAATTAAATTATGCAGAAACAATAACTACAGTCTAAATTCATTTCCAGCTTGTCACCATCTTATTTTGTTCTATTGTTGTAGTTTGCTTTCTATTTCTGTGAGAAAACACCATGACCAATAGCAACTTGGGGAGGAAGGGTTTATTTCAACTTGAATGCATATCACAATCTATCACTGAGGGAAGGCAGAGTAGTAAGCTGGAGGCAGGAACAGAAGCAGAAGCCATGTCTGCTTACTAAGGTTTGCTTTCCACGGCTTTCATAGCTTGCTTTCTCGTATAGTCCAGGACCACCTGTCTAGGGGTGGCACTGTCCATTGTGGATTGGGCCCTCCCACATCAATCATTAATTAAGGAAATACATCACAGGGTTGCCTACAGGCCAGTCTGATAGAGGCAGTCCCTCAAGGTTCCTTTTTCTCAGATGACTTTAGTTTGTATTAAGTTGACAAAATATTAATCAGCCTCCTGTGGGCACCATTCACAGGTCGGCTGCTTTCATGCATGTGTAGTGTGTATCTGAATCCAGATGAAGGTTTCCTGGAACTGGGACATGTGGGTGCTATTGAATGAACCAAGGTGCTATGGGAGCAACCAGTGCCCTCAGCCTCCAAACATGAATAATAAAGTCTTGTTCTCTTGAAAAAAATAAAAATATTAATCAGCACAGTTGTTAGGTAGCTTTATTAGTATTTTCAGATTGGGTTAAAGAATTACTATAAGTTTTAATGAAAGTATTTCTAATATTTGTCACTAAGTAGTGATTCCAAAATTTCTTTGAGCTTTAGATATAGAAATAATGTTATGGAAGGATTCTTCTGTTTCTGTTCCATGAAAGTTCTTATTTTATAAATGGAGTGCTTAATTTCTTTTCTTGGCTTTTTAAAAATAAAGTATCTCTTTCCTCTATCCTTTCGTGTGTGTGTGTTCACATACACCCAGGTAAATGTGTGAGGCAATGAGAGGACAACTTTCAGGAGTTGGTTCTTTTCTTCTACTACATGGACACATGGATCCCAGGGAATCAAACAAACTTAGTCATTAGATTTGGTGTCTTCACCTGTGAAGTGATTGCCTTCAGATTCGATCCCTAGCTCTGCAAAAATTAATTAAAACAACAGCATTTAGATTTTTCCTTTACATAAATTTTTATTAGAGGGAAATTTGATATACATTACACTTAACATATTTGGAGCTAAGGGTATTATAGCTGGGTGTTAACATCGTGTGTTTATCATGTGAGGCTCCAGGTTCAGTCCCCAGCTTCAAACAAAATAAAACATCTAACCTATTTATAATAATATTTTCTATCAAAATAAATTATATATACAAAATGTTCTAGTTAATTTTTACTGTTAACTTGACACAGCATACATCTCTCAAGAAGAGAGCCTCCCTCCACTGAACTATTGCACAGATCATACTGGCCTGAAACCATGTATGTTAAGTATTGTCTTGATTTTTGATTGATGTGAGAGGGCCTAGTCCACTGTGGGTGGCATCATTCCTTTGACAGGTGGTCCTGGGCTATATTTGAAAGCTAACTAACCGTGAGCCAGAGAGTGAATGAGGCAACCAAGTAGCAGTGTTCCTTAATGGTTTCTGCTTCAGGTTCTTGTTTGAGTTCCTGCTCTCACTTCCCAGTGACAGACAATGACCTGTGAGCTGAAATAATGCCCTTTCATCCCTTAAGTTGCTTTTGGTCAGAGTGATTATCACAGCAGCAGAACTTTAGCTAGAGCACAAAATAATTATTTCTGGTTATGTTCTATAAAATCTCTTTAACATAAGTTACCAGCTACATCCTTAGGAGAAGCCTAGAGTTAGGATCATAGGAGCTTTTGCAAATAAACTGTAACTGCTACTTGTGTTTCAGCTTAAACATACCTTAAATTATATTATTGATTTGGTAACATCGAACTCAGAAAAATAATACTTTAGTTCATGCTAAGTACAGCTCTTTGACACTTCTGTTTTCTCTGTAAGGTACAGCTTAGACTTTTACATCTGTATATTTTTATTTTTGAAAATAAATATACATCTGTATATTTTTTTGAAAATAAATATACATCTGTATATTTTTGAAGCAGGGTCTCTTTCACAACTCAGTGATTGACTAGACAGGTAAGTTCTAAGGATCCTTCTGTTTCTTCTTCCATATTGTACAGCAGTTTCCTGAGATCAAAACCTTCCATTTTGGAGGGAACCTTCTTAAGATACAGGATGTAAAAAGGAAAATGGAACAACAGGATGTTCTAAGAGGAGGGAAAACACTCCAGCCTGTACAGAATCTCCTTAGCTATGAAGTAAATCAAAATAGCTTTTGGGAGTCCCTGAAACTGACCAGATTCTCCAAGAATGTATAAGCAGTAAAGACTGAGAATTATTCTCAAGACAAGCCAATACCTGAAAGACTCTCAGACTCTCTTGAAGAGACTCAGACCAGCCTAGCTGCCTGAAAGAAGCATAGACCAGCACAGCTGTTTATAAGAGGTGTAGACCAATGGACTACCAGGAAAGGACACTCTGCTTGTAGGCTGTGCAATGTGGCTCTGGTTTCCAGCCTTCATGCTTGCATGGGCTCTCGGTGATGTAGCTGTCTTTAAGTCATTTATGGTCTTATTACAAGTAAGCCCTCACCCATATTCCTATAAGCAACCCTGGTAAAACTTATTCGTTCATCAAGTTGAACTTTGGTAGTATCTGAACTTGGTCTGTGTCATTGGTTCCCTGTCTGGGGTGTGTAGATATTTGTTCTCATCTTCCTAGGGATAGTGTCATTCATACAGTATTCCCCAACATTGAGATTGCAAGCATGTTCTGCCACTCTGGTTTTGATATGGATGATGGAGATCAGAACTCAGGTTTTTCATGCTTAGTCAGCAAATAGTTTACTAACTGAGTTATTTCCATAGCCTCTTCTTTCATCTAGGCATACTTCACCATGAACCCTAAATCCCAGTGGGGACATTTAAATAGCAAAATAAAATGTACAAAAATGGAAAAAAAAAACCCACTAAAGACCACATAAAGGGCACTCAAGAAAGCAGTAGGTCACCTTGTTTTGTCTATGCTAGGAATATATGCATCTGTCAGCTCAATTTTTGTAATGCCTTCTGAAATGCCTTGAACATTCACTGAGTCAAGTAATTTTACTAAGGGAATGAATGACCACATGTATGTTAATAATAATATTTCTAGTAGTAAATATTACAGATCAATTTCTGGGCTAACCATAATAATAGACAAAGATCCTATTCCAACTTTCCGTAGTTCTTTGTATGCATTGATCAAACTTAGCACTCATGTAGCATCTCCTCTCCAGTGTGGGACAAAAAGGAGGAAAAAAGACTTTAGTGTTTAGTGGTGTGGGAGAGAAGGAAATCACTCAACTCTTCCATCTTTAAACCCTGGAAGTTTTGGTAATTGCTGTATAGAGGGCCGCTTCTTGTCAGTATTAGTAATCCAAATTTCAAAGGGGGAAGATGAAGAGACACTGTGTCTCTTATTGGCTTATTTTCTTCTATGACCTAGTAAAAAGAGTTAAATCCTATTGACTAATACTCATTGCTTTACTTTGAGAGTTAAATTAATAAATGAAAACATCCAAATTGCCTAGCATGGTAATACACACCTTTAATCTCAGTGCTCTAGAGGAAGAAGTAGGTGGATCTCTGTGAGTTTGAGGCCAGCTTGGTCTACAAAGTAAATTCCAGGACATCTAGGACCATTATACAGAGAAACCCTGTCTCTCTAAAAAACAAAACAAAACAAAAGAAAAAAAGAAAGAAAAGAAAAAAGGAAAAAAAGAAGATAGAGAAGGGGGAGCAGGTTGTATTACTTACTACAGAGTTCACCTTATTTTATTCAAAACATGGTGTTTGGACTTTAACAATAGCTGTCTGTCGTTATCTTTGTGCTCTATAACCTCAGATACAGCCAACAATATGACTTAGGGGTTAGGGATATAGTTCAATGATAGATTGCTAACATTACCTAAGACACTGGGTTCAACCTTTAGTACCACAGGGTGGGGAGGTGTTGAAATAAGCTGTATCTGTACTGAGCGTGAAGACTTTCCTTGTCATTATTATCATATTACCATATTACCTTGCATATTACCAGCTAATAGAAAGATAATTTTAAAGTATAAGTGAGAAAATAAGTAGGTTACATGTACATAGTTCACCCTTTTCTATAAGAGACTTGAGAGCCCATGGATTTTGGCATCCTGATTATATTTTGAGTATATTGGTATTGTTCCTCCGTGGATACTGAGAGACTATATGCTAATTTGCTAGTGTAGGCGCTATGAAAGCCTAAGTCATGACTCCCCAAGATCACATCCTATGAATTCCAGGAATTCATTATTTGTCTTACATTGTCTATATTATAATATTGTCTATATTATATTGTCTTAGTCTGTTTTGTTATTAACAGTACAGGGACTGGTAGCTTATAGAAACTAAAGGTTTATTCATCTTACTGTTTTAAAGGCTGGGAATGTCTAATAATGAGGGTTGTATCTGATGAGAGCCTTGTTGACAGAGACACTATAGAGTCCTGGTGTGGCGCTGAGCATCACATAGGAAGAGATACAAGAGATAACTTCAAACTGGCTCTGACAAGAAACCCAATCTGGAAACAAACCATTAGTTTATTATTGAGAAACAGTTTAATCCACTCAAAGGAGGAGCCTTTCATGATCTTCTCAAACACCTTATGGTCATATGTAGTCTGTATCACCATAATTTCTCACAATTTCAACATGAGTTTTGGAACATTTATTTATTTAAAAGATTTATTTACTTATTATATGTACGTACACTGTAGCTGTCTTCAGACACACCAGAGGAGGGCATCTGATCTCATTATGGGTGGTTGTGAGCCACCATATGGTTGCTGTGATTTGAACTCAGGACCTCCGGAAGAGGAGTCAGTGCTCTTAACCGCTGAGCCATCTTTCCAGCCCAGCTTTGGAACATTTTTTTTTTAAGATTTATTAATTGATTATATGTAAGTATACTGTAGAAGTCTTCAGACACTTTTTCTTCTCACTCCAGTCCCAATTGCTCGCTGTAGCTGTCTTCAGACACCCCAGAAGAGGGTATCAGATCTCATTATGGATGGTTGTGAGCCACCATGTGGTTGCTGGGATTTGAACTCATGACCCCTGGAAGAGCTGTCAGTGCTCTTAACCCGCTGAGCCATCTCTCCAGCCCTGGAACATTTTTGATATGCTGTCTTCCCCCCCCCCTTTGATTTAAGTTTTATTGCATTATGATGAGAAGAGATACATAATTTCTGAATTTGTTAACACTTAAAAACAGTTTTTGAGTAATTAGACTTACATCACATTCTTCTTTCCCTTTTGTTCCCCAACTCCTCCTGGAGAGCCACCGTCCTTCAGAACTTGCAATGTCTTTCATTTTTTTATCATATTCTTTAAAATTTATAAAATATTGTAACAATAAAAATGAGTTATAGCCGGGCGTGGTGGTGCACGTCTTTAATCCCAGCACTCGGAAGGCAGAGGCAGGCGGATTTCTGAGTTGAGGCCAGCCTAGTCTACAGAGTGAGTTCCGGGACAGCCAGGACTACACAGAGAAACCCTGTCTCAAACAAACAAACAAACAAAAAAAAGAGTTATAAAAGTTGTTTGATATAAAACAACAATCAATTAAACAGTCTTATGTAGATGTTTGTCTACAGCAATAGTGAAAATGCATTCTTTTTCTCAGTATAAATTTCAAATAACTCCAAATATATTAACTGCATGATATTTTATAATAATATATCACTATTAGGGTTTTTTTTTTAAAGATTTATTTATTTATTATATGTAAGTACACTGTAGCTGTCATCAGACACACCAGAGGAGGACGTCAGATCTTGTTACGGATGGTTGTGAGCCACCATGTGGTTGCTGGGACTTGAACACTGGACCTTTGGAAGAGCAGTCGGGTACTCTTACCCACTGAGCCATCTCACCAGCCCTAGGGTTTTTTTAATGAACATAAATAGATAAAGTTTTTTGTTTGTTTTGTTTTGTTTTGTTTTTAGTAGAGCTTAAAATCTTGGCTCTTACTGTGGTACAAACCCAAAATAAGAACAGTTTTTGGACATTGGAATTCATTGTAATAAGGCTGTATGTGAATGTCCCTCACGTCCCAAAGGATTTTACCTCCATAGTAGATAAGCTTAGAATTGGCAGTTCTGCTGCACCAAGGGATGAATTGTAGGCACGATTTTTGGATACAGATTTCCTGCTACAGTCAAAGCTGTTTGACTTGAGGGAACAGGTTACATTCATTTAAGAAATTGTGTGTCAAGCAGGGCAGGTACCTGGAGGCGTGAACTGAAGCAGGGGCTATTGAGGAGTACTGCTTCATGGCTTCTTCATGCTTTCTCAGTCTGCTTTCTTACACAGGTAAGGGCCACATACTCAGTGACAGTGGTAGCACCCACAATGGACTGCACCCTACCACATCAACCAACCATCAAGAAAATTCTCACAGACTTGCCCACGGGACAATTTGGTAGGGCCCTTTTCTCAATTTTACTCTTCCCAATGACTCTAACTCTAGCCCATGTCACATCAACATAAAGACTATCCAGGATGTTGTGTAAGCACATTAAATCTGAACAGGTATTCTTAAAATAGTAGCACATTATAGCCAGTGGTATATTTAAAAATACAAATAAAAAATAAAAAATTTAAAAATTAAAAACCCAAACACCCAAAATGGTGTGTTTATTAAGATGTTCTATCCATGAAGTCATTCATCAACTGTTTCATTGAACAATGGTTCTGCTTGGAGGGTGGCACAGACATTAGGTGAGGGTAAGATTCTAGTTCCTTGGCTGTGATGATTTTGAAAAGCATTCATTTCAGAATAAGAGTAACTTATAAAGTCCTCTTCTTCAAAATTGATACACTGATTATAAATACCAAGCAAAGCCTTCAGTCTTACTCTTTGCTGTTCTCTTACAAGCCACCTCCCAAATTAATTGTCTACATTTCTTTTGGCTGTATAAATAATTTTGAAATGTGTAAGCTGTTCTGAAAACCATACTATAGTGTAAAAACATCAAATAAACAATCCTACTAATAGAGAGGCTGAGATAGGAGAAGCATGATTTCAAGACCATTATGTGGCACACACCAAGACCCTGTCACGTACAAACAAGCAGAAATTATATATGGATTGTACAATATTGGACCTATTTCTCCCATTACCAAATTAGAGAGACCATGGGATGACAGCTGACAATTTTTTTTGTTGGGTTTTGTTTTGTTTTGTTTGTTTGTTTTGTTTTTCGAGACAGGATTTCGCTGTATAGCCCTGGCTGTCCTGGAACTCACTCTGTAGATCAGGCTGGCCTCGAACTCAGAAATCTGCCTGCCTCTGCCTCCCGAGTGCTGGAATTAAAGGCGTGCGCCACCACGCCCGGCTACAGCTGACAAATTTCTAATTCCTCATATTTTTGAATCTCAATCGATTAGGATATGTTGGTAATATTAATTTTCATATTAAGAGATATTAAGGAAAAGTGATTGTTTCTTCCTGTTAATTTTCTTGTTAGAAGTGGAATTATGTTTGTGTGGGTTTGTTGAAAGAATACTTTCTTGCTTCTTCTAGGGTGTAGTTTCACTCCTTGTGTTGGTGTTTTCCATCTATTATCCTTTGTAGGGCTGGATTTGTGGAAAGATATTGTGTAAATTTGGTTTTGTCATGGAATATCTTTGTTTTCTCCATCTATGATGATTGAGAGTTTTGCTGGGTGTAGTAGACTGGGCTGGCATTTGTGTTCTCTTAGGGTCTGTATGACATCTGCAAAGGATCTTCTAGCTTTCATAGTCTCTGGTGAGAAGTCTTATGTAATTCTAATATGTTACTTGACCTTTTTCCTTATTGCTTTTAATATTCTTTCTTTGTTTTGTGCATTTGGTGTTTTGATTATTATGTGTCGGTAGGAATTTCTTTTCTGGTCGAGTCTATTTAGAGTTCTGTAGGCTTCTTGTATGTTCATGGGCATCTCTTTCTTTAGGTTAGGGAAGTTTTCTCCTATAATTTTATTGAAGTTATTTACTGGCCCTTTAAGTTGGGAATCTTCACTCTCTTCTATACCTATTATCCTTACATTTGGTCTTCTCATTGTGTTCTGGATTCCCTGGATGTTTTGGGTTAGGAGTTTTTTGCTTTTTGCGTTTTCTTTCTCTGTTGTGTGTTAATGTTTTCTATGGTATCTTCTGCATCTGTGATTCTCTCTTCTATCTCTTGTATTCTGTTGGTGATGCTTGCATGTATGGCTCCTGATTTCTTTCCTAGGTTTTCTAACTCCAGGGTTGTCTCCCTTTGTGATTTCTTTATTGTTCTAGTTCCGTTTTTAGATCCTGGATGGTTTTGTTCCTTTCCTTCACCTGTTTGGTTGTGTTTTCCTGTAACTCTTTAAGGAATTTTTGTTTCCTCTTTAAGGGCTTCTAGCTGTTTACCTGTGTACTCCTGCATTTCTTTAAGGGAATTATTTATGTCCTTCTTAATGTCCTCTATCATCATAAGAAGAAGTGATTTTAGATCTGAATCTTGCTTTTCCGGTGTGTTGAGGTATCTAGAACTTGCTATGGTGGGAGAATTGGGTTCTGATGATTCCAGGTAAACTTGGTGTATTGGCTAGTTTTGTGTCAACTTGACACAGCTGGAGTTATCACAGAGAAAGGAGCTTCAGTTGAGGAAATGCCTCCATGAGATCCAACTGTAAGGCATTTTCTCAATTAGTGATCAAGGGGGCAAGGCCCCTTGTGGGTGGGACCATCTCTGGGCTGGTTGTCTTGGGTTCTATAAGAGAGCAGGCTGAGCAAGCCAGAAAAGAACATCCCTCCATGGCCTCTGCATCAGCTCCTGCTTTCTGACCTGCTTGAGTTCCAGTCCTGCATCCTTTGGTGATCAACAGCAGTATGGAAATGTAAGCCGAATAAACCCTTTCCTCCCCAACTTGCTTCTTGGTCATGATGTTTGTGCAGGAATAGAAACCCTGACTAAGACAAATTGGTACCAGCAGAGTGGGGTATTCCTGTGACAACCTGACCATGTTCTGGGGAGGACTGTGGAAGGACTTTGGAACTTTGGGCTTGAAGATCCATCCATTGTTAAGAGCTCTGTCAGATGTTGTGTAGGAGCTTGGAAGATAATGTTGAGAACACTGCAGAAGATGGAGGTCTGGTTTGTGAAATTTCAGAGGGAAAATTAAAGACTCTTTTCAGGGCCATTGCTGTTTTGATTGTGAAGATTCTGTAGTTCTGGTTAGCTGGGGCTGAAGAATCAGCTGTGATTAACAAGATACCAGAACTACTAAAGCAAAAACTTTGCATTACTGGGACTTTTGATGCTGGTTAGCTGGAGCTAAGAAATTAGCGGTGATTAAGAAGAGACCAGCATCATTGAGGTGACATCTTCTGGGAAGTGTTTTCTGAGAGCACAGTGGCTGCGTTCCAGATATAGCCAAAGTTGTACCTTGTGCTCTGGCTGGACTTGGTAACGTGTAAGGGTCACCCAGGTGGTACTGGTTTTGAAGGCATGAAGGAGTTGAGCAGAGCAGCTGAGGCTTGGCACTGTGAGAGGCCATGGAAGGCCATTGGTGAAAGTGCAGCCTCAGTTGCAATTGATGGCCCAGGACTGAAGGGGTCATGCAGTGTTTTGGAGATGCCAGTACCATGAGATGACCACCAAGAGGAGCAGCAGCAGTGGAGTAGAGGCATCTGGAGCCTAGAGGATGACGCGTGTGCTACAAAGGGCATGGCTGGAGAAGTGACCCAAGCCCTTGGAGGAGCCCAGAAGATCGTGAGTTGGATCCCAGACATTGGACGGTTGGAGATTGATTTTTGCTTTTGATTGTGACTGTGCCCTGATATTTTCCCTCTTGAAGGAAGAAACTGTTTTAGTGATGCCCACAGTTAAGAGACTTTTAATTTAAAAAGACTTTGGATTTTTAAAAGAGATGGATATTTTAAAGAGATTGAAATTTTAAGAATATGTAAAGACTGTGGGACATTTAAAGTTATTTAGACCTTGGGGATGAATAAGAATGTAAGGGTTGAGGCTTACTAGTGATGTGTTTGTGTGTCAAGTTGACAAGGGGTCAGCTGTATTGGCTAGTTTTGTGTCAACTTGACACAGCTGGAGTTATCACAGAGAAAGGAGCTTCAGTTGAGGAAATGCCTCCATGAGATCCAACTGTAAGGCATTTTCTCAATTAGTGATCAAGGGGGCAAGGCCCCTTGTGGGTGGGACCATCTCTGGGCTGGTTGTCTTGGGTTCTATAAGAGAGCAGGCTGAGCAAGCCAGAAAAGAACATCCCTCCATGGCCTCTGCATCAGCTCCTGCTTTCTGACCTGCTTGAGTTCCAGTCCTGCATCCTTTGGTGATCAACAGCAGTATGGAAATGTAAGCCGAATAAACCCTTTCCTCCCCAACTTGCTTCTTGGTCATGATGTTTGTGCAGGAATAGAAACCCTGACTAAGACACTTGGTTTCTGTTGCTTATGTTCTTATACTTGCCTCCCGCCACCTGGTTATCTCTAGTGTTACCTGCCCTGGCTATGTCTGACTGGAGCCTGTTCTTCCTGTGATCCTGGTTGTGTCAGAACTCCTCCAAGTCAAGCTGTCTCTGGGATCCTGTGATTCTGGGATCCTGTGATCCTGAGATGATCCTGGTGTGATCAAGCTCCTGTGATCCTGTGATCCTCTGATCCAGGGCATATTAGAGCGCCTGTGAGTGGAGCTGCCTATGGGTGTTGTGGGGCTGGCTGCAGAGTTTGTGCCCAAGGTCTACTCTATTTTTTTTTTTTTCCCGAGACAGGGTTTTTCTGTGTAACCCTGGCTGTCCTGGAACTCACTCTGTAGACCAGGCTGTCCTGGAACTCAGAAATCCACCTGCCTCTGCCTCCCATGTGCTGGAATTAAAGGCGTGCGCCATCATGGTGGATCTTCTTGCCTCAACCTAATCTAAATAATATGCCATCTGACATGCCTAGAGACTAACCTAATCTAGATAATCATTTCACAAAAGGTTGGGTACAGACACCTGTGTTTGCACATGCTTTTAAGGTTTCTAATAAACTGAGATTTTGCTTAAAATTTGAAATAGTGCCTCCTAGGATATCTGGATTGACCTAATATATTTTAAAAGATTTTTGGGTTTTTTTTTCCTCTGTGTGTGTGTGTGTGTGTGTGTGTGTGTGTGCATCCCCATCCAAATCTAAGGTGGGACTTAAGTTTCTGGTTTAAGTTTTTTTCTTTTGACCGTGAGTTAGATTTGGTCTGGAGTCTTAATGAAAGTAAACACCTTCTTTTATTAGGTTACATGGTGGAGTCTTTGTTGTTGTTGTTGTTTGTTTTGTTTGAGGGATGTTTTAATTTTTTTTGCCTATATTAGTAGGTCTTACAACTTCAAGATAGGTACTATTCTTGCAGGTTTTGGGCTCAGTCAGGGTTGGAAGTGGGGAAGAAGTTGGGTTTAGAAAAGATTAAAGAGCATAATAAGTGGCCAAACCGGAACTGAACTGTAGATCCAAACCCAAAGTTATTTCTTATCCGTGTACTATGTACAAAGTACTGTGTGGAATAGATATTAAACCAACCTACGAGCTTTTCTCCTTGGCCTCTTTGTTCCCAGTTAAACTACTCTGAAACTTAATTATTTATGAATAAATACCTAGGCCATAAGCTTTGGCTCCTTCCTTGACTAGCTTGTAACTTATATGACCCATTTATTCTAGTCTGTATTACCTCTTCTCAGTTTCATTTGTTGGTCTCCTCCAAGTCCAGGGCAAAATCTCCTGCCTCTGACTATCTTCCCAGAGTTCCAGTCTTCCTACTAGAACTGCCACCTTCTTTCTTTTTTTTTTTTTCTTTTAAAGATTTATTTATTTATTTATTTATTTATTTATTATACTGTCGCTGTCTTCAGACATACCAGAAGAGGACATCAGATCTCATTACAGATCGTTGTGAGCCACCATGTGGTTGCTGGGATTTGAACTCAAGACCTTCAGAAGAACAGTCTGTGCTCTTAACCGCTGAACTATCTCTCCAGCCCCAAGCTGCCACCTTCTACTTCCTGCCTTTTACTAGCTGGCAGTGCTTCCACAAAGTATACAAGACATTATCCCTACCTATCCCCGCCACCAAAAATTTTCTAAAGTTTAGAATATAAAGAGAATTTTGGTTTCTTTAAAAACCTAGTATGTGAACATGTTTTTGCTTTAATCCCATGTGTGGGACAGGAGGGTGCTTCACAGCAGGTGATTATTATTTGCCTTGTACTCTAGCAGGGGCATGTCTTTGCCAGCTGCAAAAATAGTTTCTGCAAGTGTGTGACATGGCATTCTGAGAACTTTTGAGAGGGTATAAATGCCATCCCCCTGAGAAGAGCCAGAACACCCCAGAAGTGGGAACTCCTGCTGAACACAAAGCTCCTAATCAGCAGGAAGTACTCTAAATAGATCTATGGCCCTTTCCCCTCTTTCTTTTTCACCTACATAATATTGGGACATTGGAAGGGATTGGTGTGGAGAAGGGTGGTAGATATAAGAACCCAATAAAGTAGCCCAAAAAGTATGCTTACGTTAGAATTCAGAGAAGGTTGGAGGCATAAACAGACAGTGATGTAAGTTCACAAAGTTAAATGCTGTGGGGGAAAGAATGAGCTGTGAGAACACAAGAGTATTTAGGGAAGATTTCATGACTACACAAGATAAGGCTGGAGGAGTCATAAACTAACTATAAAATAAAAGATTGTGCCAAACAGCTAAGAAAACAATGTGGTGCACTTGAGAATCTAAAAGATACATCAGAAAGATAAAATACAAGAATAGACATGAAAAAGCCAGGAGAGGGAAGTTGTATATAGCATAGGAGAGTAAATTGTGTATAGCATGTTAAGGAATAGACTTTACAGAAAGGGAAAGGATCAAGCTATCCATGACTTGTAATCAAAAAGATTGGAGAACAAATTAACACTAGAGACACAAGGATTTTGGAATGATCTAGACAGTACGTGATCAGTAGTAGCCAAGGGAAGTAGTAATTAATTAGTTGAGGGGAGAAGTTTTGTTTTATTTTAACTAGATTATAGAGTTGTTTGGGCAGGTCTTCGTGACTAAGTGACTAAAGAAGCATGGATGGATGAGACCAAAGTGCCTCTCAAGTGTCTAAGGTAGAGGGGAGTGCTGTTCTCACTATTCATAGAGGATTTGTGACAAAAATAGAGTGGTCTGTTGTGATAGGAAAAATGACAAGTCTTACTTTGGACATGATAAATTTGAAAATATTGGAAAAGATTCCAATGGATGTCCTGTAGACAACTTTACCAGTTTCCAAAGAGCCTTTGGGTGTCTGGAAAAGAGTGTAGGCATCTGTTGTTAACTGGACTTGACTTTCATATGTCAGAATACCTAAGAGAAATCAATTAAAGGAAGAAAGGTTCATTTTGACTCACATTTTCAGAGGTTTTAGTTCCTGGTTAGCTGCACTAGGGTCAAGGTGAGGCATAACATTATGTCATGGAGCATATGGAAGAGCAGAGATGCTTACTTTATGGCATCCAGGAAGGAGAAAGAAAGAGGGGTGTGGATGGAGGGAAGGAGGAAAGAATGCAGACCCAGGAACAAGATAACTCCTTCACTGACATTTTCCTAGTGATGACCTTGAATTATGAATCCATCATTGAATTGATCCAAGATCTTCAAGATCCAGTCACACAGATTATTAAAACCAAAGGTAAAATCTTAGAACTTTGCTGCCAAGTACTAGGAGGTGCTATTGATTCCTCAGACTTTTCGTCTTTCCCCCCCACCCTATGAAGCCTGTACCTGGGAAGTTTTCCAAATGTCAGAAGACTGACTGTCTAAGAATAGAGGTAAACAGGGGCTCCTAGCCATAGTGGGAAGAGATGAGGAAATAAGCTAGCCAATATAGAGTAACCAGAGGATGACCTTCAGGAGTCTTGGTCTCACTGTCTGCAGGGTACATCCACACTAATACAATACAACTAAAAAAGACCCACTAAAGAAAGGGGTAGGATAGATTAAAATAGCAATAAAAGCATCCTAAAAAAAATAAGTCCAGTTACTTCTGAAAACCCTGTCAATTAGTAAATGAGCCTTTTGAAACATTTCAGATTCAAACCTTGTGTTAGTGTTGCAAGTGTAAAATACTCTGACAGAAACAACTTGGGGTGTGAAAGGGTTTATTTTAGCTTACAGTTCCAGGTTATAGTCCACCATAGACATCTGGGTGACAAAACTTGAAGCAGCTGGTCACATCATGGTCGAGAGCAGAGAGTGGATTTGTATGTACTCATTTCCCACTTTTGCCACTCTTTAACTCTCTCTGCTCTTATACTGTTATGCTCTAGGTCCACAGGAAACCCACGGGAGCCCAAGAATTGTAAAGTCTGCTGCAACTTGCAAAAGAGTCTTTTATTTACAAGTTCGAACTCGGTTCGCCCACCTAGCACTCACTGCGTGAATGCTGGCAAGCGACCCTGAGCCCAGAAAACATTGGGTTTACATACGGTATAGGAATAGTGTGAATACTTACAGAAAAGGGGAGTAGAGGGTGGAATGAACTGAAGTGGGAGGGGATAATGGGTGTCTGTTCAAGGACTAATTTTATGGCCAGTCATAACTGTCTGTGACCTGACCTCTGCTTACCTTTTATTTTTCCAAACAGAAAATGGTCTTCTTGAGCTTGTTATCTCTCTAAGGTCTCAAGGACAGGCACCTGGAGTTCTTATCAGCAGGAGTGTTGGTTTTTGGAGACACAGAGTCTCCTCATTATGATTGATTCTAACGCTTGGGGAGGAGGAGGTAGCTTGGGCTGCTTGGAGTGGGTTGGGGTGGGAGGGTCAGGGGTGGTAGTGGAAGAAAATGCTTCCATAAGATTGGGCTGTACACAAACCTGTAGGGAATTTTCTTAGTGATTCATGGGGTCTAGCCCACTGTGAGTGGTACTCCCTTGGCTGGTGGCCTTGGGTTCTATAAGAACTCTTGCCACTCAGAGTGAATAGGTCTTCCCACTTCTCTTAAGATAATCCTCTCACTTCCACCCCCATCCCCATTCCCAACTTGCTTTAAACATTATTTTATTGAAATTCACTTCCCAGATGATTCTAGACGGGTCAAACTTACAACTAAAACTAACCATCATAAGCCATAACAACACCTAATATTTTAGATGATCTGGGGTTTTGCCTGTTAATTTAAAAAGTAAACTTATGTTTTTTCCAATAAATTATTGGAAAATCATTGCTTGCCTATGCAATTCTATGAACTTTTAGGAGTAAACAAGCTTATTTTAAAAGCAAAATTAGAGCTGGGCGTGGTGGCACACGCCTTTAATCCCAGCACTTGGGAAGCAGAGGCAGGCAGATTTCTGAGTTCGAGGCCAGCCTGGTCTACAGAGTGAGTTCCAGGACAGCCAGGGCTACACAGAGAAACCCTGTCTCAAAAAAAAAAACAAAAACAAAAAACAAAGACACACACACAAAAAACAAAACAAAAAAAGCAAAATTAGAATTTGCTGTGTCTTTTTTTTAAATTAATTTATTTATTTTTGAGACATAGTTTCTCTGTGTAACAGTCCTGGCTGCAAAGGGGTGGGTGAGACAGATAACCCAATTTGGGATTAAACATTCCATGGCCATTTATTTTCTGCACTTTGACTGGTTGTGAGCCTCTATATTAACTGTTGTCTACTGCAGTAAGAAACATCTTTAATGAGGCAGATTAGATACTGGTAAGGGTGTTGGGTAGCTGGTCTACAGAGTGAGTTCCAGGACAGCCAGGGCTACACAGAGAAACCCTGTCTCAAAAAAAAAAACAAAAACAAAAAACAAAGACACACACACAAAAAACAAAACAAAAAAAGCAAAATTAGAATTTGCTGTGTCTTTTTTTTAAATTAATTTATTTATTTTTGAGACATAGTTTCTCTGTGTAACAGTCCTGGCTGCAAAGGGGTGGGTGAGACAGATAACCCAATTTGGGATTAAACATTCCATGGCCATTTATTTTCTGCACTTTGACTGGTTGTGAGCCTCTATATTAACTGTTGTCTACTGCAGTAAGAAACATCTTTAATGAGGCAGATTAGATACTGGTAAGGGTGTTGGGTAGCTGGCTACTTAGGTTATGACCACTGTTTCTACCACTAAATTATAACTCAGTGGTTAACTTGTTAACCAATTAATTGTTAACTTGTTAGGATTTAATAGTTTTTTTTTTTTTTTTAGTAAATGTGTTTTAACATCTACTGGGCCAAATGCATTTTGTGTTGTTGGTTTCCTTTTGATATCAAAAAGGAAAAGCTTTCTAAGTTTAGTGAAATGGTATCTGTATTATTAGATCTATCTAGACCCATGTATCTGTATCATGGCTTTTTGAGAAAGAAGTGGTAATGTTAAATATGTAAAGCAACTGGGATTCACAGGAATGTGAGGCTTCCTGTAGAACAGATTAAAACAGATAAATAAACAGGTTCATAGAGCAAAAGGGTCTTTAACTTCATCTCATGACCAACCAGTTCCATTCCTAGCTGTTGCTGAGGGTGGAGAGACTAGTAACCAGAATGTTTATAGCTCAAAGCTGGACAATGCCAATAAAATTTAATGAGCTAATTATAATTGTGGAGCTATCTCATACACAGTATTTAATTTTTAAAAGACACAAAAGACTGCTTTTGTGATTCCCTCTATGTGAAATACTAGAAGAGATGAATCTTGAATTAGAAGCAACTGGTTAGTGGTTACCTAGGCTCTAGTTGGGAATTGTCTGAGGAAAGGATGATCAAAACATTATAGTGTAAGTTATAGTGTTAGGTGTAAAGTTGTGCACATTTAACAAAACACAACTGAACCTCTTATGAAAATGGATTCATTTGAATGTATTTAAGTTATTCCTTGGTTAAATGGGGGGGTAATATTTTATGTAAAAACTGTGATAGTATCTGAAAGAAAGGATTTCTATAATTTTCATTTTAAGATATGTTCATATTCTACAAGAATCTTACAATTGCAGTACCATCCACTTCCTTCGCAATGCTTCCTTTCCTCACTTAAACTGCTCTTCTATTCCTGGTATTTTGTACTTCCCTCCCCTCTATTACTTTTCAGATTTCACA
Source organism: Mus musculus (assembly GCF_000001635.26). Taxonomy (NCBI): domain Eukaryota; kingdom Metazoa; phylum Chordata; class Mammalia; order Rodentia; family Muridae; genus Mus; species Mus musculus. The sequence continues at coordinate 32,638,154 of NC_000071.6, forward strand.
GTATTTTGTTTCTTATACTTTGTGTGGGATCTTTTTTAAAAAGAGAGACCAGCTTCTCTTGTGCTCTAATAATTTATGCTAACACATGCCTCTTAATAAGGTCTGAGTTTGGAACTCAGAGCAATCCATAAAAAAAAAAAATCTGGTGTTTTGAAAATCTTCATTTATTATGTGTGCACATGTACACCATGGTATGCATGTAAAAATCAGAGAACAACTTTCAAGGGTGTTCTTTAAAAAAAAAGAAAAAGGTCAGTTATATTTGGCTGAAGAGATACTTCAGTGGTAAAGAGCACTCTTCCAAAGGACCTGGGTTTGATTCCCAACATGGCAGCTCACAATTCCTCTAACTCAAGTCCCAGGGCATCTGACACACTCTTCTGGCTTCTGTTCGTACCAGGCACACACATGGTACACAGGCATACATGCATACAAAATACCCTTATACATGAAGTGAGTGATTTAAACCATTCTCTTTAACTGAAAAAAGTCAATCCATGCCTCTTTGCCACTCCTGTTTCTCCTGTGTTGATTATTTCATGCTAGCTGGCTCAGAAGGTTTCAGCCTGTTGTCCGTCTCTGCTTCCCATTTTACAGTAGAGTGCTGAGATTACAGACACATGCTGTCACATCTGGCTTTTTATGTGAGTTCCTATGGAATACAAGCTCTTTGCTGTTGTTTTTGTTTTTCAATACAGGATTTCTCTGTGTAATAGACCTGGCTGGCCTCCTCTGCCTTTGTCTCCCCGAGGGCTGGGATTAAAGGTGTATGCTACCACACCCAGCTTGAGTGGCAAGACCTTTTACCCACTAAACCAGTGGTTCTTAACCTTGCTAATGCTGTGACTCTACATTTCCTCATGTTGTGGTGACCCCCCCCCAGCCATAAAATTATTTTTGTTGTTACTGTAATTTTACTACTGTTATTAATCATAATTAAATATTTTGGAGATAGAGGTTTGCCAAGGAGGTCACAACTTGTAGGTTGAGAACCATTGCACTAAATCATCTCACTCCCCCACACCACCACTACCACCACCAAATATCTCTAAACTCTTGTTTACACCTGGTGGTTACTTAAAATAAACCACACCTTATATTTATAATATGTGAAATGAGATGGACATCAGTAGTTGCTTCTATGTGTTAATGCAGGGGTGCTGATGGAACCAGACTGCCAATGGTGATCTGTCCTGTGCTATTGAAAAGGATATGTGGATAGGTGAAAAGAGGAGGAAAAAAAGAGGTATATAAAAATTAGAGTAGTCAGGGTTTAGATGATTAATCTGACTAAGGAAAAGGGGACATGAAGAAACGTATTTATATTCACTATATGGACCAAGAGCGTATTAAAAGGAAGGAGTTGGAGAACGGTCAGGAATGGTGATAGAAGACTTTGCAGTAATAGTAAGAGTAGTAGGTGGGCAGATGAAGGTTGTGCGGCTCTAGAAGCTAGAAGGGAGAGGATGTGTAGTTATTAGAGGAGTGGTTTAGGAGGTGATTACCACCTACTGCATGAAGAAAGTAGGAAAATGATTAAGGAAACTGCCAGAGGAAATGGGTGGTCAGTAATTACAGTATCCTTTTTTTGAACTGATAGGACATTTCATCATCATCCTGCTATCAGATTTAAAATAATTAGTGTTTTCTTTCAAATCTTTAACTCTTTGATATGACTTATTCTTTTACATTTTAGTTAAGTTATTAATATTTCCTTAATACTTAGACTTTGTATTTAGATACTTTTGTAAATTTATTATACTATTTTTGCAATTTAACATATTTTGTGAATATTAATAATTTTGGATAAAATTCAGCCTTAAGTATTGAGGTAGAACTTTCCAAAGTGATAATCAAAAAGGATAATTTAAAGTTTGTATTGGCTGGGAGGTTGAACACATGTTTCTTTCTGTTATTTTGTGCTGTTTTCTTAAAACATCTTTTGCAGGGTAAGGGAAGAAGATGGGGTGCCTTGTTCAAAGCTGTCCTTCAGGTTGATCTGTAACTGCTATGTAGACCAGGCTGACCTCAAACTCACAGAGATCGCCTCCCTCTGCCTTCTGATTGCTGGAATTAAAAGCATGTAGCATGGACCACCACATTGGACTCAATTGTATCTTTCTAAAGTTCCCTGTACATTAACTAATTCTCAAATTCTTACCTTATTGCCTCTGCAGATTTGATAATGGGCTGCATTAAAAGTAAAGAAAACAAAAGTCCAGCCATAAAATACACACCGGAAAATCTTACAGAGCCTGTAAGCCCAAGTGCCAGTCATTATGGAGTGGAACATGCTACAGTTGCCCCGACCTCTTCCACAAAGGGAGCATCAGTTAATTTTAACAGTCTTTCCATGACACCCTTTGGAGGGTCCTCAGGGGTGACTCCTTTTGGAGGAGCGTCTTCCTCATTCTCAGTGGTGTCAAGTTCATATCCTACAGGTTTAACAGGTGAGATTTAAATGGATAGTTGCAGAAAATATAACCTTGGCCTTTACATACTTCAGATCTGGCCACTGCTAGGGAAAAAACAATCTTGTTAGCAGACTTCCCAAAATGTGTGTGAGCAAATAAGTTCTCTAACAAAGGGCAGGCTTTAATTTTTGAGGTAGGATCCCACTGTGTACCCACCTCATCCTCAAATTTTTAGTTTTTTCTTTTTTTTCTTTTTTTTTTTTTTTTTTGTAGAACTGGAAATCAAAAGCAAGGCCTCTACCATAACATGCTAGTTACCATAACGTGCTAGTTACCATAACATGCTAGTTAAGTGTTGCCCTGAAGCTTATTTCTAGCTCCGGAGTCTTAATGTATATATAGGATTCTGAGAAATTTGGTAATAATGACTATTTACCGAAATTCTACCATAAAGTGTTTCATTAACTCAGTATCCAAATAATTATTGAGCAGCTACTATGTGGCGGATACTGGGAAAACAGATATTTAAAAGAATCCTTTTTTTTCCTCAGCAATTTACTAGTTTTTGACAACTGTAAAGTGCTATCGAGTGCTCTATTATTTAATAAGTGTTAATTACACATCAGTTTAGTAACAGTAGCACACTGTTTCTATCAGATAGTGGCTTTATTAATTTACTTATTTTGTGTGCTCTTCCATGCCTCATAATATATATGTGGAAGTCAGAGGACAGTTTGCAGGAATCTACCACATTGGTTCTGAGGATTATCAGTGTTGACAGCAAGCACCTTTAATAGTTGAGCCATTTCACTGGTCCAGGTATGGATTTTAAAAAGGAAAGTCCTACAGTTCATAGTTAGGGTAGTTTTCCTCCAGAGTCACAGTTGATAAGCAACAGATTTGGTACCCTAATCCAGAACTCCATTTATAACATTGTCATTTTCTTTCAGAGGATGGCAAGAAGTGATAGTTGCTATGGAATCAAGAAGTCCTAAAAGTATAGACTTTAAAAAGAAAGAAAATAAGATCCTTTGCCCAGCATCTTATATAGTAGGACTCTTTTCTCTTGAAATAACAAAGCACAGCTGGCTTAGGAAAGAATGAGCTTTGGGATTCCCGGATGTGAGAGAGAGGTCCGTGATGTCAGGAAGGCATGCAGTTACTTTCATCCCTTCTTTAATCTTGGGGTGCCCTTCTTAGCCTTGGGTGTAAACAACTACCAAGGAATGGAATGGCTCATGTCTTTATTAATCATTAGTGGGGACTTAAGAGACTTTTTTTATTGGATATTTTCTTTATTTACATTTCAAATGTTATCCCTCGTACCTGTACCTGGTTTCCTCTCCAAAAACTCCCTTCCCCCATATCCTCTCCCTCCCCCTGCTCACCAACTCACCCACTCCTGCTTCCTGGCCTTGGCAAGATATAGCTCTCTCCTGAAAGGCTCTGCTAGTGCCTGGCATATACAGAAGTGGATGCTCACAGCCGTCCATTGGACTGAGCCTAGGGTCCCATATGAAGGAGCTAGAGAAAGTTTCCAAGGAGCTGAAGGGTCTGCAGCCCCAAAGGAGGAACGTCATTTTTCTCCAAGCATAGACTATATGAACATTGCTCTTTCCCAGTCTGCACCTCAGGAGCAGTAGCCAGAGGACTGCCATACACTGAATCAATTTAGATAGCATTTGAAAAGTGGTAGACATCACAGTCAATCACAGTCCTAATTTCAGCCTCCCAGCTGTAAATACTAAAAGTAATCAAAGACCATGGTTCTATTTCTGATAGTTATTAACACAAACCTTGAAATTACTTGGGAAAGGTAGTAATTCAAAATGGCTAGAGTAAATAAATGTTGATATAAAAAGACATTTTTTAGTTACTTAAAGCAATTTTTAAAAATACAGCATTTTTATTCATTGCAAATTTCATGCATGCATACAATGTATTTTGATCATTTTCACCTCTCACAATCCACCCCACAACTCTTCCCAGATTCACTCCCAATACTTAAAGCAATTTTCTTATGTGAAATACTCCAAGCAGTTTTCTTAACATGAAGTACCTCATTCATAGATGTCTATTTAATAGCTGAAAAAACCCAACAACAACAGTGTCTTATACAAGGTATAGAGCGGTGAGTAACACAAACAAAGCTTCTGAACCTGGTGGAGTTTACATTATAATAGTTGAATAATAATTAGTGAATAAACAACTAAACAGTAATCAATACTGGTGCTTAAGTATTGTGATGGCAAAAACAAGATGATTGGTGAAGGCCCTGTAGTTGGCATAGAAAGCCACCTTAGGAAGAAATCTCTTGAATTGATATTTGATTGATAGATAAAACCTATTTGTAGAGCTAAGGAAAGAACAAAATAACAAAAATAACAAACACAAAGTTCAAGAAGTAAATAGACTTGGAACTTTTGAAGACCAGTGTACACAGATGGGAGTCTTGTATAAGACTAGACAGACAGGACACAGTAGTTAGTACTAAGGACCATAGACTGTAGGAATGAGTTAGAGTGTTATTCAAAGCTATAAAGAAGCTTTTAGATTTAAAGAAAGGATTTTGTTCTCTAAAAGCACTATAGGGGCTATAAAGATGGGCTCAGCTATTAAGAGCACTTGATGCTCTTCTAGAGGACCATAGTTTGGTTCTTAGTATCCACGTCAGGCAGCTCAAAACTGCATGTAACACCCTCCTTTGGCCTCCTCAGTAACCTGCATACACATGGCTTATATTCATATACATAGATACTTAAATAAAAGTAAATCTTGAGAAATATTTAAACCTCCCTCTAGCAGCTTTGTGGAGAATGGATGATGGTGAAGGTGAGTAGGAACAGTTAGAGGGTAGTTTCTGATGCCAGCATTCCTGTGAGAGATGGCCACAGTAGAAGTGGGGAAGTAAGTAAACTGTCCACTTTAGAGCTAGAACTAATAGTCTTCCCTTTGCTTAGAGGGAAATGAGTTGGGCAAATAGAGATTATAGAAGAAAATCCAAGAGCTTCATTTTTTAAAATAAATTTTAAATGTTCACTAGACAGTAAAGTAGACATGTCAAATAAGCAAGTTGATTGATGACTAAAACTGAGGGGAGAAGCCAGCCAAGTGAGCTGATGCTGTGTATGGATGTGTCCTTACACCTGTGCTTTTCTATCTACTACTTGATATTTAGAGGCAGCAAGTTTTATAATTCATTTTCCATGTCACAGTATTTGGACTTATCACTTATTTGTAATTTTACTACCTGCTTTTTCTGTCTCCCATTCCTTGGAAGGACTGATGTCTATAAACTAACAATGAATACACCAAGTCAGTATTGAGTTGTACTAGATAGAATTTATACATAATTGAGTTAAGACTATGTTGTTCAAAACTGGATGTAGTAGCAACACATTTTTAATCCCAGTACTCAGGAGACAGGTGCAGGCAGATCTCTATGAGCTGGATTTAGGCCTTGTCCACACAGTGAGGCTTTGTCTCATAAAGAATATATTCATTGATGGTCAAGTCTAGAAGTATAGCTCACTGATAGACTAACTTTGCATGTAGGAGGCTAAGGATTTGAACCTTTCCTATCCTTCTCAGGAAAAGTTGGTAAAACAAATTTTGAGAGGAAACAAATTGAAGAATTCTATTGTACAACCTTGTGACTCTGCTTAGTAACAACAAATTGTGCTGAAAGTTGGTAAAAGTAGATTTTAAGTTTCCTGCCCCCTTAAAAAAGATGAATATTATGATGTAGGTTGATTTAACCATTCTGTAATTTATGTTTCAAAACATTTTATTATAATTGATAATCTCTATCTTTTAAAATTGCCATAATGAATTTTTAAGACTGCTTTGAAGTATTTTAAACAGTGCAGTGTTATTTTTATTTTATTTTTATCTGCTCTGTTATTCTAATTGCAAATAATATATTAGATGTTAAATATGTTCATCTTTTAAGTATATTCACACATTGCTAGATCTGACTATTTTTTTGAGTTTGTACCATATAATTCATACTAGACATACCTTTAATGTTTAAGACAAATATAACATTTTCAAGTATAAAGTGAACCTTAAGAAAACCTTAATGATTGCTGTTAATGGTTATAGACAGAAGTTCCCTCCTGTTGTGGATAAGGAATTGAAGACAAGTGCCAGTAGTCTGTGTGCTTTCCCTTCGAAAGAACTGATCTGCAGTGTGGCTGTCTTTTCAAGCCAGAAATGTTGCTACTTAAGTGAAATTACATTTTTTTCAGTTTATGGAATTTTAGAACTTATGCAGTACAATTGTTTCACTGGAAGCCTTAAGAAAACATCTACTCATATCTAACTTCTAAAAGTGAATACTAGAGCAGGGAGGAAACTGAGCTTAAGCTTTTACTGGCAATAGTTGTTTATTTCTTCTATGCATTCATCATTTACCTTGGTCTTTTTTCCCCATGCCAGGTGGTGTCACTATATTTGTGGCCTTGTATGATTATGAAGCTAGAACTACAGAAGACCTTTCCTTTAAGAAGGGTGAACGATTTCAAATAATTAACAATACGTAAGTTTTGTGTGTATTTTCTTTTTTTTTTTAAGATTTATTATTTACTTATTATATGTAAGTACACTGTAGCTATCTTCAGACACTCCAGAAGAGGGAGTCAGATCTCGTTACGGATGGTTGTGAGCCACATGTGGTTGCTGGGATTTGAACTCCGGACCTTTGGAAGAGAGTTGGGTGCTCTTACCCACTGAGCCATCTCACCAGCCCCTTGTGTGTATTTTCTAAGAGAGAAACCTGGTCTCTACATTGGACCACTGATGGAGTTGATGATACAGAGATGCGAGTGGTGGGGTATGAATCTTTGTCCCTGTGTTGGATGATGCATTTGCCTTGAGATACATTGCTATAGGCAGAAGTTACTATTTTGCAAGTCATACTCATGGAGTTAGTCTGTAAACAATTGAGATTTTAGAACAAAGAGTTGTGGGTGTGATGGTATATATCTATAACCCCATGACTGGAGAGGCTAAGACAAGAAGATCTTCAGTTTGAGGTTAGTCTAGGTTGCATAGTGAATTCCAGGTCATCATGGGCTACATATATGTCAAGTTCCTGTCTCCAAAATGATGCTCCTTGTAAAAAGGGAAGAGAAATCTGTAGTTATATAAATATCAGATGACTTAAAATACCTTATGAGGGGTGCTGGATATGGGACCTTTTTACTCTGAAACTTACCAAATTGTGCTTTTCCTATGTTACTCTTAGACTTTGTCATTTATTGGTCTGCCATAGAAAATTTGATGCTTGTTATGCAGCAGATTTTGTAATTTCATTAGCAAGCATAGCAACCACTCTGTAACTTCTCAAAGCACACACTTATGGCCTCTCTGCTTCTAGTCATCTTTCCCTCCATTCTTGTTTTACCATGTATTATCACTTTCTTACTGTTCTAGAATATAAACATGAGCTGTGATTGTGACTCTTTGCCTTAAGAGCCTTCAATAGCTAATGATGGCCATAAAGATTTAAAAAGAGCAATGACAACAATAATAATCACTGAGAATTTGCCCTGTGTTTCTATCCTTTCTCATTCTGCCATCCAGCCATAATGAAGTATTTACAATTTGCAGTATTTTGTACCTTTTTTATACCTCTACCTATACTAATTCTTTTTCTGGAATGACTTTTCCTTTCTTTTTGGTGGAGTGGAAGGGTTGCTTGTTTATGATGGGATAGAGTCCAGAGCCAGTGTTCTGTCTCTATGCTGTCCTGAGCCCTTGTTTCTTTCCTCTTTAAGTTAGACCTCCTCATCCTTTAGAAGATAGTTCTCTGGTTTGTTTTTTCCACGGTTCCTCTGCTTGCCTTTTCTCTCTCCTGCTGCTATATGCAGTGTTTCTCTTAGGTGGTTTACACGATACTCTACAAACCTCAGCCATGGCTGTCCTCACATTGTAAATTATCATTTTTAACTTACTTGTCATTCTTTTAGACCAGTGGTTCTCAACTTGAGGCAGAATGACACAGAAGGTATTTAGCAGTGTCTAGAGATATTTTTGGTTGTCACAGTCAGGGTGGGAGTGTGGTTACTGTCACCAGGGTACATGCCAGAGATATTGGTTAAATCCTGCTTATGAACATAATAAAGATTCATCAACTCCAAAGTGTCAGTGTTAATACCATCAAAATGGCCAACCACGTTCCAGAGTCAGTTCTTGAGCTTAGAACTGCTGTTGGGGCTGAAGAGATGGCTCAGCGATTACAAGCAGCGACTACTCTTCCAGAGGTCCTGAGTTCAATTCCCAGCAACCACATGGTGCCTCACAACCATCTGTAATGAGGATACGATACCCTCTTCTGGTGTGTCTGAAGACAGTAACAGTGTACCCACATACATAAAATAAATAAATCTTAAAAAATAAAGAACTGCTGTTTGTATTGCATTTAGTAACAGTGGGTGATTCAGAGATTGCTAACGAAGATCAAATACAAAATTTTAGTTTAAGTCAGGACTGCCACAAGTTCTATAAGCCAGCAAGGGCTACAGAGTAAGACTTTGTAATTTAGTTTTCTGCCTTTATATATGAAAGGATTTAACATATTCTAGGATACTAGTAATCAAAGTATCTGTTCGCAAATAGTTTAATTACCAAAAGCTTTCTTAATTCACTTTTTAAAGAGAATAAATTCACGTAGAACATTTTAAAAAGTTTTAGTTTGGACAATGCATGCAAATAGTAAATCACATATATATCATTAGAGATACTTTTTTTGTATTATTTTTTATTAGGTATTTATTTCATTTACATTTCCAATGCTATCCCAAAAGCCCCCCACACGCTCCCCCACCCACCCACTCCCACTTCTTGGCCCTGGCGTTCCCCTGTACTGAGGCAGATAAAGTTTGCACGACCAATGGGCCTCTCTTTCCAAAGATGGCCGACTAGGCCATCTTCTGGTACATATTCAGCTAGAGACACGAGCTCTGGAGGGATACTGGGTAGTTCATATTGTTGTTCCGCCTATAGGGTTGCAGATCCCTTTAGCTCCTTGGTTACTTTCTCTAGCTCCTCTATTGGGGGCCCTGTGATCCATCCAATAGCTGACTGACTGTAAGCATCCACTTCTGTGTTTGCTAGGCCCCGGCATAGTTTCACAAGAGACAGCTATATCTGGGTCCTTTCAGCAAAATCTTGCTAGTGTATGCAATGGTGTCAGCGTTTGGAAGCTGATTATGGGATGGATCCCCGGATATGGCAGTCTCTAGATGGTCCATCCTTTTGTCTCAGCTCCAAACTGTGTCTCTGTAACTCCTTCCATGGGTGTTTTGTTCCCAATTCTAAGAAGGGGCAAAGTGTCCACACTTTGGTCTTAGTTCTTCTTGAGTTTCATGTGTTTAGCAAATTAGAAATTTTGGAAAAGCCAAGGTCAATATATTATAAACAATATATAGTTCTCATGTTTTGAATCATAATATTAAACTGATACCAGTTTTTGGATAACATTTTAGAAGCATACATGTTTGTTTTATTTGAATCTGGGTCTTGCTATATGGCCGAGTCTAACTTTAAACTCACTGTTGTCCTGCTTCCATCTCCTGGGTGCTGGATCATAGGCTTATGTCACCACCACTAGAAACATCATCTTTTAAAAAGAAATAGTTGTTTTACTTATTGTGAGCGAAAGAAGCAGACAAATATTTTTACTTACTATAAGAGAAAACAAATATACGATACATGTGTACCATGGTATATACGTGGAGATCAGAGGACAATTTTTGGAAGTAGGTTTTCTGTTTATCCCGTGTAGGCCTGGGCCTTTTACCCACTAAACCATTTCTCCAGCTCTCAAAATTCAACTTTGAATTGTTATTATTCACTGTTAAGTTTTTTGCTTTAAGAATGTTAAGACCTTTGTTTTTTGTTCCTAAAGTGACTTAAAAAGTTATACTTTTATAAGTATTTGGTAGCAACAACAAAAAAACCTGATATAGGCTAAAATATGGATGAACCTTAATAATATTCTAAGACAGCAGTCACAAAAATACTTTATAAATGGCCCCAACTTCCATGATAAGCATATTCATAAAGGCTTCTTAAAGAGAATGTGGGGTGAGGGTGGGGCTGTGAGTGACATGTTGGCATGGGCTGGCTTTTTTCAACATTTATTTATTTATTAGTGTGTATATGGGCACATGTGGAGGCCAGAAGACAACTTGGTGTACTTGGGTCTCACCTTCCTCCTTTATACTGTCTCTGGGGGTTAAATGTAGGGTTTTAGCTTACGTGGCAAGTGAATTCTCCTGCTGAGCTATCTTGCTAGCCCAGGTGTCTTAGTTAGGGTTTTACTGCTGTGAACAGACACCATGACCAAGGCAAGTCATGGTGTCCAAAGGCTGCTAGTGGAAGACTGACTTCCAGGCAACTAGGGTGAGGATCTTAAGCCCACGCCCACAGTGACACACCTATTCCAACAAGGCTACACCTCCAAATGGTGCCACTCCCTGGCCCAAGAATATACAAACCATCACATTCCACTCCCTGGCCCCCATAGACTTGTTCAAACACATGAGTCTATGGGAGGGCCATACTTAAATATAGCATAGTGCAAAATGTATTTAGTCCAACTTTTAAAGTCCTCATAGTCTATACCAGTCTCAACAATGTTAAAAGTCCAAAGTTCAAGGTCTCTTCTTGAGATTCATCCAATCACTAACTGTAATCCCCAAAGCAAGACAGGAAACCAGCTGTGCAAACTCCAAACTCTGCATCTCCATGGCTCATGTCAAAGCAGTCTTCAGATCTCCGCTCCTTTTTCATCTTTGTTGACTGCAACAAACTGCTTTCTTCTGGGCTGGTTCCACTCCCTGTTAGCAGCTTTCCTCAGCATGTATACCATGGCTCTGCCATATTTAACATCTTTGAGTCTCCAAAGCAATTTCAACGGTAACAGCTTCTTGTTTCAATGTCTGGGATTCCACTTGATCTTTTGGACTCCTCCTAAGGGCTGGCATCACTTCTCCAGCTCTGCACTCTGTAGCACTCTAAACTCAGGTTGATCCACTCCACTATGGCTGCTGTTTTTGATCATTCCATGGTACTGACATCTCCAATACACTGGGGCATTCCACTCCAACTAGGCTTCACCAATAACCTCTCATAGGCTCTCTTCACAGTGCCAAGCCTCAAATTCTTTGCAAGACCCCCTAAGTCCTGGGCCATCAACTACAACTGAGGCTGCACCTTCACCAATGACCTTCCACGGCCTCTCACAAGTGTCAGCCTCAGCTGCTCTTCATAACCCCTTCATGCTTTCAAAACCAGTACCACCTGGGTGACTCTTTCCCATTACCAAGTACAGCTGCAGTGGGAGGTCCAACCTTGGCTATCTCTGGAACACAGCTTCTATGTGCTCGCAGAAAACACTTCCCAGAAGATTTCATCTCAGTGACACTGATCTCTTTTTAATCACCGCTAATTTCTTAGCTCTAGCTAGCCTGCATCAATTGTCCCAGTAGTTCCTTCCATTCTTAACTCTAGAGCCAGAGCCACATGGCTGAAGCTGCCGAGTTCTGCTGCTTGCAGGAACTAGAACATGACCCCCTTTTACTATTACATTATCACTGGCTTTATGTTTTCAAAATCCTTCCGTGCCTAAGCTTGGCTATCCTGGTACTTGATCTGGATATTGACCTTGAACGCAGAGATCAGCATGCCTGTCTTTTGGGATTAAAGGTGTGTACCACCATGCCTGGATCTAAATTTAGCTGAGTAGGATCTTGCCCCAAAGTCCCACTCCCTTAATCTGTTATCTCCTAGAACACAGGATTTTGATCCATTTCACTTCCTGGTACTCCTTTAATACTCGAACCATGTATTTTATATTTTTCCTTTCTAAGCTTGCTATGCTTGTTCAAACTTCTCTTCATAAGACTTAACCAGAGAACAAAGTCTCTGCTGGGCTTTTTTGAAACTTCCTTTGACAATGCAATTAATCTGAGTCTCTTCACCTTAGCCTTAGGCAGACTTTTCAGACAAGGGCAAAAAGTAGCCACATTCTTCACCAAAATACCACAAAAACAGTCTTTATGCCACATTCTGAAATTCTTCTCCTTTGAAATCTCCTGGGCCAGGTCAACACAGTTCAAATTACTCCCAGCAACAAAGTCTTCCATATTCCTACTAGGATGACCCAGTAAGCCCCATTTAAAGCATTCCACTGCTTTCCAAATCCAAAGTCCCAAAATCCACATTCTTTCAAATAAAAGCATGGTCAGGCCTATCAGCAATACCCCACTCCCTGGTACCAACTTCTGTCTTAGTTAGGGTTTTACTGCTGTGAACAGACACCATGACCAAGGCAAGTCTTATAAAAACAACATTTAATTGGGGCTGGCTTACAGGTTCAGAGGTTAAGTCCATTATCATCAAGGTGGGAGCATGGCAGTATCCAGGCAGGCATGACGCAGGAGGAGCTGAGAGTTCTACATCTTCATCCAAAGGCGGCTAGTGGAAGGCTGACTTCCAGGCAACTAGGGTGAGGATCTTAAGACCACGCCCACAGTGACACACCTACTCCAACAAGGCCACACCTCCAAATGGCGCCACTCCCTGGCCCAAGAATATACAAACCATCACACCAGGGTTTTTAAGATGGTGAAATGTTCTATAATGAATTATTTTGATGACTGCACAACTCTGAATATATTAAAATCCTTAAATGTTATCCTTTAAATGGGAGGGGGTATTATATATGACATGCAAATAAATTTTATTTAAAATTTAATAAATGTATTTATTGAACATAGTTTTACTAGTTTTAGTTGAAAGAACATAAAGATAAGTAGAATTCAAGGTGCAGTATTTAGGGGTTTTTTTTGTTACTACTGTTGGTTTAGAACAGTTGTGCTTTGTGTGAACTTAATTGCCTTAATTCATGTAACTGGCTTTTAAAAATATTGTTCATTTAAGTTCATTTCTTAGTCTGATTAATCCATAAAAAATCCAGATTAAAAAATGGAAATGGTTTCTGATCTTTGCTTGAGATAAGAAATTACACCTTGGATAAGGGTCTACATTATGGTGATTGTTGGTTTTTTGTGTGTTGCAGGGAAGGAGACTGGTGGGAAGCAAGATCAATTGCTACCGGAAAGAGTGGTTATATCCCTAGCAATTACGTAGTGCCTGCAGATTCCATTCAGGCAGAAGAGTATGTTATTACTTCATATTTTATTAATTATTTTGACTTTTAAAATGCTTTAATGCACATTCTATGTAACCAAACTTTACACACGGTTATATGCTAGTCTTAAACAGCTAATGTATCATATTAATAAATGCTCTTTGAAAATTAATAATTAATATTCTATCTGCTCAGAAACACACAGTAAGTAAATCTGCATTAATCATTCCACATTATATTTAATCTCTTTCCTTTATTTTTCTGCTTATTTTAAAAATTCATTCTTTTGTATGCCACAGACTGTCTTTTCAGCTCCTTGCACAGAGTATACAGTTGTGCTGTTTGTTTTTACTGATATAAGTCATAAGAGTGCTCTTTTTCTCCTATTAATTTTGTTACTCTTTGTTTGTTTGTTTTGTTTTGTTTTGTTTTGTTTTTGTCTTCTTCAGTATTCTGTGAACTTTCCCACAGCAGTGCCTGTCATTTTTGTCACTAAACTTTGTTAAACTGACACAGATTTGGAATTACCTATAATTTTGATAGTACATACTTGCATCTTACTGAATACAGGTGATCACATTGTTTCCAAAGAGTTATTTCCCTGTCACTGACAGATTTTTCTACCTGTATTTTCTGTCTTTCCTTTTCTGTTTTACTGTTTTTTTGGCTGGTAACTAGAATTTAAGAGACATGTTGAGTAGATAGTACATGGAAAAACTATCAGAGGATATTTCCCTAGTTAATATATCTTTATATTTGATTTAATATTCATATCTATTTTTACTTTGTTATTTTTATATTTATTGTTATATTTAATTTACAGCTATTCCTTGTCATGTTTTCTGTCACACTCCATTCTTTTTTGTTTTTTGTTTTGACAGGGTTGGTCCTGGCTGTCCTGTAACTCACTTTGTAGACCAGGCTGGCTGTCCTCGAACTCAGAAATCTGCCTGCCTCTGCTTCCCAAGTGCTGGGATTAAAGGCGTGCGCCACCACCACACAGCTTGTTTTTGTTTTCAAGACAGGGTTTCTCTGTGTAGCCTTGGCTGTCTTAGAACTTTCTCTGTAGACCAGGCTGGCCTCGAACTCAGAGATCTACCTGTTCTGCCTCTCAAGTGCTGGAATTAAGTTGTGCACCCCACTGCCAAACATCATACACCATTCTTATTGATACATGTATGTAATTTTTTTGACCCTCATCTTTCCAAATCAAAATATCACTAATTTTTTTTAGATGGTATTTTGGCAAAATGGGGAGAAAAGATGCGGAAAGATTACTTCTGAATCCTGGGAATCAGCGAGGTATTTTCTTAGTAAGAGAAAGTGAAACTACTAAAGGTATGACTATTATATTATCATGTGCCTAGAATACCTTCCCCATAGTTTGGGGAAGCTGGAGTGACAGTGCCTATCCCCCTCCCTCCCCAGGTGCTTACTCCCTCTCAATCCGTGATTGGGATGAGGTGAGGGGTGACAATGTGAAGCATTACAAGATCAGAAAACTTGACAATGGTGGCTACTACATCACGACCAGAGCTCAGTTTGATACACTGCAGAAGCTGGTGAAGCACTACACAGGTAAGTGAGCACTTCAGAGGAGGAATTAATCCCTCATGTTCTGTTTCGTGAAGATAAGCCTGTCAAGCTTTAATCTCATTTATATTTACACACATATTTACCTTGCACTATGTGGCTCCTATGGATGAAACTTAAGTTGTCAGGCTTGACCACAAGCACCAGCTTCCAAATGAGGAACAAGACTTGCATGTTGCCCAGGCAGTATAGCAGGACCCTGACTCAGAACAATAAAGAATGATAATACCTGGAAACTAAATTGGATTATAAGATTGCATGCTCATATCAGACTATTATTGAAATTGTTATGTCTTGCTGACACAGTATTTACATTGGAGTTCCAGATCATAATATATAAATGCTAAGATTGATTGTAACAGTAAATTTAAAAGTGTGACAGCAAAGACTTTATTTATTTATTAAGTAGCTAAAATTAACTTGTAGTAGTATAAAAAAGCTTTCTCAGACCCGGAATTGTAGCTCAGTGATAAAGTGCTTAATTATGTGTGTGGAAGTTCTCCCCCCCGCCCCCCCAGCACTGCAAAAAGGAAAAAAGCCCTCAGATGCCTTCTTTGATTTTCTTCTGTAGACACTGAATCTATTAAGACCTCCTAAAATATAAACCCTACCAAATCCAATTTGAAGATGCCATTTCTTACCCAAGAAAAATGAACTTATAGTAACTATAGACATTCTTGCCTTTCAAGGACTTTTGAAAAGTGTTTTATTTTGGAGTCTTTGTGTTTTAAATTTTTTCGTTGTCATTTAGATATGTAAATGCATGTGAGAGTCTTTAAATAATTAGTACTACAAGAGGGGAGGTTTCCATGGCAGTTATTCTGTGACAGCTAGCAGCAAACAAAATATCAAGTCAGACAACACGTTTGAAATTGATTGACTGTGTTACTGAGCTGGCATTACTTGTAATTGCCTTTGTTATAATGGATTTAAGTGGTTGCTTGATGAGAATGGGAGGAAATGTGTCTTGAAACAGGGAGAAGTTTTATATAAGCAGGATACACAAACCAAGCCATTATGTATCCTGACTGGCTGTCTTCAGTCTCCTGTATTTAAAATTCAGTCTCATATCAACTTCTTCCGTGATTTTCAGAGTTTTACAAATTAGTCGTTATTAGAAATGACAACTAATAATGCATCTCCCTTGGGGATTACATGAATCTTGGTGGTCAAAAGAAGAGCTTTAAGCTGTGGTGCAAGTCTGTACTCCCAGCACTTAGAAGGCTAAGACAGGAAGAATCTGAATTGAACTCTCAGATACCCTATGTACCTGCCAAAAAGTAGAGTGGAGTTTTGAAGACAGACAGACTTGTGTTTGAATGTTCTCATTTACCAGCTGGGACCTTGGGACAGTTCTCTAGCTTTTCCAATCTCAATTTATATGAAAGATTTATATTACATAATAACATAGGCATACATACTCAGTAAATATTAGCATAAAATGTATTTCTAAAGTGTTTCGTTTGTATATACTTCATCATTCTTCTTATTGAAAGATTCCCATGCTATATATCTTTTTAGAGTAAAACTGATAGGAGACTGATTTTAATTTAATGACAAGCTTTTTAAAAGAACAAATAATAAGCCAGGTATGGTGGCATATACCTTTAATCCTAGAAGCAGGTGAATCTCTCTCTGAGTGTAGTCCAGGCCAGCCAAGGCTACATAGTGAGATCTATCTCAAAGATCAGTCAAATAAATAAATAATCATATGATACACACACTAATATTCTGTTTGACTTAAAAAGTAATTCATTTACAATATACCCTGTTTATCTATCTAGAACATGCTGATGGATTATGCCACAAGTTAACAACTGTGTGTCCTACTGTGAAACCCCAGACTCAAGGTCTGGCAAAAGATGCTTGGGAAATCCCTCGAGAATCATTGCGACTAGAGGTGAAACTAGGTCAAGGATGCTTTGGGGAAGTGTGGATGGGTAAGAAGCCTGAACTTTGTTGTTACTTCATTTTGTTATGGAATCATAAATTAAAATATGTACAATATATATTTTATTATGTAGTATAACTTTTACTGTTGATTGAATTTTGGTCTAATAGTCCTTGAAATACAGATTGAGAAAGTAAAATAAATTGTTTTCCTAGGAACATGGAATGGAACTACAAAAGTAGCAATCAAAACACTAAAGCCAGGTACAATGATGCCAGAAGCATTCCTTCAAGAAGCTCAGATAATGAAAAAGCTAAGACACGATAAACTTGTTCCACTCTATGCAGTTGTTTCTGAAGAGCCCATTTATATTGTCACCGAGTTTATGTCAAAAGGTACGTGCATTGTTTGTTAAAGGATTGTGTTACGATGAAACAATTTAGGTTGTTTTTTTTTTCTTTTAGATTTATTTATTTATTATATGTAAAAGTACACTGTAGCTGTGTTCAGACACCAGAAGAGGGCATCAGATCTCATTACAGATGGTTGTGGGCCACCATGTGGTTGCTGGGATTTGAACTCAGGACCTCTGGAAGAGCAATCAATGCTCTTTAACTGCTGAGCCATCTCTCCAGCCCAGTTTTATTCTTACTTAGATTAAAAACCATACAATATATCTTAGTCATATCATATTCTTTCTCAGATCCCCATTCAATCCACCCACCCACCAAACTTTATATTCTTTCTTTGAGAAAGACAGACAGACAAACAGACAAAAAGTCAGAAAAAAAAACCCACAAAATTAAAAACAAAAACATGAAGTTCATTTTGTATTGTTCAACTGTTCCTGAGCATGCAACCTTCCCTGGGGTGTTTTGATATACCCAGTGTCTCTCCGTTGGAAAAGCTGATTTTTCCCTTTCTCAGCAGTTGTCAATTGCAAATAGGCTCTTGCTTAGGAGTTGAACCATGTGCTTTGCCTTCTCTGTGCTAGGATTTTGTCTATGTGAACTGTGCAGGTATTGTGCATGCTCTCACAGTCTTTGTGAGTTCATATGTGTATCAGATTTGCTGTTTTCATGGAGTCGTCCACCACCTCTTGCATAGATCCCTAAGCCTTGGGGGAAGCGGTATGATCCATTTAGGGTGTCTAACCCTGATCCCATTTAGAGCTCAATGTTCCAAAATCTCTTATCCTGCACGTTGTTCATTTGTGCCTCTTTGTGTTAATTGCCATCTGCAAAAAGTCTCTCTGATGGTGGTTCCGTGATGCACTTGTCTAGGGATATAGCAGTATGTTGTCAGGGGTCCTTGTGTTGCTTTGTTCATTTAACAGAATAATTGTAGATGTTCCCTAGGGCCCATGATCTCAGAGGTTCATGGCCTCATTAACACTGTCATATGGGTTCTGACTTTTGAAATGGGCCTTTTAAGTCCAACCAAAAGATGATTGGTTCCTTCCATAATATTCATGTCCCGATTGTACCAATGAGTTACCTGGCAGGTAGATTGCTACTGTAACTCACAATATTCACAGTTCAAAGAGCTTGATTACTTTTCTCCTTTAAGATTACATTTATTTATGTGTTTTGCATGTATATATGTATGGTTGCATGTGTGCTGTGACACGTGTAGAAGTCAAAAGACAGTTTGTATTTAGTCTTGGGATCAAAGTCAGGTTACTAGTCTTGGCAGCAGACACCTTTACCTACTGAGCCCTCTTACCTCCATTTTTATTTCCTCTATTTTTATACATTCAGAGTTTTGTCTTTCTAACAGTACTTTCTAACATGATTTTTCTGTAGACGTTTGAAAAGAGGAAATGTGATAGTTTTTTAATAGAACAGTGTTTATTCCTAGTTATCCCACAGGATCTTATGAGACTTGAAAGGAAAATTAAGCAGCTTGAGTCTTTTGAAAGTAGATTTAACTAAAGGAAATAGATTGCTAGGGCAGTAGAAAAGTTGAATTAAAGTGATAAACCTGTATCTATAGCACTAAGGCAAAGACATTAGAGGGAATCATTTTTGCCTCGTTTTTATAAATACAGTTCTTACAGGATGTCTAGAAACTCTTTTTCTCTGCTGTCATTTGAAATTTCTCATCTGCCCTAACCCAGGCACAGGTGGGCTCTTACCTAACAGCTAATTAGAGCCAGGGGCAAAGCCAGGCAAGATTGATACTATTTCTAGGTCATTGGTGCTTTAGAATAGGAGCCAGCAAGTGATGAAATGATGCTGATTAGCCTGAATCTATCCTATTTGGATTGTATCTATTTTTAAATTTAAATTTTTTACTTTTTTGAATCAAACTAGTTAGTATTTTGTCATCTTCTCTACTAGTTCACCTTAGCTGATGAAATAGTTCCCTCTAGTGGTGATAGGGGCATCTACCCACTATAAATTTGCAACAGGGGGCGAAAATCTCTCTAAAAGGACTAAAAATAATTGCCTATTAATTGATAACCAACATATACCTAAAGTACCAAAGTATATGTCTTTTTTGGAAGGTGTTTGGGCTGCAAACAACTTCCACCTGTGGCATTTGAATGAGTGCATTAAATAAAATAGGACAGGAAGTGATAAAAAGACAAGAAAGACATTTAAATCAAGATATTACTAGTATAAGAAGTCAATGAAGGTAAGTATAATGGATCATCTACATAGCTCAATTATTGACTTTTTAAAATTGGGAGAAAATGCTAGAATTCTGTTCTATAACTTCATTAATTATTTGCAGGTGAGAGATTTAGAATATAAGAAAACAAAAACCTTTCTGGTTTTAAAATGAAGTAATTCCTTGTTTTACTATTTAGTTGTTTAGCAGTAGACCCTTACAACCCATCAAAGCTTATTGCCTCCTGTGCTTTGTCATTATATTGCTTCACGTGCAGACAGATTTTCTTGTTGTTCTTGATTTCTTTGTTGTGTTTTCTCCTACTGATGTGGTGACACTCAAACCCAGGGTCTTGTATATAATAAGAACACGCTCTACCACTGAGCGAGCCTGGCCCCAGCCCTGCCCATAAGTTCTGCTCATGTTGTTCTCATTCCTGAGAATTTGTTTCCCTCTCTTGACCAGTTCTACCAATTATACTTCCCTGGTCCAGTGTGGAATCCATCTTCAAACCCAATATTCAATTGCCATTTCTCTTTTGAGTCTTTTAATCTGAAACCTTCTTATGAAAATGTGTGTTTATTTTTTGTTGTTTTGTTTTTATAAAAGTGTGTCTTGATTTGGGTTTATCTGATATTGTATGATCTTAACTAACAGTAGAGAGAGAACAATCAAACCTTTGCTGAGTTTGTCATACTTTGCTATTCCTATAGTGCCATCTCCTAACACTAAGAGCTATATATCAGACCACCTCTTTGTAATTATAACTACCCCAGGATATTCCCAGTTGGCTGAAAAAAAAAATATATATATATTTATATATATACAAAACACAAATATACACACACAAAAACTTTTATACACACACTATATATTTTTTTTCATATATATATATATATATATATATATATGTATATAGTGTGTGTGTGTGTGTGTGTGTGGTTTGATGATTTATTTTATTTTATTTTATTTTGGTTTTTCAAGACAGGATTTCTCTGTGTAGCCCTGGCTGTCCTGGAACTCACTCTGTAGACCAGGCTGGCCTCGAACTTAGAAATCCACCTGCCTCTGCCTCCCAAGTGCTAGGATTAAAGGTATGCATCACCACTGCCTGGCTGGTTTGATGATTTAAGGTTTTAAAGAGTATTTACTTCCATTTTAATGTAATGTTTGAATTTTTCTAGAATATCTTTCTATCTCTTACAGGAAGCTTGTTAGATTTCCTTAAAGAAGGAGATGGAAAGTATTTGAAGCTTCCACAGCTGGTTGATATGGCTGCTCAGGTAGTTGCATATATATGTATATATACATACATACATACATACACACACACACACACACACACATATGTATATATCAATTTTAATTGAAAGCATATGTTTAAAATGCAGAAGAATCTTGGCATAATGTTAAAATTTTGTGTAATGAAATACTAGAATTTTAGGAGAGGAAGGAACATTGGAGATAGTTCCGTGTGAGCTCCTTAGTAGCAGAGCCAATATTAGACTGCTATAGCTCTCTCAGTCAGGTGCTGCCCTGTGTCGTATGGCCTTTGACACATTTCATCCATAAATGCAAAGTTTGTATTTACATTTCAGCAGATAAATTTAAGAAAATTAAGATGGGCTGGGTGGAGGTGACAGCACGTGCTTTTAATCCTAGCACTCAGGAGGCAGAAGCAGGCCAAACTCTGACTCCAAGGCCAGCATGGTCTGCAGAATGAGTTTTAGGACTATACAGAGAAACTGTCTTGAAAAACCAAACAAAAAGAAGAAAGAGAGGGAAAGACAAGAAAACTAAGGTGGATGAAGGTTATTCAGAAAGAAAAGGAAGGAAGGAAGGAAGGAAGGAAGGAAGGAAGGCAGACAGACAGACAGACAGACAGACTAAGGTAGAGGAAGGTTATTCCAAATATTAAAACCTGAAAGTGTGCTGAAATTTTTTTGTTTATTCTAGTCTAAGACAAGAATTCAGATAATATACAGGTAAGAATTAGTCTTTTATACTTCTGAATTTTGGTTGCAAAGTTTCTGTTAAGATGGATGCAAGTACTGCAGGCACTTTTATTGGCTACAGTTGATGAACTTGCTTCTGCAGCTCTTACCTATCAGTAAGAATCCACATATCCATAACATCTGATAATGTAGAGTAACTTCAGAGGAGACAGGCATGTACAAGGCTCTTTGTTCAAGGCTATTAGGCACTTTCTCTTGGAAAAATGGCAGACCTTTTTTATTACAAGAAACAAACAAAAAAACCTTAAGTAAATGACATGGGCTTTATGAGCCACATACAAACTCTATTGGACCTCATTAGTTTTCACAGCCCTTTAAAAAAATGTTAAAGCCTTATTTGTTTTTTTTTAACTCCTTAAGGCATATGAAAATGGGCTGTTGGCACATCTGACTGACGAGCTATAATATGTTGGTACTTCAGCACCTTAGATTTGTGTTGGTTTTTGTTTTGTCTTATGATGCACTTCTTCTAACCATTGACCAGAAAATAGGTCATAGTGATATGTTGGGTTTTGTTTTTTTTTTCTTGCAGTGTTAGGATATAAAAATTTAGCTTTTTTTTGCTCTTGTTCTTTTGGTTTTTTGTTTGTCTGTTTGTTTTTTCGAGACAGGGTTTCTCTGTGTAGCCCTGGCTGTCCTGGAACTCACTTTGTAGACCAGGCTGGCCTCGAACTCAGAAATCTGCCTGACTCTGCCTCCCGAGTGCTGGGATTAAAGGCGTGCGCCACCACACCCAGTTTTGTTGCTCTTGTTCTTGTTGCAGAGATTTTTGTTGTTTTTATTGTTGTGTTCTAGACTATTACTGTCATTGTTTTTGAGCTACCCAGTTTTTCAACAGTCTCTTTAGTTTAACAGTAAGTGTCTTTTCCCCTTTGCATCATATATTTTGCATTTTTTCCTCTCCTAAGATCGCTGATGGCATGGCGTATATTGAAAGAATGAACTATATTCACCGAGATCTCCGAGCTGCTAATATTCTTGTAGGAGAAAATCTTATATGCAAAATAGCAGATTTTGGCTTAGCAAGATTAATTGAAGACAATGAATACACGGCAAGACAAGGTAAAGTAACATACATAGATGCTTATAATCTAATGTCCTATGCTTGTCTTAATACTACTTTGAATACCCAGAGCCTTGTGGAATACAAAAAGTTCTAGTGGATAGCCAGGTCCCTGCCTGCTCCTGCCTGTGGGCTGTCAGGTAGGATGCAGCTTCAAAAGTCCTTTGTTGTGAGGCTGCCTTTTTGTCCTTTTTGTCCAGCATGTAACATGCATGTTCATGTAGACCTGACACAAAACTATCTGTAGACTAAATGCCTCTGAGTGGGTGTTTCTCATGTAGCAAAGCAGCTCTCTATGTTTGACCCCTAGAATCCCTGTCATCTGTAATCCTAACATTTCTGTAGGAGGGGATGGAAGGTGAAGGTAGGAGAGCCATTCAGAAGCTGGCAGGCCAGCTAACCTGCAGTAAGTAGATTAGCATCAGAAATGAGAGACCCTGTCTTGACAAGGTAGAAAAAAGAAACAACTCCCTAAAATAGTCCTGTCTGCCGTACCCATGCTGTGGCATGAATAGCCTGCACTCAAATGCATGTACAAATGCACATATATATGCAAAAAAATTTTTTTTGAAGCTTAAAAATAAAACAATTAAAAATAAGTTACAATAAAAACGAATAGTTCTAGATTTTTCCAGAGGGCTCAAACATTGATATTATACATAAAATTATATCTGGTAACAACACTTCAGCTTTCTAATAGTTAATTCCTGCAAAGAACTTGACAAGATACTTTTGCATTATAAATATAGCAGATAAAAATCCTTGTTACTTTCTTTAGGATGTTAGCAGTAGATTTTATTTATCCTTTATGTGTGCATGTGTGTTTGTGTGTATGAGTATAGATACACACAATAAGCATTTAAAGGTCAGAAGACAACCTTGGGCATCTTCCCATCATGTTTGAAATTTAATTTCTTGTTTCCCAGTATAAGGCCAGGACTAGCTGTCTGCAAACTTCCTGACATTTTCTTGTTTCCACTTTCCCTCACTGTAAAAGACTAGGATTGCAAACACTAGTTATAGCTTTACATGGTTCTAGGAAGCCATATTCATGCCCTCAAGTGCACAAGCACCTGACCCACTGAGCTGGCGCCTCTGTCTCATTTGGCGAGTTGTTATTTAAACTGTTGTCTCAGATTGAAGGTGATTCCCAATCAAGCATTATTTCTTCCTACTCCAAGGTGACAGCAGCAGTGTCTAGAAACAGTTTTGGTTGTTCCAGTTTGGGGACTACTATCAACATCTGATAGATATGCTGAAACATACAGACTAATAATCAAACACAGAAGATAATTACATGCCCAGAATAGTCAGCATTGCCAAGGTAGAAAAACCATGATTTAGCTCCAGGTTTGGCGTTTTTTGTTTTTGTTTTTTAAGACAGGCTTTCTCTCTGTAACCTTGACTGTCTGGAATCCACTCTATAGAGCAGGCTGGCCCCCAACTCTTTTTTTTTTTTTTAAGATGTATTTATTATATGTAAGTACACTGTAGCTGTCTTCAGACGCACCAGAAGAGGGAATCAGATCTCGTTACGGATGGTTGTGAGCCACCATGTGGTTGCTGGGATTTGAACTCAGGATCTTCAGAAGAGCAGTCGGGTGCTCTTACCTGCTGAGCCATCTCACCAGCCCTGGCCCCCAACTCTTGAGTGCTGTGATTAAATATGCCTGCCATCATCACCCAGTTAGCTCCTGTTTTTAAAAAGTATTTATTTTTATTTTATGTGTGGGTGTTTTGCTTGCATGTTATGTCTGTGCACAGCATGCATGCTGTGGAAGCCAGAAGAGGGTGTCAGATCCTCTGGAACTGGAGCCACAAATGGAAGTTAGCTGTTAGGTAGGTGCTGAGGATCAAGCCATTCCCTCTAGAAAAGCAGCTAGTGCTCTTAACTTCTGAGTCATTTCACTTTCTCCTCTACTTCTTTGCTGTCTCTACCCCTATGTATACTTACCTCCAAGTAGTCATAGGTTCCTGTAATCCTTACTTAGAAAATCCTAACCATTTGTTTAAGGCTAATTTAGCTGCCACTCTCTAATGAAACCTCTTCTTATTGTGACAAATGAAAATTGAATGATATTTTCCTAATATCTAAAATCTATTTATTTATGTTGTAAATATATGTGTGTATATATAATCACCTCAAGCATAGACATTACCAATAATTTTATTAGCATAAGTACACAATTTTCTGGCAGCTTTATTGTTTGTGTACCCATAATATAATTATGCTTGTGTATTATGTTTGTGCACCCATAATGCTTGTGTATTAAAATCATACATTAAATATTTGTGTAAATTAACATGGTGTTTTTAAAATGGTAATACAAGGAAGGGCTGGTGAGATTGTTCAGCGGCAAATGTGCTTGCTTCTCAAGCCTGGTGACCTGAGTTTGATTTTTGGAGCCCATGTAAAGGTAGAAAGGTAGAGCCAACTCCACAGCGTTGTCCTCTGACCTTCACACAAGTTCCATGGCACATGCACACAACCAAACACACAACAAAGAATATGATAGCACAATAGAAACTTATCCAAAGACAGCACAAAATACAGAAATGATTATGAGCAAAAGCCAGTAGCTATTAGATCTAACAGAATATGCCTTCAGACATAATTAGGTATAGCCACTGGATGTCAGGTGACCCTGAAGTTGTTGATTTTACAATAGAATATATAGTATCTCATGTCTCTAAACCTAGCACTTGTGAGTGAGAGGTGGAAGGATCAGTATTCACAGTCATTCTCCAATAGATAGCATGTTAGAGACCAGCTGACCCTTCCTCAAAAAGCTCAACAAGGAGAGAGAGACTTGTACATGAAGTTTTAATTTTTGCTCACCTCATATCACACACACACACAGCCGTGCATGTGAGCACAAATAAACAAGCAAAAATTAGTTACAGATTTAGTTTGATTTAGCTAACAATTGTAATCCCAGCTTTCAGGAGGCTGAGACAGGATTGTGAAAATTTAAGGCCAGCCTAAGGTAGGTGTGTGTGTGTGTGTGTGTGTGTGTGTGTGTGTAGATAGATACATAGATAGATAGAGATAGATCAAGATCCCATGTGCCTCCCCCCAAAACTTGCAGATTTTATAATCTACATTTCTGTCTTATTAAAACCTCTACTACTGTTTTATTGAATCATTTTCTGTTCCCACCAGCAACTTTTTATATCATTAAATAAAAGAAAAAAACCAGATTTAGTGTAAAAATTTTAAGTTAGTGCTGTTTTCCGTATATTTTTCTGCGTTTGAAGACTTAAACACATAGAATTGGGATAGTGATAAAGATTAGGCCTGTGTACCTTACATTTACACAAGTATTCTTTAAAAACACTTCAACTGTCAATATTGTTTGTAGGTGCAAAATTTCCAATCAAGTGGACAGCTCCTGAGGCTGCTCTGTATGGTCGATTTACAATAAAGTCAGATGTGTGGTCATTTGGAATTCTACAGACAGAGCTGGTAACAAAAGGAAGAGTGCCATATCCAGGTGAGCTTGTGTTTTTCTTTATCTCTTTAGTATCTCAGCATAGGTTTTAATGAGGGATACACTCAGCAAAAATGTGAGGAAGAAAGACTTTCTTTTTCCCCATCCCCTTTAATTGGGTGTATAGTAGCTCATGAGAGCTAGAATCCTTTAGCAAGCACAAGAAGTATACCCTGTATTCTTCTTTAAGATGTTTTCCCAAAAAGTCCTTTTATATGTTGTGTTCCTCAGATCAGAAGCATATCTTAAATATCTAGGTTATATTTGCTCCCCCACCCCAAGTAATATTCTTTTCTAGAAGTGTGACATTCTAGACTCAAAAGATTGTTTTGAGAAGAAATGTTTTCTCTTTAATAAGAGGGCAGGGGGAAACTACGCTAAAAATTTCCTCTTTTTTATGTCTATATAGGTGTGGGAGAGCAAGAAGAAATTTTAGCTTAGTTGAAATTCAGCTATAATTGAATATTCCTGCAACCTGTTACCTCTCAAACATTTCCTCTGAAGGTAGCCTAGTAGTTGAGGACTGTGAGGATGTAGAAAATGCAGTCTTCAAGAAGAATTGCTGTACTGACCTTCTGTTTCATGCCATTCCTTAACACTTGAGCTGTAGTTGTAGTGCTGTTGTAGTCTCTGGTCCACATCCTTTCATTGTGTGCTGACACATACAGCTCACTTAATGGTCACTGCTCATCACCCTGTCCAATAAGATTCTGCTTCTGTCTTAATCCATGGTCAACTTTTTTCTTATTAATTTTTTTTCATACAATATATTTTTAACATTTTTCCTCCCATTTTCCTCACCTCTCTACCCACCCATCTTTGGTTTTTTCACCTCCATTTCAAAAAACAAAACCCCACAAAATGAAAGTCAAAACAAATAAGTAAAAGACCAATAAGACCAAAAAAGGAAATACATGCCACACCAGGCCTGGCGTATACCTTTAATCCTAGCACTCATAGAGGTAGGTGAATCTCTTTAAGTTCTAGGCTAGCCCAGTGTACAGAGCTAGTTCCAGGGCAGCCAGAGCTACACAGAGGAACATGTCTTGGAAAACAATAAGAACAACAACAAAAGTCTGCAGATATACTAAGTTCATTTTTGTTGAGTAGCTACCCCTAAGTATATGGTCATACCCCATATAGGAATGTGGTTAATACACCACGTGACACTTCCTTAGGGAAAACTAATGTTTCTCGTTGATAGGCTATAAGTTGCAAATACATAAATGATTAGGGATTGGACATCATGCCTAATTTCCCCTTTCAGTGCTGGAACCCCATTGGGTTTGAACCTGTACAGATCTTGTGTGTTACAAAAGACTGGGAGTGTGTACGCACAGTCCTATTGTATCTAGAAGATAGTGTTTCTTTGGCATCAACGATCACCTCTACCTTTTACAATCTTTCTGCTTCCACATAGGGGCTGAACGTTGGGGGGCTTTGATGAAGACATCCTGCCTTAGTTATGGTTTAAATTGCTGCAGTGAAACACCATAACTAAAAAGCAAGCGAGGGAGGATAGGGTTTATTCAACTAACTTCCACATTGCTGTTTATCACTGTTAGGAACTCAAACAGAGCAGGAACCTGGAGGCAGGAGCTGATGCAGAGGCCATCGAAGGGTCCTGCTTACTGGCTTGTTTCACATGGCTTGTTCAGCCTGCTTGTTTTTGTTTGTTTGTTTGTTTGTTTGTTTGTTTGTTTTTTATAGAACCCAGGACTACTAGTCCAGGAATAGCATCACCCACCATGGATTAGACTCTCCCCATCTATCACTAATTGAGAAAATCCCTTACAGCTGGATCTTACAGAGGCATTTCCTCCACTAAGGCTTCTTCCTCTCTGATGATTCCAGCTTGTATCAAGTTGACACACAAAACCAGCCAGTACACATCTCATTTAGGACTTTTTTTTTTTTAATCTCTCAATCTCTGCACATTTTCTAGTTGTGGGACTCTGTGTTAATTCCCATCTTCTGCAAGAAGAAACTTCTCTGATGGCTTAAGTGAGTTCTCTGTCTGATATGACTTAAGACACTGAACTATGGGTATAGCAATATGTCGTTAGGAGTTTTTACTATGCTCCTTTAGCCAAATAATAATACTTGTTTCATCCAAAGGTCCATTGGTCATCTATCTTAGTTTCTTGGCCACTTTAGCAGTGTCAGGTATAGGTTCCATCTCTTAGAGTATGCCTTAAATCCTTTCAGAAAGTGATTGATTATCCCCATAACCTTTGTGGCACTATTGCACCAGTCTGTCTTGCAGGCAGAATGCTGCTGTAGGTAGCTGGGTGATAACTGATGATTTCTCTTCCAGTGCGTGCAGAATACCAGGAACGCCCATCAGTAGTCATAAATCTTTGTATCAGGCACCAGCTCACCTTTAAAACTGTGGTCTGTGTCATTAGTAAATGTTGCCTTTAGCAATAGGTCCTTACCATCAGGTTGTGGAGAACAACCAATAACCTTGGCAGTAGCCTGTGATGTTTGACAGTGGGGTTTTCACTGGGACCCCTTTAGCAAACATCAACAAGACATTTCTGACACTGGTAGTTTTTCTTGGCAGTACACCATGTCTAGTTGAGACATGGTCTCCCCTAATATTTGGTGACTAAATTCTTAACATATATGAAAACTTTATTTCCACATATGTAAAGAAATATGATTTTTTTAAAAATCCAAAAATATACACTGGAGAAAAAACAGCATCTTCAGGCTAATGGTACTGTTCAGACCAGATGGCTCCATGTAGAAGAATCCAAATATATATACACACACACACACACACAGAGATATATTTCCCTGCACAAAATTTCTCATGGGTCAAGGACCTCAACAGACATATGAAGCAGTAATTATGAAGGACTTGCTTACCCTGTCTTGCTAGAATTTGGCAGTCAACTTCCCTGTATTTGTTTGTCCTTTCTGGACAGTATTTTGTCTATATTTGAAGCATAAGCATTTTCTTAGCCCAGTGGCTAGCTTACCACAATTGAAGCAACTCCATATGAAAGTTATTCATACCTACCATCTTCTTTGAAGTGGAGTGGGGGTACTGTCAGGAGCAGACCTGTCTCATTGTCGAAAAGATATTTAATTAACAAAACATCTTTAAATGTCATATTCGGTGGATCTCTGAGGTTTTAAAAACTAATTATCTATAGCATATCTGAATTGTCCAAACACTGTTTATTTTTAACTATTTACTGTCTGAATAACCTTGCAAACATCTCACTATAATTAACTAAACTAGTATCTAATATGAACATAAGTTTGGCTGACTATTGTAGTTTTATTTCTCTCAGTTTGTAATAGCAGCTTTAAAAGGTCTAAAACTTGACATTGTATCTTCAAGGCACAATTTTTCACATAAAAATTGAAAACATATATACCTATATGTATCAAATTCACCTTAAATTTGTATCACTATACAATAACCTATACCAATGTATCAAAAATAACTTAGGAATTTTATGTATCTATACAAAATTCTGTGTCAGTATACCAAGTATAGCCTCAATTCTGCATCCAATTATAAAGACTATACCAATGTAAGATAATGGCTATAAAATGATTCAAAATTCCAACCCTTTTTTTTCTTTGTTATTCCTATAATCTTATGTTCCCCCCACCCCTCTTTCTTCTTAACCTCCTTTCCCTTACCTAAGAAAGAAGAATGAAGGAAAGTGTCTTAGTTAGGGTTTTACTGCTGTGAACAGACACCATGACCAAGGCAAGTCTTATAAAAAACAACATTTACTTGGGGCTGGCTTACAGGTTCAGAGGTTCAGTCCATTATCATCAGGGTGGGAGCATGGCAGTATCCAGGCAGGCATGGCGCAGGAGGAGCTGAGAGTTCTATGTCTTCATCCAAAGGCTGCTAGTGGAAGACTGACTTCCAGGCAACTAGGGTGAGGATTTTATACCCACACCCACAGTGACACACCCATTCCAACCAGGTCACACCTATTCCAATAAGGCCACACCTTCAGATGGTGCCACTCCCTGGTCCAAGGATATACAAACCATCACAGAAAGGGAAGAAAGAAATCCTTGAGTTTAAGTTCTTAAACTTTACTTTCACCTGTCTAAGACTATAACTATTTGTAACCTGCCCCTATTGAAAGACAAGAAAATGGGCGGGAGGGACTGCTCAGCAGTTAATCCCAGCACACGGGAGGCAGAGGCAGGCGGATTTCTGAGTTCGAGGCCAGCCTGGTCTACAGAGTGAGTTCCAGGACAGCCAGAGCTACACAGAGAAACCCTGTCTTGAAAAACAAATAAACAAACAAACAAAAAAGACTACTCTTTTGAAGGTCCTGAGTTCAAATCCCAGAAACCACATGGTGGCTCACAACCATCTGTAATGGGATCTGATGTGTTTTTCTGGTGTGTCTGAAGACAGCTACAGTGTACATACATAAAATAAATAAAATCTTTTTTAAAAGTAACAAAATTTCCAATACCTTGGTTAGGCTTTTCTCTCAACTAGCTCATACCTTAAAATAACCCATTTAGTCTAATATACATTCTGCCACATGGCTGTTTACCTGTCACATCTTTCCGAGCAAATCTCCCATGTCTGGCACCATCTCAGAATCCTTCCTGCCTCTCAGATGACCCAGCTCCTATTACCTGCCTAAGCTATAGGCCATCAGATTTTTATTGACAGTTGCCACATCCATATAGACACGATATTCTTTCTACAGATACCCTGAATCTGATAGAATAAAAAGTAGTGAAAAGGCTTGAACTCATTAGTACAGAAAAAGACTTTGTGAGCAGGGCACCAGTAGCATAGGCCCTAAGAACAACTGTTAATACGTGCAGACTTGTGAATCTGAAAAGCTTCTGTACAGCAAGGACACAGCAGTCATTTTAATACATATATCAAAGGGTCTTCTGATCTCTCATGGCTTGAGCACTTTCCGTTTGTGATCCTGTCATTTTTCATACCTTCAACCTTAACAATACCAATACCATTACCACAGTTTCATGTGCCCCTTATCTGACTCCTACCTTGAATCTTTCCAGCCTTCTCTGCTCCAGCCTTAGCAATTTCTTGATACTACTAAGCTCTTTAATGCATTGGCAGCAACTTTGCCAGACCCTCATCTTCTTCACAAAACCCCCTCAGTTCCTTAAACTGCACAGTCAAGCAGTATGATCACCCCCTGAGTTTATTTTGTCCTGTCATTCTTTATTTTTTATTGTAGTTTTACATGTCTTTATATTTTCCTTTTTTGAATATCATAATTTTTTATTAGATATTTTCTTCATTTACATTTCTAATGCTATCCCCAAAGCCCCCTATACCTTCCCCACTCCCTGCTTACCAACCCGCCCACTTCTGCTTCCTGGCCCTGGCATTCCCCTGTACTGGGGCATATGAACTTCGGAATACAAAGGAGCCTCTCTTCCCAGTGATGGCCGACATATGCATATGCTACATATGCAGCTAGAGACACAGCTCTGGGGGTACTGGTTAGTTCATATTGTTGTTCCTCCTATAGGGTTGCAGACCCCTTTAGCTTCTTGGGTACTTTCTCTAGCTCCTTCATTAGGGGCCCTGTGTTCTATCCAATAGATGACTGTGAGCATCCACTTCGGTATTTGCCAGGCACTGGCATAGCCTCACAAGAGAACTATATCAGGGTCCTGTCAGCAAAATCTTTCTGGTATATGCAATAGTGTCTGGGTTTGGTGATTGTATATGGGATGGATCCCCAGGTGGGGCAGTCTCTGGATGGTCTTTCCTTCCGTCTTTGTCTCTGTAACTCCTTCCATGGGTATTTTGTTCCCCATTCTAAGAAGGAGCGAAAGTATCCACACTTTGGTCTTCCTTCCTGAGTTTCATGTGTTTTGCAAATTGTATCTTGGATATTCTAAGTTTCTGGGCTAATATCCGCTTATCAGTGAGTGCATATCATGTGTGTTCTTTTGTGATCAGGTTACCTCACTCAGGATGGTATCCTCCAGATCCATCCACTTGCCGAGGAATTTCATAAATTCATTCTTTTTAATAGCTGAGTAGTACTCCATTGTGTAAATGTGCCACATTTTCTGTATCCATTCCTCTGTTGAGGGGCATCTGGGTTCTTTTCAGCTTGTGGCTATTATAAATAAGGCTGCTATGAACATAGTGGAGCATGTGTCCTTATTACAAGTTGGAACATCTTCTGGGTATATGCCCAGGAGAGGTATTGCTGGACTTATGTCCAATTTTCTGAGGAACCGCCAGACTGATTTCCAGAGTGGTTGTCCCAGCTTGCAATCCTACCAACAATGGAAGAGTATCCTTCTTTCTCTACATCCTCGCCAGCATCTGCTGTCACATGAATTTTTTATTTTAGCCATTCTGACTAGTGTGAGGTGGAATCTCAGTGTTGTTTTGATTTGCATTTCCCTGATGATTAAGGATGTTGAACATTTTTTCAGGTGCTTCTCAGCCATTCGGTATTCCTTGGTTAAAAATTCCTTGTTTAGCTCTGTACCCCATTTTTTAATAGGGCTATTTGATATTTCTAGAGTCCATCTTCTTGAGTTCTTTATATATATTGGATATTAGTCCCCTATCTGATTTAGGATTGGTAAAGATCTTTTCCCAATCTGTTGGTGGCCTTTTTGTCTTATTGACAGTGTCTTTTGCCTTACAGAAGCTTTGCAATTTTATGAGGTCTCATTTGTCAATTCTCGATCTTACAGCACAAGCCATTGCTGTTCTGATCAGGAATTTTCCCTTGTGCCCATATCTTCGAGGCTTTTCCCCACTTTCACCTCTATAAGTTTCAGTGTCTCTGGTTTTATGTGGAATTCCTTGATCCACTTAGACTTGACCTCAGTACAAGGAGATAAGAATGCATCAATTTGCATTCTTCTATGAATTGTTGTGCCAGCACCATTTGTTGAAAATGCTGTCTTTTTTCCACTGGATGGTTTTTGCTCCCTTGTCAAAGATCAAGTGACCATAGGTGTGTGGGTTCATTTCTGGGTCTTCAATTCTATTCCCTTGATCTACCTGTCTGTGGCTGTACCAGTACCATGCAGTTTTTATCACAATTGCTCTGTAGCACAGCTTTAGGTCAGGGATGGTGATTCCACCAGAGATTCTTTTATCCTTGAGAAGAGTTTTTGCTATCCTAGGTTTTTTGTTATTCCAAACGTATTTGCAAATTGCCCATTCTAATTCGTTGAAGAATTGAGCTGGAATTTTGATGGGGATTGCATTGAATCTGTAGATTGCTTTCGGCAAGATAGCCATTTTGACAATATTGATCCTGCCAATCCATGAGAATGGGAGATCTTTCCATCTTCTGACATCTTCTTTGATTTCTTTCTTCAGAGACTTGAAATTCTTATAATACAGATCTTTAACTTGCTTAGTTAGAGTCACACCAAGGTATTTTATATTATTTTTGACTATTGTGGAGGGTGTTGTTTCCCTAATTTCTTTCTCAGCCTGTTTATCCTTTGTGTAGAGAAAGGCCACTGATTTGTTTGAGTTAATTTTATATCCAGCTACTTCATTGAAGCTGTTTATCAGGCTTAGGAGTTCTCTGGTAGAATTTTTAGGATCACTTATATATACTATCATATGATCTGCAA
Source organism: Mus musculus (assembly GCF_000001635.26). Classification (NCBI taxonomy): domain Eukaryota; kingdom Metazoa; phylum Chordata; class Mammalia; order Rodentia; family Muridae; genus Mus; species Mus musculus. The sequence continues at coordinate 32,672,003 of NC_000071.6, forward strand.
ATAGTGATATTTTGACTTCTTCCTTTCCAATTTGTATCCCCTTGACCTCCTTTTGTTGTCTAATTGCTCTGACTAGGACTTCAAGTACTATATTGAATAGGTATGGAAAAACAGAACAGCCTTGTCTAGTCCCTGATTTTAGTGGGATTGCTTCCAGCTTCTCTCCATTTACTTTGATGTTTGCTACTGGTTTTCTGTAGATTGCTTTGATTATGTTTAGGTATGGGCCTTGAATTCCTGATCTTTCCAATACTTTTATCATGAATGGGTGTTGGATTTTGTCAAATGCTTTCTCAGCATCTAATGAGATGATCATGTGGTTTTTGTCTTTGAGTTTGTTTATATAGTGGATTAAGTTGATGGATTTCCATATATTAAACCATCCCTGCATCCTTGGAATGAAGCCTACTTGATCATGATGGATGATCATTTTGATGTGTTCTTAGATTTGGTTAGCGAGAATTTTATTGAGTATTTTTGCATCGATATTCATAAGGGAAATTGGTCTGAAGTTCCCTATTGTCTTAGTCAGGGTTTCTATTCCTGCACAAACATCATGACCAAGAAGCAAGTTGGGGAGGAAAGGGTTTATTCAGCTTACACTTCCATACTGCTGTTCATCACCAAAGAAGTCAGGACTGGAACTCAAGCAGGTAGGAAAGCAGGAGCTGATGCAGAGGCCATGGAGGGATGTTCTTTACTGGCTTGCCTCCCCTGGATTGCACAGCCAGGACTACCAGCCCAGAGATGGTCCCACCCACAAGGGGCCTTTCCCCCTTGATCACTAATTGGAAAGTGCCTTACAGTTGGATCTCATGGAGGCATTTCCTCAACTGAAGCTCCTTTCTCTGTGATAACTCCAACTGTGACAAGTTGACACAAAACTAGCCAGTACACCTATCTTTGTTGGGTCTTTATGTGGTTTAGGTATCAGAGTAATTGTGGCTTCATAGAATGAATTGGGTAGATACCTTCTGTTTCTATTTTGTGGAATAGTTTGAGGAGAACTATTGGAAGGTCTGATAGAACTCTGCACTAAACCCATGTGGTCCTGGGCTTTTTTGTTTTGGTTGGGAGACTATTAATGACTGCTTCTATTTCTTTTAGGGATATGGGACTGTTTAGGTCATTAATCTGATCCTGATTTAACTTTGGTACGTGGTATCTGTCTAGAAAGTTGTCTATTTCATCCAGGTTTTCCAGTTTTGTTGAATATAGCCTTTTGTAGTAGGATCTGGTGGTGTTTTGGATTTCCTCAGGTTCTGTTGTTATGTCTCCCTTTTCTGTTTTCATTTCTGATTTTGTTAATTAGGATACTCTCCCTGTGCCCTCTAGTGAGTTTGGCTAAGGGTTTATCTATCCTGTTGATTTTCTCAAAGGACCAGCTTCTGGTTTGGTTGATTCTTTGAATAGTTCTTTTTGTTTCCACTTGGTTGATTTCAGCCCTGAGTATGATTATTTCCTGCTGTCTACTCCTCTTGGGTGAATTTGCTTCCTTTTGTTCTAGGGCTTTCAGGTGTGCTGTCAAGCTGCTAGTGTATGTTCTCTCTAGTTTCTCTTTGGAGGCACTCCAGAGCTATGAGTTTTCCTCTTAGGAATGCTTTCATTGTGTCTCATAAGTTTGGGTATGTTGTGGCTTCATTTTCATTAAACTCTAAAAAGTCTTTAATTTCTTTCTTTATTTCTTCCTTGACCAAGGTATCATTGAGTAGAGTGTTCTTCAGCTTCCATGTGAATGTTGACTTTCTATTATTTATGTTGTTATTGAAGATCAGCTTTAGTCCATGGTGATCAGATAGGATGCATGGGATAATTTCCATATTTTTGTATCTGTTGAGGCCTGTTTTGTGACCAATTATATGGTCGATTTTGGAGAAGGTACCATGAGGTGCTGAGAAGAAGGTATATCCTTTTGTTTTAGGATAAAGTGTTCTGTAGATATCTGTTAAATCCATTTCTTTCATAACTTCTGTTAGTTTCAATGTGTCTCTGTTTAGTTTCTGTTTCCAGGATCTGTCCATTGATGAGTGTGGGGTGTTGAAGTCTCCCACTATTATTGTATGAAGTGCAGTGTGCGCTTTGAGCTTTACTATAGTTTCCTTAATGAATGTGGATGCCCTTGCATTTGAAGCATAGATATTCAGAATTGAGAGTTCATCTTGGAAGATTTTATCTTTGATGAGTATGAAGTGCCCCTCCTTATCTTTTTTGATAACTTTGGGTTAGGAGTCGATTATTTGATATTAGAATGGCTACTCCAGCTTGTTTCTTCGGACCATTTGCTTGGAAAATTGTTTTCCAGCCTTTTACACTGAGGTAGTATCTGTCTTTGTCCCTGAGGTGGGTTCCCAGTATGCAGCAAAATGTTGGGTCCTGTTTGTGTAGCCAGTCTGTTAGTGTATTAGTCAGGGTTCTCTAGAGTCACAGAACTTATGGATAATTTCTAAATAGTAAAGGAATTTATTGATGACTTACAGTCGGCAGCCCAATTCCCAACAATGGTTCAGTCGCAGCTGTGAATGGAAGTCCAAGGATCTAGCAGTTACTCAGTCTCACGCAGCAAGCAGGCGAAGGAGCAAGAGCAAGAGCTAGACTCCCTTCTTCCAATGTCCTTATATTGTCTCCAGCAAAAGGTGTAGCCCAGATTAAAGGTGTGTTCCACCACACCTTTAATCCCAGATGAAAGGCATAGCCCAGATTAAAGGTGTGTTCCTTAACTCGGAGATTCAATCTTCTGGAATCCATAGCCACTATGGCTCAAGATCTTCAAACCAAGATCCAGATAAGGATCTCCAAGCCTCCAGATAAGGGTCACTGGTGAGCCTTCCAAGTCCGGATTGTAGTTCATTCCAAATATTGTCAAGTTGACAACCAGGAATAGCCACTACAATCCACCCCTTGTCAACTTGACACAAATAATATCTCATGTTCACATGAAACAATAACAAGGTTGTAAATACGCCTAACATGATATAACTATCCCTCGTACAATCGCAAACGCATTAGTAAATTTACAATGGGCATTCATATTACTTTATAATCCTCGTTTCTGCAACTGGTTACGTGGCCTTAATTGGTATTTATAACTACCTTCCTCTACTACCCATTCTGTATTTCCTTCACCTTCAGCCAGCACCTCAGCAGGTCTTGGCTCTTTTCCTGGAGGATTGACCCATACCTTCATTCCTGATGGGTCTGCGTCCTTTGTCATCCTGCTTGGATTAGGCTGTTGTAGTTTCCCATTGACTTTAATCACAGGACATGGTAGTACTAAGAGACGCCCTAAGGGATCTCCTGCACTCCAGACATAATCTTGCTTACCACCATTGTGAAGAGGTAATCCAATTTCCCCATGGTAATCTGGATCTATCACCCCTCCTAACACTGTTATTCCTTTTTTAGCCTGTTGGTTTAAGGGCATTAGAAGCCCAAAATGACCAGGGGGAAGTCTGAGCTTCCAGTTCAATGAAATGTTTGTTGTAGCTCCTGGTAGGAGCACTCCCCTCTCTGGAGCCAAAACTTCTAAGCCAGCAGAACCTAGAGTTATGGGGACAGGAAGCAAAAATTTTCCTAGAGGGTCACTAGGAGTGATAGTAAGTGGAACTATTCCGTTTTCCACCCCTTGATTCCTGGACCCATGAATCCTGGCTATGGGTGAAACTGTACCATATATCGAGCGCTGATTCAAAGCATATACTGCCTTCTGAAGAACTCTGCCCCAGCCTTCCAAGCTGTTACCAGCTAATTGGCACTGTAACTGCGTCTTCAAAAGGCCATTCCATCTTTCTATCAGCCCAGCTGCTTCAGGATGATGGGGAATGTGGTAAGACCAGTGAATTCCATGATCGTGAGCCCACTGTCGTACTTCTCTGGCTGTGAAATGAGTTCCTTGGTCAGAAGCAATACTGTGTGGAATACCATGACGATAGATGAGGCATTCTGTCAGTCCGTGAATGGTGGTTTTAGCAGAGGCATTACGTGCAGGAAAGGCAGATCCATAACCAGAATAAGTATCTACTCCAGTAAGAACAAAACGCTGTCCTTTCCACGAAGGAAGTGGTCCAATGTAGTCAACCTGCCACCAGGTTGCTGGCTGGTCACCTCGAGGAATGGTGCCATATCTGGGGCTCAGTGTTGGTTTCTGCTGTTGGCAGATCTGGCAATCAGCAGCAGCTGTAGCCAGGTCAGCCTTGGTGAGTGGAAGCCCATGTTGCTGAGCCCAAGCATAACCTCCATCTCGACCACCATGGCCACTTTGTTCATGTGCCCATTGAGCAATGACAGGGATGGCTGGGGAGAGAGGCTGATTGTCCACAGAACGGGTCATCTTATCCACTTGATTATTGAACTCCTCCTCAGCTGAAGTCACCTTTTGGTGAGCATTTACATGGGACACAAATATCTTCACATCCTTTGCCCATTTGGAGAGATCTATCCACATACTTCTTCCCCAGATGTCTTTCTCACCAATTTTCCAATTGTGATCTTTCCAAGTCCCTGACCATCCAGCCAATCCATTGGCTACAGCCCATGAGTCAGTGTATAATCGTACATCTGGCCATTTCTTCTTGCAAACAAACTGTAATACCATGTGTACTGCCCGAAGTTCTGCCCACTGTGAAGATTTCCCTTCACCTGTGTCTTTCAAGGTTGTCCCAGAAAGGGGTTGTAATGCTGCAGCTGTCCACTTCTGGGTGGTGCCTGCATAACGTGCAGAGCCATCAGTAAACCAGGCTCTAGTCTTCTCCTCTTCGGTCAGTCGATCATAGGGAACACCCCATGAGGCTATAGGCACATGTTTGGCAGCAGATGGCATTGTAACAGGAATAGAAACCATAGGCATTTGAGCAACTTCTTCATGTAACTTGCTTGTGCCTTCAGGACCTGCTCTGGCCCGATCACGTATATACCACTTCCATTTGATAATAGACTGCTGCTGTGCACGTCCCACTTTATGACTTGCAGGGTCTGATAGTACCCAGCTCATGATGGGTAGTTCAGGTCGCATAGTGACTTGGTGTCCTATTGTCAGACGTTCAGTTTCCACTAAGGCCCAATAGCAGGCCAAGAGCTGTTTTTCAAAGGGAGAATAGTTGTCTGCAGATGATGGTAGAGCTTTGCTCCAAAATCCCAAAGGCCTTTTCTGTGATTCACCTACAGGGGCCTGCCAGAGGCTCCAAACAGCATCTCTATCAGCCACAGACACCTCAAGTACCATCGGATCTGCTGGGTCATATGGTCCAAGTGGTAGAGCAGCCTGCACAGCAGCCTGGACCTGTTGAAGGGCCTTCTCCTGTTCCAGGCCCCACACAAAGCTAGCAGCTTTCCGAGTCACTTGGTAAATAGGCCTAAGTAACACACCCAAGTGAGGGATGTGTTGTCTCCAGAATCCAAATAGACCCACTAAACGTTGTGCTTCTTTCTTGGTTGTAGGAGGGGCCAGGTGCAATAACTTATCTTTCACCTTAGAAGGAATATCTCTGCATGCCCCACACCACTGGACTCCTAAGAATTTCACTGAGGTAGATGGTCCTTGAATTTTGGTTGGATTTATTTCCCATCCTCTGATACGCATATGTGTTACCAATGAGTCCAAAGTGGTTGCTACTTCCTGCTCACTTGGTCCAATCAGCATAATGTCATCAATATAGTGCACCAATGTGATATTTTGTGGAAGATCCAAACGATCAAGATCCCTTCTAACTAAATTATGACACAGGGCAGGAGAGTTAATATATCCTTGAGGCAAAACTGTGAAGGTATACTGTTGGCCTTGCCAACTGAAAGCAAATTGCTTCTGGTGGTCCTTATGGACAGGTACTGAGAAGAAGGCATTTGCCAGATCAATAGCCGCATACCAGGTGCCAGGAGATGTGTTAATTTGCTCAAGTAAGGAAACTACATCTGGTACAGCAGCTGCAATTGGAGTTACTACCTGATTTAGTTTTCGGTAATCAACTGTCATTCTCCATGATCCATCTGTTTTCTGCACTGGCCAGATAGGAGAGTTAAATGGAGATGTGGTGGGAACCACCACCCCTGCATCTTTCAAGTCCTTGATAGTGGCAGTAATTTCTGCAATTCCTCCAGGAATACGATACTGTTTTTGATTCACTATTTTCTTTGGCAGAGGCAACTCTAAAGGCTTCCATTTGGCCTTTCCAACCATAATAGCCCTCACTCTACAGTTCAGGGAACCAATATGAGAATTCTGCCAATTTCTGAGTATATCTATCCCAATTATACATTCTGGAACTGGGGAAATCACCACAGGATGTGTCCGGGGACCTACTGGACCTACTGTGAGTCGGACATCAGTCAAAACTCCATTAATCACCTGCCCTCCATAAGCCCCTACTTTAACTGGAGGGCCACAATGTTTCTTGGGATCCCCTGGGATCAGTGTCAACTCAGAACCAGTATCCAGCAGACCCCGAAAAGTCTGATTATTTCCTTTTCCCCAGTGTACAGTTACCCTTGTAAAAGGCCGTAGGTCCCTCTGGGGAAGAACTGGAGAAAGGGTAACAGCAAAACCTTTGAGTGTCTTATCAAGATCCTTCCTCAGAGGAACCTGGCCACCCCTTCATTCAAGGGGTTCCGGATCTGCAAACTGTCTCAAGTCTGGAAATTGATTCACTGGCCGAGATTGCTGTTTACCACGATCTAATGTAGCCTTTCTTTCATTTGTTTGAGAATTTTTCTGCTTATACAGATCAAACAAATATGCAGTAGGCTTCCTATGTATTTCATTCCTGGAAACACCATGATTGATTAGCCAGTACCAAAGGTCCAAGCGAGTCATGCCATTATAAATTTCACCTCTCCTGTGCTGACCATTACTGGGTATGTTATTATAAACATTCTTTTGTCTACGCTGTCCATTATAATAACTAGGATCACCTTGTCTCCGGCGATTCAATGCTGCCACCTGGCCCTTGTTACCTCGGGATCCAACTAAACCCAGTGAATTTAATTCATCTAATTGAGCAGAAGCATCTCCAATGCTAAGATCTGGCACAAGGAAAAGGGAAAGAACAAAACCCTTCAAATGTGCTGGTGCCCCTCTCACCAATTTGCGTCTTATAGAGCTGGTGAAAGGCATATCTTCTGGACCTTCCCATTGTGGACAATTATGCTTTACACAATATATCCACTCTAGCATTGCAATTTCCCTAAGTCTTAAAATCCCTTCATCAACACTAAGCCACGGAATATCAGGCATCTCCAAGTCATTTCCAGTAGGCCATCTTTTGATAAACACCTCAGCCAACCATTCAAACAAACTTTTGACACCTTTTTTAACTATGCGAGCTTCCGTATTAAACCTAGAATCTCTACTCAGAGGACCCATGTCAATAAACTCAGCCTGCTCTAGTTTTATGTTCCTTCCACCCTTATCCCACACCCTTAAAATCCATTCCCACACATATTCACCAGGTTTCTGCTTGAATGAATTAGCAAACTCATTAAGCTCCTTAGTAGTGTAGTGAATTTCCTCATGGACTATACTTTCTACCTCCCCTCTAGGAGCCTGTTTTGCTTTGAGTCTGGTTACAGGTCTAGAAGAAACTATTGGTGGGCCGTGAGCAGACTCTGCAAAATTAATTTCCTCATGTGGGGAAGGCATTATTTCAAGAGGTGGGGCTGAGGGTACTACTTCCTCAGGTGGGGCAAACCCTTGAGAATCTGAGGATTCAAAATTCTCAGCTTCAACATGGTCTTCCCACACATCCCCGTCCCATGTTGTAGGATCCCATTCTTTGCCAATTAGAGCCCTTACTTTAACTGTCGACACACTCTGAGGCTGAGACTTGAATTTTCTCTGTAGTTCAGCCAACCTTACAATGAGAGTTTCTGTTTGATTTTCTGCAACTTGAGCTCTATTGCTACAAGAGAGAAGATTCTCCTCAAGGACACACTTAGCAACTTTTAGATCGTTTACTTGTGTCTGGAGCCTTTCGATTTTATCACACAACTCCTTCCTTTCATTCATCATTTTTTCCACAGATACTAAGAGCAGCCAGCCAGTAAAATCATTTTTCGATTTTTTCCCCATCTTGTAGAAAGCTTTGTGCACTGAATCACCTAATTCATTAAGAAAATCAAGGGCATTAGCTTCTTTAAGTTCGGAATATAGTTTCAACCATGGGTCTTCAAAATTCTCTGAGCTCCCAGGAGGGAGAGAATCTGGAGAGGTTTCAATATTTGAAAGTGCTGGTGGATCAACAAGCCAATTCCAGTATTTTAAAAGATTCATCCTTGTACTTCTGTTACTCTAGAACCACTCCTGGTACCAACTTCTGTATTAGTCAGGGTTCTCTAGAGTCACAGAACTTATGGATAATTTCTAAATAGTAAAGGAATTTATTGATGACTTACAGTCGGCAGCCCAATTCCCAACAATGGTTCAGTCGCAGCTGTGAATGGAAGTCCAAGGATCTAGCAGTTACTCAGTCTCACGCAGCAAGCAGGCGAAGGAGCAAGAGCAAGAGCTAGACTCCCTTCTTCCAATGTCCTTATATTGTCTCCAGCAAAAGGTGTAGCCCAGATTAAAGGTGTGTTCCACCACACCTTTAATCCCAGATGAAAGGCATAGCCCAGATTAAAGGTGTGTTCCTTAACTCGGAGATTCAATCTTCTGGAATCCATAGCCACTATGGCTCAAGATCTTCAAACCAAGATCCAGATAAGGATCTCCAAGCCTCCAGATAAGGGTCACTGGTGAGCCTTCCAAGTCCGGATTGTAGTTCATTCCAAATATTGTCAAGTTGACAACCAGGAATAGCCACTACAGTTAGTCTATGTCTTTTTATTGGGGAATTGAGTCCATTGATATTCAGAGATGTTAAGGAAAAGTAATTGTTGCTTCCTGTTATTTTTATTGTTAGAGTTGGGATTCTGTTCTTGTGGCTGTCTTTTTTTTTTAGGTTTGTTGAAGGATTACTTTCTTGCTTTGGATGGTTTTGTACAATTCCATTACCTATTTGGTTGTGTTTTCTTGTAATTCTTTAAGGGATTTTTGTGTTTCCTCTTTAAGGTCTTCTACATGTTTAGCAGTGTTTTCCTCTAATTCCTTGAGGGATTTTTGTGCTTCCTCTTTAAGGGCTCCTACCTGTTTAGCAGTGTTCTCCTGTATTTTTTTAAGTGAGTTATTAATGCCCTTCTTAAAATCCTCTACCAGCTTCATGAGATATGATTTTAGATCTGAATCTTGCTTTTGGGGTGTGTTGGGGTATCCAGAACTCGCCGTGGTGGGCATACTGGTTTCTGATGGTGACCAGTAGTCTTGGTTTCTTTTAGCAAGATTCTTTCGTTTGCCTTTTGCCATCTAGTAATCTTCAGTGTTAGATGTTCTAGCTGTCTCTGACTGGAGCTTGTTCCTGCTGTGATTCTTTAGCCTCTGTCAGCTCTCCTGGGAGTCCAACTCTCTCCTGAGTCCCAGTGGTCAGAGCACTCTCTGCAGGCAAGCTCTCCTCTTGCAGGGAAGGTGCACAGAAGTCAGGAGCTCAGATCCACCTCCTGATTCCTGGGGTCAGAGCCCTCGCTGGAGGCCGACTCTCCTCTGACAGAGAAGGTGTCCTGGGGTCTGGGTCTCAGCTCTGTCTCCTGACTGAGGATGAAAGCCCGAAGGGACCCTGTCCAAGAAGCTCTGTTGCTTCTGCTGCCCATGTGCTCTCCTGCATAGACTGGTCTCAGTGATCCCAAGATTCTGGGTGTGCTAGAGCCTGCCTTTGTCCTTTATCCCTGTTCCTGCACCAGACCTTCTGCGTTTTGGGAATGGATGTGTGTTTCACTCACCAGTGATCTCAAGACCCCAGATGTGCTATGGTGCCTGCAGCATGGAGAGTCCTCTGGGGACCTTGGGGCCCTCTGCCGAGATTGTGCCTAAGATCCTATTTTATTGCTACCTAACACAATCATAATGCTGGATAAAATCTACTTCTGCCCTCAATATACTAGTAAATATAGCCAGAGGGGGGAAAACACTTAAATTAAGGAATTTCACTTTGCGGTTTTAGTCATGGTCTACTTTCCATTTTGGCCACAATAGACAATCTAAAATCTGCTATCTTGCTACAAACAACTAGAGATTTAAACAGATCCATAATCCAGTTTTGTTTGGGTTTTTTTTTTTATTTCATGGTGATCAAGGAAGCTTCCTTTTTTTAAAAAATGAGTCCTATATTTATATAACATTTCTCCCCAATATTTTCTAAGTGAGCATACTGATGGAAGTCAAAACAAAGACATCAGTTTTTGTTTTCTTCAATGTTTTTTTTTTATTTGTTTTAACTGACCAAAGGAGAAAGAAGTCTAAGGAGGAATCTGTGAGAATGGAGCTGATAAATAAGGAGACTAAACTCTCATTAAATAGCCAACCTTATTCAGCACCTCAAACAGTTTGTACTCTGAGGGTTAAGAAAGGTCACATGAGTAAAGTTCTCATGAGTTCAAGCTGTGTAAAATTCCCATAGAGGCATAAAGAGGATAGTTTTAGCATCTAATTGATTTACAACCACAAACTAATGAACTATCTGAAGTAAACTCAAGTCCTATGCTACACCTAGGAGGAGCACAAAAACACATTCCAATAATAATTTCATGTTTTTCAAGAAACTTAGGTCACAAGACTTGTTTTCTTAGAATGTTCTCATAAGCACTCAGAATTCTCCTCACATGACACTATTCCTGGACTATGTTTCTCAACAGTGCTCTAGTAGAAGAGGCAAAATTAAACAAAACCTGAAGCCAGGTCTTGCCAAGGAAGAACCAGGTGATTTGACAGTACATTTACTGTTAAAACCGAATGTCCTGTAGAAAAACAAATCCACTGTGTGTAATTCAGAATGTCAACGTTGTCAGAAATAGTATCTGCTCAGGACCCCCACAATCAGGTTCTCAGCACAAAGGAGATTTGTTTGCCTCCGTGGGAGAGGGCAGTGAATAAGAGACAGACGAGAGATAGAGGACAAGGAGAAGGGGAGGGGAGAGGGAGAGAGGCGTATTTGCCCTGGAGGACAAAGGACTGCCTCTGGATAGAGACAGATGTGGCCCCTTAGGCAAATGGAGGCTTATAAAGGTAGAGGGGGAAATTCCATGTAAGAATAAGGTATTTAATTTTAATTGGGTGTATTCATTAGGTGAGCCAAAGGAAGCTTTTTTTTTTTGTTTTTTTTTTTTTTGTTTTGTGGCTTTTTCGAGACAGGGTTTCTCTGTATAGTCCTGGCTGTCCTGGAACTCACTTTGTAGACCAGGCTGGCCTCAAACTCAGAAATCCGCCTACCTCTGCCTCCTGAGTCAAAGGAGACTTTTGATTGCTAGACTTCAATACTTTGATAGCTGGGCCTTAGTGGTCAGCTTCAGGAGGAGGAAGTGGCCAAATAAAGGAAGAGACCTTAGTGGCCAGCTTTAGGTATGTAGTCTAATGGTTTTTAGAGAAAGACAAAGCCTACCAGAGCCATGCCCACCATGCTCAAGCTGGTCAGAGTCCCTTCAAACATAAAATAGGTCTATTGGTGCAAAATTTTATATTCTGTAGAAGAAAAATAAAGTCACAATTATTTATTGCGGTGGTTCTCAACTTTCCTAATGACCCTTTAATACAGAATTCTCATGTTGAGGTGACCCTAAACCATAAAATTATTTTTGTTGCTACTTCATAACTCTAAGTTTGCTATTGTTATGAATTGTAATATAAATATTTGATATGGAGGATCTCTTGGTATATGACCCTTGTGAAAGAGCTGTTTAACCCTCCAAAGAGGTTGTAGCCCACAGGTTGAAAACCGCTGATTTAGTGGGAGGAGGAAAGAGCCGTTTTAGTTACTGTGAAATGACAGTGTGACCAAGGCAACTCTTAAAAGGGAAGCACTTAACTGGGGAGTTGCTTTCAGTTTTAGAGGGTTAGTCCAGGGTCCCCAGGGCAGGGAGCATACAGACCTGGCAAGGAAGCAGTAGTTGAGAGCATTATATCCTGATGAGCAAGCATCAAGCAGAGAAAGAGAAAGAAACATTAGTCCTGGCATTGCCTTTAAAACCTCAAAGCATAGTCCTAGTGACACACCTCCAACAATGCCTAATCCTAAGGCCACACAATTCAGTTAACTGGTGACTAAGCATATTTGAGGTCATTCTCATTCAAATGCCCATAAACCTGGTATAGTTTTGTGTGCTTTAATCCCAGTACTTGAGAAGGAAAAACAGGTGGATCTTTGTGAGTTCCAAACCAACAGACAACAAAGTAAGACCATATCTCCTCTAGGAGACCCTAAAGCCTGCCTACATGGTGACACACTTCCTCCAACAAGACCACACATATTCCAACAAGGCCACACCTCCTAATAGTGCCACTTCCCATGGGCCAAGCATATTCAAACCACCACAGTCATATTAAAATACAGATTATTATTTAACATTTCTTTATATTAATTGATATGCCTTTTTACAAGATAAACTTGATGTTTCTTCAGCTACTAGCTAGGATGTTTACTCTCTTTTGGTATTTATGGCCAAGACTGTTGTTTTTAATATTTGAATCTTAACATTAGGTATGGTAAACCGTGAAGTATTGGAACAAGTAGAGCGGGGATACAGAATGCCTTGCCCCCAGGGCTGTCCCGAATCCCTCCATGAATTGATGAATCTTTGCTGGAAGAAGGATCCTGATGAAAGACCAACATTTGAATATATTCAGTCCTTCTTGGAAGACTACTTCACTGCTACAGAGCCACAGTACCAACCAGGAGAAAATTTATAATCCAAGTAACCTGTGTGCACAGATCTGCCAAAACAGAGAGACCTTGTGTGAGTTCTTCCTGCACAGAAATGAGAAGATATGCTTCACTCGGCATGTTTCTTATGGTAAACTGGAATTCCAGATACGGTTACTCAAAACCACTTTTTTTTTCTCCAAGCATTAAACTCTAAAGTACCAATGATGCATCTTACAGCATACTTCAGGGTCCAGAGAAAGTAGAGCTAGAGAGTGTGATTGTGGGTGTAGCATGGTAAGAAAGAGCAACAGGACTACTGGTCATTGCCTTTTCTTCCCCAAACTTGCCAAGAGAAAACTACTTCTTGGTATGTATAAAACTTGGCTGTTACTCCACAGGAAAATTCTAAGATCAAAGAACTTCATGGGACCAAATAATTCCATTCCAGTTTTTTAAATTTTCTAGAATTTTTTTTCTCAAAGTTTTTTTTTGTTTGTTTTGTTCTGTTTTTTCCCTGTTTAATAGTCAACATGCACTCCTATCAGAGGCCTCCTTTTGTGTGAAAATGGGCCAAGTCTTCCAAATGCAAAGGAATGGATTATAAACAGCATCAAAAACATTGATTTAAAAAGCCATGGAAGTTAGAAGCATAATACAGTATGCTCACACTTTGTCCAGAGAACTGGAAAGCAAAACAAATTTTTCATATCAGTCATGTCTTAAATTGTTCAGCTTTGAATAATGAAGGTAACCAGAAAGTGGATTAATCTTTTTACAAGGGTGTATTAATTTTTAAAGGGTTATATACAATTGAAATTATTCTATCCAGTCCAAGAGAAAAATCTTTTAATATTTGCATAGCATAAAAATAAAAAACAAACCTAACATTTAAGCAGTCAATTTTTAAACAATAAGTGGAGTACTATGAGGTGTTGCTAGTATGTTTTTATGATTATGGGCTCCACAAATAGAAAACATCACTAGATCAGGGACTTGAATGCACTTTGCTTATATTGAGTATAGAATAGGAGAGAAGAAAATGTATTTAAAGAAATATGAGAGACGACATGTGAAAGTTCTACAGGTATTGGGATGGGGTGGGATGTCTAATGTTGGTGTTGTAGAGAAACAACATGGCTTTCTGGCACTCAAAACTCCTCATTAGCTGTTTTCTTATACCTTAAAAGTTTTAAAGTATGATTGTAAAACTAATTTTCTTATCATATACACTGTTTTATCTCCTCAAAATAGTGAGGATAAGGCTCTACCCTAATTTCAGTGGCCCAGCTTTTATACAGAACCTCTTAGAACACCAAGTTTCAAATCCCTGTTGGAAACTTTACTTACATTACAACTATACTTGATGGTTATCATATTTTCCTTTTATAATTAATTTGAGGAAAAATACTTACTGAGTAACTGTAATATAAAGGGGGGATTTTGCCCATTTAAAGTACAGGTGTAAAGCATTTAAAATGAGAGTTTTTCTAACTCAGAAATTATGAAATATTAATTTGAACTGAGTAGTATTAACAGTTTAAGGATCTAGCAAGAGGAAAATGGAGTCTGCTAAAAGTCTAATATTTATGTTTTAAAATATATTATTTTATAGTTATACTTTAAGGCATTATATCAAGTTCTTTTTATTTTCAGAATATAATTTTGAACTACCATCAGTAAATGTAAAAATGTGTGCCATGGTAAACATGTTCAAATTTTAAATGTGACAAGTGAACTTCATGCAAATTGGCAAAAGTTCTGGTACTAAAAGTTGTATTTGTTTTTCTTTTACTTAACCTATTCAGTACTGACTCCTCTGCCAAGAGGGTCTCCTGAGAAGACTGGGTCCTCTTGCCCTGATGTCTACTCTGTGACATGAGTGTTTTAAAGGGCTTCATGTGAACTATGGTATTATAGTGTATGTAAGCATTCATTAAAGGGTAATAAAATATGTTTATGTACTAAAGCTGATCAGAAAAATAAGGCAGAAAAATTGATGGCATTCTTTAGATTTTAACTAAATGGAGCAGCTCCTTATAATACAAATTGTATAGTAAGGATACAACACTAATTAATATGTTTTCAGTTTAATTTGTTATGTATTTTTTAATTATCAAGAAAAAGAAACAGTTTTGTACATTTGAGGATTTTTTTTTCAACAGCTTTCATCTGTATTGTCTTAACGTGGAACTTTAACACACCAGAAACGAAAGTTGTTAAAAGCAGCCTTCTAGCACAAACACTTTTTTAAGTAAATAATGGTAGCCTAAAACTTAATATTTTTATAAAATATTGTAATATTGTTTTATGAATTATTAAAATAAAATTCTTTGTTGAATGCATCTATGTATTCTTTTCTGTTGCTCTTTGTATTTCATTAACTTTGTAAATTTTGACATATTCTGAATTTATTCTTCCATTAGGGGAAAAATGTTCAGTTAGAACATCCTTGGAAATCCTTAACAGAGTTAAAATCGTCTCTTCTTACATTTAGAATACTGTTGAATTTATTTCACATGACTAATTTCTTGTGTCTAGTAAATGATATGTTCTAAAATTGTATCAGCAAATACAGTTACTGTATCACATAGGAACCCTTGGTGTTTTGAGTGAAGCTATTTAGGACATGTAGGCAGTATGGAGGCTGTAAAGTAGAGCAGCCACTCTGGGCCATAGGAATTCACACACACATCTCTATGTGTTCTACAATTCTCTTTTCAAAGGTTTAATGAAAATAAAAATTTAAATATCAAGTCAAAAGCCCTTATCATTTTCGGTACTGTAATTGTGTTGATTACTTTTTACTACTGCTTCAAGTAAGATTTTTCCCCTCTTCATGATATCTTTAAAAACATTTCCAAATAACAGTAAATCAGCACAATGCTTTCTTCAGTGCATTATTTATGGAGTATATCAACAAGCCTATGGCATACATACTTCTAATCCCAACCCTCGAAAGGAAGAGACAGGCAAATCTTACTTCCAGGACAGCCTGGTCTACACAGACAGTTCCAGTCCAGCTAGGGTTACACAGAAAGCCCGTGTCTCAAACAATCACATTTTTTTCTATTTTGCTGATTAGTTTTTAATATTACATGTACTTGATTGACATTTAAGTTGTACATTTGTATTGTGTCAAGTATATTCCTTTTATTCTTAGAAAGTATCTGTCACAATATTAAAAATTCTTATCACCTATTTTATAGTTTATGCTCTTTGTTTTTAACATTTTGAGTCATTTAGAAGCTATTGGATTATAAAACATGACATTACTGTTTGTTGTCTCTTATTTTCCTATGGTTTCCCAACACAGTATAAAAACCAAGTCAGTCTTGTCTGTGCAGATCTCTTGGATCTTACTGACTGTCATCTATCTCACAGCTGCGAGTCCACTGTTCTCGGGATGCCATTGCAGAGCTCCTGAAGACCATTGTTCTCTGGAGTCACAAAACTTACAGAATGCATCTCTATATAGGAAGGGGATTTATTAGATGGCTTACTGTGGTCCAGCTAATCCAACAATGCCTGGAAAGGCCTGGAATCCTCCTTGGAAGGAGGCTCAAATACCAGTGAAAGGATGGACTTGGGCTGGAGAGATGGCTCAGTGGTTAAGAGCACCAACTGCTCTTCCGAAGGTCGTGAGTTCAAATCCCAGCAACCACATGATGGCTCACAACCATCCGTAATGAGATCTGATCCCCTCTTCTGGGGTGTCTGAAGACAGCTACAGTGTACTTACATATAATAAATAAATCTTTTTTAAAAAAAAGAATGGACTTGCTAGCAAGGTGAGTACAAGCAGGTCAAGGGCAAAAGTAAACACTCCTCCTTCCATGACCTTCTATAGTCTTCCAGCAGAAACTGTGGCCCAGATTAGCTTAGATGTGAATTAAAGGTATGTCTTCCCACCTCAAGATCCAGATTAAAGGTAGGTCTCTCTCTTCCCAACTGAAAGGGTAAAGGCTTGTTTTCCTACCTCAAAAATCTGAAGATTACATGTAGTCAAATTGACAGCCAAGTCAAGAATAGCCTTGTCTATTAATTAACACACACACACACACACACACACAAAGCCAGTGTGCTAGATAAACCAAAACTATATCCTGCTAGCACTACTTCCTTCCTTAAAATCTGTTCTTTCCAGCCCTTATGCCAATGATGGGTTTTGTTTTGTTTTTGCCTTTTTGTTGTTGTTTAAACCAGGGATGCTTAAACTTTTTCCATTTATGACTCCATTTTCTCTTAAAAAGATTACATAACTGGGTAAAACTGATAAAGTCATAAATTGGTTTTGAAGTAAGTTTTGAGTATAATTTTACCATTAAACACAGATAAAAATCACATTTACATACTAATGAGATAGAGGTACCACTTGTGTGTGTGCGTGTGCATCTGTGTATGTTTGAATATGTGGTCTCAGGTAGCCTAGGCTGGTCTTAAACTTGCTTGTAACTGAGGCTGTCCTGGAACTACTACTTCTGCCTGCCAAGCGCTGGGAGTACAGGCATGAGACATCACAGCCAGCTCTTTTATTTTTACACAAAGAATTTAATCTTGACTGAATATTTGATACTGTAGAGTGTAAAACATCTCTGGCTTTTTTCAGAGTTGGTAAGCATTTGATTTTATAAGTGTCAGTGTTTAGAATCACTCTACATAAATTCATTGTATGAAATGCCAAAAGTTTGTTTGGAGCCATTTTAGGAACTATGGAAACTCTTTCCTAATCTAATGTTAGAAGTCTTATGAAACTCAAGTCAGCAACATAAACAGTGATTCATAAATCAATACATTAGTGAACATTAAAACAATACAATTTAAAAATCCAAAGGTAAGTTTGATGTTAACGTACTGGAGAATAGTAGGAAAATACTAAAAATATTTGTTTTCTGTAGTTAAGTCATATTTCTATAAGAGCATAAAACTGTACAATAGAAACATTGTTTAATATACAACAATCTGATTGCCTGAGGCATTTTTAAGCCTATATCTAGTGTTGCATAGGGTAACATCATGGACTGTGCAAAATGCATGTGTGTTTAGATTCAAGGCTGCAGGAAAAATGTTTCAGAAATATCTCCAAACTTTTATGTTTTATATATTTTTAATTTTCATGTATATATACATATATATATATAGTGATATGTAGGTAGATAGATAGATAGATAGATAGATAGATAGATATGCCATATATGGCATATTTGACTAGCTATTAACCTCAGGTAAAGAATGAAGTATTCATGAATAATTAGGAATTGAGAAATGCTAAGAGGAGGAAATGAAACAAAAAAACCATCTAGAAACAGTGTATAGAAATTAGCAGTAGCAATGAACCCCAGACCTTCAGGAAGCATCTACTGTTTCCTCCTCAGTTACTGCAAATCTTCCCTTAAAATGAGTACACGTCTACGGCCTGTGGATGCAGAAGTAAAAGTACTGAAGTCGTGGCCAGAAGGAATTGGAACAAGGTACAGATGGGGGAGGTGAATTTTGTTTCCTGTTGTTTTATATTAAACAGAAGATAGTAGAGAAAAGTCTACTGAGTACTTAAAAGGCCGAGTGTGTTAAAGTGCACTTGTAATTCCAGTGCTAGTGGGGTGAAGATAAGTGGATCTTGGAATTGTTGATTTCTGGCAATGAAAAACACGATCTCAGAAAAAAAGTAGATGGCACCTGAGAAACAACAACTGAAGTTAATCTCTGGATTCCACATGTATGCTCACATGTGCAAGCAACCTGTATCTACACAGAATCAATCAATCGATTCATCAATCAATCAGTGTTCTACATAGAAAGTTCTTTGGGGCATCTAGTTCTTCAATTGCTAAGTACCAGTCTGTACTTAGTTTTCTATCTCTAAAATATGAGGGCGTTCAATAT
The DNA here is from genome assembly GCF_000001635.26 of Mus musculus. Classification (NCBI taxonomy): domain Eukaryota; kingdom Metazoa; phylum Chordata; class Mammalia; order Rodentia; family Muridae; genus Mus; species Mus musculus. Next base: position 32,690,596 of record NC_000071.6, read on the forward strand.
CATCACTGAAATTTCATCCAGCTTTAAGAAAGATTACAACAAGCTGGGCGTGGTGGCGCATGCCTTTAATCCCAGCACTCGAGAGGCAGAGGCAGGCGGATTTCTGAGTTCGAGGCCAACCTGGTCTACAAAGTGAGTTCCAGGACAGCCAGGACTATACAGAGAAACCCTGTCTCGAAAAAAAACCAAAAAAAATAAAATAAAGATTACAACACACTAAGTATTTTCAGTTTAGAAAAACAAGAAGGAAGCTCATACATGAGTCAATGTGAACCTTAAGGGCTGTTGACCTTTGGCTGTGGAATGCTGGGGTGATCCTAGTGAGCTTGCAGGTGAGAAGAGAAGACATGATCGTGGGCTATGAGGTACTTCACTTCAGTAAGACTTGCTTATAGCTATGGGAAATCCAGCCATGGATCATGGGATCAATGAAATCTATGAGTCTCTAAAAGGGCTGGAACAGTCATATCCCTTATCCTATATGAAATCATGATGTTCAAGGAATAATCTTGGAAATAGAGACCAGAGTAAAATGCTGTCTAGTGCCTGATTTAGGACTTTAGCTTCTAGAACTAAAAGGAAGTAAATTTATGTTCTTTACAAATTACCTAATTCATCATATTGCACTATAACTACACAAATAGACTGAGATAGGCAGATAAAATATAGCACATTGATGTTATTGAAAGAAAGTGGTAGTTATTTGAAAAAATTCAATATTAATTCATGATTAGAAAAATACTTAGCAAAGCAGTAATGAGAATGAGCTTCAACCTGAAATGGGCATCTAGAGAAAATGTTAACAGCAATCAGCTGGCTTCATCGTTTAAAGTTACAATTTTTCCTCTAAAATTGGGGACGAGTATATGGTGTTTGCTTTCCTCACATTTACTGAACATTAATATGCAAGGTAAGATTGAAGAGGAACAGGTAAACCTCTTTTATCCTTTTTGGATGTCATAATTAACAATCTTTGTAGAACAATAGAATTTACTCCCTCTTCACACAAGTTATCAGAACTAATATTGACTCTTAACAAGTTTGCCAGACACAAGGTAACTGTTTAGGGAAATTAAATCCTGAGGCCTCGGCCAGGGACGTGGCACAGTGAATAAAGAAGGTACCTACCATCAAACTTGACCTCAGTGTGATCCCTGGAACGCAAATCATAGAAGAGAAAACTATCATCCCTACAAACTGTCCTTCCTTTGACGTCTGAAAGGGCATGTACTGTGGCAGCAGCCCCCATCAAAGGCAACCCCTGGAATACGGGGCCTGCCTCAATTATATTTGATATACTAGTAATGAAATATTGGAACAAAACGAGAAATCAATACCTCAAGCCAGGTGTAGTTGCTGTGAGGCACACATGTGGTTTCAGCCTCAAAGGTAGGCCAAGGGGGATCACCTGAGCGCAGGACTTTGAGTACAGGTTGGGATCCACAAGACTGCTTTTCATAAAGAGAGGTGGAGGGAGGGAGGGAGGGAGGGAGGGAAGGATGAGCATGAAGGGAGGGGGCTTGAACTCAGGTCCTCATTCTTGCAAGGCAAGTACTTAACCAACTGAGCCATCTCCCCAGTCCCTCTCCAGAACATTTAAATGCAGCCTTTTGTCTGCATTCACAACATATACACATAGTACAGCATTCAAGAAGTACAAGAAGATCATTTTCACAAGATTAGCTTCAATTGATATTTTCAAACAAATAAGTGTACATGTGTGTGCAAATAACAAGGCAATTTTTTTCAAACTTTCAGTGGATACCACCAAATTTGCTCCATTGCAATTTCTCCCAGATCCCCCCACAGGGCACATATTAATCATCTTGCAAGTCAATCTTCCCTGCACTTGACTGAAGACCTGAGAGATATTCACATTCTCAGGGCTTTAGAAACGTAACTTTGGTTTTTTTACTCTTTCACAACAGATTTTATTGGTCAAGGAGCAGCGTACAGACATTCCAATTCTTATTACACTTACCCAAAAAGAGCCATATACTGTGTTCACGTACCCAAACTCTGAAGTCACATTGTGTTCATGTACACAAATGAAGAGCTTCATATTGTTTTTCTTTGAACTTATTCCAGTGATGTTCCAGCCTCAAACTCAGCAACAACCAAATAACAATAAATCTCATAACAACCAAATGTCTGTAAGCCTCAGCTCCACCAATTCACAATGTTACGCCACACACAGAACAGACTCAGGACTTCCATCTTTCACAGTACATTATCACAACTGTTAGGAAAATGGACTGCCATGACCACAGACACCACAGTTCTGACAGGGCAAGGGCCAAGGACTGGCTTTCTTACAAAATGGTTCTACTAGAAACACGGGACCAGATAGAACTGAAAATATTCCAGACACGAATGAACGACTGAGATGCCAAATTGCCATTTAGTATGCTTTGTATTATAGGATATAAAACTAGCCCCATCTACAGAATGTTATGGTGACCCCCGAGGCAGTCACAGCCTCTCCTGATTCAGTATTCTGCTATTTTCTTTTTTAAAAAAATGTATCTCTGGGCATAGTGGCACACACCTTTAATCCCAGCACTTGGGAGGCAAGGGCAGATTTCTGATTTCGAGACCAGCCTGGTCTACAAAGTGAGTTCCAGGACAGCCAGGGCTATACAGAGAAACCCTGTCTCGAAAATAAATAAATAAATAAATACATACATACATACATACATACATACATACATACATAAAATAATGTATCTAAACTGCATAGAGAAGATTTCTTTCCCTCACCAAAGGCTTGGGGAAGGTTTTAGAACAGAGGTGAGTCCGAAGGGTTAATCAAACCTATCTCCTGGGTAAAAAAGGAGACCAGATTCAGCAACTCATCCCCACATCTGACTTTCCCCTTAAGTCAAGGGTCTCCTCTAAAAGTTTCCCACAAGGTAGTGACTGTGATCAAGGTAGATTCGTGAGCTGTTTCTGCCTTTCTGCAACTTTAATTGTGCCTGAGTGCTGAGTGAGCATTTTATGAAGTTGCTGTCTTTGTCCATACTGCATACTATATATAGCACAACCCTAACACATTTCACAATCTACACAGGGAGTTTATAAAACCGGGGGCAGGCCACTGAAACCATTCTGTTAAAGGGCAAGTGTTTGAACTTGTACACTAAAACAGAGGAGATGCTGTTCTGTTGTACTAAGATGGCATTACCTGCCCTACCCACAATCCTGATGGAGATCTTAGAATAGGAATCTCCTTGTGATTTTGATACATGTTCCTTTTGTACTTATGTAAAAAAGGCTTCCACATTTTCCAGACCACATTCAGATAGAATCCATTTAAAATTTGATCTTCCTGTGTATTTTGGGGGACTCATTGTGAACTTGAATCAAAGAAATTTATTAATTCAGCATGATTCTTCCTGCAACCTTTATCAACCCATTTATTAAGTTATTATTTTAAGTTAACCATAACATCCCAAAATAAGAAAAAAATAGTGTGTTCCTCATTACTTAAGAGTATAAATATGTATGTGTGACCAAAAAACTGGTAAAGCAGGTTGTATATTAATGTATAGAATATACCAAAGACGTCTTTTTTCAGAATGTTGATTTCTGGTCTTTTTGTTGAATGCTTTTTTTTTTCTCCCCAACTCATCTTGCAGAAGAAAACTCTTGGGTTTAGTCACCAAGAATCTGCCTTTAAGCCTAATTTTTGACATATGAATTTCCCCATGCTAGAACCAAAACACCACAACCTAAATATATATTGAATATAGAAAATTTTAGTTAATTTTTGCAGCACCTTCATGTTAAGCAAGGAAAATACACATAGATGAATTTTTCACTATGGTTTGTTCCATGCACTCTTTTGAGTCATAGCCATTGAGATCATTCTTAGCTTTTGTTAAATACGTTTGCTATTGTGATACAGCCATAGGCTGCTTTACCCAGTGATTTGTAGCAGCAATCAAAGCCATGAGGCCAAAGTTTGAAGTAGATAATAAAATACCTCACTGTTAATCACTAAATAACTTTAGATTTTTGTTTTAATACAAGAACATCAACCATCAAGGAATGAGGAGGATACTGTGTTCTTATAGTTTTAATATCCTAACTAGAATGATTGTGTATTCCATTAACAATAGCCCTTAGGAGAACCCAGAATGGCTGGTTCAGTCCAAGGTGCTGCATCCATCAGCAAGTGTGTAATCACTAGGAAGCTGTGTTAGTCAGAGGCCAGGCACACCTGACGTGGTGCTGCTTTCAAAATGTTTTCCTCTTAAATATTATTGACAGTAAAACTGTACCCCTATAGCTATTCTTTTAAATGATCTAAAGGTTTAATGTGGAAATAATACAATACCAAACAAAATTATCAAAGTGTTTTGTAATGAATTAATTGCTTTGGGAGCAAATTAATGGCATGATTATTTTAGTCTTTGGCACATGGACTAAATGTGTCCTAGAAAGAACAAAGTCTGGAAAAGGCTTTCACTTGCACACGTGAGACAGGTGTCCTACCATGAGTTCCCTCTAGGACCTCTTCAAATAACCCAATGAAGCCTTTTAAAGCACCAGAAATACGTAATGGATGGTGATGCTGACCCAAATTATGTTTAACCTCCAAACTGTATGTGAAAACATGTAATATAAGTCATGGGGGAAAGTTTAATGCTATGATGATGTATATTTTCATATACTTTAACATTTTATGAAAGTATACTATGCGCAAGTAATTTTACCTTCAGTACTGTATGTTGTTGTGAAGTGAGTATCTTTACTTGGCAGCATTTAAAAATCAATTTAAATGCTATGTAAGTCAGAGTGTTCTTATCCTTTCAGAACAATGAATTAACAAGGTCTAGCTTTGAATCTCACTGCCCAGCACATTACCCAGTAAATAGGAAAATAATTTGGGAATAAGATTTAAACTTTCAGGGCTATGATTTTGCTTATCAAAATATTTTTGCTCAACTCAGGTGTTGTAGTTGTGTTTAGTTCTTAGCTATAGTAGGCACAGATACATTTTGAAATTTTACAAAGCATATAGGGATTTTTTTTGTATTTTAGTTATTTTCATAAAATGCCCATACTAATTTGCTCATGATATATTAGTGCCTCGGTTTCCTGACTGCATATTAAAATATGAACAAGAATGAAATCCTATTTTGATAGATGTCAGTGCTGTGAATGCCCTTACCCACTATGTGCTTCAGAAGGATCTCAGAGATATTGCTGGTGACTTGAGAGGCTGCTGCAGAGAGCTCTCAGGTGATGGGCAGCTCAGACTGCTAAGAGATGTATTTTGTTTTGTTTTAAAAGATGTGTGAGTGTGTGTGTGTCTGTCTGTCTGTCTGTCTGTCTGTGTCTGTGTCTGTGTGTGTCTCTGCATGTGCACCTATGTAGGCCAGAAGAGGGTGTCAGATGTTATGGAGTTTGTGAGTCACCTGATGTGAGTACTAGGAATCAAACTCCAGTTCTGTGAAAGATCAGCAAGGGCCCTTATCCTCTGAGCTATTTCTCCAGCTCAGGGATATGTTTTATAAAAACATTTATATTTATAAATAATGTTTTTTACAGTCTATGATGTCCTTTGATTGTAACAAATAAAAAAGTAGAGAAGGGTTTTCAAATTTTCATAAACAATTTCATTCAGTTAAATTAAGGCTTGAGCCGTTTAGATGATCAGTGTTTTGAAATAGGCAGTTCTTTTCTTTGAGACTTGAATCTGAATGCATCTGGATCTCAAGGAAGCTAGCTATTACACACCAAGTGCCCACTGTCTAGAGAGAGAGTGCAGCCAGGCCTGTGCTGGAGGTTTATGCCTGTAAGTCTCTGCACTTAGAATGTGAGCACCACAGGTTTGAGACCAACTTGGGCTACAGAGTGAAAATCTGTTTCAAAGAGACAAAATAAAGAGGTCTAAAAAACAGAGTCCAAATGGGCAACCCCCTTGGGGTGGGGGAGGATGTGGAGAGTACTGGCAGGGTAGGAGTAGCTAGTAGGGCAGAAAATATAAAGGGAAACTAAGGACCTAGAAGGCCATCATGGTTTCATATATACATAGGTCAGTATATGAACCATAAGGTCAAAACAAGAAAAAAGAAAGAACTAAAGAAAGGACTCTAACTCCAGTAATACAGAATTTTCCCTGTCTCATGATACCAAGTTTCTCTTTTCTAACGCTATTCAATTTCCCTTCTATGAAGTCATAGGCACAAGAGAATGTACTTTCAGTTTCCTTAGCTTGTATTTTTTTCCATTTTTTATTAGGTATTTATTTACTTTATTTACATTTCAAATGCTATTCTCAAAGTCCCCTATACCCGCCCTACTCCCCTACCCACCCACACCTACTTCTTGGCCCTGGTGTTTCCCCTGTACTGGGGCATATAAAGTTTGCAAGACCAAGTGTCGTCTCTTCCCAATAATGGCCAACTAGGCCATCTTCTGCTACATATGCAGCTAGAGACACGAGCACTGGGGGTACTGGTTAGTTCATATTGTTGTTCCATCTCTAGGTTGCAGATCCCTTCAGCTCCTTGGGTGCTTTCTCTAGCTCCTCCATTGGGGGCCCTGTGTTCCACCCAATAGATGACTGTGAGCATCCACTTCTGTATTTGCCAGGCACTGGCATAGCCTCACAAGAGACAGCTATATCAGGGTCCTTTCAGCAAAATCTTGCTGGCATATGCAATAGTGTCTGCATTTGGTGCCTGATTATGGGATGGATTGAAAAAAATTATTTCCGCTAGTTTAGCCTGCTAAAGCAGAGGGACCTTCAGTCCCAAGTAGATCAGACTTTCGGTCCAGGCTTCATTAATAAGTAACTGAGTGACCTTGAGCACGTTGCTTATCACTGTGAGTGGCAGCTGATTCCAAGTGACTTCTGAGGGCCCACAAATAAAGGCTCCCATTATTATTTGACAGTAAAATGAAACAATGAACATGGGCCTTGAAGATTTTGGGGCAAGAGATCAGATGAAGTCAAGGTGCACTCACAGCTTCTTTCAAATAGGCTGAGGGTATCATGGGACCATCTGAAGCAAAGGGCATGGAAAGGTCAGCCTTTCACATGGATATAGCTTGTAGTCATGAAACGAATTTGGAGTCCAGCAGGGTGTAGTGGTGAGGGAGTATGAGAAAGTAGTCCTAGAGCATGGCCAGCATTCTTCAGGAGGATTAGTGTACCACTTCTCCTCCTGTCGGTAGGAAGATGGCCATAGTCACTCTCTGGAGACCCAGGGCTGTCCTGAGTGGCCTGACTGAAAACAGCCTTTCTCCACTCTGCTTTGCTGCTCCAGGACTACCTTCATCATCTCATACTTCAGTGAAAGTTCAGCATCGCAGGAAGAACAGATTCAGAGAGGGACTCAAAGAGGGACTCCTTTACTTTGTACTGAATGTTCACTTGGTGCAAGGCCCTATGGCCAAGAAGTCAGGTTAATTGGAAAGAATAGGACAGAGGGAGGATGTAGAATTTAGGACAGGAAGCGTGGAGGCGCTGAGAGCTCATGAAGAGCAACAATAAATTCTAAAGTGTTCAGTACTAAGGAATGACAGGGCCAGACAGACATATTGATCCCAAATATCCCTTCCTGGAAAAGATAAGCCCATGAGATTAGTGTAAGCATCGCTAAATAATTTTCCTATGGATTGAAATGAGCCTTTCTCCTATGCCACCAGAATCCAGAGATGCTGTTGTCCTGCATTAATTTCAGGCACATCACTGATGTCTCGACAGAAGAGGATGCATATGGTGAGTTTTGTGATGCCCTGGGTCTGGCAGCATCCTGGTGCTTACCTAGCAGTACATACAGCAGATGCAGACTCGTTGTCTAAAGGAGGGATTTATGCTCTCTGCCCACCCCCAACCACAAGAAATACTGCAGAACAGTCAACTTGGTAAAAAAGAAAGAGGTACGTTGTGGGGAAATGTCCTTCTCTGTGCTATCAGCGCCTACTTTTGAACATCCCTGTCTTCTGGGGTACACATGGTGCTCCCACATACTCTGTACTGTCAGACCCTCAGTCATATATGTAAATGTGGGTGTATTGGCCATCTAATGTAATGTGTTAGAGGGCTCAGTTCAACAACCTTTAAAAGAGGTTTTGCTTTGTGTTGCTCTGTGGGATAGGGAACTTTAAAGAGCAAGGTATTCAGCAAATATCCTCATTGTCCAGCTTGATACACCAGGAGGTAGACTTATGGCAGTAAGTATTAAGAGGGCAACCAGGGAGACAACTAGATATCATTTGGGAAACAACTTAGTCCCAGATAATTCTAAATCTGAAGTTCTCTGGAGTCTCAAATGTTATAAGAGCTGTGTTTTCCAGAAGAACTAATTCTGAGACATGGCTATCCTGCCTACAATACATCATGTGCCTTGCTGGGCTATTCAGACAACATACTGAAACAGGAAAGTTCATTTTTCCCTTGGGTTTTCTTTCTTTTTTATTAGACATTTTCTTTTTTTTTTCTTTTTGTTGTTGTTGTTGTTGTTGCTATGTCTTTAACCTTAATTCAAGGTCTGTTTTTCTTTTCTTTTTTTAAAATAGGTATTTATTTCATTTACATTTCCAATGCTATTCCAAAAGTCCCCCACACCCTCCCCCACCCACTCCCACTTCTTGGCCCTGGCATTCCCCTGTACTGAGGCAGATAAATTTTGCAGGACCAATGGCCTCTCTTTCCACTGATGGCCGACTAGGCCATCTTCTGATACATATGCAGCTAGAGACACGAGCTCTGGGGGGGGGGGGGTGCTACTGGTTAGTTCATATTGTTGCTCCACCTATAGGGTTGCAGATCCCTTTAACTCCTTGGTTACTTTCTCTAGCTCCTCCATTGGGAGTCCTGTGGTCCATCCAATAGGTGACTGTGAGTATCCACTTCTGTGTTTGCTAGGCTCCGGCATAGTCTCACAAGAGACAGCTATATCAGGGTCCTTTCAGCAAAATCTTGCTAGTGTATGCAATGGTGTCAGCGTTTGGAGGCTGATTATGGGATGGATCCCATGGTATGGCAGTCTCTAGATGGCCCATCCTTTCGTATCAGCTCCAAACTGTGTCTCTGTAACTCCTTCCATAGGTGTTTTGTTCCCCATTCTAAGAAGGGGCAAAGTGTCCACACTTTGGTCTTCGTTCTTCTTGAGTTTCATGTGTTTAGCAAATTGTATCTTATATCTTGGGTATTCTAAGTTTCTGGGCTAATATCAACTTATCAGTGAGTACATATCATGTGAGTTCTTTTGTGATTGGGTTACCTCACTCAGGATGATGCCCTCCAGGTCCATTCATTTGCCTAGGAATTTCATAAATTCATTCTTTTTAATAGCTGAGTAGTACTCCATTGTGTAAATGTGCCACATTTTCTGTATCCATTCCTCTGTTGAGGGGCATCTGGGTTCTTTTCAGCTTCTGGCTATTATAAATAAGGCTGCTATGAACATAGTAGAGCATGTGTCCTTACTGGTGGGAACGTCTTCTGGATATATGCCCACGAGAGGTATTGCGGGATCCTTAGGTAGTACTATGTCCAATTTTCTGAGGAACCACCAGACTGATTTCCAGAGTGGTTGTACAAGCTTGCAATCCCACCAACAATGGAGGAGTGTTCCTCTTTCTCCACATCCTCACCAGCATCTGCTGTCACCTGAATTTTTTATCTTAGCCATTCTGACTGGTGTGAGGTGGAATCTCAGGGTTGTTTTGATTTGCATTTCCCTGATGATTAAGGATGTTGAACATTTTTCCAGGTGCTTCTCAGCCATTCGGTATTCCTCAGGTGAGAATTCTTTGTTTAGCTCTGAGCCCCATTTTTTAATGGGGTTATTTGACTTCCTGGAGTCCACCTTCTTGAGTTCTTTATATATATTGGATATTAGTCCCCTATCTGATTTAGGATAGGTAAAGATCCTTTCCCAATCTGTTGGTGGACTTTTTGTCTTATTGACTGTGCCTTTTGCCTTGCAGAAGCTTTGCAATTTAATGAGGTCCCATTTGTCAATTCTCGGTCTTACAGCACAAGCCATTGCTGTTTTATTCAGCAACTTTTCCCCTGTACTCATATCTTCGAGGCTTTTCCCTACTTTCTCCTCTATAAGTTTCAGTGTCTCTGGTTTTATGTGGAGTTCCTTGATCCACTTAGATTTGACCTTAGTACAAGGAGATAGGAATGGATCAATTTGCATTCTTCTACATGATAACCACCAGTTGTGCCAGCACCATTTGTTGAAAATGCTGTCTTTTTTCCACTGGATGGTTTTTGCTCCCTTGTCAAAGATCAAGTGACCATAGGTGTGTGGGTTCATTTCTGGGTCTTCAATTCTATTCCATTGGTCTACTTGTCTGTCACTATACCAGTACCATGCAGTTTTTATCACAATTGCTCTGTAGTACAGCTTTAGGTCAGGCATGGTGATTCCACCAGAGATTCTTTTATCCTTGAGAAGAGTTTTTGCTATCCTAGGTTTTTTTGTTATTCCAGATGAATTTGCAGATTGCCCTTTCTAATTCGTTGAAGAATTAAGTTGGAATTTTGATGGGGATTGCATTGAATCTGTAGATTGCTTTTGGCAAGATAGCCATTTTTACAATGTTGATCCTGCCAATCCATGAGCATGGGAGATCTTTCCATCTTCTGAGATCTTCTTTAATTTCTTTCTTCAGAGACTTGAAGTTCTTATCATACAGATCTTTCACTTGCTTAGTTAGAGTCACGCCAAGGTATTTTATATTATTTGTGACTATTGAGAAGGGTGTTGTTTCCCTAATTTCTTTCTCAGCCTGTTTATCCTTTGTGTACAGAAAGGCCATTGACTTGTTTGAATTAATTTTATATCCAGCTACTTCATTGAAGCTGTTTATCAGGCGTAGGAATTCTCTGGTGGAATTTTTAGGATCACTTATATATACTATCATATCATCTGCAAAAAGTGATATTTTGACTTCTTCCTTTCCTATTTGCATCCCCTGGATCTCCTTTTGTTGTCGAATTGCTCTGACTAGGACTTCAAGTACAATGTTGAATAAGTATGGAGAAAGTGGGCAGCCTTGTCTAGTCCCTGATTTTAGTGGGATTGCTACCAGCTCCTCACCATTTACTTTGATGTTGGCTACTGGTTTGCTGTAGATTGCTTTTATCATGTTTAGGTATGGGCCTTGAATTCCTGATCTTTCCAATACTTTTATCATGAATGGGTGTTGGATTTTGTCAAATGCTTTCTCCACATCTAAGGAGATGATCATGTTGTTTTTGTCTTTGAGTTTGTTTATATACTGGATAACGTTGATGGATTTCTAGATATTGAACCATCCCTGCATCCCTGGGATGAAACCTACTTGGTCAGGATGGATCTTGATGTGTTCTTGGATTCAATTAGTGAGAACTTTATTGAGGATTTTTGCATCGATATTCATAAGGGAAATTGGTCTGAAATTCTCTATCTTTGTTGGGTCTTTTTGTGGATTAGGTATCAGAGTAATTGTGGCTTCATAGAATGAGTTGGGTAGAGTACCATCTGCTTCTATTTTGTGGAATAGTTTGTGAAGAACTGGGATTAGATCTTCTTTGAAGGTCTGATAGAACTATGCACTAAACCCATCTGGTCCTGGGCTTTTTTTAGTTGGGAGACTATTAATGACTGCTTCTATTTCTTTAGGGGATATAGGACTGTTTAGATCATTAACCTGATCTTGATTTAACTTTGGTACCTGGTATCTGTCTAGAAACTTGTCCATTTCATCCAGGTTCTCCAGTTTTGTTGAGTATAGCCTTTTGTAGAAGGATCTGATGGTGTTTTGGATTTCTTGAGGATCTTGTTAATTAGGATGCTTTTCCTGTGCCCTCTAGTGAGTCTGGCTAAGGGTTTATCTATCTTGTTGCTTTTCTCAAAGAACCAGCTCCTCATTTGGTTGATTCTTTGAATAGTTCTTCTTGTTTCCACTTGGTCGATTTCGCCCCTGAGTTTGATTATTTCCTGCCGTCTACTCCTCTTGGGTGAATTTGCTTCCTTTTGTTCTAGAGCTTTTAGGTGTGTTGTCAAGCTGCTAGTGTATGCTCTCTCTAGTTTCTTTTTGGAGGCACTCCAGAGCTATGAGTTTTCCTCTTAGAAATTCTTTCATTGTGACCCATAAGTTGTGGCTTCATTTTCATTAAACTCTAAAAAGTCCTTAATTTCTTTCTTTATTCCTTCCTTGACCAAGATATCATTGAGAAGAGTGTTGTTCAGTTTCCACGTGAATGTTGGCTTTCTATTATTTATGTTGTTATTGAGGATCAGCCTTAGTCCATGGTGATCTGATAGGATGCATGGGACAATTTCAATATTTTTGTTGAGGATTGTTTTGTGACCAATTATATGGTCAGTTTTGGAGAAGGTACCATGAGGTGCTGAGAAGAAGGTATATCCTTTTGTTTTAGGATAAAATGTTGTGTAGATATCTGTTAGATCCATTTCTTTCATAGCTTCTGTTAGTTTCACTGTGTCCCTGTTTAGTTTCTGTTTCCATGATCTGTCCATTGGTGAAAGTGGTGTGTTGAAGACTCCCACTATTATTGTGTGAGGTGCAATGTGTGCTTTGAGCTTTACTAAAGTTTCTTTAATGAATGTGGCTGCCCTTGTATTTGGAGCATAGATATTCAGAATTGAGAGTTCCTCTTGGAAGATATTACCTTTGATGAGTATGAAGTACCCCTTCTTGTCTTTTTTGATGACTTTGAGTTTGGAAGTCGATTTTATTAGATATTAGAATGGCTACTCCAGCTTGTTTCTTCAGACCATTGGCTTGGAAAATTGTTTTCCAGCCTTTCATTCTGAGGTAGTGTCTGCATTTTTCCCTGAGATGGGTTTCCTGTAAGCAGCAAAATGTTGGGTCCTGTTTGTGTAGCCAGTCTGTTAGTCTATGTCTTTTTATTGTTGAGTTGAGTCCATTGATATTATGAGATATTAAGGAAAAGTAATTGTTGCTTCCTATTATTTTTGTTGTTAACGTTGGCATTCTGTTCTTGTGGCTGTCTTCTTTTAGGTTAGTTGAAGGATTACTTTCTTGTTTTTCCTAGGACATGGTTTCCGGCCTTGTATTGGTTTTTTTCTGTTATTATCCTTTGAAGGGCTGGATTCGTGGAAAGATAATGTGTGAATTTGGTTCGGTTATGGAATACTTTGGTTTCTCCATCTACAGTAATTGAAAGTTTGGCTGGGTATAGTAGCCTTGGCTGGCATTTGTGTTCTCTTAGTGTCTGTATAACATTTGTCCAGGATCTTCTGGCTTTCATAGTTTCTGGTGAAAAGTCTGGTGTAATTCTGATAGGCTTGCCTTTATATGTTACTTGACCTTTTTCCCTTACTGCTTTTAATATTCTATCTTTATTTAGTGCATTTGTTGTTCTGATTATTATGTGTCGGGAGGAATTTCTTTTCTGGCCCAGTCTATTTGGAGTTCTGTGGGCTTCTTGTATGTTCATAGGCATCTCTTTCTTTAGGTTTGGGAAGTTTTCTTCTATAATTTTGTTGAAGATATTTGCTGGCCCTTTGAGTTGAAAATCTTCATTCTCATCTACTCCTATTATCCGTAGGTTTAGTCTTCTCATTGTGTCCTGGATTTCCTGGATGTTTTGAGTTAGGATCTTTTTGCATTTTGCATTTTCTTTGATTGTTTATGCGGATGTTCTCTATGGAATCTCCTGCACCTGAGATTCTCTCTTCCATCTCTTGTATTCTGTTGCTGATGCTTGAATCTATGGTTCCAGATTTCTTTCCTACGGTTTCTATCTCCAGTGTTGCCTCACTTTGGGTTTTATCCATTGTGTCTACTTCCCTTTTTAGGTCTAGTATGGTTTTGTTCATTTCCATCATCTGTTTGGATGTGTTTTCCTGTTTTTCTATAAGGACTTGCAACTCTTTAGCAGTGTTCTCCTGTATTTCTTTAAGTGAGTTATTAAAGACCTTCTTGATGTCTTCTACCATCATCATGAGATATACCTTTAAATCCGGGTCTAGGTTTTCAGGTGTGTTGGGGTGCCCTGGACTGACTGCGGTGGGAGTACTGGGTTCTGATGATAGTGAGTGGTCTTGGTTTTTGTTAGTAAGATTCTTACATCTGCCTTTCGCCATCTGGTAAACTCTGGAGTTAGTTGTTATATTTGTCTCTGGTTAGAGCTTGTTCCTCTCGTGATTCTGTTATTCTCTACTAGCAGACTGGGGAGACTAGCTCTCTCCTGAGTTTCAGTAGTCAGAGCACTCTCTGCAGGCAGGTTCTCCTCTTTCAGGGAAGGTGCACAGATATCTGGCATTCAGACTTGCCTCCTGGCAGAAGCTGAAGGCCCGAAACAGGACCTGTCCCAGAAGCTGTTAGCTTCTGTAGTCCACACTCTCACCTGTGCAGACTAATCTTGGTGGAGTCCGGGAGCCAAGATGTCCCTCAATAGAGGAGTGGGTACATAAAATGTGGTACATTTACACAATTGAGTACTACTCAGCTATTAAAAACAACGAATTTATGAAATTCTTAGACAAATGGATGGATCTGGAGGATATCATCCTGAGTGAGGGAACCAAGTCACATGTAAGCTTTTAAACCTGGCTTTAGAAACAAGCTAGTTCATGTATATTTCATACCACTATCATCATACTTGGCTCTGACACCAGATAAATGGACACACACACACACACCACTCTCCTAGGACAACAATTTAGTTTCCATGGCATAATTTTTTTCACTCTCCAATTGTGCAAGTCCAGATTATCACTTGAGTTTCTGACCTACAGCAGCTAGAACACAGATTTCTACAATCCAAACCACTGAGTTTTATTATTCCCTAGAATAGCTCACAGAACCCTTGATTTGCATTCATCAGTTCATTTTAAAAGATGTAATTTAGGAAGATCCAGGTAAAGTAGATCCACAGAACAAAGTGTGGAGGGGTGGCAGTATGTAATTTTCCCTCTCAGCATGCTTCCAGGTACTATATAACATGTTCACTAACCTAATAACAAGTTTCCTGGACTGTGTCCTTCTGGACTTTTACAGAGGAGTCATTGTTAAGCAACTCAACCATCAACCTTTCTCTCTCTAGAAGTTTCAGAGTAGGACTAAAAGTTCCAACCCTTTGCTTATAGCTTGGTCTAATTGTGACCATCAAAGAAGGGACTAATTTTTTAGGGTCAATTTATTGGTATACAAAAGACACTATCACTAAGGAGATTCTGTGTTTTAGGTGCTGTTTGTTAGGAAATAATATGAAAAGGTAGAGTGCAGAAGGGGGCAAATGCCAGAATGTATGTCCTTATAGCACACTGGCTTTCTGGGAGAGTTTTGCTGTTTCCCATTAGCCTTTTACATAATTCTCTATCCAAGGCCACCTTACATGAGAGAAAATAAAGCTATTTATTCACTCTGACTGGCTTTGTGTGTCTCAACTTCTGAAGGTGACAGCCTACCTTTGATTCTATACATGTATAGGCATCTAAAACCAGCAAGTCATTTAACCATACTGAGCTTCAATTTTCTTTCTGTGAAGTAGGAACATAATACCCTTTCTCTTATAAGACACTTTTTAAGATTCAGATAAAGCTCTAAGCATTCCACAGCTAGCACATGGTCATTTATTATTCTGACCACATTATATATGTTTTATATATATTTATATGTTATATACATTTTTAACCCAGGGCTAGGCAAACCCTTGAGAACTGATCTGGAACTTTCTCATCATTTTGTATTCACATAGAGCCAAGACAAAGGAGACAGAGAGAACCCTGGCTTCTGCTTCTTACTCTTACATGTGTTAATTCAGTGGATGCCACAGAGAATCCTAGCTTTACAAAGGACATTCATACTGCATCATCCCTTGGAATGTTATGACAGTTTAAAGGAATGTTTCCCACAGAGATAAGGAAAGAAAGCCACTTCACAACTAGAGTGATGCTGTTAGCCAAACTGCTTCTATCTTTAAACAATAGATGCTTTGTTCCTCTGGGTTATACTATAACCATAGTGTTTGTGAAACCAAGATAAGAAACTACTGAAGTACTATCAGGTCGGGGGAGCATGGTACATTGTACCAATATCGAATGAGAGATTTACTCCTTTCCTCACAGCTCTGTGAAGCAGCACTAAAAGATGGCTGGACCAGGTAAATTATCTATGTAATGGTGGACTTGACTTCCTAATGAACAACACTAAGAGGCTGAATATGTGAAGAGGAGCCAAAGACTAAATCTAGTTGCTAACTAAGACTAGTCTAGTTGCTTCAACCTAGACCGGGCATATTCTCTCTAAAGACAAGGTGTGAATCTACTTAGAATTCTAGAATATCACATATGGAAGAGACGGTGGAAGACACCAGCTTCTGATGTATACACACCCACTGAGTATACAAATCCATTCTTTTGTGGTGCAAGGGATTGAACCTAGAGCATCATACTTATTAGATAATTGTTCCACTGCTGAACACCATCCAGGGTCTTCATTTCAACAAGACCTATCAGTTAGTCCTCATTTGTGTACTCAGATTTAAGAGGCAATAAACCCTTGTCAGTTCCTTAGTGAAATAGAGTGATAACATAAAAAAAGGTATGAAAAGGGCTTTGGCATTTGATAGAATTAAAGTAAACTCTTGTCTTTTCCCACCATTCCTTTTCAAGGATTCTGTGTGACCCTAGGCAGATCTCTCAGCCTTTCTTAAACATATGTCCTCCCTCTCTCTTGGTCCTTCTAAGAGTTGCCATTTTTGATGAGAATTATTACAAGGTAAATTTGGAGCAGATGTTCCATGAGGACTAGTCTCTACCTGACTAAAAGAGGCTGGCTGATGAGTCAACTCTAGGAGATCACGAAGGCTCCAGAAAGATTTCTGGACCTCAGCAAAAGAAATGTGTAGAGGCTATGGCCAACTACTGCCATTATTCTCCAGAATGACAAATCATATCGTTGGAACTTCCACCTAGAGTCAAAGGATCTCTGGGTGTTTGTTATGAGTAAGAGAAAACAAGATAGTAGGTGCCTGAGTGTGTTCAGCTTTAAAAAAAAAATGTTGACCGGGCGGTGGTGGAGCACCCCTTTAATCCCAGCACTTGGGAGGCAGAGGCAGGTGAATTTCTGAGTTCGAGGCTAGCCTGGTCTACAAAGTGAGTTCCAGGACAGCCAGGGCCACACAGAGAAACCCTGTCTCAAAAAAAGAAAATGTTTCTGACTGAAATAGTCACTTTCCTTCCATCCTTTTCCTCCAGCTACTCTCCTTCAAACCCTCCCACGCCCCCCATTCTCAAGCTGATAGTCTCTTCTTCTTTATCACTGATACATATGCATGTTATTTACTATTATATGTATGTATACTATTAAATACTGCTGAGTTAATTTTTGATGGTAGTGTGTATATGACTTCAGGGCTGACCACTGTACATTGGATAGCCAATAAGGAGAGAGGCTGCTTCTCCTAGTCATCATTTGTTGCCCATAATTCGTTGTCTAGGGGTGGGATCCCAAAAAATTTACCTCCTTCCATGATATTGCCTTTATTCTGGTCTTGTTTGTGTAGTCATTTCTAGGAGAGACATTCAGAGTAGACTTTCTGGTATGCCTCTTAACAATCTTTCTGTCCCTTCTTTCAAGATGTTCCTGAGCCTCTGATGCAGGCGCTTTGAAGTACATTATCTTTGGGGTTGGTCTCCCCATGATCTGTTGATCTCTACATTGAATCAATTTGTGGTTTTCTGTGAGTGTTTCTGTTTGCTGTAAAAATAGTCTCCTTTGATGGGGGTTAGTAACTGCAATTATCCAAGATAAGATGATTCCTGTGCCTGTGTGAATCTTTTATGAGCTAAATGGTCTTCTTAGTATACAGGGAGATTGGACACTTTGAGGAGAAGACATAGGCTCTATCTGCAGTAACACAAGCACAGCCTTGGTACTCACTAAACAGAGGCTTGTGAAGAAGAAATTGGATACTAGTCCCTTGAGATGATATTCTCTTCTCCACTAATAGTGCTCAAATTGGGCCAACCATACTCCAGCAGTCACAAGGAACATATATAGATGTCTATGTCTCAAGAAATAATTGGACATCAAGGCAGATTTTCTTTTTTTTTTGGGGGGGGGGGCTCCTTGTGAGTGGCCAAATGTGCCATGAGGGAGAACTCTATAGGACACTACAGACCACACGCTGCTGTTCCTCTTTGTCTAACCAAGTCCCTTTCCCTTTCTGGAGCCTTTCACCATAAGGAACAGATTAGTCCAACTGGGCTCACTGGAGACAAAACTTTCTGTGCAAATAACTAGCAAATGTATGGGCCTTGTGAACTCTCCTTGTCTCTTCTATGGACCAGGGCCTGTTTGTTCTTACCTGTTTGGCATAACAAGAATTCAGGGAGCTGTATTAGAGATACAACTTCTCCTTCTAGTTCCTTCACTGTGGGTCAGCAGATAATTCTGTCATTGCCCTGATACTGAATAAAGAGATGCAGTTTGGAGTATTATTATCATGTGACTTGTCTAAAGTTTGGGAAGAACAGAGGTTACTAGAAAACATGGTCTATGAATGATTCACAGAGACTCACTTCTACAGAAAATCCAGGTGTTCTTGCCAAGATAAAATATCTATTTAAAACTAAGTGTATTTGTAGGTTTAAAGTAACAAGTTGGGGAAAATCATCCGGATGACATACGAAGATGCCACCTCGTCAGGGACACGATTGGACTAGAGAACACTTTGGTAAATATATTCTCAAGATATTAAGACATGAAAGCTTCATGAGTGTTTTCTGTGGTACTGTGACTCTCATCTCAGGGACGTGTCCATGTCAGATAAGCACTACACCATTGAGCTATACTATTCATCCCCAGCCTGAAGTCTTTGTTCCAACCAAGGAGTAAGAACATGGACATTTTTATAACTTATGCTGGTCTGTGATAGGTGAACTCTCTTTTTAAAAGCTATGGGATCTGATTAGCTTTAGTTTTGTAATTCTACAGAGCCAATTAAATCTCATTCGAGCAAGAGACCATTCTTTTGCTAATGCAGGTGAGTCTGAACAAGCAGTCTTCGGTTGGCACGACCTTGGTGTGTAAATCATTAGCCTCTCTCACGCAGCTTATCAGGACATAGGTTCCAAGTAGCCATTCTTTGATAAGGAGTTGAGGCTTTAGCTGAGATAAAGAAAAGGATTTATCATTCCTATGTATTATAGTTTTTATTATATGAAAAATATTTTGTATAGAGTCACAATCATATTTTTTATATTTTAAAAATAAGGCTTGTTTTGTGAGTTAAAATTATTTTTGGAGTACTTAATGTAAGATCAGAAGCCTCATTATACATGAAATAGCAATGCTTTTGTTTCATGAGGTCACCCTCATTCAAATAATTTATGACAAAATTTGATCTTGAGCCTGCTATACTGTGGTTCTCAGAGTATCCTGTAAAGGAACACTTACCACTTAGACTATTTATAGAATCTCATGTCCTTGTCCATCTTCTGTAAGTGTAATGAGGTTGATGGCAGAAGGGTGAGCCCTATCTCAAGCTCTGCCCAGCAATTCTCTGGCTTCCAGGTGGTATGATAATGAGAAGGCCAAAGCCTGAAAGGCAAGGCCTGGACTTAAATTACCACCAACTTGGCCTACTGGTCTTGAGTGACTTCCTTAACTTTCTCTATAAGCCAGTTTTTAATTTGTAAAACAGGGTAACGTTTTAATGTAAAACAGAGCTGTCTTATGGGGTATTGGTAAAAATTAAATGAAAGAAAAACTTATTAAGTGCCAAGTAGCATGGTTGTCTCATTAGTGAGTATTTATTAATATGTCACATACCTGGTGGGCAATAGTCAATTTGAACAAACTCAGTGTTGACTGTGCATGTGATTCAAAAGATAAGAGGGGAGCTGATTGGATGGCTCAGCAGTTAAAGGTACCAGCTGTCCAGTTCAAGAACCTGAGTTCAGTCTTCAGGATCATTATTGTAGAAGGAAAGAACTGACCACCACAGTTGTCCTCTAACTTCCACTCATGTGTGTGCATACACATATACATGAGAGGAGACACACACTGTGTAAATAAAATAAGGAGCTAGGGAGATGGTTCTGTGATTAAGAGCATTTTCTGCTCTTGCAGAGGATCCAGGTTCTGTTCTAATCCTCATAACCAGCTGTAATTCCAGTACCATTGATCAGATGCCGTCTTTTGGTTTCTGCTGGCACCAGACGCACATTATGGCAAAACACTCATATGCTTAAAATAAAATAAAGCACTCGGGCTGGAGAGATGGCTCAGAGGTTAAGAGCACTGGCTGCTCTTCCAGAGGTCCTGAGTTTAATTCCCAGCAACAACATGGTGGCTCACAACCATCTCTAATGGGATCTGATGCCCTCTTCTGGTGTGTCTGAAGACAGCTACAGTGTACTCACACACATAAAATAAATCTTAAAAAAAATAATAAAGCACTCAGTGGATCCAACTGAAAGGTTGGCAAAAATATGGTCTCTTGCTCTGATGAGATTTAATTAGCTCTGTAGAAAAGCTAAAACTAAAACTGATCAGACCCCATAGCTTTTAAAAAGAGAGTTTACCTATCACAAGACTAGCATAAGTTATTAAAATGTCCATGTTCCTTTTTTATTAGATATTTTCTTTATTTTTATTTTTTTATTCTTTGGTTTTTGAGACAGAGTTTCTCTGTATAGCCCTGGCTGTCCTGGAACTCACTCTGTAGACCAGGCTGGCCTTGAACTCAGAAATCCCCCTGCCTCTGCCTCCCAAGTGCTGGGATTAAAGGCATGCGCCACCACGCCCAGCTGATATTTTCTTTATTTACATTTCAAATGTTATCCCCTTTCCTAGTTTCCCCTCCGAAAACCCCCTATCCCTTCCTCCTTCCCCTGCTCCCCAACCCACCCACTCCCATTCCCAGTCCTGGAATTCCCCTATACTTGGGCATAGAACCTTCACGGGACCTAGGGCCTTTCCTCCCACTGATGACTGCCACACACTCTGGCTGAGGCCTGGAAGCCACTCACGAGGCAGAAAGTTTCACGGAAACTCACTCCTGGAATCTGGCATTCTCTCTAACCTATACATTAATATTCCATTCCCGAGTCAGTCTAGTGTATGGATCCACATGCTCTCTTTTAGAATTATCCTATTATAAATGCCTTTTAAGATTTAATTCTGACATAGCCAAAGCCTTCGCCAGTGTTCCAATATCCTAGAAAGTCCTTGAGCAGACCAAGGGCTTGGAATCCAGGAAGAATGTTGCCTATTCAGTGACATTCAGAATAGCCTCTGGTATCACTTTGAATAAAAGCTAGGTCACTGCCCTACATAGGAATTTACCATCATCTAGGAAGAAATTTCAGACCTAAGGAGAAACCAGAGTAGATACTTAGAACTATAGATAGCTGAGTTACACCCATACACATGTATTTACAATGGCCTAAGGGAAAGGTGGACTATACAATAGACTAAAATAGGAACTATGGAAAGGGCACGAAGCCCTTGACCCTAGCTTCTAAGATTAAGTGAATCTTAGGTGGAGCTCCTTTTGATCCCAGTTGTTAACAATGAATTCTATCCCAGGTGGTTCCTGTTAGACCTTCTGTGTTTGTATTCCTCTGTTTTATGTAAGAATCCAGTAACCTCTTTGTACCTTGCGAGTGTGTCACCCAACTTCCTTATTGTCTTCTGTATAAAAAGTTTGATGCTCGATTTGACACATTACATTCAGATTCTACAGAACCTCTCCTGTGTGCATCTATCTGTCAATTCATGCACCCTTTACCCACCTGCAACTAGAGACCCATTCCACGCAGACAAAGGGATCCAGAGGGTCTGCGGCAGATGACTGCCTAGACCATCCTGTGCTACATATACTGCTAGAACCACAAGTTCCACCATGTGTTTTCATTGATTGGTGGTTTAGATCCAAGGAGCTCTGGGGGTACTGGTTAATTCATATTGATGTTCCTCCTATGGGGCTGCAAACCCCTTCAGCTCCTTGGATACTTTCTCTAGCTCCTTCTTGGTTGGAACAAAAGACATCAGGATGGGGGTGAATATTATAGCTTAGTGGTAAAGTGCTTACCTAACATGGACACATCCCTGAGTCAGCACATCTCATAATCCAGCCCAGGGCACTTGTAGACATCACAGCAGTTCTGTGAGCAATTCACATCTCTTCCCTCACATATGGCTCAGATCTGAAGCCAGATTTCTAATCCCAATGTCTGCACTTTGGATCCTTTTTTGAGAACTCTGGAGTAGACACTAGCAAAAGAAATGCCAGAAGAGTCTTCCTAAGCAGTAGGTTGCACTAAATTAAGGCATCTTCTCTCTGGAACCATGGCTCTACAGAGAAGTGAGAAGTCTGTCCTTGCAGATGATGGGTGTCAGTGAACGTTGGGATGTGCCTAAGGCAGTGGAGTGGATATCAAAACTAGCTAAATTCAAGCCATTGTGGTTCACAGGCCATGCAACTATTTCTGAGGTAATAAAGCTGCTGCTTCTGCTATCTCAGTCATTTACTATTTATTTGATGTTCTTGAGAGGTCAGAACAATTCCTAAAATTCTCAAAAATTCTCATGGCACAAGTCCCTCATACAAATAAAAGCTGATGTTTGCATGAGTATCTGAGTGTCACACTGAGTATCACACACACAGCACAAATGAACCCATGTGCAGCAGCATCACATAAAGAGCCACACCTGTACCCATGTGCTACAGCAACACATACCAGGCACACCTGAACACATGTACAGCATCATCTAACACCTGGATCACATGTAAAGTGGCATCACACACCAGGCAAACTCCAGGACACATGAACAGCAGCATCACACACCAGGCCCACATGTCCACATGTGCAGCAGCATCACATACCAGGCCCACATGTCCACATGTGCAGCAGCATCACATACCAGGCCCACATGTCCACATGTGCAGCAGAATCACACTCCCGGCACACATGTAAAGTGGCAACACACACTAGGCATACATTTACAGGTTAATAACACACCAGGCACACATGTACACAAGTACAGCAGCATCACACAACAGGCACACATGTAAACATGTGCAACAGCATGACACATCAGGCACACATATTTACATGTGCAGCAGCATCACATACGAGGGACCCATGTTCACATGTACATTGGCATCACACAACAGGCACACATGTACACATGTACACATGTACAGCTGCAGCACACGTCAACAGGCGAGGAGTGGTGACGGGTCGCCCAAGGCTCTTCGGTCAGGACCTGACCCGGTGACGTCACTGGAGTCGCCGGGGGTAACGGTAGTCGCTGCGGGGAAACCGGAGATCAGGTCGCGCTGCTCAGAGGTGGCGACGCGGAGAGGACCAGGAAAACTGGGTTCGGCAAGGAGAGGAACTACGCATGCGGCATGCCCTGTTTGTTTCCGGGCAGCGAACTCAAAACCGGAAATCCTCGTCGTCGCTGACGCTCCGAGTTCTTCCCTAGAAGAACTCACTTCCTGTTGGGAACGGAGGAACTTCCTGTCTGGCGCAGGAAGTTAGTGTTTAAGCATGCTGGGAGTTGTAGTCATTTCCTGCCTCGGGTGTTACTTCCTGTTTGCTACAGGAAGTGACATCACAAAAGCACCGAGGCAAGGTGGGAGTTGTAGGTCCCACCTGTGTAGCTCCAGATACAATCTCCCGGTAACCTACTGTTTTAAAACGCGACCCCGTCACCGGGTCGAAGCCGCTCGACTGCCCGCCCTTCCCTCAGGCTGGCCGGTTGACCGCAGGCAAATCCATATCCTTTGACACCGACCGGAGCGGAGCGTTGGAGTGACAACTTGTCGCCACCGGGTGGCGCGCGAGAGAAACCGTCTCGGGGTTCAACCCAGAGACACCCAGTCTCAGAAAAAAAAAAAATTCAATAAAGAAATAATTCTGAATAAATAAATAAATAAATAAATAAATCTAAACCTTTAAAAATTTAAAAATAAAAAATAGGAGGAGTTGAAGATTTAGCTCAGTGGTAGAGTGCTTGCCTAGCAAGTGCAAGGCCCTGGGTTCGGTCCTCAGCTCTGGGGGGGGGGGGGGGAGACAAAAAAATAGGAAAAAATACCAGCTGAGTCTCGAAAAAAAAAACCAAGACTAAATTAATTAAAGAAATGACTAATGGCTGGGCGTGGTGGCGCACGCCTTTAATCCCAGCGCTCGGGAGGCAGAGGCAGGTGGATTTCTGAGTTCGAGGCCAGCCTGGTCTACAGAGTGAGTTCCAGGACAGCCAGGGCAATACAGAGAAACCCTGTCTCGAAAAAAAGCAAAAAGAAAGAAAGAAAGAAGAAAGAAAGAAAGAAAGAAAGAAAGAAAGAAAGAAAGAAAGAAAGAAAGAAAGAAAGAAAGAAAGAAAAAAGAGAGAGAGAGAGAAAGAGAAAGAAAGAAAGAAAGGAAAGAAAGAAAGGAAAGAAAGAAAGAAAGAGAAAGAAAGAAAGAAAGGAAAGAAAGAAAGGAAAGAAAGAAAGGAAAGAAAGAAAGGAAAGAAAGGAAAGAAAGGAAGAAAGGAAAGAAAGAAAGAAAGGAAAGAAAGGAAAGAAAGAAAGGAAAGAAAGGAAGAAAGAAAGGAAAGAAAGGAAGAAAGGAAGAAAGAAAGAAAGGAAGAAAGAAAGAAAGAAAGGAAAGAAAGAAAGAGAAAGGAAGAAAGAGAAAGGAAGGAAAGAAAGGAAGAAAGGAAAGAAAGAAAGAAAGGAAAGAAAGGAAAGAAAGGAAGAAAGAAAGAAAGGAAAGAAAGGAAGAAAGAAAGAAAGAAAGGAAAGAAAGAGAAAGAAAGAAAGAGAAAGGAAGAAAGAGAAAGGACGAAAGAAAGAAAGAAAGAAAGAAAGAAAGAAAGAAAGAAAGAAAGAAAGAAAGAAAGAAAAGAAATGACTAGATAAATGAATTTTAAAAATTTAAACATTTGAAGATCTCCGAGTTCAAGGTCATGGGATTAGAGGTGTGGTGGCGCCACATGGTTATATGGCGCATGTGGTTATGGTTGGGGTTAGTTTTAGGATTAGAGGGTGGTTTGAGTTTAGGGGTTAGTGGTTAGGGTTACAGTTTTATGGTTAGTGTTTGGGTTAGGGTTAGGCTTATAGGGTTAAGATTAGAGGGTTAGAGTTAAGGGTTAGGGTTGCTAGGCTTGGGATTAGGGCTAGAGAGGCTAGAGTGAGGGTGAATGTGAGGGTTAGGGTTCAGCGTTTGGGTTCAAGGTTAGTGTTCACTTCTAGGGTTAGGGTTAGGGTTAAATTTAGGATGTTAGGGATAGGTTTGTTAGGGTTATGGGGGTTAAGGTTAGGGTGAGTGTGAATGTGAAGGTGACAGTTCAGGGTTAGGATTCAGGGCTAGGGTTTCATTTCAGGGTTAGGGTTAGGGTTAGTCTGTGAATTAGGTTTAGGAGTTAGGGGGTAGGGGTTAATGGTTAGGGTTAGGGGTTCCATTTAGGGGTTAGGGCTAGTGTTAGAGTTGTTAAGGTTAGGGTTGTTAGATTTAAAGTCAGAGTGGTTAGAGTTTGGATGAGGGTGTTGGTGAAGGTGAAGGTTCAGGGTTAGGATTCAGGGTTAGGTTTTGGTTTCAGGGTTAGAGCTATGGGTTAGTTTTAGGGGTTAGTGTTTGGGTTTGCCTTATTTTAGGGGTTAGGTGATACGGGTTAGGGGTTAGGGTTAAGGTTATGGTTATGTGTAGGGTGGTTAGGGTTTTATGTTTAGGGTTACGATTAGGGTTCAGGGTTCCTGGTTTGGGTTCCGTTTATGGGGAGCTATGGTTTTGGGAGTTAAGGAATAAGGCTTATGGGTTATATAGGGCATAGGATATGAAACTAGCTTTAGGGGGGGTTATTTGGGGGGTTTGGATTAGAGTTAGAGGGTTATGGTTATGGGTTAGGATTAGTTTTTAGGGATTAGGGTTAGGGTTAGGGACAGTGTTAGGGTTGTTAAGGTTAGGGTCATGGTTAATGGGGTTATGGTGAGGATGAATGTCAGGCTGAGGGTTCAGGGTTAGGGTTATGTGTTAGTGGTTAGTGTTTTGTTTAGGGTGTTAGGTTTCATAGATTAGGGTTAGTCTGTTAGGTTTAGGAATATAGCGTCAAGGTTAGGGGTTTTGGGATAGGTTTAGTGGTTAGGGTTAGGGCTAGAGGGTCAGGGTTAGGTGTGAGGTGTTAGGGTTAGGTTTAGGGGGTCAGGAGTTTGGGGTTAGTTTATGGGTTAATGGTTAGGGGTTATGGTTAGGGGGTTGGTGTCAGGTGGTTAGGGTTAGGGTGTTAGGGTTAAGAAGTTAGGGGGCTAGGGTTTGGGTAAGTGTTAGAGGGTTAGCGTTTTAGGCTTAAGAGTTTGGGGTTAGGATTAGGGTTTGGGAGTTAGGGTTAGAGTATTAGGGTCAGGGTGTTAGGGTTAAGGAGTTAGGGGGTAGGGTTTGGGTTAGTGTTTGGTGGTTAGTGTTAGAGGATTAGTGTTTTAGGCTTAAGAGTTTAGGGGGTTAGGATTAGGGTTTGGGGGTTAGGGTTTGGTTAGGGTTAGGGTTAGGGTTTTATGGTTAGGGTTTAGTGTTGCATTCTGGTTTGGGTTCAGTTTCTGGAGTTTGAGGGTTTGGGTTCTTAAGGCGTTAGGCTGTAATGATTAATGGTTATGTTAAGGGGGTTAAATTCGGGGATCTAGCGTTAGGGGTTAGGGTGCTAGGGCGTTAGGGTTAAGGGGTTAGGGTGTTAGGGTTAGGGCTTGGTTGTTATGGTTAAGTGGTTAGTGGGTTAGTGTTAGGGTTTATGGGTTAGTGTTATAGTGTTAGGGTTATGGGTTACGTTAGGGTTACTTGTTAGGGTTAGCAGTTAAGGTTAGGGTTGGAGTTAGGGTTAGGATTAGAGTTCTGTTTAGGGTTAGGTTTTAGTGGTTAGGGTTAGGAATTAGGTTTAGGGTTAGGGACTAGGGTTCAGGTTAGTGTTAGATTTAGGGTTTCAGGGTTAGTGTTAGGGGGTTAGTATTGAGGAGTTAGGGGTAGGGGCAGGGTGTTAGGGGTTAGGGTTTGGGTTATCTCTTCACAGCCGTGGGATAGAGTGGGAGTTTGGAGCTAGGTGCAGACTCTGCCTAAGCTGTCTGTCTCTCAGGCCGCCCTTCATAGCTCCCCTCTGGCACTCCGCTGCTAGTCACTCCTAAGTGTTCTGAGTGTGTCTGCCCCTTGCTGTCCCTGTAGCTCTGTAGCTCATGGCCTTGTCAGCATAGGGGCTCCCTCTGCCCTTGCCACTGCCTGTGTGATCAATCAGAACATTAGCATACAGTTGTGTGCTGAGTTTTCAGTTAGCCTGTAGCTGCTGTTTCATTTGTTTGTTTGATTGATTGTTTCTGAAACAGGGTTTTTCTGAGTAGCCCTGGCTGTCCTCCAACTCGACCTGTAGATCAGTCCACCTGCTTCTGCCTCTCCACTGCTGGGATTAAAGGCATGCACCAACACTGCCCAGCTTCTGCAGTGATGTTTAAAGTTCCCACTTTTGGTGATTTGAATATAGTGGAGACCATTCCCCAAGGGCTTGCCCTGGCCACTCCTCTGTAAAAGCCTTTTGCTAAAAATACCTTAAATATCACCTGTCCACGTAGCTATCTCAGGAGCACACTTCTTCCTGTTTTAGGGAAACAAAAGGTTATTCATTGTGAGTTTCTTTTTAAAGTTAATGTAGCCTGGCATGGTGGTGTACACTTTTAGTCCCAGCGCTTGAGAGGCAGAGGCAGGCAGATCTCTGAGTTCGAGGCCAGCTGGTCTACAGAATGATTTCTGGACAGCCAGGGCTACACAGAGAAACCCTATCTTAAAAAACAAAAACAGACAAAAAGTATAATGGCCACCGGTGGTGTCTGCTTGTAATCCCAGTGCTTCAGAGCCTGAGGGAGGAGCATTGAGTTTCATGCTGGTCTGAGCTACATACAGTGAGTTCGGGGTCAGCCTGGTCTACAGTGTGAGTTCTAGGACAGCGAGGACTACAGAGAGAGACTCTGTCTCAAAAAAAACAAACAAGCAAGCAAAAGTAACATGTAGAATGGTAAAATATCGACTTGTTACTGAGTTGGGAAGATAAGTTCATTAGACTTTTAAAGGTTAGTTCATTAGACTTTTAAAGATTTATTTTACTTATGTGTATGTGTACGCATGTCTGTGCACATAAGTGCAGTGCCTACAGAGGTCAGAAGAGGGTGTTGGATCCTCTAGAACTGGAGTTAAAGACAGTTGTGAGCCACCATGAGAGTCCTGAGTACTGAATCTGAGTCCTGCAGGAACAAGAACGCAGTTAACCACTGAGCCATCCCTCTACCGCCCCTCAGCACCCAGAGTCATTTTTGTTGGCTTTAAAAAAAAACTATTTTATTGAATTCTTATGTCTCTACCTCTCTTGCAACCCTTGCTCCACCGTAAACCTTTACAACCCCCAACACTAGGTAAGAGAGAAAGAAGGCCAGAGGGCAAGGGGGGCCGAAAAACTCTGTAGGCTACTTCCTGCCGATCAGGGGTCAGGGGGTTGGTTTTCTTGGAGCCAGTCCAATCTTTGTTATCAAAATATCCTGCAAACCAGCAAGAGCAAACACAGCCGCAGGGACCAGCAGCAGGAGGCGGAGTAGCAGCCACCACAGGCCATCTCCAGAGTCCCAGGTCTGCAGCTGGCTACTGTGAAAGGCGAACCATAGTCACCTGCTGTGAAGTAGCCTCTTACCTCACACCTGGGGTTAAAACAGACACATACTTATATAACATATCTGGGTTTTTAAAGAAACGAAAATTCTCAGTGCACATTTTTTTTAAAAATATTTTTAGGGGGATAGAGAGATGACTCAGCAGTTAAGAGCACTGACTGTTCTTCTCGAGGACTTGAGTTCAATTCCCAGCAACCACATGGTGGCTCACAACCATCTGTAATAGGATCCGATGCCCTCTTCTGTGTCTGAAGACAGCTACAGTGTACTCATATACATTAAATACATACATACATACATAAATCTTTTTTAAAATTTATATTTAGTTATGTGCATGTCTATTCTGCATATCTATGCACATGAGTGCAGTGTCTGAGTAAGCCCAAAGAGGACCTGAAATTACAGGTGTGAGTGACCTGACCTGGGTGTTGGCAACTGTCCACAGAGGCCAAAAGAAGGCATAGGGCCTGTTGGGATTGGAGTTTCAGATGGCTAGGAACCACCATGTTGGGGCTGGGAATCAAACCAGGGCACTCTTAAGTACAGGGTCTCATTGTACAGCCATGATTGGACTGGCTTCAACTATGTAGACTAGGCTGGCCGGATGTATGTAGACTAGTTTGGCCTTTAGACTTAGCAGAGATTGACCTGCCTCTGCCCCTAGAGTGCTAGAATTAAACATGTGTGTCGCCAAACCCAGCTTCAGTTAAATACACACACACACACACGTATTCTTATTCATTTGTGTCTAGAAAAATAACACTGCATAAGATTAAAGATGCAAATAGTTTCATGTTTCACATTACTTTTGTTGGTTGGTTTGTTGGTTTTGTTTTGTTGTAAAGATTTATTTATTTAATGTATATGAACATACTGGCACTTCAGACACACCAGAAGAGGGAGTCAGATCTCACTACATATAGCTGTGAGCCACCATGTGGTTGCTGGGAATTGAACTCAGAACCTCTGAAAGAGCAGCCAGTGCTCGCCACCTCTGAGCTGTCTCTCCAGCCCCTCATGGTACGTATTTAACCTAGCAAACTGGAGAAGATCAAACATAACACTTCATTCTGTTCCTGCCTGTATGAGAAGCAGTCTCTCAGAAGAGTGTGCCTCTGAGCGCTCACTGAGGCCTTTTGTTACTTTGTTTCAGTTATTGCAGGTCAGAGCAGATGGTCATTTCCAGCAGCGAACACTGTCTGCTGCCTTCTACACGTGGTACAGAGGTTGGCGATGGCACCAGCAGAGACGGATCCTGCACACAAGAGCAGTGCGTTTTCACAGGTATGCTGTGCAGTTCCCGTGTGTCTGGGACAGGCAGCTCTGAAGTAGCTCTGGTGACTCTGGTGTGCCTTGGCTTTGTGTTACTGGTTTCCCAACCCCCGGTCCCTGGTCCTCTGGGTTTTCAGAATGCGGGTCTTTGGATCTCATGAAGCAGGAAAAATTAGCCAGTACTTTCCCCTGGGACAACTTTCAGCCATACTTTTTGCAAGTGTTCTCAGAACAGCTTGTGTTTTATGCGTCTGCTCTTCTTTCATGAGCACAATTTCCTGTTAGTGTTGTAATGAGAGCTTTGATGGACCTTCACGTTGCGCGATTTCCCTAAAATGCTGTGCCCCCGTTCTATAAAGCACGGTCTTTTGAAGTCTCAGAATAGCAGTTCTCAACCTGTGGGTCGTGACCTTTCACAGGGGTCATCTTAAACCATTTGAAAACACAAATATTTACATTATGATTCATAGCAGTAGCAAGATTACAATTATGAAATAGCAGTAGAAATAATTTTATAGTTGGGGGGCTGTCACCACAACATGGGGAACTGTATTAAAGGGTTGCAGCATGAGGAAGGTTGAGAGCCACTGTCTTAGAACAACGGTTACCCAGAGTGACAAAGGTCAAGGAGCCACAGGGTGGTAGAGTCGGACATCTTTAATCCTAGCACTTAGAAGGCAGAGGCAGTGTGGTCTCTGTGGGTTTGAGGCCAGTGTAGTCTACAAAGTAAGTTCCAGGACAGCCAAGGGCTACACAGAAAAACTAAAAACTAAAAATAAGAAATGTCTTTCATTGGAAATGCTTGGCTTCTAGTCAGTTTTTCTCATTTCTGTGTATTTAGAGGGACATTAGAGAAGCAAGTATTTGCTCTCTGGAGGCAGCAGATGTCTCAGCATCGAGAAAACTGCTTGGCAGAGAGAATGGTGTGTGGTCTTCTTTGAGTGAGTTCCTGGGGGAGGATCCATTTTATGCACTTGCCCTGGGGTGCTCCTCAGAAAGTTATACAACCCTGGTCCACCCTGCCAGGTGCAGGAGCCTGGGAAAATCCAGACATTGATGTCAGCTCAGTTCACGGACAGCTGCTGGGGGAGGATCTCTTTTGCTGGTCACAGATTCTCCTCTAGCCTCTGAACTGGTCTCCTTCTGGATTGTTCTGTTTCCTCCCACCCCGCCTCAGGCTATACTGCAGGCAGAGTAGCAGCTTTTTCGTAGGTTCTGGTTGGTGAGGCACCAGCAGGCAGCAGTGTGTCACCTGGAGTGACAGCAGCAAGCCATGGCCATTGCCCACCACCACAGCGGACTGCTCAGGAGGGCTTTCTGCATCTGGAGGGAAAGCACCCGAGGATTTAGGATAGAGTGAGTGGCATTTCTACTCCAGAGCTGCTTCCCCCGCAGCCAGCTTTGGCAGAAGCTCCAAGTGCCCACCCATAGTGGGGTGTCAGGTTGGGTGGGTTGTATGTCCTGGAAATTCAGCTTGAATCAAGGGACAGGACCTTGGAATCTGTCATTGGACTCAGATGCTCTGAAATTCACCTCCACCTTGCTTCCTGCCTGGGACCCACGTAGCTAGTGGCAGGGTATAAACTGATGAGCCCATTATCAGGTGGCTGGACACTTACTAGTGGGCAAGCTATGACAGTGTTCACCAGACCACAGGGCTAAATGAAGAGCGCATGCAGCCCACGTGTCTGGTGCAGAGATGTTGAAGCCCCACGAGGTTTCCTGAAACTTTCCTGAATCTCTGTGTTCCTACTTGGGAGAGGCCCAGATCATCAGACAGCTCTTCAGAGAATCCTTCACTCCCAGAGCTCAGTAGTTCTAAAGCCCCTTGTGGTCTGGCCCCTGCTGAGCTTCTCCTCTTTCTCCACAGGAGGATGGGCAGGGCACATGCTGCGCACTTCCACGCTGCATGGCTCCTGCATCGGGCCTGGAGCATGTGGAGGGAGGTAAGGCTTTGGCACGGGCACAGCCTGAGTGTGGCGTTTGGACAGGTGGGGCTGTTTGTCCTCATGACTCAGACAGACAGATGGGTTCCTCCATATGCCTCTGGTCAAGGGCAACTGTGAGGCAGTGATAACTTACGTATGTGTGGGGCTGTTATTAGCTGAACTTACTGAGTGTAAAGTTCCTGTCTGGCCGTTCACAGAAACTCTACTAAGGGTGTAACATGGAAGCCAGTACCTGTCCAGCACTTTCTGTCCGGCACTTGCTCATTTGACACCCACCAACCTCTAGGAGGTTTATATTTATAGATAAGATTGAGGCTCAATTGGTGTATTCTCCTTCTGAGAGCTCACAGAATGAAAACTCTGAGACATTGCTGCCGTGAGCCCCTCCTGGCCCTCGGCCCACAGTCCCCACTCTTCCCTGTGTACAGTGCCTGGCCCTGAGGCTGGAAGAGCAGCAGAAACTGAAGCGTGCGGCCCTGCACAGCCAGTGCACCCTGCTTCGCAGGGCTCTGCAGAAGTGGCTGGTAGAAGCCAGCTCTTTCTTCCAGGTTTCCTCACTGTGGGGTAGGGGAGGTTTCTGGAAGCGTTTATGTTCCTCCCCAGAGTGATCTGGCAAGGCTCAAAACATCAGGTGTCCCGGAAAGTGCTGCCTGGGGTGCCAGCCATCATGAAAATCTCATTTCTGTATAAGAGTTCAGGAGTTGGGCCTTGTGGAACATTACAGTGGAGATAGGTGCTGGCCTTGGAATGGAGACCTTCGGCCTCTTCCTACTCTGATAGCTCTGGCCTGGTAGCCACTGTGGTAAATGCACCTGAGGCCTACTTGTAGAGGAAGGAGTATGGTCCCAGGGGTGGCCTCCAGTCTTCCTCATCTCCCACAGGTTTACCAGGACAGGGTGAGGAGTGTTCTACAGGAGGTGGCAGCCAGGGAGAGACAGTACAACAGGCAGCTGCTGAGGTGAGTCTTGAGTCCTTTGGATCTCTCAGGCCGAGGAAAGACCTTCCAGAAGCAGGTGTGGGTGGGTGGGGCAGTCCTGCCTAAGGTGTGCAGAGAATGGCCTCAGTGCCTCCTACTGCTTAAGTGTTTGATTCTGGTTTCCCCATGGCAAGCTATGCATCTTCATGCTCACCTCAGCATGCTCTGATCTGCCCGTGCAGGTAATAGACCCTCACCAGAGGCCCACACAGGAGCGTGTTTGTCGTGTTCTGAGCCTTCTTCCCACCATGCTTCACATCTAACCTTCTCTCCTCCTGACACACTATTTCATCCCCACTCCTGTGTGCAGCCTGAGGCCTCTCTGTCTGCCCCTCTAGGGTCATCTGTAACTCTCACCCCACACCCACACTCCTTATAATTCAAGTTTCTGAACTCCTGCTCCCTCTCCCTTTGTACTTGTTTAGCACACGCTGTTCTGCCTGTGTGTAGGCCATGGGTCTTGTGAACTTTAAACAATCACTCCCCTGAAGTCCTCACGAAGAACCCTCAGATAGACCAGAATGAGAGAGCAAGTAGGTGCTGGGGTTCATGTGCCTCTTATCTCACTGTGAATCACCTGAATTGTTATCGTCTGCTTACAGCTGTGCTCTCTTTATCATACACCTCCTGAGGACTCAGTGATGGCCTGGTGCACTGCTGGCCACCTAGTCCCACCTGGTACCTGGCACAGAGCAGACACTCAGCGTCTGTTGTTGGGTGTCGGCAAGAACATGAGCTTGACGGTCATGAGACAGATGCTCTGAGGCACAGTCTTTACTCAGGCATGGGAAAGAGTGTTTCACGGAAGCCACCCAGGCCCAAACTGCTGTCACTCCCCTCACCTGACCCAAGTCATTACAGGTGGGCGTTATAGTGCTGGAGAGAAAACACCATGGCCCGTTTGGATGGAGCCAAAAAAAACCTCTCAAGCAAGAGCCCACTACAGCAGTACTTTGTGCTCCAAGGTGAGGTACAGACTAGTTACCAGGGAGCCTGGGGCTCACATTACAGTCCTTATTAATTGACACTTAATAAGGACCTCCCAGGGCAGGTAACCATCTTTCACACATGCATGTCTGTAGGTATTTTTGTTTGTACCGAGTTAGGAATCACTGTTCATTAAAAGAAAAGATGTCATATAGGAAGCAAACTAGTTCTTACCAGAACCAGTATTTTCCACACGTGTGCCAACACTACGCTCAGATAAAGCCTGGGAGCTGCTAAGATTCAGTATCCTTGTTGGAAGACTGTGCCAGATCTTACCCACTGGCACCCAGACTGCATGCTCAGGAGGCCTGTCTGGAAGCATGGCACCTCCCAAGAGGTTCTTGGTCATCTAGTTTGAAATGACCCAGACTACTTCGTTTCCTTGGCTGGGGTAGATGTTGGAAATTTCCTGCAAGGTCCATGCTCTAGGGATGGGCAACGCATTGGGATATAATACAAGGAAGTGGTTCAAACAGAAACAGTCCCAGAGACTGTCCCTGGGTCATGGTTGTTCTGGAATAAAGCAGACTGTTGGGAACTCTGAGTGGCATAGATCTACCTGCTGGTGACCACGCAGTTCCCTGGGGAGGCAGCACCTGCATTTAGTGAAGACTGGCATCTTCTCAGAAATATTCAAGACATGTTGGGCCGTCCCTGCCTTGGGAGGAGATGACCAGATCTGGTTAGGTTTAATGCTCTGAAGAGAGACCACTCAGGTGGGAATGGAGTTTATGACTGGTGAAGCTGGTACCGTGCTTCATCTGGTTCCCTGCGTTCTTTAGATGTGTTTAGTGGTACCGGTGAGATGTTCAAGCATGAGGACAGGAGTTCAAATCCCCAACACCCACATAAAGTTGAATATGACTGTGTGTAGCTGGTCTTTGGTACTTTGTGAGTTCTTTTTCTACCTTTTATCCTTCCTGATTTCACTCCATATCACTGTGTATGTGTACACACACACAAACACACACACACACAGATCCCTGAATCTCATTTCTTTCCTTTTGTTTCTTCTTAGAGCACAACTACTGACAAACTGCAACCAACCCCCCTAAATGACTAGCAACCACCAACTGCCTATTGGGGCTCTAGCATTTATTTACCCTCTGAAAAGTTCCCAGAATTCCAAAGGTCACAGGATCTGCAGCTGACAAACCACACCCCTGCTAGAGCATGAGGCATTGTTAGTCAGCTGCTGTAGACAGTCTGAGGCAGCCTGAGACTGAAGCACATTCCCATCACTGCATCTTCGTGTGTCTGTAACTCTGTCCTGGAGTTAGAGTCGAGCTGGGAGGATCCTGGGACTCACTGTCCAGCCAGTCAGCCAAAACAGGGAGCTTCAGCCTCTGACACTTGTCTTAGGGAATGAACGGAGAGTGACTGAGGAAGACATTGGATTTTTGGTTCCTCTACACCCATAGACATGTGCATACACATACATGCACACACCCCACACAAAGGGTTTTGTGTTCTCTTTTGAGATACGGTCTTACTATGTAGCCCAGGTTAGACTGGAACTCACTATGGAGATCAGACTGGCCTCTCAAACTTATAGAAACCTACTTGTCTTTGTTACCCAAGTTCTGGGGTTAAAAGTGTGTCCCACCATACACTACCCACAAAGGGTTTTGTTACTAGGCTTCCTGTGTAAGAAAAAAAATATTCCAGAGCTAGCACTCAGGAGGCAGAGGCAGGTGGATCTCTCTGAGTTTGAAGTCAGCCTGGTCTACAGAGTGAGTTCCAGGACAGAGAGTCAGGGGTGCACAGAGAAACTCTGTCTTGAAAAATAAAAGAGGGGAAAAAAGAAGAATTAACACAATGCTTAACAAATGATGGAGTATAACCCATGTAACAACTTCATTTCTATGGCACAATATCAAGTTTAAATCCTCCCGATAGGAAAGTCTCAGTGTCTGAGTAGTAAGATTTCCCTTTAAGGGGCCTGAAGCCCCAACCCAGGACTGAGCAGATGGCTGGCTACTTCCTGGATATGTTTGAGAGCCAGCTCTTAACCCTTCAAGTCTTACCTCAAAAGGACGCAGCATTGGTCACAGTGTGTCCTTGATATCAAAGTATGAAATGAGCACTGTATTTTCTCTGCCTGTCCATAGGTCCTCGTCCAGTGGCGAGAGACTATGTCAGTGCAGATATATTACCGACAAAAGGAGGCAGCTGCCCTCAGGGAAGCCCGGAAAGCAATGGACAGGGGTAAGAGAGGCCTGTGGGGACAAACAGTGACGGGAGTGTGAGCACAGGACTCCCTAAGGTTCCATGTGCTCTGCGGGCTCTGTCCATGTGTGCTCATTCCCCGGTGCTTCCAAGACCAGGAGGCTTCAAACAAGAATTTTTCTCAGGGCCAGAGGCCAGAGGCTCTGGAGGAGAGTCCTCCCTGGACTCCTCTGGCTCCTGGTTGTTGCCTTCTTTGGTCTTCCTTGTGATGTATATATGTATGTATGTATGTATGTATGTATGTATGTATGTATGTATACACACACATATAATTGGTATTATATGCTGTAATTTACATAATATATACATTTATTAAGTGAGCTTTAGAATATTATCCACATCATACATGAGATGCTCAGGGTCCGGTACTTTCCTTGAGGCTGGACCTCAATGGCCAGTCAGTCCTACTGGGTCAGGAAGCAGGGATGACAGGAGGTTATGCAGTCTACAGAGTGGGGTGCCTCAGTAGTCCCTTCGTGGCGCTGGAAGCCCAGGAAGTTCCTGGAGAACTGTTCGTTCCTAATCTGCGAAGCTTGAAATGCTGATGCTGGTTTGCTATGAGCAAAGGACTGAGCAGTTGAAGCACCAACAGAGCTATCTCTGAAGGACTTTTTTTTTTTTAAAGATTTATTTATTTATTATATGTAAGTATACTGTCTCTTCAGGCACAGTTAAAAAAAAAAAAAAAAAAGAGGGCATCAGATCTCATTATAGCCATCATGTGGTTTCTGAAATTTGAACTCAGGACCTCTGGAAGAGCAGTCAGTGCTCTTAACTGCTGAGCCATCTCTCCAGCTCATGAACTTTTCTTAAAGGGAGTAGTGGCACAGGGCAGGTCCTTTGGAACAAGGAATTTAGTGGGTAAACACAAAATACCATCCGTGGGAAGGATGCAGTAGCATTGTGGTTTGGTGCCTGTTTTGTTTTGTTTTGTTTTTGAGATAGGGGTTTCTCTATAGCCCCGGCTGTCCTGGAACTCACTATGTAGACCAGGCTGGCTTCCAACTCACAGAAATGCTTTTGCCTCTCCCTCCTGAGTGCTGGGGTTAAAGGCCTGTACTCATTGTCTTGTCTGATATTAGACCTCAAGGTTTCTGCCACACCTTTTTAGAGCTCAGGGGAAAATATCCTTAGACACAGGCATAGACTTTTACAAAGTACAGGCTTGTAGTCCCACCATTTGGAAGGCAGGAAGGAGGCGTGCTGAAGCAAGGAGCTTGAGGGCAGCCTAGACCACATAGGGAGCAGCCTTCCTTTCTTTCTTTCTCCCATTCTTTTTTTTGTAAGACTATATCATTTCTCCCTCCCCTCTTCCCCCCACAAACCACTTCTGCTCTTTCAAATCCTGACCTGTTTTAGTTGTTACTATGTACCCTGCTCAGTCAGTATAGTGTTACTTACATGTCTTCAGGGCAGACCACTTAGCACTGAATAACCATCTGGTGAGCTCTTTCCTGGGAAAGACTTTTTCTCCCACTCTCAGCATGTCTTAGTTTCCAAGTAGTTCTTTGTATAGAGTAGAGGCCTCATGGGCCTTTCCCCATCCACTGTGACTGTCCATCAGTGTTGTCCCTGTTTGGTTCCTATTTGGGCAGGCACATTGATGGCTTCTGACATTACTAGGAGACACATTCACACAGCAAACTCCCTGATCTTCCGGTTCTTAGAATCTTTTCTTCTCTTCCAAAATGTTCCTGAGCCTCAGGTGTGGGAGTGTTTTGTAGATATATCTGTTGGGTCTAGGTTCCGTAACTCTACATTTTGTTCCCCTCTACCTTGTACCTTCCTGTTGTTCCTTAGCAATGATGCCATCCATAGTGGTAGCTAGGGAGATAGGGACACTTAAGGCTGCACCCAAGATGTGAAATGGCTGGTGGACACCATCCAAGATAAGGCTCGTGACTGCTGCCTTCTCTGGAGCCTGTGAATGGCTCCAGAGGTGGCTCCTGTATTAGGCATTTCCAGGCTCCAGGACGCGGCCTACACAGTGAGGTCCCAAGAGATCACGTTACTACTTTCCTGGTCATACCTCAGGCTCACCGGACTTCACTCTCTGAGCTTTATTTCCTGCCTCCAAGGCTGAGCTCCAGCAGGAAGCTCCCTTCTGAGACCAAGAGTCTCCTTCTGCATGCCTAGTACCTGTTGGTGTTGCTCTGTGGGTCCTGGGATACCTGCAATGACTGTGGATAGCTATGGGGACAGCACTTGGGAGATGCAGCAGCAAAAAGAAATTCTAGTTCCAGGTTCCAGATTGTAGAGATGACCAGGCCTGCCTGGCCTTCCACAGTGGCCATGGATCCTGTGTCGCTTTTTCTCACAAAAGGCTGATTGTCACATCACATAACCTCTCCACTGTCTACGCCTTCCCATGCCACAAAGTCACTTATGAATGAAAGCCCTATACAGTTCTCGGCCGGCTTACATCTGCTTCATGTCGTCTCCGGAACTGGTTTCAACACTAGGGTTCTGCAGCCAGAGGGTGGCCCAGCAGAGATTCCAGCTGGGACAGGCGGGTCAGCATCACCGCTGGCAGCTGCTGATGGAAGCAATGGCCAGGTGGAAGGCACACCATCTGGGGTGTATCAGAAAGAAGGTGAGGCACGTGGCGGCAGCTTTCCAAGCTCTGTATGAGTCATGGGTGTCTTGGGGAGGCATCTCCAGACAGAACTCAGGGCAAGAAGTTTTAGGGCTGGGATTCTGCAGGAACAAGGCTGCAGGAGCTGCTGCAGGCTCCCGTAAACCTAGGAATAGCCAGCCTCAGAATCAAGGCTACCCCAGGAGAAGGCTGCTCAGAAGAGAAATCTGCTTTCTCCTGACCCCTGACTTTAGATCTGGGGAAACTATGGGGGCAGGAGCCATTGGCAGAAAGGTGTTCACTTGGGTGGAGTCTCCCCTTGCAGCTGGCCCAGGGGCTGGGGATAGACCCTGAGTTAGGTGACTGTGGAGTCTGACTCCGTGTGCATTTGCTCTCTAGTTTCTGCAGAGACAAGCTGCCCAACTCCTGGCACAGAGACTCGGTCGGGCCTGCTTCTGGCAGAGGAAGCAGGTGAGAACCAGTGTAGCACTTCTTGCCTACTGGCAAGATTTCAGCTTAGAGCCATCTCAGCCCCACATCTAGTTCAGTCTTTAACACTGTCTTTGTCCCAGGGCTCCATCCCTGTGTGTGCCTCACCCCCACCCCCGCACTATCAGCTTCCTTCATATGCCATTTGTAGAAGGCTAGTCTCTTCGATTCAGGTTTCTCTTAAAGTGTCATCTTAAACACACTGGAATAATACCCAAAAATTAATGTGAAGTGAATTTCAAGTCTTTGTTGGGGTCTTGATAAAAAACCAGAAGGCCACAGTCTGCTCAGCACAGCCAAGTTTACAGTCTGTTCTTGCTCTAGGCTGGAGAGCCTTCCCTTTCGGCTCTGCTCCCAGTTCCCCAGCATTGCTCTGTCCATTCACTGTCCAGTCAGAGGTGTCTGTGCGTTCTTCCTTTTGTACTGTCCTTTTCCTCTTCACAGTCCCTGAATATATTAACTATCTCAAGATCAGGAGGAGGCCAGGTCCTGAACCCTTCCCAGTAGAAGGAGGGTAGATGCTTGAGCTGGTGGGCTGAGAGTGGCCATTGCCATGTTGCCTGTGTATTCCTCTGAGTAACCCAATCTTTCGGGCCCACAGCTGGCAGTCCGGAAGCAAGAACAGTGGGGCACAGCCGGGCCCTGTGGCTCTGGGCCTTCTCACTACAAGCAAAGGTAATGGTTCTAATTCCCTGGGCACTCCTGCCTTCAGGGGCTGCTCTGTAGGCTGGGTCGTGGGATCCATCATGGAAGCCTGAGTCTTATCTCTTGTCCTCTCTTCTGCAAGGTGTGGACTGCATGGCTGGGCTTCATACTTGAGAGGAGGAGGAAGGCCGCATGAATGGAACGGGCTATGCAAGCCTACCAGCAGCAGCAGCTCCTACAGGAGGGTGCCACACAGCTTCTGTGCTTCACAGCTGGTATGAATGCCTTCCGGCAGCAGCTCCAGGCCCAGCAGCAGATCCAGGTAAGCCAGGGCTGCTGGTGAGAGGCTGGCAGGGCAGAGCAGGGCAGGAGCTGATGAGAGCTGTGTTGTAGGCAGCTCACAGGCTCCACTGTGCAGTCCGCCACTGTGCTGAGCTCTGGAAAAAGAAGGTGCTTGGTCTAGGCAAGACTTCTCAACCACCAGCACCCACCACATTCAGCAAGAGAGTGACATTTAAGGATTCCTTCCTCCCTGGACATGCTGCAGAGGCTGGAGATGCTACCCTGGAGACAAAGAAGCTTCAAGCTCCTCCATCTCAGGGAGTCCTGGGTAGTTTGGCAGGTGTTGCTGGGGAGCCCTGCCTCCTAGACCTGTGAGTGGACTGTGGTTCACCTCTGCCTCTAGTCCTAGAGCCAAAGCTGGACAAACACACAAGAGGGACAAACAGCTGTGGGAAGGACAAGATGAGAGTGCCACAGCCTCATCACACCAGAGCTGCTCAGGGGCCTGTGTCAGGCCATTCTTCCCTGGGCATTGTTCTGAGGAGACTGTTGTCCCTTCCTGTGTGACATCTGCTTCTCCCTGTATTATGATACTTAGCAGTCAAGCCTTCATGCCTTGTCTTAAGCTTGTAGCTTCCCTTCTCTGTCAGAGCTCCACTTTTTTGTGGGCAGCCAATCTTCTCTCCACCTCCAGCCCTGTGTGCACCACCCTTGAGAGGCAGTTGTCATTCCCAGAGTATCCAGACTGAGTCTCAGAACTCACGGTGGGTAGAGTTGTCCCCACTCTTTACCCTTCACCTCTAACCTTGGCAGGACCCTGAATATCTCAGAGGGTGTACTGGCTAGTTTTGTGTCAACTTGACACAGCTGGAGTTACCACAGAGAAAGGAGCTTCAGTTGAGGAAATGCCTCCATGAGATCCAACTGTAAGGCATTTTCTCAATTAGTGATCAAGGGGGAAAGGCCCCTTGTGGGTGGGACCATCTCTGGGCTGGTAATCTTGGGTTCTATAAGAGAGCAGGCTGAGCAAGCCAGGGGAGGCAAGCCAGTAAAGAACATTCCTCCATGGCCTCTGCATCAGCTCCTGCTCCCTGACCTGTTTGAGTTCCAGTCCTGACTTCCTTTGGTGATGAACAGCAGCATGGAAGTGTAAGCCGAATAAACCCTTTCCTCCCCAACTTGTTTCTTGGTCATGATGTTTGTGCAGGAATAGAAACCCTGACTAAGACAAATTGGTACCAGGAGTGGGGTATTCCTGCGACAACCTGACCATGTTTTGGGGAGGTCTGTGGAAGGACTTTGGAACTTTGGGCTTGAAGATCCATTCGTTGTTAAGAGCTCTGTCAGATGTTTTGTAGGAGCTTGGAAGATAATGTTGAGAACAGTGCAGAAGATGGAGGCCTGGCTTGTGAAATTTCAGAGGGAAAATTAAAGACTCTTTTCAGGGCCATTGCTGTTTTGATTGTGAAGATTCTGTAGTTCTGGTTAGCTGGGGCTGAAGAATCAGCTGTGATTAACAAGATACCAGAACTACTAAAGCAAAAACTTTGCATTACTGGGACTATTGATGCTGGTTAGCTGGAGCTAAGAAATTAGCGGTGATTAAGAAGAGACCAGCATCATTGAGGTGACATCTTCTGGGAAGTGTTTTCTGAGAGCACAGTGGCTGTGTTCCAGATATAGCCAAAGTTGTACCTTGTGCTGTGGCTGGACTTGGTAATGTGTAAGGGTCACCCAGGTGGTACTGGTTTTGAAGGCATGAAGGAGTTGAGCAGAGCAGCTGAGGCTTGGCACTGTGAGAGGCCATGGAAGGCCATTGGTGAAAGTGCAGCCTCAGTTGCAATTGATGGCCCAGGACTGAAGGGGTCATGCAGTGCTTTGGAGATGCCAGTACCATGAGATGACCACCAAGAGCAGCAGCAGCAGTGGATTACAGGCATCTGGAGCCTAGAGGATGATGCGTGTGCTACAAAGGGCATGGCTGGAGAAGTGACCCAAGCCCTTGGAGGAGCCCAGAAGATCGTAAGTTGGATCCCAGACATTGGACGGTTGGAGATTGACTTTTGCTTTTGATTGTGACTGTGCCCTGATATTTTCCCTCTTGAAGGAAGAAACTATTTTAGTAGAGCCCACAGTTAAGAGACTTTTAATTGTAAAAAGACTTTGGATTTTAAATGATATGGATATTTTAAAGAGATTGAAATTTTAAGAATATGTAAAGACTGTGGGATGTTTAAAGTTATTTAGACCTTGGGGATGAATAAGAATGTAAGGGTTGAGGCTTACTAGTGATGTGTTTGTGTGTCAAGTTGACAAGGGGTCAATTGTACTGGCTAGTTTTGTGTCAACTTGACACAGCTGGAGTTACCACAGAGAAAGGAGCTTCAGTTGAGGAAATGCCTCCATGAGATCCAACTGTAAGGCATTTTCTCAATTAGTGATCAAGGGGGAAAGGCCCCTTGTGGGTGGGACCATCTCTGGGCTGGTAATCTTGGGTTCTATAAGAGAGCAGGCTGAGCAAGCCAGGGGAGGCAAGCCAGTAAAGAACATTCCTCCATGGCCTCTGCATCAGCTCCTGCTCCCTGACCTGTTTGAGTTCCAGTCCTGACTTCCTTTGGTGATGAACAGCAGCATGGAAGTGTAAGCCGAATAAACCCTTTCCTCCCCAACTTGTTTCTTGGTCATGATGTTTGTGCAGGAATAGAAACCCTGACTAAGACAGAGGGTCTTCTGATAGGAAAGAACACATACCGTCAGCTTGCTGTGAAGGTCAAAAGAAACAGGTGCAGCTCCAGCACCCAGGAATCAGTCAGGAAGGCTGTAAGGGTCATGTTGAGTTGTCTAGGCTCAGACCTACCCTGTGCACATGCTGGCCTTCAGTCTCCCTGTAAAATGCCAAGGACTGAACCTTCGCGAGATCTTAGGTCCCCCCACAGACCTTGTCAGTCCAAGGAACAGACTATTTCTCTCCAGCAATGCAGCCCGCTCATCACGGAAACAGCCCCGACGTCCATCCTTCCTGCTTGAGCGTTTGGGGAGCCAGGTCCCCAGAGTGGTACACCCTTGGGAACAGCAGTAAGTTGAATGGTTGTGAGTCCAAAGGCACTGAAAACTCTGTGTTCCTATATTTTATTGGATGTCTGGTCCCTTTAATTCAGGGGAAGGTTCCATGGTGTGAGCAGCTTCTGCTTCTGCTTGGGTTAGAGAAGCCCCCGGAGGAGGAAAGCACGGCCCCGCTGGGAGGCCCTTCCCTGAAAAGACCCTTCCTACCTGGGGTCCTGCCGAATGTTCCTGATCCGAAGCTGCCTCCTATGGCAGGCCTGGAGCTGCTGCCTCCCTCCTCCATCATGCCCCGTGCGGCAGGAGGCACTGCCAGGGTGAGTTCTCGACTGCGCTGTCACTCACTCTCCTTTGGTGCTCATTCTCCAACCCTTACTACTCTTATTTCTAGAATACCTTGGTCACTTGACAAGCTTGGGTGCCCTGCACACCAGGCCTAAAACACAGCAGTGGCTAGTCTTCTAACACCCCAGCCCTTGAGCAATGACTGATGTCTGGACAACCAGAAGAATCTTATAGGTGGGCTCCCAGCAGGGCCTCTGGTCTTGGGGGACAGGAAGAAATTGAGGGGCTGTTGTAGGGCACCACATCTGGCCTGGACTCAGAGCACTAAGTGCTAGGGCAGCCATGAGCCGTGGTATGATCAGACAGACATGCTAGTGCTCTGGCTGTAGCCTCTCACTGGTGTGTGTGTGACAGTCTGTTGGGGACTGTCTTTGGTGGGACTTGCTATGCTAGGTATGGTGAGGACGGAAGAGGAATCCAGGGTCACTAAGAAAGAATTCTTTTACTAAAAGATGGAATCTGGGGTAGGGTCCAGTGTCTGGTGAGGCAGTCGGTCCCCATTCAATCAGCCTTCAAGGCTATGAGTATCTATACTGCAGGGCAAAGTCACCTGGAAAAGCATAGGGGACA
This sequence comes from Mus musculus, assembly GCF_000001635.26. Classification (NCBI taxonomy): domain Eukaryota; kingdom Metazoa; phylum Chordata; class Mammalia; order Rodentia; family Muridae; genus Mus; species Mus musculus. The sequence continues at coordinate 32,734,620 of NC_000071.6, forward strand.
TGGGGTCCTGGGCAAAGGTAGCCAGGGGGGTACTCTTGAAAACAGCCAGTCGGCAGTTCCTAAAAGTTAGTGCCGACTGGGGAGGGGTGGAGACAGGAAGGAGGCAGTTTCTGGTGAAGAGTGGCTGATGACGTGACATATACCCAATCTCAGCACTTAGGCAGTAGAGGCAGGAGGATGGAGAGTTCAAAATGAGTCTAGGCTTCATAGCAAGACTCTGTCTCAGTAAATTAGTATTTAAGTAAGTATTTTTTTAAAAAAATAGTGGCATGCAGAAGAGAAGCCTTGGGGGTGCAGGAGTGGTGGGATAGGAGTGCCACCCTGGAACAGTCTTCCCTGAGGCTCAACAGGCAGGGCAGTCACCCTCAGCACTGCAAGGCCCAGTGGGCAATGAATCAGGACAGGACTCACTTCCCAGGGTCCCTACTAGCTTTCTTGTTCAGCATCCACCCTTTGCTCCTCTACAGGTGTCAGTGAAGCCCAGCATCCCTGGGCCTCAGCCTTGGGGGTGCCCGTCCTTACCCAGGGACCTTGATCCCCATCTCCTCCCCAGGGATTCCATAAGCACCTGGCTGGGCCTGTTTATGGCTCCGAGGCTACAGGTAAGTAAGTCAGGGTGCTGGGGCCACCCTCTACCAAAGCCCTACCAGTCTCCTGGGTCCTAAAGGGATGGTGGGCAAGGTCAGACTTACCTTCCTGTTGCTGCAGGCCACACAGAGCTTGAGGCTGAATTGGAGGGGATCCAGCAGCAGTTACAGCACTACCAAACCACCAAGCAGGACCTTTGGTGAGGCCCGCCAGGTGCCCTGAGACCTGTCTATGGGAATAGCTGTGGCTTGGAAAGGCAGTTAGTTCCATTTCCTGCAGCAGGGCCTGGGACTCCTCTGTGTGGTCTAACTCCAGGGGGTCGGGTGAGTGTCCTCTGGCACCTTTATCTACTCCGGGAAGGGTCAAGTTGGCCTTACCTAGGGCTGGAAGTCCTGTTTTCTATTTGGAGGTTATGGAACGCCAAGCAAGGCTTGCCTGGGTTCTGTTACCTACCTGACAACTGTAACTGTAATGCTAACAAGGGACAAACAGCGTGGGCCTGGGTCCTACTTATACCCAGTGTTCTGGGGACAGTTGACATACAGCAGTTTTCAGAGACCTCAGTGAAAAAGACTGATCCCTCTAGAAAGGGACAGGAAGAGAAGTTTTCACACGGCTCACATGAGTTGCTGTTTGCTGGGAAAGACAGAAGATTGTTGGCCATTCTCTCAAAGCACTTTATTAGCCAATATACCTCTTCAAAGGGCTCGCTTGAGGCTGTGCCAAGGACCCAGCCTGATAGGTGTCCCCATCTCCAAGTCATGCCAGCAACAAGCCAACAGCCTGCGTAGGTGGCTGGAGCTAAGCCAGGAGGTGCCGAGATCTAAGGACCTTCATCTAGAAGAGCAGGTGAAAACCGAACTGGAGGAGGTAAGCCCCTGGCTGTCCTTCCTTTCAGCTTGCCTTGTCCCTCCCTCTCTCCCATGTCCCCAGGTGGAACTGCAGATCCAGCAGCTGGCTAAGGAGCTCGAGGCCCAGTGTCAGCCTGAGACGGGCTCTGTGCTAGTGGGCCCATCCCTGGGGGACAGGTGCTATCCTTCACCAGGCCTTGGACACACTGCCCCACCCTCAACAACAAAATACAAAGCTACGGTAGTTTTTGTTTTGTTTTTTTAATTTCAAAATGTCTTGCAATGAAATGAATTACTGTTCAGAAGTCTCCTACTTTTCATACAAAATACGGTACTACTGATACAGTTGAAAAAGTTAAGTGATTTCTCCTGCAGGAGAAATTCATGGCATTCCCAAGATCGACATGAACTCTGGTCTTGTCCCTACCACTGGGTTCCCCATGGCCTGCATACCTGTTTTCTAGGTACTGACCTCTATACCCTCTGCCTCCAACACAGTCCCTAGACCAATAGCAGCATGTCCCCTAGTTCTGCAGGGCAGGGCCTCCACCTGCCCTTTCACTCCAGACTCTACCAGACAAGCCAGTAATTAATTGGTTTTGCCTACCAGCAAAAGGATTCAGCCAGCTTCTTAGAGCCTACAAAGGTCTACATCATTAGTCATTGTCCTCAGAAGACACTGGCAGAGCCCAGGATAACACATTCAGCATTATATAAATGATTTTACTTTTCCAGAAAGCAGACGGGTGAAATTGGGGAGCAGAAAGCAGTTATGAAGGCCATGTGGCCTGCTCTAGGAAGACAGTGGATCCACAGTCTGTGCCCAGCAGGCACCTCACCCTGTGCACATTGAGAGAGCCCTGTGACGGGAGGGGTCACAGCTAGAGGGTGTGGTAGTACACAGCCAGGAGTTAGGGGTGGGAGGCTCTGGCTTGTACAAAAATTTAAAACACCCCTGAAAGTGACTTTGGGGTCAAATCACACCCACCCATACTCTGAAAAGGGGTCTAGGTCCTGTCCTGAGAGACCCAGAACCTCTCCTCTGCACCCATGGACAGGCAATCTTATAAGGTCAGCCCCGCAGTGCCCCTCACCCAGACAGCCTGAGGCTCCGCTGAAGACCCTCATGCTCCTGTGTGGAAAGATCCTTTGGCAGCCACAACCGAGAGGACTAGAGGGAGCCCAGTGCTTCCCCAAAGCGGATCTTCTGCCCTGCCTTCAGCCTGAAGTTGAAGTCCTTGGGTGCCTCGAAGATGAGCACGATGGTGGAGCCCAGGTTGAACTCCCCCAGGGGCTCACCCTTGCGCATGGGAATGCCCTCCTTGTTGGCATGTGTTACAAAGCTCAGGTCATTGTAGGAGCCCTTGCTGTACCTGGGGCTGTTTGTGTGCAGGTCCTAGGAGCAAGAAGGATAAAGCTAATTAGCCTGTTGCCTGTTCTCAACCCTGCCCAGCCCAGGTGGCAGAGACAAGTCTCTCAGGGCAAAGGCCTAACTAATCAACACTCCCAGTATCAGCTGTGACTTTGACAAGGCGGGGCAGGGGTCAGACATAAATGCTGAAAGGTTAGCGCCAGCAGCAACCATTAACACCTAAAAAGGCAGAGTGGGTACCAGATTTTCTCACCCAAGCCAACTCTACCCTCCTGCAGGCTCCATCCTTGCCTCTGATCAGGGCTCCTGGCAGAAGCAGTGTGATAGGATGTGGGATTGGTTCAGGCAGGTGAATGGCCACAGATTGGGCAACAGAGAGAGGGAGGCTGAGCTGACAGGGGTGTCTGCAGAGCAGCTGCTCAGCAGAGCCAAGCCTGGTCAGAGCTAGAACATCCCCCCCCCCCCACCACCACAAAATTTATAAGCCCAAAGATATGGCTGTACAGCAAATGAAGTGGTTGGACCCAAGAGGTTTGGCCTGTGGGCTTTGCTCACTCGGTCAAAGTGGATACGGATAGAGCCCACATTGGTGGCTCCCACTGCTGTCAACGAGAAGAACCCATGTTTCCAGTCTCCAGTTAGGACTACACGCTCATTGTGACAAAAGAGCTCTTTGATCCATCGGGCCATGCCAGGGTTCACTGACATCAGGGAACCTGAAGAGACAAGAGAATATGCTACTTTCTGCTCAGAGCCTGACATGTTCACATCAGAATGGCCAAAGAGCCACAGGGACTCACAGGCCAAGCGTTCCAAATTCTAAGCAGGACCCCAGATACCCTTGCCTATAGTCAGCCACCTCAAGAAGTCCTCTCCTGGCCTTGACGACACCAGCCTCAAGCCCAGTCCTCCCAAGTCAAAAGGCCCAGGGCCTCTAATGCCCACCCCTGGGCAGACCTGGGAAGTGGCGCCGATGTGAGATGGTCCAGTCAGTGGGGGAGTGGAAGCAGTGGTAGTCTCCTGGGGCCAGGTAGATGACACAGTGGTACAGCTCATTCCCTTCCCGGGTGACCAGCTGGTTTCTGAAGGAGTCACTGGAGGAAGCTATTGGGTAGGACAGAAAGAAGGCCTGGCTTTTGGACAAGCTCCAGGTGCCATTCATCCCACAGTGAGCACCTGTACATGGCCTGCATGTAGCCAATAATGACTTTTGGCTACATAGCAGCCTGCTGCCCCAAAGCCTTCCCAGCCTTTATTCCCTCAGCCCCCTATGCCTTTTCTTGCTAGCCTTTGCTCCAGCTACCAATCCTGCTACTACCACAGCTCCAATCCTGACTAAGCGATGACCCACCTGGAGGGAAGGGCAGGTCCTCTGTATTGGCTCGAGGGCCCAGGAAGGACTCCAAGGAGTAGGTTACGCCCTTTACCTGCTCCACCTCAGAGTTCTTCACCTGCCCAAAGGTGAGGATCTTGCCATCTGATGGGCTGGTCTGGAGGAGACAGAGTTTTGAAGGTAAGGAGGGGGTAGTCCTCACCTTCAGTGGCTCCCCAAACTCTACCACCTGCCAAGTCCTCAGGGAGCTCCAGTCCAGGTCAGGAGGGAGCCTCCCGGAGTGCCACGGCCATGCAGTGCTGCTAAGCCTGGCTTAAAGGCAGACAAGGATTTCATTTCCTAATGAAGAATGGAGACAAGGGCCAGGCCTTACCACACAGTGCAAGCCACATACGGGCCGTGCCTGAGGCTTCAGCTTACGCCGGAAGAACTCGCTGAGGTTGCGGTAGTGGTGCAGGTCCTCCACTGCAGCCTCAGTCATGTTCACCCCAAAGGTCCAGATATACAGGCTGTAGACTGGCCTCCGGAGCCAGTAAGGAAGTTCTACTTGGTTGAGGCGACCACAGGCACGTGACAGCAAACGCGTTGGCACAGATTTATACAGGGACACCTGTAGGCCACAGTGCAGGAGGCTGAGTTGGTCACAAATCTGAGTACTTTCATACACTCCAACCCCCCATCCCCACATGAGTGAGAGAGAAAGAAACTCTACAGACACCACCACGAAGACCCAAGTGTTCAGGTTGGTTTGTGAGGTGGCTGTTTCTCAGAAGGAACCAGACTGCTCACCAAATACTCAAAACAAGGCTGGATATAAATGTACCATTTTTTTTTTTTTTTTTTTGCTATTGCACAAAAAGGTCAAAGAGCAGCTGCCTTAATCCCAGAGGTGGAGACTGGGCTGTATA